>NC_064428.1:7990000-9407500 GCF_023375975.1 Astyanax mexicanus | reverse complement strand
GTATTGACCCTCAGTTCTACAGTGTTGAGGTTCTGTACAGATGCATGCAGTGCTGCCTCTGTCCTGCAGATGTCACCATTACCCAGATTTAGAAGTGCACACCAGAGAAGTTTTCAAACAAAACTGAAAAATAAGGAAAGAAAAAAGGCAGAAATGCAGAAAAGGATGTATATTAATAAATGAAAGTGGAGACATGACATATCTTGGGTTCATACGGTCTGCAATATATATTTGCATGTGTACTGTCTCAGTTTTGTAGGTTCTGGGCTGCACTAACAACCCTTCATTGGTTACATAAAAGATAAAGAAGACATATTTCTTTAATTATTTTAAGCATTCATCCACCCCCATGCTTAACAGACATGTTTTCACTTGTTTAGAGAGCTAGACAGCTGCTTATAGGAGCCCATGGCTGCTGATTGTTGGGGTGAGGTTGAAGAGAATTCAGAGTTTTCATAAAGCATAAAATTTATCACCATCGTACCAAATCTTTATTTAATAATAACTGTGAATAAGCCACAGTCATAACAAACTAATTTAGTATGAAATCTTTGTAAAGGTTATCTAATGTCAGGTTGGATGTAGCTATAACGTCCAGTCACAACACATTATTTTTAACATTACCAGATTTATAATTATATATTAAAACTGCTAGATATTTGTCATCAGCAAACTCTTAAAACACGTCATTTATCAGTTCCTACACAGCGACAGAGACAACAGTGCTGAGATAACACTGATTTTCTTACAATCTGAAGCTTATAATGGCTAAAACAACTCAAATTGAGCATAAGAGTTAAATCTCTCAATAAATGAGAGATGTGAATGACCACACCCATCCCTCACATGGACTCTTCGCTCTGATGCCGTCCGGCAGAAGATACAGGAGCATCCGAGCCTCCACTACTCTCCACTACTCGCAACAGCTTCATCCACCAGGCAGTCAGACTCCTCAACACACAGAGATAGAACTGAACCCCACCCACCACTCACCCAACACACTCACACAAAACTAAACTGAACACCCCACCCCCCCCTTTACACACACAAAGACTGAACTTCACCCACACACACACACTCAGCACACAGAGGCTGACATGTCTTTATTCCTATGAGCAATATTTGCTGCTACTCTTAAAAACTATAAACTCTCTACCTCAGTAACTGCTGTGATTATTTATGTTCTATATGTTACACATCTCTGCACCTTATCCTCACTATACACTTTATTATACCGTATCGGTACTGCACTGTCCTGTCTTTAAATTGTCTCATCTTTTGTATTTATTGTATTTATTGTTATTTAGTGTTATAATTATAATTTTATGTTGCACTGTCGTCACTCCTGCACTTAATGTTGTCTGTTGCTTGTTGTTCTATGTTGCACCATGGGACGTAATTTCATTACACTGTGTACCTATACTCAGATGTAATGACAATAAAAGCCTCTTGACTTGACTTGACTTGAAATCTCATTCTTAATTCATAAAAAATAAAATACACCAATCTAGCTTACAATTTAAGTATTTGTAACTAATCAAATAGGTTCATATTCATTCTAGACACAATAATAACACAGTTTTAGAGTAAAGTAAAATAATAGAAACACAAGGAGACACTCGTAAGATTCTACCATTTATTACACATGATGACATTCTTAAATAAAATCGCTTCACTCAACAGTTCTTGCATAGATATATTACAATACCAATTTAAAAAAGAATTATGAAACAAACCAATAACAAAAATAAACTCTTCTTTTTCTTTTTTCCTTAATAAAGAACATTGTCATACTAATATTATATAATACTAATCATATTTGGAAATGCTTTTTACAGCAAAGAAAACACAACTTAAAGGAATGGAGCGAGAGATCAGAGTGGAATAACTGGGAAAGAGAGCAGGAGGAGAGTGATGGATTTACAGGAGGAAACTTGGGAGAAGTCCGTAAATAGGAAAATCGACACAGAGACACTCTTTCAGTGTCAAACATTGACGGACTGATGGATGAAAAACTTCCCGAGCTGTTTGTGTTGAGGTTCAGCCTGAGTTCGGGTTTTCTCTGAAGTTCTGAATCAGTGTTGTGAATTAGGTTCATTCAGAGTTCTGAAAAAAAGATGTTGGTGGAGTGGGTTCATCTGTACACAGGAAATCCAAAGCAAAGTTAGGACCCGGTTTTGTTCTTGAGGAGTTTATGAGGGAATGTAACATGTAACACAATACAAAACTGACGTAACACAAAAACACAAGACACTCGAGAACATGAAGACACGCCTGTTTTAAAGTTGGTTCTACAGGACTGGAGGAAAGTTGGAAAGTTCTAGGCATTAATAGAGTAATGGTGTGGTAGAAGCTCCAAAGTACTGGGTAATTATGATAAAATATAAGATATGTTCCAATACACACAGCAAATTTCTGGAGTTCTGAAATCTGGAGTTAAACAAAAATGTGTGAAAGTGTTAAATTGTGTGAGTTTATTCTCCAACTTAAACCACAAGTTGAGTTGAGGGGAACTCTTTGGTGGTGTAGAGTTTATTTCAGAGTTTGTTCCAAGGTGTTGAGAAGCGTGACTGAACTCTCTAATGGGCGTGTCCCCCAATCCTAGCTCATCATCAGTGTGTAGTCTTGCCCACCAGGGCTCTTTCCATGAGTTGTTACATTACATTTTATATAATGGTCGTTTGCTTAGCTCTTGTGTTGTTGGCTGTAAGAGCAAGTTACCATCTTCTGTACTGTAAAATGTGACAAAAAGGAAAATGGAAAAATACACTGGCATACATTTGTTGAGCATGAAATTGTTCTTGTAAACAGTAATGATGCTTTTTGTTGTCATTTCTACTCCTAAATATTCCAGGGTTTTAAAATATTACAATGTTTTTTTTTATAATATTAGTTTCATAACACACTTTGCATTGTTTGTTAACACTGTGAAAGAGTTTATGTTAAAATTAACTCCAGCTGAGAGCTGTATTTTGCTCTAGACTGGATAAATATTTTAACTCCCACAACAGTTCAGATTTAACTCCTGAACAGAGTTAAAGGGCCAAAAACTCCCAGAAATTAGTTACTTTAACTGCCCAATATCTTTAGAAATGGGTCTTTATACCAGTCATACCTGGTTCAAATATTAATCCTGACCCTAACCTTAACCTTAGTCCAAAAGCTAATCCTTACTCTGACCCTAAATTAATTCAAATCATAACCCTGGATAAAATTCTTACCCTGACTCTAAACTAATTGAAATTATAACCCTGGAAAAATCTAACCTTAACCTCAGTCTAAAAGCTTAACCTGACCCTCAGTCTGACCCTAAATTTAGCCCTGGTACTAAACCCTACCCAGACCCTAACCTACCCTTAACCATCACCCATAACCTTAATTTAGCCCTGGTTTAAATTCTAAACCTTACCTTAACCACCTCAGCACAAAAGCTAAACCTCTACCCCTCACTCAGATCCTAACCCTAACCCTCAGCCTAAAGCTAATTTGTCTGACCCTAAACTCAGCCTAATAAACCTGCGGTCTGATTCGACTGCAGACTTTCAGAGGAATCTGTTCCTCTCATTCTGCTGCGGGACAAACCTGCACTCGAAGGGAGGCAGATTCTGGCAAGGAGGCAGAATTCAGCACAACACCTGAAGGAATGGCAACTTGCTGACCTTACAACATTCTACCAACCAATTAATGTTCAGTATAGGGAGACTCCGCCCACATCGGTGAAGAAGACTGGATGTAGTAAAGTTTTTAGTTGTGCAGTATTTAGATTTTTAGATCTTGATACTTTACCAAAATTATTACCAGTACAAGTACAAAGTTGTGCCACATGTTTAATACAGTACTAAGATCCTAAGGGCTTTTAATTGAAAGTGTTGCCCTGCAGAACTGCTGAAGAACATGAGGAGAGCTGATTTATATTTACAGCAGAGATGAATGAAGATCTGATTCATCTGGTTCATAGCTGCTTTAGAAATCCCTGAAATCTTCAGATGTAAGACTGTAAGTTAGTGAGTCTGGGAGGGGTTGCTGGGATTGGGGTGATCTTGTATCTACAGTGTGCAATTCTTCTCAAAGCTAATGTGGCCTAGAGAGATTTGAGTGTGTGTGTGTGTGTGTGTGTGTGTGTGAAGGGGGGGCAGGTTATAGGATCCCCTTACTCAGCATAAGCTCAGTGTGAAACACCCTGGAACTCAATCCTGAAACACCCAGGAGTGACCACACCTCCCTGAAGTCCTGACCAGGACATCTCACCCACCCAGAGAACCCACAGCCCAGAACCTGGAACCCAGATCCCGTCTCGTTACCAGTTCCAGTCCTGCGGTCAGGTGGCTCGTGTATTATATATTTGAGGTCGGGCAGGCGGGAGGAAAGGTTGAGGTACAGGATACTGACAGATGAGCAGACAGCAGGAGCCTCAGCCTGAATATCACACACTGGTGTGCTGCTGCCTTTGTTTTGGGAGCTGGTGAGATGGGGGGTTTGAGCTTTTTCTGGCGTAGGTTTGATTTTAAGGGTTTTAATCAGTTTATTCTGAAATGGGAATTCTGGATGCTGAACTTTTAAATCCCACACCTCTGATGAGAGTAATGGAATAAATGTCAGTGTTTCACTGAATATTAACCCTCAGAAGTCTTACTTAACAAAAAAAGACCTGGACTCAACAGTCACCAGACCTGAACCCAATCCAGATGGTTTGGGGTGAGCTGGAGCACAGAGGCCAACAAGTGCTAAACACCTCTGGGAAATCCTTCAAGACTGTTGGAAAACCATTTCAGGTGACCACCTCTTAAAGCTAATTAAGAGAGAAGAGTGTGCAAAGTATATATATATTATTTATTATTTATTTTTTAAATAGCAATGTTTAATGCGGTACACCTTATTTTTTTATTTTGTGATATGTAACGTGTTAAAATATATACGTTTTATTATTTTTAGAGCATGTCACCTACTGGACTATTTCCTCACTTCCACACACTGTCAGGGTGAGGTGCAGGGAAGACATGGAGGCGGACGTAAATGCAGGTAAGAAAGAATTTAATAAATTAATATAAATAAATAACAAAGATAAACAAAGAAACAAGTAAACACGCAACAAAGATAAACCAAAAACCAATAACCAAAATAAACTAGTAAAACAAAAGAACATAAACCTAAACAAACAAGAGATAAAGATAATAAACTAACTAAACAGGACAGGGATATATATACAAGGAATAAACTAAGAAATAAACAAGGAAATATATATATATATATACAAGGCAAAAACAGAGAAAAACACAGAGCAAGGAACTAGGGAACAAGGAGAATAAACAAGAGAAAACGAGGAGCGACAAAACAACAGAGGAAGGTGCAAAGACCGACGAAGACAAAGTGCCACAGGAAGACTATATATAAGAACAGGAAACAATGAACACCTGGGGAGACAGGTAACGAGGGGCGTTACAAATAAGACATGTGGTGGAAAACTACTGAGACAGGAGACACAGAGGAGCACAGGTCACGTGGGGATAACACACAGAGACATGAGACAGGGCCAGGACATGACACACACTCTAGAGATCTGCATATCTACGTAGCATCATATATTTACTTAGTCAGTCTTACTTAACATATTTCCGTGAAATATTTGTATATCGTGTAAGTTATGTGTATTGTTATTGAGTGTACTGTGTATATTGTTTATACTGTAGATGTATCTGTATATCATATTTTATATATATTTTATGTTATTCATCTTCTTGTAAATATTGTTCTCTGCACATTGGTGGGAATCTGCACCCAAGTTTTTCACTCACATGTACACCTGTACTCTGTAACGTGACAATAAAAATCCATCCACCCCCATGCTTAACAAAAAGGAGTTATTTTCATGAAATTCTGCATCCGTTCCCCCAAATTCAGTTCATTTAATTCAATTCTATTACTTGTTTCCACTTGTTTAGAGAGCTAGGCAGCTGCTTATAGGAGTCCATAGCTGCTGGTTGTTGGGGAGAGGTTGAGAAAAATTAAAAGTCTTCATAAAGCTTTAAATTTTATCAGCGTCTTTATTTAGTAATAACTGTGAATAAGCCACAGTCCTACAAACTAATTAAGTATGAAATCTTAGTAAAAGTTAGTAAAAGTCTAATTCCAGGTTCAAACTACACAACTTTTAAATTGTTGTCAGATCAGTGTATCTTTCAACTACACAACTTATTTTTCTTGTACTGGGGAATATTTCGGTGGGTGTGGTTTGCACACTGATCAATGATAGAGTATAAGGAATCATGTAGTAACTTAAAAGTGTCAAACAAACTAAAATACGGGGGTGCTTTTAACTTGCGGTTTCTGAGGTTGGTAACTATGATGAACTTATCCTGTACAACAGAGGAAACTCTTGCTATTCCTTTCATGGGAAGGTCTTTATGAGAGCCAGTTTCATCATAACGTTTTTGCGGTGACTGCACTTGAGGATATTTTCAAAGTTTTTGATTTTTTCTTTTTGGATTGACTGAGCTTAATTTCTTAAAGTGATTTTTTCTTTATTTAGTTGAGTAGTTCTTGCCATAATATGGTTTAGAACATTACTCAAATAGAGCTATATAGAGCAAACACATTCAGAGGCAAGGAATTCAAGTAATTTACTCTTGATGAGTTCAGCACAGCTGTTAACTGAAAGACTGTATTCCAGGTGACTCTGCCTCATAAAGCTGATTGAGAAAATCCAGCCAAAATGTGCAAAACTGTCATCTAAGCCAGAGGTGCTACTTTGAAGAATGTAAAATATGAAACATATTCTGGTTTGTTCAACACATTTTTTTTGTTCATTAAATAATTATTAAATATTTTTTTCCTAACTGATCCCGGGACCCACATTTTTAAATGGTCATTAAGTCGCAACCCACTTTTATAGAATACAAACCAAACAAATACATTTTAAAAAATAGTCTTCAAAATACCATTTAAACATACATATGAAAGCAAAGTGAATTTGAAAATGAGGAGGAACATGACAACCATGTATAAAAGTTACTACAGTAAAATTAAATATCAAATCCTCACAAAATTAATAAGGCCACAAAATTAGATATATTTTAGTTCTCTGCATAGTTATGTATTCAGAGTACATTATTAAGAAACTCCTTCAGATGAGCATTAGTTTAAAAAAAAGAATAAGCAATGTGTCTGCTACCCACGTTTTGGTCCGACCCACCAGTTGAGAATCACTGGTTAAGATGAGATTAGTATTAATTTACAATACAGAACATTTTAAAATAATGTAAAAACACTTTTGCTATAGTTTCCTAAAACAACATTTGTGGAATTACTTTTAATCACAAATAATGTTTTTTTTTCTGTATTCTGTTTATTATTAGTTACATCTAAGTAAAGGTGACTTTACAATTTACAATCTAAACATTTTACTCCACTTTATATTTACTGTTGTTAGAAAAAAATATGCATGCAATGTCTGAATTATATACATATGACAAAACTAAATCATTACGACCTATTATTTAAAATAATATAACAGATTTGGTTATTATTATTATTGTTATTATTGTATGTAAATTATGTTGTATATTTACATTTTCCCCACTCTTAAAAAAAAAACTTTGGGTCCTGCGGAGTTTCTTCTTAAGATGTTGTCCTTTTATGAAAAGGAATGTTACTTTATGTTTCATACATATTTTTGGCACAAATTAATATAAATGTCAGGACATGTGGTCTTACTGTGGTGTTACTGTAAACTACAAATGAACAGAAGTCACGTTAGATCAGTGTTTCTCAACCCTGTTCTTACATATTCTACTTAAGCAATAGAACACGAGAGGGAGTGTGTTATCGCGAATAACACGTGATGGTATTCCCGATAACACACGACCTCGAGTGTTCTATTGCTTTTATACAACAGTTTATTTTTTACAAAATGAATAAAGAAAATAAATCAAAGAACTTTAAGAAATTCAGTTTCAATATGCTTTAATATGGACCGTGCCTTCCGCCAAAAAGTAGTTCCACCACAACTTAACTACAAAACAGTGTATGGTTCAGGCAGACTAACACCACGAAAGTTAGCTTGAAAGCAAACTTGGGAATAAGTGAAGATGGTAACGTTAGGTAGGTGAGATAACGCTACTACTCTCCTCTCCTGCTCTGTGGAGTCGTCTTCAGGTGAACGCTGCACATTTTTTGAGCATTTCTGTTTGTTTTGCTGGGTGGTGTTGGTTAGCTTGTTGGTGTGGCTGGACTGTGGGTAGGTGACCGGAGTCAAGCTATCCGCGCTTCGGAAATTCCCAGTCAGCGTAGCTTAGCTTTAGCTCAGCATTAACTTAGTTTAGCCTAGCCTGGCTGGTTAAGTTATCGTTCTGGTTGTCAGACGGCATTAGCCGAGCGATTTTCCTTCCCTTTTTTCCACGAGTCAGCGCTGCGGGCGAGCGTGCCGCGGCTGAGCGCTAGCCTGTGCTAAGCTAACGCTGCTGTTGGTGCCAGTGGAGGCGATGATTCAAAACTGTACTGTGTATATACGCCGTTACTCGGCAACGCGTCGGAGAAGTGATACAGGTTTAGTGTGAGCAGAGCCATAGGCTGTATTCGGAATGGCATACTACATACTACTCGCGTAATAAATCTGCCTAAAGCCAGTATGCAGTACGCAGTATGTGACCAAACTGAGAATCTGTAGTGCACTACAGGTACCCGGATGGTGTACTACTCCGCTCCGATTTCGCAGTGTGCATGGGGAGCTATCTTCGCGGTGTACTGCATCCCAACATGCATTGCGACTGGCTTCTCCAGCTCGCTTCAGAAAAAAAACAAGATGGAGGCGAGTGCGAGAGATTTTTAAATTTTATAAATAAATATATTTTTAAATTAAGGGAATTATTTTGGAAAGTATTGGCTCACCGCTGTCGAGCCCCCTCCGCTGCCGCGGCCGACCGCTGTCCGCCGCCGGGACCCTCCGCTGCCGCGCGTTCTCCGCGGCGGGGACCCACCGCTGCCGCAGCCGAGCGCTTTCCGCGGCCGGGACCCTCCGCTGCCCCGACCGAGCGCTTTCCGCGGCCGGGACAGCGGAGGGTCTCGACAGCGGTGAGCCATTACTTTCCTTGATGCAGTAAATTATTCCCTCAGTTTTAATAAATTATTCTGTTATTTTAATAAATGATTCCCTCAGTTTTAATAAATGATTACCTCAGTTTTAATAAATTATTCTGTTATTTTAATAAATGATTCCCTCAGTTTTAATAAATTATTCTGTTACTTTAATAAAAAAATTCCCTCAGTTTTAATAAATCGTTCTCTTTATTTAATAAATAATTACCTTTGTTTAATAAATCGTTCTGTTGATTTAATAAATAATTCCCTGTGTTTAAATACATATTTTTCTTTTAAATAAGGGAATTATTTGAATACAAATTAATAAAATTGTTTGATTTGTGTTGAGATTGTGTAAATATGAATGAGAGTTTGTTTAAATGTTTTCTTCTTGATGGTACTTACATAGATGAAAATAGTAATCTACTAAAATAAATAGGAAAACTTATTTAAATATAACTGGAACTTTCTTGGGTTGTGGGGGCTGCTGCTAATTGGTTGTTAGAATTGGGTTAGCTGCTAAACTCTAAAATAAAAGCAGCAATTGCTGTTCTGGACAGTATGCAGATCTCATTAGTTTTAATAATGAAAAGGTAGGACATTTTTCATGTTCTTTCTGTTTACAACTCACTCTAAGGAATTCGGAGCACTACAGAGCACTGATTGGTGTGTCAGGGACCGTGTAGGGTACTACAATCAAAAGTGTTGCAGTACCGAATACTACATACTGGGCAGCGTGTAGTATGCAGTACATACTAGTGCAGTATGCAGTACGCAGTATAGTAGTATGCCATTCCGAATACAGCCTGTGGCTGTATTCGGAATGGCATACTACATACTACTCGCGTACTAAATCTGCCTAAAGCCAGTATGCAGTACGCAGTATGCGACCAAACTGAGGATCTGTAGTGCACTACAGGTACCCGGATGGTGTACTACTCCGCTCCGATTTTGCAGTGTGCATGGAGAGCCTTCGTGGTCTTCGTGGTGTACTGCATCCCAACATGCATTGCGGCTGGCTCCTCCAGCTCGCTTCAGAAAAAAACAAGATGGTGGCGAGTGCGAGAGATTTTCAAATTATGGAAATATATATATTTTTAAATTAAGGGAATTATTTTGGAAAGTATCGGCTCACCGCTGTCGAGCCCCTCCGCTGCCGCGGCCGCGCGCTCTCCGCGGCCGGGCCCCTCCGCTGCCGCAGCCGCGCGCTCTCCGCGGCCGGGACCCTCCGCTGCCGCGCCGAGCGCTCTCCGCCGCGGCCGGGACCCTCCGCTGCCGCGCCGAACGCTCTCCGCGGCCGGGACCCTCCGCAGTGTGCAGCAACATACAGTTTTAATAAATTATTCTGTTATTTTAATAAATAATTACCTCAGTTTTATAAATTATTATGTTATTTTAATAAATAATTCCCTCAGTTTTAATAAATTATTATGTTACTTTAATACATAATTCCCTCAGTTTTAATAAATGATTGTTATTTTAATAAATAAGTCCATCAGTTTTAATAAATTACTCTGTTACTTTAATAAATAATTCCCTCTGTTTTAATAAATCGTTCTCTTTATTTAATAAATAATTCCAATAAATCGTTCTGTTAATTTAATAAATAATTACCTTTGTTTAAAAAATCGTTCTGTTGATTTAATAAATAATTTTCTCAGTTTTAATAAATCGTTCTCTTTATTTAATAAATAATTCCAATAAATCGTTCTGTTAATTTAATAAATAATTACCTTTGTTTAAAAAATTGTTCTGTTGATTTAATATATAATTCCCTCAGTTTTAATAAATCGTTCTCTTTATTTAATAAATAATTCCAATAAATCGTTCTGTTAATTTAATAAATAATTACCTTTGTTTAAAAAATCGTTCTTTTGATTTAATAAATAATTCCCTCAGTTTCACTACATATTTTTCTTTTAAATAAGGGAATGATTTGAATACAAATTGTTTCACTTGTGCAACCTGTCTCATTTCTTTTATTGTTGAGATTGTGTAAATATGAATGAGAGTTTGTTTAAATGTTTTCTTCTTGATGGTACTTACATAGATGAAAATAGTAATCTACTAAAATAAATAGGAAACCGTATTTAAATATAACTGGAACTTTCTTGGGTTGTTTCTGTTTACAACTCACTGTGAGGAATTCGGAGCACTACAGAGCACTGATTGGTGTGTCATGGGGCCATGTAGGGTACTACAATCAAAAGTGTTGCAGTTCCGAATACTACATACTGGGCAGTGTGTAGTATGCAGTACATACTAGTGCAGTATGCAGTACGCAGTATAGTAGTATGCCATTCCGAATACAGCCATAGGCCATAGGCTGTATTCGGAATGGCATACTACTATACTGCGTACTGTAGTACCCTACATGGCCCCATGACACACCAGTCAGTCCTCTGTAGTGCTCCGAATTCCTCACAGTGAGTTGTAAACAGAAACAACCCAAGAAAGTTCCAGTTATATTTAAATACGTTTTCCTATTTATTTTAGTAGATTACTATTTTCATCTAAGTACCATCAAGAAGAAAACATTTAAACAAACTCTTATTCATATTTACACAATCTCAACTATAAAAGAAATGAGACACGTTGCACAAGTGAAACAATTTTATTAATTTGTATTCAAATCATTCCCTTATTTAAAAGAAAAATATGTAGTAAAACTGAGGGAATTATTTATTAAATCAAAAGAACGATTTTTTAAACAAAGGTAATTATTATTAAATTAACAGAACGATTTATTGGAATTATTTATTAAATAAAGAGAACGATTTATTAAAACTGAGGGAATTATTTATTAAATCAACAGAACAATTTTTTAAACTAAGGTAATTATTTATTAAATTAACAGAACGATTTATTGGAATTACTTATTAAATAAAGAGAACGATTTATTAAAACTGAGGGAATTATTTATTAAATCAACAGAACAATTTTTTAAACTAAGGTAATTATTTATTAAATTAACAGAACGATTTATTGGAATTATTTATTAAATAAAGAGAACGATTTATTAAAACAGGGAATTATTTATTAAAGTAACAGTAATTTATTAAAACTGATGGACTTATTTATTAAAATAACAATCATTTATTAAAACTGAGGGAATTATGTATTAAAGTAACATAATAATTTATTAAAACTGAGGGAATTATGTATTAAAGTAACATAATAATTTATTAAAACTGAGGGAATTATTTATTAAAATAACAGAATAATTTTTTAAAACTGTATGTTGCTGCACACTGCGGAGGGTCCCGGCCGCGGAGAGCGTTCGGCGCGGCAGCGGAGGGTCCCGGCCGCGGCGGAGAGCGCTCGGCCGCGGCAGCGGAGGGTCCCGGACGCGGAGAACGCGCGGCCGCGGAGGGTCCCGGCCGCGGAGAGCGCTCGGCGCGGCAGCGGAGGGTCCCGGCCGCGGAGAGCGCTCTGCGCGGCAGCGGAGGGTCCCGGCCGCGGAGAGCACTCGGCGCGGCAGCGGAGGGTCCCGGGCGCGGCAGCGGAGGGCCCCGGCCGCGGAGAGCGCTCGGCGCGGCAGCGGAGGGTCCCGGCCGCGGAGAGCGCTCGGCGCGGCAGCGGAGGGCCCCGGCCGCGGAGAGCGCTCGGCGCGGCAGCGGAGGGGCTCGACAGCGGTGAGCCGATACTTTCCAAAATAATTCCTTTAATTTAAAGATATATATATATCCATAATTTGAAAATCTCTCGCACTCGCCACCATCTTGTTTTTTTCTGAAGCGAGCTGGAGGAGCCAGCCGCAATGCATGTTGGGATGCAGTACACCACAAGACAGCTCTCCATGCACACTGCGAAATCGGAGCGGAGTAGTACACCATCCGGGTACCTGTAGTGCACTACAGATTCTCAGTTTGGTCGCATACTGCGTACTGCATACTAGCTTTAGGCAGATTTAGTACGCGAGTAGTATGTAGTATGCCATTCCGAATACAGCCATAGGCAGTACGCAGTATGCGACCAAACTGAGGATCTGTAGTGCACTACAGGTACCCGGATGGTGTACTACTCCGCGATTCCGCAGTGTGCATGGAGAGCTGTCTTCGTGGTGTACTGCATCCCAACATGCATTGCGGCTGGCTCCTCCAGCTCGCTTCAGAAAAAAACAAGATGGTGGCTAGTGCGAGAGATTTTCAAATTATGGAAATATATATATTTTTAAATTAAGGGAATTATTTTGGAAAGTATCGGCTCACCGCTGTCGAGCCCCTCCGCTGCCGCGGCCCCGCGCTCTCCGCGGCCGGGACCCTCGCTGCCGCGGCCGAGCGCTCTCCGCCGCGGCCGCGCGTTCTCCGCGGCCGGGACCCTCCGCTGCCGCGCCGAGCGCTCTCCGCGGCCGGGACCCTCCGCTGCCGCGGCCGCGCGTTCTCCGCGGCCGAGACCCTCCGCTGCCGCGCCGAGCGCTCTCCGCGGCCGGGACCCTCCGCGGCCGAGCGCTCTCCGCCGCGGCCGGGACCCTCCGCAGTGTGCAGCAACATACAGTTTTAATAAATTATTCTGTTATTTTAATAAATAATTTCCTCAGTTTTAATAAATTATTCTGTTATTTTAATAAATAATTACCTCAGTTTTAATAAATTATTCTGTTATTTTAATAAATAATTCCCTCAGTTTTAATAAATTATTCTGTTATTTTAATAAATAATTCCCTAAGTTTTAATAAATTATTCTGTTATTTTAATAAATAATTCCCTCAGTTTTAATAAATTATTCTGTTATTTTAATAAATAATTCCCTCAGTTTTAATAAATTATTATGTTACTTTAATACATAATTCCCTCAGTTTTAATAAATTACTCTGTTATTTTAATAAATAAGTCCATCAGTTTTAATAAATTACTTACTTTAATAAATAATTCCCTCTGTTTTAATAAATCGTTCTCTTTATTTAATAAATAATTCCAATAAATCGTTCTGTTAATTTAATAAATAATTACCTTTGCTTAAAAAATCGTTCTGTTGATTTAATAAATAATTCCCTCAGTTTTAATAAATCGTTCTCTTTATTTAATAAATAATTCCAATAAATCGTTCTGTTAATTTAATAAATAATTACCTTTGTTTAAAAAATTGTTCTGTTGATTTAATAAATAATTCCCTCAGTTTTAATAAATCGTTCTCTTTATTTAATAAATAATTCCAATAAATCGTTCTGTTAATTTAATAAATAATTACCTTTGTTTAAAAAATCGTTCTTTTGATTTAATAAATAATTCCCTCAGTTTTACTACATATTTTTCTTTTAAATAAGGGAATGATTTGAATACAAATTAATAAAATTGTTTCACTTGTGCAAAGTGTCTCATTTCTTTTATAGTTGAGATTGTGTAAATATGAATAAGAGTTTGTTTAAATGTTTTCTTCTTGATGGTACTTACATAGATGAAAATAGTAATCTACTAAAATAAATAGGAAAACGTATTTAAATATAACTGGAACTTTCTTGGGTTGTTTCTGTTTACAACTCACTGTGAGGAATTCGGAGCACTACAGAGGACTGATTGGTGTGTCAGGGACCGTGTAGGGTACTACAATCAAAAGTGTTGCAGTACCGAATACTACATACTGGGCAGTGTGTAGTATGCAGTACATACTAGTGCAGTATGCAGTACGCAGTATAGTAGTATGCCATTCCGAATACAGCCATAGAGAGAGAGAGTTGCGACAACGGAAGTTCAAAATCCTTGATGGTCACGTGATTCATGGAGATTTCAGATAGTTCCAGGAAGTTCTTGGTGGGCAATTTGAGCCCATAAACACAGAGACAGAATTGCGATTTTGGGGCACTAATAATAATATATAAATAATCCTCAATGAATTATCTATGTATAATATAATATAATATAATATAATTTCAGTGTCATGAAATTAATATTAATTAACATACAAATTTAGCCTATAAAAACTCTCTTATGGATTACAATATTGGATTCACACAGAATAACATAAGCCTTAAATAAGTCAATATATGGTCACAATAATCCTCAATGAATTATCTATGTATAATGAAATACATAGATAATTCATTGAGGATTATTGTGACCATATATTGACTTATTTAAGGCTTATGTTATTCTGTGTGAATCCAATATTGTAATCCATAAGAGAGTTTTTATAGGCTAAATTTGTATGTTAATTAATATTAATTTCATGACACTGTGCAAATGCAGTCGCTACAAGTAAAATTTTAGGTTCAAAAGAAGATGGAGAAGTTTTGGCTTGCATATATTTAGAGTTTACTGCAAAAATAATTTAATCAAAGGATACAAAGATCTGCAAATATTCTTAAGTCACCACCTGAATATTTCATGCAGAATTATTTGGATTAAGAAAGAGGAACCACATTATTTGCAACAGCTTTATTATTTTTACAACAAACATGAGATGATATATAACTTTAAAGACTGATATCAGAATATAGAGAGGCTACATACAGAAAAACAAAGTACAGAACACATGTAAATCAACTAAAGGAAAATAGTACATTGCACATGTAAATAAACCAAAGAATCAGCACAGATTACATAAAATGGGGTTTACTTGTGTAGTTCGGAAGAATGAACCCTGGGGAATACAAAAGCAGGAAGAGAATAAGAAAATTGAGACATGATTGCATTTAATACATGAATACAATTAAACATTTTGGAAACATTATCTACATTTTATTATTATTATTATTTAATATAAAATGAAGACAAGAAAGATGATTGTATTAAAGTTGTTATATTTTGTATTCATTATTTACTTATTTTATATTTATATAAAACAAACAATAACACACTTATATTTATTGGGTTTGTTTTTGGCACACTATTACTAGTGCATCTCAGAAAACCTGAATATAATGATTTTTTTTCTATCATAGTTTAATAAAAAAAATCTGTCAAATTTTATAATCACTACATATAAAGAGACATATCCCAAAACTGTTTTTGTTTTACTTTTCTAAAAGCTCATGAAAAAAACAGAAATAATAAATCCCTAAAATATTTAATTTAAAACTTAAAATATAAATTGTTAGATGTGTCACTGTAAGCATAATTAATACAAAAGATGACTGTTAATTAAACAATATTAAACATTTCTTTTGAGATGCACTACTATTAAACATAACTAATTATGCTATCTTAAATTACACATGCATTGGAAAATGTTTTTCCCTACTGTTGACAATATAGCCTATATCCTTAATCAAACATATATAATAAAATAAATATTGGTCATATCACCTTAAATCATATCTCTGTTAAATTAGTAGTTACTAAGACAAACAGTAAGATAGCTAGTTAGCGTTAGCTACCTGAGCAATAGGTAGCTATCATTTAGCTAAATTCTGCAGTACTACTTAGTAGTACAGTAGTCTGTATTTATTAAGCATTTATCTCTTGTTAGTGTTTAAAGTTCTTTCTGAAATGAATAGAGTTAAGCTTTATTTACCTAGCTAGTTAGGTTAGCACGGTCTACCTGGATATATAAGATGTTTATTTAGTTAGCTTAGCATGGTCTATTTGGACATACAAGATATTTACAATATTTAGTTAGCTTAGCATGGTCTACCTGGATATATAAGATATTAAGATATTTAATTAGTTAAGCATGGTATATCTGGATATATAGGATATTGATATATTAGATATTAAGATATGTACTTAGTTAGGTTAGCATGGTCTATCTGAATATATAATATATTGATATATTAGATATTTACTTAGTTAGGTCAGCATTGTCTATCTGGATATATAAGATATTAAGATATTTAGGAATTTACAACTAATAGGCTCTCAGTCATTAATGTTAAATGCCAGTAACTGTATTCGCGTTGTCCTGGCATAGATTTACTCCCCTAAATCTGCTTTTTAAGAGGGGGTTAATTCACTAAAATGCTTCAGTGCACATGTTAGTTTGATTCTGATGTCCCGATAAAACACAATCAGATTATTTAAGCGTACTAACCTGTAAAAGTGGACCACACATGGTGTATCCTGCTCCAGCTTCACTGTGCTGATAGTATTTGCTGCTAACTTCCGGGAACTATTGACAGGCTCCACGGTCCGCCATTGCTGTAAAAAACTGGTCCATTTGAGTGAACGGAGTTGACGCAACTCTCTCTCTCTATGGCTCTGAGTGTGAGAAGGCCATGATGTTATCACAAATATCGGCTAGAACACTTCTCAACCAATCAGATTGTGAGGTCGGAACTAACTGTTGTATAATGCATATTAACACTGTTCTGCATATTCTAGAGCTTCCTCTGCTTTAAATGCACGTAATAAAGTTAGTGGTGGTATGATGTGTTTAATACACTGCTACAGGATATACATAATGATTAATTTAGGCTCCATAGGGGGCTAAGGGATTTTAACAGGTAAACTCAGTAAAGGACTGTTTATTAGCTAATCAGTTGTATCAGTTGTAAAAGACAAAGTTTTAGGGCAGAGACCAGGGCTAGGAAACTGCTTTAAACTACATACATAAAGTACTAAATTCTGGCTATCCTCTACATCCAGCCAATTCATTTTCGTTCATTATAGCTATACACAGCTGCAGTTTATTAATCATACTGTGTGCTGATTCAGAGACGAGTCTTTTTAACCAGCTATCAGAAACATATCATCACAGTTTACATGGTTAGCTCTGTTAATTACCTTTCTTTTACAAAAATCGCCGTATATCCAGATCTGGTTTAACATCAGCTACGGCCGGTCCCGCTGATAAATCTCACAGCGAGGGAGGGGCTTTTTCCATACCAGCAGACTAACTCCTCCGCGTGCCGCAAAAACAGCAAGCTGATTGGTTGTTTCTCCTAAGAGGCGGAACTTAATTCCTGAACCGGCTCCGTGATTGGTCCGGTCTGTCTCCTCATTAAAAGTACATCTGAGCTAAGATAAGAAGGATAAGAATATTACATATGAACAAATATTTCTATTCTACGCGAATTAAATGTAAATACTATTCTGATTTTAGATTATTGTACAATATATAGGCATGAGCTCAGTAATTGTTGCTGACCTCAGAACTGCTCACTGTGTTTACATAGTGAGGATGTCTCATTAAAATGAATGAGGCAGAAAGTTAACTCTGTTTTAAAACAGATTTGAATTGAACCTTCTTAGTAATTAAAAGTGCATTGCTCTTTAAAAGTAATGTTTAAACGCATCATAATGCTGTTGTATTCATCAGTGGGATGATAATAAATGGCAATAATAGTTTCTGGGATAATGCGTTATTGTGAGATCTAGAAACATATGAAATACATTTAGAAATATATTTGAATTTCTCCTATAAAATACACGCCCATATATTTGTTATTTCGAGTGAACTAGATACATTGCATCAATTATACAGTTATTTGATTTATATGATTCTGTTTTAAACATATCTTTTTTATTAGTTTTCTGCAGTATGTCGCTTTCCTACAGTCACGTGACCTGATCCAGCACACGGTGAACATCGCCCTCTAGTGGCACCTAGAGAATTTCTCCGGATCTTATCTTGTTTAATATATAAAGAAAGTAAAAATTTGATTTACAAACAAAAAAAAAAACAAGTGTAAATACGGTGATTAATTTATTTAACATCTGGTAATAAGTATAATGTATTAATAATAATAACAATAATAATAATAATAACACTGACAATAATAATAATAATAACAACAATAATAATAATAATGATAGCAATAATAATAATAATAATAATAATAATAATAATAATAATAATAATAATAATAATAACAATAATAATAATTCTACTTTAATATTATTGTTGTTATTATTATTATTGCTTTAGAATTTGTTTTACTAACTTCAATTCAATTCAATTCAATTCAATTTTATTTATATAGCGCTTTTTACAACAAAGGTTGTCACAAAGCCGCTTTACAGGAAAAACAGGTCCACGCCTCTTATGAGCAGCACCACAGAGATGCCAATTTTATGGTGACACAGTGGCAAGGAAAAACTCCCTTTAAGAGGAAGAAACCTTGGAAGGAACCAAGACTCCGAGGAACCCATCCTACTCGGGTTGACACGCTCAGTACAAACAAACAACAAACAAATAACAGAACAAAAACAGTACAGAGAATTAATGTGAACTATGGCTAATATAACAGGTACTAATTTATGAATATAAGAATGTGATGGGCACAAACTATAGAGCTATGGCTAAAACAGAAACAGATACTGAGTGTGTTAATGAGAGCCAGGCTGGGAACATCAGGAACAGGGCATCTCCATACATGTAAAAGAGATAGATAGAGAAAACAGAAAGGAAAGGAAGAGAAAAAAAAGCAGAAGTTAGAAAGGTTGTGAAATAATTCTGATGAGTAGAAGGACAGGGCTGATTCCTGAAAGCTGGAACCACAGACGGACACATCCAGGAAGACCGGCCGGCCAGGCGTCTCAGCACATGTGAGAAAGATAGAGAGAGAGAACAGAGAGGGGAGGGAAGAGAAAGGGGTTAAAATGGTTTTATAAAACTCTGCTGGAGTGGGATGGGCACTGGTAGCAGCAGCTCAGGACATGGGGAGAGAAAGAGAAAGCAGATGATAAGGACAGGGTTTATATTTGCTGGATAAGCTGTAAGAGGAAGAAAATTGTAATGAGACGTTACTCAAAAGCTTGAGCAAATAGAAATGTTTTGAGTCTAGATTTAAAGATTGAGAGTGTGTCTGAGTCCCGTATATTAATAGGGAGGCTATTCCAAAGTTGGGGAGCTTTATAAAAGAACGCTCTTCCTCCTGCATAGTTTTTTCTAATACGCGGGACTAATATCAGGCCAGCGTCTTGGGAGCGGAGTGAACGTGGCGGATTGTAAGGAGTAAGGAGTTCCTGTAGATAATGCGGGGCCAGACCATTGAGGGATTTATACGTCAGGAGAAGTATTTTATAATCTATACGAAATCTAACAGGTAGCCAATGTAGGGATGAAAGAATAGGAGTAATGTGATCGAACATTCTAGCTCTGGTAAGCACTCTCGCGGCTGCATTCTGAACTAGCTGGAGTTTATGGAGTAATTTATGTGGACTTCCAGCCAACAACGCGTTGCAGTAGTCCAGCCTGGAGGATATGAATGCATGTACCAGCTTGCATACTGCGGATTTTAGCTATATTTCTTAAGTGGAAGAATGCAATTTTGACTATGCTACATATGTGAGCATCAAACGAAAGAATTGGGTCAAAGATGACCCCAAGGTTTCTCACAGTTTTACCAGGTATAATTAAGTGACCGTCTGTGTCTACAGTATTAACATTTATGTTTTTATCAATATTAGGACCTAATAGAAGGACCTCAGTTTTATCAGAATTAAGTAAGAGAAAGTTGTGTGTCATCCAATTTTTAATGTCTTTAATACAGTCTGTTATTTGATTTATACAGAGCTCCTCGTTGGGTTTAGCAGATATGTAAAGTTGCGTGTCATCAGCATAGCAGTGAAAGTTAATACCATGCCTACGGATAATTTTACCCAGTGGTAGCATATAAAGAGTAAAGAGTAATGGACCCAGTACTGATCCCTGAGGGACACCATATTTTACTCTAGACTGATAGGAGCATTCATTGTTTAAATAAACACACTGGAATCGATCTTCCAGATAAGATCTGAACCAGGTGAGGGCAGATCCTTTAATTCCTATAAGATTTTCTAACCTATCAAGCAGAATAGCGTGATCAATGGTGTCGAAGGCAGCACTAAGATCTAGCAGTACGAGGATGGCATTACTGCCCCTATCAAGAGCTGAAAGTAAATAATTAGTTACTCTAAGTAAAGCTGTTTCAGTGCTATGGTTTTGTCAAAATTCAGATTGAAAAACCTCATGAATACTATTATTTTGTAGATACAGGCCCAGCTGCTTAAACACTATTTTTTCTAGGATTTTGGCTACAAAGGGAAGATTAGAAATTGGTCTATAATTTGCAAGCTTACGGGGGTCCAGATTTGGCTTTTTGATAATGGGCTTAATGACAGCCAGTTTAAGAGAATTGGGTACATATCCCATGCTAAGGGATGAATTGACTATTTCTAGTAATGATTTTCCCACCTTTGGCAGTGCCTGTTTAAGTAATTGTGTGGGTACTGGATCTAATATACATGATGTAGATTTTGATGAGTTAATTACACTAAGTAAATCTTTTTCTGTAACCAGGCTAAAATACTCTAGGTGTGCATCAGAGCTGGAGCAGCATTCATCGATATCTATAGGTAAATTTTGGGAGTGATAATGAATTTTTTTGTCTAATGTTATTGATTTTATCATCAAAGAACTTCATGAAATCATTACTATTAATGTCGGCAGGGATAACAGAGCTAGTTTGTTTTTGACTGCCGGTGAGTTTAGCCACAGTAGTGAAGAGGAATCTAGGGTTGTCTCTGTTTTTCTCAAGTAACTCTGAGATATACTGAGATTTAGTTTTAATTAGGGCTTTTTTGTAGTCTGTGAGACTATGCTGTCATGCAAGCCGGAAGAATTTCAGTTTTGTATGTCGCCATTTACGTTCAAAGTTACGAGCAGTTTGTTTTAATGTGCGTGTGTGGTCGTTGTACCACGGTGCTAGCTTTTTATCCCGAATTTGTTTTGTTTTTGTCGGCGCTACGCGGTCCAGGTTAGAGCGGAGCACAGTTTGTAGATTTTCTGTTATGTGCTCAAGATCATGTTCATGGGACGGAAGGGAGATAGTTAAGTCGGGAAGATTATTTACAAATTCATAAGCAATTGAAGTTGTTATTTTACGCTTGCTGATATAGCGGGGCGGGAGGAGGATATTTTTATTAAAAACTATTTCAAACATAATTAAATAGTGATCGGATATTGAGTCATGTTGAGAAAGAGTAACTGTATTCTCAGCCTCTATACCCAGTGTCAAAACTAAGTCTAATGTATGACTACATCGGTGAGTGGGGCCAATAACATTTTGTTTGAAGCCTAGAGCATCTAAGACTGATTTAAACGCAATTTTAATTTTAAATCCATCCCTCCTCCTGGTGACCAGGTGCTAACGCTGTCCCCAGACAGTGTGAGGAGAGCATTCAGTAGGATCAATGCTCGAAAATCTCCTGGACCTGACAACATTCCTGGTCGTGTGCTGAAGGACTGTGCCTGGGAACTCGCAGAGGTTTATACTGACATCTATAACACCTCTCTGAGTCAGGCGGTGGTTCCCACATGCTTCAAAGCCACCACCATCATCCCTGTCCCTAAGAAGGCATCGCCATCCTGTCTCAATGACTATTGTCCTGTTGCACTCAACCCCATCCTCACGAAGTGCTTCGAACAACTAGTCATGCACCACATCAAGTCTTCACCCCCCCCCCCCTCCCTGGACCCCTACCTGTTCGCATTTCGGTCAAATTGCTCAACTGATGATGCCCTCACACACCTGGACAAGAAGAACACCTACGTCAGAATGCTGTTTGTTGAGCTCAGCATTGAACACAATCATCCCGCAACAGCTCATACACAAACTGGACAGTCTGGGGCTGAGCACTTCACTGTGCAACTGGCTGTTGGACTTCCTGACTGGTAGACCCCAGGCAGTGCGGGTGGCAGCAACACATCCAGCATCACCACACTGAACACAGGGGCTCCCCAAGGATGTGTGCTGAGCCCCCTCCTGTTCACTCTGCTGACCCACGACTGCACACCAGAACACACCTCCAACCTCTTCGTCAAGTTTGCGGATGACACGACGGTGGTGGGTCTCATCATCAACAACAATGAGTCACAGAAGCTAGGTGAGCCGCCTGGCCTCCTGGTGCAAACACAACAATCTCTCTCTGAACGCAGAGAAGACTAAGGAGATTGTTGTGGACTTCAGGAGAACTCACACACAGCACACTCCTCTGTCCATCAACGGAACTGCTGTGGAGAGGGTGAGCAGCACCAAGTTCCTGGGTGTGCACATCACAGAGGACCTCTCCTAGAGCACCAACTCAGCATCACTGGCCAGGAAGGCAAACCAGCGTGTGGTACGGGGCCTGCACAGCATCCTGCCGCAGGACCCTCCAGCGCATCATGAGAGCAGCTGAGAAGATTGTTGGCACCTCTCTCCCCTCCCTTCAGGACTTGTACAGCTCCCGCCTCACACGGAAAGCCCTCCGTCTGGCAGGAGATCCCTCCCACCCACTACACAGCTTCTTCAGCCTGCTGCCATCAGGGAGGAGACTGCGGAGTCTCGGGGTAAGGACCAGCAGACTGCGAGACAGCCCCATCCATCAGGCTGTGAGGATGCTGAACTCTCTTCCTGCTTTACCCCCCATCCCTATCCTGCCCCCAGCACACACTCACTCATCATCCAGATCCATCCCCCCCCCCCACCCCCACCAACAAAGTACTGAACTCTGTACTAGTACACACACAGTACTAGAACTTTTGAAAACGGACCTGCACTACACACCAAATACCTGCACTACTGTTACACTGCACTGTCATACACACTTTAATTCCCCAAGAACTGTGAACTTTATGCACTCATTCACTTTACCAGCCTTAAGCTAGATACCATATTTGCACTATTGTTATACGGGTTCTATTTATACTGTCATTTCATCTCAATCACATTAATATTGCACTGTTATCTTCTGTCTTACAAATGTCTATTGTGTTCTTGTTGTATTGTACATATAGTGTCTCCCACTTATTTAGATTATATATCTATTTCTTTTTATTTCTATTTATATATTTTATTTCACCCCCACCACTACTGCACCTTGTTCTGTCTCATGTATGTCTGTGTCCCTGCTGTATTGTACACATAGTGTCTCCCTTTTTCTCTTCATTATCTATTATCTGTACTCGCTGTAAAAAATTGGGAAGGAGAGTAACGTAATTTCAATTCTATGTATGCCCTGTACATATGCAGTTTTGACAATAAAACTACTTGACTTGACTTGACTTACTGTAATTTCTACAGTACATAAATGATAAATACATTCTGTGTTGGGAAGGTTACTTTTAAAATGTAATCCCTTACAGATTACTGATTACATCACTCAAAATGTAATTTGTAACGTAATCATTTACATTACTTCAAGTGAGTAACGTAATCTGATTACTTTGGATTACTTACGATATTGTCGTTTTTTTAAGCCTGAATGAATGTAGCAACCACACATTGCATATTATTATTTTATTTTTCTTTCCAGTTTACAAATAGATAAACAAATAAAACAGCCTTTTCAATCACTCTATAAAAATACTTATGAAACCATTTCAACAAACAATTTTATGAAACTTCTATAAATTGATGATAAAACCATTAAAAACCAAACAATGTAACAATATTAAGCTATCTATTTGCAAGTTTGCCACTTTCTGCAGGTGGATTTTTTGCCAGGATTATCACATAACTCCTATGCTTTTCACAGTGGTTATGACTCCATTGCTAAACCTGAGTGGTAGAGAGGAGAGTGCAGAAAACTCCCCAAGTCTTCTCAGAAATGCAAATGTGAGGCTTCATGAAATAGTGTGTGGAAGTGCGCACATCCAATATTGCATCCAATTATGAAATAAACACTTTGCCGCAGTTCTCTGAGAGAATACCCTCATTTTTGTGTTTAATTTATTTATAAGCTCTGTTTTCACTCCCGCAGTTGTACAGTGGGCGGTGTTGTGCCAATTTTGTTCGCGAAGCGGGATTTGGATTCAGCAGGGAGTCGGCACAAACGCGCAGTGCGCAGCACCTAGCGGTCCGTGGTGTTAGTTTAAAGTGCTCGCGCTTGCCACAAAATACAACAGAACAACGCTGAGAAACTGCAGAATTCTGTATGGGATTAGAATATGAGCACAAGGAGATAAAAGAGAAACAGGAGATACAGTATCTGAGAACCTTTACCTGTGAGTAGCCCAGAACACGCAAATCTCTCTCTCTCTCTCTCTCTTGTTTGTTTCTTAGATTCATCTCTCTGATAAGATGTGCGAAAACTAATAAAAACTAGCAAGCCCACTCTAAAAACGGATTAAATGCCTCCGCGTTTGACTTGCAGCACTGTGTGTAGCTGTTCTAAAAAATCATTTAAATTAAATATTAGTTCTATGCTTCTATGTTAGTGTTATTCAAAATAATTCTGATCATATTTCACTCATTCAAACAGCCCAAAAACAGCCAGTTTTTTTGGCGGGTCAGACTCGGGCTCCTAATGACAGTTTATGGTTCGGGTCGGCTCGGGCTCATAATGACAGTTTATGGTTCGGGTCGGGTCGGGCTCGTAATTACAGTTTATGGTTCGGGTCGGGCTCATAATTACAGTTTATGAGGGCGGAGAGAGTCTGGCTGGATTTTTTGCCCAATCTAAGCTTTAGCTTGAGCGATGGATTAATTTTCTGTTGTTCTTATTAAAGTAGTGTATTATTATCTATATATTACAGTTTTTCTCTATTGCTTAAACACATTTCACAATACTGCCCCTCATTTTTCACAAACTCTAAACACAAAACACTTTTCTAAAGCTACGTACACACAACCTCACAGTCTCTTTTCAAAAAAAACAGTTGCTCATATGCTCAAAACCAACCCATCACACCAAAACAGTTGCTCATATGCGCAAAACCAACCCATCACACCAAAACAGTTGCTCATATGCGCGAAACCAACCCATCACACCAAAACAGTTGCTCATATGCGCAAAACCAACCCATCACACCAAAACAGTTGCTCATATACTCAAAAGCAAACTTTGACACCACAATACCGCTCAAGGCCTGCAAAAATGTACACACTACTGAGCATCATTTGTAGCATCAACGTTACATCACTCAGGGGTGGATTAAATATATTTTAAAGGGATAGTTCGGTATTTTTGACATGAGTCTGTATGGCATCATCATAACCAGTGTCGTGCATCCACACTGACTTACCCCCCACAGCGTCCTGTGAGCCGAGTTCTTGTCCAGTTTAGGTCAAAGCGAAAGTAGTCCGGCATGTTTGCTGGGGTCAGGAAAATAACTCCTTTTTCTTCCCAAAGCAGTACGTGTTCAAAAGAGTGATTTATTTACATCACAAAAAACTAACCCTGCAAAAGTCACGCCTCGTAAATCACTTGGGTCCTACTTTCTCTCGTTCCATATCAATGCGCGCGGCGCTGCAACACAGAACAACACAGAACACAGAACAAGTTGACGCGTGCGCAGCTCGCTGTCAGAATGACGCGCACTGATACGAAATGAGAGAAAGTAGGACCCAAGTGATTTACGAGGCGTGACTTTTGCAGGGTTAGTTTTTTGTGATGTAAATAAATCACTCTTTTGAACACGTACTGCTTTGGGAAGAAAAAGGAGTTATTTTCCTGACCCCAGCAAACATGCCGGACTACTTTCGCTTTGACCTAAACTGGACAAGAACTCGGCTCACAGGACGCTGTGGGGGTAAGTCAGTGTGGATGCATGACACTGGTTATGATGATGCCATACAGACTCATGTCAAAAATACCGAACTATCCCTTTAAGACAAAGTAAGGCTTCATTTTTAGATACATACATTTTAGACCTTTTAAGGATCTGGAGATACACTATCAAATACTCATGCAGTGAATCAATACACTGATGCATAACATTAAATTCTGTTTTTTTTTTTTTGTATAAAATATTAATAACATTTTCTGGATAAGAAAACTGCTGACAGATTTTTTTTTTTTGGATCGACTATGCCTTTAATATAGCAGGTACAGGTCTAAATTGTGTATGGTAGTAATTAGTAGCATTGTTTGTGATTGTGGGATTGACTAGCTGTTGATTTTGCTGTATAATACTGTATATTGTTTATGACTCTGACTATGTAGGTTACAGTGTGGTATGTTCTACATTAGCTGGTGTAATGTATTCAGTGTTGGGAAGTAATGGATTACATGTAATGGCGTTATGTAATCCTTTACAGTTACTGCTTCAGTAAGTGGTAATCAGATTACCGTTACTCTGCTTAAATAAATGGATTACATTTCAGTACTTTCCTATTTTTGGTATTCCAATCCAACACTGACAAAACGCAAATCACATTCACATAAATCACGACATCAGAATATTCTATGATTCACAACCTCCTGGTCATGTTGGGTAGGCGTCACTCACGTCAGACACCCTCACCTGTTTATCAGACAGTGCTAGTCCGCGCAATTAGAGCTTAGATCGGGCCCAAAAAATTCGACCCGACCCAGCCCGTGCACGTTCTGCCCGAGCCCAACACACCCCGAACCATAAACTGTCATTATGAGCCCGACCCGACCCGAACCATAAACTGTCATTATGAGCCCGACCCGAACCATAAACTGTCATTATGAACCCGAGCCGACCCGACCTGAACCATAAACTGTCATTATGAGCCCGACCCGAACCATAAACTGTCATTATGAGCCCGCCCCGACCCGAACCATAAACTGTCATTATGAGCCCGACCCGACCCGAACCATAAACTGTCATTATGAGCCCGACCCGACCCGAACCATAAACTGTCATTATGAGCCCGACCCAACCCGAACCATAAACTGTCATTATGAGCCCGACCCGAACCATAAACTGTCATTATGAGCCCGTGATGGGTTGGTTTTGGTTGGTTTTGCGCATATGAGCAACTGTTTTGGTGTGATGGGTTGGTTTTGAGCATATGAGCAACTGTTTTGGTGTGATGGGTTGGTTTTGAGCATATGAGCAAATGTTTTGGTGTGATGGGTTGGTTTTGCGCATATGAGCAACTGTTTTGGTGTGATGGGTTGGTTTTGCAAATATGAGCAACTGTTTTGGTGTGATGGGTTGGTTTTGAGCATATGAGCAACTGTTTTGGTGTGATGGGTTGGTTTTGCGCATATGAGCAACTGTTTTGGTGTGATGGGTTGGTTTTGAAAAGAGACTGTGAGGTTGTGTGTACGTAGCTTTAGAAAAGTGTTTTGTGTTTAGAGTTTGTGAAAAATGAGGGGCAGTATTGTGAAATGTGTTTAAGCAATAAAGAAAAACTGTAATATATAGATAATAATACACTACTTTAATAAGAACAACAGAAAATTAATCCATCGCTCAAGCTAAAGCTTAGATTGGGCAAAAAATCCAGCCAGACACTCTCCGCCCTCATAAACTGTAATTAAGAGCGCAGATCTGATTTAAAATCCATATTTTTAGTAAGTAACGTTACAGCAATAAAACAGAGCTGTTTTAATGATCTTAAGAAACAGTACAGCACGGAAAAAAAGCCTTTTTTCTTTTACGAAACTATGACAGCGCTAGTCACAGTTTCACCTCAGTGAGGGACGAGGACGTGAATCACTTATCTAACCAGCCTGTACTGATTTCTGCCCCCAATAATCCTTTCAATAACCTCCAATAGCCTTTAATAGTCTTCAGTAGCCTTTAACAGTCTAACAGCAGCGCTAACTGACCTGTTTTTAATGTTATATGTCTTAAATTATGATTAATCATCTACTTTCTAATATTTTAGTAATACTTTTTTATTTAGGGGTCCTGGGATACATTTCAGGTGCTGGAATTCCACTAAAAAGGGCTAACGATGTCCATGCACTTTCATTAACATCTGAAATCTGCACTATTTTACTCTTAATTCCTTTAAATTAACAAAATCACTGTACCAAAATTCACACTGTAATACAATCAGCACCATTTCAGTCTCACATACATAACAATAATAAAATAAACAGCTTTTAAATATAAAACTCATATAAAGCTCATCTTACTGAGGATAAACACTTTAGAGGCTGCATCCATCTTTTCATTCTCTGATAAAACTGATCCAGAACAGGCTTATCTTGGACTGTGGTGTTACACAATGCTTCATGAAGCTTTCAGTGTAAAGTCTGGATGTTTCACTGGATACAGAGATTAAAGCAGTGTCCTCACTAAAATCACTAGAGTCACATTATAACAGTAACTGAAGCTTCGTTACGTCACTGAATCCACTGTGAAGATTCAGATCCGCTTTATTCCACTGACTGAAATTTTATTACCTTATTTACTCGGTTTTCACACCTATCCTTTATAAATATAAATATAAATCTATAACTTGTGACAAACGCACAGTAAACATAACATCACATTAAATGTTTTTATTTTTTAAATGTTTGTCTTTTTATGTGGAAGTGCTGTGTTTACCTCTAATTCCTAATTTAGGTAGCATTTTACAGTACATTATAATATTCCTTATCCAGCGAACTTTCATCCTTATGACCTCACTCATGTTTTTTGGAGTTTTCTAGGCGTGCACGCTGTATTTTTAAACTTTTTGGACTGTTTATTTGGCCCAAGGCGGGAGGATTTAATCTTCAGTGCTGCAGAACTTCTTTTGGGACTTTCTTCCCTGCGCGTTCAACTTTCCTTGCTGATCTGGTGAGCTAAAGGGTAATCAGAGACCGCCGCGTCTCTCTCGCGCTGTAAACCGGACTTCTCTCGCGCTCTCTCTCTCTCCCGTGCGGAATAATGGATTATGGACATTTGTGACTGTGGGACAATTTAGTAGCTTAGTCCAATCGCTCCCTCTATCTCTTCTCTCTCTCTCTCTCTCTCTCTCTCTCTCGCTCTCTTGCTTCTCTCGCACACACACACACACACACACACACACACTTTTTGTATGGACATATGATGTTTGATGCTGAGATCGCCGTATCTCGGATTTATTTGGTGGAGTGGGGGGGGGGGTTTGTAATTAGCGCTGTGCTATGGAGTTGGGTTGTGTAAATAGGGTGTAGTTTTTGTGGATAACTCTGTCCAACATTTATTAAATCATGCTGCACTGCACTCTGATTGTGGTTGGCTCCTCGACCTTAGAAGGTGTGATGTAGCAGTGGGTAGTGAGTTTCTTTTTATTAAGGTTCTTACCTTAAGGAATTCTATTATTAATATTAATATACCCATACTATTCGTTACA
This sequence comes from Astyanax mexicanus, assembly GCF_023375975.1. NCBI lineage: Eukaryota > Metazoa > Chordata > Actinopteri > Characiformes > Acestrorhamphidae > Astyanax > Astyanax mexicanus. The sequence goes on along the minus strand of NC_064428.1, from coordinate 9,377,559 downwards.
ACTGATATATTTTATGTCCGAACCCATCAGTGCCATCTGATCACATATTCTGAGGTGATCAATAAAAAGAAGATAAATCCTAATCCCAACACAGCACAACACATTCAGTTTTAGAATAAAAACCTGTAATTAAATTGTGCAGATTGTAATTGTGAATGTAAGGGAATATAATTTGTATTATTTATTATCTTTGTCTGTGGTTAATAAGAAACACAGAATAAAGTCAGTGAAACGTTTATTTAATGGTTTAAAGATGAAACTGGTTTATTTTAGTTGTAATAAAGGTTTATTAGTGTGAATGAGCTTCAGTGAAACGGAATAAATCTTGTAGGAAATGAAACTGGACAGTAGACGCAGCGTAGAGACGAGTATCAGAAGCTTCACTGAATCATTTTCTGATTAAACTGCTTCAGCTGTGTTAATGATCCAGAATAATAATAATAATAATAATAATAATAACAACTAAATAATAATAATAAACTAACAGTTGTAACCAGATAAATCTAATCTAATCTAACTCAATAAAGAAATTCAATATTAATAGTTCCTGTTGATTTTTACTGAACATAATTTAACCTTTTTCAGTCATTATAGTTACATTTAAATCATAACCAGTAGACAGAAAAGATAAAAACAAAGTACCATTGTTCTCACCAAGAGAAACTTAGCTACCTGCTATCTCTAAGTCTAAGCCAAACGTCTGTTCAACGCTCCACATGGCTATTTTCTTCAAAGTCAAGCTTTTAACAGGCAGATACAGACAGAAAAGATACAAGTGACCAGTTCTTTTTTCACAAACTGTGTACAACTTTTTTCTGGACCAAGAATAAAACGTATTCCCAGAGGGATTCCCAGGGCAGAACCCCTTTCCTCTACAGGGAATGGTAAAATTACCTCCAAATCATGTGAGGATGACAAAGACTGTATATCCCCTATAATATTCATCACATGAGACTGAACATTAAACAAATGGGCTAGTAAAGTTTAATGAATTTTAAATGCATTTTTCTTGTAAAATCCAGAAAATATTTATACTGTAAATTTAAATTTGCAGCAAATTATATCATTTTCCTTTGCATCTCTGTTCTAACATACTGATGAATATTGAAATACAGTATTTCATATTCATAAAGCTGAAACACAGCTGTAGCTTTAGAATGTAACAATTGCTCATGTATTATTGCACACGTGAAATGTAATTGTTGACTAAAAAGAAAAAAAAAACATAAAAATATCTGTAAATAATTATCAGTAAAAATGTTAGAAAGATTAATTCTAGATTTGTTGTTGAAAAACTTCACTCTATAGTCACCAAGAGTTCAGGAAAAGGTGTGCTTTTTGGTGTTTTTTGGTAATACTCAGTGTCGAGTGTGCAGCACAGCACAGAGCCATTGTCCTCCTTAATTAAGCCATATAAGCATAATAAGCATATGAGCTGGTGTTTATTCATGGGTTATTAGTGAGTTTTGAGACTTTGTTGTTGGGGAAAGCGAGGTGTCCCTTTGTATTGCAGATTTGATATATTACTTAAGTTTAAAGCATTTTGAATACCATTATGGTAGACAGAACACAGTGAGTCTATTTTATCTATCAGTTAAGATAGATCTTTGGCTGTATTCGGAATGGCATACTACTATACTGCGTACTGCATACTGCACTAGTATGTACTGCATACTACACACTGCCCAGTATGTAGTATTCGGAACTGCAACACTTTTGATTGTAGTACCCTACATGGCCCCATGACACACCAATCAGTGCTCTGTAGTGCTCCGAATTCCTCACAGTGAGTTGTAAACAGAAACAACCCAAGAAAGTTCCAGTTATATTTAAATACGGTTTCCTATTTATTTTAGTAGATTACTATTTTCATCTATGTAAGTACCATCAAGAAGAAAACATTTAAACAAACTCTCATTCATATTTACACAATCTCAACAATAAAAGAAATGAGACAGGTTGCACAAGTGAAACAATTTGTATTCAAATCATTCCCTTATTTAAAAGAAAAATATGTAGTGAAACTGAGGGAATTATTTATTAAATCAAAAGAACGATTTTTTAAACAAAGGTAATTATTTATTAAATTAACAGAACGATTTATTGGAATTATTTATTAAATAAAGAGAACGATTTATTAAAACTGAGGGAATTATATATTAAATCAACAGAACAATTTTTTAAACAAAGGTAATTATTTATTAAATTAACAGAACGATTTATTGGAATTATTTATTAAATAAAGAGAACGATTTATTAAAACTGAGAAAATTATTTATTAAATCAACAGAACGATTTTTTAAACAAAGGTAATTATTTATTAAATTAACAGAACGATTTATTGGAATTATTTATTAAATAAAGAGAACGATTTATTAAAACAGAGGGAATTATTTATTAAAGTAACAGAGTAATTTATTAAAACTGATGGACTTATTTATTAAAATAACAATCATTTATTAAAACTGAGGGAATTATGTATTAAAGTAACATAATAATTTATTAAAACTGAGGGAATTATTTATTAAAATAACATAATAATTTATAAAACTGAGGTAATTATTTATTAAAATAACAGAATAATTTATTAAAACTGTATGTTGCTGCACACTGCGGAGGGTCCCGGCCGCGGAGAGCGTTCGGCGCGGCAGCGGAGGGTCCCGGCCGCGGCGGAGAGCGCTCGGCGCGGCAGCGGAGGGTCCCGGCCGCGGAGAGCGCGCGGCTGCGGCAGCGGAGGGGCCCGGCCGCGGAGAGCGCGCGGCCGCGGCAGCGGAGGGGCTCGACAGCGGTGAGCCGATACTTTCCAAAATAATTCCCTTAATTTAAAAATATATATATTTCCATAATTTGAAAATCTCTCGCACTCGCCACCATCTTGTTTTTTTCTGAAGCGAGCTGGAGGAGCCAGCCGCAATGCATGTTGGGATGCAGTACACCACGAAGACCACGAAGGCTCTCCATGCACACTGCAAAATCGGAGCGGAGTAGTACACCATCCGGGTACCTGTAGTGCACTACAGATCCTCAGTTTGGTCGCATACTGCGTACTGCATACTGGCTTTAGGCAGATTTAGTACGCGAGTAGTATGTAGTATGCCATTCCGAATACAGCCTTTGTTAGCTCTGCATGATCAGTGTTTTTATGAAGCTTTTAGAGGAAAGTTAATGTATTTGGAGTGAAAGAAAGTACAGAGCATATGATTGTCCTCCTATAAAGCGATCCTCGTCGATCCTTTTTTTAACTTCGATGCTCAAGACCATGACGTAATTTCATTTCGGCTGGGGGTTGATGTATGCGAAAGGAATTCAGATTATGACAGAGAGCTAGAAATCATCACAACACCTGACAAAGCAACTCCCCATATAACTAACACTCTACAAATTAATATGAAGTGTAGAGAGACTCCACTCACGTATAGCTGATGGTGACAGAGTGTAGTAAAGTTCTTTAAGCCGCTCACTAAACTACTGAGTGAAACCAAAACTAACTGGATTTAATACTGTATTTACATTGTAGCAAGGACATGAACCTTGGTGCGAACTCTGGTCCACAGAGTTTTAGAGGAAAGACCACAAAGCAGTAGACTGCAGTAAACAAGCCAAGAAGAAAAAAAGGAATGCCACAGGATCTCAGCAGCTTTTACGGAAAGCAGAGCAGTCTAGCAATGTTCTGAAGATGTAAAAACACAGATTATGTCAGAGATTTAATATGTGCTGCTAAGACTTGGGTCAAACACAGAAACACAAGGAGTAACACAGAAACCCACCAACAGAATCACAACAGGAGTAAAGGCATAAAGGAGCTGATCAGTAAGGACACGGATTAGAGCTGTCTGTACTGTGATGACCGCGGGAACCTGGCTAAAACTTCTCAAATAGGTTATTATTGATCAGATTATCTTGCATTTGTAAAGCAACTTCCATATCCAGAGCTTTAGAGAGAACTGGTCAGTTTGAAATTGGGCTACAGTTTACTCAGACTGAGATGTCTAGACCTGGCTTTTTAAGAATTGGTATAACAGCAGACAATTTCAGAACACTGGGGACACAGTTAGTAGTAAGAGAGGATATTGAGATGGGATACAGGTACAGAGATTTCAGCAAGACAGATTCAGAAATGAGGTGAGGCCAGATCAAGTAGGCAAGATAAATATTTAGATTGGGCAATTTTATAGATAAGTATAGAAGTTTAGAAAAGCAGTGCATTTTTTTAGAGGAAGAGGAAACTGCAGGAGTGAGAGGTTGAAGCTCATTAGTGACAGTGTAAAGAGTCGTTTAGGATCATGACCAGAAGCTTTTATTAATAGAGAATAATAAACAGGCATTTACTGCAGCTTTATATTTCAGCATGTTGTCAGAGAAGAAAAAAGTGAATGAACGTGTGAACCAGTTTTATTATAAAGATGCTCAAAACGTCTGGAAACACAGTTCAGGGCATTTGAGTTGTTTACAGACAGATCCCTCAAACAGGTGATATGCTCACCATGTGACCAGACCAGTAATTTGCACTGCTCACAGTAGACATGCACTGTAAAGCCCTCTATTAATACAGTGGGGAAAATTACAATCTCCACTTTTAACCTAGCACACACACACACACTGAGCAGTGAGCACACTCAGAACACACACAGTGATGTTGTGGAATATTGGGAGCACCCAGGAGCAGTGAGGATTAAGGGCACAACTGTGTCGTTGATGGAGCGCTGCTCTAACCACTGAACCATCACTGCTCATATTCCAGTAATTCTACATGCTGCTGTTGCCCTGTATATGTGGAGAATGTACTGTAACTCTTTGACTGTAAATGTAATGGATACAGGAGTTAACATAGCTGTTATTCTTCTATTTAACTGATCACTTAAAGGATTATCCTCCTCACTCAATGAGATAAAACTGCATTCAGAATGGCCTCAATAGCACTGCTTTCTGAATGTGTTCTACTTTGATTGAGCTATTAATCGGAATATTGTCTAATTATGATATTTAGCACAATATAAAATTGTAATTTTAGGTCTGAGTGAATCATATCAGAAGAAATGAAATCATTTACATTCAATTCAGGAATACAGACTATTATATACAGGAGACAGGTGTGTTTCTGTCACACATCTTTTCAGCGAATAAGAAGATAAAACTGTTGGGAGCACATTGCTACATATTTTTTATCAAACATTCCTCCTACAGCTGCATTCTCCATTATCTGGTCCAGGGTGTGAATTATCAGTCTTATTTGGTTACTGTAATTTCTACAGTACATAAATAATACAAATATTACACCAGCTAATGTAGCACATACCACACTGTAACCTTCATAGTCAGAGTCATAAACAATATACAGTATTATACAGCAAAATCAACAGCTAGTCAATCCCACAAACACACACCCAATAGAATAGAATAAAACTGTTCCACCAAGGCGGGAAATGTTTCTCTGGTTTCACCATACAAAGAACAATTAAGTAACAAACACGTCCATAAAAACAAAACAAACAACATGTCAGTAAATAACAATAACACTGCTATAAATAATAAACATGTACAAACCAGGTACAACTTCCAGGTACAAGATCCTTTATTTAGGGTTGTTGGGATACATTTTAGGTGCTGGAGTTCCTCTAAAAAGGGCTATAAATGTCCATGCACTTTACATTAACATCTGAAATCTGCACTATTTTACTCTTAATTCCTTTAAATGATCAAAATCACTGTACCAAATTTCACACTGTAATACAATCAGCACCATTTCAGTCTCACATACATAATAATAATAAAATAAACTTTTAAATATAAAACTCACATAAAGCTCATCTTACTAAGAATAAACACTTATTACACATTTCAGCAGTAAAAGCACAGAGAAGCTGATGTTTTTTATAGAGGCTGAATTATAGAAGAAGCTGCAGCAGAGTAGAAGTTCTGGATTAAAACAGCAGGAGAACAGAAACACAAACCCACTTTAAAACCTTTAACCTCGTGCTGTAATAAATCCTTTATTAAAACACTGAATTACAGATCATATAAAAGTACAGAGAGTGAGATTCTCCTTCTGAACCCATTAGAACAGACCCTATGCTAAGCTAAGCGGCTAATGTATTCTCCATCTTTTCATTCTCTGATAAAACTGATCCAGAACAGGCTTATCTTGGACTGTGGTGTTACACAATCCATCGACACCCATCAGTGCCATCTGATCACATATTCTGAGGTGATCAATAAAAAGAAGATAAATCCTAACCACCACAACACATTCAGTTTTAAAATAAAAACCTGTAATTAAATTGTGCAGATTGTAATTGTGAATGTCCGTAGTTAAAATAAAATGGAGAATTGTGTCAGTGAAACGTTTATTTAATGGATAAAAGATTAAACTGGTTTATTTTAGTTGTAATAAAGGTTTATTAGTGTGAATGAGCTTCAGTGAAACAGAATGAATCTTGTAGGAAATGAAACTGGACAGTAGACGCAGCGTAGAGACGAGTATCAGAAGCTTCACTGAATCATTTTCTGATTAAACTGCTTCAGCTGTGTTAATGATCCAGAAGCTTGGTAATGGTCATCACTAGTGTAAAGCTGTAGCAGTGAGGATGTAGAAAAGGACATTTCATAGCTCTATAATGAGGGAAAGCAGCACAGAGCTCAGTGTATCTCCAGCCTGCAGTAAAAGCTTTATTCTGAAGTGTTTAGCAGCAGCCAGAGGCTGGAGTTTCCTGCTGATTCAGAATAAGAGCGTCCTCTGCAGGGGGAGAGGAGTATCACCTATTAGCCTCAGCTGGATCAAACTCAACTATTAACCAAACCAATAAAACTATAATAATAACTAAACTAACATTTATAACCAGATTAATCTAATCTAATCTAACTCAATAAAGAAATTCAATATTAAGAGTCCCTGTTTATTTTTACTGAACATAATTTAACCCTTCTTTAGTCATTATAGTTACATTTATCACAGGTAATAATAACCAGTGTTACTGTGGTCAGTAATGTTACTATAGTACAGTCCTCTGATTTAAATCACTGTTATACAGGTAAAGATGTTTAGATTTATATACTTTAACCAGATCAATATTTTACCCTTTAAATGATTTAAACCATCAAATCATTACCAGAACAAACGGTATTTATTATTAATTTAATATGTATTTAATTTAGTAAATATTTGTTTACTACACAGTAATTTAACACTGTTAGTGTTCAATTTTACACTTGCAGTAGCAACTTAACACTAACAGTGTTTATTTAACACTGTCTAATTTACTGTGTATGTGTATATTTTGATTAGTTATATAATATTTAATAATTAATTAACCACAAGGATGTTGCTGAGAACACAAAATATGCATTAACGCGTTTGTGTGAGTGTGTGTGTGTGTGTGTGTGTGTGTGTGTGTGTGTGTGTGTGTGTGTGTGTGTGTGTGTGTGTAGCGTGGAGCATGGAGCATTATCAGAATGAAAACAGGACTAAAGAAATGTAAGTACCCACACACACTCAAACACACACACACTCAATATACACACTCTCACACACAAAAAAAAATACACACACTCTTACACACACTCAAATACACAAACACAAACACTCATACACACAAAATATACACACACACACTCATACACACAAAATATACACACACACACTCACACACACAAATACACACGCACTTATGCTTTCTTTTTCCAAACGTGTGAAAATATTATGACAAAATTAATACAATAAAATTAAATCACTTTATTAGCAATATAATTTTTCACTTGAGCACGAGTCATATGTGACAAAAATACATTTAAACAATTTTTGCCATTTAATTTTCTTTACCATACCGTATTTCACAAATACCCAAAATCTAAAATTGCATAAAAACGTGAAAAACTAAAATCAAAATGCAATGGTAACATTTTTATAATGTTGTCCCTGCAATAAGCTGCATATCTGACAGAATTAAAATAAAAATACAAAATGGAAAAATGAATATCAAAGTGACAGTTTGTGATTCAGTATTTGGAGCAGACGGTGATTTAAGTGTTAAAATAAAAAGGTAAAGGAAGATTAGCGCTGTCTGCTAGTGATTTTTTTATTTATTTATTTATTTTTATTTTTTTTTTTTCATTTTTAACTTCACCAGCAAATACATTTAAATTAATAGTAGGTGGGGCTACAACTACAGAACCTCCCACTAAACCATGACTGCGTTTGATACAGCGCTAATCTTCCTTTGGGTTTTGGCACTTAAATCACCGTCTGCTCCAAAAACTGAATCACAAACTGTCAGTTTGATATTGATTTTTCCATTTTGTATTTTCATTTTAATTCTGTCAGATATGCAGCTTATTGCAGGGAAAAATAAATAAAAACATTACCATTGCATTTTGATTTTTGACATTTATTATACAGTTCATGAAGAAAAGGAAAGTGAAGCTTTTATTTTTCTTTTCACATTTAGCTTTTTATTTTAGATTTGACTGTGAAATACCCATATGGTTATGAAAATATATTTTTTAAATTTTTGTCACATATGACCCGCGCTTGACGGGGGGAAAAATGTTTTTTAATTTTGTCATATCACAAGAATGGAAAAAGAAACACACACACTCACACACAGTTATACACACGCACACACACACACACACACACACACACTCTCAAGCACACACACACACACACACACTCAAGCACACAAACCCACACACTAACATTCATACACACATAAAAGCACACTCTCTCTCACACACACACTCACACACAAACACACACACACACTTAAGCATGCACTCAAATACACACAATCAAATACATACACACAATCATACACACACTTATACGTATACACTCACGCAAACATTTACAGACACATAAAACACACGCACACACTCTTATGCACACTCAAATACACACAAGCACACACACACACCCTCCTCACACACACCTTCACACACACCTACACACACACACACTTACACACATTCTACACCACATTCACTGAACCGCTCTATGCTGGGTTTTATGTTAATTATGGCTCCTCAGTGCGTCTGTGTAAAATAGAATAGTGTGTGTGTGAGCAAGAGACTGTGTGTTTGAGAGAGATGTGTGTGCATTAGTGTGTGTGTGTGTGTGTGTGTGTGTGTGAATGTGTGTTTGCACATCTTTAAACAGCATCTTTAATAACTAATCAATATTGTAAATACTGATTATTTCATTGCAGTAAACAAAAACATATATTACATAAACAAAACAATATTTTTGTTTTAATTAAGGTTTATGATTAATTTATTCATTGTTTATGATTGTAAATATATTGTTTATGATTGAGTTTATTATTGGTAATTAAATCATTATGATTGTAAATATATTGTTAATGATTGTGAGTTTATTGTTTATTATTGATAATTAAATCATTATGATTGTAAATATATTGTTTTTGATTGTGAGCGTATTGATTATTATTGGTAATAAAATCATTATGATTGTAAATATATTGTTTATGATTGTGAGTTTATTGTTTAAGAACAGTAAATATTATAAATATAAATAGGACAGATATCAGTGAACAGACAGGACAGTGCAGAACTGAAAGAGGAGAATCAGTGATTTTAATAATCTGAGAGAAAGGTTCTGTATCAGAGTCGTTCACAGTGAACAGAAGCTCTGAAGATCTCAGTGATTTTTAAGCTTCATCACAGAAATCTGTTATATGAAATGATTATGAGCGTCCTGTATCTGATATCTGAGAATATTCTGTACAGAATCTGATAATCTGATATTAAATTCTTCTTCAGATGTGAGATCATCATGTGCTGTGTTCAGTTTACCTCAGAAATCTGATGATGTTGAAAATGACGTTACACCCGATTTCCAGTTAAACATCACGATGATTTTACACAATTTCAAAACACTGACGTCAGACTCACTGAATATGAAAAAGAAATAAAAGAAACTAAAAAAATAAAGTTTTTAAGAGATGAAAAGGACTATAAGACTGGATACATACAGATACAGATTTCTTTTGTTTCATTTGCTTTTTTGTCATACTGATATTTTTCTGATTGTTAAACTTTAATCAGACCAAGATAACCTGAGTAAATATAAAAAGCACTTTTTAAATGATCATTTTATTTATTAAAGTAAAAAAAACAAAACAAATTCAAACCATTCTAGCCCTGTGTGAAAAAGTATTTCCCCCTAAATCTAATCTTTCACCCAATTAAGCTTTACTGATAACTGGAAACGAGTCTCTCATCTCTGAGGAGGAATTTTGTTCCACTCTTCTTTACAGAATTATTTTAATTCAGACACATTGGAGGATTTTTCAGCATAAACGTCCTGTTTAAGATCATCCACAGCATCTCAATCAGACTTTAACTAGACCCTCCATAACCTTCATTTAGTGTTTTAAGTCAGTCAGAAGTGAATTTGTTTGCTTTGGGTCATTGTCCTGCTGCAGAACCCAAATACACCTGAGCTTGATGTTCTTTTTCTGAAATTATGTGTTGTATAGTTTTACACCAGATGTAAAGGAAAACACACCTTCCAAAAAGTTCCACTTTTGTCTCGTCAGTCCAAAGAATATTTACCCAAAGTTCTGGAGATCATCAGGATGTTTATTGGTAAATGTGAGACGGGTGGTTGTGTTCTTTTTGATCAGTGTTTTTGATCTTGGAATTCTCCCATGGAGACCATTTTCTCCCAGTCTCTTTCTTATTATTGAATCATTAACACTGATCTTAACTGAGGCGAGTGAGATCCTGCAGTTGTTTAAATGCTGTTCTGGGGTCTTTTGGGACCTCCTGGATGAGTTGTTCATGCCCTTTTGAAGTAATTTCTGTAGAACAGCCGGTCACTCCTGGGAAGGTTCACCAGTGTTCCATGTTTTTTCTCCATTAGTGAATAATAGTGAATCACTGTGGTTCTCTGGAGTCCCAACGCTTTAGAAATGACTTTATAACTTTTTCCAGACTGATAGATGATCAATGACTTTGTTTTCTCATCTGTTGTTGAATTTCTTCAGATCGGGGTATAATAATGGGCTGTTTTTTGAGATATTTTATCATAAGTGATTTCCTGATTCTACAGATCTGGAAATATTAAGAGGTTAAATTACTCATTACTGAAAAAAATGATCAGATTAAAGTTATGTGTTACTAAGTAACACATTACTGCCATCACTGCTCGTGGTCCACCTTGGGATGCCTCAAGTACCACCCCTGGTACAGGAACTACAGTACTAAATAATTAATAGTAGATGATGAATAATTATAAGTAAATAAATAATAGGTAGTGATGTTATCCTGTTATTATTTTTTATTAACCCTCAGTTCTACAGTGTAGAGGTTCTATACGGATACATGCAGTGCTGCCTCTGTCCTGTAGATGTCACCATTACCCAGATTTAGAAATACACACTAGAGTAATATATATGTGTGTGTATATACACTGCTCAAAAAAATAAAGGGAACACTCAAATAACACATCCTAGATCTAAATGAATGAAATATTCTCATTGAATACTTTGTTCTGTACAAAGTTGAATGTGCTGACAACAAAATCACACAAAAATCATCAATGGAAATCAAATTTATTAACCAATGGAGGCCTGGATTTGGAGCCACACACAAAATTAAAGTGAAAAAACACACTACAGGCTTATCCAACTTTAATGTAATGTCCTTAAAACAAGTCAAAATGAGGCTCAGTATTGTGTGTGGCATCCACGTGCCTGTATGACCTCCCTACAACGCCTGGGCATGCTCCTGATGAGGTGGCGGATGGTCTCCTGAGGGATCTCCTCCCAGACCTGGACTAAAGCATCCACCAACTCCTGGACAGTCTGTGGTGCAACGTGACGTAGGTGGATGGAGCGAGACATGATGTCCCAGATGTGCTCAATCGGATTCAGGTCTGGGGAACGGGCGGGCCAGTCCATAGCTTCAATGCCTTCATCTTGCAGGAACTGCTGACACACTCCAGCCACATGAGGTCTAGCATTGTCCTGCATTAGGAGGAACCCAGGGCCAACCGCACCAGCATATGGCCTCACAAGGGGTCTGAGGATCTCATCTCGGTACCTAATGGCAGTCAGGCTACCTCTGGTGAGCACATGGAGGGCTGTGCGGCCCTCCAAAGAAATGCCACCCCACACCATTACTGACCCACTGCCAAACCGGTCATGCTGAAGGATGTTGCAGGCAGCAGACCGCTCTCCACGGCGTCTCCAGACTCTGTCACGTCTGTCATGTGCTCAGTGTGAACCTGCTTTCATCTGTGAGGAGCACAAGGCGCCAGTGGCAAATTTGCCAATCCTGGTGTTCTCTGACAAATGCCAAGCGTCCTGCACGGTGTTGGGCTGTGAGCACAACCCCCATCTGTGGACGTCGGGCCCTCATACCATCCTCATGGAGTCGGTTTCTAACCGTTTGTGCAGACACATGCACATTTGTGGCCTGCTGGAGGTAATTTTGCAGGGCTCTGGCAGTGCTCCTCCTGTTCCTTCTTGCACAAAGGCGGAGGTAGCGGTCCTGCTGCTGGGTTGTTGCCCTCCTACGGCCTCCTCCACGTCTCCTGGTGTACTGGCCTGTCCCCTGGTAGCGCCTCCAGCCTCTGGACACTACGCTGACAGACACAGCAAACCTTCTTGCCACAGCTCGCATTGATGTGCCATCCTGGATGAGCTGCACTACCTGAGCCACTTGTGTGGGTTGTAGAGTCCGTCTCATGCTACCACGAGTGTGAAAGCACCACCAACATTCAAAACTGACCAAAACATCAGCCAGACAGCATAGGTTCTGAGAAGTGGTCTGTGGTCCCCACCTGCAGAACCACTCCTTTATTGAGTGTGTCTTGCTAATTGCCAATAATTTCCACCTGTTGTCTATTCCATTTGCACAACAGCAGGTGAAATTGATTGTCAATCAGTGTTGCTTCCTAAGTGGACAATTTAATTTCACAGAAGTTTGATTTACTTGGAGTTTTATTGTGTTATTTGAGTGTTCCCTTTATTTTTTTGAGCAGTGTATATATATATATATATATATATATATATATATATATATATATATATATATATATATATATATATATATATATATAGTGGTGTGAAAACGTGTTTGCCCCCTTCCTGCACTCACAGAAATATTTAACCCTAACTTTTAAAACCCTAATTTTATTACATGACAAATTCCCATTTAATTTTTTTTTTGTAATTTTAACACAAACCTATCAAATAGACCTTATGTGATGCATATTCATTCATGTAATACAGATTATTTATTTTAAATGCATAATAATCAGGTTTATGTATTGAGTATTAATAAAGTATAATTACTCTAAATGAATAACAATAATGAGTGAATTTATTTCAAATACATAAAGTATACAGTTTGAATTATAATGAGCGTAATCAGGTTACCTATTCAAAATAAATTGCATAAATTTATTTGAATTACATGTCTTTTATGTTTAAGGAATAAACCAAATTAATCAAAATGCATCACATTTATGTAATTCATTTCCATTCAGTACAATCATAATAAGAACATTCATAACCCCTTGTTGATTAAACAAAGCTTTATTAATAATAAAGCCAAACATATAAGAGACACGGAATTATAATTTCTTAAAATCACATTTCAGTCATACTTATGTAATTAAATTAAAGTTTGGCACAAGACGCGAGTTTGTCAAAAATTTTAATTCAATATTAAAAGAAAAAAAAAGACGACTTAAGTGACAAACCACTTTGGTAGGAACTGAAGTACTTTTTTGTTTAACAAATATTGTTTAAAAAACATGGAGAACTCCAATGTAAAATTGACTTTGGCTGTAGTACAAACTTGTAAACTGTTTTTTTTAATAAACTTCTTGTGCATTTTTAAAGTTATTAATGCCTCGTTTTAGATGTCAGGGCTCTGCGGATTCTACCAATGAGGTGTGGAGCTACTTTTGCTTTAAAAATTGCTTTATCTCGGAAAGTTGTGGGAGAAAAGAGGTGGGATATTTACCAAAGGTTAGTACTTCATCATGTTTTACTACACCCAAAATCAATTTCACACCAGAGCTTTCCTTTGAAGAAAAATCTGGGTTGACACTACAACAATGCCAGCTAACATTTAGAAACTACACATCCCCAATGAGAAGGTTTGGAGAAGGTTGGATAGGAGAGGAGTAAAACTTACTCCTACAGGAGCTTAGGAGAGAGGAGGGGAGTAGAGAAAGCAGAGGATAGAAGAGAGGGAGAGGTTTGTTTCCTTTCCTTCAATTTTCCCTGCATCAAAGAACAGTTTATTTGGTATCTACATAACAGATCTCTGAACAAAATTTGATTGCTTCAACACCAAGGTACAAATTTATCAAACAGCTATTTCACTGGCATACCCTTCAAGAACTAAGGTACCATTTCAACAAATATCGTGTGTGTGTGTTTGTGGTAGGTGTCAACCAAATCACTGGAGCAATTTGAGTTTCAGTGCATGTACTTTGGGTGTAAGCTTAGTTGAGTCCAGGTCCATCAGGACTTTCTGGTACACCTCAAATGTACGCTTCAGGCTTTTTGGATAGCTCAAGTTGAGTGCATAAAATCAGTCCATAAAGCATCACGCATGCATGGGTGACACTCTGCAGGTTATGGAGAACTTCCACGCCTTCCAGCACAACACCAACATCAGCAAAGCGTCCATCACCTAGACAATCAGAACCATGTCCCTCTGCTCGGACAGTGTAGATGCCCATGGTCTTCTCTGCAATCTCTGCCTCAGCCTCTCTGGATTCAATGTCCTGGAATATAAAGAGAACAGAATGATGTTCTGTGTGACCCTAACCATGACCACCAAAATCTAAGCAGCTCGCCCATAGGCCAACTGAGTATTAATTTGTAGTTATTTCTTTAAAGCACTGCGCTCATGAGAATGAGATAGATGCAAGTTCATGGTAACAATGACCTTTGACCCCCTCCTAAAAGCCTGGAACGAAAGAAAAAGTCACAAGGATGCATTTGTGTTCTTGTTAACATGAGATTATATACAGGCTACAGTTTATTAAGCGCAAAGCAGAATTAACCGTTCGATCCCCCCTGGCTACGGGCCTGTAACATCACTGGCTCTTTTTTTGGTTGTTGTGACGTCATAATGCTATTATGACATCACAATTACTGAATAAATAGAAGAAAAATGCAGAAAAATGGTAGCCAGTCATCCCATGTTAAAACATCATAATGGCATCATAACTGTTGCAAAAGACATGTTAAAGCTCATGGCATCATATTGGGATTATTATGTTACAACTGCTAAAAATGGTAACCAGTAATTCCAGTTTAAATATCATGATGTCACAATTGCACTGTGATGTCACAACTATCAAAAGAGGTAGCCAGTCATGCCATATTAAATTAACACCATGACATCATAATCCCATTATTGGGATTATGATGTCACAACTGTCCAAAAAGGTAGCCAGTCCCCCCCATGTTAAACATCATGAAATCCTAATGGCATCATAACATCACAATTGCAGAAAATAGTAGCCGGTCATTCCATGTTAATAAATATCATTACATTATAATGTCCCTGACGTCACAATTGCCAGAAATATACCCAGTAACCCCATGTTAACTATCATGACATCATAATAGCATTATGATGTCAGAATTGCCAAACAATTTAGCCAGTTATATCAGGTTATATTACCCTGCGCTCGTTTTTAAGAATAGAAAAGCACATCATTTATTTAGCACCAGGCGTACATAGAGATGTACAGGCAGAATACATTTAGGTCAGATGGCTCAGAGCCCTTTTAGAGTACAGCTCGGAGAGTTTACGTTAATCTACAAGAATTACACTACATTTAATCTCAGGCAACTGTAATCTCGCCGCAGACAGACCGTCTGCATGTCAGCAAGCAGCAAATGGGATAATCCAATATTATAATCCTGACCCGCTTTTATAGGCCATCGTGGCAATGACGTCATATAACATCCATGACGCCACAGCGTTCCTGTGACCTTCATGTAAAAGAGGGCAGCTCCACTCGCTGTGTGATTGGTATCCAGGTAATGATGTGTTCAGAATATGGATTGTGTCCATTATTAAAAATACTGATGTATGGAGTATTTATATTAATATCCCTTATATTTTATATGGTCAATATTCAGAGATTTAACCTCTTAAGCTCCAAGCCTATTTTTACCATTTTCCGCCTGAAATTACATACTCACATTTGAAGGCTTATCACTAATATTAAATGATTCAGAGTCAAATCTATGAATTAATATTACTAAGAAGCCTTTACACAATTCATTTAAGACACTTTAATTATTCAATTGAAGATGTAATGGCCAAAATATGGTAAAAACCAGGAAAATTCTTAGGCGCTTTTCAGATTTTTTTATTTTATTTTCAGACATGAACATAAAATGAACTATGTATATGAATGAAGTGTTTTGGCAGCTCTACATTGTGCTATAATGTGTTTACAATCATCATATAAAATGATAAAATGATGCCTTTTACTGGTTAGATTTTATTGTGATCCGAGCCTGTAATGGTATTTTCTTTCTCCAAAGGACTGGAAACTATATAATAATAAAAACTACTCATTTTATAAGTTATTCTGCAGTTTGAAGCTGCAAATATGAGAGTTATGAATTCTTATATTCATAACCAAAGGCATATTTCGCCCTAAATGTTTATTTTCTGAAAGAGATACTGCTAAATAGGCTAAATAACTGGAAAGCAGAGATTCTAAGCTTTAAAATTGCATATTGTTTGTCTATATTGAACCTATAAGTGTCCATTACTATTCATAAACACATCAAGATATTATTTTCCATATATTTCTGGCCCGCCGGCGTGTTAAGAGGTTAACCATTTTGCACACACAGTTCAAAAGCTATTGAAGAAAGAAGAAATCCGAATATGCAACCAACTTTCCAGGAGTTGAACAGTGCCCTTCCCTCCAGCTCCACCACGCTGTTCGCCACATCGCCGCTTAACCATGTTTCAGTAAAGAACATGAGATTACAGTCCATGAGCCTTCTCTGTGTGAGGGTCCAGATCTTTAATTCATCCAGCTTTCCCGGCAGCGAGCAAACATATGCTGGGCAGCGCTGGGAAGCACTATTTTAGGTGCTTCTGATGTATATTGAAGTGTAAAAATACAATAGGAGCTTCTGATGTATATGTAAGTGTAAAAATACAAAAGAAGCACTATTTTAAGTGCTTCTAATGTATATTAAAGTGTAAAAATACAAAAAAAGCACTATTTTAAGTGCTTCTAATGTATATTAAAGTGTAAAAATACAAAAAAAAGCACTATTTTAAGTGCTTCTAATGTATATTAAAGTGTAAAAATACAAAAGAAGCACTATTTTAAGTGCTTCTTGTTACGGTTTAGTGGGGGAGGTGGACTCAAATGCAGGGTTGTTTTATTTATTTAATTGTATTTTATTTTGTGTTTATTATTATTATTTATTTATTATTATTTATCAATATATTTGATATTACTTGTTTGTGTGTGCATGAATGGAGTGTTTCAACTTGGATTTGAACTCCCAACCTTTGGGACTGCAGACGGGTGTGCTACCACTGCACTACACAGAGTGTGTGGAGTGGCTTTGGAAGATGGCCTTAAATGTGGCAGTGGAGAAAAAGGGCGGGAAAATCAAACAAAGTGCCTGCCACATGGCATGGCCCAAGCAAAGGAAGTTGAATCAAATAAACAAAGAAACTTAGGGAAGGCTTTTTGAAAAAAGGCATAACTTAGAAAAACACCGAGATCTTTTTTATCTCCGTTTGTGACTTCAAGATCTCTTTTGCTTTTTTCTCTTGTGAGCCTTTGTTTGGTTTGAGATCCTTTTTTTTTTTTTTTTTTTTTTTTTGTGGCTTCTTTTAAGATCTCCTTTTTTTGTGAGCCTTTGTTTGTTTGTTTTGAGATCTCTTCTCTTTTTTTGTGGCTTCTTTTAAGATCTCTTTTTGTGAGCCTTTGTTTCTTTTGAGATCCTTTTTTTTTTTGTGGCTTCTTTTAAGATTTCTTTTCTTTCTAATCTCTTTTCTCTTTACCCCCTGTTACCGGTCACCCCTCTACAAAGGTATGACAGTGAACTGAGATTTGGCTGGGGTTTTTAAGCTGTGTTCACAGCTGAGCCTGTTTTGCACTAATTACTGCTGGGGATTCTGGGACTTGGAGTTTTTTGCCCCAGATCCACCAGCTCTTCCACTGCAGTGTCCACCCTGGTGGTGGTTGGCGGCACATGCCGCTTTCTTACACTTCTGATGTATATTGAAGTGTAAAAATACATAAAGAAGCACTATTTTAGGTGCTTCTAATGCATATTTAAGTGTAAAAATACAAAAGGAGCACTGTTTTAGGTGCTTCTAATGTATATTTAAGTGTAAAATACAAAATGAGCACTATTTTAGGTGCTTCTGATGTATATTTAAGTGTAAAAATACAAAATGAGCACTGTTTTAGGTGCTTCTAATGTATATTGAAGTGTACAAATACAAAAGAAGCACTATTTTAGGTGCTTCTAATGTATATTTAAGTGTAAAATACAAAATGAGCACTATTTTAGGTGCTTCTGATGTATATGTAATTGTAAAATACAAAAGAAACACTATTTTAGGTGCTTCTAATGTATATGTAATTGTAAAATACAAAAGAAACACTATTTTAGGTGCTTCTATTGTATATTTAAGTGTAAAATACAAAATGAGCACTATTTTAGGTGCTTCTAATGTATATGTAAGTGTGAAAATACAAAAGAAACACTATTTTAGGTGCTTCTAATGTATATTTAAGTGTAAAATACAAAATGAGCACTATTTTAGGTGCTTCTAATGTATATGTAAGTGTGAAAATACAAAAGAAGCACTATTTTAGGTGCTTCTAATGTATATTTAAGTGTAAAATACAAAAGTAACACTATTTTAGGTGCTTCTAATGTATATGTAAGTGTAAAAATACAAAAGGAGCACTATTTTAGGTGCTTCTAATGTATATGTAAGTGTAAAAATACAAAAGGAGCACTATTTTAGGTGCTTCTAATGTATATGTAAGTGTGAAAATACAAAAGAAACACTATTTTAGGTGCTTCTAATGTATATTTAAGTGTAAAATACAAAATGAGCACTATTTTAGGTGCTTCTAATGTATATGTAAGTGTGAAAATACAAAAGAAGCACTATTTTAGGTGCTTCTAATGTATATTTAAGTGTAAAATACAAAAGTAACACTATTTTAGGTGCTTCTAATGTATATGTAAGTGTGAAAATACAAAAGAAACACTATTTTAGGTGCTTCTAATGTATATTTAAGTGTAAAATACAAAAGTAACACTATTTTAGGTGCTTCTAATGTATATGTAAGTGTGAAAATACAAAAGAAACACTATTTTAGGTGCTTCTAATGTATATTAAAGTGTAACAATACAAAATGAGCACTATTTTAGGTGCTTCTAATGTATATGTAAGTGTGAAAATACAAAAGAAACACTATTTTAGGTGCTTCTAATGTATATTAAAGTGTAACAATACAAAATGAGCACTATTTTAGGTGCTTCTAATGTATATTAAAGTGTAAAAATACAAAATGAGCACTGTTTTAGGTGCTTCTAATGTATATTTAAGTGTAAAAATACAAAATGAGCACTATTTTAGGTGCTTCTGATGTATATTTAAGTGTAAAAATACAAACGGAGCACTATTTTATGTGCTTCTAATGTATATTGAAGTGTAAAAATACAAAAGAAGCACTATTTTATGTGCTTCTAATGTATATTGAAGTGTAAAAATACAAAAGAAGCACTATTTTAGGTGCTTCTAATGTATATTAAAGTGTAACAATACAAAAGAAGCACTATTTTAGGTGCTTCTAATGTATATTTAACTGTAAGATACAAAAGAAACTCTATTTTAGGTGCTTCTGGTGTATATTTAAGTGTAAAAATACAAAAGAAGCACTATTTTAGGTGCTTCTGATGTATATTTTAGTGTAAAAATACAAAAGAAGCACTATTTTAGGTGCTTCTAATGTATATTTAAGTGTAAAATACAAAAGGAGCACTATTTTAGGTGCTTCTAATGTATATGTAAGTGTAAAAATACAAAAGGAGCACTATTTTAGGTGCTTCTAATGTATATGTAAGTGTAAACATACAAAAGGAGCACTATTTTAGGTGCTTCTAATGTATATGTAAGTGTAAAAATACAAAAGGAGCACTATTTTAGGTGCTTCTAATGTATATGTAAGTGTGAAAATACAAAAGAAGCACTATTTTAGGTGCTTCTAATGTATATTTAAGTGTAAAATACAAAATGAGCACTATTTTAGGTGCTTCTAATGTATATGTAAGTGTAAAAATACAAAATGAGCACTATTTTAGGTGCTTCTAATGTATATGTAAGTGTAAAAATACAAAATGAGCCCTATTTTTGGTGCTTCTAATGTATATTTAAGTGTAAAAATACAAAATGAGCACTGTTTTAGGTGCTTCTAACGTATATGTAAGTGTAAAAATACAAAAGGAGCACTATTTTAGGTGCTTCTAATGTATATGTAAGTGTAAAAATACAAAAGAAGCACTATTTTAGGTGCTTCTGATGTATATGTAAGTGTAAAAAACAAAAGAAACACTATTTTAGGTGCTTCTAATGTACATTTAAGTGTAAAAATACAAAATAAGCACTATTTTAGGTAGTGCTACAAGTGCTATGACATAGGTGTAAACTATGGTCGTGAAGGTGATTAAAACGTATTTGTTTTATAGTTTATTATTCTTATATTTTTTTATTTGCCATCACTTTTTTAATTGCAATTAAACATTGAAGCAGGTGGTTTAATTCACCCAAGGAAAAAAATAATCGTTATTAAAAACATGAAAAAATTAAAAACTGTGGGTCGGCGCATGCGCACTGCCGTTAAGAAGCACATATCGAGGGATAGCATAACTTGACAGAACACCAAAAGGCAATAGCCTTGTGTAAGTTACCAGTCTTGATCGCGTTAGTTACTCACACAATATCACACAGAACTTCATGTATTGATTTTGTGAATAAATAATAAAACACTGAGATACTGTGAAGCTCTTAATATTTATTAATTAACCTGCAAATTTACCCGTTGTTTAATTTCACCGGATTCTGCTTTTTACCGAGTCCCAAAAACTGGAGAGACGCCGAGCCTCGCGGTGTGGTCGCGACACCATCTTCTAAATTGTTTATTTAAAAATGTAAAATAGTCTAATAATTAAAGATTTGTTTGTTTAATTATTACACATAAGTCTGTGTCTAATTACTTGTTGCCTATTAAGCAGAGATAGTTAAATAGTTACATATATATATATATATATATATATATATATATATATATATATATATATATATATATATATATATATGAATGGTATATAGTATATACCATTCATTAAATCCCTGAATATTGACCATATAAAATATAAGGTATATTAATATAAATACTCCATACTTCAGTATTTTTAATAATGGACACAATCCATATTCTGAACACATCATTACCTGGCTACCAATCACACAGCGAGTGGAGCTGCCCTCTTTTACATGACGGTCACAGGAACGCTGTGGCGTCATGGATGTTCCATGACGTCATCGCCGCGATAGCCTATAAAAGCGGCTCAGACTGGCAGGTTGGTGTTTTGTGACTGTGCTGATAGAGTTGGAGATTGAGAGAGATACAGAGACAGAAAGTGATAGATAGGATCATGGAGGAACTTCTCGAAATGATGAGTGATCCATTTCGGGCGGCTATACTGTTCACAATCTTTTGCAAGTCCGTTTGTTCTGGCTTTATGTTGGGGGGTGCTGTGGGAGCTGCCCTCGGAGCTGCCCTGGGATATAAGGTGGTCGCTAGTGTGTTGGTCGCTGGTGTGTTGGTTGCTGGGTCTATTCTGTTTCGCTCTGTGAGGAGGGTGTTTTGCGGCTGATAGCCCGCCCCCGGCGGCTGGGTCGAGCCGCTCTCCAGCGCTGATAGCCCGCCTCCGGCGACTGGGTCGAGCCGCTCTCCAGCGCTGATAGCCCGCCTCCGGCGACTGGGTCGAGCCGCTCTCCAGCGCTGATAGCCCGCCTCCGGCGACTGGGTCGAGCCGCTCTCCAGCGCTGATAGCCCGCCTCCGGCGACTGGGTCGAGCCGCTCTCCAGCGCTGATAGCCCGCCCCCAGCGGCTGGGTCGAGCCGCTCTCCAGCGCTGATAGCCCGCCTCCGGCGACTGGGTCGAGCCGCTCTCCAGCGCTGATAGCCCGAAGTCAGGTCGGACAGTCTCCACCTGCAGCTCACCTGAACAACAGCGGATCTCGCGATGATTGCGCTGTTTATTTACTTCTGGTGTGAATAAAACCGTTTATAAGTGAAACAGAGATAACATGAGTGTTATTAAATTTAGATAAAACCTTGTTATAAATATTCACAAAACATACTGTCATGTTACAGGTGTATTGTGTAGCACAAAATGAATAATGGGATTATATTGGGCATTATTCAAAAGTCTGTTCCTCAGACACAGAAAAGTAAATTTTCAGACACTAAAGATGAATCACACATAAAACAATCCGCTTTAAAACAGTTTTTTGCAGACCAGCTTCTCTGTTCTTTGTTCTTGGAAATAAATACAACATCATTCTCATTTACACAGCTTTAATTGTTTAGCGCATTTCACAACAGAAAAAAATAGGACAGAAATGTAGATCTCAGTATAATAGTTACGTAGTGCTTTTAAAGATAATTAATAAGAGCAGTTCAGAATGCTTTATAAAACAGTTTAAATGATAGCAGTTGAGCTTTATTATTATATAAAATGCTGATTATGAACAAATAAATATTTTAAATACTGTATGAAAATGAACTGTCTTGCTACTAGATATGACAGTGTAAATTCTGTGTTTTTAAGGGGTTTTAGAGGAGATATATATTTTATAATAAAAAGATTCACACGTGATTGGTGTCTGCGGATCTTCTAACCAATGAGGATTAAGCTCTGTCGTCATCAGGGCGTGTCTAGGCTCACGCAGTTGGTGGGGAGCAACTGCAGCGTCTACGTAAAGCGCCTGGCGTTCGGGCACACTCGCGGGACTATAACGCCGGAAGTCATCGTCACGTGATGAAGGCGCAGACGCAAGTCGGACAAAAAAACTAACCGGCATGCACCGTACCGAGCCAGGCGGCGATCGGACTGCGCAGCGCCGGGTTAAGTCGAACAAGCCTTTTGGCTAGGTCTGCATAACGACAGAGCGATCTATTTTCTGATTGGCTCAAGCGTGTGAAATGCCATGTGTGGCGTGAGAGCGTGTGAACTCGCTGAAAAGCGTGAGACTTGAGAACCCTGATAAGACCTACATTCAAAAAATTATTTTGAATGTAGTGAACATTCTGGTTGAAGTCTCCTGATCAAAAACCATAACCTGTAGACAACTGTTGACTAATTGTAACTCATTTAATGAATATCCTGCCAACATTAATAGATTAGTATGTGAATTCAAGCACTGATCATTTTGAAAGGCCTCTGCTCAACATTAATAACAGGTGAAATATTTTTGATAATCTCTAAATGTGACAGAGGTTCTCCAATTATATTAGACCTTCTAACACCTCACCACCCTGTGCTCTAGTATGCACCATTGTGCCAATGCCGGTGCTTGAACCCACTGGTTGCCGCTTGCGGCTATATTTAGGGTTCAAGCACCAAAGGTGCGTAGAACCGTATTGTTTTTACTCAGATTTTTCTTATTATTAGGGTTCAAGCACCAAAGGTGCGTAGAACCGTATTGTTTTTACTCAGATTTTTCTTCTTCTTATTATTATTATTATTCTTTTTCTCCTGAAAAAGCATATCTACAGCCTAAACCGTAAGTCATAGAGACATGTCACTTGGTAGGCAGATGTAGTATCAGTGCCTCAGTATCTCGGTGGACAACAAAAATGGCACGATTGGTCTAGTGGTGGCACTATAAACAAGGAAATTCATTTTTCACATTTTTCTCAATAACTCAAAAACCATAAGACCGTTCAAAATTATTTTTTTTGCTGGATTCCTTGGGTCAATATCTACAACTTTCCAATTTGGACCATGCACTTCGGTCTAATTAGATTTTTTGCTAATTTGCAAAACATACTTTTGCAAACTAGTCCTAGGGATTTTGACCAATCCTGGCATGTTTGGTATCAAAATACTCAGGAGAGCATGGGCTTCAAAAGTCCTCAAAAACATTACAATTTGTAAACAACATGGCCACCATATGCAAATTAGTCTTCCGGATATATGCCCCATTTCTCAGCAACCGTGAAACCTAGCAACCTGAAACTTTGCATACAGAATCTACCATACACACTCTAAAGGATGTTCAAAGGGCAACTTCATCAATCAAAATGGCCGAACCCCATCAGCCAATCAGCATTCAGCAGGCATTTTGGCAGACTGTATGTTGCCCAATCAGGATGGAACTTGGGAGTTATGTTCAGGTGGAGACATTATAGTGACCTGCAAAGTGGTGAAACAATATGGCCACTGGGGGCGCTGTTCCAAAAAACTACTATATGTCAATCCTACTGTAATATTTTGACATCTAATTGCTTTTGCCATATTAAGTGCAGTGCCTCTGTCAAAATTTTAAACTATGTTTAAAAAATGCTTTGTTTATTCATAATTGCTAATTGTTTAGAAATAGCTTTAGTCAAACTACTCTCTGGATATTTGGCCTATCACCTCCATTTTGGTCTTGTTGCACACTGTAGAGTCTGTAGGTAAATAGTTATTAAATAGTTATTGAGTCATTAAACTCAATTGTGAAATGGTCACTTAAAAGAGTGTCCAGGCTTTAAGCAATCTGTGCGTCCTTGGTATTACCACCCTAAATTGCTGTAACTCTGCAGGATTTGCTCTAATCATCTCACAATGTTAAAGACCTCTCTACAATATCACTGTGATGAAGCGCCATTTAATTCAGAACTGGATTTAGAACAACTTTATAATTACATGTCATGTCAGAACATTCACTCCTTGGTGTTAATATAAACTTGTTTGGTCAAAAACATCAGCTTATTTTGAAAAGGTCAAAAGGTCAATCTGAACACCACTTTGTGAACAGTCTCTTGATCAAAAACCATAACATGTGGACAACTTTTGACTAATTCTACCTCACTTAATGAATATTCTACAAACTTCAACATAATTGTATGTGAATTGTAGGACTGATCATGTTGAAAGACCTCTGCTCAACATTAATAACAGGAGAAAGACTTTTGATCATTTCTAAATGTGACAGAGTGTCTACAATTACTAAGCCTTCTTACACATCACCATCTTATGCTCTATGAGGCACAATTGTGCCAGTTGGTGCTTGAACCCGCTGGTTGCCGCTTGCAGCTATATTTTTTATTTATTTTTTCTTAATTTTAAATATGTTTTACTTTTTGTGTAAATCTTATGGTTTATATATATATATATTTTTTCTCATCCATATTATCACTTTTCAATCCCTTCTAAACTGTAAATGTTCAGCTGCATTGTAAATGAGGGTCACCAAGGTGTAAATAAGTGATCATAAAGGTTGATTGACTGATTATCAATTTAGCTGGTGAGTTGGATCAGCTGGATAATGAGTGCCCTAGAATAGGATTCACAAATACACAAAAAAAAAATCATTATTCTTTATTAATAAACAACAGCCAACAGAAGAGGGCTCCACTCACTCTCTCATCCTACTCTCTCACCCCACTCACAACCATTTCATGGTATGTCTGTAACATTAGAGAAATCTGTTAAATTCCCTTTGAAGGTTAATGCCAGTTTTCCTTCGGATTCCTGTTCCAGAAAAAAGCAGCATAATATCTGCAACAAAAATAAGATGACATTAGAAGACAGTAATACTGCAGTAAACTTGTGTGTGGATGTGGGGACAAATGTTTTTACTTTCGTGACTTTTGTTTACAAGCTCAAAATCTCCAATGAATCTCCTTCAACGTAGTAAGTTCATAGAGGAGTGAGGAAGGTGTGAGAGCTTGAGACTGCTACTACACCCAGCTAATCCTTGTGCATTTCACCTTTTACATATTATTATGTTTTTTTTTTCTTTTTCATGGACAGATTTCATGTAACTTGCTATCAAGACACGTCTGCTTTGTGGTGTTGCTGCCCTCTTTTCTTTTGTGCATCACTTTCTTTAATTTTCCTTAATGCCAATTTATCTCGGGAGCTTTTGTGATCAGCATTTTGATTCTAGCAACACTAGAAAAAAAAAAATTCTGTTAAAATGAAAGTAAAAAAATGAATAAAATTATTTTTTGAGTGTGTAAATGAAATAATATGAAGTAGTTTAAGAAAATAGAGTTTTTAAACTAAAATTAAAATGCATAAATCAAATGTAGATAATGAAGGAAAGAAATTGCTATAAAGCAAGTTTTGCTGTTTAAGAGAAATACATACTTAGCACTGTACTTTTAAAGAATAAACGACCATCCTTTTATCAAAATGTTTAAGCTTCAGAATGAGCACTAGACATCTTATGGGGTACAATTTGGTGGAGAGTGTCAATATAAAGCAATGTCAACTGTCAAATTTTCCATTCACATTCATGCACTACGGGAGCAAGATCACAAAAAAATCTTTAAAAAGAATTCAGGAAAAAACTAATTAATGCTAACACTTTACAATAAGGATACATTAATTAACAGTACCTATGACGGAATGTCTCAACTAATTATCACACAAGTGAAGTGAAGTAGAGTGGGTACTCTGGGGGTGCTGGCTTGGTAGGTCTTAGAAACAGGAGGCTCTGGTAAGAGAGCAGGGCTCAGAGAGATATTCATCCATATTTCTTACAGTGACTATAGTTAGTGCAAACTACTCACTATAAAGCAGTTACTCTACTAATAGGACACACATTTGAAGTGCTTAAGTAGTCAAATAGCGTAAAAGATTGACATAGGATTAACAAACATACACAATATCATTCACTTTAACTCCTGCAGTTAGCTCTGCTAGTAAAAAAATGGATGCAATATGTAACCTAGGATCAACATATGAAGCCAACTACAAAATATATTACTCATTATAGCGTTAGAGTTATCAACAAACGTACTTTGGTCAAATTGACGTACACAAACTGTAGATTATAGTGCATTTGTCATCAAATGAACAGTGGATCTGCTTCCAGCTCTGTTTACTGCACGAGGGAACTACAGCAGAACATGAAGGACAAAACACTAGCTACACAGGAAAATAGCATTCAACTATAAGGCTTTATCGCCATCTAGTGGGTGGTCTATGAACTACACCTTGCTGATTTAACTGAAACAAACAAAGTGAAGACTTTCCTACATTAAGGCATTATTAATCATTAACTAGTTATAAATAATTATTATTCATTATAACATTCTTAAGTTTAATGTATAATATCAATTAATAATTAGTTGTAAAGCTGACAATGATGCTGATAAGATACTCCAGAAAGGCCCATTTTCTAACTGTACCTGGGATTCATATTGTCCAGAAGGAGTCCTATTGTAATATGCATATGAAATGAATATTTTGTACACATTTGATCATATTCTTAGATGTCATACGATGCCTCTGATCTGGTTGGAACATAAAGGATTACTATGCCCATCATCAAAGGAAAGTTTAAAAAAACACTATGATATGTTTAAAATATAATATAATGGAAATACATTTTAATATGCACAGGTTTAAAATGTTTTTCTGTATATATTCAAAGATAAAGCAGCAATTTTAAGAGGCTAGCAAACCAATTAGTCTGGGTCTTCCCAAGGTTTCTTCCTTTTTCACTAACAGAATGGAGTTTTTCATTGCCACCGCACTCATTGGGCAGTAAAGACTAGCTGCATCTAATTATTTAGCGGTTTTATATTTTGACTGTCAAATTGACCTGGTTGGCTATGGTCATTGTTTGTAATAAAGAATTGCCTGAGTGATGGATTTGTTTGTCTGTCTTCTCCCTCTCCACTGTTATCTGTGGATTAGTTTCAAGGTTTTGTGTGATACTGACAAATGGTAAAAGAAGAAGACACGCCCATCCGTTCGTCTGTCTGTCAATCTTCATTATAGACTAAACAGTGCATGTTCAGTGCTGATTCATATGATAAAAGAAAAGATCTAACTAAACTAACTAACTAAAGGGATTAATCTGAAGATGGGCAAGTTTATTCACTGTAGCTATTTATAGGCAGTATCTCAGTAATGCTGGTCTGTACTGTGTCTAAATGGGATGATTGGTGTGACCCACATTATCTCATCAAGAAGTCTCACCCGATTCGAATGTTATCTCAATGGAATGATAACATTCGAATCGGGTGGCAGAAATTACTATCAGTATTACGGTTTGCTTCTTACTGTAGGCTTTAAAGATATATCATAAAATATTTCATTCTGATTTTGCGAGAAAGTGTGTTTAAATTGAGTATATATTTTATCAAATAATCACTTGTAGCCCATTTTGCTACCCCAAGTCTGACTGTCAGATTTTTCAGAATTTTCAGATGATAGAATTAAAAGGTTTACGTTCTATTGTGACTACTTTTGAAATAAATATTATGAAAAATAACTAATACCGCTACACTTGCACAATTATTTCAGCAGTTTTAGTTTAATGTTATTTTTTTTCTTCTTATATATTATTTATTTATCTGTTTCTTCTATATCTATTGCCACAGGTCAGCAAGGGTTAAATTGACCAATATCAGAGTTGTAGTATGTCATGTGTGTGGTACTTGATCTAATACAACTTGTTTTATATCAGTACCATCAACGGTTTAAAAGCTATTGAAATTAATTCACAAAAACCTATTGCCACAGATCAGCAAGGGATAAAGATATAAATATAAGAGTTGTAGTACATCATGTGGGTGGAATTTGTTCTAATCCAACTTGTTCTGTATCAATATCATCAAGGTTTAAAAGCTATTGAAATAAATTCACAAGAAAACGTCACCACAGATGAGACAGTATTATTATTACATTTAGAAAAATATTATGTGTAGTACATCATGTTGTTTGAACTTGATTTAACTTCGTGCATCACAGGATGTGTGCAGTCTACACATAGTTAGTATTTTCAACAACTGTTAGATTTCATCATCATTTTTTATTTTTGCTTTGGTTTACATAACGGGTGTTTGGCTCATTTGCAACAACGCTGAGAGCATTCCAAAGTAAACAAGGTATTGGAAGTAATTGATATTGTTAAAACAAAGATTTAGAAGAAACAGATAAATAATATATATATATATATATATAAGAAGGTGTAGAGGTATCCCTTATGAAACAAAAATATATGGCAAAAGTACATATATTGTTTAATATAGGGCAATATATGCATGGACCATGTATGTCTATATATTGGTTAATATAAAAACACCGACAAATTCTCTAAACTCCAATTTTTTTTAGACCAAATGTTTTTATACATCAGCGCTGGAGAGCGGCTCGACCCAGACTTCGAAGGCGGGCTATCAGCGCTGGAGAGCGGCTCGACCCAGACTTCGAAGGCGGGTTATCAGCGCTGGAGAGCGGCTCGACCCAGACTTCGAAGGCGGGCTATCAGCGCTGGAGAGCGGCTCGACCCAGCCGCCGGAGACGGTTTACCAGCGCCAAAACACCCTCCTCACAGAGCGAAACAGAACAGACCGATTGGCCAACACACCAACGACCCACACACCAGCGACCACCTTATATCCCAGGGCAACTGCCAGGGCAGCTCCGAGGGCAGCTCCCAAAGCACCCCCCAACATAAGGCCAAAACAAACGGAATCGAAAATCAATGCTTTCAGTATAACTGCCCGAAGTGGATCACGCATAATATGGCAAATTTCCTCCAGGATCCTATCACTTTCTGTCTCTGTATATATCTCCATCTCCATCTCCATCTCCAACTCTATCAGCACAGTCACAAAACACCAACCTGCCAGTCTGAGCCGCTTTTATACGCTATCGCGGCGATGACGTCATAGAACATCCATGACGCCACAGCGTTCCTGTGACCGTCATGTAAAAGAGGGCAGCTCCACTCGCTGTGTGATTGGTAGCCAGGTAATGATGTGTTCAGAATATGGATTGTGTCTATTATTAAAAATACTGAAGTATGGAGTATTTATATTAATATACCTTATATTTTATATGGTCAATATTCAGAGATTTAATGAATGGTTCCACTGAATGGTTCTAATTACTTGTTGCCTATTAAGCAGAGGTAGTTTAATATCTACACACACACACACACACACACATGTATATATATATATATATATATATATATATATATATATATATATATATATATATATATATATATATATATATATCGCAAACGTAAAAAAGGCGAGGTAATCGCGGAGGTCTGTGTGCTAAGCTAAGGTTAAACCCACTCCGGCCGGTGTTCTGTCGAATTGTGCTACCCATCGATACATGCTTCCCAAAGGTACTGCGCATGCGCTGACCTACACAATTTAATTTTTTATTGTGTTTTTTTTATTTACAATTCATCTGTTTTAGGGGGGTTTATGTGCATCAAACAACCTGGACGCACTGCCATTGCACAAAAGTGTAACTGGAAACAGTGCTTCTTTTGTATTTTTACACTTTAATATACATTAGAAGCACCTAAAATAGTGTTTATTTTGTATTTTACACTTTAATATACATTAGAAGCACCTAAAATAGTGCTTCTTTTGTATTTATTTTACACTTTAATATACATTAGAAGCACATAAAATAGTGCTTCTTTTGTATTTATTTTACACTTTAATATACATTAGAAGCACCTAAAATAGTGCTTCTTTTGTATTTATTTTACACTTTAATATACATTAGAAGCACATAAAATAGTGCTTATTTTGTATTTTACACTTAAGTATACATTAGAAGCACCTAAAAGTGCTTCTTTTGTATTGTTACACTTTAATATACATTAGAAGCACCTAAAATAGTGCTCCTTTTGTATTTTTACACTTTAATATACATTAGAAGCACCTAAAATAGTGTTTATTTTGTATTTATTTTACACTTTAATATACATTAGAAGCACATAAAATAGTGCTTATTTTGTATTTTACACTTAAGTATAAATTAGAAGCACCTAAACTTATCAAGTTATCAAGTAGTTTTATTGTCAATGCTGCATATGTACAGGACATACATAGAATTGAAATTACGTTACTCTCCTTCCCAATTTTACAGCAAGTACAGATAATGGATAATAAAGAAAAATAAAGAAAAAGGGGAGACACTATGTGTACAATACAGCAGCAGGGACACAGACATACATGAGACAGAACAAGGTGCAGTAGTGGTGGGGGTGAAATAGATATATAAATAGAAATAAAAAGAAATAAATATATAATCTAAATCTAAATGAGTGGGAGACACTATATGTACAATACAACAAAAACACAATAGACATTTGTGAGACAGAAGATAATAGTGCAATATTAATGGTGATTAAGATCAAGTGACAATATAAATAGAACCCGTATAACAGTAGTGCAATGTTGTATCTAGCTTAAGGCTGGTAAAGTTCTTAAAGTTCCCAGTTCTTGGGGAATTAAAGTGTGTATGACAGTGCAGCGTAACAGTAGTGCAGGTATTGGGTGTGTAGTGCAGGTCCTTTACAAAAGTTACAGTACTGTGTGTGTTCTAAAAGTGCTTCTTTTGTATTTTTACACTTTAATATACATTAGAAGCACCTAAATAGTGCTTCTTTTGTATTTTTATACTTCAATATGCATCAGAAGCACCTAAAATAGTGCTCCTTTTGTATTTTTACACTTTAATATACATTAGAAGCACCTAAATAGTGCTTCTTTTGTATTTTACACTTACATATACATCAGAAGAACCTAAAATAGTGCTTCTTTTGTTTTTTTACACTTTAATATACATTAGAAGCACCTAAAATAGTGCTTCTTTTGTATTTTACACTTTAATATACATTAGGGCAGCACGGTTCGACACGGTAGGACATTTCGAAAGAACACCGGTTTGAACAAGGTGGTTGGAGAACTCATTCTCCAAAGCCTTGCAAAGAGCAGGATAATCTCTCTTAACCTGGGGTGGTTGGCGCTCAATGAAACGTCCAACTTCCCGACTAGAGGACACCTTAATGAGGTAGATTTTATCATCTACCGTGGCCTTGGGGAAACGGCGTAAGAAGAAGTCAATGTCGCGAAGATACTGGTGGACATCATTAGAACCGTCCGGTTCTGGTTCAAAGCGTGGGATGTTACGCGCAATTTTGTCCAGATCTCTATCAGAGGGTGCTTGAGGTTGCACAGAGGTCCCATGTGGCTGGGAACGCTGAGTGAACCTTGGTTCTACTGGCGCTTCAGCACCTTTAAGGGAGACTAGAGGGATTGTATTTGTGGATGGTTGTTGCTTAGGATCCGGAACCCCAGGGGTTCCTGATTTACCAGCTGGATTGATGGGGGAGTCTCCCTCCATCATCAGCTCAAATGTTAACTCTGTTTGGTCTCGAGTTAATTTGACTGCATTGTTAGCATGTGCTAATTCAGTTTGTAGCTCAACCTGTCTTGCAATAGCATGTTTTAGTTTTTCCTGTGACTGAGCTGCAAGTTGGGTAGCTATGTTGGCTTCCTTTTGAAGCAGCTGCACTTCGGTTTTGAGGTCTCTTTGGTTCATTTCAGACTGTACAGTTTTGTTCTCTAGGTCTGCAACTCTATCATTTAAAGTCACAATCTCTGCTTGGAGATTTTGAATGGTTTTGGAGGAAGCAGCAAGTTGATCCTGTGACAACAGCAGTTGTTTCCACAGTATTAGGGAAATCGGATCCACTTGTTGCTTGCCCTCAAGGATTTTAGATACACACTCATTGAGGCTTTTGGCAATTAGTGCATGGAGACCCCCACTGTCCATTTGTTGGACTGGGATGGTAAGTCCTGGGGGTAGACCAGCTGTAAGCTCTAAAAGAGCTTTTTCGGTGGCACACATTTTGATTTACGTAAAGCACGTGGAATCAAACAATTTTGATGACAAACAAGTTTATTTTATGTTCGAGTCAATTAGCATTGTGCCTTTTCTAAGAAGAAAATCTGTTAAAAGTGGGCGACCTAAGGTTACAATTAGTAGATTAATTTTAAAAGAATAGTTAGATTTGTTGTCAGTGATGCTAGTGAACAGTTTAATAACTGTAGGGCACTATACACAATGTCTAAATCTAAATATGGGTATAGTTATTAACTATGTACAGGATGGGAGAATTTAACTATGTATTAAGCACAGGTGTGCTGGGTATATGGTTGAGTAACTGATAACTGGATAAGTTTTTTTTTTTTTTTTTTTTTTTTTTTTTTATGGTTAATTAATTAATTAATTTCAATCAGTTATTAATAATTGATCTTAATCGATCAATAATTAAGCTTAATTTATTTGAAGATGGTTGAATTAAATTGAAAATAATTAATTAACAAAAATTTAATTAACTTTACTTAATCAAATTGATTAAAATGACCAGTTAATTATTTTATGTTGTGATTAGTTACTCAATGGAGATAGCTATTTAGCTTGGTTCAATGTAACATAAAGAGTGATGTTTGAGAGAGCAGACCTGAAACTTAAATTTAACTATTTAATATAAACCGATTAAATGAATGCAGTTATTTGTTTACTTATTTAGAAACCATTTAACCAAACCACAATGCAAATTCCCTTTATTAACTTAACGAAAAGTTTGTTTGAAATTGGCACCCTCTGGCGACAGAAACTCTAAATGCACTCTACAGGATGATAGCAATTACACAAGTACAACACCAGGTGGCGACACAGCTATGTGGCTAAGTGGCTCCCTCTGGTGGTCAAACAAATGAGATGCACCTTTCTGCACTGTATGCAGTTACCCAAATCAAACACCAGATGGCGATGTGGCAGTGTACCCCCCCCTAGTGGTGAGGGGTAGTAAAACACCCTTTGAGTTTGAGTGTAAATAGTTAGGCTGTCCACCAGATGGTGGCAGAGGCCGACTGGTGGGAGTGGTCACGCCCACTGATGATGCCACGTTAAGGACCGCCCCTTGGGTCTGGGACCTGGTCAGCAGATTTGACTGACTCAGTCGACTGTGAATAGCAGAGGAGAAGGACACGGCTGTCCGAAAGTTTAACACAGCAGCAACACACTTCACAAGATGAGCAAAGAGGATTTACATCCTGGCGTGGTTAGTTTAATCACGCACACAATAAACTTCCTGCCACTCAGGGTGGTGTTACGTAAAAGTTAGCTACTCTTTTACGCACGTGGAAGTGTCCAGTACTGCAGGATTTTACGGATTTCGCGCAAAAACCGGCAGTTTTAACTGGAGCGCGGAGTCGATGAGCCGGAGATCCGCGACTCAGGGCTGCGCGAAGGCCTTATCAGATCAACACTGGCAAAATATGTCTATTTTACCGGAAACAGTTCGAACTTATGTAAGTACACACGTATATACACGTATATACACCCGGGTTTAAGGTTACCCACACACGGCGGTGTGTCAACCAAGCTTATTTTACAAATAAGCGTAATGTTTTCAAGAGCGCTCACGTACCACACACACACAACACGTTATACAGACACACAGGGGACCGTGCGCGCGACACGCACACACAGCGGGGGACTGGCCAGTCCTGAATTGTAAACAAAAACACGTGTAGAACATGTGCGTGTGTTTCTAACACGCTAGGTTTATGCAGTTAACTCCAGCTAGGCCAGCTAGCCAGCAGCTAACGCATTTAATAATGAAAACAAAATACACTTTATTCTGCAACTTACAGCGCTATTTTCTGGAACTGGTTATGAAATGTGTATATATTCTGGTCTCGCGGCGGAGAACCAATAAGAATATAATCCTGCCCCACGTTGGCGAGCCAATTATGTAGCGGCTCAGTGGTTTAATACCTGGTGCTAATTGAGATGTTGAAATATTTTTTAATTGGGCGCCAGTTATTAAATTAATTTAATTAGATTAATCAATTAATTAATTAATTGATTAATCAAATTAATTAATAACACAAGACATCTCAGGGTGTGGTTTCTACAGGTAACAGAAATTTTCATAACCAAGTTATCCAGAAAAACACACTGAAATGACAGGTTTTGTAAAATAAAAGTATTTATTAAATCACACAGATATGAGTAAATAATTCATTAAAAAGTCATAATGTAGCCATTATATATCAAATCATAGTGTAGAATAATAAATGAGAAATAAAAGAACAAACACGTTATAATGCTGACATGAAAGGAATAGAGATTAATAGAACTATTAAGTGAATATTTCTAAATAAGGGTCTAAATGTAATGAGGTCAAACTAATCAAATGAGAACACTAAAATAAGTAGATAAGTAAGATATTTTACGGCCTACAAAGATCATCCCTTTTGCCAAATAACTAAAAATTAATCTATACTAAGAAGAGAGTTAAGAACAATAACCAAACTAGACTTGACCAACCCAAAACACCAATTACTGAGAGAAATACCCAAACTGCCTTACTCTGAGACGTCTACAAAGGGGGGTCCCCATCGGTTCGGTCCGCTGTTTAAACCTCTTGTTCGGCTGACATCCTGCACCCCTAGAAGGTCCGGTGTGGACCCATCCGCAGGGTAAAGATGGTGCTCTTGTGGGCCAGCGGCGCACCTGGACGACACCCGCTTCTAGTCTCTGCACAGGGAAGGCCTTCCCTGGAGCTGGATCGGCTGGCGTACTCTCTCGGTGATCCGTCGGTTGGTCTAGTTGGTTTACTGAACTATATTAACTATCTTGGCAAGCAGGAGAACTCCGTAGATCATAAAATAGCTTAGTTATTTAACCTAGGATAGCTAATATTAATATACTTGAAGATTAAATGCACTAGTCTAAGAAAACTAACTTAAGATGACTACACTAACAGTCTATCCTTTTTCCATCTCAACTACATCTTCTTCTCCTCTCCTCAACTCCAAACTGAACTGAACTGCAAACTCCTCCAACTCTAAACTGGAAACTGAACTGTGTCTGCCCAGTTTAAACTATTAGTCTCTGTGGCCTGTTTGGCCCCTGAGCTATGATTGGCCCTGTGGCCCAAATGTCTGTGTTTTGATTGGTCTAGGAGCAATTTCAAACTTTGGTGGGGATTCACAAAGGGCCATAAAACCCCCCCTCGCTCACATGGTCAGCATGCTTCAGAATTTTTCTAATAGATCAAACCAAAAGAAAACTCAATTAAACAGTGGATCAAAATACATTTTTCAGCATATCAGTTTGTGATGATAAATTCAGGAAACACAATCTAACAATTGAATCACAATAAATGTAATATATATATATTGCCCACAAACAGTTTTGTAATACTCAAGATAATCTTAGAAATACAATGATGGATGGTACTCTGTCAGAAAGAGATCAAGAGTCATGATATTATTTAAACCCAATTAAATCACTTAAAAGAAAATACATGGTTAAACCACTGATAACCAAATAAAGCTAAATGATCAAATGCTAGTTAAACCTTGTTGATTCAGACTTGAATGTGTAGGAAAATTTAAATCAGGACACATCCAGACACATATACCATATACCAGACACATATACCATTATTTAGTAAACATTCTATAAAACACCTTTTTTATATAGTCAATATAGATGTATTTTAAGCAAAATCTTCTCAGTGAGAAATTCCTCTTCTCTGCTGAGTGTTCAGATAAGCGGCTGTCGTCGGAATTTACGACCGTGGGGGAAGTTGGTGTTGGGAATGTAATTTCCAAGCTAAGAGCATTCATTTTAACTTCATGAATCTTATTTCTAAGTGGTTGCAGAAAGCACAAACCCCTAAATTGGTATAATATATTTGGTGAATTTACAATTTCCAAGGCATTCATTAAGTTTTGAACCCTCTCTCAAGTCCCGTAGTCCCGTCCTTGTCCTGGTGATTGTGCTGTTGGCAAAACCACAATTGTGCACAGTTCCAGATGTTTAAACATTAACGGTCCTAAATCCAGATTTACGACTGACAGCGTCTGAAGGAATGTCAAAAAAGAATTTAAAAATGTTTACCCTGACTTGCATTTAGGGTTCTCGAGCGAGGCTGAGTGAAGAAATAGTCAGGAAATGTCATTTTGAAATTTAAGGCTGTTTGAAAAAGATAACTCCAAGGCTTTTAGAGTGTTCTGGGGGTTGAAGTTCCTTATAGACCATAAAGTGGGGGTAGTGTGTGTGTGTGTGTATGTGTGTGTGTGTGTGTGTGTCCAAGCGATGCAGGAATCCTCTGTTTAATCCACTACACAGTAGATGCTCAGAGATGATCAGTAATCAGAATATTGATTAATTATCAGTAATATTTTGCTGAATTGTAGATTATTAATGATGAAGATTGGATAAGGGCGCACACAATCACAAACACACCCACACACACACACATACACACAGTTTCTCTGTCACACACACTCATTTAGAGGTGGAAAAAGTACTGAAAATTTGTAATTAAGTAAAAGTACCTTTACTTTGCTAAAATTCTACTCAAGTAAAAGTAAAAGTACCCATCTAAAAATCTACTTGAGTAAAAGTAAAAAAGTACTCAATTTATGTACTTTGAGTAATAAAAAATAATGTACTTTGAGTAAACTTTACATAGTTACTTTTAATTATTTGATAAAAAAAAAGTACAACAAATCATAAATTAAATTGTTGTAAATGAACTATTATTCCACATAATAATTTGGACCTTTCAGGCAGTATTTGTTCAGCCACCCCATAAAACATTTTCAGGAACAAGTGGCATAGGTTTCTATGATCCATTTTTTTTCTTTACTGTTAAAAAGTTATGGTCATATATGTGACTATAAACCGTATTTTTATAGTTTTACAGTTCATTATTACTTTTTAACTTACCATTGCTCTGCTTTAACTGCAATTTACATGTTTTTTTAACATTCAAGCAGATTGTTTAATGTTCCCAATAAAAACTTATGGAATTATCATTAAAAACATGAAAAAATACACAGACCCCAGGCTACACAGCTGATTTACACAGCGTCTTACCCGCTAACCAAAACAACCATTACTGGAAAAAGTTCAGCTGCGCTGCCATGGAGAACAAAACTCAGCGCAAACTATGTGTGATAAAATCAGCGGAACATAAACACAGGGAACATTATGAGGCGTTTCTCTCACCACCAAGACTTTCAGAAAGGTAAACTCTATTTGTGGATGCAGGTTGAGCACGTAACATCGCACAGCTAGATTAACTAGCTAACTAGGGTTGCCACCTTTTAGAATTAAGGGACGCCAAAAATATTTTGTGTTAAAATGTTTATATTTTTGTGAGGAATACCGTGTCCAGTGATCTCCCGGAGACATTGTGGATCAACAAATCAAAATAAATAAGTATGTATTAAATTCTTATATATTAGAAAATATATAAGAATTTAATATATACTTTATTTAGATTTGTTCTTTAAATTGCCATAAAATCATTCTTTTGACAAAACTCAACATACTAATTGATCAAACCACAATAGTCTACTAAAATAAGCTCTGCCCCATGCACTGACATCTTCTGGCAAAAGCACGACTAGATAATTATCTGTAAAATATCAGTCTCAGGAGATGAGTGGGGGGTGAAGGACTGTGAGACTGATGCTCGGGCAGTGAGACACTGAGTGTGGGCAGTGTTGCTCTCCTGATCCATCTGATATCAGACAGTCCACCGCGAGCCACCAAAAACACTCACCGACACGTTTAACTACTTAACTTATAATCATCTCTACTGACACCCCTCTTCACACTCACGCCTGTGTTTTTGCACCGATTTTGCGGAGTACTTACTGTCTGTGGTGGAGACTTAAAAAGGTACCAGCAGCAGCACACAGAAGAGAGGAGCGGAGGGAGGAGGGGTTTAGGGTGGATGTGAGTGTCAGACATGTGGATTGGACGTTTATGGAAATATGGAACAAATCGTGTTCTGTATTGGTTTACTTATTTTTTTTCCAGCATTTTATTTTTTACTCAGTAACGGGGAGTTTTCCAAAGTAAATTACTAGTGTCAAATAAGTTTATCTATATCGCAGATACTTAAAGAACCCCAAACATCAAACCCAGCATAGAGCGCTTCAGTGAATGTGGTGTAGAATGTGTGTAGGTGTGTGTGTGTGTGAGGGTGTGTGTGTGGGTGTGTGTGTGAAGGTGTGTGTGTATGAGGGGAGATGGTGTAGAAGGACAGAGTGCCGGCAGGACAGTCCACATACACTCCTACTATGAAAGAGGGAGAGGGAGGAGGAGGGAGATCAGTTCTGTTATCATTGTGAATAACAGAGTAACTGTTTTTATTGTCATGAATAAAGTATCTGTTATTATCGATCTCCAGACTCCAGGACTTTTCATTCCCTCCAAACCCAGAGTCTGAACCTCGTCCTTTCCTGCTGATGGTTTTATAACTCAGAGCTACAACAGCTCCTCCTTTGCTGCACTCAGCCTCCCAGTAACAGCGTCCAGTAACTTCATCTCTGCTCAGAACCTGATACCACTCATCAAATCTCTCTGGATGATCAGGATACGGCTGCCTCACTCCACACTCCACTTTCCTGTTTTCTTCACTCAGAGTGAGAACTGGGTGCGCTGTGTTTGGATCCAGTGTGAGATCACAGCCGTCTGAACACAAGAACACACATTAGAGAGAACACACATTGTGTGTGTATGAGTGTTTGTGTTTGTGTATTTGAGTGTGTGTAAGAGTGTGTATATTTGGGTGTGAGTATTTGAGTATGTGTGTAAGTGTGTGTGTATTTTCATGTGTATGAGTGAGTGTGTGTGTATACTTACATTTCTTTAGTCCTGTTTTCATTCTGCTAATTCCTCCATGCTCCACCCTACACACACACACACACACACACACAAATGCGTTAATGCATATTTTGTTTACTCAGCAAATCCCTTGTGGTTAATTAATTATTAAATATCTATAACTAATCAAAATATACACATACACAGTTAACCCTGTTAGTGCCCTATTTTAGCGATCTATAGCCACTAGGTAATTGCACTTTGCACATCTGGATTTGGATCGTGGTGTACTGTAACGTCTCAAGGCTCTCCCTTCACACTCCCGAACGCCATTTCCCAAGATCCCACGGGCGATGACGTCACCGTCAGCCGTTCACCTTCACCCAATCGCATTACGCTCCCCCGTTCAGACTCACCTGTATTCTAGGAAGTTCCGGGTTATAGTAATTCTAGGTTTTGTATATATAGGCTTCTGTTAGCGTTTGACCGTTGCCAGAGGTGGAAAGTAACGAATTACATTTACTCACGTTACTGTAATTAAGTAGATTTTATGAGTAATTTGTACTTTTTAAAGTAGTTTTTAAAATAGGTAATTTTACTTTTACTCAACTACATTTTGACACAAGTAATCTACTTCGTTACATTGGAAAACTCCCTCGTTACTGAGTAAAAAAATGCTGGGGGGAAAAACTGTCTGAACTAAAAAAAAAAAATAAAAAAAAAAACGGCGCACGGATCATTCCGGCAACATAAAAAAAACACACAGATAAATCGCGCCATCCGGAAAGCTTGTGGTTGGATAACAAGTGTAAACATATAGCATTCAGACTCTCTATTGGTCTGTATTTAAAGCGTGACCTGCACGTCACGCTAAACTCAAGTAGTGCGCCGGTGAGAAAGTTAGTTCTGGTCTCCAGCTGCAGAGAGGAGCTTCAGAATTATTGGATTAAAAAAAAAACTCTTTTCGGATGCAGCAGCTCAACACCACGAGATTTCAGAAATTCACCATCTAATCTGAAGAAGCATATTAAGGTAAACTGAACGTTTCCTACAGTTATATGTTGATCCTAGTGATGGTGAATTTGTAATGTTTGCTGTGGCCAAGACATGCCGAGGTTGATGATTCAGTGTTGTAAGTTCGTTTAGAGAGCGCGTGT
This sequence comes from Astyanax mexicanus, assembly GCF_023375975.1. Taxonomy (NCBI): domain Eukaryota; kingdom Metazoa; phylum Chordata; class Actinopteri; order Characiformes; family Acestrorhamphidae; genus Astyanax; species Astyanax mexicanus. The sequence continues at coordinate 9,336,639 of NC_064428.1, read as the reverse complement.
GAGCTTTTAATTTGATGAGTTTAGGTGTAGAGGGGGGTAATCTGGTTCAAAAGTAAAAATCCATCTCAGGATTTCGCTCCTATTGCCTGGCTGGCTCTGGAGTTCAACCTAATCCCTGGGATGGATTTTTATTTTCTGGAACTGGATTACCCACCTTTAGCTCCGTGTGAGTTTCAAGCTGGCTAAGAGAGCGTTGAGAGTGGACAACACTGACATCAAATCAAACGCTTCTACTTTATCGTCTTAACGCGCCCTGGCCCACCCCCGGGCCAGAAAAATATCATAATTAATATCTGACTGTGTTTATGAATAATTATAGGCTCAATATATACACACACAATATGCCATATATTGAAGCTTAGAATCTCTGGCTTTCAGTTGTCTAGCCTATTTATCTGTATTTCCTTTTAGAAAAGAAACATTTACGAAATATTTATAATTTGCATATTTGTACAGTCTCACACACACACACACACACACACACACACACACACACACACACACACACACACACACAGCCCCACCAGCGTTACCTCTCCCTGCTGCTTCTAAATCGCTCCAAATAAGTAAATCCATCAGTCCATTTGACAGTAATCCTCAAAGTAGTGCTCATACTATCGAATTTAACGCGTTATTTAAAGGTCTGGCTGTGTTTACAGCTTACTAACGCGCATGCGCAGAATCTACAGTATTCTCTGAAGAAAGACTTTTTTTTTTTTTTTTTTTAATTTACAATATCAACTTACAAACAAAAACAAGGCACCAATAGTAATACAAGGCATCAGCATCACCGAGTTGAGTAGCATGTGTACAAAAAAAAAGGATTCATATAAAACACGAAATATACATATATGTATATAGAAATCAACATAAAAAATATATATATAAAAAAAATGAAATAAAAAATAAAATAAATAATAATAATAAATAAATAAAAAATATATAATAAAAAAAAGAAAAGAAAAAATATATATTTAGAGATTTACATCAGATCACATTTTTAATTAAAAAAAGTTTTTCAGCAGACTTGTTTTTAACTAAATTAAGAGACTCCAAAAAATTCTTAAGGTAATTTTTAAAATGGTATACATTAGGGTTAGTTTTAAAAAATCTACATTTATGAATGAAAAACTTTCCCAATAAAATTAAATTATTTATCAAAAATTCTGTCTTGGGGTTCTGAGAATAACTACCAAATTTGATTATTTTTGAATTCAAAGCTGGCAAATCAATTCCTTGATCGTGGAGCCTATCCCACAAACTGCACCATCTTGGATGTCGTGACACTGAAAAAAAGATGATCTAAATCCTCCTCTTCATCACTGCAGAATGTGCATCCATCAGTCTCTAATTTAAATCTAGACTTTATAAAATACTTAGTCGGATAAATGTCATTTAGAATTTTAAAATGGACTTCCTTTACTTTAGGAGGAAGAGGAAAATAAATATATTTAGTTCTAATTTTATAGATTATATCAAGACCATAGTCATTAACAATATATTGCCGCTTAACCTGACCAGGATACAACTCTTTCTGTAACACTCTCCGAATGAACCTGTTAGTCATCTTTTCACTATTAAAGTCTGTATCTTCTATATAGAGTTGACTCAGAGCAGGAGAAGTTTTGGAGTGACACACATCTTCTTTAACCATAGATTTAAGAACAGCTGGGAAAGCATTTATCAATTTGTTGTAACTCTTCCCATCAAAAACAACATTAAATTTCAAACAAAAGTCTTTGAACGATAACATATCCCCATTGTCATCCATAAAGTGTGATATGGCCCAAATTCCTTTCGAAAACAGGTTCTCATAAAAAACTGATTTTCTGTTCAACAAAATATATCTGTTGTTCCAGACAGGAGAATTATGTGGTGTGAAATTATGTTTATACAGGAGTTTCCAATAAAGCAGGACCTGTTGATGAAAATCTGACAGCTTGATGGGTAACTTATTATAGTCAAAATCACATCTTAAGAGAAAATCAATTCCCCCTACATTCTGAAAAACAACATTAGGAATGATACACCAGAAAGACTGTGAATCATTACAAAATGCTCTCAGCCAATTAAGTTTTAGAACACCATTCATGGAGCTGAAATCAATTACTTTAACACCACCTTCCTCATAGTGGTGTTCATCTTCTCTTCTAATATAATGACATTTATTTTTCCATACAAAATTAAAGTTGGTTTTGTTTATGGCTTTAATAATGTCAGGTGGCATCGCCAAAGAAGATGCAGGGTAGATCAGTCTGGATAAACTATCCATTTTGGTTAGGAGAGTACGTCCAAAGATAGTGATATCCCTTGGAATCCATTTACTTAAAATTAATTTACATTTTTCAATATTATTGTGCATATTATTCTTCTCGGAGACTGCTTTATCTTTACAAATCAATATTCCCAAATATTTTACTTCTTTCTTTACTTTTATATTATATAGTGTTTGCAAAGGATATTCATGAATGGTAAGAATTTCACATTTGTCTATATTTAATAGTAAACCAGAGGCTTTAGAGAAACAATCTATAGTTTGTAGCACTAATGGAATTTGACTGCTGTCCTTTAAAAAAAGAGTTGTGTCATCTGCCAATTGACTTATCAGTATCTTTTTTCCAAATATATCAATCCCTTCTATGTTACTGGACTTAATTAAAATTAAAATTAAAGACTCGAATCAGGCCAATCAGGTGCCGCGTTAGGCGGCGACAGAGCGGGGGCGGGGTCTGTAACCCGACACTGTTACTGGGCAGATAGATATAAAGAATACAGAAACACATTCTTTACTGGAAATTAAGTTATAAAATTAGTATTTTTTATTCTTATAAAGTTTCCAGTCCTTTGGAGAAAGAAAGAAATATCCCAGGAGCAGATCACTATAATATCTAACCAGTTTATAATTTTACATGGTGAATGTAAACACCTTGTAGCTAAATAAAGAACTGTAAAAACACTTATATAAACACACATATAAATATTTCATTTTAAAATTAAAAATGAGAAACTGAAAATCCTGTTTTTACCATATTTTGATGTTTTGATATTACACGTTCAATTGTATATTTTTAAGTGATTTCAGTTAATTTCGTAATATTAATTGATAAAATTAAAATTCTCTGAATAATTTAATGTTAGTGTAAAAAGCTTTAAAATTTGGGTATGAATTTTCAGGTGGAAATTAGGCTTGGAGTTTAAGAAGTTATAAAAAAGGTTTTGTTTACTATTTTTATGTTTTGTTTACTGCATAACTCTGTAAATTAATATGCCATAAATTTGATAGCATAAATAGCAGCATAGCAATGGCAAGTTAAAAAAATAATAATGAACTGTAAAAATATAAAAATACGGTTTATAGTCACCTATTCATAATTTATGACTTTTTTTTACATCAAATAATTAAAAGTAACTAGTAACTTTTACTCAAAGTACATTTTAAATTGAGTACTTTTTTACTTTTACTCGAGTAGATTTTTAGATGGGTACTTTTACTTTTACTTGAGTAGAATTTTAGCAAAGTAAAGGTACTTTTACTCCATTACAAATTTTCTGTACTTTTTCCACCTCTGTCCGTTGCGAGGTATTGTCGACTCATGTTGCGTACTGAGCGTTTTTCCAAACCCTTTTCTGTCTGCCCTTTTGTTATGACCCTTTTTTCTGTATCACGGATTTTGCCTTTTGTTTTTGTCCTTATCGGATTTGTTGTATTATCGGACTGTCTCTCTGGCTTCGGATCTTGGACTGTTTCCTGTACTACGTCTCCTGTTAACCCTGTGAGTGGTGCTCAACCTGTTCTCTGGCTGTGTTTCCCTGTTAACAACTTTGTGAATAAACCAGTCTTTACCTTTTATTCGGCAAGCGTCACTCCTATCTGTCTGGCGTTACATGGACAAGATTTTAATTAATGAATTAATATATTTAATAGGCCTGGACAATAATTCGATATCGGTATTTATCGCGATAAGAAATGTTTCAATAACGGTGATATCATTTTTGTGGTATATCGATATGTATTATTTACAGATCTGTCACGGACATGCGATTTACTGGCGTCAGCTCGCCGCACAGCTGAACACAATCAGCTTCCGTAGCTGGACTATCTCTGTGCGTGATGACGTAATCACATAGGCACGTAGCCAGATAGGCTAGGCTAGGCTAGATTTGGCTAGGCTAGGCTAGGCTCGTGTCCGCCACGCATCTAAAATGCCTCGCGCTGGAGCCAAACGGAGCCGGCACGAGCGGATCCAAGGTTAAGGTAGGCTCGGTTTGCATCTGAAAAGTTTCCGCGCTGGAGTGGAACGGAACGGAACCGAGCCTAGCCTAGCCTCGGGTCCGCCCACGGGTCCGCTCGGTCTGCCTACGGGTTCGCTCGGTCCGCCTACGGGTCCGCTCGGTCCGCCTACGGGTCCGCTCGGTCCGCCTACGGGTCCGCTCGGTCCGCCTACGGGTCCGCTCGGTCCGCCCACGGGTCCGCTCGGTCAGCGGTCAGTTGCGGGTCCTCTTTGTCAGCCGCGGGTCCTCTTGGCTCCCAGCGCGGGACATTTTTGATGCAAAATGAATGCCCCTGCCGCTTCCACAAGTGATTAATTGAAGGAGGGAGGTCTAATTCAGTGGTGAGGATTTGGTTCGACTCTCGGAAGGTCTGCTAAACTTCAGTTTGCTGCAAATTGTGCCGGAGAGTGGAGCAGGTTAGCAGCGGTAACGTTAAAACATCTAATCTGTTCCACCACCTCAATCAGTTCCACTACATACAGTATTTTCCTTATACTGGCTGAAGCACTTTTATAGCTTATGTTGTAAGTTATTTAAGTTATTTAAAGTTTATGAATCCTTTAGGTTTGTTTATTTGACGGGGATATCATGTTCCTTTTATGTTCATAAAGAGTTGTATTTTGGCTGAAGCACTTTTGTAGCTTATATTGTAACTAAGTTATTTATAGTTGATAAAGCCTATAGGTTTGTTTATTTGACGGGGAAATTTTGTTGCTTTTATGTGTATAAAGGCTTCTTGTGTTCTTTATCCTAGTTGGAACACTTTTGTTTTGATCTGTTAAATTTGTTTACAAAAGACTAAGAAGCTCTGCTTCTATCCTAATTTTAAGTTATTTTTTATTGGTAATAGTTATATTGGCTTATGTTTGATAGGGATGTCATGTTTTTATTTTGCTATATGCAAATAAAATTGAGCATTGATTTATCTTGACTATTGTTTATTTCTTAAGTATTATAATGTTTTCGTGAAAGGAGGTTTCAAAGACTTAAATTAAGTAGACAGTAGTAGGTACTAGGGGTGTGCCATATCATATATCACGATATTATACTCTGAAATATCGTGCCACATCACTCATCCCTAATTATCACATCAGGGTACTATTTTTTTTGCTGTTTTAAGCAAAAGAAAAGCTCACACATTTCTAATTTCCTATTAAATATTTACTAGAGACAGATTATATCTGTAAAGTGTCATTTATTTTACTTTAATACTGGATATATGGAGATATTTGGAGTGCATTATTATTATTAGTATCATTTAATTCTCAAATATTGACTTCTGTTATAAATCTGCTGAAATTATTGTTTTTTTTTTTAAATATCTTAAAGGTGTGCAATATCATATCGTATACAATAATAAAAAAGTTTTTTGTTTTTTTGTCATATCGCCAAGAGTATCGTTATCGCGATAATACCATGAAATATTGTGATATTATTTTAGGGCCATATCGCCCACCCCTAGTAGGTACATATTTCCATTGCAGGGATTCTTAGCAGTTTTCTGAGGCCTTCTAAGTATTTATATCGATATCGGAATTATATCGTATCGACCGAAATTAAGGAATATATCGTGATATGAATTTTGGCCATATCGTCCAGCACTAATATTTAATATTTTAATACATTTGCCCTGGTGATAAGAAATGAATGCTAACATATAGCTTTATATTTCTGTGTAATTTCAAATGTTTTAAGTTTTATATAATTGACGGGCAGCCTCAGACGCCAGGATGACAATGTGCTTTATTTTTCAGATAGAAAAGTTAAATACTAGCAAAGTTAAATAAAATAAATTTATGTTCAGTCAAAGTTATTTTCTATTTTAATTTTCCATTTCAAAAACTCCAGCATTTGAGTGAGAATAAACATCTGTTGAAATTCTTAAACAGCAGAATGCCTGTATCTGCTACATTAAGTTACAGTTATTTAGTCTGTGTACTAAACTTAAATATAAATCCTTATAACTGACAGAAATAAATATAACTAATAATAATTTATAGTTACTGTGCAGATTTTAAATATATTTTATTTTTATAGTTGATTGCTGAAGGCTGTGGGTGAGGTGTATTTTTCTGTGGTAAAGAAGGGATGGTATGGGTTTTTTTGGAGCGCAGGGCGCAGGGTGATAGTGATTCAGTTCTGGGTGTGCCACCGACTGTTGAATTTAGACGTCTTTTCAGAGGATCAATCGTGCAATGGGTTTTTCCGTAGCCAAGATAGAAACACACCAGAAATGTACCTGAACACACGTCATTTCCAGACCACCATAAAATATATCAGTTATAGATTTATTTAAATGGATTTTATTTTTATTACATTTTATTTAAAGGATTGGTGTAAAAACTGTGAGTAAATAAGGTATAAAATATGAAAAATATAACTGATTAAAACATCAGAACATGTTCTCCAGTTCCAGTCAGTGGAATAAAGCGGGGGATCTGAATCTTCACAGTGGATTCAGTGACGTAACGAAGCTTCGGTTACTGTTATAACGTGACTAGTGATTTTAGTGAGGACACTGCTTTAATCTCTGTATCCAGTGAAACATCCAGACTTTACACTGAAAGCTTCATGAAGCATTGTGTAACACCACAGTCCAAGATAAGCCTGTTCTGGATCAGTTTTATCAGAGAATGAAAAGATGGAGAATACATTAGCCGCTTAGCTTAGCATAGGGTCTGTTCTAATGGGTTCAGAAGGAGAATCTCACTCTCTGTACTTTTATATGATCTGTAATTCAGTGTTTTAATAAAGGATTTATTACAGCATCAGGGTAAAGGTTTTAAAGTGGGTTTGTGTTTCTGTTCTTCTGCTGTTTTAATCCAGAACTTCTACTCTGCTGCAGCTTCTTCTATAATTCAGCCTCTATAAAAACATTAGCTCCTCTGTGTTTTTACTACTGAAATGTGAGAAAAGTGTTTATATGAGTTTTATATTTAAAAGCTGTTTATTTTAGTATTGTTATGTATGTGAGACTGAAATTTAGCTGATTGTATTACAGTGTTAATGTCTGTACAGTGATTTTGTTAATTTAAAGGAATTAAGAGTCAAATAGTGCAGATTTCAGATGTTAATGTAACGTGCATCGCTAGCCCTTTTTAGTGGAATTCCAGCACCTGAAATGTATCCCAGCACCCCTAAATAAAAAAGTATTAGTAAAATATTAGAAAGTAGATAATTAATCATAATTTTAGGAATGAAAATACAGCAGTTTCCCCCTCAAAAAAGTATGATTCACTTTCTGTCCCGCACGCTCACAAAATAAGAACTGCACAAGCCATGGCACTACATTTAAGTAGCTGCTATTCTGATTTTCTTCACTAAATCTATCACATTGTTTAAATTGACCATTCCACCTTAAATGCAGCTGTGGCATCACACAGGCTTTTTAGGAACTGGATGTCTTCAACTCTTAAGAGGCACACAGAAAATTTATATGAGAATCAAGATGTAGTTTTATGTGGACTGTTTTTAATGTCTGCACAACATAAACAGAAATGTATAAAAAAACATCACATCTACTGCAGGCTCAATGTATTGTGTGCTTCATTTTAAGATGGAATTAAAAATGTGAACATGAAACTAAAAGCTTGATATTCTGGTGGGTTTAGTAGTGAGGACTTAGCTGCACATATATTACTAGTACTACAGTAAACTCAAATTATGGTTTCTGCAGGTTTGGGGAAATAAAATGTAAGACTTTGTAAGAGAGAACCATCAGACCATTAAAAAAATAAATACACCAATATAAAGTTTACTTTAGTTTACAGTAAATCTGTTGTATTTTTTTTTTATTATTATTTAACATTAATATGTTAAACAAAACAACTCTGAACACTGCAAAATGCTTTGTGTAAAAATAAAATCTGTGTTTACTGTCTGTAACATTTTAAGAACCTCAGGGGTGGATTCAAGACATTTTAATCCTAATTTTTAGATAAATGAACTTAAGGTTTTTAAAGGATCTGCAGAAACTCTGTCATATATTCACATAGTAAATCAATACACTAATGTACAGTGTATCACAAAAGTGAGTACATCCCCTCACATTTCTGCAGATATTCTGCATTTACCTTTTATGGGACAGCACTGACAAAATGACACTTTGACACAATGAAAAGTAGTCTATGTGCAGTTTAAATAACAGTGTGAATTTATTCTTCCCTTAAAATAACTCAATATACAAACATTAATGTCTAAATCACCCGCAACAAAAGTGAATACACCCCTAAGAGACTACCCTCCTAAATATCTAAATTAAGCAATGCTTGTTAATTTCTCTCCAAAATGTCATGTGACTCGTTCCTATGTCTCAGGTGTGCATAGCGAGCAGGTGTGTTCAGTTTTGTGGTACAGCTCTCACACTGGTCACTGAAAGTTCCAACATGGCACCTCATGGCAAAGACAAATTTTTGCGCTACATGAAGATGACCAAAGCTTCAAGAAGATTGCCAACACCCTGAAACTAAGCTGAGGGTCCACTCAGAACAAACCTCACGTTGGTCGTCCAAAGAAGCTGGGTGCACATGCTCAGAGTCACGTCCAAAAGCTGTGTTTGAAAGATAGGCGCAGGAGTGCTGTCAGCATTGCTGCAGAGATTGAATAGGTGGGAAGTGGGAAGTGTTCAGACTATACGCCGCACACTACATAAAACTGGTCTGCATGTCCGTCACCCCAGAAGGTTGCCTCTTCAGAAGTCTGTACACAAGAAAGCCCGCAAACTGTTTGCAGAAGACGTGTCAACAAAAGACATGGATTAATGGAACCATGTCCTATGGTTTGATGAGACCAAGATTAATTTGTTTGGTTCAGATGGTCTCAAGCATGTGTGGCAGCAATCATGTGAGGAGTACATGATAATGCATGATAATGACCTAAAACACAGCTCTAAGATGACCACTGCTTTATTGAAGAGGCTGAGGGTAAATGTGATGGACTGGTCAAGCATGTCTCCAGAACTAAACCCAATAGAACATCTTTGGGGCATCCTCAAGCGGAAAATAAAGTAGTGCAAAGTCTTGAATATCCTCCAGCTCCGTGATGTCATCATGGAGGAGTGGAACAACATTCCAGTGGAACCTGTGAAGCTCTGGTAAACTCCATGCCCAGGAGAGTTAAGGCAGTTCTGGAAAATAATGGTGGCCACACCAATATTGACACTTTAGAAACTTTCACTAAGGGGTGTACTCACTTTGGTTGTGAGTGTTTTAGACATGGCTGTATATTGAGTTATTTTTAGGGGGTGTATAAATTTACACTGTTATAAAAACTGCACACAGACTACTTTTCATTGTGTCAAAGTGTCATTTTGTCAGTGTTGTCCCATGAAAATATATACTTAAATATCTGCAGAAATGTGAGCGGTGTACTTACTTTTGTGATACACTGTATAACCTTGAATTCTGTTTTAGTCTTTTGTAAAATATGTACACAGTAAAATTAGCAGTGCTGGATCAACACCTAAACTTAACTTTAACACTCCTTCGGAGCATATATGGTCCCACTCTATAGAGAGTAAACATTACACTAATAGCAGTGTTATATGCTCAGTGTTAATATGGCACTGTGCAGTGTACTATTTTCTTATGCTAGTGTTGTTCACAAGTGTTATAGCAATACTTAAAGTGTTAATTTTACTCTACTTTGGAGCATATTTGGTCCCACTCTACAGAGAGTAAAAATTACACTGATAGCAGTGTTAAATGTTTAGTGTTAATATGACACTGTGTAGTGTACCATTTTACTCATGCTACGCTAGTGTTGTTTATTAGTTTCATAGCAATACCTATAGAGTTAATTTTACACCGTTTGGAGTATATATGGTCTCACACTACAAAAAGTAAATATTACTGTATTAAAGTGTTAAACTTAGTATTAATGACATTGAATAGTGAAATTTAAAATAAAGATGAAAACATATCCTTTTATATTATTCAGGTTACTGGTATTTTTATTTAAAATGCATCACATTTAAACACATTCATAGATATGAATCAAGTTGCAGTAGGGTACAACAGGATTAATTTCTAACACAGCCTACTGCGTAGTTTAAGGTGGACCAGAAACAAAAATCCACCTTAAATGGTAGATACAGAAGTTAACTAGCTAGCCTACATGCTGAGACTTCAAACGCCAGAATTTAACAACCGTGCCATTTAGCTAGATAGCTAGCGTTGGTTTCATGAAAGAACTTTTCAATTTCGCCTCAGCTAGCTAGCTACCTAGTTAACTTTAGGTTGTTTCTTGCGATAAGTTGCCCGTTTCAAGTAAGCTAAGGCTAGCTAGCTAGCTAGGTTAGCTAACCTAGCCTTTTCTGGCAAGAGGGTCCCTATTTAACCCAAGTTAAAGCTAGCTAACGCTACATTAGCTGTTTCTTGAGCACACTTTCCCACACTTTTTGTTTAACCTGTGAGAAGTCTTCCGCCTCACGTCAGCTAGCTAACCAGCTAGGTTAGTCCCTATTTCACATCAGCTAGCTGAGCAAGTTTAGTAGTTTAAGAGAACATAGGTTAATTCTTCTCCTCAGCTAGCTTGGCTAGCCAGTTTATTGTGAGACATTTCCCCTCAGTTAGCGTTAGTTAGGTTAGCTAGCTAATTCAGTCGTGGATTCACAAATCATGAAATATTGTTTTTTTTTTAGGTGGCTTCCTTACTATTATTTTACTGTGTAATAATTTTTTTAGGGTGAGAAAACTGACAGATTTATTGTTTTGGGTGGTTTATGGCTTTAATGTTACAGGTACAGGTCTAGATTGTGATAGCAACCAATAGCACTGTGTGTGTTTGTGGGATTGACAAGCTGTTGATTTTGTTGTATAATATATTGTTTATTACCCTGACTATAAAGGCTATAGTGGTAGTAATATGTGCTACTGGTGTAAATGATTTATCATTTATATACTGCATAAATTACAGTAAGCAAATAAGACACTGTAAGGATTGTAAGACTTCAGTTCACTGAAGCACATCCTGCACTGTACTTGTTTCTCTTTACACCCTAAAGAAAAACTTCTCTTCGATTGTCCCTGTATAATTCACACCCTGGACCAGATAATGGAGAACACAGCTGTGAGAGGAATGTTTAATAAAAATATGTAAATGTGCACCCAACAGTTTTATCTTCCTATCTGCTGAAAGAATGTGTAAAGTGAAAGTAACACACCTGTCTCCTGTATATAATGGTCTGTGTTTGTCAGGGATGGCTCAGGCAGGGAGACGTGGAGGCGAATGCAGGTAAATGCAGGTAATCTACTTTATTACAATCAATATGAACAAATCAGGAGAGGGTAGAAAACAAAGAACAAGAACGCCAGACCAGACTAGGACAGAGAACACAAGAGAGGAAGCTGGACAGAGGACGGGACAGGGAACAGAAACAGAAAGTTGAGAGGAGGAATAAACTGGGACAGGACACTAGACATAAATGGGGACACAGACTGGACAGAGAAAGAAGACTGGACAGCAGATGGAGCCTGGAATGGGGACCAAACAGGGAACGCAGGCTGTACAGGTAACGAAGACTGGACACTGGGCACAAAAGGAAACTGGAAGGGAGACGGAGACTGGAACCAGGACAGGGAGAGACAGGGGTATAAAAACATGGATGGGTGCCCAGGACTGGCTAAAATCTGTGGTGCAGTTCGTGGGACCAGCCTGGGCACAGTTCTGGTGGTGAGGTCAGGAGGCCTCGGGGCAGGCCTCCGTAGGCGGTGCCTGGGACTGAACAAAATTCTGGGAGCAGGCACAGGAGTAGGTGCAGCGACTTGGGCTGCTGGAGCAGGCACGGAGACTGGGGCTGCTGGAAATGCAGCGTATGCAGGTTCCGGGATGGCAGAAGCAGCGTATGCAGGTTCCAGGGTGGCAGGAGCCATAGAATGCAGTGCTGCAGCCGTGAGAATCGCAGAGCATGCCGTTTCAGCCGCGGGCATCACGGAGCGTGATGCCTCAGCTGCGAGATTCAGGGAGCACGGCGTTTCAGCAGCGGGCATCACGGAGGGCGGCTTCTCAGCCGCCGTGTGAGTCTCGGAGCACAGCGTAGCAGCCGCAGCAGCCTTAAAGCGCGGCGTAGCAGCCACCGGGGGAATCCAGTTCAGCAGCCGCCGTGGAAGCTAGCTCTGCAGCAGCCGGGAAAGCTAGCACTGCAGCCACTGGGACGGAGCGCCCCTCTGGAGCAGCCGGGACGGAGCGTACCTTGGGAGTCATCGGGACGGAGCGTGCCTTCAGAAACGCGCGGACAGGAGTCGGGACGGCCTCTGGAGCTGTGCGGCTGAGAGCCGGGTAGAGCACCACCCCTGGGGGGTAAGGCAAGGGAGTACGGGTCGGTGTGGGGTAGAGCTCCTCCTCCTCCTCAGAGCTGCTGGGAGCACACCCAAGGAAGTCCCACGGTTCCCGCTTTACCTGCCTCGGGTACTCGTAGGCGCCGCCTAACATGGGACGAGACCAGAGGCTCACCGCACCAACCCGTATGGAGGCGGACGTAAACGGAGGTAATCTACTTTATTACAATCAATATTAACAAATAACCAAAGAAACAAACCAAAAACAAACAAGAGATAATGTTAAATAAACAGGGACAACAGAATAAACTAACAGGGCAAGGAACATAAACAAAGCAATAAACAAGGAGAAATAAACAAGGAGAAATACACAAGGAATAAACAAGGGCTATGATTGTGAAAAACGAGAACGCGGACCGACAAGACAACAGGGGTTAGTTCAAAGACTGACGCAGACAAACTGAGGACTATATATACAAACAGGAAACACACTAAACCACGAACACCTAGGGCTAGGGGGCGGAGCTACGAATGAGACACGAATGGAAAAGTACTGGGGCAGAGAAAGAGGAGCACAGGTCAAGTGGGGAGCACACAGGCACGAGGATCAGGTAAACAAATAGAGAAACATAACAGACAGGAAACAGGGCAAGGATGTGACAGTGTGTTTGATTTGAATGTAAATGTTTTTATTTCTTCTGATATGATTCACTCAGACCTCCGGGGAACTCTTCTTAAATTAATTGACTTATTTTTTAAGGGAGGACGTTGGGCTGGGTTTTTTTGTGGCTCAGCTTCCCTAAAACTCTGATCCTAGAATCGGCCCTGGTCAAGTGGAAAAGCATCTACTGATGCGGAGTTAAACTATTTAATTACATTTTATTAAAAACCTGTAGTAGAGACTGATCCAGATCAGTAACACATTCAGAATAAACATTTTACTGCAGAGAGAGAAACAGAGAGAGAAAAAGAGTAAGAGAGAGAGAGAGAGAGAAAGAGATGGTAAGAGAGAACGATACCACAGCCATTATACCGCCTATACAACCTAGAACGCAAGTTTTTTTGCATGTTTCTGTTTGTTTGTTTTGTTTAGTTTGTTTGTTTACTGTTCTGGTTTAACATGTTGATTAATCGACCCATAATTCTGGTCATATTCTCGATCTGATCTGCTCTGCTGGCTGGACTCTAACATGGTGATGCCCCAACCTTACTTCAAACATTTTCAATTAATGGAAACCATGAACTGCATTGTAAACTCATCATTTAATAGAACTGAGTAAAAATTTATATAAAATTATTCATTTTTTTATATTTGCATGTCCTCATTGACAATCATTACATTAAATTAATTTTATATGAAATTTCAATTTCAACACACGCTCCCAGTTTTTGAAACCCAGTCACACACTTTTTATATTACTCCTTATAAAAATAATAGATCAGTTTCTGTGATATTATCATTGAGGAAATGATTCTGCACGTGTCTCTATTGAAGGACAAACTATAAATACCAGCAAGAGTCACTTTTTTTACCTAAATTAAGTGTTTTTTATTGTCAGATTGAGATTTCTATTCTCAACAGTTAAACTCTGTTATAAAAATAAATGATAGAAAACAATGGGTTAGGAAAACATACAATAATGCTGAATAAAAAAAATATAATGTGTTAAATACCATGTGATGATGTTAATCATGATAATCTATTAATAATCTAAACTAGAATAGCTCAATTTGAATAGAACATGAGTAGTCCATGTATTTACCTCAGTGAGAATAGAGAGCAGTGCTACTGAGGCCATTTTGAATACAGTTTTATCTGATTGAAGAGGAGGATAATTCTTTAAATAAACAGTTAAACAGAAGAATAATAGTCATGTAAACTCCTGCATTCATTACATTTATAATCAGAGAGTTTAAGTACATTCTCCACATATACAGGGAAATACCAACACGCAGAATTACTGGAATATGAGCACAACACACTCTAACACCTCATACAACACCACCATCCAAATAATAATAGCTGCTCTGTGGTGGTTTGTCCTGTGGGGTTCTGAGGATTGAAGAACAGGGTGAATTGAGGGTAATAATTAAGTATGTAGTGAAACAGATAAAGAACTACAGTCTGTAATTATTATAGAACTACAAAGTGCTCCTTTATGATCAGTGGAACTGATAAGATGGACAATTAAGGAGGTGGTCATAATATTCGGATATGACCATGTATAGCTGCTTTTTAGATATCTAAAAAAACATAGGATAGCATTATGTAAACTGATGGTAAACACTATCCAAAGTGCTCATCCAAAGGTGATGTAAACTATGGGAGTTAGGGAGTCATGTCTGATAGTGGGTACAAATGGATGAACATTCAATCTCAATAGTTCTGTGGTAATTTAATATTCTTCGATCCAATGTGTCCATAGTGTGTACCAGCAATATGTCATGGAAAGCATTCTAACCTACAGTGAAGAGCAAAGATGCACCAATTCCAATTTCCACTTCTCACATAAATTATAAGTAAAATTTCTTTTTAGTAAAATATTTAAACAAAGTGCAGCACTGGACTTTTTACAGACTAGCTGTTGAAATGATGTACACTATTTGTAAGGGTTTGTTACCGGCTTGTAGTAGCTGTGTGTGCCGTCACAAGAGGTGAAATAATCCTGGAACACACGTTTGAGAAGTATTGCATTGTGTGTTGTATTCCTTGAGGTTCAGTGAAGTGAAGTGTTTTTAAAACCTTTAACCTCGACTGCTAACTTCTTCAGACTGGGCATACTCAGCAAGTGTCTTATTAATTTGTTGCTCTGAATATTGAAGGAGTTGTTCCTCCGCAGCTGAGCCTGTAGATATGGCAGATTGCAAGCTTGCTGACGTCTGCACGTCTTGCTCACAATGTATTTTGTGTGAGTCTGTATGTGTGTACCGCTATTGCATTAAAGTGAACCATGTGAAATTTGTGTCAATTTTTTGTAAATTTGAATTAGATTTCTGAGACTGATTAGCTGGTCAACAGTCATGGCCGATCAACTGAAAATCATCAGATTCCAGTCACTGCTTGATCAAGCTTTGCATCTTTGGTGGATAGTGCAGTTGGTGGTAATGATCATGACCGGACGTATCTGCCTAGTTCTGTCCACTTTCACACCAGCACTCTTTGGTTTGTTCCGTTTCCCTTGGTGCAGTTCGTTTCAGTGGGTGTATAAACAGTAATTAAACTCTATTGTTTACTAACACAACTGCACCAAGCCCTGCAAGAGGAGGTGGTGTCCTTCTCGTTCTAAACCTATTCTGGAGAGGCTTGTTTGGGTGTGTATGTGATCTGTCCTTAATCTAAATTAACTATCAAATTTACTCCACTCATTTTAGATACACAGCTTTTCAGGTGCAGTTTAAACTGATTCATTACCCAGATAATTAATAAAGCTATTATCTGCTGTCTCTGCTGCTGCTCTATGTCAAAACATTAAAATACTCTACATGTGGGGTCTTGTGACACACTGTTTTTTCTAAGCTGATATATTTAATTGGGGATTTGGTTAATAACATGTTATTTGAGTGTAAACTGTTTCTGATGGAGTATTGTAATGTAAGATAAAAAGTGATATATTAAAGCTGTATATATAGCTTAGTAATAGTTAAGTTCAACACTGATAATAATAATATAGTCCAGTGGTTCTTTTGTGAAGACCTAAATATGTGGTGCTTATTTGGACACTGAGGAGACTAATTAAGAATGTTTTTAAGCTTTTGGCTTCATTGTATAGTTTCCATTGTCTACCACTGTGTTCTTTTTTCAGTTTGAGCTGTTGTTACATTTGTTTGTGTAGGGAATGTAGGTGTGCAGTTCACCATAAAATACAGGGAAGGGATCTATTTTACCCAATCTTAAAATTATCATATAATTAAGTTAGTTTCATTAATAAATTAAATACAAATGTCCAAATCATTGATATCATAACATATCTCATTTCTAACTAGAGAAAACTATCTGATCTGAAGTTTTTATTAAATGTGAATTCTTTTACATATAGTTATCAGTAGCAACCAAGATTAATGATTTCAACACAGTTGGAATACTAAACATGACGATCATATGTTAATAAGTTCAGCTGAGTAGAAATGACTGTTTGAGGAAGCATATTGTGATGGTGAAGCTCCATGTTGGAGGAGCTGAGAGAGCAATGGAGATTATTCATGGCTATAGGTACACACACGTGCGGATAACTCAGGATAAGCACATAGTTACAGAAGAGTTACAGCTCAGCATGTTCATGTTACAGAGCTCAAAAACAAGGTCTTCAGATATACTGTCACTGTAGCTTTACTGGAGCAACAACAAAAATGTCTGCAAATGACATAGATGGGCTTTTTTAGAAGGACAATCATATGCTCTGTGCTTTCTTTCCCTCTAAATACATTAACTTTCCTCCAAAAGCTTCATAAAAAGGACCATGCAGAGCTAACAAAGATCTATCTTACCTGATGTGCTAGCTAATATAGACTCACTGTGTTCAATCTACCATACTGGTATTCAAAAAGCTTCTAACTTCAGTAATATATAAAGTCTGCAATACACTGGACACCTCAACATCCCCAACAACATAAACTGACTAATAACCCATGAGTAAACACCAGCTCACATGCAAATTACATAGAAAGACTTAATTAGGAGGACAACAGCTCTGTGCTGTGCTGCAAACTCAACACTGAGTATTACCGGCATACGTAACACTAAACACTAGTACACTAACCTACTGTCCTGAACTGTTGGTGACTAGACAGTGAAGGTTTTCGACAACAAATTAAGAAATAATTGTTCTAACATTTCTCTTGATAATTATTTAATGTATTCAACTTAAAGGCCTTACTAGCCCAGTTGTTTAATGTTCAGTCTCATGTGATGGATATTATAGGAAATATACAGTGTTTGTCATCCTCATATGATTTGGAGGTAATTTTACCATTCCTCTTCTGTCTGTATCTGCCCGTTACAGGCTTGACGTTGAAGGAAATATCCATGTGGAGCGTTGATCAGACGTTTGGTTTAGATTCTAAGATATGGCAGATAGCTAAGGTTCGCTTGGTCAGAACAATGGTGCAGACCTTCTTTGTGTTCTTTTTTTTATCTGTTCTGTCTACAGGTGATATCTGATTCAGACAGCTGCTTTCTTTGATTCTCTCTGTTAAATATTCACCTCTTAGTAGTGAACAGCAGAGAGAACGATTCTCCGTTGTACAGGGATGTTGTTACCAGCATAACTCCACACCTTTTCCCTGTTTGGTGTTGATTGCACTGTGCATTGCTGGTGGTGCCGTTATCTTCTGGGAAGGATACATTTGGTCTTGGCTTTGTAATTTGTACATGCTCTGTGGGTAATCGGTTCCTGTCAGCCTCACAACTGGTACTGGGCAAACCCAAATTTAGTTTTTTTGCACAAAGTCTAATAATTCTCTCTCTCTCGCTCTCTTACTGGTTATTTTTTCTTACCACTCATTCATGTGAAATGCTAAGCAGTGCCTTTAAGTATCGGTAGTACATGTCATTGGTAGTAAAAACAGTACACACACACATACCTGAGTGTGCTGAGTTTGCAGTGTGGATCCTTCATTTTTACAGAGAGCTCCTTTACTCCAGAGTCTCCTGGGTTATTGTAGGTCAGATCCAGTTCTTTCAGGTTTAAGCTCAAAGATGAAGCCAGAGATGAACATCCTTTCTCTGTGATCATACAACCAGATAACCTGCAGAGAGGAGACACAGATAAGATGAGAGACACAGATAATATAGACTGTTGGTATTCTTTAAAATTAAAGTTCTTTTAGTAATATACTGACAGAGGCACTGACCTGAGTGTCTCCAGTTTACAGTGTGAACTCTTCAGTCCAGAACAGAGTTTCTCCACTCCTGAATCCTGCAGGTCATTATTACTGAGATCCAGCACTTTCAGGGAGGTTTCTAGTTTTAAAACTGATCCCAGACTGTCACAGGTCTGTTCCCCAAGATTACACAAAGCTAGTCTGACAAAATAGAATGTACATAAAGAAGAATGTATTGAATAAAGCAAGAAAATGTATTAATGTTTGCACTTCCATATTTAGTGTAATATGATTCTGGGTGCATTCATGATTCATGCTGACTAGGCGTATTATGTTAATATTATCTGATTAATGCAGTTGTGATGCAAGTGTTTTCTAAAACCAGATTATAAACTGTAAAGGTAACTTCAATCATACAAACCAACCAGCTACACAGACAACGATTGCAACAACAGCATTCAAGGAGTGTAGTTCCAGGTGATAACATGATTGATGACAGAACATGCAATTACAAGAGTAGTAATACTTTCAGAAAGCTAATTATTTATTTTAATCTAGCTATACAACCATAAGGAGTGTCCGGAGTTGAATGTGTAGTTCTTCTTAATGAATTTCTTTTTTTAAAGTTATGGTTGTATTTATTAAATATTATCACTATATCCCATTGTGCCCATATGAAAATCATGGCATGAGATCTCGTGTGATTAAAACGTGATAATATTTCATGTCAAGCTTAAACCTGTCTCGCGGGGGGAAAAAAACAGTTTAGTGTGGACTTTTTAAGAGGGATCTGGCAACACAGTAGCGATAGCAGCGAGTGTGGTGGCTGAGCAGTGAGAGCAGCTCTCAGCAGAAGAGTAAAATTCGGGCATTTGCATAGAAGATGCTTCTGCTACTTTTAAGTTGTATGTCTTGTTGCATTTTGGCTTTCCAGTGGAAACAATAAACAGTAACAGAGTGACCAACAAGATACAAACCATATGTAAATCATACACGTGACTGTTTCATAGGCAGTTGTACTAATCCCTTAGCTCTGTACTGTATAAAAAAGTTTCATGCACTCTGTTATGCAGTTCAAGTATAGTCTTAATATGACTGGTTATGGTTATGCATAGTTAAATTACAAGAGATTTAGGAGAAAAAAAACACAAACCATAGCCTTAATATGACTGATTGTGGTTTGTACTCATTGTTTGCACTATATAAGACCTAGAAAAGTTTTATTTTTATTAACAGAGAAACCAGTCTGTTAAATTTGCGTTATATGATTTTGTCTAATAAAACTCCAGTTTTTATGCCATTTTTAATTTTTTTTTTATTTGTTCTTGTGAACCCAGTATCGTGTCTCGTCTCGTGATATTAGTGTCTCGTCACACCCCTAGTTTCAAATAAATGTTTTTTACAATAATTTTGGTAGATATAATAAAATTAATTTTACTGTGATGAACCACTCTGACAGATATCGGCTAACGTCAAGTTCACACGTTTTTTGGCACTGTGTGTTGAATGAGGAAGTTCTGTAAGTATGATCAAAGCATTTCTTCTGAATCATATTTAACAAAACAGAAAAATGTTTTTTGATATTACCTGTTCTGTTAAATAAAAGTGTCAGTGGCATTTATTAGTAGTGTGTATTGGTGGTAAGTTGTGTCAGTGGATTTCTGACCTATTTCAGATACGATATTGAACAGTTCATTTCCCTTCTTAGCAACGTTGGACCCCAAATAGCAAGGCATTTTAATTAATATTAGATCGCTTTGTTGCAAAAGCTCATGGAACCTGGCACTAAAGAGAATCATTTTTATCACAGAGCGATAACATGAATGCTGTTTTGCTTGGCTTAACCAGACTTAACTACAATTTTTACATTTTTTACATTTTAAGCACTGCTCTGTCGAGCGTCTTCTCCCCTGCTGTACTGGAGAAGAGATCTCTCAGCTCATGGAAATGAGAAGACACTGGTCAAATACTTTAAACTCTTTGGATTGCTAAGCAACCTGGACAGGTCCCTTAAACAAACAAAATGGAATACAGTGTTTGACATGCTGGATTCTGTGTTGTAGCAGGCAGCAGCCTTTAACATCAAATTATAAGATGCAGAGAGTCTCTAACGGGTTGTATTTATTTTGAGTCTTTATTATACTGGATAATACTGGATGATAATAATAATATAATGTCTTTATCACTGACGAACACTGTAAAGAGCACTGTGAAAACCATAAAATACAAAACAGCAATTGAAACAGCCAAATGTTTTGTTGTGGCAACAATACAATGCAGACATCGTACCATATTGTAGCATTGTTCTATATAATTTTCTAAATAATTATAAAAAAGATCATTCTTACCTGAAAGTTTCCAGTTTACAGTGTGAACTCTTGAGTCCAGCAGAGAGTTTCTCTATGGAATCCTGCAGATCATTATTACTGAGGTCCAGCTCTTTCAGAGAGTTGTTTTCTGATTGTAAAACTGACTGAAGAGTCTCAATGGACTGTTTACTGAGTTTACACGTAACAAGTCTGTAAAAATAATAAAAACACCTTTTACACAACAATCAGTGACACATGTTACTATTGAATAAAATTACCCTAAATGTTTACAGGTAGGGAATTAGAAAAGGCACTGAATAAAAAGTTTAAAGAATACTGACCTGAGTATCTCCAGTTTACAGTGTGAACTCTTCAGTCCAGCAGAGAGTTTCTCCATTCCTGAATCCTCTAGGTTGTTGTTAGTGAGGTCCAGCTCTTTCAGTGAGGAGTTTTCTGATTGCAAAACTGACTGCAGATTATCAAATGATTGTTTACTGAGTTTACAGGCAGATAATCTACAGAATGCAAAAAAAATAGAGTACAATATTTTAAATCTCACAAATAATGTTATACATTTAGAATGATCTAAATATAACAGCTTCATAATTGTTCAAATATTTGTTTGTGCTTCATTGACAATTCAGAACATATTACCTATATATTACCCTCATTCAGAATCAGTATTTACTCAACATTCTATCTACACATAATTCACAAAACGAGAGAAAAACACACAGAGCCAACATAACATATGTAAGTTGCATGAACTCTTTTGTAGCTTTCTGCACAAATGATATTCTTAGTCACGACTTATTTTGAATTTAGTTAGCTAGCTCGCCGCTAACATTAGTATGTTAGCTAATGTTACCTAGCTCTCTGTTAACCTTAGGTCTCTCCCCAGTAATGTTAAATAACTCACTGCTAAAGTTAGTATGTTAGTTAGCTCACTGCAAATGTTAGCTAACTCGCTGCTAATGTTGGCTAGCTCGGCACTAATGTTAGTATGTAAGCTAGCTCGCTGCTAATTTTAGCTAGTTCTCTGTTACCTTTACTTCTTGTTTTGGATTAGACGTTTATGGTGGGCAGTGTTGTGCGTGAGAAAAGAACGCGTTCAGTGAACACACTCATTTTTTCGTGAACGTTGAACTGAGCGCAACACATTTTTTAATAAAGAACTTGAACGGGAATCAGTTCACATTATGTTTCATGAACAGCATAGCCGCATAGCAGGCAACAACGAGAGCGTGGAGGGCTGGAGAGCGAGAGAGAGCGAGCGAGAGAGAGCGAGCGAGAGAGAGCGAGTGAGAGAGAGCAAGCGAGAGAGCGCTGCAATTAAAAAAAAAGTTGAGTTTTGCTCATTTCATACACACACATATGCATATATAATATCATATGTATCAAATAAAATATACTAGGGATGCAACGGTTCTCAGTATTTTATGGAACCGTTCGGTTCGGCCTGTTCGGTTTGATACACCCAGAAGAACCGTGATATTCCGTTGCGCGCATTAACAGAGAAGCGAACGCTCTGCCGCTGTACATGGTGCTGAATGCAGCCCCGCAGTCAAGCAACTGTTTGGGACAGCAGACTCTGCCACATGGCCAGGGGGAGGGGCTGCTGAGCACGTGCTGCTGAAGGCACGTGAGGATCCTCACTCTCAGCACAGAGCGACAAAGGCACGCCAACGCTGTGTGTGTGTGTTTTTTTTCCTGCCGGTGTTGAAATAGAAAGGTTGTTGTTAGATCCAAGAATGTTGGAGCTAAATAATATTGATATATCAAAACCGTGGCCCAAGAACCATGATACAAACCGAACCGTGACCTCACTGTACCGTTGCATCCCTAATTTATACATATTACATATTATATATTCTTTTTTTTTATTAAATGCTGGTAGATTTCATTGCACCAAGTATAGAACTGGTCTAGCTTGTCTGTACTGCTGCAAGTTTCTTCACCTGGTAAGAAACCCACAATTGCAGTTTCATGAGCAAATGTCTACAATGAGCAGTTTCAAAGAACGTATAGTGATTTCTAGCTTGTAGTGTGAAAAAAAGTATTAATTTGAATATCTCACGAAAAAAGTAAAATGAACTGAACTTTCAACTAATTCAGAAAAGCTGTGAACTGGCACAACACTGATGGTGGGCCACTGAGATTTCCCACCTGCATTAAACATGCGGTTTGAAAATGTAATACTTACAGCAAATGTTCAGTAAATTTAAGGCATTTTAAGACTTTTTAAGGAACCACAGGAACCTTGACACACACAAACCCCTCCTCAAACAACTATCAAAGATGTTCCTGAAATATTACAAATTACCTACATATTTCCCCATTTACTGCTTTTATTAATGGAACAATAATCAGTATAACATAAATAATTAGAAGAATAAAAAGAACAAAGTGAAAATAGGTTGCTACAAAGAAAAGTAAGTACAATATATAATGTAAAGTAAGTAACTGCATACATATTCTTCTATCTTCATGGTGTATTTATAGCAGCTAAATGTGTCCCAAAATGCATTTGCGGGTCTCGCTACTAAGCAACAGACAGCCGAAGAAACGGGGCGGAAAGCAAACCATCAGGGTTGCCAGGTTGTTACATTGGAATTCAGATAAAACCAATTCACTGGGTAAAACGTGTTTCAAATCCAACAAAATACTGAGAAAACCACCCAAACAGCTGATGTTCATCATATCAACAATATTACGGGGTTTATTCCAACATGATAAAATAAAATAAAACACCTTAAATATCTTAAATATCACTAATTAAAAACGGTATTTAAATTATTTTATCTGCATGTTTGTATTACATGTTTTGTGCCTTGTATCATTGGACACACAAACAAAAAAAAGGAAATACAGTACATAAAAATAATCTTGCAAGAATGAAAGAAATAAATACTCGTATAATAACGAACATAAACACAACTTCAAATTTCCATCAGCAGGACTAAAAGCTCTGTCTCTGCAGGGTTAGATATCTAACTACAACACTGATGAGTTCAATTCCAAAACTCTTTACACTTGGTAGTTTTGTTCACCTGTCAAATCACAGCGTTTCCTCCAGACAATTTCAGACACAACTCGACATTTGGCATGAAACCACCCAATCTGGCAACAGTGCGAGCCGCTGCACGCTGTTAATTTCAGGTTTTCTTCATGTAGTTTAATAATTTAAGGATCATCTTCTAAACAGCGTAAATATAACAGGCAGAGAAATGACTTCATGATCAGCTCAGAGCTTCACTAACTTTAATTCAGAGCTCAGTTCAGTGTGTTTATGGAGTTTTAAACACGGCTCAACCCCTCTCACCTGTGTGTGTTTATGCGACCGGTGCTGGCGCATGATAATGATGAGTTAGTGTCCGAATTCACTCCTGTTTTACCGGTAATTAACTACATAGTGTCTCACTAAATAGCGCAACACTAATGAGGGAGTAGGGAGCCATTTCGGTCACAGTGTAATGTGTAATTTTGTACTTTATTATATTTCCTTGTCATGTATGTATTTTTTATCCTGCACTGAGGGCACAGAAATCAGAACCAATGTGAAGCAGTGTGATTTAACACTTCCAGTACCCCCTCATCCCCCACCGAGATCAGGTGACAGAAGCAGCAGTATATTTTATACAGTGTGTCAGTTCTACAGTCAGGGGCAATTATGGGCTGAAAGATACGCAGTAGAGGTCAGCAGGGCAGAGAGATGAGCAGTGGAGGACAGTAGGGTTGATAGATGAGCAGTGGAGGACAGTAGGACTGAGAGATGTGCACTGGAGGACAGTAGGGCCGAGAGATGAGCAGAGGAGGACAGTAGGGCCGAGAAATGAGCAGTGGAGGACAGTAGGGCAGAAGGATGAGCAGTGGAGGAGATTAGGTCCAGTTTGAAAAATCTAAATATATCTTTTTAGAAATTTAGAGAGTGGGATCTGAATTTGAGCTGCCCTATCATCAGCTGGCACACCTCACTGTGTGGTATAACTCAATTACTGACAAATATTTAAACACTCTCAATTATAAATACATGAACAGTGATGTATAAACTAATATTACTACAAAAGTATTTTTACGGTCAGGTAAAAAAATCTAAAGAATCTAATTTTATTGAACAGTGTAAAGCAGTACCTATAAACAAAAATAATGGGTTATCTGCAGTTAAATATATTATATTACATGAATAATATATTATTTAACAAGTTCCTTTGCAAAAGATAAATGAAGTCCTTAAAACTGCTGTAACCGAACTATAATATTTAAGGATATTCTGTAATTCTGACCTGAGTATCTCCAGTTTACAGTTTGAACTTTTCAATCCAGCAGAGAGTTTCTCCATCTTTGATCCCTGCAGGTCGTTGTTACTGAGGTCCAGCTCTTTCAGGGCAGAGTTTTCTGACTGTAGAGCTGTACTTAAGGTTTCAATAGACTTCTCAGTGAGATTGCAGCCAGCTAATCTGCAGAAGAAGAAGAACAGATCAGTATTATGAAGTACACATACTTCTGTCTGGATTAAAAATTTTAGTCTTGTGTTGCACAAGATTTGAGACATCGCCATGACTTATTGTAAAATAAGCACTCACCACAGTCTGTTTGCTTAATGTTATCTCTGTCTTATACACTATTCTGGCAAAAGTATCTGCTGGCCTGCACTGTGTTTGGTGATGTGAGGTTTAGATGAAGCTGCTCGGCCATAGAAACCCATTCCATGAGTCTCTCTACACTACTGCTCTTGATCTAATCTGAATCTACATGAAGTTTGGAGGTGTGTAGTGACGTAGTGACTCTGCAGAAAGTTGGTTCCTCTGTGTTATTTTACACTGACAGAGCACAGAGTCGCTGTCGTTCCCAGTCGTGTTAATATTTCACGGTACCATGCTGGAATTACTATAATTTTAGTTCTTTATTAAGAAATATGATCAAATCTGAAAACAATATCAATAGATATATAATCACAGCATTTTTGAAGTAAGCTATAAAAATTAATAATCTAAAAATTAAAATTCAAAATCAATATAAATTTCTAATAATAATTTAAAAATAATTTAACTTAGGATATCCTTAATCCTCTCTAACCACTCTAATTACAATTCTAGTTGATAGACACCTGCTACCTCATTCTCATTTTAAACATTGTAAATGTTGGGTGTAATAACATTATTCAAATGGTGTTTTCAAACTGTGCATTTCTTCAATATATATTTAGTTATATTACCTCTCAGTATTATTCACATAAAGATCAAATATAAATACACTATATTGCCAAAAGTATCTGCTCACCTGCCTTGTAATGCAGATTTTAAACCATGGAAACCCAAGAATCTCTTTATGCACTGCTCTTTATCTAATCTGAAGCTACATGAGGTTTAAATGTGCAGGAGTTCACTGAGCTCCTGAGAGCGACCCATTCTTTCACTAATGATTGTAGAAGCAGTCTGCTTGACTAGGTGCTGCTTTTATACTGCTTTTCTGACATTAAAATGATTGGAATCTGGTCACACTTAGAATCTCAGTGAATTTCAGGGATATTAAATTCAGATATGCAGTTAGTTTGTGCCTCTCATGTCTATTCACAAATAAAATACTCTTTTTTTTATCTTTACTCAACTGCAGAAAGTTCTGACCCATCCAATCAGCAATGTGCTCAAGGCACTTACACAGTATGTCAAGGGGACTGCAGTTATGTGGACTGAGGGAAACTATTTAACTATTTAAAATTTCAACAAAATGATTCCTTCCATGCAGCCCAAATCTCAAGTCTATCTATGAGAATTTTGTGGCCAATAGTTTTCATTTCTGGAGCAACACATCAGTTACACAATTACCCAAACTTGGCATATCATGAACTATATTGCAACAATAAGTAGTCAACACTTTTATTAATTCTGGACTGTAATTACAACTGTAGCTGGGGTTCTAGTTTGGAAAGCGGGTCAGTGGTGCATGATGGGAGGGAGACACTGTGCCCCTCAGCACTCCTCTACTCACAATCTGTAGTGATGGTCACCACAATACAGTAGTAACCCTTTTAGCATGATAATTGATAATCTGTATAATAAACACTCACTGAGCCTTCCTGCAGTTTGTGATAGCTGGAATGAGTCTCCTGTATCCTTTGTCTGTTGTTCTGAATTTCCTCAGGTTCAGCTCTTTGCGGGGATTCTCGGCGTGGAGACGCATGTAGGTTATAACTGAGCACTGTGTAGGAGAGAGCTGCTTTTCAGAGTATTTATCTGGAATCAGAGACAGACAGCAGAACATTGATAAGATACTGCTGTCACTCAGTGACAGGTCTTCAGTCACAAATATTCATGTAAAAAGGGCTTTTATCCAATACAAAAGGGTGGGGTTGTTTTCCTTTAAGGGAAGCTGCTGCTGATAGGTTCAGTATTCTGTAAAAAATCTCGGGGTAATTTTTGACGACAGGCTGAAATTTGGTTGCCAGGTTAGCTCGGTCATGAAAAACAGTTTTTATCATTTGAGGGTTTTATCTAAAGTAAAAGGATATCTACCATATAAAGATTTGGAAACGATAATCCATGCTTTTATCAATTCAAATGTTGGATTATTGTAGTTCTCTCTACTTTGGCCTTGATCAGTCACTGTTGCACCGCCTGCAGCTCGTACAAAATGCAACGGTTCATCTCCTCACTGGTAAACGTAAGCGTGATCACATTTTCCCCAGTCTTAGCTTCGCTACATTGGCTTCCAGTTGCTTTTAGAATAGATTTTGAAATTGTATTGTTTGTTTTCAAAGCTCTTAATGGCTTAGCCCCTCAATATCTAACCGATTTACTTCATGTTTACTCTGCCGCCAGATCACTGAGATCCTCCAATCAGCTCTTACTGGTCCCTCCTAAAACAAAACTCAAAACCAAAGGTGACCGAGCCTTTGTGGCGGCAGCCCCTAGCCTCTGGAATAACCTGCCCTGGTACATTCGATCTGCAGGTTCTTTTAAGGTTTTTAAATCCTCTTTAAAACACACTTTTTCTCTCTGGCGTTTAATCATATTTAAGTAGACTCTTGGCTGATAACCTTGATTTGTTTTATTTTTAACTATTTTAAAGTATTTCATATGAACTTCGTACTGTGTTATTGTATTTAAAAAAATATATAAATTTAAGCTGTCCTGCAGGCTCAGGGTGTATCAGTGTCTGTCAACATTTTAAAAAATGAAACACTATGGCAGGAGACCGAGGAGGAAACCACTGCTGACACAGACACACAAAAATGTAGACTCAGAACTGATTCTGAACTTTTTTCTATACCTGGGAGTTTGGCAGGGGTGGTAGTGCTATGTATGTGACGCATAACTGGGCCCAGAAATATAAACAGTTTGTGTATAGTCATGATGATCATACTGTCAAGGGAGGTCCATGGCTATGCACCCCTTGGAGATTTTTTTAGCATCTTAAAGCATGTTAAATTAAAACTCCAGCTGCAAAACAGCTAATTTCTTATATGTTAATGAGGAAATCAACAGAACCAGAGTGAAACTAAGCCAGATTCCCTCCAGCATTCACTCCAGTTCAGTTTAAAATTAAATACAAATTAAAGCAGTAATTTAAATTATTTTATTCTGTAGTTTAGAGATGATCCTGAAATAACACTCTGCTGTGTAAAAACTTGTTCACCGTCTGAACTTTAGCGTAGCATTTCCAGCCTTTAAGGCTGGTTTGTGCTTAATGCATAAATAAATTGTCAAAACAGACACAGCCCAACGCGAAAGCTCCGCACGTTGGTCCCCACAAAGCGTAGTTTCTTCTCATGTGGTCATGCTGAAAAAATAGCTGCGTTACACAACCCAAACATGAATATAATCCTTAAAGTAATTAAACATTTTTAGTGAAAATGATGGAAATAAAATTACCTTTTAAGATGTATGCTATAAAGGCAGTTAAAATAACAGCAAAAACAAAAATGCAGATACTGGCAATCTTCCAACCATGAAATCCTTTTCCTGAAAAACAAACCAGATACAAATTACTATTTATGTACAAAAAGATCTTTAAGAATTTGAACAGTGATGCAATTCTGAAGTTTTGTCTTCAGGCTCTCAGTGGATCTAAAATAAAACAGTTCATGATGTGAATGAAGTGTACAAGTCCAGATTGTTTGACAACAGAACTGCATTAGTAATTTAGTAATTGTTTACATTGTTCACTTTATTGTAAATTCATTATTGAATACATACTATAAATTAGAAGAGAATCAGTAGAGTTAATGGCTGTCAGATGATTGGAATCAATAAGTGTCACAAAATGCTGTTTCCTTCTTTGAGATGCTTTGCTCAGCCTTTATTTTAGCCCCCTTCAGTTAATGCTTGTTTGAGCTGTTTTCTGCTTCAGTTTTGCCTTAAAAAGCTTGTGGTACTTTAATTGTATGTTTCAGAAATGTTTCATCTATATACTCTAAATTACCATTGTATGATTTTGACTGAATTTGTGCAGATTTTATGTTTACATATTGCAGAATGTTTCCTGCTATTTGTATCTGCAGTCTCATCATAAGGAAAAACCAGTAACCCAGTTCCACTAGCAGAAATGCATACCTCTCACACACCACTGTCCACTCAATAGTATTAGATGATGTGGTATGCTCAGGGTCATGAACTCTTTATTTCCTTCTTCATATTCAGGTTAATCTTTGTTTTATCTGTGAAAAAAATCTTGTTCTAGAACTAATCAGACTTTTATTTATTTTGGTGTAATCTGGCCTTAAGCCTTACCCATGGTTTGCATATTGAAGTAAACCACATTTTATTCACAGTGGAAGATAGAACACATGGTGATGAAATAGACATTTTACAATTTGATGAAAAATATAATTTAGAACTTATATAATTAAATATAAAAAAGAGTATTTTAAAGTAGAGTCTCTCAGAAGCAACAATACACAGGAATTTATCAATCTGTCAAAAACTGTCAAAAAATTGAATTTTAGTAAAATGTTCCTTTGCTTTGGATTTCTTTTGGTGAGATAAATAAAGGATCATCTTAACATATAAATCTGACTGTCAGTATTAAAGATGGATGATCCGTGTTCTTGGGCTGATCGCGATACCAATCTTTGGCGGGGCCAAATGCCACAAAGACGCCAGGCCAACAACAGCTCCCCCTAATTATCGCCACCTCTAAACAAAAACTGGGAATCTAAGCTGACTCCAAATAAACGAAAATGCTCAGTAATCAAATTTCAGAAATAAAGAAATTATTTGAAAATAGTTTATATTTATATTTTATATTATAATGACATATCATCGTCCATCGGCACAACCCTAAAATATACAGGAAGCTTATAACACTGAATAAAGAGTTGAGATGAAGTACTCATCACTGCATAGTTTATACATACAACAAAGATGTAAAATCATGATGAACTGAAATTGTAAAGTTTCTCACCTTTAACTTCAACATACAGAGTCACATCATCATACCAGCCAAATGATCTAATCAAACATTTGTAAGCTCCATCATCAGAAGGTTGGAGAGCTGAGAGTATCAGTGAGGCGTTTCCTTTCTTCAGTTCTTCTTTAAACAGAGCTGTTCTCCCTCTGTAAGACTCCATCTGATCTCCATTTCTGTCTTTATAATCTTCATACAGGTGAACTAGCGTGTCTGTCTCATGCAGTCTGGACCACTCCACCATCATACCCTCAGCACTGATGCTGGGCTGGAGAGAACAGGGCAGAACCAGATCTTCTCCAGCTTCAGCAACAAGAGGAGCAGCTGCACCAAT
Organism: Astyanax mexicanus; assembly: GCF_023375975.1. NCBI lineage: Eukaryota > Metazoa > Chordata > Actinopteri > Characiformes > Acestrorhamphidae > Astyanax > Astyanax mexicanus. Next base: position 9,306,223 of record NC_064428.1, on the reverse strand, counting down.
TAGTTTCAAACGTACTGAAATAAGAATGAAAAATAAAATAAAACCCAAAGGAATGTTAATTCTTTTCACTGCATTCAGTTAACCAAGTAGCTGCTAAGCCCTCAAAGATCAGTGTATTGCTTAAACAAACATATTAACTTAAATACTTATTGACTTAGAATGCACATTTAGCAAGAATGTATAATAAAGTGGAGGAAAAGTATTTGATCCCCCACTGATTCTGACACTCCAACATCTCCACCATGGGCAAGACTAAAGAGCTGTCTAAAGATGTCAGGGACATAATTAACTTAATTTTAATGGAGTGGACAGAATACAGCATCTCTCTTATCCACATTAATTTAAGGAATTTTAGTGATGTTAATGAAGGAGTGAAACCTGTTTAAACTCACCTCAGCAGCTCTCTGCAGTAATTTAACTCAGCACGGGTAATGTCAGTGTTTAAACTGTTCAGAACTAGTCAAGACTGACTGTAGAGTTTAGTGGAGTTAAATGTGTTAGTTTGTGTTTAATGAACACAGCCCTCTTATTACACTGTATGCGTCTCTATCGCTCGCGCTCTCTCCCTCTCTTGTGCGCTGCAAGCCCCACCCACACTGAAGCCTCATTGGCCAACTATGCATAAGGAGTGGCAAATCAGGACGGTCATACTCTCTGTGTGTGTGTGTGTGTCTTCTTCTCGCGCCATTTTTTTCTCGTGTGCTCACTCTCTCTCCATCGAACATTAATGACACGTCAACAATGAAATTCCGCATCGATAATTTTTAATAGTTGATGTTGTCGATTACACAGACTAAACGTTGCAGCCCAATACAACATTACTGTCAATTAACCTTGGCCTGGAGCTCCATGCAAGGTATCACCTCGTAGAGTCTCACTGATCTTGAGAAAGGCTAAAAATCAGCCAAGAGCTACATGGGAGGAACTGGCTAATGATCTCAAGGAAGCTGGGACCACAGTCTACAAAAAAAAACATTTGTAATACACTAAGACATAATGGTTTAAAATCCTGTAGTGCACGAAGGTGCTGTGGTCAGATGAGACCAAAATTAAGCTCTTTGGCCTCAACTCAACTCGACGTGTTTGGAGGAAGAAAAATACAGAATATGACCCTTAGAACACCATTCCACTATGAAGCATGGTGGTGAAAATATTGTTTTTGGGTGTTTTTCTTCTAAGGGCACAGGTCAACATCACCTGCACTAATGGGAAGATGAAAAATCCTGTGTGACAATCACCTTGCCTCTGCCAGGGCACTGAAAATGGGTTGCGGATGGGTCTTAAAGCACAACAACGACCCAAAACATACAGCTAAGGAAACAAAGAGTGGCTCCACAAGAAGCATATCAAGGTCATGGAATGGCCTAGCCAGTCTCCTGACTTCAGTCCCACTGGAAATCTGTGGAGAGAGACTATATAAAGCTTCACGTTTCCAAATGCAAGTCTTAAAACCTTAAGGATTTGGAGATGATCTGCAAAGAGAAGTGGGCCAAAATTACTCCTGAAGTGTGTTCAAACCTTATAAAAACTACAAGACACATCTGGCTGTTGTGCTTGTCAACAAGGGCTTTGCCACCAAGTATTAAATTATGTTTTACTAGGGAGTCAAATGCAAATTTCTTTCAATGAAATTCTAATTAATTTTTGTTTCTTATTTCATGTAATTTGCATAACTATGCATAAATTGAACAGTCAGGTCTTGAAGTTGCAATCCAAGGGGGGCTGGCTAGTATTGGATAGACACACAACTAGACAGTTGGTGCTAATGTTACGGCAGATCAATGTATGTTATGATAGAGCAGTGGCCGTCTGCTGCAGAAGTGAAGGCAGGGGTCAAATAACAAGGAGGCAGATAAAGTGAGGGCATATCTATAATCAAAGCCAACAATGCCAAATCAAAGGGTCATTTAAAGACATTAAACAAAAACATTAAAAGAAAACTAGGATACTCAATAAAATTACACGTTTTATACTGATTTTTTGGGCAGGTGTAATTGAATTGAACTATCACAAAATGGCTGCTGCCTTCACTTCCAAAAAAGTCAGATATTGTAAGTAAATAACATCAATTCCTGATCTTTTGAAGATCAGTCCAATTTTTACAAAACCTTTCATTTTTTTCACCCTGAATTATTAGTATTATGTATTAATAGAGACAAATCTTATGTAGTCTTTTATGTAGTCTTTTGAGATGTAATGAAATTCATTGGACACTTTTCTTTTTCAACTGTATAAAATCTGTTACTGCTCTTACCATTAATTGCAACACGAAGAGTAAAGTCCTCATACCAGGATTCAGATGTAATTAAACACTTGTAAGTTCCCTCATCAGAAGGTTGGAGTGCTGACAGTTTCAGGGAGGTGTTTCCTTTCTTCAGTTCTTCTTTAAACAGAGTTGTTCTCCCTCTGTATGTCTTAATCTGATCATCATTTGTGTCTTTATAATCTTTGTACAGATGGACCAGTCTATCAGTCAGATCTGTTCTAAGCCACTCCACCATCATTCCCTCAGCACTGATGTTGGGCTGAAGAGAACAGGGCAGAATCAGATCTTCACCAGTTTCAACAACAAGAGGAGCAGCTGGACCCACTACATTAAAACGATCTGCAATACAGAACAAACAGGACAGCACAAATTATACAATATTCTGTAGTAACAATCCTCTAACCACCTGTTGTATTATCTGCAGTTTGTATTTTGGGAAACAATCTATGAACATTTTGATTTACTCTGCATTTAATATATATATATATATATATATATATATATATATATATATATATATATATATATATATATATATATATAACGATGTAAGAAAGATATTCGACTACAGCTCAGCATCCAATAGCATAATGTTTACTGTCAGGGTTTCAGGACAAGTCAGATGTTCCCAGATGTAAAAATTTAAAGATGAATTTAGGAGTTGACAGGTAACACAGCAAGGTTTAACCAACACACGAGTAACCATATAGCAAACAGTTCTGATCTTCAACTGAAGATGTTCAGTGTTTCATTTAGCTCGGAAAAGCTGTTAGCCACTGTTTTTTTTACTTTTTTAGTCTGCATGAATGGGTGCTCTCTCTTGAATTGTGTATCAGATCCAGATGCAAATACCTGGAAATGAAAGCTGAAATGTTGACCTTTTGTGTCATTATTTTTAAATGTCAAACCTAAATGACAGTCTATAGTAAAACAAAATAATTGGTCTTACAGTCCCAATACTTTTGGATGGGATTGTTTACTGGATCGACTGAAATTAAGAAATATGTTGTGACATAAACTGTTGCCCTATTGTACCGCACTAACTGAAAGATCTGCTACAGCTATGTGGGGTAACATGCACGTGGGAATTATTTGCCCTGAACAGGAGAAAATGTGGCTGGATTGAGAATTAAATTCTGGAGTCTGAGGCCTTCCAGACAAATCTGACATAGCAAAACGCCTTCATATTTTTTAAAACTATCACCTAGAAATCCTTCTTCCCAAAGTGTCTCATACTGTGTACTTACATTCAAAATTCATTACTGGAGTTCAATACCAGCTTCTGATGTGTTTTATGGCATTTTCACACCTATAACTCTCATCTATAACTCACACCTGTAACTCAGACCTATAACTCACACCTGTAACTCACACCTATAACTCACACCTGTAACTCAGACCTATAACTCACACCTGTAACTCACACCTGTAACTCACACCTGTAACTCTCACCTGTAACTCTCACCTATAACTCTCACCTATAACTCTCACCTATAACTCTCACCTATAACTCTCACCTATAACTCACACCTATAACTCTCACCTATAACTCACACCTATAACTCACACCTATAACTCTCACCTATAACTCTCACCTATAACTCTCACCTGTAACTCTCACCTGTAACTCTCACCTGTAACTCTCACCTGTAACTCTCACCTATAACTCTCACCTATAACTCTCACCTATAACTCTCACCTGTAACTCACCTATAACTCTCACCTATAACTCTCACCTATAACTCTCACCTATAACTCTCACCTATAACTCTCACCTATAACTCACACCTATAACTCTCACCTATAACTCTCACCTATAACTCTCACCTATAACTCTCACCTGTAACTCTCACCTGTAACTCTCACCTATAACTCACACCTATAACTCTCACCTATAACTCTCACCTATAACTCTCACCTATAACTCACACCTGTAACTCACACCTGTAACTCTCACCTATAACTCTCACCTATAACTCTCACGTATAACTCTCACGTATAACTCTCACCTATAACTCTCACCTGTAACTCTCACCTGTAACTCTCACCTGTAACTCACACCTGTAACTCCCGCCTATAACTCCCGCCTATAACTCCCACCTATAACTCTCACCTATAACTCTCACCTATAACTCTCACCTATAACTCTCACCTATAACTCTCACGTATAACTCTCACCTATAACTCTCACCTGTAACTCACACCTATAACTCTCACCTATAACTCTCACCTATATCTCTCACGTATAACTCTCACCTATAACTCTCACCTGTAACTCTCACTCTATAACTCTCACCTATAACTCACACCTATAACTCTCACCTATAACTCTCACCTATAACTCTCACGTATAACTCTCACCTATAACTCTCACCTATAACTCTCACCTGTAACTCACACCTATAACTCACACCTATAACTCTCACCTATAACTCTCACCTATAACTCTCATCTATAACTCACACCTGTAACTCAGACCTATAACTCACACCTGTAACTCTCACCTGTAACTCACACATATAACTCTCACCTATAACTCTCACCTATAACTCACCTATAACTCTCACCTATAACTCTCACCTATAACTCTCACCTATAACTCTCACCTATAACTCTCACCTGTAACTCACACCTATGACTCTCACCTGTAACTCTCACCTATAACTCACACCTATAACTCTCACCTATAACTCACACCTGTAACTCAGACCTATAACTCACACCTGTAACTCTCACCTGTAACTCTCACCTGTAACTCACACATATAACTCTCACCTATAACTCTCACCTATAACTCACACCTGTAACTCAGACCTATAACTCACACCTGTAACTCTCACCTGTAACTCTCACCTGTAACTCACATCTATAACTCTCACCTGTAACTCACATCTATAACTCTGACCTATAACTCACACCTATAACTCACACCTATAACTCTCACCTATAACTCACACCTATAACTCACACCTATAACTCACACCTATAACTCACACCTATAACTCTCACCTATAACTCTCACCTGTAACTCTCACCTGTAACTCACACCTGTAACTCACACCTGTAACTCACACCTATAACTCTCACCTATAACTCTCAGCTATAACTCACACCTATAACTCACACCTGTAACTCACACCTATAACTCTCACCTATAACTCTCACCTATAACTCTGCACACCTCCAGGCAGCTATTCACCCGAATATTGAACACACCAGAGAACTTGGTATTTAAGACCATTCAACACTCACACTCATCACAGATAATTGTTCGGTTCGCTCTGCCTTACAAAGCGTTACTTCTCTGTTTTTGATTGCTCTCATTATTGACCATTTTTCGGTGTACCTTGATTTTTGGCCTGTTCTTCTTTGTTGATTGCCTCTATTTGAACCTTGGACTGTTACTCACTGGTATGTTATTTCCTGTTGGCTACCAGAACTGACCCTGCATATCCTGACTACTCTTGTAACGCTCTTTTTTTATAATAATGTTTCTTATTTGTATTTGCGTGTGTCTATGTAAGATGTGCCTTACCACGACAAACATTTTAAACATTATATCTGTTTAGTTTTCATAAGTTCATTTTGCTGCATATCACACATGCTAATGGAGGGGGAGTTGACTTCTGTCAGTGAGGTGGAATTCAGCACAACAACTGGGAAAACAACAATATTCAACAAACCAATTAATGTAAAGTATAGGGAGATTAGGAAAATAGGCTGTCCACATAGGTGATAAGGAGAGGACTTGGGACAGTTCTGTATTCCATTCAGTAAACTGTAGAGTGAAACCAAACCTAACCAAACCAGTTACTATATACAAAGTAACAAACACTAGACTCTGGTTCGGACTTTCAGGTGTGAAAACAACCTTGGTTAAGGTAACTGTTGAGTACACACACAGCACACACACACACACACACACACCTGTACCAGGAATACACATACCTGACATGGTCTCCATTAGTCCAGAGAAAGCCACTAGAATCACCCAGAGAATCTTCATCTCTGCAAGAGAGGTTAAACAGATTCAGTTTTATAAATACAGTCCCTTCCAAAAGTATTAGAACAGTGAGGCCAGTCCCTTAATGTTTGTGGATGAAGGTATTTGTGACCATTCCTCTTTATAAAACAATTCCAGTTCAGTTGAGTTTGATGGTCGCCGAGCATGGACAGCCCGCTTCAAATCATCCCACAGATGTTCAATTACATTCAGGTCTGGGGACTGGGATGGCCATTCCAGAACATTGTAATTGTTCCTCTGCATGAATGCCTGAGTAGATTTGGAGCGGTGTTTTGGATCATTGTCTTTCTGAAATATCCATCCCCGGCGTAACTTCAATTTCCTCACTGATTCTTGAACATTATTCTCAAGAATCTGCTGATACTGAGTGGAATCCATGTGACCCTCAACTTTAACAAGATTCCCGGTGCCGGCATTGGCCACACAGCCCCAAAGCATGATGGAACCTCCACCAAATTTTACAGTGGGTAGCAAGTGTTTTTCTTGGAATGCTGTGTTTTTTTGACGCCATGCATAATGCCTTTTTGTATGACCAAAGAACTCAATCTTTGTTTCATCAGTCAACAGAACCTTCTTCCAGAATGAAGCTGGCTTGTCCAAATGTGCTTTTGCATACCTCAGGCTACTCTGTTTGTGGCGTGCTTGCAGAAATGGCTTCTTTCGCATCACTCTCCCATACAGCTTCTCCCTGTGCAAAGTGGGCTGTATTGTTGACCGATGCACAGTGACACCATCTGCAGCAAGATGATGCTGCAGCTCTTTGGAGGTGGTCTGTGGATTGTCCTTGACTGTTCTCACCATTCTTCTTCTCTGCCTTTCTGATATTTTTCTTGGCCTGCCACTTCTGGGTCTTCCATTTCCTTACTATGTTCCTCACAGTGGAAACTGACAGGTTAAATCTCTGAGACAACTTTTTGTATCCTTCCCCTGAACAACTATGTTGAACAAGCTTTGTTTTTAGATCATTTGAGAGTTGTTTTGAGGAACCCATGATGCCACTCTTCAGAAGAGATTCAAATAGGAGAACAACTTGCCACCTTAAATACCTTTTCTCATGATTGGATACACCTGACTATGAAGTTCAGTAAGTTAGTAAAAAGTAGTTAGGAGTTTTCAAATCAATAAAATGATAAGGGTGACCATACTTTTGCACCGGTCAAATTTAGGTTTAATGCATATTGCACATTTTCTGTTAGTACAATAAACCTCGTTTCAATCCTGTAATATTACTGTCCATCAGTTATTAGATATATCAAACTGAAATGGCTGTTACAAACACCCAAATATTTAGAACTAAAAATGCTCACCCAGCCGTCTGCAGCCAGGTCCTCTTGATTGGAGCTGACGTTTCAGTGTGGCCGCCATTTTGGGGTCGGCAACCATGCACCCCCAGTGCATTAATTTTCACTGAGGAAGGAGTTTAATAAACCTATTTACACACGATTTACACACGGTTTGATTTGTTACAAACAGCAGAGATGTAGTAATGATTCAGGACGCTGTGACACATTACAAATGCAGCGGGGTTTAGCTCCCCCTTTTGTCCCCCCCCCCCATGTTAATAATGTGTTCAGTTTACAAGCAAGTGATTGGTAGAGCTAGGGGGATTGTAAAAAACTGTTACATAATCAGAAGTTAGGTTGCTCACTGCTCACCGCATGGACGAAGACTACGATCCCGTTCTGTGCCCGAGAAAGAGCACCAACAACAGCAGAGTGCTATCGCTGCTCTCTCTGTGCTCTCGCGGGGCAGCGATCAAGCGAGTGACGTCACATATGAGAACGTTGAGACTCAATCAAACAGGGTTCTGCGGCAGCATATCTAAGGAAGAGAATGTGAGTTAAAAAAAAGAAGAAAATTTAACAGGCTTCTACAGCAGCATATCTGAGGAAGAGAATGTGAGTTAAAAAAAGAGAAGAAAATTAAACAGGGTTCTACAGCAGCATATCTGAGGAAGAGAATGTGAATAAAAAAAGAAGAAGAAGGAAATTAAACAGGGTTCTGCAACAGCATATCTGAGGAAGAGAATGTGAATAAAAAAATAGAAGAAGAAGGAAATTAAACAGGGTTCTGCAGCAGCATATCTGAGGAAGAAAGCGTGAAAATAAATAAATAAAATAAAAGACAAAAAAGAAAAATGACTGATGAAAAAGTTATGGAAGCGAGCGCTACAGTGTCTGATCCTGACAATCCACCTACATGGCTGAAAGCAGTGCTAGACAATCAAGATAAAAGTAATCAGCAACTGCAAATGATGCTTACTCCAATACTTCATCAAATACGTGAGAATAACCCTGCTCCCCCACGAGGCTTAAACACTGAAAGAGCATCTGAGAGGCGTACTCACTTAAATCCTACCCAACCATCTTCATGGGAGATCCCACAGGGACCCAGCAACATGACTAGTGGTCCTTTTTGCTGCAGAATTAGAGGTGATACAGCAGACAGAACGGAATGCAGGCCCAAGCAGAACAAGTCACACTTCCGACCCTGATGTAAGGCCTAGAGATAACCGTTCAGCATCAGCTTACCCTGGCGATTATAGATCTCGCAGCCCTTCTCAACCACCCCAGCATGCTTCTTTAGAAGGGCATAAGGTGAAACTAGCCCCTTATGATGGCACAGAAGATTGGGACTCATTTCTCTTGCCATTTGAATGACCAGGAAATATAGTTGGAGCAGCACCCAATGAGTTGACAAACTGCTTGAGTGTCTGAGAGGTGCTGCCATCAAGTATGTCTGCTCCCTACCAGAACACATTAGAGAAGATTACACAATATTAAAGGAACAGCTCACTCAGCGTTTCGGTCAAAGAGACCCTCCAACCATAGCTAGGAGAAAATTGGGAGAGCTACATCAACTCAAGGAGTCCTCGGCCGAGTTTGCAGAGGAGGTCAGACGGCTGATCACATTTGCTTACCCTGGTGTGGATTTACAACTTCCAAAGACCAACTTGCGATTGATGCATTCCTGAAAGGGCTTAAAAAACATAAAGTGGCATATGAAGTAATGAATCGAGATCCACACGCCCTCTTGGAAGCTCAACGACTTGCAGAAGCACATGAGCATAACTATCGTGCTACTTTGGGCAGAGATGTTAATACAAGGACTCAGGCCCGACGCATATCCTGGGCAGATGAGGAAAACATGCCTTATGAACTTCCTGTGACATCTCATAGAGTTCAAAGCCCAAGTTATGTCACAGCAGATCAGTTTGCAGCCCTGACTGAAAAAACAGCATGTTTGGCCGATTCATTTGAAAAGATCAAACAAAACTATGTAACTGTAAGCCAATTTCAGGTTTTGATGGAAAAACTGGAGCAAATTGAAAAAAAAAAAAGCTTGATCAACCTACAGCTTCAAGTCAGCTAGACTGCCGCTCAGACAGCCCAGAGAGGAGGAAAGGTCAACCAAACCTGCTGCAGGGTAACCGGCCAAGAACTCGCTCACCAAGCCCCAGTTCAATATGTTGTAGATGTGGGGGTGAAGGACATTTTCAACGGGAGTGCAGGAGACCCCCAAGTCTAACAGCCCAGCACAGTCAGGGTGCTAAGGAGTTTAGTTAATCAACCTCCACAGATAAACTGACAAGTCCAGGAAGTCTAGCCCGACAAGTTGGTCGCACAATGTCTAGGGGCCCAAGTCTACTGATCACCCTAACAGTTAACAACATTCCAGTACAAGCTGTGCTTGATTTGGGTGCTGAAGCAACTGTCATCTCAGAGAGACTTTACCAGCAATTTCAGCCAAGTGGGCAAACAGCATCAGAGGACACATGCCTCAGGAATGCTGAATCAGGAAAAGAAATGACTGCTATGGGAGGTTTGAAGGTCACTTTCCAGTTGGGAACTAAGTGTTTGACATGGGAAGTCTATGTGGCCCCTATCCGTGACCAGGTCCTTCTTGTTCTTGATCTCTTGAGAGCTGCTGATGTAACAATTCATGCCAGTGGGAAAGTTTTCCTTGTTGAGAGTACGTTGAGAGTACGTAGAGCGCGTTTGTTGCTGCCTCTTCTCACCGGCTTTCTTTTCTTTTTCTTTTTTTTTTTTTCCTCTCCCTTGTTACTTCCCCCTGACATTATGGACTTGTTTTCGGACTTTTTGGTCTGTCTGCAATCTGGACTATTACGCTGGATTTCTCTGGTGCAATTTGGAACTGAACCATCTTCCCTGGTTGTGTACCCGGCTTTTTTTTCACTACCTGCTAACCACGTTCGAGCCCTCTCCCCTCCTCACCTCCCCTCCTCGACTACAGCCGCGGTGAGTGAGTTTTTACCCCTCGCTAAGTTGTGTCAGTTAAATCTGATGTATTGGGTAGTTATTATCACTTTCCTGTACTCAGTCTCAGGGTTAGTGTGGTTGGTCTGGCTAACGTGCGTTGGTGGTTTTTAGTGATAGTGATTTGGCTGTGGTTCTCAGTAAGCCTGCTGGATAATTGGTACAATGCTGTGCTTTGATCTACGTCCTTCTGGCTGCTTTTGGATACGGATTAATATTTTTTGGTCTACCTGTACGTATTTTTTTCCTGAGATGATCACATACTCGTCATATGAACTGAAAAACTTTAATACCCACTCGCGTCTGGATCCCCTGACATTTAACTTATGTCGGAGTTCTGGGTTTGTGCGTCGTCCGAGGTATATTCACCGGTCCCCGCGCTATCACGTCTCGCATTGTGCTTCAGATGGATACATTCCGGTTATTTGCTCTCAACGGCGGATTAATAAAAAGCCTAATCAGCCTTGTGGCAGTAATGCTGCTCACTTACGTTCTCTCGCTGAGGTCAGCCTCGACTCATCCAACATGACTTAATTATTGATAAGAGCCTGGACATGCTTCTTCTCACTGAAACATGGCAACAAGCTAATGATGTTGATTTATCGCCCTCCCAAAACCTCTGTTAATGTATTCCTATCTGATTTGAGTGAACTACTCACTATGGCTTTATCTTTGTCATCTGTTATCATTTTGCTGGGTCACTTCAATATTCATGTTGATTATAACTGTGCATTCTCCACTGAACTTTGTAATGTTTTTGAATGTTTTGGTTTGTCACAGCACGTTAATTTTCCTACACATGCTCATGGTCATACTCTTGACTTGCTCTGTACTCATGGTCTAAATAATGTTTCAGTTTCTGGTTCTGCTGTTGGTTTCTCTGACCATAAACTCATTGAGTGTGGTCTGGGTGTACCTCCTCCTAAAACTCATGTGATCTCTCTTCTCTCCTTCCGTAATCTTTCCTCTGTTTCCCCTCAAACATTTTCTAATCTTCTCCAGACTTCTGCTCTGTCAGACCCTTCTATACTGTCCTCTCCAGAGGATTTAGTCTTACACTACAATAGTACTGTGTCTGAAATAATTAATTCACTTGCCCCACTCAGGACTAGATGTGTCCCTGCCATTCGTACTTCGCCATGGTTCACCCCTGAGCTTAGAACCATGAAGGTTAAAATTAGACGTTTAGAGCGATTATATAGGAAAACGGGTCTCTCTGTTCATTTATCCCTTTTTACTGAACAGGTTTCCAGTTATAAGGTTGCATTAAATGCTGCCCGCTCAGTTTTCTACTCAAAACTTATGAACTCTGGTAGTCATAGGCCTAAAACTCTTTTTCATATCATAAATAAACTTCTCTTACCTCCTTCTTTATCCACCTTGAGCTCTTCAGCCCAGTGTCAATCATTTTTGGCTTATTTTCAGGACAAAGTCAGTACAATCTATTCACAGTTTCCGAGATCATCTTGTTCTTCCTTTCCTGAGACTGTCTCGCTCCCACCAGACAAATGTCTCTTTGTCTTTACCCCTGTGGATTCTTCCACTGTTACTGAGATCATATCTAAATCATCCTCCTGTACATCACACCTAGACCCAGCTCCCACAACTATTCTAAAAACTGCTGTCTCTGATATTTCTCCATTTATAACTCACTTAATAAATTTGTGTTTTTCATTAGGCACTGTTTCCACAGTCACTAAAAACTGCTGGTGTTACCCCTATACTGAAGAAACCTGGGCTAGACCCATTATGTTTAGCTAATTACCGTCCAGTCTCTAATCTTCCCTTCCTCTCCAAAATTATGGAAAGAGTTGTAGCCACTCAGCTGCATAATTTTCTATTTTCAAATGATCTTTATGAACCTTTTCAGTCTGGTTTTCGCACATTACACAGTACAGAGTCTGCTTTGGTTAAAGTTTTGAATGACCTACTACTATCCTTAGATGCCGGAACTTTCAACATCCTGGTTCTGTTGGATTTAACAGCTGCCTTTGATACGGACAGTCATAATTTACTTATATCTAGACTTTCATCTATTGGTGTTTCTGGCCTTGTCCTCCAATGGTTTATCTCATACCTCTCTGAGAGACATCAGTATGTTACTATTGGATCACATAAATCTTCATTGGCCCTGGTTGATTGTGGTGTCCCTCAGTGATCGGTCCTTGGACCTTTGCTTTTTATCATTTATATTTCTCCGATTGGTCAGATTATCTGCAAACATGGTCTAAAGTTTCACTTCTATGCTGATGACATTCAAATTTACATCAGCACTTCTACCCTTTCTGCCTCCGCTCAGACACTTAGTGCATGCATTGCAGAGTTAAATGGCTGGTTGCAGCATAACTTTCTTAAATTGAATGCAGACAAAACGGAAGTTTTGCTGATTGGAACAAAAACATCACTTTCCTGTGCTTCAAATTTCTCAGTGAATATTGAGGGTGTTGATATCAAGCCAGCCTGCTCTGTTAAGAACCTTGGCTGTCTCCTGGATTCTAGTCTCACCTTCGACTCTCATATTAAACTGGTCATGAAAGCTGCATTTTATCATTTACGCAATATTGCTTGGCTACGTCCCATACTTAGTGACGGTGATGCTAAAATGTTAGTAAATGCTCTAATTTGTTCACGCATTGATTACTGCAATTCATTGTTATATGGTCTGCCAGCTAAACTGATAAATCGCCTCCAATACATTCAGAATTCTGCAGCTAGGTTTCTTACTTCCACCAAGCGTACAGTACATATTACTCCAGTTCTCCAGCAGCTGCACTGGCTTCCTGTTGAGTTTAGGATTAAATATAAAATCCTTCTCCTCACCTTCAAAGCTCTCCATGGTCTGTCTCCTCCATATCTGTCTGAACTCATTTCACTGTATTGTCCTTCTCGCTGTCTTCGCTCTGCTAACTCCGGTCTTCTTACTGTCCCCTCAACCAAACGTTCTACTATGGGTGGTAGATCTTTCAGTGCTGCTGCCCCTAAACTTTGGAACTCTCTTCCTTCCCCTCTTCGCAACTGCTCAACTTTAACTTCTTTTAAATCTCTGTTAAAGACATTCCTTTTTTCCACTTGTTACTCCCAGAATTTTTTTTTTTTTTTTTGTATGTGTTTGTAAAGTGTCCTTGGGTTTGGGAAAGGCGCTATATAAGTTGAACTTATTATTATTATTATTATTATTATTATTATTATTATTATTATTATTATAAGAATTGTTACCTGCCAAGATAGTTGGAGGAGATGGACCAGATTACCATATAGCCCGAGTGCTCCTAGAAAAAGACACAACACTGCCTCCTGAATGTGAGTGTGTAGTATGGGAGATGTTGATGATCCCAGACCAGGTATCTGTGCAGTTCTAGAACCCCTCTGCATCTCCGAAGCCATTGCTTCAGGCAGTATTGCAGCAACCATGGAAAAGCGAGTTCCAGTAAGGCTGTACAACCTCTCAAGGAATAAGGCTGCCCTACCCAAAGGAGCTTGCCTTGGTCTGCTGGTGGAAATGTATCCAGTTGGAGTAGAGGAACAAGTTTGCAGCATGGACCCACAACAGCCAGAAGTAAGAAGAATACAATTTGCAACAGACCTGCCTGAACTCTAAATGAGCTTCAACAACAGAGACTTATTATGCTCCTGATGAAATATCAGACCCTCTTTGCAAAAAGGGACACTGATTTAGGTTTCCTGTCGGTTGTTACTCATAAAATCAACACTGGCACGGCTAGACCAGTTCGACAGCCTGTGAGAAGAACACCCCTTGGGTTTCAAAGTGAAGAGGAGCAACATCTTCAAGCTATGCTGGAGACAGGCGTTGTTGTACCCTCTTCCTCAGAACGGGCCTCCCCGGTTGTCGTAGTTTGTAAGAAGGATGGCGGTGTGAGGTGGTGTGTCGACTACCGGCGACTGAACAGCGTCACAACAAAGGATGCGTTCCCGCTCCCTAAGATAGAGTGTCTTGATGTCCTAGAAGGACCAAGTGTCTTTTCAACTCTTGACCTCCAATCTGGGTAATGGCAGATCACTGTTGATGAAAAAGACAGAGAGAAAACAGCATTCATTACCTGCTATGGCCTTTATGAATACACACGCATGCCGTTTGGACTCTGCAACGCTCCAAGCACGTGGAGCCATGGAGCTAGTGTTACGCGGACTCCAATGGGAAACACTACTAATCTATCTAGATGACATCATTATTCTTGGAAGAGGAATTGAGGAAAGCTTAGATCACCTCAAAGTTGTCTTTCAGCGGCTGAGTGATTGTGGGATAAAATTGAAGCCATCAAAATGTCATCTTCTCAAGGAACAGGTTCTCTTCCTTGGCCACATAGTCAGTGGTGAAGGTATCAGACCTAACCCTAGCCTTATAAAGGATGTACGAGACTGGCAACCTCCTTGTTCTGTCCAGGAACTCCAGGCTTTCCTTGGGTTATGCAATTATTATCGCTAATTTGTGCCAGCCTTTGCAGAACTTGGTAGCCCTTTGACTGGTCTCTTGAAGAAAGGTACCATATTCTCCTGGGGGCCGGAACAACAGCACGCATTCAATCAGCTTAAGGGGAAACTTGTGTCAGCCCCTGTCCTGGCATACCCCAGAGCAGAAGGACAATACATTGTTGACACGGATGCCTCTAACCACAGCATTGGAGCAGTGCTATCAAAACTCCAGTGGGGGGAGGAGAGAGTGATCACATATGCTAGTACACAGCTCACACCAACACAGAAGAGGTACTGTGTGACTAGAGGGGAATTACTGGCAATTGTCTGCTACACTCAGCAGTTCCGCCACTACCTTCTGGACCAACTATTTGTGTTGCGGACAGACCACAACAGCCTCACCTGGTTGTTTTGATTTAAACATCCTGAGGGACAGCTGGCGCGTTACCTAGAGGAACTAAGCCAGTATGTTTTTGACATTGAGCACAGGGCAGGCAAACAGCACTCTAATGCGGATGCAATGACAAGGCGATATGGTGCAAGCTGGAATGATTGTAATTACTACCAAGCAGGGAAAGAGTTGACTGATTTACCCTGTGGTGGCTGTAAGCACCGTCAAAGGCTCCAGAATTTGAGGGAAAGGTTTGAAGAGGATGTTGACAATGTTGTTCCTTTGGCAATAAGGAACGTTAACCTTGGCACAAAGAATGCAGAAGAGATAATTAGTGAGAGCCAAGCAGTGGGTCAGAGAGAAACTCCACTAAAAGCTCCATTCCCAAACTGGCTGTGTCCTCTTACCAATGAATAGTTGATACAGGAGCAGATATCTGACCCAGTCCTGTCTGTTCTTCACCAATGGAAAGAACTCGGCCCCCCTCATACTAAGGAGAATGTATCACTTGAAAGCCCGGCAGTGCGGAAATACTGGTTGTGTTGGCCACAAATGGGAGTGCTATACTATTGTTGGGAAAAACCAGGGGAACCAAATCCCTCTGTCCTGCTGCTGGTTCTGGCCTTACTACAGAAAGAAATTTTGCAAGCTTGCCACAATCCTCCACAGTCTGGGCACTTAGGGGAGGGAAAGACACTGGAGCGGCTTCGTCAGAGTTTCCACTGGTATGGAATGGGGGGCGATGTCTATTTGTTTGTACAGAGATGCCAACACAGTAATGAGCGCAAGGCAGCAGGCCCTGCTAAACGTGCCAAACTGCAAACATACCAAGCTGGAGCACCTTTGGATCGTCTGCATCTGGACATCTTGGGCCCATTTCTAGTGTCCAGCTCTGGGAACAAGTACATACTCATTATAATTGACCAGTTTACCCGATGGGGGGAAGCTTTTGCAGTCCCAGACCAAGGAGCGGAAACAACTGCCAAGAAACTGGTTTATGAGTTCATCGCTCGTTTTGGTGCCCCATTAGAGCTTCACACCGATCAAGGAATACATTTTGAAAGTTCCCTCTTCAGCAAAGTGTGCAAACTCCTTCAGATTTCTAAAACAAGGACAACCCCCTATCACCCTGCATCCAATGGACAGGTTGAACAGTTTAACCGTACGCTACTCCAAATGATCAGATACTACGTGGACAGAAATAAAAAAAAATGGGATGAACATTTACCACTTTTGACTGCAGCTCGTAGACTCGTAGCTCCCCACATGCAACAACTAAATTCATACCAAACAGGCTAATGTTGGGAAGGGAAGTATATCAGCTTCAGGATATCTGGTCCAGTGTTGCAGAGTCCAATTATGGTGCCATGGAAATCCCAGACTTCCTCCACAGCCTGCAAGAGGGGATGAAAGAGGCTCACAGTATTTCCATAGAGCATCTTAAAGTGGCACAACAACGACAAAAGAAGGTGTATGACTTGAGGGCAAAAGAGAGGGTTTTCAATGTAGGAGACCTTGTCTATGTGAGGGACACCGCCAAACAAGTGGGCCAGAGCCCAAAACTGCAGGCTCCTTGGAAAGGTCCATGTGTGATCTCTGCATGTTATGGCCCTGTACTTTATGAGGTCCAAGGAATGCGACACAGAAGGATATGCATCATGATCGCCTTAAGCCATATGACAGTGAGGTGATACCAGCATGGATTCAACGCCAAAGAAACCAAGTTCTACAAAGCAGTGCAGTTCCCACAGAGCTCTGCCCGCAGCTTCAAAATGAGAAACAATTTGCAAGCCATGACCCTGATATGGGCATTAATTCTGTGGAGCAAGAACAGCAGGTGACACAACCTGAAAAACAAAAACAAAGGAGAAAACCAGGAGGTCTAAATGAAAGAAAAATCACAGGACAAGAGGAAACAGTTCAGACTGCCATGGACCAGGGCAAATGTCTGAACAGGAACATAAGGCAGTGAAGACACTAAGAGGGCGGGAGGTTCATAAGCCTGCAAGATACAATAGTTAGAAGAGAATATGGACTGTAATGTGTTAGTTAAGTCTTAAATGTTTTAAAATATTGAGGGTATGTTTAAGTTCATCAAGTAGCCTTTTGTTTGTTAATAAGTTCCAGTGATGTACTGCAGGGATGCAGCACTGTTAGAGGGGGGGTGGTGTAGTGCAGCGGGGTTTAGCTCCCCCTTTTGTCCCCCCCCCCCCTATGTTAGTAATGTGTTCAGTTTACAAGCAAGTGATTGGTAGAGCTAGGGGGATGTAAAAAAACTGTTACATAATCAGAAGTTAGGTTGCTCGCTGCTCACCGCATGGACGAAGACTACGATCCTGTTCTGTGCTCGAGAAAGAGCACCTACAACAGCAGCTGTAGAGTCCCAGTAACAAGTGAGAGTTATAAGAGTACTGTCGCTAAGTGTTGGTGAGTGCTGGCTGTCCTGCTTACCTGTATTGCACAGAATTTCTCAGTAAACTCACAAGCTAACTGCATCCAAGTTGTCTTGTCGTGGCTTCCTAACACCCACGCGAATAGACCCATAAAGATCCGTAGACACAACAATATTATGCTCTTTAACAGACATATGGTATGGCATATTAATAAGTGAGTCTGAAGTCAGACTCTTATCCGGTTCGCTGAAAAGCACCGCGGTTATAAGTCCGAACGGAACTAGTTCAAGAACCAGACTTCTTTTGGTGTAAAAGCGCTGTCTGTGGTCCCAGCGGATCAGAAGTATTTTACAGTACTGATTTCATTTCTTTCTGCATCACTCTGATCCGGAACAATAACTGAAGCTCTGTTTAATCGCCTCTGTTTAATAGGCTGTTTGATTTCTGAACACACACTGAGGTTCTTCTTTTTTTTTCGGTAAGCTCCATATAAACGGTATAGAAATCATATTAGAGACAGATCTTTAACTTACCGGGTGAAAAGTAAAGCGCTGAGCTCTGAAATCCACTCTGCTCTCTTTCTGAAATGCGTTAGCTTTCAGTTTCACCCTCTTTCATTAACCCCGTCAGACTCCAGCAGAACTGAAGAACCAGGAAACCTCTAGAGGAGAGAACACCCACTCCAGAATGTGTTCTGGGTTTGTTTCAGTACTGCAGATATTTATTGGTAAATTTCTATGTAGTAACAGAGAAACAGAGCACTTTGTTTTAATGAAATCTTGAAAATATTTTGCTATACATTTTGCTAAAACTTTTCAATGTATTTTTTTCTAGCTCTTTTAAGACAATGCTTACTAATTTGTATTTTTATTAAGCATAATATGTATTCATGATAAATATATAGTTTATTATTATTGCTGTCCCAGATAGCCACCGAGTGCTGGCCCAGAGTTGGGCCTTAGCTGGTTTCTGACTATCCTCAAAGGTGGCCCAGAACCGGCCACTGGACTCGGCCTAGTGTATTTTTGAACATAGGACCAGGACTGGGCCTTATTCGGTTTCTGACTCCTGAAAGCTGGCTGAGATCCGGCCACCGAACCCGGCCCAGTGTATTTTTGAATGTAGGACCAGGACTGGGCCTTATTCGGTTTCTGACTCCTGAAAGCTGGCTGAGATCCGGCCACCGAACCCGGCCCAGTGTCTTTTTGAACGTAGGACCAGGACTGGGCCTTATTCGGTTTCTGACTACTCAAAGCTGGCTGAGATCTGGCCACCGAACTTGGTCCAGTGCCCGACACTGGGCTGAATAGTCCAGAGTAGAGGTCTGCACTCCCGCGGCACTCCCGCGGGACCCAACAGAATATCTTGCGGCGCGGTACAGAAATTAATTGTTATTTGCGGGAGCAGTCCCGCACAGACCTCTAGTCCAGAGTAAGCAAACTGCTTGTAACTGAAGATACTTTGTGTTTTACTGTTAGTGAATTTGTTTTCAAAGAACTATGAGGTTCAGGAACCTACAATGTTATTCCTGCTACAAGCTATTTGTGCATACAATTAATGTAAATAACCACTTACATCAGAACATTAATATGATTATTAGATATAATTATAGGAAACACTAATAAGGAACTCACCATTGGTTTAAATAGAGTATTCTGTTTACTCAATTAGTGTTAATGAGAGAAAAACTGTTTGTCTGGAAGCTCAAAGAAAGACATAAACAAAGATTTATATTAAATGTATGTTTAATTTATAAAGTTTACATATTGTAAAAAAAAAAGGGAAAAAAAGAAAACAGAAACAGAATACAATTTGCAAATCCTTTTTAACTCATATTCAATTGAATACACTACAAAAACAAGAAATTTAGTGTTGCAAATATTCACTAATTTTGAATTTGATGCCTGTAACTAGGGTTAGGCGGTATTGAAGTTTCCCATACCGTCATACCGTCGTCAGATTATATATATATATATATATATATATATATATATATATATATATATATATATATATATATATATATATATATATATATACACATATTTCACTAGAACCGTCTGACTGCTTTCTGTTCTATAGGTGTTGCATCTCATAGCGCTGGTAAAGCTTTATATTCTGTTTTCTTTATATCACTTTTTGTACATGTGGGTCCATTATTTTGTTTCGTACTTTTAGAATTCGTTACACGAGTACATTTCTTTTAGCACTTTGAGCTTAGTTTAGTTGGTTATTTTCCTATGTCATATCTATTTTCTGTTTTTATTAAATGTAATTGTTAGCTTATTAGCTTGTTGCTGCCTTCTTTGTTATTTAGCATACAGAACATCTCACTGGTCTTTTCAATTAATGTTGATTTATTCATTTAATAGCCGTCTCTAACTATTTTAAGCCAGACAGACTTTTTAATCGGGTGTGGAAAACTCATCCGCACGTTTGAATGATTTGCCCTGAGAGAGAGACCGCACTTCATGCAGCCGGTAGGCAGTAGAAGAAGCCGCGCACCCATTAATCCACCTGAAGAGCTTTAAACACGTAGGTGAGCTGTAACTTTTAGATCAGCACAAAAATCACAGTGTGATTTGTTACATTGAACATAGTTCTACGTCACGTCACAGACCATTTTCTTCAGCCGAACCCGACAGCGCGCCAGGAAAGCGGTGAGAATTCAGTCAGTCTTCACGTTCAGGCAGACAATCTAAACTCGAGTATGCAGCACTATATTATTATTGTTATTAATTTTCCATTCTTTTAAATAGCAGGATACTTTGACTTTTATTTCTCTGCCCGGACCCAACCCGGGATTTCCTATCACTTTCCTCAGGCCGGGTCCAGGCTCCAGGAAATAGTCTGTGATGTAGTGTGATCTGTTTTTAATTGTCAGGTCTTAGCCCTGTCTCGTGTCTCTGTGTGTCTTCCCCACGTGACCTGTGCTCCCCTGTGTCTCCTGTCAGTACTTTTCCACCTGTGTCAATTTGTAGCTCCGCCCCTTTGCCCCAGGTGTTTCCTATTCTAGTGTGTTTCATGTTCTTATAAATAGTCCTCTGTGCCACTTTGTCTTCGTCGGTCTTTGCACCAACTCCTGTCGTTTGTCTCTCTCTGTGTTCCATTGCTTATCTCAGTGTTTTTCTAGTTTCTCATAGCCTTAGTCCCTTGTTCTCTTGTTTATAGTCCTTATTTCTAGTTTCCTGTTTATTTCCATTGTATATATATTCCCTGTTTATTATTATATTCTCTAGTTTGTTTGTTTATGTTATTAGCTCTGTTTAGTTTCTCGTTTATTTCTTGTTTTCACATTTATAGTTTATTTCCTGGTTTATTTTCTAGTTTATTTCCCTTATATATATATATATATTCCCTGTTTGTTATTTATTATCATCGCTCGTTTGTTATTGGTTATTTGTGTTTCTTTGTTACACGTTTACTTGTTCCTCGTTTCCTTGTTTCTTTGTTATTTATTTAATAAATTATTTATTTAAATCGCCCTTACCTGCACCTGTGTCCGCCTCCTCGTCTCCCTGCCTGGGTATTCGTGACAGAAAGACCGACCAAACATGGACACAGCAGGTTCTGCCTGGACTGGCACCAGGATGGCGATTCGCCGTACTCCAGGCGGGATCCCGGCGCAGGAAACCTCGAGGCCTCATGGACGCCGCAGGCCTCGGGGTAAGCGTTCTAAGGGGTCCCGCCAGACGGAAAAGGAGCCCTTTTCCGGGGAGGATTTTCTTGGGGGGGCGCTAAGGGTTGGTGCGGTTAGCCTCGGTGCCTCCGTGTACCCGAGGCTCAAGGAGCGGGATCCGTGGGACTTTCTCGGGTGCGCTCCCAGCAGCTCCGAGGACGAAGAGGAGCTCTACCCTGCACCAGCCCGCACTCCATTGCCGTTCCCCCCAGGGGCGGTGCTCTACCCGGCTCTCGGCCGCACAGCTCCTAAGGCCATCCCTACTCCCGTGACTCTCGCGGCCAAGCCACCGCGCTCCGTGAAGCCCGCGGCCGAGCCGCGCTCCGTGACTCTCGCGGCCAAGCCGCCGCACTCCGTGAAGCCCGCGGCCGAGCCACGCTCCGTGACTCTCGCTGCCGAGACGCCGCCCTCCAACCCGGCGAGCCAGCCGTGAGCAGAGACTTTCCCAGCGCTTGACTCAGCCGGAGAGAGTAAAAATCTGGTCTGGGTTTTTGCGGCAACCGCAGCTTTGAGCCCCACAGCTGCAGCGCCAGCACCTCAGGCTGAGGAGCTGGCTTTCATGGCGGCTGCAGAGCTGGATTCCGCCGCTGCGATCCAGCCGCTCTCTGGGACTATCTCCGCGGCAACCCAGCCGTGCTCCGGGACCATTTTAGAGACTTTTCCCGCGCCGGTCTCTACCGGCGGCCCCGCGCTGCTTGCTATGGACTTTACCGGCGAGGCTGCAGATCCAGTCCGGGTTTTTGTTTCACCCGCGGCTACAGGACTCACAGCAGCAGCGCTGGATCTCTACGCGCCCAGCTCCGAAAACCTCTCAGCTGCTGAGCCACGCCCCCGGACTCCTGCCGTGTCTGCTGAAGCTGCTCAAGTCTCTGTGTCTGCAGAAGCTGCTCAAGTCTCCGTGTCTGCAGAAGCTGCTCAAGTCTCCGTGTCTGCAGAAGCTGCTCAAGTCTCCGTGTCTGCAGAAGCTGCTCCAGCCTCCGTGTCTGCTGAAGCTGCTCAAGTCTCTGTGTCTGCTGAAGCTGCTCAAGTCTCCGTCTCTGCTGAAGCTGTTCAAGCCTCCGTCTCTGCTGAAGCTGTTCAAGCCTCCGTCTCTGCTGAAGCTGTTCAAGCCTCCGTGTCAGCACCCGCTGTTCAAGCCTCCGTGTCTGCTCCAGCTGTTCAAGCCTCCGTGTCTGCTCCAGCTGTTCAAGCCTCTGTGTCTGCTCCAGCTGTTCAAGCCTCTGTGTCTGCTCCAGCTGTTCAAGCCTCTGTGTCTGCTCTAGCTGTTCAAGCCTCTGTGTCTGCTCCAGCTGTTCAAGCCTCAGCACCAGCTCCCGCTGCCAGAGTCGCCGCGCCGCCAGCACCAGCTCCCGCTGCCAGAGTCGCCGCGCCGCCAGCACCAGCTCCCGCTGCCCGAGTCGCCGCGCCGCCAGCACCAGCTCCCGCTGCCCGAGTCGCCGCGCCGCCAGCACCAGCTCCCGCTGCCCGAGTCGCCGCGCCGCCAGCACCAGCTCCCGCTGCCCGAGTCGCCGCGCCGCCAGCACCAGCTCCCGCTGCCCGAGTCGCCGCGCCACCAGCACCAGCTCCCGCTGCCCGAGTCGCCGCGCCGCCAGCACCAGCTCCCGCTGCCCGAGTTGCCACCCCACCAGCACCAGCTCCCGCTGCCCGAGTCGCCACCCCACCAGTTTCTGCTCCCAGGACAGTGTTTGGCTCCAGGTCCCACATACCCAGGCAGGCACCGAGGTCCCCGGACTTTAACCCCAGACCTGTGCCCAGGCTGGCTCCTTGGACTTCCCCACAGACTTTTGCCAGTCCTGGGCACCCTCCCGTGTTTCTGGTCCCTGTGTCTCTCCCCGTTTTGGTCCCTGTCACTGTCTATGTCCCTGTACCCATGTCTGTCTCTGTCTCTGTTCCCGTCCCAGTTACAGTGTTAGTTTCTGTCCCTGTTAATGTCCTTGTCCCTGTTCCCATGTCTAGTCCCGTCCAGTCTCCATCTCCTGTCCAGTCTCCGTCTCCTGTCCAGTTTCCCGTCCAGTCTCCGTCTCCTGTCCAGTTCCCCATCCAGTCTCCGTCTCCTGTCCAGTTCCCCATCCAGTCTCCGTCTCCTGTCCAGTTCCCCATCCAGTCTCCGTCTCCTGTCCAGTTCTCCGTCCAGTCTCCGTCTCCTGTCCAGTTCCCCGTCCAGTCTCCCGTTCTGTCTCCGTCTCCTGTCCAGTCTCTGTCCTCTGTCCTGTCTCCGTTTCAGTCCCCGGTCTCGACTCCTGTTTTCCCCGGCCTCTCCCTGCCGCCAGCCCCCGGGGTTCATTTTTACGTGCCTCGGGAGCTGCGCGTTTAGGGGGAGGCTTCTGTCAGGTCTTAGCCCTGTCTCGTGTCTCTGTGTGTCTTCCCCACGTGACCTGTGCTCCCCTGTGTCTCCTGTCAGTACTTTTCCACCTGTGTCAATTTGTAGCTCCGCCCCTTTGCCCCAGGTGTTTCCTATTCTAGTGTGTTTCATGTTCTTATAAATAGTCCTCTGTGCCACTTTGTCTTCGTCGGTCTTTGCACCAACTCCTGTCGTTTGTCTCTCTCTGTGTTCCATTGCTTATCTCAGTGTTTTTCTAGTTTCTCATAGCCTTAGTCCCTTGTTCTCTTGTTTATAGTCCTTATTTCTAGTTTCCTGTTTATTTCCATTGTATATATATTCCCTGTTTATTATTATATTCTCTAGTTTGTTTGTTTATGTTATTAGCTCTGTTTAGTTTCTCGTTTATTTCTTGTTTTCACATTTATAGTTTATTTCCTGGTTTATTTTCTAGTTTATTTCCCTTATATATATATTCCCTGTTTGTTATTTATTATCATCGCTCGTTTGTTATTGGTTATTTGTGTTTCTTTGTTACACGTTTACTTGTTCCTCATTTCCTTGTTTCTTTGTTATTTATTTAATAAATTATTTATTTAAATCGCCCTTACCTGCACCTGTGTCCGCCTCCTCGTCTCCCTGCCTGGGTATTCGTGACATTAATACTATTTTTATTTTATATAAAGCTATGGCATGAGAATCACCATATAGTTAAGTAACCAAATATTATTGTTAACGAAAACGAACAAAATAACGAGAACTGAAAGTTATCCTTAACTGAAACTAATAAAAACGGTCACTAAAAGAAAAAACTAAAACGAACTGAAATTACAGATTGAATACCCTCATTTTTGTGTTTGTTAATTTATTTTTAAGCGCTCTTTCAGTGGAAAAATAAATTAACAGCAGTTTAACAGCGGGTGGTCTTGTGCCGTTTTGGCTTGCGAAGGGGTGCCAGATTTCATGGTGGTCAGATTTCGGCAACGCACTACGGCGCACAGCGCCCCGTGGTCCACGGAATTACGTATTTTTACAGTGCTAGAGCTAGCCAAGAAATAACGACAGAAAACCCTGAGGAAACTGCAGAATTCTGTATGGGATTAGAATATGAGCGTGAGGGAGATAAAAAAAAAACCTGTTTTGTAGAGATACAGGAGATGAGGAATAAACTCATCTCAAAAAATTGAGAAGCAGTTGTAACTTTACCTGTAAGTAACTCATACACCCCACGCAGCAGGATAAACTGATAAATCTCATCATTTTGAGAAAACGTGGTTAATATACCGTCACCATATTTAAATACTGTGGTATACAGAAATACCGTCATACCGGCCAACCCTACTGCCAGGTATAGTTGAGTACAAAAAACTGATATGACATAGTAAAAAAAATAGTAATAACAAAATCTATAAAAATTGGTTCTGGCTTACCTCTCTAATGAGACACTATAAAATTGCGAGGGCAGAACATGACACTTAAATCTTTTGAGCTTAACAGAGGTAGTAGGCCATTTTGAAACAAAACAAAAACATTTACACTGTTTGACTTACCTCTCTCTTAGAAGACACAATACGATTGTAACCATTAAAATTAATGCTTTGTGAGTCTGTTTTTAAGTGCACTATACTCAGCTTCAGGCTGTTTATACAGGTTACCTTACCAGGAACATGGCCTCAGGTTATGAAATGTTTCAAGTGTCTTTCCACAGCCTTGATCTCACTTGCTTCCCCCACTTTCCATTTCCTCAGTGATCACTATTTGCCTAAATAAAAGCAAAACATATTAAAGACAAATGCTAAGTAACAGTAATTCACCAATATACTGTTGCAAGAAAATGTATGTGAACCCTTTTGGGATTACTTGAATTTCTGCATAAATTGGTAATTAAATGTGTTTTGATCTTCATTTAAGTCACAATAATAGACAAACACAGTCTGCTTAAACTTATACCACACAAAAAATATATATTTGCATGGTTTTATTGAACACATGTTAACATTCACAGTGAGGGGAAAAATGTAGGTGAACTAATGACTAATGACTTCTCTAAGAGCTAATTGAAGCCAGCCAACCTGGAGTCAAATCAATGTGATGAGATTGGATGTGTTGGTTAAAGCTGCCCTGCCCTATAAAAACACACATCAGTTTTGAGTTAAGAAGTATTGCTTGATGGGAATCCTGCCTCGCACAAAGAGCTTTCAATAATCCCATGTTCAAAAATTGTTGGCTTGCATGAAGCTGGAAAGGGTTACAAAAGTATCTCCAAAAGCTTTGATGTTCATGTGTCCACGGTAAGACAGTCTACAAATTGAGAAAGTTCAGCACTGTTGTTACTCTCTCGGTGTGGTCATCCTGTAAAGATGACTGCAAGAGCACAGCGCAGAATGATCAATGAGGTGAAGAAGAATCTTAGAGTGTCAGCTAAAGAAATCTCTGGCACATGCTAACAATTCTTCACAACATCCAGCTTCTAGCTAACTAGTTAAGCTAGCTAAAATAATTTTCCTTCATTATAGTTTACAGTAATCCTGCAATCCTAGTCTACAAGTCACAAAGACTATCACAAGCTGTATTTTATTAAATGGGTTTTATCTGTGTGTTTTGATTCAGATGAGTCTTTTTAACCAACTTCTCACAGTTTACATGTTTAGATCCGTTCCCTTTCTTCTAGGAAAATCGCTTTATATCCAGATCTGTTTTAACGTCAGCTCGCTGCACCCCGATGGTAAATCTCGAAAAAAAATAAAAAAAATAAAATCCTGCCCGGGGAGGGGGGTGGGTCTTCCCCACTCACCTCCGCGCGCAGCAAAACCAGCAAGCTGATTGGCTGTTTCTACTGAAAGGCGGAACTTGAGATTTCCCACACCGCGCTCAGTGGTGTCTCTCCTCGTTAATAGCACAGCTGAGCTGAGTGAAACGAGTCGTTCCTGGAGACGCCCCTGATCTGAGGTATCATTTTTGTGGGGGACAAATCCACCTGTTTCTACATGTCCCACCCATCCCCCCCGGTTCCTACGCCTATGCGCGCAAGCGCAGTGTTCCTTCCAGACCCGATTTGCATATATTAGACTTGCAAAGGGTTTTAAGCGTTATTGGAGGCCCTCCCCTGCAATACCAGCAGCAAACTATCGAAGCGCTGTGGAGCACAGCAGTTAACACACACAGTCTTGGTCAGAAATGTCATTTTTGGGCCAGAGCGGAAAATTCGTGAGGCACCTAGTAGGACTATCCCCACACTGCAAAAAAAAACAAATCTTAGCAAGTGAAACTGTCTAAATTTAAGGCAATAAATCTTATTTTCTTCTTTGATAAGACTTTTTGTCTTACTAAGCATTGTGTAAGTGTTAGATTATTTTGCTTATTTTAGGGATAATTATCTTAATCATTCTTACTTAGAATTTGTATCTTATGTTAAGTAATTTTGTACTCAAAATAAGCACAATCAAGCAGCAATCAAGATATTCTGATTATTGTGTCCAAAAACAGTAACTTTTTTGCTTGATTAAGGTGTTACTTCACTCATTCTTTTTTTAAGAAATCTTACTAAGAACATTTTGCTTACCCCATTGGCAGATTTTTTTTGCTTAATATACATATATTTGTCTTGATTTGCATATATTTTATCTAGTTTTTGCCAATGGAATTTTTGCAGTGCAACAACCTTTAAGGGGTCACACTTGTGGGGACCAAGTTTTCTGTGTGGAGTAGTGCTGTAGCAGTGTGTGTGTGTGTGTGTGTGAGAGGAGAAGCATAACCGCGGGAGTAAGTACTCTTACTGACAGGAGTCATCTGTAACTGTAAATAAAAAGAAAATATACAAGTCACCTTTGGTAGAAAAGGGCTAACAGTGGGGAACAGTCAGTTTTCCACTTTGTTAGTGCAGTGCTGGTACAGGGTCGTTTGCCTGTGTTCAGAAAATCAACAGGTCAGGTGCCACAGTCGTTCACCAGCACCAAAACGACTGCTCAGTGACACTGATGTAGAACAGTCAGAAAGTGACACTGACTATTTTTCTGCTTACGACTCTAAACCAGTAGTGCCGACTTAGAAACCAGTCCGGGCCAAAGTCGCTGGCTATCTGGGGTTATATAAAGCAATAATAATTAACTTCTTGTGTTGAGACATTGAACCACATTGACTTATCTCCATTCCAGTCTATAAATAATAATGAATAGGGCTGAATGGGAAGCATCATTCCAGCATTCATACCGTGCACTAGAACCTTAATAAAGTGTAATTTTAGTAGCAAAGTTCATATAAAATATGTAATGCAGTTTATTTATATTCGCAATAAGTATTTCAAACATCACACATGTATCTACCCAATTTAGTGAGTGTGGTGAGACTAGACAATCCCGATAAACCATACTTCCTGGAGTCTGAACAGAATAATGTAGCTTTATATAAACGGTATGGCAATTCACTAGATCAGCTGAACTCAGTCTATAGCGATGGGTTAAATGTGTAAATTTATCATGTTAAGTGTAAAATATGGCTGTTTGTGAGCTTAGCTTGCAGTAAATTGCTAAAAACTGAAATATACATTTTAGTCTGGGGCTTGTAGAAGCTTTTACTGATACTGTGTTCTTTTATTAATATTATTTCATGCTGTGCTTGTTTGGTGTTGAGGGCTAACAGTGCTACTCTGTAAACACGCTGTTTTATCAGCTGTAGACAAAGCCGTGAGCCCCGCACTGACTGCCCGCAAGCCGCGCAGCGCACCGACTGCCCGCAAGCCGCGCAGCGCACCGACTGCCCGCGAGCCCCGCACTGACCGCCTGCAAGCCCTGCACCGACCGCCTGCGAGCCCCGCACTACACCGACAGCCCGTGAGCCAACTGCCCCCAGGTGGAGGGTCTCTCTCGACCCGTGGCGCCGCAGCTTTTACCTACAAGCTGCTGAACTAACCACTCAGTAGTGTCCCCACAGCAGCGTTACACTCACACACTTCCCTGCCCCCATCATATTCAGACTTGGCGACCACCTACTCAGCTTAAAACACAAATAAACTGCTTCACTGTGGCACCGCTGCAGTATTTACCAATAGAGGGGAAGAAAAAACTCTTTATCAGAACATTAGATATCTAGTTAGCTAGTTAGCCCCGCTAGCTAACACTAAATAGCGTACCAGTCGTTTCATATTTGAAGGTTAACCCACCTAACTAACCATCCTAATCGTCTTTTACACTGTTAAAACAGGTAACAGATGTATAAGAAGTGAATGTTGTACTCACCTTTGTTGGTTCAGCGTGTTCAAAAAGAAGAAGGGCTAAAATTATCCTTCGTTTGTGAGCCGCTTCAACTGTTACCGAGACGCGCAAGCGCAGTGTTCCTTCCGGACCCGATTTGCATACATTAGACTTGCAAAGTGTGTTAAGCGGTATCGGGGGGCCCTCCACTGCAATACCAGCAGCAAACTATCGAAGCGCTGTGGAGCACAGCAGTTAACACACACAGTCTTGGTCAGAAATGTCATTTTTGGGCCAGAGCGGAAAATTCGTGAGGCACCTAGTAGGACTATCCCCACACTGCAAAAAAAAAACTAAATCTTAGCAAGTGAAATTGTCTAAATTTAAGGCAATAAATCTTATTTTCTTCTCTGATAAGACTTTTTGTCTTACTAAGCATTGTGTAAGTGTTAGATTATTTTGCTTATTTTAGGGATAATTATCTTAATCATTCTTACTTAGAATTTGTATCTTATTTTAAGTAATTTGAACTCAAAATAAGCACAATCAAGCAGCAATCAAGATATTCTGATTATTGTGTCCAAAAACAGTAACTATTTTGCTTGATTTAGGTGTTACTTCACTCATTTTGAGACTTTGCCATTGCTTTTTTTTAAGAAATCTTACTAAGAACATTTTGCTTACCCCATTGGCAGATTTTTTTTTTGCTTAATATACATATATTTGTCTTAATTTGCATATATTTTATCTAGTTTTTCCCAATGGAATTTTTTCAGTGCAACAACCTTTAAGGGGTCACCCTTGTGGGGACCAGGTTTTTTGTCAGGTTTGGGGGGTGCGCGACGGTTGGTTTTGGGGTCTAGGGATGCTGATTGTTCCGGCATGACCGCGGGAGTAAGTACTCTTACTGACAGGAGTCATCTGTAACTGTAAATAAAAAGAAAATATACAAGTCAGCTTTGGTAGAAAAGTGCTAACAGTGGGGAACAGTCAGTTTTCCACTTTGTTAGTGCAGTGCTGGTACAGGGTCGTTTGCCTGTGTTCAGAGAATCAACAGGTCAGGTGCTTCAGGACCAAAATAACTGCTCAGTGACACTGATGTAGAACAGTCAGAAAGTGACACTGGGCCAGCTGTGGGCCAGAAGTATTTTTCTGCTTACGACTCTAAACCAGCAGTGCCGACTTAGAAACGAGTCCGGGCCAAAGTCGCTGGCTATCTGGGGTTATATAAAGCAATAATAATTAACTTCTTGTGTTGAGACATTGAACCACATTGACTTATCTCCATTCCAGTCTATAAATAATAATGAATAGGGCTGAATGGGAAGCATCATTCCAGCATTCATACCGTGCACTAGAACCTCAATAAAGTGTAATTTTAGTAGCAAAGTTCATATAAAATAATATGTAATGCAGTTTATTTATATTCGCAATAAGTATTTCAAACATCACACATGTATCTACCCAATTTAGTGAGTGTGGTGAGACTAGACAATCCCGATAAACCATACTTCCTGGAGTCTGAACAGAATAATGTAGCTTTATATAAACTGTATGGCAATTCACTAGATCAGCTGAACTCAGTCTATAGCGATGGGTTAAATGTGTAAATTTATCATGTTAAGTGTAAAATATGGCTGTTTGTGAGCTTAGCTTGCAGTAAATTGCTAAAAACTGAAATATACATTTTAGTCTGGGGCTTGTAGAAGCTTTTACTGATACTGTGTTCTTTTATTAATATTATTTCATGCTGTGCTTGTTTGGTGGTGAGGGCTAACAGTGCTACTCTGTAAACACGCTCTTTTATCAGCTGTAGACAAAGAAGAAATGTCTTGTTTCAGTCGTGATTACAATAAAGTAAATATTTCATGCTAAAAGAGACAAATTGATGATGGTTGTAATTATTTTTGTGTGCTTTTTACTTTCTGATGGAAAAAATAGCTTACATGCAGGTGGATTTTCCACTATTTATGTAGTACATTTTAGTAGTAATAACAAAAGCTAGTGGAGCTTTAAATATAATTTATAGTGTAATTTACATCTACAGTATTGGAGACCCCTCATTTTTATCTCCTTTTAAGTAAATTTTTTGCCTCACCTTTGATATTGGATTTACTGTGTATGACTGGGATTGACTGACTCCTCTTATTGGTAGTAATAATAATAATAAGAATAATAAGAATAATAATTTTCACCCATATTAAGGAAACAGCAAAGCCACCATGAGATGAATAACAATAGCACCATGCAGACACCCTTTACCCCATTAGTTTAAACACAGTGTATTAACACTGTATTTCTGTGTTCTGTAACACACAAGTGAGCATGTGGCCCAACACACACAAACAGGTTAAAATACTAGAAAACCAGATAAATTAGTGCTAAGAAACAGCAGCACAGAATGCCAGCGGACAATTGGAGACCTCACACTCCGGTCAAATTTTTACAGCATTTTACAGTGTCTTTACTGAGGCGAGCTGAAAGTGTACTAAAACAAGTAGTACACTAAAACAAGTAGCACAGTGTTGGCCCAGAACCAGACTTTAAACACTGTAACTTGGTCTTTCATAGCTAGGTTAGCTCTGTGGTTCTGTTGCAGCACTGTCCTGCTAGTTTTAGTGTTTTCTTGCTGTAAAGGTGCTTGCACGCTGCACATGGAAGCCATGCTGCTGTCTGCTGACTCCCTTTGGATTCCATTGTTTCTTCAGCGTTAGAGAAGTTTGGCGCTGCTGCGGAGCAGTGCATCCACCTCTAAAACATGCCTCCACCGTGCAAACGCTTAACGCGGTAAGTATAACATGTAAAACACAATCATTCAGAGATAACAAGAGGAAGATCAGAATCAGAGCTTTATTCTGACGTTGAGAGACAGATACAGGTCTACTGATGCTGTAGCCGACTCAAAACACTTACAATGCAAAAGTGCTTACCTAAGTGAGGACTTGTTAGTTGATTAGTTGGATCAAGTGTGCTGTAGTTAAGCAATAAACCCTGCTGATGAACACTGTTATAGAACCAGGACTGAGAAACACTGGGCAGCTGATTCTCACTTTCTCTTCATAACTGCCTTTTACACACTGCTCAACATCACCAGACTGAACGTGTTATTCACCTCTTTAAATACTTTAATGATCTGTGAAGAAAGATAATAATCCAGATTGTGATACAACCAGAGCTTATAGGACAGCCAGTTTAATACCACTGCTAGCCTCCTTTTTCTGTGCTGCTGTGCTGTGATAACAGTTCAGTGAGCTGTAGCACTTGCTCACATTTAGCATTATTCTCATTAAGACTCTTAAACAATCTCATATTTCAGAGGATCCAGTGATGTTCATCTTAGACACGTAACTTCAAATATAGGCATATGAGGACTACAGAATGACAATTGAAATTTAAATAAATAAAATGAATAGTCAAATCAGATTTGTATCTAGAATCCAAAGGGTGTGCCTGTTTTCTGAAACCTATCTGTATCATACACAGGTGTTATATTTAATGATCTGAGTAATGCAGCTGAAGTGCTATTGATTTTTTATATTATTTAATATTTATAATTTAATTTTTTTCTGCATTAACACAAAAAGGGCGGTGTGAAAATTCACACAGAGCTTCTTCTTTTTTCTGTAAGCTCCATATAAACTGTATAGAAATCATATTAGAGACAGATATTTAACTTACCGGCTGAAATATAAAGCGCTGAGCTCTGAAATCTGCTCTCCTCTCTTTCTGATATGGTGTCCGTTAACAGCAGCTTTCAGTTTCCCTCTCTTTCATTAACCCTTTAGACTCCAGCAGAACTGAAGAACAGGAAACCTCTAGAGAGGAGAACACCCACTCCAGAATGTGTTCTGGGTTTGTTTCAGTACTGCAGATATTATTGGTAAAGTTCTATCTAGTAGCAGAGAAGCAGAGCACTTTGTTTTAATGAAATCTTGAAAATATTTTGTCATACATTTTGCTAAAACTTTTTAATGTGTTTTTTTTCTAGCTGTTTTAAGACATTGCTTACTAATTTGTATTTTTATTAAAAAAATAATATGCATGCATCATAAATGTATAGTTTATTATAATTGCTGTTATAAAAAACAACAATAATGGACTTATTGTGTTGATGTTAACTGGGACATTGAACCAGACGGTGACTTTTTTCTTATTTCCATTCCAGTCTATAAATAATAATGAATAGGGGTGAATGGCATCATTCCATGCCTTAGCAGCTCACTTACAGTGGCACACTTTGGAAGGTAAAAGGCTTGTTGGGCTCTGTCTGAATTCACTAGTGGGCTAGTGAATTGAGACAGGGCTGGGAAAAAACGCCCTTATAAGGAGACAATGAGCCCAAGAACAGGCGGAAAAACAAGAACGGGCGGAAACTTGAGTCACACTGAGCTCGAAAGAGAGACGGGTGGATTGTAAAGAAAAGCTTGCCAGAGAAGCATTTTATTATTATTTTCTTTTTCAGTATCGTTCATTATAGTTTAAACAACCTCATGGGTCAGATGTTTCATGCTTGCGGGTAGTGATGGGCAGATGAAGCCTCATTGGGTCTATGGCAGGGGTTCTCAACCTTTTCTACATAACGGCCCACCTGTTTATAACTTGAAAGCGCCAAGGCCCCCCTAAAAAATAAATAAATAAATAAATATATATATATATATATATATATATATATATATATATATATATAGAGAGAGAGAGAGAGAGAGAGAGAGAGAGAGAGTATAATAAACTCTTGCTACCGTAACTTTACCCTGAAACTGTGAGATTTAGGCTTTCCAAACATAGTACATGAACTTCTTACTGGAAACATGCTCTATTGTGCTTGCTATGTATTTTTACCTTTAAATATACACATAAGCAGGGACGTGCACAGGAATCTTGAAGGGCAGTTGCTCTAATTCAAATTCAAAATTCAAATTATGCAACAGGTGTAGTCAATCATAAGTTTAAGATTTTTAATCAACCTCACAGTGATCTATAGTTCTATAAATCCATTTTCAGCTTCTCCTCCGTGGCTGAAAGGCAGCTGTTCTGTATGTGAGAGGCTCGTGTGTGTATGTGCGTGTCTCTCTCACACACAGCTGAGCTGTTTTTGTCAGAGGGCGGGGCTGCGCTCGTGCAGCGGCTCTCTCTATGTAAATGAATGGGATGCGCTGTGCTGGTGGACGGGGAGAGAGTGCGTCTTTCTTGCGGGCGCTCCGCACTAACACTAAAATTTGATTTCAATAGTGTGCGGGCCGCGAGTTTGAAACCCCTGATTTAAAGGGCTCATGCCACTTCTGGTATACGTGTTTAGATGTGTCCTGATTAAATTTTCCTACACAGTCCAGTCTAAATCCACAAGGTTTAACTAGTATTTGATAATTTAGCTGTATTTAGTTATCAGTGGTCTCATCCATGTCATATTATCTTTTAAGTGATTTGCTGTTAAATAATAACTGTTAAATAATAATAATAACATGACTCTTGATCTCTTTTTGACAAGGTACTATCCATTGTTGTATTTTCTAGGATTATCTTGAATGTTACAAACTGTTTTTGGGCAAAACATATAATTTACATTTATTGTGATTCAATTGTAAGTTTCCTGAATTTATCCTCACAAACTGGTATGCTGAAGACTGTATTTTGATCCACTGTTTAATTGAGTTTTCTTTTGGCCTGGTCTATTAGTAATATAAGAAATCTGTCACTAGCCAAAAGCAGGGAGGGGTTTGTTTTATGGCCTTTGTCTAAGCAGCACTTTCCTTCCCGCCAAAGTTTGAAATTGCTCTTAGACCCATTAAAACACAGACACATAGGTAGCTCTTCCCTAAAAGGGCCACATAGCCAATGGGAGCTTCAAGGGCCAAAGCAGGTCCAGAGAGACACTCACAGTCCAGGAGTGAGTCAGTTCAGTTCAGTTAAGAGTTGAGAGAAGTTGGAGAAGGTGGATGGAAAAGTCCAGTTTAGTGAGCCAATGGCTCAGGTTAATTTTCAGGTCTGGTCCTGAGTAGAGGAGATGGAAGGATAGACAGAGAGTAACAGCAGTTAGCTTAGTTTAGTATTTTTAGCTCCGGTTATTGATAGTTTAGCACTCTTAGTATAACTCATTTAATCATCTTCAAGTATATGGTATTAGTTATTCTAGATTAAAATAACTAAGCTATTTTATGATCTACTGAGATCTTCTGCTCGCCAAGGTAGTTAATTCAGTAAACCAACTAGATCAACCGACGGATCACCAAAAAGGGTACTCCAGTCAAGCCAGCTCCAGGGAGGCTTTCTCTGTGCCGAGACTAGAAGCGGGTGTCGACCAGGTGTGCCGCTGGCCCACAGAGCACCATCTTTACCCTGCGGATGGGTTCACATTGGACCCGCTAGGGATGCTAGATATCAGGCGATCAAGAGGTTTAAACAGCGGATGGAACCGATGGGGAGCCCCTTTGTGGACGTCTCAGAGTAAGGCAGTTTGGGTGTTTCTTTCAGTAATTGGTGTTTTGGTTGGTCAAGCCTAGTTTGGTTATTGTCCTTAATTCTTTTCTTAGTATAGATTCATTTCTAGTTATTTGGTGAAAAGGATGAACTTGTAGGTCCTAAAATATCTTAATTATCTACATATTTTAGTGTTTTCATTTGATCGTTTTGATCTCATTACATTTAGACCCTTATTTAGAAATCCTCACTTATTAGCCACCACGGCTCCTGAGGTCATCACGGCTCCTGAGGAGATTTGAAGAGTTATTATCTTGGGCTAGGATGAAAATAAAACCCACTAAGTCTCGCAGCCTGTCGATCTGCAAGGGCAGACAAACGGCCTCAGTTTCTTTCCAAGTGGCAGGAGAAAGAATCCCGGTGCTCGCAGAACAATCGATTAGAAGCCTGGGCAGAGAATATTCAGTGGATCTTTCAGACAAACACATGGTGACGACAGTCACAGACCAACTAAAACAGGGCTTAAAGCAGATAGACCAGAGCTACCTTCCTGGAAAATACAAAGTCTGGTGCTATCAGACAACACTCTACCATCGTGTGATGTGGCCACTAAAGATGTCTGAAATAACAACAACAGTAGTCAGGAAGTTGGATGCCAAGGCGAATAGTTACATCCGAAAGTGGCTTGGGCTACCTCGATGCTTGTCCTATGCCTCTCTATTTGGAAGAAATGCACTGCAGCTGCCTCTGAGAAATATCACTACTGGTTACAGGCTTGAGAAGGCCAGGCTTGTCCTGGAACTCAGACAGTCAAGTGACCACCATGTCAGAAATGCTGGTGCCAGAATCCAGACAGGTAGAGCATGGAAAGCAGAAGTATGTGTGGACAGTGCCATCTCGAGACTGCAGCACCAAGAGCTTGTGGGAAGAACACAACAAGGAAGACAGGGCCTGGGCTAGGGAGAGTCACTAAAGCTGTGGTCTAAAGCATCGGTGAAGGAGAGGAAAAATCTGGTAGTCACAGAGGTGGCAAGGATGGAGGGAGAGAAGCTCTTGGTCAAGTCTATCGGCCAATGCCAGCAAGGCCAGTGGACAAAGTGGGAGGGCATTTTACCAAGATCTGTAAGTTGGAGTGACCTGTGGAGGATGCCTCAGGCAAGGGTGAGTTTTCTCATCCGAGCCACATATGACACCCTTCCTAGTCCAGCAAACCTGGCACGGTGGTATGGTACTGAAGAAAGGTGCAGCCTGTGCAGTACAGCCGTGGGAAATCTTCATCACATCCTAGCTGGCTGCCGGGTGGCCTTGGCCCAGGGTCGCTATAGGTGGAGGCATGACCAGGTGCTGAGGAAGCTGGCGGAACACATTGAAACCAGAAGGCTCCTTGTAAATGAGAAGTCAACATCCCAGCAGAAGCGTGTGGTCAACTTTATACCAGCAGGACATGCCATACAAAGCTGCCCACAACAGGACAGGACATCAGTCCTGACCCCAGGCAAAGATTGGTCAATGACCGCAGATGTCGGTAAGCAGCTACGCTTTCCCACTAACATCACTACTACCACATTGAGACCTGACATTGTTGTGTGGTCATCAATTGAAAAGCGTGTCCTGTTGAACTGACCGTGCCATGGGAACAGGGCATTCCAGAGGCATATGAGAGGAAGAAGTCACGGTATGCTGACCTAGTGGCAGAATGCCAAGAGAGAGGCTGGAGAGCAACAACTTACCCAGTCGAAGTTGGCTGCCGAGGCTTTGTGAGCCTCTCAACAAATCGCTTTCTGAGAGACATTGGCTTCACATCAACCAAGGCCAAGAGGGTCATCAAGGATCTTTCAGAAGAAGCAGAAAAGGGAAGTTTCTGGCTCTGGTTGAGGAGAAACAATAAGAGTTGGGGAAAACAGGAGGCCACATGTTAACTTCACCATCAAAATCCAGCTGCAGGGAGCGGCAGGGAGACGTCCCTGTACGCTGCCCCACCATCCTGAGATGTTCTGGAGATGAAAGGGGCGAAACATCAGTGAAGGATGGCTCCCAGCTGAAGACCCTGCAGCTGGTACTTTGGCACCGGCGGAGGTGCGACGAGCAGAAATGCTTCTGTAGGTATTAACATCTGCCGGTCATCAAACTAGCTATATTAATCTTTATTCTTTTCATACCAGTATTATAACGTTTGTTCTTTTGTTTCTCATTTATTATACACTATGATTTGATATCTAAT
The DNA here is from genome assembly GCF_023375975.1 of Astyanax mexicanus. Lineage (NCBI taxonomy): Eukaryota > Metazoa > Chordata > Actinopteri > Characiformes > Acestrorhamphidae > Astyanax > Astyanax mexicanus. Next base: position 9,268,618 of record NC_064428.1, on the reverse strand, counting down.
GGCTACATTTATGACATTTTATTGAATTATTTACTCATCTGTGTGATTTAATAAAATACTTTTTATATTACTAAACCTGTGATTTCAGTGTTTTCTGGATAACTTGGTTATGAGAATTCCTGTCACCTGTAGAAGCCACACCTTGAGATGTCTTGTGTTATTAATTAATATGATTAATTAATCTAATTTAATTAATTTAATAACTGGCGCCCAATTAAAAATATTTAAACATCTCAATTAGCACCAGGTATTAAACCGCTGAGTTCGCTACATAATCAATTTTTTTATTGATTTGCAAAAAAAAAATAATATCCAAATATTATAACCACCTCCTCGTTTCTACACCATTATAATTTTTTCTTTGTGTGGTGAATCATCAGTGCTCTGGTCCTTTATCAGTGTTCCTCACAGGATTAAACCATTTAAATTTCTAAACCAGTTTCTGAGTATTAAACACAAAACACAATCTGAAGAAAATGACGAGAACTGTGTTTTAGCTTAAAATCGTTTTATTGAAGTGTTTCCATTATTATATGATGTATGGATTATTTTTTGTATAGTTTTGTACAAAGTCCTGCATTTGTGCTTTTCAAGTGGAGCATTTCATAGGATAAAATGAGACTGTCCTTTAAGTCTGTACTTCAATGCATCCAAAAGACCGTGCATGTCTAGAGTTTTGTCTTTTTTGTTTTTAGGAAGTCACAAAAACATCCATAATTGATATTTAACAACAATCCCTATCGTTTACACAAGCTATAGCCACACATTCAAAAGAATATTACATTCATTTTCTAAAAATGAACATGAAAATAAAAGAAACTAAGATGGCAGTGTCGGACAGCTTCTGCTGAGCTCAGCGATCCAGTTTGGGTTTCTTTGCTTCTGGTCCTGGTTCTGGTAACGCCACACTGACGCCAGGGATCTGGAAGAGAAACACCATAGGGTTAGTTTAGTTACTTAAAGGAACACTAAAACCACAGATTTTTGCTGACTCCACCCTCAAATCAAATTTGAAAAAGGCTAAAGGACGGGAGGAAAAATTTGGGAGGGGCACTGGGTGATGTATGGGTTTAAGGGCGGGGCAGGAGGGAGAGCTGGTTGGCTGAGCTGTAGCAGCAGCAGTGTTTCTCTGATAGCGGTGAGATGCAGATACACATTTCAGCTATTATTGGATAAAATATGGTTTAGTTTTAGTTTTTTTAAAAAGACTGCTCTGTAGAATGTGGTAATTTCAGCAGATTGTATTTCCAGATGTTGTGCCAAATTCTGCCTCCATGCCAGAATCCAACAGCACCCTTAGAGTGCAGGTTTCCCCTGCCTGCTTCTGACTTGGATCAGTCACTTAAAATTAGCCATGGTAAACCTGCTTATCTGGGCGGTAGATGTTTGTTATTTAGCAGTAGTTTATTGTGTTTAAACATCTGCAAATCTCTAGTATTATTTATAATTTTCACCATATCAATACCTAGTTTGATTTGAATCAAATTGAGAACTTTTTTTTTTTTTACACTGTATTTATGTTAAACTGCATCTGTTCTAATGGGATCTGGAGTTTTTATAGTAAAATGTATGCACCTATATATATTATTATAAGTAATTTATTTCAGTAGTTCAGTTCAAAATGTGAAACTCATTATGCATTGGTCCACAGTGTTATATCAAATCATATAACATACTGTATATATATTTCCTCTGCTGACAACTTTTTTATAGAAGCGGATTTCATTTTCCAGCAGGACTTGGCACACTGCCCACACTGCCAAAAGTACCGATTGGTCTTATATAATATTCTAAATTTCTGAGACACTGATTTTTTGTTTTTTATTGGCAGTAAGCAATAATCATCAACAGTAAAATAAATAAACGCTTAAAAGATTGAAAAAATAGATCACTCCGTGTGTAATAAATCTATATAAAATTACACATTTTGAACTAAATTACTGAAATAAAGTAATTTGCTCTACTGTACTCTAATAAAGTAGAGTAATTGAGATGCACCTGTATGTGTAGGTGTCTGAAACCTCTACACTGTACTCTATTTGTTTATCTAAAGTGAGGGAAAGACAGAGAGAGAAAAACGTACCACTGGCTCCACCAGGGCCATCCTGATCTTCTGGTGCTGGATATTGGAGGCGTCCAGACTGATGGTCACTTTGACTTTGTCAAATATGTGGAAGGTGTGCTGATCCTCCACGGCCAGCGTTGGTCCCTGGAAAGAATAATGATTTAAAATAAAAAGCATTCAGTTATATAAAGGAGGAGCAAAACCACCAGATATGTTCGTGGACACACCCCATCTAATTAAAATGCATTCATCTACTTTAAGCTTCATCTATTGCTGACATAGATGTGCAAATGCACAAGCATACATGGCTGGTCTATCAGAAAACCTACATGAACCTATTGGTACCATGCCTAATGCCAAGCATAGGCTATGGAGGAATATACATCCCCCCAGCATTGAGGAACACTATGGAGCAGTGGAATAACTGTATTCTCTGGAATGATGAAGCTCTATCCAATACCAATATAATACAGCTCTGTGAAAAAATGAGATACCACTTAAAAATGATGAGTTTCTTTGATTTTACTAAACTGAAAACCTCTGGAAAATAATCAAGAGGAAGATGGATGATCACAAGCCATCAAACCAAACTGAACTGCTTGAGTTTTATAGTTATCCAAAAGCAGTGTGTAAGACTGGTGGAGGAGAACATACCAAGATGCATGAAAACTGTGATTAAAACCAGGGTTATTCCACCAAATATTGATTTCTGAACTCTTAAAACTTTATGAATATGAACTTGTTTTCTTTGCATTATTTGAGGTCTGAAAGCTCTGCCTCTTTTTTTTGTTTTATTTCATCCATTTCTCATTCCATTTCATCCATGACAACATTTTTATTTGTACTTTGGGAGAAATGTTGTTTGTAGTTTATAGAATAAAACAACAATGTTCATTTTACTCAAACATATACTTATAAATAGCAAAATCAGAGAAACTGATTCAGAAACTGAAGTGGTCTCTTAATTTCCAGAGCTGTATATATTGGGATGATGTTGGGAACGTAAGGATAAGTGAGGTAGGGGGTGTTGATCATCCTGGGTCAAAAAAGGTGACCTCATTTATGCTTTTTGTAGAAGAATGCAATCAAATCCTCACAGCAATGATTTCTGAGGAAACAATAAATGAGCAGGTGTCCAATTACTTTTCTCCATTGCGTGTATGCTTATAGGCCAAATACAAAATTAAAGTCAATGTTTTTATTATTCCCCAAAGTATGGGATCCTAAACTGACTAACTAAACTGGATTTGTGTCCTCCACAGTTATGCTAAGAGACTAAAATGCTTAAGCAGCTAAATATCATACTAACATGATCAGTGTAGGTGATACTGATATCACATCATTACTGCATCCATAATGTTATAATGTATAAAAATAACATGTAACAGATTAATATTGACCATATTAATGAACAATTAAAGACATTCAGTTTAAAACAAGGCCAGGACTGGTGCTCAGTAACAACCTCAGTGTCAAAGTTGAGCCGTGGTCCAGGTTTTTGTTGTCTTTGTTCTCGAAGAACACCGTTCCCTCCAGGCCAAACTTGGGGATGAGGATGATGGTGGCGTTCTTCCTCACAAAGAGAATGAAGCCTTCTTCATTTAGGATTCCTCTGTTCTTGAAGAAAAGCTGAAAGACATTTGAAGATAAGATAATGAAGATTAAATGCATGAAATGCATAATTTCAAGCTTGTGATTGACATGGCCATGTTAAAACCTTGTATCTCCAAAAACAGACAACTTTACAGAATAAGGTAAAAAAAATAAAAAAAACATTCTTAACTTTCATAACTTGGAAGTGAACATGGAATATTTTTTTAATCCCAGAGTGTGTTCCATATCGTACCATATGAAATAATATCGCCAACATTTTCTAATAACAAGAACGATATTATACCCTGAAATATCGTGCTGCATCACCCAGCCCTAATTATCACATCAGAGTACTATTTTTTACTGTTTTTAGCAAAAGAAACATTCACACTGGTCGCAAAGAAAAGGACTGGTTCCAGAAATGAAGGCAGCTCGAGAAAGAGGTGACATTGCATACTTGAGATATGACAGACTCATTGTCCATCCACCTCAAAATCCATCACAGCAAAAAAGAAGAAATTAGCTTACTGATTCTTCACTAAATATTGACAGTAACTTTTTTAATTTACATATTTATATCATAATTTTTAATTATGAACTGTAAATGTGACTTTGAAAATCAGATCTTTGAACCTTTTGATCATGCTACAACTGATTCTTATACTTTGAATCTTGATCCAGATTTAAATTTTTTTTCATCAGTTGATGTTTCTAATCTCTGCAGTTTTTATAATGAAATACAATTTAATGATTTATGTTTTTCTATGTCCTCTAGGGTATTTTCTACTTTTCATCTGAATATAAGGAGTCTTTCTAGTAACTATGATAAATTTATTCACTACTTATCTTCGCTTAAACACAAATTTTCGGTTATTGCTTTATCAGAAACATGGCTTACTCAGGATCTTAAAGATATTTTTAAATTTCCTAGTTATAATTATATGCATTATATTACAGATAATAGGTCTGGAGGTGGAGTATCTCTGTTCATTCATGACAATTATGAATTTAAAATTAGGAATGATCTTAATTTAAAGTCAGATGGGTTTGAGGCGGAATCTGTTTTTTTGGAACTTTTAGATGCTTTTAATGGGAAAAATGTAATTATTGGTGCTATTTATAGACCACCTGATATAGCTATCAAAGATTTCAATGAAAGTTTGTCGAGGTCACTTGACTTGATTAATGTAGAAGGCAAAATTTGTTATATATTAGGGGATTTCAACATAAATCTTTTAAAAAATAAATTAGATACTCAAGTAGAGGATTTTCTTAGTGTTCTCTATTCAAATTATTTTTTTCCTCTTATTTATAAATCCACACGAGTTAACGAAAATTCAGCAACCTTGATAGATAATATTTTAACAAATTCTCTTAATGAAGGAATTAAATCTGGGGTTTTGTTGGCAGATCTATCAGACCATTTTCCGATATTTCAGTGTTCTTTAGTTAATTCTATTAAAGTTAAAGATACTAAGAACAATATTAATAAACGAATTATGAGTAAGTCAAACATTTGTAAATTTAGGAACATGCTCACTAGTACATCATGGTGTGATTTATATTATGAAAACAATGTTGAATTTGCATATCAAAAGTTTATGAATGTGATTAGTTTTAGTTTTGATGAATGTTTTCCAATTTGTACTTCTACTAAGAAAAACAGTAATGATTTTAATAAGCCTTGGTTTACTAAAGATTTACTAAGGATGCTGAGGAAAAAAAATGGTTTGTATAGAAAATATGTTGTAAATCCTACTCCTTTAACACATAGTACTTATAAAAACTATAGAAACAAGTATACTCATTTTATTAGATATGCGAAAAAGAAATATTTCAGTAAAAAAAATTATGATTAATTCACAAGATACTAAAGCAACATGGAAAGTGATAAATCAGATGTTACAAAGGAAGAAAGCTGCTATAGAGGTACCATCAGTTATGTCAGATGGTGAAAATCATTTCAATAATCCATCTGATATTGCTAATCATTTTAACAGTTTTTTTCCAAATATTGGTTGTGAATTAGTAAATAACATTCCCTATTGTTATGGTAACCCACTGGACTTTATAACCAGAACTTTTCCTGTTATATCTTCTTTTAAATCTGTTGATATCCAAGAAATAAGTGATATAATTGATGAATTAAAGATATCTTCAGCTGGTCATGACAATATTTCTGCATTTCTTGTTAAACAGGTGAAGCATGAAATATTGCAGCCACTAGCTTATATTTTTTCATTATCTTTAAAAACTGGTATTGTGCCATCAGATTTAAAAGTTGCCAAAGTTATTCCAATGTTTAAAGCAGATAACCCATGTTGTTTTAACAATTATAGACCTATATCAATTTTGCCATGTTTTTCAAAAATATTAGAAAAAATAATATATAAAAGGATTATTTTTCATTTAGATTCTAATTCAGTTTTTTACAAACATCAGTATGGTTTTCGGAAACATCATTCTACTTATATGGCTCTGCTTCATCTGACTGACAAAATTACCTCTGCACTAGAAAAAAGTAAATTTGTTTGTAGTATTTTTTTAGACCTTTCAAAGGCATTTGATACAGTTAACCATCATATATTATTAGAAAAGTTACATAAATATGGTTTTCAGGATACTACATATAATCTTTTAAAAAGCTATATCTCAGATAGAAGGCAGTTTGTTTGTGTAAATGGTTGTTATTCTAGTAGAGCTGAATTGCTTTGTGGTGTTCCACAGGGTTCTATTCTAGGACCATTGTTATTTCTTATTTATATTAATGACTTGTCTAATGTTTCATATTTTTCCCCAATAATGTTTGCAGATGATGTAACTCTAATAAATAGCCATTCAAATTTTGATACATTGATTAAGGATGCAAATACTGGTTTAGCTGCTTATGTAACCTGGTTTAAATTAAATAAACTTGTTTTAAATATAAAAAAGTCAAATTATATAATTTTTAGTGGAAGAAAAATGTATTCTAAAAGCTTATCAAAAATTACAATTGAATCTATGGTGTTTTTGGGAATCATTATTGATGAAAACTTAAGTTGGAAAGAGCAAATAGACTGGGTTAGTAGAAAAATAAATAAATCTATTGGTATAATAAGGAGGGTTAGTTATCTGGTTAACACAAAATGTCTTCTTACTCTTTATTATAGTCTTATTTATCCATATCTTTCATATTGTAATATAGTTTGGGGGAGTACATATTCTACTAGTCTTAGTAAAATTCTGGTTCTTCAGAAACGATTTGTCCGTATTGCAACACGATCACATCTAAATACTTCATCTGCTCCTTTATTTCAGAAACTTCTAATTCTCTCTATTTATAATATTAATATATTCCAAATATGTATCTTTATTTTTAAAATTTATTCGAATCAGGAAAATTTTCCAGAACAATTTATAAATTATTTTATTACAAATGCAGAAATACATAAGTATTCAACCCGTCAGTCTTTAGATCTCCATCTTCCTAAATTTCTTTCTTGTAGAGGTCAGTATTCAATAAGATATAGGGGGACAAAACTGTGGAATAATTTTAATCATTTGGCAAAAAAATGTACATCTGTAAAACATTATAAAAGATGTTTAAAAGATCATCTGATGAATGTATTGTGAATATATTTTTTTGTTACATGTTTAAATTGTGATATTTTTTTTTGTTTTGTTTGTTTGTTTTGATGTTATATTTGTTATAATAGATTTTGATATCATTTAGGTAGAGGCATTTTTTAAGCCCATGTTAGGTTTTTGCCTCTACCTGCACTATTTTGTTTATTGCTATTTGCAGTTTGTGTTTATTGTTTTTATTGGTGCAAATAAATAAATAAATAAATAAATATATATATATTATTTATTTAGTGTCATATAGTGTTATTTATTTGTCATATCTCCAAGAGTTTCATTATTGCCAATATACCATAATAAATGAAGGCTCATTATTTTGTTTTATAATGGGAATTGCTATGCTATATCAGTCGTGCTGTACCTGTGTGTGGAAGGCCACCGAGGCTCTCTGGGCGTACTGGGCCATCTTGTGTCTGTAGTTGTGTTTGTCCATCAGGTCCGGGTAGGTGCTGTCTGCGTTTATGGCCACAGCCAGCAGCCGATGCACAATGATATCAGAGTACCTGAGTAGAAATGAGAAACAAATGAGAAGATAAAAATTAAACATTAACTTTAAAATAAAGGTTGCACAGCTACAGTTAAAGGAACGAGGGATGATAAAAAGAAAAACAGAAGAGTGCTGGTTAGTACAGCTGTGGATCGGAGCTTGGGGACCTGCTCTACTTTACTCAAAGAGGTTTGATGGCTATATGGACGTAGAACTGTAGAAGTGGCTTTAGATCAGGGGTATTCAACTAGAATTCACTATGGTCCAGTTAGAGAAAATTTTGCCAGGCCAAGGTCCGGACCGTCGCTATTTTTAACTTTTAGTGTTATGATTCAGTATTATATACTGTATTATATACAGTATTATATACTGTATACTGAAAGACAAAACAAAATACACATACTAGTATATTTCAACAATATGTATTGTTTTAAAATTTAAATAAATTACATTATGAACCTATCATTAAATAAATGAACTTATCGAGTCTATTAATGTGAATCTGTATGTTAGCTTTGTTTCAAAATGCTTTATTTATTCTATTTAATTTTATTTATATTAGATTTGCGCCTGCCTGTCATGATTATTACATGAATGAGAAATCATACAATGTGTGGAGAAATGTTTGTTGAACTTGACCAAAGTATCAGCTTTTTTAAAAAAAACAGCAGTTTTATTTTATTTAATATTATTACTGTATCAGACTTTATTATGTAGTGTGTAAAACTAATGTGGGAAGTTGCCAATGCTTTTTGTCCCGTGGGGGTTGCCTTAGTTTTGAGGTAGGGTTGTTTTGGGATTAAAGAGAGCGCGTCTGCGAGCGAGGGAGGGAGGGTTTTTTTTCTTGCTGAGTTCTGATCAGGTGGAGTAAAGTGGAATATTTTGCACTGTTGTCTCGGTTGTTTCTTTTTAATTCCTCCAAGTAACACCGCTAGGTTACATTACTGTTAATATGTTTTTATTAAGGTAGTATTTTTATTTATTTTTCTGGTGCGCACCATCTGTATTAGCTTTTCTCGCTTTATTCTCCGACTTCTCACCGCCTGTCTCAATGCCCGCGTGGCTCCGCGCGGCTCCTCGCGCTCGCATCTGCACAGCAGATGAGGGCGTTTGGTGATTTTACAGCACATGCGATTGGTCTGTGTGCTTACTGCGCTGCACGTAAACCATAAAGACAATAAACGTTCCGCCGCTTTAAATGAATACGGTCAGAATTAAATCCTTCTCTCTAGTTTCGGTTTGGGTCCGGATCGGACAACGTCTGGGTCCGGACACGGACCGCGGTCCGCCAGTTGGTGACCTCTGCTTTAGATGTTCGAAAATTAATGGCAGTGAATGAAAGTAGGGGTGGGCGATATGGCGCTAAAATAATATCATGATATTTCATGGTGTTTTTGCAATAACAATACTTTTGGCGAAATGACAAAACAAAAAAAATAAAGAATACACTACTGCAACAAAATAGAAATTTAATTCTAAATGAGCTGCATATGATATGATACATGGCACACCCCTAACTGATATATAAAAAAAAAAAACAAGAATTTTATTAGATTTGAAACAGAAGTCAATAATCAAAAATGTCATAATACTAATAATGCACTCTTCCAGATAGCTTAATATATCCAGGATTAAATTAAAATAAATGATACTGGACAGATATAATCTGTCTCTAGTAGATATATAATGGGAAATGAGAACAGTGTACATTTGTTGCAAAAAAGTATAAATAAATAATATAGTACAATGTACTCCAGAAAGTCCTATTCTATTGGCAGTATTTCACGGTATATCACAGCATTTTTATTATAATTGTTTGCATGACTGGGCTTTAATATAGGTTTGTGAGTTACTGTACTGTTAGGAGTACATATAATATAAAAAACTAAGGCTTTTAATTTAGGCTTTTATTACTATTGGGTTTACTTTATCGAATGAAATTACACAATATAGGAAGAAATCAGACTTTAAGATCAGAAAAATAGCTGAGAAATGTAAACAAAATGCCTTAAAAATAGATACGCTAACAAATTTAACACGGCTCCCTTTACAAAATTAAATATTTGAATAAATAGTTCCATAAACCCTATAAACAAACCAAAAATACTCAATGTTTAAGTATTCAAAGACATATTTCTCAAAAGTTCTATTGCACAAGTTAGATAAAAGTTTAATATCAATTTACTATAGGTTATCCCTGAAGCCATTAGAGGCTTTACAGTATTTAAATCAGCTACAATTCCCTTCTTTCTCCAGTTAACAAATACATTAAATGTATGGCGGTATGAGAGAAATGCATACTGGTTCAAGTTCACCACGCGGTATACCGAATGAACCGGTATACCACCCAGCACTAACTGAAGGTAAGAACATCATTCTGAGAGCATGTCAGGTCCTGCTCACCTCCTGATGGGCGAGGTGAAGTGTGTGAAGATGGGCGAGGCCAGGCCGTAGTGGTGGAAGTCGCTGTCCATCCCCGAGCAGAAGTAGACAGCCTGCATCATGCAGCGGGTGGCCAGGATACGCAGCAGCGTGTTGAAGTAAGGAAAGTCCTCCAGAGTGGCTTCGTTCAGAGAGTCCGCCAGAGCTTTCGCTGAATCTGTGCGAATATCCAAATCCTGAGGAAGAGAAAAAGAAGATGAGTAGAAGATGAGATGAGATGAAGATGTGCATGTGCATCGAGTGTAAGCTGTGAGGTGTTATCTTGTGAGTGAGGCTGAATGCTGGCCAGCGTGCTCATGGCAAGACGAAGTGGCGAATTATGGGAGTTTGAAAGAGGCCTGACAGTGGCTGCAGCATTCGCCTCCACAGTCTTAGGATTTCCAAAGTTTTGCAATAAGCATTTTGTGCATCAATCCACAGTGAAATGTGCATCCAGTGAATATATCATAGAAAGCATTACCCAGACCTAGCTGTGTATTGTTTTTACATTTCCAATATCAATATGATGCTTTGAATTCACTACAGACACCTAAACTACGTTATTTTCAATACCTTTTTCTAAATTTGTACCCAAAACATACAAAAATCAATAATTATTCTCACAAAACGCATTTATTTAACAGCAGACAAGAGTAATCTCATTCTCATACTGTCACCATGAGAGAGACATCTTTCTCCATCTTGTTTAAACAAATGTTTGTGGTGCTTTATTAATTACAAAAACAGCAGCATTACTTTCACTGTCTTTTAAGAAGTAAAGGTTTTGGTTCACTTCTGGCAGACTTACTGTATTATATCTCAAGGTAGAGTGCAAAAGACACAGAGCAAGAGATAGCACTAGTGAGCAAAAGTAAGCACAAGAGAGGCAGAGACAGCGCAACAGAGACCCTACACACACATAAATCCATGGCAAAAGTGATGGAACCATATACAGCAGGGGTGTTTAATTAGAATTCAGTATGGTCCAGTTAGAGAAAATTTCGCCAGGCCAAGGTCCGGACCGTTGCCATTTTTAACTTGTGTTATGGGTCAGTATTATATACTGTATACTGAAGAAGCCTATAGTACTCCTGTCAGTGTTTTATGTCATCAACAACTGAAAGACAAAACAAATTACACATACCTGTATATTTCAAAAATATGTATTGTTTTATATAGGCCTGTAACAATCATACAGTAAATGGGAACACCCTTAATAATCGAGTCTATTAATGTGAATCTGTATGTCAGGTTTGTTTCAAAATGCTATATTTATAATTATAATAATTGTATTTATATTAGATTTAGGCCTGCCTGTCATGATAATTACATGAATGATAAAATCATACAATATATGGAGAAATGTTTGCTGAATATCAGCTTTTTTTTTTTTAACAGCAGTTTTATTTAATTTAATATTTTTACTGTATCATACTTTATTATGTTGTGGGTAAAACTGATGTGGGAAGTTGCGAATGCTTTTTGTCCCCTGGGGGTTGCCTTAGTTTTGAGGTAGGGTTGTTTTAGGAGTAGAAAGGTTTTTTTTTTCTTGCTGAGGAGTTCTGATCAGGTGGAGTAAAGTGGACTATTTTGCACTCTTGTCTCGGTTGGTTCTCTTTAATTCCTACAATTAACAACACTCAGTTACATTACTGTTAGTATATTTTATAAAGGTAGTATTTTGATTTCCTTTTCTGGTGCGCACCATCTGTATTAGCTTTTCTCGCTTTATTCTCCGACTTCTCATCACCTGCTTCGCCTGTGTGTGCTCCTCCGCGCTCTCGCATCTACACAGATCTGATTGGCAGAGGAGAGCGTTTGGTGATTTTACAACACACGTGATTGGTCTGTGAGTTTACTGCGCTGTAAAGCACGTAAACCATAAAGACGATAAACGTTCCGCCGCTTTAAATGAACACTGTCAGAATTAAATCCTTCTCTGTAGTTTATCGGTTTGGGTCCGGATTGGACAACGTCTGGGTCCGGACCCGGACCGCGGTCCGCCTATTAGTGACCCCTGAGATACAGTAACTCGTCCCATGTCCCATTGGTCGTATTGGTCGTGTTTTTACAGTAGAATGAGTTATAAGCGTCACATGTACCCTGGATTTAGCAGCTTTGATGAGGATATTGTAGTTGGATGGCGGGGGGTGAGGGGTGTTTTCTGAGCAGGGCACATTCAGAGAACTCGTCATAGATCTTCTGCGTCACTGAGATATTCACCAGCAACATGAATTCCTCCACCATTGAGTTTGTTTCTCTGAGAGAGCAGAGAAAAAGAGTTTTTTTTTTTTTTTACAAAAATTATCAGGTCAATAACAATATAATTATATAAAAAAATAAAAACAAATATACAAGTATTACAAAAAAAATTAATAGCATCTTTTAGCCAAGTAACAAAATAACATCTAATTCACAACAATGCTCTAATAAAATTCACTTCAGCTCTTTGGTCTGAAGATCTATGGGGTTGTGAGTCTCGCTGTCCATGTGGAACCGAACCTCTGGAGAGGACAGAGTCAGAGCCCTGCAACAGAAAACATTATATCATACACACGTTCTTATTATTATAATAAACTAATAAGAAATATAAAACTACATTACAAAACAGTCCTTCATGCTGATTGAAAGCATGTAACTTAACTTCAGAGATACACAACCTGATTATAAACAATAAGTAATAATCAAATAACCCCCACCATTATTACGGCACCCTGGTAAAATACACTGCTCAAAAAAATAAAGGGAACACTCAAATAACACAATAAAACTCCAAGTAAATCAAACTTCTGTGAAATTAAACTGTCCACTTAGGAAGCAACACTGATTGACAATCAATTATACCTGCTGTTGTGCAAATGGAATAGACAACAGGTGGAAATTATTGGCAATTAGCAAGACACACTCAATAAAGGAGTGGTTCTGCAGGTGGGGACCACAGACCACTTCTCAGAACCTATGCTGTCTGGCTGATGTTTTGGTCAGTTTTGAATGTTGGTGGTGCTTTCACACTCGTGGTAGCATGAGACGGACTCTACAACCCACACAAGTGGCTCAGGTAGTGCAGCTCTTTCAGGATGGCACATCAATGCGAGCTGTGGCAAGAAGGTTTGCTGTGTCTGTCAGCGTAGTGTCCAGAGACTGGAGGCGCTACCAGGGGACAGGCCAGTACACCAGGAGACGTGGAGGAGGCCGTAGGAGGGCAACAACCCAGCAGCAGGACCGCTACCTCCGCCTTTGTGCAAGAAGGAACAGGAGGAGCACTGCCAGAGCCCTGCAAAATGACCTCCAGCAGGCCACAAATGTGCATGTGTCTGCACAAACGGTTAGAAACCGACTCCATGAGGATGGTATGAGGGCCCGATGTCCACAGATGGGGGTTGTGCTCACAGCCCAACACCGTGCGGTACGCTTGACATTTGCCAGAGAACACCAGGATTGGCAAATTCGCCACTGGCGCCTTGTGCTCTTCACAGATGAAAGCAGGTTCACACTGAGCACATGACAGACGTGACAGAGTCTGGAGACGCCGTGGAGAGCGGTCTGCTGCCTGCAACATCCTTCAGCATGACCGGTTTGGCAGTGGGTCAGTAATGGTGTGGGGTGGCATTTCTTTGGAGGGCTGCACGGGCTGCATGTGCTCACCAGAGGTAGCCTGACTGCCATTAGGTACCGAGATGAGATCCTCAGACCCCTTGTGAGACCATATGCTGGTGCGGTTGGCCCTGGGTTCCTCCTAATGCAGGACAATGCTAGACCTCATGTGGCTGGAGTGTGTCAGCAGTTCCTGCAAGATGAAGGCATTGAAGCTATGGACTGGCCCGCCTGTTCCCCAGACCTGAATCCGATTGAGCACATCTGGGACATCATGTCTCGCTCCATCCACCAACGTCACATTGCACCACAGACTGTCCAGGAGTTGGCGGATGCTTTAGTCCAGGTCTGGGAGGAGATCCCTCAGGAGACCATCCGCCACCTCATCAGGAGCATGCCCAGGCGTTGTAGGGAGGTCATACAGGCACGTGTAGGCCACACACAATACTGAGCCTCATTTTGACTTGTTTTAAGGACATTACATTAAAGTTGGATCAGCCTGTAGTGTGTTTTTTCACTTTAATTTTGTGTGTGGCTCCAAATCCAGGCCTCCATTGGTTAATAAATTTGATTTCCATTGATGATTTTTGTGTGATTTTCAACTTTGTACAGAACAAAGTATTCAATGAGAATATTTCATTCATTCAGATCTAGGATGTGTTATTTGAGTGTTCCCTTTATTTTTTTGAGCAGTGTATAAATCAGTCTATTTACTTAATTTAAAAGATTATTAAAATGTCATATTCAAATTTAATGGGTCTTTTTATATGTTATGTCTTTTAAGTGATTGTTCTTAAAATATATAGAGACAATGTATAAAATGCAGAAAATTAATTTAAATAATTTTTTACTTAAAGATTCAACTAAATTATGTGCTCAATGTTTTGCTTTTTTGGCATTTGGCCAGCATGATATTAAGAAAACTACAGACAACATTTCTCCCAAATTCCAAATAATAATATTGTCATTTAGAGCATTTATTTGCAGAAAATGAGAAATGGCTGAAATAACAAAAAAGATGCAGAGCTTTCAGACCTCAAATAATGCAAAGAAAACAAGTTCATATTCATGAAGTTTTAAGAGTTCAGAAATCAATATTTGGTGGAATAACCCTGGTTTTTAATCACAGTTTTCATGCATCTTGGCATCATGTTCTCCTCCACCAGTCTTACACATTGCTTTTGGATAACGTTATGCCTTTACTCCTGGTGCAAAAATTCAAGCAGTTCAGCTTGGTTTGACGGCTTGTGATCATTTATCTTCCTCTTGATTATATTCCAGAGGTTTTCAATCTGGTTAAATCAAAGAAACTCATCATTTTTAAGTGCTCTCTTATTTTCTTCCAGAGCTGTATATTAAAGTCCTCCAGATGATCTATTAAACTGGCAGCTGTTACCTTTTCTCGATTCGCTGCGCCTTTAAGATCTTGGCTAGCTTGTTCAGCCCCTGCAGGCTCTCGGTGATGTCATCGTTCATGCTGGCATCATCGATTCTCATCTGAGCTTCGGCGTACGTCAGAGAAGCCTGAAACGACATCACTTATGTTCATTTCTGAGGAATAGACTCATCGCTCTAAGCACATGCTTATACATTAACTGTTTATCATTATATTGATGTTGCACTTGTAGAGCAGCTATAATCCAGTTTTACAATAATATTGGTGTTCAGAAAGACAATTCAGGGATTTCTTTAGCAAAAAAAAAAAAAAAAAAAAAAAAAAAAGATTATTTATGAACCTTATTTTTAAACTGGACATCTTAGCAATGCACACAATTGACATATATATATATATATATATATATATATATATATATATATATATATATATATATATATATATATATATATATATATATGTATGTATGTATGTATGTATGTATGTATGTATGTATGTATATATATATATATATATATGTATATATATATATATATATATATATATATATATATATAATTAAAATATAATTATATTATATATAATTAAAATAATTAAATAAATCAAAAACAGTTCATATAATCTTGCACTATAAGGCACACTTGAAATGATCAAAAATAGCTTTATGTATGAATTTTACCAGTCAGGTTGAAAGAAGCAGTAAAGCCACTCCGCTGAAGTACAGTGTTATAAAGGAGTTTCAGTTTAGTTCTCCAGCACCAAGACTGGAGGCTGGAGCATTATTAGCATTAGCCGCTAACCGTGCTAAGTGCTAGCTCTCTCACCGTTCAGAGGTGATTATTATCTGCCTGCTGCTAACCCCGGCTAGCACTGCTGGAGCAGCATTAGCATTAGCCGCTGACTGCACTAAGCGCTAGTTAGCTCTTTAGCCGTTCAGAAGAGAGTATTTTCTGGCTGTAGCTTTTGTGTTTACCCTGTTAAAACAAGCTACGTGGGAAGAACCACTAGCTAATATCACCCTGAGTTATCAGAACACTCAGGGTTCCTCAGTGTAGTGCTGTTGGGCTAGCCTTGGTAGAAATCTGGAAATCTAAGCTTACTGTAAATAAACAAAAGCACTTTACTCACCCAAATAAATGGTTTTCAGCAGAGAAATCTGTGTAGATTAACATCCAGTGCTTGCGTTAATGTTTTTTAAATTTTTTTTTTTATTACAGATTTGTTTACTTATCTTAGCTTAGCTTTACACCCAGCGGCGAGACCCACTGAATTAGAAGGGAAACATGGCGACACCCCTGTTCCTTACTAGTGTCACATAATGCGCCTTATAATCCAGTGCGCTTTATAGTGCAAAAAATATGGTATATCTGAGAAGTCTCATAGATGATAAATAGAACATAAGCAACTTTAACACATAAACGTGCATTATTCCTTATTAAAATCTAAAATTTGAAGCTTTTATACACTATTGAGCGTACGTAAACCTACATTGGGATATCTGGAATTCTCGGCCATCCATCGATCGCCACGATGATCCTCTGACCCACCAGCGTGGAGGCCTGTCGAGTCTCGATTCGAATCCGCGGGATGCGTCTGTCTGCTGGAGTGAAGATGTGCCTGGTGGCCTGGGCGATGAAGATGAAGAACAGTGTTAATAACAGGGGAGGAAATCACAGAGCATCTCACGATACGATATCACAATACTGTGATTCTGTGTTATATTCTTATATATAAAATTCTCTACAATTCTTCACAGCCTCTGTGTAACTGAAGAGGATAAAAAAAATCCTAAATAAGCAAATACCAGGAATTATGGGTTTATTATTTTTTTTATTTAACCAAGTATATTTTTCACTGCATGTTTACCTTATTCATTTGATTATAGGGCCACCTTGTGGAGTAATGAAGCAGTAAGTTTGACTTTAGTACCATATTTTTTGCATCGGATTATAAGGCGCACTATTAATGAAAATCTATTTTCTGGTCTATTTTCATTCATAAGGTGTACCAGATTATAAGGGATATTAAGTGACATTAGTAAGGATGCCTACTTTAAAGTGAGCAAGGGTGTCGCCAAGTTTTCCTTCTAATAGTGAAGCTGGGGGGAGTGCCTAAGTAAACAAAACTGTAATTCTTTAATAAAACATTTTCTTTTAAAGTCAAACGAGAGCTGGATGTTAATCTACACAGATTTCTCGACTGAAAAACTGTTAATTTGGGTGAGTAAAGTGCTTCTGTTTATTTACAGTAAGCTAAGAATTTCAGCATTAATTGTAGCTTGTTTTAACACAATAAACACGCAGACTACAGTCCAAAATACTCGTCTCTGAACAGCAAAAGAGCTATCGCTGTGGTTAGCAGCTAATGATAAATGCTGCTGCTCCCAGCCTTAGTGCTGGAGAAACTTCCCTGAAAACTACCTTTACTTCAGCTGCAAAGTGGCTTTACTGCTCCTTACAACCTGACTGGTACAATTCATACATAAGGTGCACCAGATAAGGTGTACTGAAGATTTTGGGGGAAATTAAAGGATTTTAAGTGTGCCTTATAGTCTTACAAATTACTAATCGAAAAAATTATCGTCAGATTAGTCGACTACCAAAATAATCATTAGTTACAGCCCTAAAGCAAACACTGCATTAGTAACAAACATTAGGCATGGTCAATAGTTCTTTACAGGGATTGGACAAGCTATTCGTGCCTTTGCACATCTATGTCACCAATGGGTGCAATCAAAAGTAGCTGAATGCTGCATTCATTTAAAGGGGTACCCACATACAGCTCTGGAAAAAATGAAGAGACCACTTCAGTTTCTAAATCAGTTTCTCTGATTTTGCTATTTATAGGTTTATATTTGAGTTAAATGAACATTGTTTTTTATTCTATAAACTACAGACAACACTTCTCCCAAATTCTAAATAAATATATTGTCGTTTAGAGCATTTATTTGCAGAAAATGAGAAATGGCTGAAATAACAAAAAAGATGCAGAGCTTTCAGACCTCAAATAATGCAAAGAAAACAAGTTCATATTTATAAAGAATTTAAGAGTTCAGAAATTAATATTCGGTGGAATAACCCTGGTTTTTAATCACAGTTTTCATGCATCTTGGCATGTTCTGCTCCACCAGTCTTACACACTGCTTTTGGATAACTTTATGCCTTTACTCCTGGTGCAAAAATTCAAGCAGTTCAGTTGATGGCTTGTGATCATCCATCTTCCTCTTGATTATATTCCAGAGGTTTTCAATTAGGTTAAATCAAAGAAACTCATCATTTTTAACTGATCTAATATTTTCTTCCAGAGCTGTATACTCAGACATATACATCGTACCTCAGTGCTGTCCTCTCCTTCCCCATGGATGAAGACCGTGGCCTCCAGGTTGTTCTCGGTTGGCGCGGAAAGAGCCCTGCAGGAAAGTGCCGCTCTTAATGCCCGCCTGGATTCTGGACAGCGGCAGGTGTTCTGGGAACATCAGCTTACTGCCCGTTATATCATTCTGCAGGAAGATTATTAGGAAAATGTGAGTTTAAACAGGAGGAATCTTACAGGGAGAAAAGGGTTCATCACTGCTGATCTCACCTGATCATCAGACGCCAGTGCCAGACTGTCCACCAGCTCAGGATTACCAATCAGGCTCTTAATGTACTCCTCACCTGCACACAAACACATCCATAAAACCCTACTGATTCATCTGTTTATCCAACTATCCATCCATTCATTCATTAATCCAAATATACATGCATCTATTCATCCTTTACAATTGCAATCCATCCATCTTTCTGTCCACCCCAATAGATATCCATACATCCATCTAATTATCTATACATCTTACTATTACTTACTATTGATGCATTTGTCCATCTCACTATACACTACTCTATCCCTGTATCCATCCTCACAGCCTTTCATCCATTCTTCTGACCATCCATCCCAATACACTGTCACAAATCCATTCATCCAATTATCCCACTTTGAACCCCTTTCACTATCTAGTCAGGCATCCATCTGTCCATCCAACTTATCCATCCCACCCAGCCATCCTTCACCCACCTGTTAAAATGATCTCACTACTTGTCCATCCAGCCATCCAACTGTGTATTAGGGGTGTCACGATTCTCTAAATCCTCGATTTTATTTTATTTCCGATTTTAGGGTCACAATTCGATTCTCGATTTTCTTTCTGGCCTATGTCAGTTTTGGATTAATTTATGGTCAGTCATTGGTTTGATTAATCAAATTAACAATATCTTACTTCAAAAGGTGGGCTTGATATAAGTGATGCAAAGTGATTAAAGTGATCTGTAATACACCACATTAGGCACTAATGGTCAAATTTTAATTATTTAATTAAGATAAACGTAATGCCATCTAGTGGCTTTTTTGGTAACAGCAGTGTGCACTATTAAAACAGCAATGTGCAACATAACAAAATAAATAATAAAAAAAATACAGGAGCAGTCACGTACAAAATAATAGAACGATTAGAGCCGTAACTAAATTAACTATATCCTATTATAACAGTTAAACATGAAAAATAAGACTTCAAGACTTTTTGCGTAGCATGCAGCGCCATCAAGAATTTCCCCCGGGGATCAATAAAGTATCTATCTATCTATCTATCTATCTATCTATCTATCTATCTATCTATCTATCTATCTATCTATCTATCTATCTATCTATCTATCTATCTATCTATCTATCTATCTATCTATCTATCTATCTATCTATCTATCTATCTATCTATCTATTTGCATAGTGCTCGCCCGCGTGCTTGCGTAGCTTACAGGGAGGGATCGTCGTTCCTCTTTTTGACTTCGAGGCTCGAGACCATGACCTCATTTTGACCGATTTCGGTGAAATATCGAAATCGTGACACCCCTACTATGCATCCATTCATTAATCCACTAATCCCACTATCCATTCATCTATCCATCCCACTATCCAATCCACTGCCCAGTCACACCATCCGTCCAATTAACTATACATCCATTCTACTGTCCATCCCACTACCTAGTCACACATACATTTATTCAACTATCCATCTACACTTCCTTCTATCCCTTTATAGATATTTATTTGTCATTCCATTAGCCAGTCTTTTATCCATCCATCCAATCATCCTACTATCCATCCACAAGTATTTCCACCCTAGTGAAGCAACCATCTTCCAATTCATCTCACTATTCGTTTATCCAGCTAATCATCTCACTGAATCGTACAACTGTTCATCCACCTGTCAATTTAACTATCCATCACTCCCACTATTATTCCATTACATCATACAACTCTTCATCCATCTATCAATTTAACTATCCATCCATCCATCCATCCATCCCACTATTATTCCATTATATCATCCAACTGTTCACCCATTCAGGTAAATTCAAGTGCAATATACAGCACATACATCTGTAGGCCAGCAGGCCGCTCTGCTCAGCTTTCTCCTTGTTGGCTCGGACGTTGGTCAGCAGCACAACCTTCAGCTCTCCTACATTCGGGGCTTTACTCAGGTGATCTGTGTACCGTTTAGCCGCCACACGGATGGCCCGATCGTTGCGGTCGTTGGCGATCTCTCCCTGCTCCCGCTCGATAAACGTCTCCCTGAATGAAACAGACGAAAATGTAGTCAGATTATACTCTTACTGTTATATACTTGGGCTGTAGCAATGAAAATAAACTGAGCTTTTAAATGGATGCAAAAACGTTGAATTTCCAAAGCCTTAGTCTGTATTAAAGCAGTAAAGCTGGAACAGATGGTGTTGCTGCTGTTACTCTCTACTGCCACATTTACACATTTACACACAGCATTTTCACGCTTTCATCATCATAATAACTAGAAAAAGACACAGATAAACACAGAGAACTCTGTAACTATTAAAAGTAGAACTCTTTTCTTTAGAGAAATTACAGATGAAGCCAGAGAGAGTGGTGAGGACTGTTTCCTACACCTTTAAAAGACTCTTGGAAACTGGAGAAAACTGCTACAGGAAGAGTCACGTCTGGCTGACCCACATACCTGTCAAGCCTCCTGTTTTGGCCGGGATACTACCGTATTTTACTCCTCTTTCCCGCCGTCCTCCCGTATTAGTATTTTCCCGTAAACTTCCCGTATTATATTAAAATTTTAAAAACTTTATTATTGAGGAGACAGCTGTGTGTCTCTTAACCAATCGTGGTGCCGGTTAAAGGAGAAAGTCCTGCCTTTCAGGAGAAACAGCCAATCAGGTTGCTGGTTTTGCGGAGCGCAGAGGAGGGTCAGGAGGTGTCCCTTAGCTCCCTATCGACCATAGATCAATCATTATGTATATCAGCAGTGTATTAGACACATCATACCACCACTTTATTAAATGCCTTTAAAGAGAGAAAGCTCTAGAATATACAGAACAGTGTTAATATGCAGTAGAATATGCAGGAACAGGGTTGAGAAACACTGATATAACGTGACTTCTGTTCATTTTTTTATTTACTGTAATTGTATGTTTTCAGCAACTAGACAGCAGTTTAGTCAATAGTGTGACAATGTTTAAGCAAGTTTGTGAAAAGCATAAAGAGAAAGAATGTTGCAAAAGAAACGCTAGATCATTTTTATACATCTTTTGTGAATGTTGCAGAATTAATTTATTTTCATAGTTCAGGGAGAGTTTTAGGGTTTGTTAGAATTTGTTCAAATCTCAAGTATTGTGGGGTAAGAATTACATATGTAGGAATGTCCACAACATTTTAGTGTAAACAAAGGTAGACCTATCAGATTCTAAACATCTAATTGTAGTTTGTAAGTGGTTCACAGGTGATCACGTTCCTGATTAAAGGATCGTCAATTATAACGATCTGTGAGGACAGAACAGACCATGTGATTGTGATTAAACAGATATCCCCAAATTAGGCCATTTAAATGAATTAATTTTCAATTCCATATAAACAAATAGATTGTTAGCTCAATGCCACACAACAGTGTCAGGGAACTCCAGGCCTGGAGGGCTGAATTCCTGAAGAATTCTGGCATTTTCCAGCTCTGGAGCACCTGGTTCAACTCTCTGGTAATTGCCGGGTTTGGTAGGTGTGTCAGAGGAGGTAAATCAGAAAACTGCGCTGGACCCAAGCCCTTTTGAAACATCTGGCTTTTGGATTTCTTTTAAAATTGTTCAATAAATACTCCTAAATATGATATTTTCAACAAGATGATTTGATATACAAGATGTTTGGGTATAAAGAAACAGTTTTATGTTGAACAGTTTAAAGAATCGACACAGGATTCAGAGGCTCTTGGAAGAAGTTGTAAAGTAAAACTGGAGAATTCATATATTATATATATTATAAGGTTCTTGAAACATCTCTTAAGCTTCTAAAATAGATTCTAGTCTGTTTAACCACATTTTTACAATGTATTTCCACATTTGCTCCTGTATAGCTTTGATGTCTTAAAGGGGCACTAAACCCTGTGATTTTTTTGTGACTCCACCCTCAGCTCAAAATTGAAAAAGGCTAAAAAAATGAGAGGCATAATTTGAGAGGGGCACTGGGTGATGTATGGGTTTAGGGGTGGGGCAGGGGGGAGATCTGATTGGCTGAGCTGCAGCAGATAGTTGGACACCAGGGGCCTCATGTACTAAAGGTGCGTACGCACAAAAACATTGCGTACGCCATATTTCACGCTCACGGTCTGATGTACTAAATTTGACTTGAACGTGTGAAAGTGCGTTCCCCCACGGAAGTTTTGTTTTGGGCGTACGCCTTTTTTTTGTGCGTATGTATTGTGTTTTTGTCATTTGGCGACACTTAGAGGCGATGCATTGAAATTACAACTATTAAGATATTCTTTATGCAAACATTGAAGTAAGCATTATTGGGTAAAATAAAGTAAATTAATCAGACAGTTTCATTGTCTTACAGAAATAATCGTTTAACGTGTTTCCACTTAGCCTAGATTAGGTTTGCGCTGGAGTTGTTGGAGATGCAGCGTTGGCATTACTGGAAAATACTGCTAATGGCCGAATTCATTGAGCGCGTATTTTCCGTGACCATTATGTTTTTTTGGCCCATGACGATGACTGGCTTATAAGCAGTTTTAGATTTCCAAGAGGATAAGAGTATAAGAAAACAAGCTGAGTGCGTGACGTGTGTCTTTTTGGTAGGCAACTCATTTAAAGCATTTAAATGAAAGCATTTATCTTAGAATAATAAAACTTAAAACATGGGTAATTATACGCTATGCGTATATATTATTATTATTATTATTATTATTATTATTATTATTATTAATAATAATAATAATATTATTAATAATATAACATTATACTCTGCGTAATTGAGGGAGGAGTCGTGGCAAGTGTGATGCTTTCGTGCATTTGCGCTTGATTTCAAGTTGATTGTGATGTACTAAGAGAAAGTACATGGAATTCTGCCTACGCACGGTTTGATAAATCCGGATTTTTTTGTGCGTACGGAACTTTTCAGATCTGAGCGTACGGAACATTTTAGTAGGAAGTCCACGCAAGTCTTAGTACATGAGGCCCCAGAAGAGGGACGGTATTATTGACTGACTGATCTGCATATTGTGATGTGTCTGCGTACCAAAAAACATAGAAACATCATCCTTGCCTATAGCACAGTTGAACCATCACTGATTGTGGAAACTTCCTACTAAGACTACGTTCCCATTACAAGCCACATTGATCAAATCAGATTTTTTTGTTCAGATCAGATTTGGCTATCTTGACGGTTCACATTCACAAATGTAAGTGATCTGTATCTGTGTGTAATGTGAACGAATCTGTCCCTGAAACTTCTCACATGCGCACATTGATACCTGTATAAACGTCGCCTTCTTCACCAACAACAAAAACCCTCATATTAGAGAGACGACTCGTAGCTTTATAAAAGGGAAATGGATGAGTTAGCACCGAGAGATGGGTGGGTACGAGAGAGAAGCACGTAGCGCTAATTCTTATGCGTAAAAGCAAAAAGACACATGAATTCTGATTTGACCGTTCACATTTATGTCGAATGTCCATGAATCAGATTTCTGATTTAGGACCACATATGAAAGTGATTCAAATCTGATAAAAAAAAATTTAAAAAAAGGATTTAGCACGTTCACACAGCCATGAAAAAATCAGATCTGAGCCACACTGAGCAAAACATTTAATGTAAACGTAGCCTAGACCTCAAGCAGCTTGAACTGTGTGTCTCTCCACTCTTCCTCCAGACTCTGCTCCCTTCATTTACAAATAAAATGTAAAATTTACTGATGATCAGTGATGGTTTGGAGAGACATGTCATCTGCTGGTGTTGATCCACTGTGTTTTATCAAATACAAAGTCAGTGCAGTGTTTTCCCACAAAATCTTACAGCACTTCATGCTTCCCTCTGTTGACTGTTAACTTTTATGGTGATGTGAAAGATTTCATTTTCCAGCAGGACTTGGCACACTGCCAAAAGTACTAATTGGTCATTTAGGTTTTGAGACTACATTGGTGAGATTGTGTTTGTGTGTGTGTGTGTGGTATAGAGGGTGGTTTACCTGGTGCATGACTACATTAGTATCTGGGAGGAGGTAGTGTGTGTGTGTGTGTGTGTGTGTGTGTGTGTGTGTGTTTGGTATAGAGGGTGGTTTACCTGGTGCAGGACTACATTAGTATCTGGGAGGAGGTAGTGTGTGTGTGTGTGTGTGTGTGTGTGTGTGTGTGTGTGTGTGTGTGTGTTTGGTATAGAGGGTGGTTTACCTGGTGCAGGACTACATTAGTATCTGGGAGGAGGTCGTGTCAATAAGTAAGTTACACAGGTCGCTGTCTATCTGGCAGTCCCGCAGCAGCACAGGAGCTCCGTCCCCGCACTCCACGCACACCTCACTCCCGCACCAGATGTCATCCCGCAGATAATGGTCCCGCACGATCTTCAGCACCCCGCCCGAGCGCGTCTTCTTCACAAAGGTCTTAGACTTCAGCATGATTTAACCCCGCTAATACAGATAAATACGCACACCAATACACACAAACACACTCCTATACACACGTGTATCCGGCCGGAGCAACCACAAAACACGTCCGGGCTGCTACAACCCCCCGCAGCCGGTGTTCTTTCGAAATGTCCTACCGTGTCGAACCGTGCTGCCCTAATGTATATTAAAGTGCAAAATACAAAAGAAGCACTATTTTAGGTGCTTCTAATGTATATTAAAGTGTAAAAAAACAAAAGAAGCACTATTTTAGGTGCTTCTAATGTATATTAAAGTGTAAAAAAAACAAAAGAAGCACTATTTTAGGTTCTTCTGATGTATATGTAAGTGTAAAACACAAAAGAAGCACTTAGGTGCTTCTAATGTATATTAAAGTGTAAAAAAACAAAAGAAGCACTATTTTAGGTTCTTCTGATGTATATGTAAGTGTAAAATACAAAAGAAGCACTATTTAGGTGCTTCAAATGTATATTTAAGTGTAAAAATACAAAAGGAGCACTATTTTAGGTGCTTCTGATGCATATTGAAGTATAAAAATACAAAAGGAGCACTATTTAGGTGCTTCTAATGTATATTAAAGTGTAAAACTACAAAAGAAGCACTTTTAGGTGCTTCTTATGTATACTTAAGTGTAAAATACAAAATAAGCACTATTTTATGTGCTTCTAATGTATATTAAAGTGTAAAATACAAAAGAAGCACTAATTTATGTGCTTCTAATGTATATTAAAGTGTAAAATAAATACAAAATAAACACTATTTTAGGTGCTTCTAATTTATATTAAAGTGTAAAAATACAAAAGGAGCACTATTTTAGGTGCTTCTAATGTATATTAAAGTGTAACAATACAAAAGAAGCACTTTTAGGTGCTTCTAATGTATACTTAAGTGTACAATACAAAATAAGCACTATTTTATGTGCTTCTAATGTATATTTAAGTGTAAAATAAATACAAAAGAAGCACTATTTTAGGTGCTTCTAATGTATATTAAAGTGTAAAATACAAAAGAAGCACTATTTTAGGTGCTTCTAATGTATATTAAAGTGTAAAATAAATACAAAAGAAGCACTATTTTAGGTGCTTCTAATGTATATTAAAGTGTAAAATAAATACAAAAGAAGCACTATTTTAGGTGCTTCTAATGTATATTAAAGTGTAACAATACAAAAGAAGCACTTTTAGGTGCTTCTAATGTATACTTAAGTGTACAATACAAAATAAGCACTATTTTATGTGCTTCTAATGTATATTTAAGTGTAAAATAAATACAAAAGAAGCACTATTTTAGGTGCTTCTAATGTATATTAAAGTGTAAAATACAAAAGAAGCACTATTTTAGGTGCTTCTAATGTATATTAAAGTGTAAAATAAATACAAAAGAAGCACTAATTTATGTGCTTCTAATGTATATTAAAGTGTAAAATAAATACAAAATAAACACTATTTTAGGTGCTTCTAATGTATATTAAAGTGTAAAAATACAAAAGAAGCACTATTTCCAGTTACACTTTTGTGCAATGGCAGTGCGTCCAGGTTGTTTGATGCACATAAACCCCCCTAAAACAGATGAATTATAAATTAAAAAAACACAATAAAAAATTTAATTGTGTAGGTCAGCGCATGCGCAGTACCTTTGGGAAGCATGTATCGATGGGTAGCACAATTCGACAGAACTCCGGCCGGAGTGGGTTTAACCTTAGCTTAGCACACAGACCTCCGCGATTACCTCGCCTTTTTTACGTTTGCGATATATATATATATATATATATACATGTGTGTGTGTGTGTGTGTGTGTGTGTGTAGATATTAAACTACCTCTGCTTAATAGGCAACAAGTAATTAGAACCATTCAGTGGAACCATTCATTAAATCTCTGAATATTGACCATATAAAATATAAGGTATATTAATATAAATACTCCATACTTCAGTATTTTTAATAATAGACACAATCCATATTCTGAACACATCATTACCTGGCTACCAATCACACAGCGAGTGGAGCTGCCCTCTTTTACATGACGGTCACAGGAACGCTGTGGCGTCATGGATGTTCTATGACGTCATCGCCGCGATAGCGTATAAAAGCGGCTCAGACTGGCAGGTTGGTGTTTTGTGACTGTGCTGATAGAGTTGGAGATGGAGATGGAGACGGAGATGGAGATATATACAGAGACAGAAAGTGATAGGATCCTGGAGGAAATTTGCCATATTATGCGTGATCCACTTCGGGCAGTTATACTGAAAGCATTAATTTACGATTCCGTTTGTTTTGGCTTTATGTTGGGGGGTGCTTTGGGAGCTGCCCTCGGAGCTGCCCTGGCAGCTGCCCTGGGATATAAGGTGGTCGCTGGTGTGTGGGTCGTTGGTGTGTTGGCCAATCGGTCTGTTCTGTTTCGCTCTGTGAGGAGGGTGTTTTGGCGCTGGTAAACCGTCTCCGGCGGCTGGGTCGAGCCGCTCTCCGGCGCTGATAGCCCGCCTTCGAAGTCTGGGTCGAGCCGCTCTCCAGCGCTGATAACCCGCCTTCGAAGTCTGGGTCGAGCCGCTCTCCAGCGCTGATAGCCCGCCTTCGAAGTCTGGGTCGAGCCGCTCTCCAGCGCTGATAACCCGCCTTCGAAGTCTGGGTCGAGCCGCTCTCCAGCGCTGATAGCCCGCCTTCGAAGTCTGGGTCGAGCCGCTCTCCAGCGCTGATAGCCCGCCTTCGAAGTCTTGGTCGAGCCGCTCTCCAGCGCTGATAACCCGCCTTCGAAGTCTGGGTCGAGCCGCTCTCCAGCGCTGATAGCCCGCCTTAGAAGTCTGGGTCGAGCCGCTCTCCAGCGCTGATAACCCGCCTTCGAAGTCTGGGTCGAGCCGCTCTCCAGCGCTGATAGCCCGCCTTCGAAGTCTGGGTCGAGCCGCTCTCCAGCGCTGATAGCCCGCCTTCGAAGTCTGGGTCGAGCCGCTCTCCAGCGCTGATGTATAAAAACATTTGGTCTAAAAAAAATTGGAGTTTAGAGAATTTGTCTGTGTTTATATATTAACCAATATATAGACATACATGGTCCATGCATATATTGCCCTATATTAAACAATATATGTACTTTTGCCATATATTTTTGTTTCATAAGGGATACCTCTACACCTTCTTATATATATATATATATATATTATTTATCTGTTTCTTCTAAATCTTTGTTTTAACAATATCAATTACTTCCAATACCTTGTTTACTTTGGAATGCTCTCAGCGTTGTTGCAAATGAGCCAAACACCCGTTATGTAAACCAAAGCAAAAATAAAAAATGATGATGAAATCTAACAGTTGTTGAAAATACTAACTATGTGTAGACTGCACACATCCTGTGATGCACGAAGTTAAATCAAGTTCAAACAACATGATGTACTACACATAATATTTTTCTAAATGTAATACTAATACTGTCTCATCTGTGGTGACGTTTTCTTGTGAATTTATTTCAATAGCTTTTAAACCTTGATGATATTGATACAGAACAAGTTGGATTAGAACAAATTCCACCCACATGATGTACTACAACTCTTATATTTATATCTTTATCCCTGGCTGATCTGTGGCAATAGGTTTTTGTGAATTAATTTCAATAGCTTTTAAACCGTTGATGGTACTGATATAAAACAAGTTGTATTAGATCAAGTACCACACACATGACATACTACAACTCTGATATTGGTCAATTTAACCCTTGCTGACCTGTGGCAATAGATATAGAAGAAACAGATAAATAAATAATATATAAGAAGAAAAAAAATAACATTAAACTAAAACTGCTGAAATAATTGTGCAAGTGTAGCGGTATTAGTTATTTTTCATAATATTTATTTCAAAAGTAGTCACAATAGAACGTAAACCTTTTAATTCTATCATCTGAAAATTCTGAAAAATCTGACAGTCAGACTTGGGGTAGCAAAATGGGCTACAAGTGATTATTTGATAAAATATATACTCAATTTAAACACACTTTCTCGCAAAATCAGAATGAAATATTTTATGATATATCTTTAAAGCCTACAGTAAGAAGCAAACCGTAATACTGATAGTATTGAAACTAATCCACAGATAACAGTGGAGAGGGAGAAGACAGACAAACAAATCCATTACTCAGGTAATTCTTTATTACAAACAATGACCATAGCCAACCAGGTCAATTTGACAGTCAAAATATAAAACCGCTAAATAATTAGATGCAGCTAGTCTTTACTGCCCAATGAGTGCGGTGGCAATGAAAAACTCCATTCTGTTAGTGAAAAAGGAAGAAACCTTGGGAAGACCCAGACTAATTGGTTTGCTAGCCTCTTAAAATTGCTGCTTTATCTTTGAATATATACAGAAAAACATTTTAAACCTGTGCATATTAAAATGTATTTCCATTATATTATATTTTAAACATATCATAGTGTTTTTTTAAACTTTCCTTTGATGATGGGCATAGTAATCCTTTATGTTCCAACCAGATCAGAGGCATCGTATGACATCTAAGAATATGATCAAATGTGTACAAAATATTCATTTCATATGCATATTACAATAGGACTCCTTCTGGACAATATGAATCCCAGGTACAGTTAGAAAATGGGCCTTTCTGGAGTATCTTATCAGCATCATTGTCAGCTTTACAACTAATTATTAATTGATATTATACATTAAACTTAAGAATGTTATAATGAATAATAATTATTTATAACTAGTTAATGATTAATAATGCCTTAATGTAGGAAAGTCTTCACTTTGTTTGTTTCAGTTAAATCAGCAAGGTGTAGTTCATAGACCACCCACTAGATGGCGATAAAGCCTTATAGTTGAATGCTATTTTCCTGTGTAGCTAGTGTTTTGTCCTTCATGTTCTGCTGTAGTTCCCTCGTGCAGTAAACAGAGCTGGAAGCAGATCCACTGTTCATTTGATGACAAATGCACTATAATCTACAGTTTGTGTACGTCAATTTGACCAAAGTACGTTTGTTGATAACTCTAACGCTATAATGAGTAATATATTTTGTAGTTGGCTTCATATGTTGATCCTAGGTTACATATTGCATCCATTTTTTTACTAGCAGAGCTAACTGCAGGAGTTAAAGTGAATGATATTGTGTATGTTTGTTAATCCTATGTCAATCTTTTACGCTATTTGACTACTGAAGCACTTCAAATGTGTGTCCTATTAGTAGAGTAACTGCTTTATAGTGAGTAGTTTGCACTAACTATAGTCACTGTAAGAAATATGGATGAATATCTCTCTGAGCCCTGCTCTCTTACCAGAGCCTAGTGTTTCTAAGACCTACCAAGCCAGCACCCCCAGAGTACCCACTCTACTTCACTTCACTTGTGTGATAATTAGTTGAGACATTCTGTCATAGGTACTGTTAATTAATGTATCCTTATTGTAAAGTGTTAGCATTAATTAGTTTTTTCCTGAATTCTTTTTAAAGAATTTTTTGTGATCTTGCTCCCGTCGTGCATGAATGTGAATGGAAAATTTGACAGTTGACATTGCTTTATATTGACACTCTCCACCAAATTGTACCCCATAAGATGTCTAGTGATCATTCTGAAGCTTAAACATTTTGATAAAAGGATGGTTGTTTATTCTTTAAAAGTACAGTGCTAAGTATGTATTTCTCTTAAACAGCAAAACTTGCTTTATAGCAATTTCTTTCCTTCATTATCTACATTTGATTTATGCATTTTAATTTTAGTTTAAAAACTCTATTTTCTTAAACTACTTCATATTATTTCATTTACACACTCAAAAAATAATTTTATTCATTTTTTTACTTTCATTTTAACAGAATTTTTTTTTCTAGTGTTGCTAGAATCAAAATGCTGATCACAAAAGCTCCCGAGATAAATTGGCATTAAGGAAAATTAAAGAAAGTGATGCACAAAAGAAAAGAGGGCAGCAACACCACAAAGCAGACGTGTCTTGATAGCAAGTTACATGAAATCTGTCCATGAAAAAGAAAAAAGAAAAAAAAAAACATAATAATATGTAAAAGGTGAAATGCACAAGGATTAGCTGGGTGTAGTAGCAGTCTCAAGCTCTCACACCTTCCTCACTCCTCTATGAACTTACTACGTTGAAGGAGATTCATTGGAGATTTTGAGCTTGTAAACAAAAGTCACGAAAGTAAAAACATTTGTCCCCACATCCACACACAAGTTTACTGCAGTATTACTGTCTTCTAATGTCATCTTTTTTTTGTTGCAGATATTATGCTGCTTTTTTCTGGAACAGGAATCCGAAGGAAAACTGGCATTAACCTTCAAAGGGAATTTAACAGATTTCTCTAATGTTACAGACATACCATGAAATGGTTGTGAGTGGGGTGAGAGAGTAGGATGAGAGAGTGAGTGGAGCCCTCTTCTGTTGGCTGTTGTTTATTAATAAAGAATAATGATTTTTTTTGTGTATTTGTGAATCCTATTCTAGGGCACTCATTATCCAGCTGATCCAACTCACCAGCTAAATTGATAATCAGTCAATCAACCTTTATGATCACTTATTTACACCTTGGTGACCCTCATTTACAATGCAGCTGAACATTTACAGTTTAGAAGGGATTGAAAAGTGATAATATGGATGAGAAATATATATATATATAAACCATAAGATTTACACAAAAAGTAAAACATATTTAAAATTAAGAAAAAATAAATAAAAAATATAGCCGCAAGCGGCAACCAGCGGGTTCAAGCACCAACTGGCACAATTGTGCCTCATAGAGCATAAGATGGTGATGTGTAAGAAGGCTTAGTAATTGTAGACACTCTGTCACATTTAGAAATTATCAAAAGTCTTTCTCCTGTTATTAATGTTGAGCAGAGGTCTTTCAACATGATCAGTCCTACAATTCACATACAATTATGTTGAAGTTTGTAGAATATTCATTAAGTGAGGTAGAATTAGTCAAAAGTTGTCCACATGTTATGGTTTTTGATCAAGAGACTGTTCACAAAGTGGTGTTCAGATTGACCTTTTGACCTTTTCAAAATAAGCTGATGTTTTTGACCAAACAAGTTTATATTAACACCAAGGAGTGAATGTTCTGACATGACATGTAATTATAAAGTTGTTCTAAATATAGTTCTGAATTAAATGGCGCTTCATCACAGTGATATTGTAGAGAGGTCTTTAACATTGTGAGATGATTAGAGCAAATCCTGCAGAGTTACAGCAATTTAGGGTGGTAATACCAAGGACGCACAGATTGCTTAAAGCCTGGACACTCTTTTAAGTGGCCATTTCACAATTGAGTTTAATGACTCAATAACTATTTAATAACTATTTACCTACAGACTCTACAGTGTGCAACAAGACCAAAATGGAGGTGATAGGCCAAATATCCAGAGAGTAGTTTGACTAAAGCTATTTCTAAACAATTAGCAATTATGAATAAACAAAGCATTTTTTAAACATAGTTTAAAATTTTGACAGAGGCACTGCACTTAATAGCTGCGGTCCAATCTGAAGGGAGCTGCCCAACTAGGCAGCATTTGCAGGCAGCATAGGCGCGCTCCCGAGAAAAGGACTGTCCCATTCGGAAGGTAGCATGTGCTGCCTACCTGGGCAGCTGCCTTATTTTACCCCAATTCTGAAGGCAGCGTGAGATGTATCCTTCACGGCGAAGGCAATCCCATGATGCATTTCACCAGCTCAGAGTTCCAGCGCTCAGATTTAAAAACATGGCGGACGGAGCCGGCCTGCCACGGAGTTTCTGTACAAATGTAAGTAATTCCCGCCTGTATTTCCACTCACCGCTGCGTGGGTTTATCAAACTAGCATATTTTAGACTGTTTTAAGTTGTTTTCCATCGTTGTTTTCGCCTGTACTTCATTTAATGTAAGACCTGACCGGCGGAAGCTACCGTTAGCTTATCGCGCTAATTTACCGGGTAAGCTAACACGCATCTAGCCGACTTACAGAGTACCAAACGCGGCTGCAGCGCTGAGGAAACCCCCGCTAGGAAACAAAGATACCCTGGCCGTCCAGTATAAAAAGTTTTAACTGTTTTAAGTCACTGTTACGTATAACTAAGTGATTTACTGTGTAAATAGTGTAAACGTGTAGAATAACCTGTAATTTAGTGATTTAATGCGTAAACAGTTTAATTGTTAGAGGGAATAACTAGATTTACCTGTAACTGAGTGATTAATTGTGTAAATAGTGGAATTATGAGCGTGTTCTCCATAAACCACTGTTACTAATTCAGATTTATTTTTTCCACAGGGATGAACGTGGGCCGGGGAAGGTGAACGCTGGTCAGACCGGCTGGAGGCAGCGTTAGCTCCCTTTATGAATATATATTTTTTTCTTTGAATGTAATAAAGTTTTCTCTCTTAACATTATTATTTTTGCTTGCTGTGTTTTATAGTCACTATGCTTATTGTAGTATCACATCTCAACTAGTGGGTATGGGTAAATAAATAAATAAAAAGTTTATGAATCATGTGTTTTATGCAACTAAAAGGTAAAGATAAATTAGCTGACTGTGTATGAATGTACTATTGTGTGAAACGTAGCTTAGTTTGATAATTTAGCTCTGATGGCTCATACAAAATATTTATTATATTATGGTTTCATTACTCATGCATTTCTATGAAGCATCTAATCAAAAATAAATTAAATACATAAATAAAACTGACCATACTCTGAGAATTAAGTGAGGAAAAGTGTAGAATTAAAGTAAATCATGAATATTTAAATATATGTAATATTTGGATGAGTAAAAGAGAAATAGCTGCCGCTCCATTTTGCCACTGATTTATCCCGAGGTAAGTGATCATTAACTTTAGTTATTTATAAACAGCTCACGGGCACAGCGCGCTAGACGTGATGACGTATGCTGACTCCAGAGCGTGTCCCAAACGCGCTGCCTTATAAGATCCCTTATGGGTGAAAATGCTGCCGAACGAGGGAGCTGCCTTTGAAGGCAATGACTACCTAGGCAGCTCCCTTCAGATTGGACCGCAGCTAATATGTCAAAAGCAATTAGATGTCAAAATATTACAGTAGGATTGACATATAGTAGTTTTTTGGAACAGCGCCCCCAATGGCCATATTGTTTCACCACTTTGCAGGTCACTATAATGTCTCCACCTGAACATAACTCCCAAGTTCCATCCTGATTGGGCAACATACAGTCTGCCAAAATGCCTGCTGAATGCTGATTGGCTGATGGGGTTCGGCCATTTTGATTGATGAAGTTGCCCTTTGAACATCCTTTAGAGTGTGTATGGTAGATTCTGTATGCAAAGTTTCAGGTTGCTAGGTTTCACGGTTGCTGAGAAATGGGGCATATATCCGGAAGACTAATTTGCATATGGTGGCCATGTTGTTTACAAATTTTAATGTTTTTGAGGACTTTTGAAGCCCATGCTCTCCTGAGTATTTTGATACCAAACATGCCAGGATTGGTCAAAATCCCTAGGACTAGTTTGCAAAAGTATGTTTTGCAAATTAGCAAAAAATCTAATTAGACCGAAGTGCATGGTCCAAATTGGAAAGTTGTAGATATTGACCCAAGGAATCCAGCAAAAAAAATAATTTTGAACGGTCTTATGGTTTTTGAGTTATTGAGAAAAATGTGAAAAATGAATTTCCTTGTTTATAGTGCCACCACTAGACCAATCGTGCCATTTTTGTTGTCCACCGAGATACTGAGGCACTGATACTACATCTACCTACCAAGTGACATGTCTCTACAACTTACGGTTTAGGCTGTAGATATGCTTTTTCAGGAGAAAAAGAATAATAATAATAAGAAGAAGAAAAATCTGAGTAAAAACAATACGGTTCTACGCACCTTCGGTGCTTGAACCCTAATAATAAGAAAAATCTGAGTAAAAACAATACGGTTCTACGCACCTTTGGTGCTTGAACCCTAAATATAGCCGCAAGCGGCAACCAGTGGGTTCAAGCACCGGCATTGGCACAATGGTGCATACTAGAGCACAGGGTGGTGAGGTGTTAGAAGGTCTAATATAATTGGAGAACCTCTGTCACATTTAGAGATTATCAAAAATATTTCACCTGTTATTAATGTTGAGCAGAGGCCTTTCAAAATGATCAGTGCTTAAATTCACATACTAATCTATTAATGTTGGCAGGATATTCATTAAATGAGTTACAATTAGTCAACAGTTGTCTACAGGTTATGGTTTTTGATCAGGAGACTTCAACCAGAATGTTCACAAGGTGGTGTTTAGATTGACCTTTTGACCTTTTCAAAATAAGCTGATGTTTTTGACCAAAGAAGTTTAACTTAACACCAAGGAGTGAATTTGTTGACATGGCATGTAATTGTAAAGTTGTTCTAAATATAGTTCTGAATTA
Source organism: Astyanax mexicanus (assembly GCF_023375975.1). Classification (NCBI taxonomy): domain Eukaryota; kingdom Metazoa; phylum Chordata; class Actinopteri; order Characiformes; family Acestrorhamphidae; genus Astyanax; species Astyanax mexicanus. The sequence continues at coordinate 9,233,133 of NC_064428.1, read as the reverse complement.
AATGGCGCTTTATCACAGTGATATTGTAGAGAGGTCTTTAACATTGTGAGATGATTAGAGCAAATACTGCAGAGTTACAGCAATTCAGGTCAGAAAGTCTATGGATGCACAGATTTCTTGATGCCTGGACACTATTGTAAATGAAAATTTCACAATTGTTTTTGATGACTATTTACCTGCAGACTCTACAGTTGTGCAACAGGACCAAAATTTAGGTCATGTGTCAAATATCCAGAGACTAGTTTGAATATAGCTCTTTTGAAATAATTAGCAATTATGAATAAATAAAGCACTTTGTCAACATAGTTGTATTTACAAATTTGTCAGAGCCACTGCATTTAATATGGCAAAACCAATTAGATGTCACAATATTACAGTATGATTGACATTTAGTAGTTTTTTTGGAACAGCGCCCCAGTGGCTGGATTGTTTCACCACTTTGCACGTCACTACCACCTAAACATAGCTACCAAGTTTCATCCTGATTGGGCAACATTCAGCCTGCCAAAATGCCTGCTGAATGCTTATTGGCTGATGGGGTTCAGCCATTTTGATTGATGAAGTTACCCTTTGAACATCCTTTAGAGTGTGGCTGAGTCCAGAAACTTTTGCTACTCCTCCTCTCCTACTCCTCCTTTCCTACTCCTCCTCTCCTACCCCGGAAGAAGGTGGAGGAATCGATGAGAAGAGAGGAGGAGGAGGAATGGAGGGAAGGAGCTGTAATTGGGGAAATGGGACAGCTGATCCCTTTTAGATAGGATGTTGACTACAGTTGAACTGAGCCAATCACAACGCTCACTTTCAGCACGTTTCAGAACATTACTATCACACACAGCTAAAAATTCAGATATTCCAATAAAATCCTGTTTACTCCCAGCCGCATTTTAGGCCACATCTCTGACCAGTGACTCTGGCAGCCCTGTCTGACCTCAGCCTTATGAGGGATTCAGTTTCCTCATCAGTCCCTAAGTTAAAATAAATAAGTAAATAAATGAATTAATTAAAATTTATATATATATATATATAAATAATATATGTTTTTATATGTATAACATGATACACATAGGGTCATAAATATAGTTTTACTGAGCATACAGTTTATCTAATCTATAAATTATATTACTGCTTTACTGGCTGTTTAATTAGATAAGGAACCTAGTTAATTAATATGTTTATGACGTATATTTGGGCGTTGCCTTCCCCATTTTCGCGTGCTCTGTGGGCGTGGATGCAGTGATGTCATTGGAAAATCCTTAAAAGTCTTCCGGAGTAGGATACACTGATGTAACCTCCGTTGGAAGCCCCTACAGGTGGATTTTAAGCGGCTCCTTTCGTCTCCTACGGTATTCGGACAGGCGGCAAGATGGCCTCACGAAATCAGTTTCCGGGTCACGGAGGAGAGGAGGAGGATCGGTAGGAAAAAGGAGACACTTTTGGGGTTTCTGGACGCAGCCTGTGTATTGTAGATTCTGTATGCAAAGTTTCAGGTTGCTAGGTTGCACGGTTGCTAGTTTGCAAAAGTATGTTTTGCATATTATGCAAATTAGCAAAAAATCTAATTAGGCGGAAGTGCATGGTCCAAATTGGTTGTGGGTATTGACCCCAGGAATCCAGCAAAAAATTATTTTGAATGTAGGTCTTATCAGGGTTCTCAAGTCTCACGCTTTTCAGCGAGTTCACACGCTCTCACGCCACACATGGCATTTCACACGCTTGAGCCAATCAGAAAATAGATCGCTCTGTCGTTATGCAGACCTAGCCAAAATGCTTGTTCGACTTAACCCGGCGCTGCGCAGTCCGATCGCCGCCTGGCTCGGTACGGTGCATGCCGGTTAGTTTTTTTGTCCGACTTGCGTCTGCGCCTTCATCACGTGACGATGACTTCCGGCGTTATAGTCCCGCGAGTGTGCCCGACCGCCAGGCGCTTTACGCAGACGCTGCAGTTGCTCCCCACCAACTGCGTGAGCCTAGACACGCCCTGATGACGACAGAGCTTAATCCTCATTGGTTAGAAGATCCGCAGACACCAATCACGTGTGAATCTTTTTATTATAAAATATATATCTCCTCTAAAACCCCTTAAAAACACAGTATTTACACTGTCATATCTAGTAGCAAGACAGTTCATTTTCATACAGTATTTAAAATATTTATTTGTTCATAATCAGCATTTTATATAATAATAAAGCTCAACTGCTATAATTTAAACTGTTTTATAAAGCATTCTGAACTGCTCTTATTAATTATCTTTAAAAGCACTACGTAACTATTATACTGAGATCTACATTTCTGTCCTATTTTTTTCTGTTGTGAAATGCGCTAAACAATTAAAGCTGTGTAAATGAGAATGATGTTGTATTTATTTCCAAGAACAAAGAACAGAGAAGCTGGTCTGCAAAAAACTGTTTTAAAGCGGATTGTTTTATGTGTGATTCATCTTTAGTGTCTGAAAATTTACTTTTCTGTGTCTGAGGAACAGACTTTTGAATAATGCCCAATTTAATCCCATTATTCATTTTGTGCTACACAATACACCTGTAACATGACAGTATGTTTTGTGAATATTTATAACAAGGTTTTATCTAAATTTAATAACACTCATGTTATCTCTGTTTCACTTATAAACGGTTTTATTCACACCAGAAGTAAATAAACAGCGCAATCATCGCGAGATCCGCTGTTGTTCAGGTGAGCTGCAGGTGGAGACTGTCCGACCTGACTTCGGGCTATCAGCGCTGGAGAGCGGCTCGACCCAGTCGCCGGAGGCGGGCTATCAGCGCTGGAGAGCGGCTCGACCCAGTCGCCGGAGGCGGGCTATCAGCGCTGGAGAGCGGCTCGACCCAGTCGCCGGAGGCGGGCTATCAGCGCTGGAGAGCGGCTCGACCCAGTCGCCGGAGGCGGGCTATCAGCGCTGGAGAGCGGCTCGACCCAGTCGCCGGAGGCGGGCTATCAGCGCTGGAGAGCGGCTCGACCCAGTCGCCGGAGGCGGGCTATCAGCGCTGGAGAGCGGCCCGACCCAGTCGCCGGAGGCGGGCTATCAGCGCTGGAGAGCGGCTCGACCCAGTCGCCGGAGGCGGGCTATCAGCGCTGGAGAGCGGCTCGACCCAGCCGCCGGGGGCGGGCTATCAGCCGCAAAACACCCTCCTCACAGAGCGAAACAGAACAGACCCAGCAACCAACACACCAGCGACCAACACACCAGCGACCACCTTATATCCCAGGGCAGCTCCGAGGGCAGCTCCCACAGCACCCCCCAACATAAAGCCAGAACAAACGGACTTGCAAAAGATTGTGAGCAGTATAGCCGCCCGAAATGGATCACTCATCATTTCGAGAAGTTCCTCCATGATCCTATCTATCACTTTCTGTCTCTGTATCTCTCTCAATCTCCAACTCTATCAGCACAGTCACAAAACACCAACCTGAGCCGCTTTTATAGGCTATCGCGGCGATGACGTCATGGAACATCCATGACGCCACAGCGTTCCTGTGACCGTCATGTAAAAGAGGGCAGCTCCACTCGCTGTGTGATTGGTAGCCAGGTAATGATGTGTTCAGAATATGGATTGTGTCCATTATTAAAAATACTGATGTATGGAGTATTTATATTAATATACCTTATATTTTATATGGTCAATATTCAGAGATTTAATGAATGGTATATACTATATACCATTCATATATATATATATATATATATATATATATATATATATATATATATATATATATATATATATATATATATATATGTAACTATTTAACTATCTCTGCTTAATAGGCAACAAGTAATTAGACACAGACTTATGTGTAATAATTAAACAAGCAAATCTTTAATTATTAGACTATTTTACATTTTTAAATAAACAATTTAGAAGATGGTGTCGCGACCACACCGCGAGGCTCGGCGTCTCTCCAGTTTTTGGGACTCGGTAAAAAGCAGAATCCGGTGAAATTAAACAACGGGTAAATTTGCAGGTTAATTAATAAATATTTAGAGCTTCACAGTATCTCAGTGTTTTATTATTTATTCACAAAATCAATACATGAAGTTCTGTGTGATATTGTGTGAGTAACTAACGTGATCAAGACTGGTAACTTACACAAGGCTATTGCCTTTTGGTGTTCTGTCAAGTTATGCTATCCCTCGATACGTGCTTCTTAACGGCAGTGCGCATGCGCCATCCCACAGTTTTTAATTTTTTCATGTTTTTAATAACGATTAATTTTTTCCTTGGGTGAATTAAACCACCTGCTTCAATGTTTAATTGCAATTAAAAAAGTGATGGCAAATAAAAAAATATAAGAATAATAAACTATAAAACAAATACGTTTTAATCACCTTCACGACCATAGTTTACACCTATGTCATAGCACTTGTAGCACTGCCTAAAATAGTGCTTCTTTTGTATTTTTACACTTAAATATACATCACCACCTAAAATAGTGCTTCTTTTGTATTTTTACACTTAAATATACATCAGCACCTAAAATAGTGCTTCTTTTGTATTTTTACACTTAAATATACACCAGAAGCACCTAAAATAGTGCTCCTTTTGTATTTTACACTTAAATATACATTAGAAGCACCTAAAATAGTGTTTCTTTTGTATTTTACACTTACATATACATCAGAAGCACCTAAAATAGTGCTCATTTTGTATTTTACACTTAAATATACATTAGAAGCACCTAAAACAGTGCTCATTTTGTATTTTTACACTTAAATATACATCAGAAGGACCTAAAATAGTGCTTCTTTTGTATTTTTACACTTTAATATAATTTACTACCAGAAATTGGTACAGTAAGATCAAATAAGAACATGTTTAATAGACAAATTCAACTTACATTTCAACAATAATCTTAGTGAATAATCTTAGTCAGATATAATATTGGTACTTTGTACAACTCTTTGTTTGGAATGAGAGCACTGCTGTACGCTGCCAAAACCCTAACTGGTCACTCGCGCTGGAGCTGAAAAGCGCGGGAAAAGGATAAAAGTTGCCTCAGCGGAGCGGCTAACTGTACCCTAGCTAACGCTAACCCCTTTCCCCCTCAGACTGACCCACAGATACAGCTAGATATGAGTTTAGACTCAGTCTAACTCACTCTGCAGCTCCACCCCTGAAAGTATCCGGTTCCTCACCTTTTAAAGAGAGAATTTAACCCGTGAAGCAGCTCCTCAGTTCAGCTCCAGTAACATTCAGCTCAGAGAAAAGTCCTCAGCTTTCAGTCCAACTCCTTTATATCCCTCACATGGAGCTCAGAACTGAGAATAACACTCATACTGCACTGATATCTTACTGATACTGTAAATAAACCTGATCTACACGCTGGAAATAACGCTCAGAATGTGGAAATTAAACCCTGTAAATTTCACATCATAATGGAGGAGTTTCAGCTAACCCTCCTCTAGCCCTAACACTGACCAATCAGAGCCCAGGTAAAGCTGATATAGCCTCGCCCACACCGTGCTCTCATTGGTCAGAGAGTCTGTCACTCAGATTGTTTTAGTATTTGGTACTTATTTACTGTATTTTAGCAGCTCAGAGCTTCTCTATTAATTATTATCAATATATTATTAATTATTACACTGTAATCTACTTTACTCTCGCTGACTTACAACCTGAAAATAAATTTTCATCATAATTATGATTTTACTGGCTTATATTTAATTAATACAAACAAATAAATATTTAAAAACAAATGATCAAACATGACTAACAGCAAGTAAAATTAATGATAATAATAATGATAATAATAATAATGATCCATTGTTTGTATTAATTTAATATTGTATTAATTTTAATTCTACAGCACTTATAATAATAATAACAATAATAATTATTATTATAATAAGAAATATTATTATTATTATTATTGTCAGTGTTGTTATTATTATTATTATTAATACATTATACTTATTACCAGATGTTAAATAAATTAATCACTGTATTTATACTTGTTTATTTATTTGTTAACCAAATTTTTACTTTCTTTATATATTAAATAAGATAAGATCCGGAGAAATTCTCTAGGTGCCACTAGAGGGCGATGTTCACCGTGTGCTGGATCAGGTCACGTGACTGTAGGAAAGCGACAAACTGCAGAAAACTGATAAAAAAGATATGTTTAAAACAGAATCATATAAATCAAATAACTGTATAATTGATGCAGTGTATCTATGATTAATACGAATTGTTCCTGCTTAATTCACTCGAAATAATAAATATATGAGCGTGTATTTATAGGTTAAATACATTCAAATATATTTCTAAATGTATTTTAACGTTATATGTTTCTAGATCTGTCACAATAACGCATTATGCCAGAAACTGTTATTGCCATTTAAACACCATTTCATCCCACTGATGAATACAACAGTTTTGTGTCAGTGCTAAGTTGTAAAAATAATAAGAATCAGGCCTCAGACATGTATCGGCTTCAACACTCTCCATTTATTTTTCTTCTCTGCCTCCACATGCTTCTTATATCTCAACTACGGCCAGAGCTCCCTCTACTGTCCTTTTCATGCAATAGCACAACACAACATTTTCCCTTTCTTCTGAAGCAATTACTTACATGTAACACTTGCACAACATAACTCACTGTAAAATCAGATTTGTAACATTACCAACTTAAGAAATGAACAGCAACATAAGCTTTACAACTGTATTATCCAAGGCAGCATCTGTAAATTAAATACATGAAAAATAACCAGTTTCACAGTATAAGATCATCTCAGCATTACTTGTTAATCATGTGAATTCAATCCAACATTTTGTAGTGTACCTCAACCAAACAATAAGGCTTCTTAACTGGTCTTATAACATATAAAAACTAAACAGTAATGGTTTTACTTTTTTTTTAATCTCACATAACTGCTTAACCATCTTGGAGTGTTTCTAGACCTCTGACTTCTAGAAAGTATGTCAGCAGCTTCATTGGTGTTTTCAGCTAGTGTAACAGTATCAAATACAGTGTCCTTGTTTTGTTCTGAACCAAGTAGGGCTTGTGTTGGAAAATGTGCAAGTTTCGAAGCATTCCACTTGCGTCCGTCACTTAGTGTGAATGTATTGTGTCCCACTTTCTTCACAACAATTCTTGGTTCTGTGAATCTTGAAGATCCTTTGTGAACGTGCTCCGGTCTACGGACACGAACCGTATCGCCCACTTTGATTGTTGTTGTTTTAGCTCCCTTTTTCTTGTCTGTGTATTCCTTCATTTTGTTTTGCTTTTGTATCACCCTCTTTTTGATTTGAGCATGGCCTTCGCTAACAGTTGCAAAATCTGGAATGAACTTACTATACCATGATGCAAGGCCCAGGAAAGATCTCAAAGAAGATGTGAGGCTGGTGTCATGTGGGGCTGGGGCGTGAATTACAGCAGCAACTCTGTCCTGGTCCGGTAGCAGTCCTTCCATCGAAATAGTGTGACCCAAGTAGTTGAGGGAAGGTTGATTGAACTTGCATTTGTGCATGTTTAGTTTGAGTCCTGCATCAGTCAGGGCCTGGAGCACTCTTCGAAGGTTTTCATCATGTTCTCTTTGTGTAGTGCCATAGCAGATGACATCATCCAGGTATGCCTGCACACCTGGCAAGCCTGCAAGAATGATTGACATCATCTTTTGAAAGGCGGAGGGAGCTGAAGCCAACCCAAACGGGACTCTGCAGAAACGAAAAAGTCTGTCATGTGTGATAAATGCAGTAATATCACGACTGTCAGGGTGCAGAGGCATTTGGTGGTAAGCAGAAGCTAAATCAATCGTAGAAAAGACAGTAGCCCCTCTTAAATTTGAGAACAGTTCCTCCATGTGCGGTAATGGGTGGCAATCAGCTACAATGACTTTGTTTGGCTCCCTCAAATCTACACATATGCGTGGTTTTCCACCATCTCTTTTGTGTGTCACCACTATTGGGGAAACCCAAGGGGAAGAATCAATGCGTTCAATAATGCCCTTATCCTGGAGATCCTTGAGCTCCTCCGAAACAGCTTGTCTGACTGCAAAGGGAAGTCTCCTGAGTTTTTGTTGTACTGGAACAGCATTTGGCAGTACATGCACTTTGTGAAGGAAGTTTTTAGCATACCCTATTTCCTGAACTGACACTTCTGAAGCAGCATTTTCTAGTACAGTTTTTGGCACAGCTGGGTGAGCGGTAAAGGTAGGCTGAGTATTGGTAGTGACGACTTTTCGTCCTTCAAGTTTCATTTGCAATGCCTGAAATAAATCTAAGCCAAGGAGGGCAGCACCTGACTCAACCACAACAAGAGTACCTGCAGCAGAATGATGATCATGAGAGATAGTAGCTTTTAAGCACCCCTTTACATGTATTTTCTCTTTTGCGTATGTAACAAGAGCAAATGTAGGTTCAGTTCGCACACCACCTGGGAAGCAGTTGTGATAAATGTTCTCTGGAATAATGGACACTGATGAGCCTGTATCTACAATCAGCTCAACAGGTTTGCATTGTCCATTAACAGTCACTTGAACCGTGCAGAGGATCTTGTCTTGCACTGCATTGTTCATATAAAGAACTGTTGGTTCATTTATTACAACTTCACGTACCTCCTTTTGTGTTGAACGACATACACGCGAAAAGTGTCCTATTTTACCGCACTTGTTGCATTTTACTCCGACAGCAGGGCACGAAGGTTTGTTGGCGAGGTGGCTGAAAGATCCACAGTGGAAGCAGGAACGGTGATTACCCGTGTGAGCAGCAGCAGGAGCAGGATTCTGTAGCTTCTTCTTTGTGTCCCCGTGACGATTTGTGCGACTTGTTTTAGATTGGCGTTGTATTACCCTTACTGAAGCGGAAACGCCAGCAGCGGTAGCATCAGACAGAACGTTAGCATCTCTTAGTCCACTTTCAATTTGCAGCGCCAAAGTAGTAGCTTTTACTAGAGTTAAGTCCGGTTCGAGTAGTAATCTGTCTCTTATGCGAGCATTAGCAACACGCTCGATCAACTGATCACGTAGCATTTAGTCCTCCATGTCCCCAAATTCACATGTAGCAGCTAACTCCCGTAATGAAGCTAAGAATTGGTTTACCGTTTCATCCGGTCTTTGCATTCTTTGGCGAAACTTGTGACGCTCAGCAATTACGTTCACCTTCGGCACAAAATGTTCTTTCAGGGCAGTAATAGCGGCTGCAAACGTGTCTCCGGTATTCGGCAGGGTGTAGAAAAGCCTCTGTCCCTCTGTTCCCAGAGCATGAAGTAGCACCGCGCGCTTTCTGGTATCAGGCCAGCCATCTCCCGACGCAGCTATCACCAGCATGTAGTTATCAAACATCTTTATCCATGTTGGAAATGGTATTGCTGGTTCCCCCGGGCAGGGCATGAATGGAGCGGGTAAAGGCACAGAAATCGACATCCTCGTCGCCAATTTTGTGTCAGTGCTAAGTTGTAAAAATAATAAGAATCAGGCTTCAGGCATGTATCGGCTTCAACACTCTCCATTTATTTTTCTTCTCTGCCTCCACATGCTTCTTATATCTCAACTACGGCCAGAGCTCCCTCTACTTTCCTTTTCATGCAATAGCACAACACAACAAACAGCATTACTTTTAAAGAGCAATGCACTTTTAATTACTAAGAAGGTTCAATTCAAAACAGAGTTAACTTTCCGCCTCATTCATATTAATGAGACATTCTCACTATGTAAACACAGTGAGCAGTTCTGAGGTCAGCAACAATTACTGAGCTCATGCCTATATATTGTACAATAATCTAAAATCAGAATAGTATTTACATTTAATTGGTGTAGAATATAAATATTTGTGCATATGTAATATTCTTACATTTTAAAATGTATTTAAACAAGTGTAGTATATTATGGATTTTTAAAAATGTATTATATAAATATATTTCCATATATTTCGTCTCCATATTGTTTCTCTGAACAAACCAAACCAGAACAGACCAGCATAAGTTATATTTTGGATGCTGGTATTCTGGTCTTCTTGGTCAGACTGTGTTACTATCTAAACCAGCACCAGATCATCATAAACCACAGAAATTTATACTATATAATCTAAAGGGCGCTTATAATCTATTCATTACGGTAAACTTTCCTGAGGAGTCACACAGCCTCACAGGAAGGGGGCGTTCCCTGTGGAATCTGCCTCAGCTCTGCAGCAGGAGTCAGAAGGTGAGTTTAGAGTTTATAAACTACAGATTAAACAGCTTTTACAGCCTGGAGTTCCTCTCCTTCTTAGCTTTATATAAAATAGAGTGTAAATAACGCGTGTTCTTAGTGTACAGAAGTGATGTATCAGGATCACAGAGCGAGTTCAGCCTGTAGAACTGTGGAAATACTGGAACTGTTATCAGTCTGACTGTGAAAACAGGGCTTTATTTATAGATTTACATTTATAGCGTTTATCACTCTTACAGAAGCTCTTAACTGTTCACTCAGAAAGTTTCTCCAGCGAGTAAGACTAGACTCCAGAGTCTAAACCCTCCTCTAGTCTGTAGATACTGTACAGTACTATAGTCAGTACTGTAGTGCTGCCTAGATCCAGAGATCTACACTCAGCAGCTCACAGTGCTGGAGGAACTACACACACCCTGTACTGCAGTTACAGTACAGATACACAACATCACATATTACTCCAGTTAAACTCCTCCCTTTAGACCTCCACTGGAGTAAAAGTACACAAGTATTCCCCCTCAGATCCACAGTAACAGTCAAAAGTTTGGACACACCTTAAATTCAGTGTGTTTGTTTTATTTTAAAATGTTCTGTATTGTAAATAACAGCAGGAAAATCTCCCTCAGAGTGAGAGAAAGAAACTGGATCAACACCGGATAGCTAAATAAACAGCAGAAGCCTGAAAGGATGATGTAATAGCTGAACACAAAGACACTGATCAGCCCCACTGTCAGTTTACTGCAGGAACTGAAAGAGACGCACCCTGTTAGCAGTACAAAGGTCAAAGCGCCACAGCGTCCAGCGTCTCAAACATCAGGAGAAACCCGCCTTCCTTTAACAGTTAATATTCAATAAAAAATTATATAATAATATTACATTCCTGCATGTAACAACCAGTCTTTTAATGGTGAGTATCAGCCAATATCCATCCAATCTGATCTGACCTGACTTTAGTGTTTGTATAAATAATACAGCCACACAGTTTAGATAAGATGTGCTGCTGATTTATACTGAAGGAAAATCACTTTATTTGTAATAATAGTTTATATAATGAAACATTCTGTACTTATTTATTTAGTCTAATCGAGACTGTTTACAACCCCAATTCCTGTAAAATAGGGAGGATTTACCTGAACACTTATTTAACAGATTTTCTAAACTTATTAAAAGAACAGATTGAAAATGGAAAAGTAATCTCCATTTTTTTCTCTCCATTTGCAGGTGTGAACAAGAAGCTCTCACTCTGTGGGAGATTTCTGAGATAAGAAACGTGAGACCGGCTGGTCAGTCACTCACTCCCTGCAGGAATGAAGCCGCCGGTTCTGATTAGCTCAGATCTGATGGACCGTGTGGAGGCCAGGGTTCACTCCAGTGCTTCTGTTTTAAAGCTGGAGAACCGTATCCTGGTGCAAGCTTCCTCTGTTCGATCCGTGACCCCAGACTTATCATCTCCAACCTCCTCCATCTCCTCCTCCTGTCCAGCACTCCAGCCATCCTTTCTCTCCTCCACCCAGCTAAAGCAGGACCTCTTCCCTTTCCCCTCCGTCTCCTCCTCCAACCACTCTCCATTCACAGCATCCCCTGCTGGAGGAGGATCTGCTGGAGGAGGATCTGCTGGAGGTGGATCTGCTGGAGGAGGATCTGCTGATGGAGGATCTGCTGATGGAGGATCTGCTGGAGGAGGATCTGCTGGAGGAGGATCTGCTAGAGGAGGATCTGCTGGAGGAGGATCTCCTGGAGGAGGGTCTGCTGGAGGAGGATCTGCTGGAGGAAGATCTGCTGGAGGAGGATCTGCTAGAGGAGGATCTGCTGGAGGAGGATCTGCTGGAGGAGGATCTGCTGGAGCACATTCTGCAGTAGATGGTTCTGTTGCTGGGATTTTCACTGGTTCTTCTGAAGAGAAAGAATTAAAGTTTAAATCTGAGCAGGTTCATCGTTGCTTCACTGAAAATGTTTGCTCACATACAGAAGAGCTGACTGAGGTAAGTGAACAAATGTTTAGCTTTTATTTGATCGTGGTTATTGTTACGGCATCGTCCACACCCCGCAACATAAAAGAGGGACACAACACGAGAGATTTAGGTTTCAAACAGAGGATCATTTTATTAAATCAATTTAAAAATATAAATAAATTCAAAATGTCTGGGGTATGTATGCAACGTTAGTCGTGAATGATTGGATGTATAATTGCATCAGTAAATGATAAATGTAGAAAGAGAGAGAAATCAAAGAGCCTGAGGGAGAAAAAAAAGAAACGTGCCTACACAAAGAAAGAAGGTGCCTCCCTGTGAGAGACAAACCCCCATCTTACATGCAATCCACCTCCACAGGTGAACTCAGAGCTTATTAGACCAATCAGGCCTAGCCCTGCCCGTGCACTGGCAGAGTAGTACCTGAAGGGGGCCCATGGGGTTGTCACATTATGTAATCAGTTATCAGAAATATTTCTATTTAAAATCAATATTGGTGACAGTTTTCTTATCAGTCAGGCCCTAATATCAGTATATGTGTTTAAAGGACGTGGATCCTGAGGACCCCGCGGACCCCCAGTCACTGTCAGAGAGAGAGATGAGAGTTTCTGAAGAAGAGAAGGAGTGGACGTGGACCATCGAGCTCGCTGAAGAGTTTGGGGAGCTTGAAACAGACTCCAGTAATGAAGAAGCCGAGCTGCTGAAGGAGAAGAAGGTAAAGAGGGTCTCTCTGAAGTAATAAATTATTATTATTAACAGTGTGTTATCACAGGGGCCTGTGATTTCCGTGATGTGGAGAACACAAACAGAATCGAGGAATCGACCTTTAAAATAGATTTCAGATGTAAAGATAAACATATGGAAAATTAGAGTAAGAAACATTGTATATTTCTCAACAAGTGCCTGCATCCTGTCTGTACGCACATACTGTACATCACAGTGTACGGCTTCAAAATAACTTTGAACAGATTAGACATCAAAAATTATAATGCTGACTCCAAAATTCAGAACATAATCCCAAAGATTTTAATCAGAGAAACAGCTTTTCTGTAAGTTTTACCAAACTGGCCAACTTTTTAGAGTTTAAAACATTTCAAAACATTCTGTGAATCTCAGTTTCAGGCCAGTGTCAAAGCTCCAATCACATTACCTTTCTGAACAGATGCGGAAACTGTTTGTTTTAAAAATGAGATTTTCTCAAACACAGTTTTCTGAGCCAAGCTCATATTTCCAGTTCTTCTGAAAATCACATTTGTGTCTAAACAAATGTGGATGTGCAGAACCAGGATGTGTATACTGAAACCTGAATCTAGTAACATTTTGAGTAGAATGGTGAATGAAGCGCTCTGATTCAGTGAACTCGAAGAAAATGATCTGATCTTATTCTCTGCATTTTGTGAAGAAAACTCCTTTACTTATGATCACTCTCCCCCTATTTAAGAATCCCTGCTGTTTACTATTCATACAATGACTGCAGTAAATCCAAAACATTCTTAAAGAGCAGGTTGAGATTAAGCAATTAATCGATTAAGGGATTAAACTAACCCACCTCACACCATTGATGAATCACTTTAAAGAAAATGAGAGCAGTCCTTATTTTACTCTCTTGCTGATCACATTTCTTATAATATCAAAAATCAAAGGTACCAAAGGAAAGTATCTCCATTCATTACTCTGTATGTAGAGTATAAATACTAGTGTTTAAAATACTTATGTAGAAGTTGAAAAAACAACTCAAACTTTTTTATTCTAGTAAATTATTAATTATTAAATAAAAAAGTGTAAAAGTACTGTTTTTTAAAACTACTTAAAGTATAAAAGTAAAAGTAATGTAAGGGGTAAAAATAAAGCTATTAAGAACAAAAGCCCTATTGTGCACTAAAAGCCATAATAACTATAATGTTAAAATATTAAAATGTTAATGTTGATAATATCATTTGTGATGCACTAGGCTGTTCCCTGTTTCAGCTGCATATATGCTGATTGTAAATAAATGTGTTTTAGTAGAATGTAAATATATTAAAGAAGTTTAGTTAGACTGCAGTTTGTCTGGAATTCTCTTGAGTCTCTGCACAGATCATCTTCATACTAGACTACATACGTCTGCTATGTTCTTGCTGGAGTGTGTGTGGAGGGGGGACGTGTGCAGGTGTGAAGGATCACAGTATAAGCCAATAGGGAGTCGGAATGGTATGTGTTTATACTTCTCTACATCCAATCACAATCAGATTTACTCTATCTGGATGGAGAGATTTATCTGGATAGGGGTTTTATTGAACGAAGAGAAGCCGGAATCAAAACAAGCTGAAATGAAATAGGAGTAATGAGGCTGTTTTTAAAATGTAAGGAGTAGAAAGTTCAGATAATTGTGTGAAAATGTAAGAAATAGAAGTAAAAAGTCGTCTAAAAAAATAATTACTCCAGTAAAGTATAGATTATTACTTATATTTACTACAGAGTATTGAATTGAAACAATACTCTAATTTGACATATTTGTCCTGTGGCTGTAGTCACTGTGTTGTCTCTTCTGCTGCTGTTTTCTCCTCTCTGACAGTTTAAGCTGCTGAATCTGGTCTGCTGCACTCTGGTCAATAAGAGCTGCTCTCCTGGACAGAAGGGCTGGGATGAGAAAAGATCCGTGTGGAGAAAAATCAGGATCCTGGCTGAAGAAATCACCCACAGTGATCCAGAGTTTCTCCTGAAGGTGTGTTTTCTGTCCAGTTTCCTTTGGCTCTCATTCCACATATCTTAGGTCAGGACTTTGGGAAGGACATCTTAGAAGCTCAGTAATAGCCTGTTCATCCACCCAATAACATGTTTTTGTGTCTGTTGGTGTCACTGTCCTGTTAGAACAGTTGTAGTACTCAATAATGTTCTGAGTTCTGAACTTCTGAGTGGAACACAATCTTCATCACTTCATGAGGTGCTTCAGTTCCACTGCATCAAAACCACTCCAGAGTATGAAGCTTCCACCACCATGTTTAACAGATGGTAGCTACAGTGTTCGTATGATTGATTGCCTCGCCTTTACCTCTCCAAACATCATTCTTACCTCACTGTAAACATTTACTTCAGAAAAGAATAGATGTTTTCCTTGTCCGTTGGGTGGTTAGATTGATTGGGTTTGGTTTAAATTGATTGAACTGTGATTATAATGCATTATAAGCTGTGCTTTTAGTATGTTACAGGGTGTTATGTTATATGGGTTAAAATATTAAATATCAGTCACTATTATATATATATCCTATGATGGACATCTGTCACTTTTAAAATAAGCTGGTGATGCATAATGACCACAATTCATAATGCATAATAAATGAGGCTATAATGTATTATACAGTTTAAAAAAAAAATCATAGCCTTGTTTGTAATGCTTTAAGAATACATTACTATGTGAAACTAGAATGCAGTTCTAGTCTAGTCACAGAAACTGTGAGTGGGATTGCCGTGCTGATTCGTGGGTGGTTGCTAAGGTGTTGCTTTGGTATGCATGTTAGTTGCTATGGTGTTGCTGGGGGTTGCTAAGGTGTTGCTAGGTGGTTGCTATGGTTTTGCTAAGATGTCCATGGTGGTTGCTATGATGTTTCTAACTGGTTGCTAGAGTGTTGCTAGGTGTGCAAACTTTTGACCAATTGCTGGTTTATCCAGCAGCTCCTCCAAACCCACTTATTTAAATTTCACTAAAGTTTTGGGTCATTCCTGAAATAAACGTTAACTACATCCATGCATTGTGGTCAACTTCATTTTTTTGTCATTCATCACATGTTAAGAAGGCCTGGTGTCATAAGGTCTTCATTACAGGCTCGTTGTCATTGTTATTGGGTCCTAAAAACCCATTCTCCCAACGGACTTGATGTGACGTGACACAAATGTTTTAGCAGTAGGTCATGGCAGGCCTGGGCCTTTTGGGAGTGTGGATTGTAACTTACCATCTAAATTATAAATTAATAATTTGTTAAGGGTGACAATTTGGGTTTTCCATGTTCTCGGGATCTGCAGTTGGTTAGAAATAGTTTCCAGACGCATTTTTGATTCCTGATTCCATTACAGTCTTTGTTCTCTGATCTGCACTGGGCTCCTGGAACTTTCCCACTGTATTAAGTGTTGGTCAGTCCAGTGATTCCAGTCAAGCTATCAGGTGTAGTCAATCATGATCACTATCAGGAAGTTGAGAGGGTCTTGGTCTTTGCATGTTAGAACATTTTGTCTCTTCCAGCACCACTGCACAGAAATGGACGGCTTTAATAAATGCTAAGTTAACCTGCATTCATTCTTCTATCAGGTGGCTGTCTACTCCAGGCAGGAACTGAACAAACACCTCATGGCCAGTTACCTGATAGCCCTGGCTGCCTACCTGCCTGCATCCAAGCCACACGTGAGGAGGTACTTTTGCGCTGCTGTACGGCTGCCGTCTGATTGGCTGCAAGTGCCGAGAATATACAGCACGGTAAGCTGGAGGATTAGTCATCAGCTGTAGGAATCCATCTAGGAAGTGTAGAGGGAGCTCTGTATTACTCCATAATGTCCATAAGATCAACTCCAATGCCATTACAAATTGTAATTGAGCCATATATTGCTCTATAATGTGTATATAATCTACTCAAATGCTATGATAGACTGTAATACACTATATGAAGTGTAGAGGGAGCTCTATATTGCTTTATAATGTCTGAATGGTCTACTCAATTGCTATGAAACACTGTAATACACCATATGAAGTGTAGATGGAGCTCTATATAGCTCTATAATGTCCATATGATCAACTCACATGCTATGACAAAACTGTAAAATACTAAATGAAATTTAGAGGGAGCTCTAGATTGCTCTAAATCTTCATATGATCTACTCAAATGCTATACTAGACTATAATACACTACTGGAAGTGTAGGGGGAGCTCTGTATTATAGTGTTGATATGAATCTTTTTGTCTCAGTGTTTCAGCTCATCTCTGCCCACCTGTCTGAAAAAAGGCTTGGTGGACAAATTCAAGCAGTTCAGTGAGAGTCAGCTGGCCAAGTACTGCACACGACGACGGAGGAAACACAAAGCTGCGGTACAGCACTTACACACCACTAAGAGAAAGACTAGACCATTAAAGGAGTACTTCTGTGCTAGTTTTAAAGCATAGTTTGGTAAAAAAAATCTGAGTCACATCATGGATCACTGATCGCAGATACAATTGATCTGTTAAGAAATGTTTGATATCTGACGTCTTCTTCTTTTGGTACAACAGGAGATGCTAGGCTATAATTTCATTAGAATTTTCTCATCTCATCTCAGTAAAAAGACACTTAGTAAACAAATGTTAATTTATACCTTATGTGGACAGTGTTTTTGAGTATTGTGTGTACCTGAAGGTGTATATGTGTGTGTGTGTGTGTGTAGAATAACTCCCCTGAACTGTACAAGAAATGGGCGGAGCTCCTCAGATCCAACCCCTCCACCCTGCAGAGACAGGTGAGTGATTTATTTTATCTCTCCAGAATTATAATCATCAACATCCACAAGCTTCAGTTTGAGTTTTTTTTTTGAGGTAGTCCCTGATTTATTCAAAGATTTATGTTTAGGATCATTATATTAAGATATTTGCTGTTACGTATTTTGAAAAAACATTTCTGTCCAATAATGCAATATCGCCAAAGCCACTGGTGGCAGCACAACCCTAAAGCTTAATAAATCCAACCCCATGTTTCACAGTTGGCTAGGTGTTATTTTTATAAAATGTTTACTTTTGCTTATTTTGGCCAAATATAATGTACATACTATATATTATGTGTGTGTGTGTTTGCATATATTTTAATATTTGTATAATGTTTTGTGTGTTTGTGTGTGTGTGTGTGTGTCTGTGTGTGTGTGTGTGTTTTTGTGTGTTAGTTGCAGAGGTGTGCTCCTGTAAATGAGAAGCAGAGTGAGTTCACTATGCAGAATATGATAAAACGTCTCCATATCAAAGAGCCTGCAGAGTTGGTCATGAGCATCCTCGGGAAGAAGTATGTAAAAATAATAATAATAATAATAACATAACCACATAATTCATAATCACATATACACACAATCTTATAACCCCATAATCTCAGTCATTTTACCCTACATAATCCTATAGCCCCATAATCTCAAAACCCTATAACGTTATAATTCTATAACCCAATAATATTATAACCCTATAACACCTTACTGCATAATTCCATAACTTTTCCATATAAACTTTGAATTCCATTAATGTTATGTAATACCATTTGTGTGTAGGTACCCTGCTGATGTAAAGGCGTTTAAGAACAGTGGTCTGAGTGGTGATTGGCTGAGTGACCGCGCCGGTCAGAGAATGAAACTTAAACAGCCGGACTGCTGGCAGACCACACTGAGCCGAGAGGGAAACACGGCCAAAACCTGGGAAAAGCTCATAGGTGTGAATTACACACACACACACACACACACACACACACACACACACACACACACACACACACACATCTGTGGTTGAGTTTGTGTGTTCTGTGATTGTGTGTCTGTGGTTGAGTTTGTGTGTTCTGTGATTGTGTGTCTGTGTGTGAGTTTGTGTGTTCTGTGATTGTGTGTCTGTGGTTGAGTTTGTGTGTTCTGTGATTGTGTGTCTGTGTGTGAGTTTGTGTGTTCTGTGATTGTGTGTCTGTGGTTGAGTTTGTGTGTTCTGTGATTGTGTGTCTGTGGTTGAGTTTGTGTGTTCTGTGATTGTGTGTCTGTGTGTGAGTTTGTGTGTTCTGTGATTGTGTGTCTGTTGTTGAGTTTGTGTGTTCTGTGATTGTGTGTCTGTGGTTGAGTTTGTGTGTTCTGTGATTGTGTGTCTGTGTGTGAGTTTGTGTGTTCTGTGATTGTGTGTCTGTTGTTGAGTTTGTGTGTTCTGTGATTGTGTGTCTGTGGTTGAGTTTGTGTGTTCTGTGATTGTGTGTCTGTGGTTGAGTTTGTGTGTTCTGTGATTGTGTGTCTGTGGTTGAGTTTATGTGTTCTGTGATTGTGTGTTCTGTGGTTGAGTTTGTGTGTTCTGTGATTGTGTGTCTGTTGTTGAGTTTGTGTGTTCTGTGATTGTGTGTCTGTGGTTGAGTTTATGTGTTCTGTGATTGTGTGTTCTGTGATTGTGTGTCTGTGTGTGAGTTTGTGTGTTCTGTGATTGTGTGTCTGTGTGTGAGTTTGTGTGTTCTGTGATTGTGTGTCTGTGGTTGAGTTTGTGTGTTCTGTGATTGTGTGTTCTGTGGTTGAGTTTGTGTGTTCTGTGATTGTGTGTCTGTGTGTGAGTTTGTGTGTTCTGTGATTGTGTGTCTGTGTGTGAGTTTGTGTGTTCTGTGATTGTGTGTCTGTGGTTGAGTTTGTGTGTTCTGTGATTGTGTGTCTGTGGTTGAGTTTGTGTGTTCTGTGATTGTGTGTCTGTGGTTGAGTTTGTGTGTCTGTGGTTGAGTTTGTGTGTTCTGTGATTGTGTGTCTGTGGTTGAGTTTGTGTGTTCTGTGATTGTGTGTCTGTGGTTGAGTTTGTGTGTTCTGTGGTTGTAGACAGTAAATCTCTGCCCTTCGTTGTGATGCTGAAGAATCTGAGGAACATCATCAGTCAGGGTATCAGTGCTGATCACCACCACAAAATCCTGAAACGACTCAGATCAGAGGTGACCACTTATCTTCTTACTGCTTCACCTTTATTAACTTTACTTCACCTTTCTGTGTCTCTTTTCACCACCTTCATTTACTTTTTCTCATCACCTTTCCTCTCCTTTATCTCTGTTTACCTCATCTTATTCCACCCCCATTTACCTACATTCATCTCCATTTTCTCCTTTATTAACTTTCTGTCTCTTTTATTTGTCTCTAGTCACTGCTTTTATTTACTTACATCAACATTTATCTCCATTCACATTATCTCATTTTACTTTTACTGACTTCACTTTTCATTTTACCTCTATTTACCTTCACCTGCACCTCCATTTATCACTGTTCACTTAATTTTACCTCCATTCAGCTGTGTTTTATCTGTGTAAAATTTAGTGTTTATAAGAAGGTAATGGGTAACAGATTGGGTGTAATAATGGGTGTTTGATGCTGTTGTTGTTTCAGTCTGCTGTGATCCAGAGTAAGCTCCTCCCCTTACGATTCCTTTCTGCCTACAAAGCCATTACAGAGCTCAAAAAGTCTGGTAGGTTAAACTGGTGCATATAATTAATGCCTGTCAGTCATACCTGTATGTATATCGGTCTGTCTTTAAGTATATATATATATATATATATATATATATATATATATATATATATATATATATATATATATATATATGTATGTATGTGTGTTTGTACATACTGGACAATTCGTGTGATGCACTACTATAGCATGAAAACATTAATATTATTCAGCAGTAATAAAATAATGGCATTTATATTACACATTTTACATATTCATTACATTCAGAATTTGATTCAGTTTGAATTAGTATTGTCTAAAAAAAACAGCATAAATATAAAAAAGGATGAATCAGCCACAGGCTTATGTGTTTGTGAAAATTGTGAAAGATGCATTACTGTTCGCTTATATTACTATATGCTTCAGTTCAGTTGAACAGAGTGCAGTACACTGTATTATAACATCCCATCAGCTGCACTCTAACTGACCCTTTATCCATTTATTAAAGAACAAGTTAATCATCCAAATCTTTCTACTATATTTATTTAAAATATTTATTAAAGATCCCTTAAAGTGTAAAACATGTCTAAAGCTTATTTACCACCCACTTAGCATGGTGCTAACTACAAACCTGAATAATAATGAATGCTCAGATCAAACTATGTAAAATTGTTTAGTAATAAACTGAAGATTTTAACTTAGTCTTTCCGTGTTTGTGTCCTTGTTAACTGCATTAGCATCTTAGCTGTGGTGTTAACATTAGATTACTTTATTGTATTGCTGTTAGAGGTGAGCAATATGGCCCTAAGATAGTATCATGATATTTTAAGGTACTTTTGTGATAAAGATATTCTTGGGGATATGACAAGGCGCTGACATTTTTACATGAATTTCAAGATAAAAAAAAAATAATAACTGTTTAATCTGGTATAAATATAAATTGGAATGCATTCAGTAGAAACAAGTATTTCATAAACAGTAACAGGACCCTGATTTTGTATAATAATAGCAGTGTAGCAAAATAAATAAATCTACCACAATACTAAAGTGCAGAATATTCAAGAATATCTCAATATTTATTTTTTGTGGTGTTACTGTAAACAAGAGGAAAAAGCACACACTTATAACATATAACTTATAACTTATATTCTTATTACAGTATGAACTAATTCTGTCGATTATTCCTGTGTTTAAAGCTGATGGAACAGGGAAGGCGGACAGTTCGAAGGCTGTGCTGTTGGGGATTCTGAACAGGTTTAAGAGGAGCAAGTGTTTCCGGTACATGGACTGGTCTTCGGAGCGCCGGCGGAGGCTGCGAGTGACGATGGGAGTGCCGTTTATCTATCGACTGCACAGCGCCAACCGCAGATTTCTGCTGAGAGCAAGGTCTAGCCAACACACTAACCAAGGGCCCAGTTTTAGTGATCTATAGGCGAGCCATCAGCCGTGCACCATGCAGCTTGATTTAGGGCGTGTCAGTTTGTCTTTGCTTTCGTAACGTCGGGAAAAGTACACATTGCGTGGCTCAAAACACACAAAAAGCACGTACTAATTCTTTTCATTAATCATCTGTGTGTTTTGGGCATAACCTTTAATAAACCTATAAGCGTGTCACTTGCCATTAATTCCATTTAAGAGACAGGTGCACTCTGGCTTTGGCAGGTTGCTATTTTAACAGCGCAGTGCTTCTGCACTTCTCAGCAGAGGAAACTGACCTGCTCATGCATGAACAGCTTATTTACAGGAGCAGCAATGTTATTTTATTCCTTATTATGTTTATTTTTTATGCAAAACTTGGGTTTGTGCACTGCTGTGTGTGCAAGCGTGCAGAGTGCACCTATGTATTTAAGATAGCAATGAATATCTGACTGATGACTGTTGTCAGGGTTTAAATCAGTCAGTGGTGCACCTGTGTTTTCCATTGCCAAGATAACAATACGTCAGAAATTTACCTGAACCCACCTAATTTCTCGACCTCGCCCACCAGTGTATATATATTCATAAACTTTGTCACTATTTTAACAATTCAGGCACAGGATGTGAAAATCAAATAGTCAAGTAGTCAAGTCAAGTAGTTTTTATTGTCAATACTGCATATGTACAGGACATACAGAGAATTGAAATTACGTTACTCTCCTTCCCAATTTTACAGCAAGTACAGATAATAGATATAATAAAGGAGAATGGGAGACACTATGTGTACAATACAGCAGAGACACAAATAGACATACATGAGACAAAAACAAGGTGCAGTAGTGTGGGGGAGAAATAGATATATAAATATAAGTAAGAAAAAAAAAGAAATAGATATATAATATAAAAAGAGTGGGAGACACTATATGTACAATACAACAAGACACAATAAACATACGTACATACGTAAAAAATAGTGCAATATTGATGGTGATTGAGATGGAATGACAGTATAAATAGTATATATCAGTAGTGCAAATAGGGTATATGGTATATATCTTAAGGCTGGTAAGGTGAATGAGTGCGTAAAGTTCTTAAAGTTCACAGTTTAGGACTGCTGGTGGGGTGTAAGATAGCAATGAGCATTGTGATGCACCTTGCGCAGGGTGTAAGATAGGGCCCTATGATTTAAATTTAGAAAGTAGTGGTAAAACATTGTAAATGCACCAGCTTTTGGCTTTGTCTTAGTTTTTAATGATGCTCTAGAATGAAAATGTGTGAATATGAAGGATAAAAGCTAACGCTGGACCCACTAAGGTTTTACGGCACGTGGAAGATTCTAGAGAAGCTGAAAGGGCTAAAAGGTAAAGCTAGGTCATCCAGAGCAGTCTCTGCTGTGGTTTGGTTGGTGCACAGAAGCTTCTGGAACAGCAGTAAATGCTGAATATGTTGAACAGTTGTTTGGACGTTTGTTTTGCTCTAGGATGATGGTGCTCTAGTGCGACATCTACAGGCAGAAATCACATTCTAATCACATGTAGTTCCACAAATACAAAGGATTACAAAGTTCTGAACTGGAAAGTAGATACATGATCCAGATTTGAAGACTTTTGATCTAAAGTTCTTAAGTTGATCTTAAGTTGTAGTTATTTTTACTACAGAACCAGTTTTAATAGCATTAAAACAGTGAGAACCTCAGAAATGTAATCAGTTTGAGTTGTTATTGATGAATTCAGCTGAGATGAGTTCTGTTTGTTTCTCAGGCAGAGGAAGTTCAGTCAGGAGCTGCTGGAGGATTACCTGCAGGCTCTGCTGAAAGCTGTGCAGATTTCCTGCACCTACAACATCCCTCTAATACCTGGACACACCCTGATCTGCATTTCCCATTTCAGTAGTGGAGTCAGCTGGTATGAGCATTTCTGTCCACCTGCAGAACCATCAGAAGACCAGCAGGAGACCAGTTCAGCTGCTGGGGTGAGACCAGTACTAAGCCATAATCATGTTCTTCTTCTCGTTCATAATGTTCTGCTGGTCTTTTCTGTAGTTCTACTGTATGTTCAGTTTAATCATGGAAATTTGGCTTTAAAAAAGCAGCTTTTTGGTTGGATGTCTTTAATATCTCTATGTTTTCCTCATATGAGTGAATTATGAGCTGTGTTCTAGCTGTACCCTAGCTGTGCTCTAGCTGTTCCATAGCTGTGCTCAAGTTGTACCCTAGCTATGCTCCAGTTTTTCCCAAGCTGTGCACTGGTTGTACCCTAGCTGTGCTCTAGTTGTACCTTAGCTGTGTTCAAGCTGTACCCTAGCTGTGCTCAAGCTGTTCCATAGCTGTGCTCAAGTTGTACCCTAGCTATGCTCTAGTTTTTCAAAGCTGTGCACTGGTTGTACCCTAGCTGTGCTCTAGCTGTACCCTAGCTGTGCTCTAGTTGATTCGTACCATTGCTCTAGCTGTACCCTACCAGTGCTCTAGCTGTACCCCAGCTGTGTCCCAGCTATATCCTGGCTGTGCTCTAGCTGTACCCTAGCTATGCTCTAGTTGTACCCTAGCTGTGCTCTAGTTGTACCCTAGTTGTGCTCTAGCTGTACCCTAGCTGTGCTCTAGTTGATTCGTACCATTGCTCTAGCTGTACCCTACCAGTGCTCTAGCTGTACCCCAGCTGTGTCCCAGCTATATCCTGGCTGTGCTCTAGCTGTACCCTAGCTGTGCTCTAGCTGTACCCTAGCTGTGCACTAGTTGTACCCTATCTGTGCTTTAACGGTACCCTAGCTGTGCTCTAAATGTACCCTAGCTGGGCTCTAGCTGTACCTTAGCTGTGCTCTACCCGTACCCTTGCTGTGCTCTGTCTGTACCCTAGCTGTGCTCTGTCTGTACCCTAGCTGTGCTCTGTCTGTACCCTACCAGTGCTCTAGCTGTACCCAAGCTGTGCTCTTGTTGTTCCCTAGTTGAGCTCTATCTGTACCCTAGCTGTGCTCTATCTGTACCCTAGCTGTGCTCTATCTGTACCCTAGCTGTGCTCTATCTGTACCCTAGCTGTGCTCTGTCTGTACCCTAGCTGTGCTCTGTCTGTACCCTACCAGTGCTCTAGCTGTACCCAAGCTGTGCTCTTGTTGTTCCCTAGTTGAGCTCTATCTGTACTCTAGCTGTGCTCTATCTGTACCCTAGCTGTGCTCTATCTGTACCCCAGCTGGTCAGGGTTAGCGTTTATTCCTATTGGCTGCACTGTGTAAGTTTGTGATTTTCTCAGCCTGGGTTAATGTTATCTGAAAGTTTCTCTGTGTTTTAGTCTGATCTGTCCGCTGTGCCCTTGGCTGTGATGTTGGGATACGGCTGTGAGCACTCACAGGTCCTGCTGACAAACAGCATTGAATGTCAGGAGGCGGATCACCGGTCCGGCAGTCTTTTGGATCGTGTGAGAGACACAGTGAAGCAGATGGAGGTCAGAACTGCTGCTGTTTGGCATGATGAGAGGAGAGCTTGATGAAAATTCATAATGAAAAGAAGCTTCAGAATTGTATGAAATGTTATGGAATTGAAAAAAAACAAAAAAAGCAGATTTAACTAGCTAATGTTAAATTTGATATGTTTACAGTTGTAAGTAACATTCACAGTTTAACATAAAGCCCAAATTCACTTCTTGACTTTAACCACTATTTGATTCGGCAAAGATCCACAGCATCTCACAGCATTCTGTCAGCACAAGTTAGCTCAGCTAATGTTACTATCCCAGCCCTGTACAGCTCATATCTTTCAGCGGAAAACCGTCAGTTTGTGAAGTGGTGGTAAACTGATTATACTGATACAAAGCATAAAAAGCAATGATAAAAGCATTTTTTATCATTTTTGTTTTATGTTAAACATAAAAATGAACTTAAACCTGGTGGTTTCCGGAGGGCTTAGATCGGGCCCAAAAAATCCGAGCCTGACCCAACCCGAACTATGAACTGTCATTATGAGACCGAGCCCGACCCGAACCATAAACTGTTTTCGGGCTGATTGAATGAGCGAAATATGATCAGAATTATGTTAATTAACACTGAAACATAGCATAAAACTATTATTGAATTAAAATGATTTTTCAGAACAGCTACACACAATGCTGCAAGTCAAAAAAAAGGAATTTTTTATTACAGTTTAATTTTATTTTGTTTTTATTTTTTTCTCCTACAGTTCAGTTAGTTTTAATTTGTTTTTAGAGTGGGCTTGCTAGTTTTTATTAGTTTTCACACAATCTAAGAAACGTGAGAGAGAGAGAGATTTGCGTGTTCTGGTATGAGCTACTAGGTTCTCACATACTGTATCTCCTGTTTCTTTTCCATCTGCCTCACGCTCATGTTCTAATCCCATACATAATTCTGCAGGAGACCAGTACTAAGCCATAATTCTCATAATTCAAACAGAATCGGCACAACTCCGCTTTACAACAGTTCTTATAAATAAATTAAACACGTAAATGAGGGTATTCTATCAGTAATTTCAGTTCGTTTTAGTTAGTTTTATGAACACACATTACAGAGAATTCGAGTTAGTTATGTTTTTTCCTTTTAATTACCGTTAACACAAATGTTTTTTCACTTTCAGTTTTCGCTATTTCGTTAGAATTAGAAAACAGATGCCCACATCTCGGACTATTTTCTGGAGCCCGAGATTTCGAGGGTTCGGGGAGAGAATCTAAGCTCTAGTTTTCAGCTCTTCCTGCTTGCAGTCTATATAGCAGTGCTCTATTACACAACACTGATATACGCAACAATACGCAATGCTACGATACGCAATGCTACAATACGATACAATGTATGTGCACGTTATATACGTATACAATGCAGAATGCTGCGATGCACACGCTATGATATGAGACACTACATTGTGCAATGCTACGATACACGGCACTGTGATATGCAAAACTGTGATATGCTATGCTTTGATATGCTATGATGCGCAACACTATAATATGCAAGGCTATAATTCACAACTAGCATTGCTACGATACGAAGCGCTATGATATGCTACCTTGGGCAACACTATGATAGGCAATGCTGTAATACACAAAGCTAGGCTACAATAAGCAATGGTACTATACGCAACACTACAATAGACAATTTTTAAAAAACCAATATTGATAAAACTAATAAAATAAAACCACTGTTTTTAAACTGAATCAACATAGCTGCTCATTTATGTTAATAGTTATTAGGCACTCCCGACTAAGTCAGCAACAAATGTGTTTAGATATATTACTTCCATCTCTCAGTATTGCTCATATTAAGATATAAAAAAACTAAAACAAACAAAAGGACAAACGTTTTATGGGCTGTAACTTTTCCACAGGACTGTATTCCTGGTAGATTTTCTGGATTCGTTCTGAATACTGATTTTGCTGATCTGTTGCTGTTTAGGGCGATTGGACTGATACAGAGTGGAAGCGCTACAGTGATGTCTTCTCTAAGCTCTCTGAGGACAACGCAAAGGTCTGTTTACTTTCACACCTGACTTTTTTAGATTTAAGATCTGTGTACATATTTATTAACAGCAGTAAATTTACCCTTTAATATGTGGATTATTAAGTATCTTGTCTTAAAAAAACTCAAATCCTTACCTTTCATCTATTTCTTTTATCCTCCTGAACTCAGAACATTTATGTGGATTTATAAACCAAAAAACATAATAATTCTTTTTTTCAAATTTAAATTTTCAAACTGACTTCCAATCTCTATTTATAAATTTAAATTTAACAGGGTATCACTTTCTATTGCTTTTTTATTACTATGTGCATTTAAAAACAGTTAATACAAATACTAATAAGTAAATGAGTTCAATTTACTCCACATTTTCATATTTAAAAGCGAAGAAATATTTGATATTCAGAAATTAGTTTTACTACTAATTAGTATTACTATTAATTATTCATTAATTGCTATAACTGTGCTATAAACAGTGTTGTGTGTTGTTTAGTGTATACTATATTGTAAATAAATGATTCAGTATCTGCTGTGAATGATTCAGAATGCTATTATAAATGATTCAGTATCTGTTCTGAATGATTCACTATGTATTTTAAATGATTCAGTATCTGTTCTAAATGATTCAGTATGTATTTTAAATGATTCGGTATCTGCTGTGAATGATTCAGTATGTATTGTAAATGGTTCAGTATCTGTTCTGAATGATTCAGTTTTAATTGTACATTATTCAGTGTCTGTTCTGAATGATTATGTTTGTATTTTAAATGATTCAGTATCTGTTCTGAATGATTCAGTATGTATTTTAAATGATTCAGTATCTGTTCTAAATGATTCAGTATGTATTTTAAATGATTCAGTATCTGTTCTAAATGATTCAGTATGTATTTTAAATGGTTCAGTATCTGTTCTGAATGATTCAGTATGTATTATAAATGGTTCAGTATCTGTTCTGAATGATTCAGTATATATTGTAAATGATTCAGTATCTGTTCTGAATGATTCAGTATATATTGTAAATGATTCAGTATCTGCTGTGAATGATTCAGTGTGTATTATAAATGGTTCAGTATCTGTTCTGAATGATTCAATAATGTTGTAAGGATTAGTTTAAGGGTTAATAAAATGCGTGTTGTTCTGAACAGATGGATAATATAATCCTGATGACTGAGCACTGGCAGGAGTCTGTAGAGACTGAACTGGAGAAATATCGGAAGAAGTCCAGCAGTGAAGCTCTGGTGGTTAATGTGATGGACAAGCAGGAGTAAGTTCTTTCACTTTCTTCTGTCTGCAGCTTCAGTTCCATTACACCTTTTATTAATATTTTAACCTTAATTATCCCACAGTTTTATTACCTATTGTTGTTGATTGTCTTGTTCTCTGTTTTCAGGAAGGATGTGAGTGGTGATCCTCACACTGTGGATGTGTTTGGCCTCAGTAATCAGATGCTGAGGTAAGCGCTGAGTGAATCAGACTCCTCTCTGAATCAGATTGAGGACGGTTTAGGCTGATTTACTGATCTGCTGTGGGTCTGCAGGTTTGTTTCAGAGAGAGGATCCTCCAGGCTGCTGGATCATGTGGAGCTCATCCACACGCTGTATGATGTTCCTCCTCCAGCAGAGCTCAGAAATAAACCTGAGAGAGCTGCAGACCTCGTTCCACTGCCCACCACACCAACGCTCAGGTAACTCTGAGCCCCAGAGCAGCACCAGAAACAGCAGGAATTCACCTTATAACCAAAACTGCAGTTCAGATATCCACATTTTAACTTTAAATAGCAGATTAAACATTTGATTTAGTAGTTTTTTATTAGTTTTTAGCCTGATTTACCAATATGACTGCTAAAAAAAATCAGTGATTCAAGATTCAAGATTTTTATTGTCACACAGAAATAAACAGAAATATACAGAAATAAATAAATTGGGAAATAAATAAACAAACGAATCAAAAGAGAAATTAAACCCATAAATAACAATGTAATATATTTATTTTTATGGATATGTATTTATTTTTGTATTGGTTATAATTATTCTTTAACACTATCACCAAATTACTTTTATTGAGTGATTTTATTTTATTTATTTATTTATTTTAAATTTTGGCAGTTTTGGTCTTCCATATAAAATAAAATATAATATAAAATAAAACATACAGATACCTTTACAGTATAAACAATCCGTTTACATTTAGACAGCAAATTAGTTTTTACACAGCAGAGAGTCTCTTTGGGGGTCATCTCTAAACTACCGAATTAAATAATAATAAAATATAAAAAAAATCTAAGCTTGATTAGGCTACTACCATATTTTTTGCACTGTAAGGCACATTTAAAACCTTTTAAGTTTGCCAGAAATGATCAGTACACCTTATAATATGGTGCGCCTTATGAATAAATTCTGTGAGTCAGGTATTAAGAAACAGTAAAGCCACTCCACTGAAGTACAGTGTTCTAAAGATATTTTAGTAAAGTTTCTCTAGTACCAAGACTGGAGCAGTATTAGCATTAGCCGCTAAGCGCTAACTCTTTTGCCATTCAGAAATGAGTCTGTCAGCCTGTAGCCTGCTGGTAGCCCCGCTGGAGCAGCATTAGCATTATCTGCATACTGCGCTAAATTCTACCTTTTTAGCTGTTCAGAGGCGAATATATCAAACTGTAGTCTGTGTGTTTACCGCGTTAAAACAAGCTACGTGGGACGAACCACTAGCTAATATCACCCTGGCCTACCAGAAAAAAATGTTTATTGCTGCTGCACCCAGCCTTAGAAGAAATCTGGAAATCTAAGCTCACTGTAAATAAATGGAAGTGCTTTACTCACCCAAATAAACAGTTTTTGGACGAGAAATCTGTGTAGATTAACTTCCAGCGCTCGTTTTTTTTTTTTTTTTTAATTTAAGAATCACAGTTTTGTTTAATTAGCTTAGCTTCACAACTTTAACTTTAAGCCTTATAGTGCAAAAAATACAGTAATCAAAATCTAGTTTACTTTGGAGTTCTATAATTGCCACCTTATTTGGTGTATGGCTGTAGTATATGTAGTATCTCAGACAGGTAAAAAAGTTCAGAGCTTTATCAGCCCTGTATTTATCTGTATCTGAATTTGGATTGATTAGTTTATCTCTGCTCGAGTGATGTATCTTTACTGGTGCTGGAATGAGCTTCATGGGTAAATGATAAATTGAGTGATGATCTGCTGGTGTGGTTGTGACTCGTCTGCAGGTGGCGTGAGGTGCGTGTGTATATCTCTTCAGCGTGGCGGGACATGGGCGCTGAGAGGGATGTTCTGGTGCAGAGTGTGTTTCCGGAGCTGCGTCGCCGTGCGGCTCCTCACTGCCTCTACCTGCAGGAGGTGGAAATGCGCTCTGGGGTAACGGAGGAGGACCTGGCCCTGGCTGTGGAGCTCTGTCTGTCGGAGGTGGGCCGCAGTCAGCTGATGCTGGGAATACTGGGAGAGAGATACGGGCCAGTGCTGCCTCGGCCTGCGCTGGATAATCTGCCTGAGGGAAGCTGGGTAAGTCTAGAGTATAAGATTCGGTATTGATTATTTATTGTTATTGATCAGATTTATTTAATTATAATGAGTCATAATAGTATTTTGTTCTAAAAATAGCTACTTACTCTGTTCACTGCTGGGGTGAGAGAACAGCTAAGCTGTTTTTGAAACTGTGTTCATTTCACTATGTAGTGCACTACTCTCAGAAAATTGTAATAATCCTACTTCTGTTTCCTAAATTGATGTTTTATTTAGTGATTTTTTTAGTGATCTGTTTATTGTGTGTAGTGAATAGTGAATAGGGCACAGTTTTAGACTCGGCTCTAAGCTGCATTCTACTCCACAGGCTCCTCAAACAGTGCTTGTAATATCTGATCAGGGATGTTCCAGAACAGGGTTTATAGAATATTTTTCAAGAATCAGAATCGGGTGAAAAAGATTCAAATCACTAATTTATTAAAGATATAACGTTACGTTGTTACTCACTATAGTTCACTATAGACTCTGCTGCGCTCACACTGATAGACTGACAAATCCCTCATATCTCCCAAGTTTATATGTTATGTGTGTTTGTGACCGCTTGTGCTGTTGCACTGCTGAAGGCTTTCTCTACTCTTTTCTCTCTCTCTCTCTCTCTCTCTCTCTCTCTCTCTTTCTCTCTCTCTCTCTCTCTGTTTTTTTTTTCAATTTAAAAAAGCTTTATTGGCATGAATTGCAATTAACAACTTTTGCCAAAGCAATGAAACAAGAAGTTAATATACAAAAGGTAAAAAATAAAAATCAAATACATATAATATACATACACATACATACACATATACATTAACACATCTTACATATAAAAGTAAATATAAATAAATAAAAAAAAAAGAAAATAAATGAATAAGATATTAATAACAGTGTTCTATGTTGTAATTATTTATAAAGAGTTGTGATTAGATTGTTGATTAAGCTGATTTCTGTGGTGATGTAGAGCTGAGACGTAATTGGCTGATACTGTTATGGTCTCAGTTTCTTCTCCGAGAACGACTCTGAGTTTATCACAGTCAGACAGAGATGGGAAAGCAGGATTGATGTTGTTAAACTGCTGAAAGTACGGCTCTCTGAGGGTCTGGTACTGTGGGCAGTTCAGGAGGAAGTGTATCTCGTCCTCTATCTGCATTAGGCTGCAGTGTGGGCAGGTTCTCTCCTCTCTGGCTCTCCAGGTTTTATGGTATCTGCCTCTCTCCACCTCCAGCCCGTGATCACTAATCCTGTATTTAGTGAGGAGTTTTCTCTCCTGAACTTGTTTAATATTTAGATACTCTGCCAGGGTGATGTTACGGTTTAATGATCTGTAACAGGTTAATTTTATCTGTTGATTTATTTCATTTGTCCAAATTTGGTCATATTCGAGGGAAAGAGATTTACCAATTAGTTTGATGCTGTTTGTGGAGGAGGAGGTGGAGGGGGAGGAGGCGGGGTTTAGGGGATGAAGCTCAGTGAGTGGTTGGCTGAGCAAGCAGAGTGGGTGTGGTTTTGAGGACAGTTGATTGGCCAGAAGAGCTCCATATCTGATGGAATTTGGATCAGCCTGATTAAGTGATAGCCAGTATTTTACAGATCTTTTGCGAATATCAGTGTGCAGAGGGTAAAGGCCCAGTTCTGCTCTGCAGGCGTTATTGGAGGCGTTTCTGTGAACTCCGAGGATGTTTTTGGCAAATTCCAATTGTAATTTTTCAATAGGGTTTTTATCCCAGTTCTTTAAATCCAAGCACAATGTTGGCCCCCATATTTCACATCCATATAATAGAATTGGTTTTATTATTGAATTAAACAGTTTTATCTCTCTCTCTCTCTCTCTCTCTCTCTGTCTCTCTCTCTCTCTCTCTCTCTCTCTCTGCCTGTCTTTCTCTCTCGCTCTCTCTCTCTCTCTCTCTGTCTCTCTCTCTCTCTCTCTCTCTCTCTCTCTCGCTCTCTCTCTCTCCCCCTCCCTCTCTCTCTCTCTGCCTGTCTCTCTCTCTCCCTCTCTCTCTCTCTCTCTCTCTCTCTCTGCCTGTCTCTCTCGCTCTCTCTCTCTCTCTCACACACACACACACACCATTTCCACTTTCCAATGTGTAATTTGTAAAAAACAAAAACTACAATACATGGAGCAACAGTACACTACTGTACTGAGTCAGTAACTCAGTACGTTTACAATATTCTTATTTTAAAAGCATTAGAACTACCCTAAGACAGAGTGATGGCATAGTTACATAGTGACAACTTCAGGTTTTATTTACTTCATTGCCAAAGTATCGGGTGAGGACTGGGTATCAGCAGATACTCAAATCAGATCACTTGCCCTGTAACATCAGCATCTTTATAAAAATTTACAGCAATGAAATCTAAAGTGTCTGGTAAACCTCTGAACTAAGTGTTGCCTTGTATCATATTGCGCATGTAAATAAATGTGATTTTTGGGAATACAGCGTTTTTGTGGAGTTTACATTGTGTTGTATAGCTTGTGATGAGCTTCAGCTGTTTTAACCCCCCAGGACATGGGATGCCTGATGGTAAACTTTACTGTGGACTTCCTGTGTAGTGATAAACCATTACTCAGTACTCCCTATATACATTTCCTTCAATCTCAACACTTTCACTGCCTGTTGCTTGGAATATCACTGTAAATGTCTCAATTTCCTGTGTAGTCCAGTTCACTGAGCTGATAAGAACACACCTCAAATCTTCTTCTTTTTTTAAATAAAGAGCATGAGACTCATCGCTCCATCTAGTTTTCTAAAGATGCAGTCATTAAAATTTCTCATTTTTAAATTTTGATCATTATCGTCCTCATTGATACTGTTGATATTAATGTTCTCATATCTCCTCTACCAGCTGGGCACCGACCCCTGCAGCCTGTCAGTCACAGAGATGGAGATTCGTCAGTTTCAGTCTGTGTATCCCGACTCTGCTCAGAACCGCATGTTCTTCTATTTCAGATCTCCACAGCTGCTCAGGTATTACTGCACTTAGTTTCATTAGTTACACTACACTAATACACTAACTGACCAGTAAGTAGTAAAACTGGTAATGTCCCCCTTATGATGCTTTCTATTCAAACTCTAATGTCAGACTTCTACGTTCATACTGGAACGCCCCCACAAGTCAGATTACATAATTAACAAACCCAATTTCAGAATCCGGTATGACTGCCTCACAAATCAACAGTATTAATAAAAGAAGTATTATACAGTTTATCAAACTGAAAAAACTACCATCTAAGTGATATTTGGAAATAGCAAAGCTCACAAACGGAGCTTGGAAATAGTAACACTAGTTAACCAAAGTGACAAAAAAAGGATAACAGCAGTAATCTATGGTACTTAGGTATGTATTTAGAGTAAATAAGGAAATTGAATGGATGTATCTTTGAATTCTACAACTTGTCAAACAGCCAACACTGAAATAATGCGCTATTCAGACATAACTAGTCCTAGCTACCTAAACTGAAAATAGCTAACAAACATACTAACAAACTGAACTAAGCAAAATTAGCCAACACAAACTATATGGAAATCCATATTTATATAACATTTTATAACATTGTTGATCATCTTTGCTGTTTGTGTTGTTTTTGTTTCACTGTTCTCAGCTCAGTTCCTGTGGCATGGAGAGCAGATTTCACAGCTGAGTCGAGAGAATCAGAGGATAAACTGAAGGACTTGAAAGAATGGATCCGGAAAAACGAGTTCCGAGTAATAGAAAAGTAAGTCATGGCGCAACGTGATGCTCATTGCTGTCTTACACCATGCAAATAGTCTATTTTCATGCCTTGTGCCTGCATTGTTTAAAAAGCATTGGTGCTTCTAAATATATCTACACCGATGGACATGGTGGTATGGAAATTAGGGCTGTTCAGTCAAATTTCTGGTGTATTTGCTATCTTGGCAATGAAAAAACACAGGTGCTCCACTGACTGAATACAACCTAGACAGACATCAACAGTCAGACGTTCATTGCTAACTTGGCAGTGAATTGTCAGGTTGAACAGGTGCGTCCCAAAAGCATTTTCACCTGTTTTTACGCACACATGGACACTTTTACATCAACAATAAACAGAATTAACGAGCATGAACAAGCCGGGAATTTCCCTCTACTAAGAAGTGTTTATATAATTATATAATAGTAACATGCCAAAGTCAGTGCACACCTGGTTCATAAAGGGAATGGCAAGTGACATGTTATGCCTAAAATACACCCATAATTATTTAAGAGATTTAGCCATGCAAGGCGTACTTTTCCCATCATTATGATAGCAAAGACACACTGACACACCCTAAATCAAGCTGCATAGGTCGCTAAACTAGTGCCCATGGTGTTGAACCTCTTACAGCATAGGGAGAGGTTTCTAATAAAGTGGCCAGTAAGTGGAAGTTCAGGGCGGTAGGTGTTTCTATAATAAAGTGGGCAGTGATTGTAAGTACAGAGATCTGAAATGGTGGCTGGGTTCTCTCTGCAGTTACCCGTGTGAGTGGTCCGGGGTGGTGGGCGGTCGGCCCGCTGTGGGAGGACTGGAGGAAATGGCGAAGGCTGTGACGGAAGATCTCTGGACAGCTTTACAGAAGCTCTTTGTGGAGGTCAGCCTTTCAGTTCAAACTCGTTATAAAGAAATCAATGCTCCAGCCCTGACCTCACACACACACTTTGATTGGTTTATTTCTGACAGGAAGTAGATGAGGCTGATTTTATTAAACAGCAGGAAATGCACCAGGAAGCACAGCGACGGCACTTCCACAGAAGGAGGAAGTTCATTTCTGCTGCGATGGGAAAGATTCAAGAGTCTCAGCGAAAAGGAGGGATCCTATTGGTGGAGGGGAGTCCTGGTGCGGGCAAGACGGCTTTCATGGTAAATGGTTTTATGCGCAGATACACACAAAAATACAACACACACACTCTTCATAATGAAACACACTCTGTTTTTTCTTCAGGCTGCTGTTGCTCACGCCCTCAAATCTCCTGCGTGTGATGTCATTTCCTACTCCACAACTGCTAGCCAATCAGCTAGGAGCATTAGCCACATGTTGCGCTGTTTGGTCCAAAGTCTGAGGAAGATGAAGGAAGTAGAGGAAGAGCTGGCTCCAAGTGTATCCTACAGGTACAGGATGTAGAAATGTTTTCCATAAATCATTTTTAAAGATACAAGATGAGATATGGTTGGGCATGGAGGTGAACAGGTCCTAAGTGGCATTCTGTAGAACATTTACCTACAGCTGGCCCTGTAGATCCTGTTCTACACTTGTTGCTGAAACTACAATCAAACTGGTGCCTTAAATGCTTGATTGGTGATGAATCTGGTGACCAGTAAGGGCAAGGAAGTGTTAGAATCTGGCAATACCCAGACATTCATGGGAAATGCTATCTGTTTTCTATGGCTACCGGTGAAGAACAACTTAATGTTTCAGCAATTTTAGACCAGTGCACAAAGCAAACTCCTTAAAGGTTTGGTGTGGAAAAACTTTACTGGCCTGCATAGAGCCCTGACCTCAACCCCACCCAACATCTTTATTATTAAACAGAATTTAACCTCTAACCTCACAAATGTTCTTCTAGATAGTTGGATGCATTTTTTTTTTTTTACTTTTTAAAACATTGTTTGTAACTTACTCCACCTTTAATTATGAAAGTCCTGCTGCTGTTATTGGTCCGTTGTCTCGTGTTCCAGAGCCCTGCGGTCTGAGTTCCACCTGCGCTTGGCTGAGCTTGGAGAAGATCCACTGCTGGTCTTGTTTGTTGATGGAGCAGATCTTGTACACGATGCCAGAGGTCAGATGGTCTCTGATTGGATACCAGAGAACATCCCCAAGGTCAGAATTTCAAACACAAATAAAATACATTTTTATATTAGATAAATCTGTACAAGTGTACAAGTATAAGAGCACAAATCTGTGAACATTTTCTCATCCAATGTTTCTTTTCCCAAAACTTTTCCCACAAAAAGCTTAAACTTTTTTATATCAACCTTTTCTCTTCTTTATTATTGTAAATTGTTATTAATTATATTATTATTATTATTATTATTTTATTTATTTTCATGAATGAAGAAATATGAGTATAAATAAAGCATTTTTTGTTTGTTTGTTTTTTTACGTAAAAAACTTTTCCCAAATGTGAGACATGGTCAATATGTCGTATTTAATTGGAATGGTTAATTGTTATTGGAGAGTTTTCTGCAGTAAGGTCCACTTTATTCTGGTAAGGCTTTACCTTTGTTAAACATTGTTGTGAGGATTTGCTTTCTGTGTAAGTGCATTTTTAACCCTTAATGCCGCTGAACCCACTGAACAAAGGGGTGTACAGAAACCTGTGTGGAGAAGTGGTTATGATTTTTGATCTTTTTCTGATGAGGCCTGTAATGATAATTACAGTATTGACTTATTGTATAATTATATAGACATAACCTCAAACATTTGTGCTTATCTAGTGTTATGTGTGGAGGCAGGGGAACTGTGGGTCTTGCCCCTGCCAGGGTGTGTAGCCCCTCTCTGTCCCAGCTGGCTGCTCAATCAGTCCAATGTGAGCCAGCTGGGACAGAGAGGGGCTGGGCATCCTGATGTGGGGTGGACCCACAGTTCCCCTGCCTCCACACATAAGACCAGATAAGAATATTATCAATAACTAAATATGCATTGTAACTGCATTATTTTGTTATTGAATTACCATTATATCCGTGGCACAGAAAGCTCTTAATATAATAACAATCAATATAATATCAATACCAATAATATCATTTATTACAATCATTTTGGGGCTGTCTGCAGTGTATTAACACACTTCACTCTCCTGTCTGTGCTCTTTAGGGGGTGTGTCTGGTCCTGAGTGTCTCCACAGGTTCAGCTCTCTGTAACTCTCTCAGTAAGAGGAGGTGCTGTGTGTCATTTCCGCTGGGACTATTACCCTGGCCTGAGCGCTGGGACGTCCTGCTGAAGGAGCTGGGTGTGTGTGGAGGGGAACTGAAGGATTCAGAGTCCAGCAAACAGGTCAGTCCATCATCTGTGATCCCAGAGAGACAGAATGAGTGAAGAACAGAATGATGAGCAGTCAGGTGAAGTGCAGACGATAGATAGATAGATAGATAGATAGATAGATAGATAGATAGATAGACAGACAGACAGACAGACAGACAGACAGACAGAGACGCTGCTGATGAAGAAAGGAGCCGGCAGTTCACTCTACCTCCGACTGGTCTGTGAGGAGCTGAGGAACCACGCTTCATTTCAGGAGGTTACAGCCTAATCATCATGATAATAATGATTTATGTTATGGTAGTAATGATGGGGATGATTATGGTGTTAAAGTTGTGATGATTCTGGTAATGATTCTGATTGTACAGGTGGTGATTGTGGTAATGATGGTAATGGGAATGATGATTAACAATAATGATCATTAATGAGTAATGATGACAGTGATATTGATGGTGGTTATGATAGTATTAATGTTGGTAAGTTTGATGTTTATGATGTTGGTGATGATGTTTGTGATGATTGTGGTGGTGATATTAACAGTAATGATGATATTGTGATATTAATAATCATTAATGAGTAATGATGACAGTGATGGTGGTTATGATAGTAATGATGTTGGTAAGTTTGATGTTTATGATGATGGTGATGGTGTTTGTGATGATAGTGATGATGGTTGTGATGATTTTGGTGGTGATATTGACAGTAATGATGATATTGTGATATTAATAATCATTAATGAGGAATGATGACAGTTATATTGATGGCGGTTATAGTAGTATTGATGTTGGTAAGTTTGATGTTTATCATGATGTTTGTGATGATGGTGATGATGGTTGTGATGATTTTGGTGGTGATATTGACAGTAATGATGATATTGTGATATTAATAATCATTAATGAGTAATGATGACAGTGATGGTGGTTATGCTAGTAATGATGTTGGTAAGTTTGATGTTTATGATGATGGTGATGGTGTTTGTGATGATGGTGATGATGGTTGTGATGATTTTGGTGGTGATATTGACAGTAATGATGATATTGTGATATTAGTTATAATTAATGATGACAGTGATATTGGATGGTAGTTATCATAGTAATGATGTTGGTAAGTTTGATGTTTGTGATGATAGTGCCGATGGTTGTGATGATTTTGGTGGTGATATTAACAGTAATGATGATATTGTGATATTAATAATCATTAATGAGTAATGATGCCAGTGATATTAGTTGGTGGTTCTGATTGTAATGATGTTGGAAAGTTTGATGTTTATGATGGTGGTAATTATGATAATGGGGGTAATGATTTTGATAATGTTGACAGTGGTGATGATGTGATGATTTTCAGATGATGGACAGTGTCCAGGCTCTTCCTCAGTCTCTGTGTGAGCTGGTTCAGCACACTCTGCTCAGGCTGCAGACCCAGTTTGGGATTGCAGGGCTGGACTGGACACTGGCTGCTCTAAGTGTCAGCTCCACTGGTACGAGGATCTTTAATCTTATCTCATTTTCTCGCCTGTATTTTTTTTCATCCACAGCATTTACATTATGATCCGGAGCTGCATCAGAAATGTATTGTGTTTTCTCAGGTTTGAGGGACAGAGATCTGTACACTCTGCTGAACCTGTGCAGCGACCTGAGCTCCATTCGGCGTCCCCAAACCTGGCAGGAAACGCTTCATTTGGCCAAGAACCCAAAGAACAGAGTGCCCATGATGGTGCTCTGCCAGCTGGCAGTAACTTTGCGAAGGTTAATAATCAGTGTACAGTAGAAGTTTAAAGTTTAAAATCATTAACTTATATTTCTGTTATTAGGAAATGGCAGTTAATGGGGACTAAATAATATCTGAAAGGCCAAGAAAACTTTCAAAGAGAATTGTTTATATGCTGGTAAGACAGGCAAGTCTGTAAGAGGAAGAATACAAGACAACTGTCACAGAGCTTTTCCACCGACGTGGAATCGTCTGTAACGTCTGTTTGTCTGTTTGTTTTTCCACTGCAGCTGTGCAGCGCCGTCTGTTGATAATGTATGATATAACATTTTGACGGTTGACCCAAAACTGGTGGAATTGTGGGCTGGTTCGCTAAAAAGCACCACAGTTCTTATAACCCCAAGCAAACCAGAGACCTATTTCATGGAACAGAGCGCAATCAGGGGTTGAGAGATGAGAGGGCAGTTCTCTGTAAAGTTGCTTTGTGTCAGCTTCTGTTGTAAAAAGCGCTATATAAATAAAATTGAATTGAATTAACATGACTATGAAAACAAGAAGTAACAGAAAAACTGAGAAAAGTCAAGGACACTTACAGATCTAAAACGAAGCATAAAAAAAGACAAAGATCACTAAAGCAAAAGGGCTCTTTATACACACTGGGAGACTGGGAACACCTGGGGAGGATGACGAGGGGGCGGGGTTACAAACAAACCCAGGAGACAGTACTGACAAGGCAGAGGCACATTGGGAAAAACAGAAACAGATAGAAAGCAGGACATGAACAGAATGGACAAAGGAAGAAAACAAGACATACAAGACAACAGTGTTTGCCAGCTGTAATTCTGAAAAAAGGTCTACAGTAAAATAACCTTGTTTACGACTTTATCGCCAGTGATGCTGGTGATCAACAAGATTAAAAAGCCACTAAACCTAAACCATTTTTTTTTCATTAATAGCTGAAATGTGTTCCTTTGAAGTCATGAAACGTAACAGTCCTGCTAAAATGTTTCTATAAACCTTTCCTAATCTTTAAAAAACACTTTTATTTCAGTCATTTCAGTAGATAATGTGGACACATCACAATATGCAAATCAGTTAATCAATAATACCCCCCGCTGACGTCCGACCATCTGGGTCTCACCGCTATTAGAGGCACACTGCTGCTGCTGCAGCTCAGCCAATTAGCTCTACCTCCTGCCCCGCCTCTAAACCCATACATCATTCAGAGCCCCTCCCAAAATACCACTCCCATTTTTTAGCCTTTTTTAAATTTAAGCTGAGGGTGGAGTCAGCTAAAATCAGGGGGTTTAGTTACCCCTTAATTGGCATACAGTGATTTGATGGAGATAAAAATCTTTAAGGATCTAATGTCTCCCAATGCAGGTTGATCCAGCCGTCCCTTTCACACTCACCAGACGAGCCCCTCGCGATGACCAATGAGGAAGTCCGATCAGCTTTCATGCAGTTCTGTGGTTCTACAGAGGAGGATCTGAACAGAGCTCATTTAATATTATCAGGTAAGACACCAGTTCACAGCGTTTTAACCCTCAGAAACGAGACGTTTATCTGCTCTGTGGTCACGCCCTGAATATTTCCTCCACAGCTCACCTGTGGTTACGATCAGACCCTCACGAGAACAA
The DNA here is from genome assembly GCF_023375975.1 of Astyanax mexicanus. NCBI lineage: Eukaryota > Metazoa > Chordata > Actinopteri > Characiformes > Acestrorhamphidae > Astyanax > Astyanax mexicanus. Next base: position 9,192,180 of record NC_064428.1, on the reverse strand, counting down.
CACCTTCATTCACTGTGACGCAGAAGCTCTGAATTACCTGCTAACTCACCTGGTCAGTTCTTCAGCTTTCTTCTGTACAGAACACCCCACCCTCTTTACCCCTAAAGCTAGAGCATCTGTAGCTTTACAGTGAGGAGTTCAGAGGGGTAAAGACTAAATTCTGAATCAGATAACATCAGCCTCTACTGTGGGACAGAGTGAGGTGTATCAGAGCTGGGTATCCGGCGCTTTTCTCCGAGTGTGCTGACTGCCTAGTGATGCTGCATCAGCAACAGCTGGAAATGAGCTGGAGTCTGACTTCACATGTATCAGATTAAGGCCTAGAAATTAGATTAATAAATCTCATAAATAGAGCTGGATTTTAGATCAGTTATTGGATTCCTCAGCACATGCGTTCACTTACTCTGATTTCTTTCAGTTTGTTTAGTTTTGCTCATCCACACAAACCCACAAGTGAGAACACAAGTGAGACAGGTGCTCATTCAGAAAGCCTGTCTCTGTCTTTACAGCAGTTTAGAGACAGCTGTAGGAAGGGCAGATTGGTTTTATATTAAAAATAGATCCATATTAGGCAATAAATGATTATTTTAAAAAAGATATTTGTTATTATATATTTGCTTTTATTTGCTTATATAGTTTGTTGTGTATATTGAATTAAATTTGTAATTTTGCACTTAGTTCCTTGGAATGTTGTCAGAGACTGTGAAACAAGGCCTTAAAAATGGCAGGTAGAAAAATGGCGGAAAAGTCAAACAAAAAACATGCCACATGGCATGGCTCAAAAAAAGCAAGTAGTACCAAACAAATCTAGAAACTTAAACACTTTTCGGCTCTCTTTTCTTTATTTTGTAAGCCTTTTGTTTTCTTTTGAGATGTTTCTTTCTTTTTTGTCTCTCTTCTCTTTTACCCAATGTTACCGGTCAGCTCTCTACAAAGGTGCGACAGAGAAATTTGAGAAGAGAAGTTTGGCTGGGGGTTTTTAAGCTGTGTTTATACCTAAGCCTGGTCTGTGCTGATTACTGCTAGGGATTCTGGGACTTTGAGTTTTTTAATAGGCAACCTTCTTAAAGTTATTGGTTGATTGCAAAGTAGAAATCTGATTATTGTCTATTATCTGAATATTCAAGTGCATATAAACATGTTGATTAAATAACTCAAAAGATAACTGGAAATTAAATACATTCAATGTAAAAAAATGGGACTATTGGCATGTTCATCATGAAACCTGCAAAGAATGTAAAAGGCAGCTTGTGATTTTAAATTATGCCAAATATTAAAAAAAAAAAAAGGAAATTCAAGTTTTTGTTCTGCCTTTTTTTCTGACAATTTTTGGGGTTTCTACTGTTAAGTGTGCTGGAATGTAAATTAGTGTGAATATTATTGATTTAATTGATCACTTATTATGATCATAAAATTATGAGTGTACTAAGTGATGTTTATTATTTTGGTAGCTAATGTTGTCAATATTAGCATGTATTCTAGCAGTTTTAGAAAAGCATTTGTATTTGCGTGGTTTATGCTCTTGAATTATTGAACAGTTTTACAGCTCTCTTATCTCTTTAACTCCTCAGATGAAGTGTGGACAGTGGGAGCAGGTGCATTTCCTGCTCTCCAGTTACTACTTCCTGTATGCTAATGTTCGACATGGACTCCTGCACCCCCTGCTGGAGAGCTATACTCTGTTGTGTAAGTCTTACTCACTGTGACAGACACAGTGTAAGCCTTGCTGATAAAACGCTGATGAATACTAGATTTTAGTATTGGTGGATTTTCCTTTGCTGAATTTAAAAATAGATTTAAAGCAAAACTTGCACATAAAAGTATTTTACAAATATAAATTTATTGATTTCTTTCTGCAGTAAAGAGAGACAAAGTTGACAGGTGCTTGACGGAAACATCAGGTAGGACAAATTCAGCTTTTCTCACTTTAGCTTCTGAAATGTTAGATATAATTAATAACAAAGTCAAAGATTATTGGTGCATAAAGGGAACTTTTAAGACCTCTGCTTAACATAATAATGTATAGTATAAAGTATTTAAATGTAAATATGTATATATAATAAAATACACAGTTTTAGCGACCAGACTACTTTTTTATTATATATTAGATATTTTTTTATGTCTTTGTTTATTTATTTAGTTAGTTAGTTAGTTACATAGGTAGGTAATCAGCCAGGTATCATTCAGTTTGTCAGACATTCAGTTAGTTAGGTAATTAGTTAATTAATCAGTTAGTTCACTAGTCAGAAAGTTAGTGGTTTGATCAGTTAGCCAAATAATTTATTCATAATTTATAAGCTTTTAGTCAGTTAGTTTAGTAATGAAGTCAGTTTATTAGTTCATCACTTTTTTATCTAGTCTGTTGAATATTTAGCTAGCAGATAATTAGTAACGTACTCAGTTAGTTTATCAGTTAGCAAATTGAGCTGATTATCTCAGTTAGTTACTCAGTAAGTCAGTCGAGTAGTTCAATAATCACTTAGTAACCTGGTGAGTTAATCAGTTGGGTAGTTATTAAGTTAGATATTTGGCTCTTTGGTAAATGTATGTCAGTTATTTAGTCAGTAGGGTACTAAGTTAGTTGGTCAGATGGTTATTTATTTATTTATTTATTTATTTATTTATTTATTTATAGGTCAGACAGTGAGGCCCAAGTAATAGTAATAGAATTAGAATAGAATAGAATAGAAAGTAAGAAAGACCTGAATGGATTTTTGTGTGCATTGTCTAATTATTCCTCATTACTGTTTTACTCTTTTTATTTCCCCTCACTATCCTCTCCACAGATGATGTTTGGCAGTGTGAAGATTTCCTGAAGCGCCACGCCCCCCTCCTCTCCCATTGGCCGGCTCTGTTTGTGCAGCAGGCTCTAAACGAGGCAGATGACTCCCCCGCCCGAGTCTGGGCTGAGAGGATCGTCCTGCAGGGAGGAGTGAGGGCACTGAAGAGGCTGAATAAAACCGGACCCTCAGAGCAGCAGGACGGGTACAATCTCCTCCCCTCCACAGTGCAGTGCAGTGCAGTAATGAAGAGTTAATCAAAATAGAATTAACTAAAACTAAACTGAGGGTTAAACACGGATATATAGAGTTATTAATGGAAGAATGTTTGGCGTGGTTGGGTAAGTTAGTGGGTTGGGTGGACGGGTCAGGTTGTGGGTGGGAGATTGAGTGGGTGGGTTGGAAGGGTGGGTTGGGATGTTGGGTTGACTGGGTTGATGGGTGGGTGCTGGGCTTGGTGAGTTGGGTGATTGGGTTGATGGGTGGATGGTTGGTGGGTTGGGTGGACGAGTTGGTTTGGTGGGTGGTTATGTTGGAAGGGTTGTGTGAGTGGGTGGTTTGGGAGGGTTGGGTGATTGGGTTGGGAGGGTGGGATGGTTAATTGGGTCGATGGGTGGGTGCTGGGCTTGGTGGTTTGGGAGGGTGAGTGAGTGGATTGGAGAGTGAGTGAGTGAGTGAGTGAGTGGGTGGGTGGGTTGAGTGATTGGGTGGGTTGAGTGAGTGGGTGGGTTGAGTGATTGGGTGGGTTGAGTGATTGGGTGGGTTGAGTGAGTGGGTGGGTTGAGTGATTGGGTGGGTTAAGTGATTGGTTGGGTTAAGTGAGTTTGTAGTAAGTCAGTTAATTTGTGAGGTAGTTTATTGGTTATTTAATTAATTAATTAATTAGGTGATCAGTCAATACGTCAGTCTGTTAGCCAGTCAGGGAGTCAGTTAGTTAGCTGGTTACAAGTCATGTACATAAGATACTTCTACAAATAGCTTTTAGAAGCACATCAGTGAATAAAAGTGTAATTAGAAAGTTTGATGATCATAAGGGAGACATAAATACTAAAATGAAATTAAATAAAATACATTAAGGTAAATAATAAAGATTTGTGTGTGTGTGTGTGTGTGAATGTGCTCTTTGTGATGTCTGTGTTTATCTGTTATTGTAATTATAATCTAGTGCTGATATTTCTGGTTTATTATTTGCAGTGAGCTGGTGTCCAGGTTGCCCTGGGCTCCGTCCTGTGTGGCTGTGAGTCCAGGGGGCGTGTTTTTAGTGGTGGGGACTGAGAAGGGCATTCTGCACATTTTCCTTTTAGACACTAAACAGGTAATAATTAATCTATTGAAACACACACAGATCTTTAACACTGCAGATACACTGCAGATTAATTCCAGGCCCGACTCACTCTTTCACATTTCTGCACGAGTCCTGTTTCTGTTTAGAATTCTGAACTTTATTCTCATCCTGTTCTGATCATGCTCACTGAAACAGGAAGTGAGGTCACTGGTCAGCACCTGTGATGGTATCTCTGGCTGCATCTTCCTGGAGGAGAGTGTGGTGTGCATCACTTCATACAGCGGTCAGGTGGAGGTGTGGGATTTTCAGTCTGGCTGCAGGTAAATACAGTTAATATGATCACTACTATTAGTGATTATGAGCAGTTAGATAGTGAATAGCAAGTACCAAACACTACCCCAGAGCACAGCCTGAGGGATATGCCACATTCATTTTGTAGAACCGAGTGAATGTTGAAGGAGACATCCAAGTCGTGCAGATGTCGGCAATCCAGGGATCTAAGATACCCCTCTAAAGTAATAATTTTTGAAGCTGCTGAGTGGTCCTGCCGCTGGAGAGAGAGCACAGTTGGTCTTGCTCTGTCTTGGTGGGTACAGTAGATGGCGCTTTCTCCCCTCATCACTCCTAGAGTGATGTCGATCAGCACAAGACGTCTGTGAGCTGATGTATCAGAACCGAGTCGCTGCGCATTCCTCCAAGTGCACTGTGATGCTACTTGGCAAGTTAGAAGCTGTTTTTAGCAGTTTAAAAAGAGGGGAAATTTTCACCCTCTTGGTGTTGTGGCATCACTTGTGGTGGGGGATATACAGCTGAGTAGCAGCTGAATAGGTGGGAAATTTGACTTAGCTAAATTGGGAGAATAAATGGGAGAAATGTTTAAATAAATCTTTATAAAAAGTAATGATTTCAGCCGCTGTTATGGCCTGTCTAGAGGTAGGCCACAATATAAAAAGGTGACTCCCCCATACTTCCCAAACCTCCACCCACCAGACCAGTCACAGACACGAAGATATGAGTCTCAGGCTTCAGGGATGATCTCAGCCCAAAATAATACTAAACATTACTCCCCAAACTAACCCAACTATAAGAAGGCAAAGAAATTATCCCAGCCGGCATCGGGCATAAGGCAGTACAATTGTATGATATAGCTAATCGGCTCTTCCAGTGTAAATGGTTTTTGATTTATTGGAAAACATAAAAAAGTGTTACAACAGCCCATAAAACAGTCTCCCCTACTACTGTGTGTACGAACACACACATACTCATATTAGTAGTAATAAGTGTAAAACTTCTAGAACTACTAGTAATACAGACAGTTCTGATTGCAGTTTTGTGATTAATGTTGGGAAGAGGTCAGTGCTGATATCCTAAAACAAAGAAACAAGATGTTTCAGAGAATTTTAGAGACTTTTAAAGAGGCAGAATTGTGTTTTCCCTCCAGAACGGCCCGTCTGAATGTCCACTCCAGGAAAATCACAGGATGTGATGTCAGCTCAGACAGGAAGCTCTTTGCCACCGTCTCGCTGGACTTCAGTCTGAAGGTCAGACCTGGTGGATGTTTATAGAGCTGGAACTGGTTTATGTGGGTGATGTTTTAATTTGGGCTGCTGTTGGGTTTGTGCAGGTCTGGTCGTCCCGAGGGCTTCAGCAGGTGGCTTCTCTCCTTCAGCCATCTCCTCCAAACTGTGTGACCTTTGACCCCGCGGGGATACTGGTGGCTGTGGGCTGCTGGGACGGAGCGGTGCGAGTGTGGAAGTGGATCGATAAGCAGGAGCACAAGGTAAAGAAGAGGAAGAGGAGGAGGAGTCAAAAGAGGAAGTGGAGTTACTGAGACACGAACATCAACTTTCATTACTGCTCTCTTTCTCTTTCTCTCTCAGACTCTGATTGGTCACGGCTCCTCTGTGCGCTGTGTGCGGTTCTGCAGCTCGTCGTATTTGCTGTGTTCGGGTAGTTTGGACGGAGAGGTGCGGCTGTGGTCACTTCCTGCAGAGAACTGTATGTGGCGCCGTCAGGCTCACTGCGGTTCTGTGGAGGCTCTCAGTTTTCTGGCTGATGAAGAGATCATGCTGAGCGCTGGGCGTGACGGCACGGTAAAGAAAACACAGGCAACAGTGTGCCCACATGAGCCTCTTTCACACAGACACTGAAATCCCAAACATACGCAGTGTTTATTAACTGCCTCAGACATCACCATGATTACTTCCTGGTAGCTTCCTGTTAGGAGGTGTAGATCATATGTGAGTGCGCTCTGAGTGCATTACTGAATGAATGAATGAAGTTCAACATATATATAGAAACCCAAGGACGCTTTACAATTTATACATTTTACACACAACCATTCATACTCAGCACTCATCTACACACCAGAGAGAAGCAACAGCCAATAGTGTACAGCGTACTCTCAACCGGAAACAACCGTCCACCTGGAGGACTGCATTGATATCTAATCTATATCTGGGCACAGTCATGCATACATTTACACACACACACACACACACACACACACACACACACACACACACAACATACATACATACATACATACATACCACACACTTACACACACATACACCAGAATAATTTTAGAGTATCAATTTTTCTAGGCAATTTAGATTATCCAATTTACCTAATCTTCATGTTTTTGGACTGTGGGAGGAAACCCACACAGACACACGGAGAACATGAAAACTCCCCCCAGATAGGGCCTTGAACCCAAGACCCCAGTGAATGGGGGGCTAACGTGCTAACCACTAAGCCACCATGTTGTGCTTCATTGTACTCATTCTGTAGTTGGATTTCAGCAGTGTGTTTCTGTCCGTTTTCTTCAGGTTCACTTGTGGTCAGCTGGTTTTGGGCGCTCTGCTTCTGTCCCCAGAGAGCAAAAGGTATTTTTTTATAGGTACATATATTATGTATGTGTATATTTGTGTATAAATGTGTCGTCTCGATTTGTTATTTTGCCTCCCCATCCGACCCAAGTCACAGCTGATAACAAGCTGAATATATTTTATTTTCATGATCTGGAGGTCAGACACTGAAAGAACTGATTACGGTCCTGGTTAATTCTCGTTCTGGCAGCCTGGTCCTTGGGGACCTCATTGTACCACACCTTTCATGGGCCAAGGGGAGTTTGGGCAGGCCAAGGAACCAGGCTACCTGTCTCAGAGGAAGACAGAATTGCATCTGGATAGTCTGGTGATGTCCAGAAATACATTATCATGTGAAATAGGCAGAAGCAGTTCAGAGGGTTTTGTTAAGCAACTTACAAACAGTAAATATATGTAAAATTATTGATAGTGGAATATAGCTTAAAAATATATTTTGATAACACTTTACATTAAGTGTTGACTAACTAACATGAATGAATGAATTAGTTACCATGAATAAGACATGAGGTAGTACATTAAAAATGCTTAGGTCATGTTAGACAAACACAGAACGACAGCATTAATGAATGTTACTTTCACATTACAAGTGAATAATTTGTTAAAATGAACAATAAATCATATATTTTATTATCATATACTTTACTAGTGTTGGATAAACAAGTAACAACTGCATTAGTTCATCTTCTTGTAATTGTTAAATATTTATTAAGTAAATATTAGTCTATGTGTTACGCCCTCGCTATGTTTTCCTGTGTTTTCCCCGTTTCCTAGTGTGTTTCTCCAGTACTTTTCCATCACTTGTGTCTAATTTGTAGCTCCGCCCCTCGTTACCTGTCTCCCCAGGTGTTCATTGTTTCATGTTCAGTATAAATAGTACCTGTTAGTCTACGTTTGCTGTCGGTCTTTGCACCTTCCTACGTTGTCTGTCACGTCACGTCCTAGTTATAGTTTTGCCAAGTTTCTAGTTCTTTTGTTAGTTTGTATTATTTGCTTATATCTCGTGTTTGTTTATATCCCTTGTTTTGTATATATTTATGTATTTATCCTTTGTATATATATCCCTAGCCCTGTTTAGTTATTATCTGTTTAGTTTAGCTACTTATCTGTTTAGTTTAGCTCTTTGTTTGTTTTCCCTGTTTGTTTATGTGCATATTTATATTCGTTATTCCCCTGTTTGTTTATTTGTTTATTTGTTATTTATTAAAAGTCTGGTCTTACCCGCATATAAATCCGCCTCCCGTCTCATCCCAGCGTCACACTATGCTTCATTTCATCATATATATGTCGGAGTGTTTGTTGAAATTCAACTTACATGTAGAAATTGTAAATATAATCCATGATTAACCAATAATGCCTTTGTTAAGCATTATTAACATCTGTTAACCCTTACTAAGCACTTATACAGACAGCTCTGTTCAGTAAAATAAATATACCTGATGTAAAGTAAAATTTAAATAATTCTAATCCATGTACAGATGTATTTCCAATAGAAGTAAAAATGTAAAATATATAATATTATATTAGTTAACTGACATCAGTAAATAAAACAAGTAGCTGGCTACCACTGCATAAGAGTTATCACAGCCAAATATATTTATAACTAATATTTAATTAATAAATATTTAACAATTACTGTATGAATAGTTGCAGCATGTACGCAAATTACAAGAAGAGCAGTTGTTACTCGTTTACCTGATATTAGTTTAGATTATTAATGAAGTGTATGATTTATTGTTCATCTTAACAAATGCTTTACTTCAAACGTTAATGTGAAAGTAACATTAATTAATACTGTAGTTCTGTGTTTAATTAACATTACCTACGCATTGTTAATGTATTACCTTAATGTCTTATTCAGGGTAACTAATGTATTCATTCATGTTAGTTAGTCAACACTTAACGTAAAGTGTTAGAGATATTTTTTTGCACTTGAAAAAATGGAATTTAATAAACACCTCCCTCTTGCATCTGACCCAAAGCATTCTCACCTGCTGCACGGGCAACGCTGAACGACTGATTTTTTTATTGTGATGTAATTATATATAATGTTAATTAAAGGGTTTTTTTATTGTGATGTAATTATATATAATGTTAATTAAAGGTTTTTTTTATTGTGATGTAATTATATATAATGTTAATTAAATATTTTTTTTTGTGATGTAATTTTATATAATGTTAATTAAATAATATTTTTATTGTGATGTAATTTTATATAATGTTAATTAAAGATGCAGTTCTGTAGTTTACTCTCTCTCTCTGTCTCTCTGAAGGTGGATACTGGTTTTCTTCGCTGTCCCGGTGGAGCAGTCCGAGCCCTGGCGTGTGGACGTAGCGGATGTGTTTTCTCAGTGTCTGATGATCGCTCTGTGAGAGCCTGGAGCCTCTCTACAGGTACAGGTACAGAATATCAGCTACACTCTGCTCTCAGTGCAGGAAGAGAGACCAGGAGGGTTTACAGAGAAACACACTCACACCAGAAACATGGCTGCTTTTTAAACAAAACAGTTTTCAAATGGAAATTGATTGATATCGTACTTGTCGGTCAGATTATGAAAAAAACAATGGACTGAATTGTTAAAGAGTAGCTGTGGACTTTATTTTCCTTTCAATTGGAAAACTTCTCCATTAAAAATGCTGTGTAGCCTAAACCTGGCTTAATCCCTGTTTGAGAAACCTGTACATACAGTATTTGTCGCTACACCGTTCATATTTATTTACAGCTTACACTGTTTTCTTTTTATTTTATGATACATTGTAAATTTAATACTGAAGACTATATTAAAGCTATACAGGAACACATGCTGAATTAGTCTGTAAACAAAAAGTAAAAAAAAAAGATTTCAGATTTCTATTTGAGGACAGATCTGCAGACTTTTAATCTCAGTGTCTTCATGAGGGAGAGTCACCTGGAATAGTTTTCTCAGCATCTTGAAGGAAGGAGTTCCTGGAGGTGCTGAACAATAGCTGCTACTTTTCCTTCACGCTGTGAAGCTCCAGCTCATCCCAATTAAATCACCTCAAATCACCATCTCAGTTCATCGGGTTTAGATCAGGGGATTAATGTGGAGGACTAACACTTTCTTACTGTTTAATACATAATTATATATGTGTCCTTTAATCATTTTAATGTCTTTAATATTGATCTACAATGTAGACTGAGGAGTGAGGAGGTGTTCAAATGTTTTGTAGAGGTTGTATAGAGGTTTTCTGTTGTCTATGAATGATGTCTTATAGAGAACAGAAACAAAAGCGGCCCAAGTATTGAACCTTGAGGTTTACCATGTTAATTTTTCCGTGTTTGACTAAATGTTTTTTTTTTTATTGTTTTTATTCGATCTGTAATTGTGTCTATAGTGCATCCTCCTGAACAGAGGGAGTCTCTGAGTGCAGTCTGCTTCCTGGAGAAGGGGAAGCTGCTGGTGTGTGGATTCAGCTCAGGCAGATTGGAGTTATGGCATCAAAATAAGCTGATTTATTCTGATAAGGTAACTAAACTACTACATAATCTAATATATTAGGTGGTTTAGATTAGTAAAAAATTGGTAACTGTGCAAAGGTTATGGCACAAGAAATGTAACAGTAAATAAGTTAAAGTGAATAAATAATAAAAAAAAAACAGGAAACCCAGGGTTATTCCACCAAATATTGATTTCTGAACTCTTAAAACATTTTTGTTGTTTCAGCCATTTCTCTTTTTCTGCAAATAAATGCTCTAAATAACAATATTTTTATTTGGAATTTGGGAGAAATGTTGTCAGTCATTTATGGGACATTCCAGGATTTTGGTACATTTCAGGGGTGGTCACTTCTAAAAAAAAAATTGATCTTCAATTTGATCATTTTTAGTCATATATTTATTAAATACAGGTAATAGACTATCAAAAAGTTTGATTTGTCAAGCTCAGGTATCAAAGCAGTTTTTTTAATTAGGTTATGTAATATATTTGGTAACTTACAGTAACAGGGTTGCGAGTAACAGGGTTGCAAATCTAGGCTAAGTTGTGGTTTACCCCAGGAACAGATGCTAACTGTAAAATTTAGCTATGTATACAATATCAAGGACAAACATGGTTATATAAGTATATAAAGTAAATTTTGACTCTACTCATTATTAGTCTTACAATATGAGTAACAGGGTTGAGTTCACTGAGTGACACACACAACTTGCACAAACATATTTGGAAAAAAAACTTGAAAATTGTTAGAGCGCTTACTCTTGGTCTTGCCATGTGGGCAGAAAATGTCCTTGTGATGTCACTTCCTTTGTGCCAGTAGACAAATATTTTTAACTCTTTCTCTGCAGGTAAAATTCCTTATGGTAACAGGGTTGAGCGCATGTTGTGGGATACAACTTAATAGCAAAAAACTGTAACATGCAAAACAATGTAGACCAAAGAAGCTGTTTTCATAAGTAAAGGAGATGCAGATCAACAATATACAAGAGGAAGTCATTTATTTAGAGCTTATTTTAATTGTTCAATCTGCCAAAGGAGTTGGTCACCCAATGTGTGGGACAAGAGAAAACGGCCATTTTTTGAGGTGGTCCAAAGATATTTGGTGTTTTGAATAATATCTAAGGAGCTTATTTTTCCACCATATTTTACAGTTTGTCTTATAACAAGTACATTTTTCACAAAAAATAGTCATTTAGATATTTTGGAAATGTACATTTAAAATTTAGGTGGTGGGACAGGAAATGTACCAAAATCCTGGAATGTCCCTTATACAATAAAACAACAATGTTTATTTTACTCAAACATAAACCTATAAATAGCAAAATCAGAAAAACTGATTCAGAAACTGATCAGAAAGTCGTCTCTTATTTTTTTCCAGAGCTGTATTTTTTAATATTGTAACCAAAGGTGTCCAAAGTTTTGAATTTGCACCTACTATAATAATAAAATACCTTGAATATTATTAAAAGTTTTACAGTAAAGTCTTTGTGAGTGGGTGTAATGTAATCAGTGTTTTCTGGACGTGTTCTCTGGTGATCTGTAGGTTAGTGATGGTGGGATTGGAGCGCTGACCGGTATGCCGGATAAGCAGCTGGCTGTGAGCTGCAGTGATCGCTCAGTGACCGTGTGGAAGCTGGAGCTAGACTCTGAGCTCTGCACTGCAGGGTATGTTTAGCTTTTTTCACTATTTTTCACTATTGTTCAAAAATGTAATTGTAGTAAAAGAGTACATTTCTAGCTGTACACTAATCTAATGCACAGCACAGACGTGAATTTTCACAAAAACACAAGATCCAGTGGCGGATGCTGGTCTTTCAAGGAGGGGAAGCTCAATTTCGGCCTACATCTTAACATATGTCGTTTATTTATACAAAAATTCTACTCTCCCTGAGATGTTTTTTTGTAAACAAAAGGCATTATTTTCAAGTTTTCACTACACAACAAAAAGGTACCCATTCTTTACATTGAACAATTACATAAAAAAGACACTATGACAACATAAAAAGACACTATAAACATAAAATGATCAGTAAAAAAAAACATTTCGCAAAACCTTTAAAGTTGGTAAAGGAAAAAATGCAGGTAAATTTATTTCCTTTTTGGACAGTTTTAATTTCCTGTAATAATCCCTTTATTAATTTAAATTATTTTAATTATTTTTAATAATAACACAATACTTACTACTGGCCCCTGTTCATTTATGTCCTGAGATAGTTTCATCAAGAGGAATGGCCATCAGTACATTTTATTTGTTACAGCACTTCCAGTCAGCCAGCTCACTTTATCATACCAGAACAGCTGAAAATACCTGTTACTTTTCCCCACCTTTTACACCAAATTAATCTGAGCAGTTGATCTGCCCTGCTGTTTAACTCTTTAAGTTTTTCTTCGTAAGGAAGACTATCAAATGGATTTTTACACTAAAAGATCGCTGATTCGCTCATTTCGCTGTCAATCAAAAAGGGACTCCGCCTCAGACAGATCATCCAATCATCACGCAGAAGCTGAGCGTCTGCCCCATAGACCCCCAGAGATGCTGAGCGTCCGATGGGCGGGACGAAGCCCAGCGTTTATCCAATGACTCGTCTGGTTTGGCCGCTCGCTTTGCTCCGCTATTGAAGTCTGTGCACTGTTTAAAGCAGCGCTGTGAAGCTGCGGGAATGAGTGAGAGGAAAGCCGCGGCGTTACCAGTGATAAGAAGCTGATTCTGAACTAAGTTCAGCGCGGTGTAGCGCATATTTAATCAGGGACATGTACACACAACAGTATATATTTAATCACTTATTTTTTTACATTTTAGGGGAAGCTGAGCTTCCCTTGCAGTCTTAGAGCAATCGCCACTGACAAGATCATATAAAATTCAAATGTTTTTAACTTTAATCCAATCAAAGAACAGCAGGAGTAGTTTTCTTCAAAATGGAGAAAAGATTAGGTTTATTGGCTTCTGAACACAAGCCGTACAAAACCAGTCTGAAAAACTATCCGGACCAATCAGGAAAGATTTAATATGGAAGCTGCTGTCTGACCAAGTTGATCGTCTAGACTTGTATTTAACCAGCAAGCCAACCAGCTAAAAAGAAATAGCCTCAGAAATAAGGATGCACCAAAAGGAAATAAAAAATCTGTTAGAAGCAGAAATCAAACAAAATTAAACATTTGGCTGAAAGTTGAATCTCAATACTGTTTTTATGTAAATTGTATATAATAATATTTATTGAGCACTTAACATTCCAGCAGAAGGACTGCAGAATTAGTACAGCTGTTCTAATTATACATTTACCTCAGTGAGGCTAATCAAGTGAAATTTTCACAATGTGTTTTTTAGCTGAGCATACAAGCTGTACAGGGCTTGGATAGTAAGATTAGCTCAGCTACATTACTCTTACTCTTTTACATTAAACCCCCCTCAGAGTTTTGTCATTTTGATTTCATGTTTTTTTTGTATAACAATATCAAGCAGCAGCAGCAGCAGCAATAATGTTAAATCTATGTAGCAGAAACACTGCTATACTTCACAGCATGGCCTGAATGGGTCTTTTTGCAGGACTTAAACTAATCAAACTCACACCGCTGCTGGAAACTGATCCCTGCAGCTGAAGAATGACTGAGTTCTGTATTGTTTAGTGTGTTTAAGGTGTCGTCGTACACGCTGGATATTCCTGCGGCTCACCTGCTCTACAGTAACATCCTGCTGGCCGTGTGCCGAGACGCCAGCATTGTTGACGTCTTCTCTACAGCCGGAGACAACAGACAATGCCTTAACACGTACGTACGTACACACACACACACACACACACACTGTGCGTAAACTGTGAGCTAACTGTCAGTGTCTGTTACTTGGTTGTCGTTTCAGCTGGTTTAATAATATACAGCCTCTGGGAGTGGTGAAGAACGATGCCAAGAGCTTTTGGATTGTAGGAGAAAGTAAATCTGAACTCCAGCTCATCTTTGTTGTAAGTACATACAAGAGCGTAGGAGCGGGCTTGATATTGGGGGGGACACATTTGCCAATATAAACCCAAGCCCACCCTATAGTTTCGTAGAACAACATTTGTGGAAATTACTTTTAATTAAAAGTAAATTATTATTATAAGGTGATTATAATAACCAGCAAGCTGATTGGCTGTTTCTACTGAGCGGCGGGACTTAATACCTGAACCGGCTCCGTGATTGGTCCGGTCTGTCTCCTCATTAATAGGACAGCTGATCTGAGCAAAACGATATAATTTTTGGGGGGGACAAATCCACCTGTTTCTAATATTGGGTGGGACATGTCCCCCCCATCCCCCCCCCCCCCCCCCGGTTCCTACGCCAATGAGTACATAGACATGATATTATAGTTACCTTATAGTTCCCTTAAAAACCACAAATAGCAGATATTGTCACATTTTGTACATTTTAATATCAGTTTATATCGTTTCTCATAACCACTCAATCAGTGTGATAAAATATAGAGAAATGATTAATACAATCTTCCAGTTTTCAATTCTATAATTATTAATAAAGTCATTGCTGTCTTCTGCAGCTCTCTGTAGTTTCTGGTAGCTGCTGGTATTCTGATTTCTGCAACATTAATCTGGGCTGGGAGAAAGAAGGATCCCGAGAAGAGCATCATGAGGAAAAGCGTGAGGAACAGTCCGAGGAGCATCATGAGGAAAAGCGTGAGGAACTGTCCGAGGAGCATCATGAGGAAAAGCGTGAGGAACTGTCCGAGGAGCATCATGAGGAAAAGCGTGAGGAACAGTCCGAGGAGCATCATGAGGAAAAGCGTGAGAAACAGTCCAAAGAGCATCATGAGGAAAAGCGTGAGGAACAGTCCAAGGAGCATCATGAGGAAAAGCGTGAGGAACAGTCCGAGGAGCATCATGAGGAAAAGCGTGAGAAACAGTCCAAAGAGCATCATGAGGAAAAGCGTGAGGAACAGTCCGAGGAGCATCATGAGGAAAAGCGTGAGGAACAGTCCGAGGAGCATCATGAGGAAAAGCGTGAGGAACAGTCCGAGGAGCATCATGAGGAAAAGCGTGAGGAACAGTCCGAGGAGCATCTTGAGGAAAAGCGTGAGGAACAGTCCGAGGAGCATCATGAGGAAAAGCGTGAGGAACAGTCCGAGGAATATAAACAGAGGAAAGTTTGGGTTACAGCAGCTACCATACATGAAGGTATGATTTTAATGTAAACCATACTACTTAAAGAATACACACAACACACAATACACACTACGGCCCTATCTTACATCCTGTGTAAGGTGCCTCGGGATGCTTATTGCTATCTTAAACCTCGCCAACAGTCCATTTTCACACCTTGCACCTGTGCCGGTAAAATTGCAAAAGAGCTATTTCATGGGCGTGGTGATCTGGAAATTAGGTGTGTTCATGTACATTTCTGGTGTATTACTCTCTTGCCAATGAAAAACATAGGTGCTTCCCTTACTGATTAGAACCCTGACAACGGTCACTAGTCAGATGTTAATTCCTGTCTTGGCACATGTACAACGCTGCTCGTTATGCACACATGAACACACAGCAGTGCACAAACCCAACTTTCATATCAACAATAAAAAGAATAAAGATAAAAATAACTTTGCTGTTCCCTCAAATGAGCTGCTGGAGCTCCTTCACAATGTGAATGCAAAGCTCAGTTTCCTCTGCTGAGGAGCGTCAGACACGTCCAGGTAGCTGCACCATTAAAATAGCAATCCACCAAAGTCGGAGCTCATCTGGCTCTTAAAGGGAATGATAAGCAAGTGACATGCTAATTGGTTTATTTCATGTTACACCCAAAACACGCCCATGATTCATTAAGAGTTAGTACATGTCTTTTGTGTGTTTTGAGCTGGCAAGGTGTACTTTTCCCGTCGTTACAATAGCAAAGACACACTGACACGCCCTAAATCAAGCTGAATGCTACACAGTTGATGGCTCACCTATAGATCGCTGTTTGTGTTTTACAGCGAACACAAACAAGCAAACAAATAAAGAAATTTATAGACATAAACATTTATGTATATCAATATATACATATATACCTACACTAGGGTTGCAGCGGTAACCGGTTTCACGGTATACCATGGTATTAAAATGCACGGTTATCATACCGTGTGTGTTTGCTTATTACCGGTAAAACGCAAGCCAGCGGAGAAACTCACCCGCGCATGCGCAACTCTGCTCCGCTTCAGCTGCTCAGCACACAGCGGTGAGAACAGCAGAAAGTGCATCAGACTAAACAAACCTCCGTCCGCCTAAAAAAAGGCTAAACTAAAATCAGCAGTGTGGGACTATTTCAGAGACCCGCCGAACGCACCCGAGGATGGTTATCCGATTTGTAATCAATGTGGACATACGTCAAACCTGTTCTCCCATGTCCGAGAACACCACCCCGCCGTGCAGCGCAAAGTATGTGTTTAGTTTATAATTTTACTCTGAACCTAAATAAAACCTCTTTGTAGTCGTGCACAACCCATGCGGTAAGCGCCCGCAAAAGCGCTGAGTTATCCGAAATTTGGGCACGCAGGTACAGGCGTGAAGTGCGTGCTATGACGGATTCACGTGTCCGTGTAAAGGTGCTCGCCGGACTGGATGTGAAAGACGCCATTCATTTACATGCGTTCATTTTCAAATTCTGACGTGCCTGTTTTTCATGTGTTAAAACCAGACTCGCTGTGAAAGCCTTAAAATAGAAATCTCTATTGTGAGGATCATGTCAGAAATAAAATCCCCTCTCTCTGCAGTATCTGGTTATATACCAACTTGGCAGTAAAACGGACGTTTACAACAGTTGTTTATCAGACACTGACCCAGGCTCAGTTTATCAGATATTAAATAATTTAAACTTAAATAATTGTACTGAATATTTTAAATACAGGATCTTTACTTCTTAGAGGACATGTAATGTGTGACACGTGTGTGTATGTATTTTTTTTTTTTATATATATACACCTATATGCCCTTAAGAGTAGTGGAAAAACCTGGTTTCCTTCACCTGATGGTGTACAGCTTATTTTTCTTTAAGGAGACATTATCTATATAATTTTTTCAGGTTTCTACAATAAATAGTTAATTGAACAAAAAAACCTTTGTTGTAATTTCTTTAAGGGTCAGTTTAATAACAAACTGTGATACCGTGATACCGCAGTATTTTCTGAGACGGTTATCATACCGTGAAAATCTCATACCGTTGCAACCCTAACCTACACATAGCTAAACAGAAAACAGAATCATGAACATGTGTAAAAATCTACCTAATAATATCCACCCTTTTTATTTACATTTTTTTAAATATTGTTTATTTTGTGTTTAAACATTGTTATTTACTGTAGTGTTAGATGTGGTTGCCAGGTGTGTACGGAACCCTTAAGGAGGTTTGCCATTTAAATACAGAACCCTCACTGGAGGGATTCTAACAATAGTTCTGAGGTTTGAAGAGACTCATGCAGGAGATCAGACAGGAGAGAAGTTGTTGGGTTTTTAGTAAAACCAGCTGCAGTACTAACAGCATACTGTTCTATATTTTACTGCATATGATACACTGTTCATAATTCATAATCAGTTCAAATAGATCCACATCCATTACAAGATGATTACTATTTGAAATATTTTAAAATTCACCAGCAATTTTGCATTTTGTGAGTTTCACTCTCTCTCTCTCTCTCTCTCTCTCTCTCTATATATATATATATATATATATATATATATATATTGTTAAACTCTCTAATTATCCAACACTGTGTCTTGTCACACCTCTATTTAACAATGATCATTAACACAGTCAGGAAATTTTTAGAAGATCACCTTGCAGATCTCCCGGCACAGTTTATTCGGGACAAAACAAGCTTTATGTGTTTGATAGGAGATGTGCTGCAGTTCCACAGGTCTATTTAACATGTTCCTGCTTTAAACACACACTTTGAACCCTTTCTCCATGTTCAATCCAGGCTTTATCGTGTGTGGAGACGCCAAGGGGTACATGTGGACCAACCAGCCGCCGAGCATGACCAGCTGGAGCAAGAAAAGACGAGTGAGCGTTCTCTTACTGAAGGTTTAGTGAGTGAATGAGAGAACTGTTATCTGGGTGAGGAGGCGTTCCTCCATCACTAGTTCTGCTTCCTATCATCACTGTGGTGCTTTTCAGCCGCTCATGCAGCTTTGCCATCAAGCTGCCGGCCCTTGAGGAAGCACAATTGGCCTTGCTCCCTCTGGGTGGGTAGATGGTGCTCTCTCCCCACATCACTCCTAGGGTGATGTCTGCAGCACAGGGTGTCTGTGAGCTGATGTATCGGAACCGAGCCGCTGCGCTTTCCTCCAAGCGCGCTGGCTGCTCGGCAATGAAAAGAGGCGGTGGTTGGCTGTGTTAGTCTTCACCCTCCTGGTGTGTTGGGGCATTACTAGTTACTAGGGAGTCCTAGTAAGTGGGTTGGGTAATTGGCTGTGCTAAATTGGGGAGAAAATGGGAAAAAGTAGAAATAAAATTATTAAAAAATAAATAAATAAAAAATGTCACATCATACGCCATCAACAGGGGGCGCTGCAGTAGCGATTTTCCTCCTGTACAAACAGACACGCCTACAGATGTTGCCACAGCTCGCCCTGCGAACCCTGCGAACAAATGTTCCTGGTTCTAAAAGCTACTAGAACTAGAACAATGCCGGTTTCAGGTCAGTGGAAATGCGTTATCAGTGGTTCTTCCTCGTGGCTTTCTCTGGAAATCTGCTTTGGGAAGGGGATTGATGTGGAAAGTGCTTTATAAATGAAACTGTACTGAAAACAGAGCTGCTGGCTAATGCTAATTGCTAACCCTCTGTAGGCTCACAGTGACCGGGTCAGCATGCTTCGCCTCACAGATAAAGCCATTATCTCCGCCTCTTCTGATGGGACGATCAAACTGTGGGACAGAAACACAAACAAACAGGTGCTTCTCAAGTTTTTCTTCAAACCTAAAGGAAAAATGTAGATAAAAATCAAATGATAATTATTGATCACTGATCCCAGGTGTGTCGATCAACCAGCACCAGTGTTGTTGTTTAAAGTGGGAAATGCTAGGCTAACATTGGTAACAAACACTAGATTTAGACTGTCACCAATATCATCAATATTGTCCCTGTTAATCTAGATTTAAATGTTTCTACTTTCTGAAATAGTCATATAATGCATTACTGTCCACAGTGGACAGGACTGTTATGTTATATAACTTTGGAAAAAACTAAATTAATAATAAAAAAAAAGATAAGATTTTAGTCGTGTATTAATAGAGATGAGATTAGCATTCGTTAGCACTGTTAGCCTAGCAATAGCCTAAAGAAGCACAGATAAGCCAGATAATTGACTGGTTAATTGACTGCACTTGGTCCAAGTAATCAATCATGTTTGTAGATTTTTCTTGAAATTGCTCATTTAATAATGCATATTAATATATATGTGTGTTTTTATATCAATTCAATGTGTCTGAAGGCTTATGCTTAAATACACTGTAAGGACAAAAGTATTGGGACACCTCCCAAACTCATTCCAAAAGATGGAACGTATGGAACTCCAACAGTCCAGAGAACACAGTACCTGGGGCTTTATATCCCTCTATCTCACATCTGACATTAGACATAGTGGTTCTATTACTACCCATTTATTAAAAGTTCATTAGACATATAGTGTATTTCTCATTAGTTTCTCTTATATATTAATGCTAATATTCACATTATTTTGTTTCTGCTTCTCCAGGTGGGTCTGTTTGTATGTGGAGCTCCGGTGGAGATACTGGAAATAAACGAGGATGACCCCAGTCAGCTGGTGTGTGGAGATGCCCTGGGGCAGGTCTACTTCCTGTCCTGGCTGGGATAATTCTCCTCTACGACCTTCCGTTCAGACAGCAGATCTACTGCAAACACGTTAATCTGGAGAGGGCACCAATAATACAACCATTATTGATTAATAATTGTACTTTAATTAATTTATTGTATTTAACAAATAAAGTGAAATTGATCATTAATTATAATTTATAATTAGGGTTGTCAACATTAAAGCGTTAAAACACAATTAATTTGGATCAGTAACGCATTATTATGTTTTTCACGCAAATTAAATTGGTCCAGTGGGCTATGCTTTGCCGCTATGATCTGGAGATCACTGATCACTGTTCGAATCCTGATTATGTAGCTTGCCATTGGTTGCCAGTTCCCCAAAAGAGCACAGTTGGTCTTGCTCTCTCTCTGGGTGGGTACAGTACAGTAGATGGCGCTCTTTGCCCTCATCACTCCTAGGGTGATGTGGATCAGCACAAGGATGCGTCTGTGAGCTGAAGTATCAAAACCAAGTCGCTGCGCTTTCCTCCGAGCGTTAGCCCTGTGATGCTACTCGGTAATGCTGCATCAGCAGCAGCTCGAAAAGAGGCGGAGTCTGACTTCACATGTGTCGGAGTAGGCATGTGCTAGTCTTCACCCTCCTGGTGTTGGGGCATCAATAGCGATAGCAGGAGTCCTAGTGAGTGGAGTGGGTAATTGGCCGTGTAAATTGGGGAGAAAATAAGATAAAATAAATAAATAAACAATTACACCACCAAGTTTGACCCCAACTTCTACTGTAATATGCCCTATTTCCACACAATATGTGGATTTTATCCTTGGTCATAGTATTAGATTTTATTAAAGGGCTCTTAAAGGGACAGTGTACACATTACTGATTACTGGCCGTTACATATTTCCCCCAGGCCATTTAAATGGTCACCCTCCTCCACATTGTGAGCATGTGTGCAATACCAAATACTTCCTGAGATTTTTATACTCAGCAAATTAAGTTCTAAATCAGAAATCCTTACAACCAAGCTGAGATGTTTACAATAAAGTAAAAAGTTTCCTCTATCCAATTTAGCATGCATTCTTTATTTAAGTGTCCTGTGTTTGCTTTATCTCTCCTCAAACTTACAAGAGTATACTAGTATTTTAATTTTAGACTCTACTAATATAAAAATATTTTAATTTTACATTCATATCTTACATTAATTCTTTTTTTTTTACGTTTAAATATCCACTATAATAAAACTTAAGAAGTCTTAAGAAGAACAAGTCCAAATAATCGCAGTTAATCACAGAATATTGTTGTGATTAATCTGATTAATTTTGTAATCGATTGACACCACTAATTATGATTTAAATGGCCTGTATCCAGGTAAAACTAAACCTTCTGGACTTTTTAAGAAATTAAGGCACTCATTGACTCATGTTATATATACTACAAATCCATACAGTCCATATTTGAAAACTAAGCTGCACAAACAGCCCATTTTAAATATGCTGTTAATATGATGTCACAAAAACTAACACATGTTGAAAAGCACCATCTGTTCAGCTTTGGTCCCGCCCATTCACATTCACACTGCAGTTATAAGGTGTCCTTTAGCCAAGGCTGCATCTTAAATTAGGCTTTTTTAAACAAGTTCATTTGCATTACATTTTTTTTACATTACATTACATTTGGCAGACGCTTTTGTCCAAAGCGACTTATAATAGTCAAGTACAAAAGTAATAGAAATTAAGATAAACCATTTTTAGACCATTTTAGATAAACCGTTTGCATATGCATATATACAGTCATGTGAAAAAGTTAAGACACTCCACAAAAATCTTTGTCTTTTTGAACATATTCAGTTATATGGACATTCTGGCTTCATTTGAACAATACTAAGAGATCTAGTATATAAAACTAAACCAAAAATGAAGAAATTGCTCTTAAACATGAGCTGTAGAATGTGATGAATAAAAATGTTAATTTATTTTGAGTAAAATTTAGCCTAATAGCCCCTGATAGCCTGATAGATTTGGCAAAAATAACCTTAATTAGACAGAATTCTTTCAGCTGTGTGATTTTTCATCTTCAGTGTTTGTATGGATGAGATACAGATCCTTCCCTCAGATGAAGTCTGCTGGCTAATCCTGCTGTGTGCTGTCCAAGGTTCTCTACCAGCAGACCAAAATGGTGTTTCTTCAACTGATCTAGTGGGTGGGGCTCTGGTGGGGGTTGATGGGTGAGGGGTGGAGTCAGGGTGGTTCTATGCAGGTTTTCTTATTGTGATGTCAGAATAAGCGAGCATCCAAAGAAGCTCATATGATTCCTGACACCAAACTCTTTTATCTGATTCACAGAAATCAAATAGATGGATTTTTTTAGAGATTGGAGTGTTTAAGGGTCAGCCGAGACCCAAGTGAAAATACAAAATTTAGATTTTAGGCTTGTTGCTGAGAACAAAATAAATGGTCTTTTTTTTGTCTCTGGTCTGGAGTTCACTGTGTCCATTGATCCATGGTTAGAAAACAAATATATATTTTCCATCAATGCAAAAGAAAGGAGCCATGAGTGTTATTAAAATTAAAATCCAAAAGTGTACAAATTTAAATCTCTAAGATTGCCTAATTAATAAAAGAATATGCTGCAAATTGATAAAAGTAACACTGTTCATCACCCTAAAACACACCATCCTGTGAAACATGGTGGTGGCAGCATCATGCTGTTGGGATGCTTTTCTTCAGCAGGGACAGGGAAGATGGTCAGAGTTGATGGGAAGATGAATGGAGATGAATACAGAAGAATCCTGGAAGCTGTAAATGACTTGAGACTGAGCAGGAGATTCACCTTCCAGCAAGACGATGACCCTAAACATACAGCCAGAGCTACAGTGGAATGATTTAGATTAAAGAATAATATTTATGTGTTAGAATGAAACAGTCAAATCCAGACCAAAATCCCCTGGAAACTGCTGCTCACAGATGCTCTCCATCCTGACTGTTGGCAGAGTGTAAAATAGCAATGAGCGTTGTGACGCACCTTGTACAGAGTGACAGACCTAATGACCTACCAATGGACCTTTAAAACGATTCCTAACATGAAGCTCTGAACAGGCTTTACTCAAAACTCACTTTGCAGACACTTCTCTGATTTGCCTTCTCATGTAAACTGCATTCAAATGGCTTCAGATCATTTACTTCTGCATGTAAACTGACAAACCACACATGCTCTGCACTCTGAAACTCAGGTACTCTCAATAACCCTGAATAACTCAGTTTCCATTCGTTAATGGAGCACCAGTTTCTGATGTTGATGAAGATAGTGGTAAGGTGGAGAGATATGCTCTTTCTAACACATGTATTGGATCACCGCTCCTCAGGATGCTGTATGATATTATTCCATTATTATTAAAACTATTGTACACAATGTTCCACTGCTATTGTAGGATTTTATGATGTTGGGATTTGGTAAGCTCTTAAACTAAGCAAAGATTGTAGATTGTGGGTAGCTCTTCAATGCTTTGTAAATATAAATAAAATATGTAATTTAATTCTGATTTTAAATAGCCAATTACAATAGATATAGAATAGATTTAAATATGATAAGAGTGGGTGTAAATGGGTGTAGCCAATGGTCGACTTATGATCTTTTTGCTACTTTGCAAAATGTTGCAAAACTACATAGTATTGAGTAGTGTTAACCCTTTGATGGGCTGAAAATAAAAAAAGGTCCAGGGCTGAATTTAGTTCCCAGTCCAGGCCTGTAGCACAATAAAGTAATGATTTATTGACTTTAAATATGTTCTATAATAAAAAGGATAAGCAGTGCATTTAAAGGGTTATGGTGGTTTTTATATACCCCAGCTGCTTCAGCAGTGACAGTCTCAAAACACCCAGTCAACAGTCTATTTTCACACCTTTCACCTGCATTGTTTAAATAGCGACAGTGCTTCTGAATATACTGTATCTGGTCTGAAAGTGGTCTAAAAAGTGAGGTGTGTTCAAGCATATTGCTAACTTTGCAACAGAAAACACAGGTGCACCACTGATTGAATACAACCAAGGCAGACGTCAACAGTCAGACGTTTATTGCTATCTTGGCAAAGAATTGTCAACACAGGAACATCCCTAATGTGAATACACTCTCGCTTGTTGTGCACACATAAACATACAGCAGTGCACAAACCCATAGCATGTGCCAGTTGGCAGCTTTGCAAACTTGTACCACAACAATAAACAGAATGTATGAGCATCAGCGCACAGGTCAGTTTCCTCTGCTGAGAAGTGTTGAACACATCCAGGAAGCTGCCCAATTAAAATAGCAATCCACCAAATGCTGTGTACGCATGACGGCTTACCTATAGAATAAATAGCTAAAATAGGGCCCTATGTTTTTTTTATTGTTCTGTCATTGTCATTCTTAAATAAGTTAAGCTGAAGTGCTGTTAAAACATAACTAAACAGGTTTAGGCCACACAGATATAAAATAAAGCACTAATCTGATACAGATACAAATAATAGCACTGTAATGTACTTTGCATTTGTTGCAACATAATGCTTTCTTCTGCAGAAGTGCAAATAACTGAAAACAATGCAGTGACTGAGCAGGACTGGTGACTGTTATCTGTACTTCCTCAAAGCAGAGGGATCAAGAGTTTTATTTTACATTTCCTCTAAAGAGACTTAAAACTGAGTGCTAATAAAAGCTTGTTTTTTTCCATGTTAAGTAATGTATGTCCTTCAGAACTTCAGAAACAATGTACGTAGGATTTATTTATATAATGTCATGCAGTAAAGATTTTAGTTAAAATTCTATAATTTAAACTTGAAAGTGCGTTTTCTGTTAAAAACCTACAGCTCTGAAAAAAATAAGACACCACCTAAAAATGATGAGTTTCTTTGATTTTACCACACTGAAAACTTTGGAATATTATCAAGAGGAAGATGGATGATCACAAGCCATCAAACCAAACTGAACTGCTTGAATTTTTGCACCAGGAGTAAAGCAGCATAAAGTTATCCAAAAGCAGTGTGTAAGACTGGTGGAGGAGAACATGATGCCAAGATGCCTAAAAACTGTGATTAAAAACCACCAGGGCTATTCCACTAAATACTGATTTCTGAACTCTTAAATCTTTATGAATATGAACTTGTTTTCTTTGCATTATTTGAGATCTGAAAGCTCTGCATATGTTTTGTTATTTCAGCCATTTCTCATTTTCTGCAAATAAATGCTCTAAATGAAAATATTTTGAATTGGAATTTGGGAGAAATGCTGTCCGTAGTTTATAGAATAAAACAACAATGTTCATTTTACTCAAACATAAACCTATAAATAGCAAAATCAGAGAATCTGATTCAGAAACTGAAGTGGTTTCTTTATTTTTTTCAGAGCTGTATGTTCGTATGTCCTGGCAGTTGTGATGAGTTCACAATGGTGAAACAGTTTTTGCTAAGTGGTTGATAGTTGTTATTGTATCCAAGGTGATTGCTATGGTGTTGCTAGATGGTTGCTGTAGTGTTGATAGGTGGTTATGATGGTGTTGCCATGAGTTTGCTCGATAGTTGCTTCAAGTTGTTTGGTCTTTACTGAATGTATTGCTGGGCAGTTGCTAGGGTATCCTAGGAGGTTCCAATGGTGCTTAGCTGTTGCTGTAGTGTTGGGAGAGAGAAATGCTTGAGAGGAGAAATCTAATTATTACGAAAAGAAACAATTAATTCATTAAATTTTAATAGATTTTATTGTCTAGTGACATTGAGTTGATAATATTGTTAGTTCTGTGTAAAAGTAACAGTAGCTACTGGCTAGCTTGGCTAGCTTGTAAAGAGTCATTAGTCATGCCAGCTTATAGGTATTTTTTTTTCACAATAAATGTCGAAATTTGACCATTTGGAATTGTCAGCATTAAAATAAATGCTGTAATGCCTTTTAACCCTTGTGTGGTGTTCGGGTCTGTGGGACCCATTTTCATTTTTCGTCAAATGATACAAAAAAAATATTTTTTCTAACTCAAACTCATTGGCATTGGCTCATTTTTTGTGAAAAACATATATCAAAACACATTTTCGATAAACACACACTGTACACCCCCCCAACCCCCCCCCCCCCCCCCCCCACATTTATATTACATACAGTATGTTTGGCCAAGGGCTAATAAACATTGCTTCATTTGTAAATTTGAAACTAAACAAATTTTCTACTCATATCTTGAGTTTAGTTCATTTTCTTTTACATTTTATTAAAAAACTAATAAAAAAGAGTAGCACTTTTTAAAAGAAATGTAACATAAGAAAGGTAAAGGGCAAATATTAACCATGTAAGCTGTTTATATTGCTTGCAGTTTAGGTGAAGCGAGCATGTGTAAAGCATTTTAATGTAGAATTGCTTAATTTTGCTGAATAAAATACAAATAACAAAGTAAACAAGAAACAAAAATATAAACACCACACAAGGGTTAAAGTAGTTGAATATTACTTTCACAATAATTACAGCACAGTGATTATTACTGTAATGAACAATATAGTGTTTTACATGTGTAGTATTGTTTTAAAAGGTGAATTATTCACTCTATAAAATGAACTGCAGCTAATTGTTGGTGGAGAGTTATTGTATATTTCACAGTGTTCTTTTAACAGTTTTCTGATGTTTTACTGTTTAATGAAAATTGGTTCCTGATTTGGGTTTGGGTTTCTCTTTAGGGTTCTCTGGTGGTTTTCCTTGTTGCTGTTGTATTTGGTTTCCCGACTGGAAGCCAGTCATAGATTTTCGTATAGTGTCCTTTTGACCTGTTGTAGAAAGTGCTATGCAAATACAATTTGAATTGGACTGGCACCCTGTCCAGGGGGTTCCTGTTTTACACCCGTTGATTCTGTATAGATGGATGTATGGATTGATGGATAGACATGTTTTTAAACTAGTTAGCCATAAGATTAAATCCACTGACATGTGATGTGAATAACATTGCTTCTGTAGTCCTAGTGGCACCAGTTAGGGACTAAAATGCCTATTAGCTGCTTATGCTGTATTAGACAGCAACTGAATAGTCATTTCTCTTTTGTGCCCCTCCCCCTTGTTTTCAAGTGTAACCCCTCTAACCCTTCCTCTGAGACCAAAAAAAAACTTTCAAACAAATTTATGCAACACTGGATTGAAATAAATCTTGTGACATTGCAGAAGCTTATTGAAACAATGCCACAGTGAAAAAGTGCTGCAATGAAAGCTAAATGCAGTCCGACCAAATATTAGAGTGTGTGTGACATTTTATTTGGTGGCAACCTTTTTTTTTTGGCCAGACAGCGTAGCTATAACAGTAATAATTTCAGCAACAAGGCATCTGTGAGCTGATGTATCAGAACTGAGTCGCTGCGCTTTCCTCGGTACCACTTTAAAATGAGACTACCTTAATAGAGGGTTTATAAATGGTTTGTACTTAGTTTATTAATGGTTACTAATTAGGTTGTAAATGCCTTAAAAGTCATTAATAATCAGTTATAACACATACATAGAAAGGGCAACAATGACCTGTTGTTTGCCAAATAGTGAACCCACAGCCATCTATATTGTTGCCCTTTCTACGTATGTGTTATAACTGATTATAGTTATGATCACTAGTTATAGGGGGAGTTCTAATGAGTGGGTTGGGTAATTGGCCTTGTGAATTGGGGAGAAAATGTGAAAAAATTAGAAATACAATCGATATAACAATCGATTCTCTTAATTTATTGAATTGTATAATCAGTTCAACATTTCTTCCTTCAATTTAATACATTTTACAATGAGATTAACAGCTTGTCCTTTAATTTAGCAATGCATTGCTTGGATTTTACATTGTTTTTTCAGTTTAATAAACTGTTAAATTTAACAGTAAAGTTGTTAATCAATTCCTTACAGTTCATAAGTTGTCCCCTCCATCTAGAGAATGATTTATTAAATTTAATGTTATGGCTGTTTATGTATAAACAGCTATAATACAATGGAAAACACTGAATGCATTCAGTTAATAATAACTCATGCTTGTTTTGCCAGTTAGTTGCACAACTCCTGTAACCTGATCCATCGGCTCAGGCTGCAGCTGTTACCTAGCAGCCTGAAAAAAACAGGGCGGAGTTATAAAGCTCAGCCCACCTGTGGGAAAAACCCAGGTGTATATAAAAACACTGCCTCATCTCTAAATGAGTACCACTGAGACAGCGGCTGTACAGGAGTGAACTGTGATTTATTCTGTTTTTACTTTTTACTTTATCTGAACAGACTACATTAATTAAGAGACTTGCATCTTACTTAGGGAGTAAATGGAGCCCACCACCAGAGTCAACGGCTGTGTGAAGGTAAAGAATGATTTTATTATGACAGCTTATGTTGCTACATTGTTGCTAGGTGGTTGAACTTCCAAATAAGTAATGTAATGTAGTTTAGTGTTTGACTGGTGTCTGCACCCTGGTAAAAAAAGATAGTTAACATTAAACATTTACAGTGAGTTATGTTACATCCTTTTGCAAATTTGAAAAAAAGGTAAGTCCTTAACAAGCAATTAAGATTCAGTTTCAGATTTATTTTTAAAATCCTTTTTATACCAATGTGTAAGAGTCTGCTGTTCATGAGATTGTTTTGTATGGTCTTTTAAATTAAACAAAACTGTGCAAAAACAATCAAATATAAAATTTAATTACATTATATACAAAACAAATATAATATAAAATATTTATATATAAAGTCATACGATCAGATTGTAACATGTTGTACCTGTTAAACCTTAAATTTATATATTTTTTGTTTTATATGTGTCAAGAGTAACAGAGTCTTTACTCCGAACTTTGTAGCCCAAACCTGATCTGATGTACTTATTTATATAATTATATTATGCAGAGAAATTGAATAATTATAAATCATTATTAAACTAAATGTTTTTTTGCTTGTTTGTTTATTCATTTGTGAGTTAATAAATAAATACAAAAATAGATGAATAAATTAATTAATTAAATCATAAATAGTCCAACCACTATGCAACCATAATGTCATGCTAAACACATGAACATATGTACATTTTTTTGAATTTTCGTGAATAAAAAATATTGTCAATTTAATAAAAGTCATTATTTAACAGAAAAAAATACATAATAAGTAAGAGAAATTTTCAACAAGCAATGGTTTAAAATATAGAATTTCTACGAATAAAATGAATTAAATAAATGAACAGAAAAATAAATTAAGATATTGAATGAATGGCTAATTAAATTAAGCGTGAACAACTTAATGTGAAATGGCATATTAGCATGTATAATTGCTGTGACATAAAAACATATTCCTCCTTTATTCTATTCATATTTTATTTTATGTTTTCTATTTTTTACTGTTAGACACAATGTGAAAAGTCCCTTCTATTTCTGAATCCGTCTGATCAGTCTCTTACAGTTTCATCCCCCTGTTTATGAAAGAGTTTATGTGCTCATATTCTGAAGGTGAGCTCTGCTGATTTAGCAGATCTCAGTGTTTTGTGATGTGAGTTAGATCAGTCTCACAGAGATCTGCAGCTTTATCCTGGAATGTGGGAGTGTCTGAGTCCTGCTCTGCTGGTGGAACAGTGGGCTAGCCTGGACAGGAACTGAAGGATCTCCAGAGACTGGTGTCATCTTTATTTCTGCTGAGAGAAAGGGAAACCTGTACCGAGTTCACTGATTACAGTCATCATATACAGTCTTATCATACTGTGTCGGTTTCCCGAACAGGGATTTAGTTTTAGAGTTATAGACTATATTCCACTTTCAATGCTGAATCTCCATTAAAATATTTTGTATTCCAGCACCAGGATTATATAGAAATCCCTGCATTCATTCAACACTTGAGCAATTTATTTCTATAAACTAAAAATAAAAACTATAATATATATATATATAATTATATATAGTATTATATATATATAATACTGCACAAATCACCTGAACTTATATTAACATGGTTTTGGGATGAAGCTTAATTTAGGATTAGGGTGATTAAACAGAGATGTTCAATAAGGATTTGGAAATGGGTTTGAGGATAGACTTACGGTGAGATTACGAGTTTAGGTTAAATTTAAGGTTATGACTTGATTAAGGTTATGATAATTTGAGATTTTTAACTATTTTGATTTTGAACTTTTGGCTAAGGTTAGGATCATGGTCATGGTGCCAGATAGGGTTAGATTACATTAGATTACATTAGATTAGATTAGATTAGATAGATACTTTATTGATACCAGTGGGAAATTCTGTTTTATGTATGAGTTAAGTTTAAGGTTTGGATTTGGGTGATTTAATTAATTAACATGTTAAATTAGGTTCTGGTTTGAGGCTAAATTACGGTAATCAGGGTATGTTTTTGAGTTATGTTTTGGTTGCGGTTAGGGTTAGGTTTGGGTTAAATTTAAGGGTAGGATTAGGGTAATCAGGGTATGTTTTTGAGTTATGTTTCGGTTGAGGTTAGGGTCATAATTAAAGGGCCAGCTAGGGTTAGGTTAGGGTTACGTTTAAGGTTATGATTAGGGTAATTAAGGTATGTTTATAAATTAGGTTTGGTTGAGGTTAAGGTCATAATTAAGGTGCCAGTTATGGTTAGGTTAAGTTTAGAGTTAGGATTAGGGTAAAAACGGTATGTTTTTGAGTTATGTTTTGATTGAGGTTAAGGTCATAATTAAGGTGCCGGTTATGGTTAGGTTTGGGTTAAGTTTAGAGTTAGGATTAGGGTATGTTTTTGAGTTAGGTTTTAGTTGAGGTTGGGGTCATAATTTAGGTGCCATTTAGGGTTAGGTTAAGTTTATAGTTAGGATTGGGGTAATTACGGTATGTTTTTAAATTAGGTTTCAGTTGAGGTTAATGTCAGAATTAAGGTGCCAGTTATGTTAGGTTTGGGTTAAGTTTAAGGTTAGGATTAGGGTAATTAGTTTTCTTTTTTTAGATTAGGTTTTAGTTGAGGTTAGGGTCATAATTAAGGTGCCGGTTCTGGCTAGGTTTTGGGTTAAGTTTAGGGTAAGGGTTAGGGTAATTAGGGTATGTTTTTGAGTTATGTTTTGGTTGAGATTAAGGTCATAATTAAGGTGCGTGTTATGGTTAGGTTTAAGGTTAGGATTAGAGTAATTAAGATATGTTTTTGTGTTATGTTTTGGTTGAGGTTAGGGTCATAATTAATGTGCCGGTTAGGGTTAAGTTTAAGTTTAGTATTAGGGTATGTTTTGAGTTATGTTTTGGTTGAGATTAAGGTCATAATTAAGGTGCGTGTTATGGTTAGGTTTAAGGTTAGGATTAGAGTAATTAGGGTATGATTTTGAATTAGGTTTTGGTTGAGGTTAGGCTTAGCATTACTACCAGAGTGATGGTTAGGATTGGGTTTTAAATTCAGGTTAGGGTTGAAATTAGGATCGGGCTGAAGGTAAGGATTAGGCTTTAGGTTAAGTTTAAAGTTAGGATTAAGCTGACAAAGGGAAGTTTTTATGGGTTATGGAGAGGCCAGCCTTGGTCTGAGAGTTAGAGAAGTGACCACTCATATTTTTGTAAATATTTTATTACAGTATATATTTTCATGGGACACAGCTGAAGATATGACACTTTGATATAATGATGTAATGTAGTCAGTGGACAGATTGTATAACAGTGTAAATTTGCTGTGTCCTCAAAAATGGCCAAATTGTGCGCAAAGAGTCAATATTGTGTGTAGCCACTATTCTTTTCTAGCACTGCCTTTACTCTCCTGGGTATGGAGTTCACTAGAGCTGTACAGGTTGCCACTGGAATCTTCTTCCAATCCTGGTGAATGTTAGAGACCTTGCACTCCTCAACCTTCCCTGTGAGGATGCCCCAGAGGTGCTCAATATGTTTTTTGTCTAGAGACATGCAGACCACTCTCAGGGCAGTTTATTATGTATAGCGTATTGTGTACTCATTTATTGCTACTATCATTGTGGCACACAGGGAATAATGGATAAACGAGGGCCAGGAAGGATACATCAGTTGCGCCCTAAAAATTGCACCGAACATCTGCAGAATTACTTGGTTGTACAAGCAAATTCCTTCAGTTTGAAACAGGCTTTTATAAAATAAAGGTCTTTGAGATGCACCTTCTGAATCAAGGTCTTTACTGTGCCATAGAAAACAAGCAGAACTAAATGTGAATTATTTATTTTCACTTTCTGAGATTGTCGGTTGTTTTTTTTGTCAGATGGAGGGGAAGACTGGGTCGATGCGTGTGCTGGTGACGGGGGGCAGCGGTCTGGTGGGGAAAGCGATAGAGCGAGTGGTGAAGGAGGAAGGAGGAGCGAGAGAAGGAGAAGAATGGATTTTCCTCTCCTCTAAAGATGCTGATTTAACGTGAGTTCCTCTCTGTTTCTTTCATGAAGCAAGTGTACAACAGTGTCAATAGTAGGCACGTTTGTCAGTTCTGAGTGGATACAGAATGTCAAACATGTGTATGAGTTGATATCGGCTGGGTTCTAATAAGTTACTAATAAGTAAGAGCACAAGCTAAATCAGACAATGACACATGTACCTTACATGCCACGCCTTTATTGACAGTCTGTTACCTTCACAGCCTTTGACTCATGACGAAAATGGAAATTCATTGTGGATATTAGGGATATTTATATTTAGAATACCCAAATATTTTTTCGTTTTCCCTAAAAACGTCAGTGTGATTTATAATCCGGTGCTCCTTATGTATGAATTCTACCAGTCAGGTATTAAGGAGCAGTAAAGCCACTCTGCTGAAGTACAGCGTTAAAAAGGAATTTCAGTTTAGTTCTCCAGCACCGAGGCTGGAGCAGTATTAGCATTAGCCGCTAAACGCGCTAAGCGCTAGCTCTTTCACCATTCAGGGGCGAGTATATTGGACTGTTGTCTGCATGTTTACAGTGTTAAAACAAGCTACGTGGGACAAACCGCTAGCTAATATTAATTCCCGAAACACTCAGGGTTCCTCAGTGTAGTGCTGTCAGGTGGCTAGCACTAGCAGTTAGCTGCTAATGCTAAAGCTAAATAAATGGAAGCGCTTTACTCACCCAAAAACAGTTTTCAGGAGAGATATGTGTAGGTTAACATCCAGCACTCATTTGACTTTAAAATAAATGATTTTTTAAGAACACCCCTGTTCCTTACTAGTGTTGCGTCATGCTTCTTATGAAAATAGACCAGAAAATAGACATTCAGTGCACCTTATAATCTGGTTGCAAAAAATACAGTATCTACACTAGACTTAATGGCCAAAATCATGTGACATCATCAAACCTGTATGAAATTTAAAATCGTTCCAAAACCACAGGTATAGACATGAAATTCCTGACACACCCCGTTCAGCTCTACCAGCTTCCAGTACTCTGGAAGAGCTTTACATAAGATGATGAGTCTTGCTTAAGTCCACCACAGTGTCTACTTCTTGTTTGAGAGTGACAAACTGAAGTGAGAGCCCACAGATAAGCTTTTGATGGTTAAGAGGTTAAGCAATAAATGAGTGTCAAGTTTTCAGTTCTTGGCCCCGTCCACACAGGCTGCAGTATATAGACCACTGAAGTTGTGGAGTCAATTTGTTTTTGCAATCTCATTTCTCCTTTGTACCCCTACCCCCTGTTTTCAAGTGTAACAAGAGTTACAAGAACCCTTCAAGCACCTGATACAGATACAGACATCCCAAGTTGCAAAAGTTGATTTCAGGGAGGTTACCCTACCACTACCCACACCCACACCCCCACCCAAACCCCTCACCCCCCCCCCCCCCTCACCGCCAAAAAAACAAAAAAACAAAGCACACTCACCAAAGGCTAACGACACTTTACTTTTATATTAATTATTTTTTACTTTTTTTTAGTTTTTTTTTAATTTAGAGTATTCAGAGGTGAAATGAGTTTTATCTTCCCTTTTTTTTTTGGAAAAAAAGCCTTTATTTGCCAAATTGACAGTTGCAATATCACAAAAAATTGCACATCAAAAACATTTGATATCAAATTACAATAATTATTAATATTGCCTCCGCCATGATCTGCTTTCTCTCACTCACTGAACAAAAAGCTCAGTTTTGCTTAATGCATGTTATAAAGAAAATGGTCATAAAATATTTATAACTACACATTAATTAATGCTTTTTTTTTTTAACAAGGACAATACTCAAATTTGTGTCTTTGTTGTTGGCTTATGCTGTACCATCTTGCCAGTGATTCCTATATCTCTCTGTTTGGAGTGTTCCTCCAAAATAAATCTCTGTTTGAAGGGTCATCGTATTAAATAAAGCTAGGCTGCAGATGTATGCAGATGACACCACTATTTACACATCAGCTGAAACAGGAAGCAATCTATCTGATATGATGAAGGAAGAATTAAAATCTGTAACAAACTGGATCAAAGACAATCAGCTCGTTTTAAACATACCTAAAACTAAAATGATTATAATTGGGTCTAAAACATCATTACGAGAAGAACTGAACATAACCTTAAATATAGAAAGAGAAACAATTGAACAAGTTAAAGAAGTAAAACTATTAGGTATCATGATAGACAACAAATTATCATGGGTAAATCATATTGAGAACATTATAGCCAAAATGGGAAAAATCTTAGCCATCATTAGGAGATGTTCTATTTTTTTTACACAAACACTTTTAAAATTAGTAGTACAATCATTAGTATTGTCTCATCTTGATTACTGTGCTGCTGTGTGGTCAAATGCATCAAAAAAACATCTAATGAAATTACAGATAATAGAGAATAAAGCAGCAAGATTAGTGTTACGCTGCCCATACAGAACTAACTTAAACACAATGCACAATAAACTTGAATGGTTAACTGTTGAAAACAGATGGAAATCAAACCTGGTGAGATTCATAAAGAATACACAAGATCAACAACATTCAGTGGATTTTTATCATCAATTAGAGCAAGTAATAGAGAGAGAAACCAATACCACAAGATATTCAACCAAACATTATTTCAGATTACCGAAAGCTAAAACTAACTACATGTGTAAAACAGTAATTTATAGAGCTATTAAAGAGTGGAATTATTTACCAGAATCATTGACTAAAACTGATAGCAAAACACAGTTTAAAAAACGAGTGAAAAAACATTATCTAACTAATATTAAAGACAGTAAATCCTAACAATTAAATTAAACAGTGGAGGAAGTTGTGCAAGGGAAAATCAGGATTGAATAGAGGTGATGAGGTGTCCAGGACACACTAGATTATTATTTCTTTGTTTGTTAGTTTTTTGTGTAACTTTTTTGTGTAGTTAATATTCACTTTTTATGTATATATATGGAAATGTGAACATTCTTTTGAACATTTTTGTGTTTAAACATGTTTTTAAGTATTCTTGAAGTGATGATCTAAATACGTGTAATAAATTTTAAACCTTTGTTTAAAGTTAAGACAAATCAAATTTATTTGTATAGTACTTTTTTACAAATTTATACAAAGCAGCTTTACAGGCAACCAGTAAGACTCTAATTATTGCACACAAAAACAACATAAATTTATTTATTTTTCTGCATAATTCAGAGATGAATTGCACCCTGCGCAATGTACGTTGCAATGCTTATTGCTATCTTACATCCCACCAACAGTCTATTTTGATGCCTTGTCCCAATATTTTTGTCCATAAATTCTATGTTGACATTTTAGAAATGCTGCAGAGACGTGGGCGATATTTGAGAAACATCGTCCAACACACGTCATTCACCTCGCAGCAATGGTGGGAGGCCTCTTCCTGCACTTGAGAAAGAACCTGGACTTCTGGGTAATGCCTGCACACCAAGCAGATTCATATAGAAACGGATGACTGTTACAGTCTGTAAACCTGAGCGTGGCTTTAATTACATTCCAGAGAAAGAACATGGCCATCAACGACAACATCCTGCACACAGCTCACGAGTTCAACGTGGTGAAGGTGGTCTCCTGCCTGTCGACGTGCATCTTCCCAGATAAAACCACCTACCCTATAGACGAGACCATGGTAAAAACACACTCAGACCCCCTCATACTGACTTCACTGAGTTTAGGAAACAAACACTCAGATATACTGAAAGATAAATAACATGATACATAATGTATTACATTACATTACATTACATTTGGCAGACGCTTTTGTCCAAAGTGACTTACAATAGTCAAGAACAAAAGTAATAGAAGTTAAAGGTAAAACATCTTTACACAGGGCTTAAAGGAGGTCAAATGGAAATAATGGGATAGAGGAGGGAAGGAGGGGAAGAAGGAAATGAGGTTAGAAGTAGTTAGTGTGTTAGAGGTGTTAGGAGAGTAAGTGCTCTTTGAAGAGCTCTGTCTTCAGGAGTTTATTAAAGATAGTGAGAGATTCTCCTGATCTGGTAGTAGAAGGTAGTTAGTTAGAGGTGTTAGGAGAGTAAGTGCTCTTTGAAGAGCTCTGTCTTCAGGAGTTTATTAAAGATAGCGAGAGATTCTCCTGATCTGGTAGTAGAAGGTAGTTAGTTAGAGGTGTTAGGAGAGTAAGTGCTCTTTGAAGAGCTCTGTCTTCAGGAGTTTATTAAAGATAGTAAGAGATACTCCTGATCTGGTAGTAGAAGGTAGTTAGTTAGAGGTGTTAGGAGAGTAAGTGCTCTTTGAAGAGCTCTGTCTTCAGAAGTTTATTAAAGATAGTGAGAG
This sequence comes from Astyanax mexicanus, assembly GCF_023375975.1. Lineage (NCBI taxonomy): Eukaryota > Metazoa > Chordata > Actinopteri > Characiformes > Acestrorhamphidae > Astyanax > Astyanax mexicanus. The sequence goes on along the minus strand of NC_064428.1, from coordinate 9,155,378 downwards.
ATTCTCCTGATCTGGTAGTAGAATGTATAATAAATGATAATACTCTTTTATTGTTCTGTTGCAGATCCATAACGGTCCTCCTCACACGTCTAACTCTGGATATGCCTACGCCAAACGGATGGTCGATGTTCACAACAGGTCAGGAGTTTTGTACTTTTGTACTTTTCACCATCTGAGCTGCCTGATTCACTGCTGAGACAATTCTTACTGATGCAGATTGTGGCCAAAGTTATAATAGTTTGAGCTGCTTAAGTAAATTAAACGTATCCAGGCTTGCAGTATGTAAGAACACATTTAACGTGTTTATGGTTTGTAGATCTGACAGTTTGGTGTTTGTTCACACAGGGCTTTGTTTCAGCAGCACGGCCGACGCTACACCGCCATCATCCCCACAAACATCTTTGGTCCACACGACAACTACAGTATAGAGGACGCCCACGTTCTGCCTGCACTGATTCACAAGACCTACCTAGCAAAGAGTAAGACGTCATTATGGGCCTTATGGGTTTTGGTTCTTCCCAAGATTTCTTGAGAAGATTTCATCCTACTCTAGACCACTTATAAATTACTGATAGAGAGTCTCTATAATCTCCATAAAGCCACATGCAGTATATAACCAAAGATTTTCACTCACCCATCCAAATCACTGAACTCAGGTGTTCCAATCACTTCCGTGTCCACAAGTGTTTAATAAAAGCAGCAGCTAGGCATGCTGGGACTGCTTCTACAAACATTAGTGAAAGAATGGGTCTCAGGCTCTCAGGAGCTCAGTGAACTCCAGCACTGTGCTATCGTGATAGGATGCAGCACCTGTGCAACAACAAGTCCATTCGTAAAATTTCACTACTCACTACTAAATATTCCACAGCCAACTGTCAGTGATATTATAACCCAGTGGAAGAGACTGAGAACGACAGAGACTCTGTGCTCTTTCAGTGTAAAATAACAGAGCAGAATAAACACACCTCTAAACTTCATGTAGCTTCAGAGTTCATCACTACACACCTCCAAACTTCATGTAGCTCCAGAGTTCATCATCACTACACACCTCCAAACTTCATGTAGCTTCAGATAAGTTCATCACTACACACCTCCAAACTTCATGTAGCTTCAGATTAGTTCATCACTACACACCTCCAAACTTCATGTAGCTTCAGATTAGTTCATCACTACATACCTCCAAACTTCATGTAGCTTCAAAGTTCATCACTACATACCTCCAAACTTCATTTAGCTTCAAAGTTCATCACTACACAGCTCCAAACTTCATGTAGCTTCAGATTAGTTCATCACTACACACCTCCAAACTTCATGTAGCTTCAGATTAGTTCATCACTACACACCTCCAAACCTCATGTAGCTTCAGAGTTCATCACTACACACCTCCAAACCTCATGTAGCTTCAGAGTTCATCACTACACACCTCCAAATTTCATGTAGCTTCAGAGTTCATCACTACACACCTCCAAACTTCATGTGGCTTCAGATTAGTTCATCACTACACACCTCCTAACCTCATGTAGCTTCAGATTAGTTCATCACTACACACCTCCAAACCTCATGTAGCTTCAGATTAGTTCATCACTACACACCTCCAAACTTCATGTAGCTTCAGATTAGTTCATCACTACACACACATAGAAGAACTTGACTACACAGTGTTCTAAAGTCAACCTGATTAGAACACCCTTAGGATGAATTAGCAGAGACTGTGAGCCAGGGTTCTTATCCAAAATCATTGACTGATCTCACAAGAAATGGGCTTCTGGAAGAATGGTTAAAATCCACATAAACACACTCCTAAACCTTCTGGAAAGCCTTTGCAGAAAAGCAATGTAGATTACCTTAAATCAAATTAGCAGCCCATATATAGATACACAGCATAAGGTCAATACACAGGACCAGCTCCACTCTTATGCAGTCATTTTTATGTGTTCATGCCTTAAAGTGTCAGTCCGTATGGTGTCGGGTCACTTTCGCGAGAGTTCTTCTGGCATGTGTCTTTACGTGCTTACGTATGTACAGCCTCTAGAAGAGGATCCAGCTCGGTTTTACTGCAAGCACACTCTCGCTGCTTTTAGACTTTTTGGCTCGTTTTCACGCTACGACTATACACTCTCACCATTATCAACTCTTTGGCTTGTTTTCTGAGCTGCAACTGTACACTCTTGCTGCTTATGGACTGTTTGGATCGTTTTCTATGAAAGACCAAAACTGCCAAAATTTACAATAAATAAATAAATAAATAAATATGTATGTAAATCACTTAATAAAAGTAACATGGTTATTAAAACGGTAAAGAATACAAAAATAAATACATATACATAAAAATAAATAATAAACTGTTCTTTACGGGTTTCTTTATTAACATTGTTTAATTTTTCTTTTGATTAATTTGTTTATTTATTTATGTAACTATTTATTTCTGGATTCATTTGTTTCCTAATTTATTTATTTCTGTTTTTGCTCTTCCTTATATGATAATGAATGGGGCACTTTTAGACTCTTTGTGTAGTTTTCAGCGCTAGAAGTGCACATTCTCGCAGCTTTAGACTCTTTGTCTCGTTTTCAGCGCTAGAAGTGCACATTCTCACAGCTTTAGACTCTTTGTCTCGTTTTCAGTGCTAGAAGTGCACATTCTCACAGCTTTAGACTCTTTGTCTCATTTTCAGTGCTAGAAGTGCACATTCTCGCCACTTTAGACTCTTTGTCTCGTTTTCAGCGCTAGAAGTGCACATTCTCGCCGATTTACGCTCTTTGTCTCGTTTTCAGCGCTAGAAGTGCACATTCTCGCCGCTTTAGACTCTTTGTCTCATTTTCAGCGCTATAAGTGCACATTCTCGCCGCTTTAGACTCTTTGTCTCGTTTTCAGCGCTAGAAGTGCACATTCTCGCTGCTTTTAAACTTTTTGGCTCTTTTTTTTTTGTACAACTGCGCACTCTCGCTGCTTTTAGATTCCCAGAGGTGCTCATTTACTCATAGTAAAACCAGAGTTTTAGAACTGTCCATTTTACATCAATAGTATTTTGGGAAGACAGTCATAAACAAAGAATTGTATACAGCTATATACGATTTCCTTTCAACACCCAGTATATCAGTGTATCCAGATATATATGGAAATAGTGGAATTCCTCTTTAACTGTGTGTGTGTGTGTGTGTGTGTGTGTGTGTGTTGTAGGGGACGGCACGGCTCTGGAGGTCTGGGGTTCTGGTATTGGACTCCGGCAGTTCATCTACTCTCTGGATCTGGCTCGTCTCTATCTGTGGGTGTTGAGAGAATATGATGAGGTGGACCCCATAATACTGTCAGGTACAATTAAGAAGTAATAATAACTCATTCTTTTTTTTTTTTTTAGTAATTTTATTTAAAATTTTCTTCTTATTTTCTCCCCAATTTACATGGTCAATTACCCAACCCATTCATTAGGACTCCCCCTGTTACTAGTGATGACCCAACACCAGGAGGGTAAAGACTAGCACATGCCTCCTCTGATACATATGAAGTCAGACTCCGCCTCTTTTTGAACTGCCGCTGATGCAGCATTGCCGAGTAGCATCACAGCGACTCGGTTCTGATACATCAGCTCACAGACGCTCTGTGCTGATCCACATCACCCTAGGAGTGATGAGGGGAAAGAGCGCCATCTACTGTACCCACCCAGAGAGAGAGATCAAGGCCAACTGTGCTCTCTCAGGGCTCTGGTAGCCGATGACAAGCTACATGAACAGGATTTGAACCGGCGATCTCCTGATCATAGTGGCAGCTCTTAGAATTTCTGATATAATTTCACCCACCCAAATGATGACATCTGACACTTGTTGAATAAGCCTTTAAACTGATTTATTTTAGCTTTTATGAAAAGCTTATGAAGCCTCTCTCACCTTGTAAACTTTCTCCTGAATTACCCAAAGATCTTAAGAAAATCATGAAATCTTAACGTCCATTAGCTTCGTTAGTTCAACATGTAAAGTGTCCGAACCCCAATTTTCTATTTTGTTAGCCTGTTTACATGTATTTTTTTTAACATAACCTATATCCGTCATTCTTCTAAACAGTTTATGCTTCTAAACTGATGCTCATGCACTAAAAAGCAACGCTTCATGTGAAGTTTCGGTTTCATCTTCTCCAGCATCACAGATGCTGTCAAACTGGGCTTAACAGCAATATTGCATTCCAGGTCACTGGAGAAGGTCACGTTGTTCGGCCATGCACACTCCTTTGGCTTTCAAATCTTTACATTTCGATTTTAAGCATTTTGGTATCCTTTGGTAGCATTTTGCCAAATCATTTGAAATTTCCTTTAAAGCATGGGATAGTTGTGATGCAGGCATTTTAATTTAGTTGGAACAGAGACATCACCACAAATATGTGTGGGGTCTGTTACCTCGCCATCACTCCACTAAAACCTTTTCCTCACTGCTGTTATCCATTTCCCCTTTTCTTCTTATTCAATGTCAATGAATATATTTTTATCTGTCTGTACAAACTGCTGTGTCTCATTTCTGTGTATTGGATATGTAACAGATTTTAAAAAACAATAAAATCACATAGGTCAAGAGTTGTGCATTTTTAACAGTAGATTTTACATCTGTTTCAGTTGGAGAGGATGAAGAGATCACTGTGAAGGATGTTGTGGATGCGATAGTGGAAGCCTTTGAGTTCACAGGACCTGTGATTGTATCCTTTTAGTCATGCTGTGTCTGCATAACCTCATACCTTATTATCTCAGCAGATATGCTGACAGAGCTGACTAGATAATGGATCCACATGACCACTACATCAGGCCGAAACTACAAGAGGATGAATTAGTAAATGTAAATTTATACACATGGGTCATCAGTAGTCTTCATTAGCCTAACACATACCTGTCAAGTTTTAGATTTAAAAATAAGGGATATTCAAGCTGCCGGCGTTAGAGGGAGCAAAATTGGCCCTGCTCCCTCTGGGTGGGTAGATGGCGTTCTCTCAAATTTAGACAGGTATTTTACCTTGACCTCCTGTGTTCAGTACGACACAAGCAAATCTGACGGTCAGCTGAAGAAAACAGCCAGCAATGCCAAACTCCGCAGCTACCGTCCAGACTTCACCTTTACTCCTTTCAAACAAGGTAAATATCATCAATAAATACAGATAAACACATGCATGCAACATTACCTGTTTTAGATATTCTTACTTATAGAGCTGCAGGAGTAGCTTAATTTTTTATTCTTAATTTAATGTATTTCCTCAGCCGTCAAGGAGACGTGTGATTGGTTTGCAGCCAATTACGACAACGCCCGGAAATGAGAGTCCTGCCCCCCCCCTGCTGTGGAGAGAAACACAGCACTTCCTGCACTACAGAACCTCAGAATCACCAGCTAGATACTGTGAATAAAGCCGTGAACACTCAGATCTACAGCAGATTTACAGCAGATTTATCTGCTCAACCGGCAGGACTGAATGTATGATTTTTGCACTACAACATCTGCAGGACCTTCTCCAGTACCAAACACAACAATAATTCAGGGATTACAGGGAATTCATGTTTTGGGTTAAGGGGGTTTTGTGGGTGGGGGTATTCTGTATGTATATTGATGTCAATTTTACTTAAACTTGCTTTTTTATTATCATGTTTGTGATAACAGAATTGCTTAGGCTGTTCAAATATGTGACATTTGCTGATGTTTAGCAAGAGATCAGGAGGTGATTGAGGGGATCTATCACTTGGTTTGTTGGTGAACAACTTTCAAAAATTAAATTATCTACCAACAAGACAAAGCCAGACTCCATAACTCTCATCAACTGATGGAGTAAGGATGTTTAGGGACCAGATTTTAGCCATATTTGGAGTTCATATAACTGTTGGGAAATGCCTAGAGAATAAGTTCAATTAAATCAGAGAGTCTCAACTGGTCTCAGCCCAGAACCCACATTTTCTCATGGTCATTAAGTGGCGACCCACTTTTATAGAATACAAACCAAACTAATTTATTTTTGAAAAATCAATTTAAACATATATATGTTTGCAAAGTAAATTTAAGAGCATTTTGTAAGAAACTGGGAGAAACATAACATACTAAACAATAAACAATAAAATTAAATATCAAAACTGCACAAAATAAGTACGGCCACAAAATTAGATATTTCACTTCTATGCATTTAGAGAACATTAGAGTCTCTCTGTCTCTTTTTCCCCCAATATGAAATCAGATTTTAAAGCTACTTATTGAACTTTACCGTTGCGGTAAAAAAGTAGAGGGGATTCAATACTATGGTCAAAAATCGAGAGCATAGTTGTAATACAAGCGATGGTCAAAACCAGAGAAAGAATAATCTTATACATCAGAACAAAAAAATTCTAGACAAAAGAGAAATCCTGAGCCAAAAAACAGTCTAAAAATCAGAAAACACAGAACAAACAAAGCAAAAGGGCCGAAAATCGAAGTCGAACATAAGAAAAAGGGTCAAAACATGGAAATACAATCGGTAAGAAAATGCTCAGTATGCTGGATAAACAGTGACAATACTTTGCAAAAAAAAAATAGTACAAGCAGTCTATTTTGAGGGCTTTATTTGCATGTACAAATTACTAACAGCCAAAATCAACTCTAGAATTCCGGAGATGACGATTGTGAGAAAGTGCAGCGGTTGGCCGAGTCTGAATACAATAGGTTTTTTTAGGTGCGTGCTGGAAATTGAAGAAAGCATTATAAAAATATATATATTAAAAAAAGTGGTATGAGGTCATCCAGACCAGTTTAGGACCTCCAGCAGTGGACCATGTTTTTCTAAAACCTGGACCATCTGTTCACCCAGATAGTACAGATTATTTTTTTTATAGAACCCAAAACGCTGCTAATCTGGTTTAAGAACCTTTGATCGACACAATGCTGAGGAACACTCTTAGTTGTAGTCTTTTTTAATTATTATTTTTTTGTGTGGGAATCAAAGATTATTACAAAAAGAGCATCTGAGCAGATTTGTTAGATGTGTATTTTTATAGATGCTGCTTAAGTGTCTTATTTAAAGATTTCTTATGATCATTTTTTTATTTGACCAAATTATGAAACTGTATTTGAACTATTAAAAAGTCTAAAGAGTCTATAACACTGAGAACCACTTTCCCAAGTGTCATTTACATTATATTCCCATTATGTACGGAACAGATTACAGAATACTGATGTAACTCTCAGACTCCACATATATGTATGAATTCTCTCTGTTGGCACAGATGCTTAGCAGTAACTCCAGCAGAGGGCAGTTCACTATCAAAAGTTCCTGCCCTAGTGAAAAAAGTGTCATTGTAGCCACATTATTATTAATCAGTATATTTAAAGAGTACTATAGATTTTTACTATAGATATATATTTTTTAGAATACACTATGTTGTACTTAAAAAGTATGATCAAAGTTTACTTTCAGACATTTGAAGAAAGTATAATTTTTATTGTACTTTTAATATATTTTAAGTAAGTACATAAATCTGTTCGTATATTTACAGCATACTTATTTCTCAATATGTTTTAAGTACAATTAAGTATATATATTTTTTTTCACCAGAGTGACTATAATAAATATGGGGACAGTGGCAGAGGCCATTATGTACTTAATATAGAAAAGAAGGTTTAAACAGTGATGTAAACTTGTGATACTTGTGATTGTGATACTTTACTGCCAGAGTTTCTCCTTAATCATGTCTATTTGGCAAAAGTCGAGAGTTTCAATTGAACTATTGGCTAAACTGCCCCCTGGATTTACAGTGATAATTCTCCATTACATTCATAATTGTAAGTATTTAGAAAATGACACTGATGCAGAGCATGGACAGAAGGCTCTGTCAGAATTTGACATTGAGCAGAAATAAGCTTTTAGAGAGTAAACCTGCTTTTTGACCAGTGGAAATCCATGTGCTGCCCTGTAGCAAAGCAGTAAAGAGTAGGAAAACACTGTTTACACACACAGTACCTTCAGGTAGATCTCCAGCACCGCCTTCTTAAAATTAAGCCATGATAATTCGAATGACGAGCACAAACGAAAAGGTAGGATAAGGGAACAGACTGCAAAATCAAATTAATAGAATTTTCAGCTGTTATGAGTACATAAAGGTACTGTGTGTATAAACAGTGTTTTTAATAAACTGTACAATAAATCTGTTCACTTTTAAAGCTCTCAATGCCTCGTTTTAAATGTCAGGGTTCTCAGAATTTTACCAGTGAAATGTGGAGATACTTTGAGTTTATTAATGGTGTAAAATGGTGTAAAAAAATAGTGATTTCTTTACATGGGTAACTCTATGGCTAAATGTATTTCAGAATGATTTGGGCTATACAACAAATATTTGTATTTGTTATCATGTTTAACGACAACCCAAGCCCATTTCCTTTATTTTAAGACTATTATGGGTACCACTTTAAAATAAGACTACCTTTATAAAGGATTTATAAATGGTTTACAATTAGTTTATTAATGATACTAATTAGGTTGTAAATGCCTTAAAAATAATGAATAATCAGTTATAACACATACACACTAAGAAAAGTAAGTACAGATTTGTACTTAAAAGAGTACAAAGCTTGTCGCTGGGGCTGTACCTTATATTGAGGCACAAAAAAGTACCTTTCAGTGAAAGTCCTTTTTTGTACCCATGTTTTTTGTGCCAGTAAAGATTATAAAGATCATAAACATTATCATCAACTAAATATGGCTCAAAAACTTGATGATCCAAAATTGTCTGGCTTTCAAATAAAAAAGGTGCAATTAAAATATATATAGTTTATTAGTACAGTGATACAGAATACTGAATGTACCCTTTGGCTGGTTAAATTGTACAAATTTGTACTTATTGCTGTTAGAAATTACTTTGTACTTCAGAGGGAACAAATCTGACCCTGTAAAGACCAATATTTTACCTTTGAGGGTACAATTATGAAGAGTGTACCTTTGAGTACAAAAAAGTACTTATATCATACCTCTGTTTTTTAGAGTGTACGTACAAAGGGCAACAATGACCTGTTGTTTGCCAAATAGTGAACCCACAACCATCTATATTGTTGCCCTTTCTATGTATGTGTTATAACTGATTATTAATGATTTTTAAGGCATTTACAACCTCATTAGTAACCATTAATAAACTAATTGTAAACCATTTATAAATCCTTTATAAAGGTAGTCTTATTTTAAAGTGGTACCCTATAAGGTAACAGTGTTGGGGGTTTGGGATTTCATTGCTCTGTTCTTTTTAAAGTAGGAAGTCAGGAATGAGAGATAACAGAGTTAAAGGGATGAGACGAGTCGGTCGAGACTAGTTAAGAACACGTCAGCAAGATTGGGATTGATTAATTGATTAAATAAGAGTCTGGGCTTCAGATATGTTCCTTCTCCTTTCATAACATCACTATTAGAAGTTTATGGTTATGGAATTAGGGGGATTGGGACATAAGATCAAATGCGGAAATTTATCTATACAAGATTTATTGGTAGCAATTAATTAATTAACAGTACTTACTAACTAACTAACTAACTATTTTTTACCTCACAGTAGTTAATACAATATTAATCATTACAACATTTTTTAAACTAATGTCTCAATTCAATATTATTCTCAGAATTCTTAAGCTTTAAAGTTTAGTACTGTTTAATAATCTTACAATTATTTTCAATTAATAGTTAGTTGAGGTATTACTAAACCATTTATCGATGTTTATTACTGTCAAAAGTATTGTTATTTCTGACCCTCATTTTTTGTAAAATGTTACCAATTTATTTTATTCTGTGATGAGTAAAAAAAACTAAAACATTTTTTGCTGAGTTCTAGCTGTGAAGTATTTTTTTTTTATAATTTGTCCCAATCACCCTTTATTCACCCATTATTGCTTCAATGTATTTCTAAAATTATAACAAAATTACCACACTTTTCCACTCATTGCCACTTTTAAAATGGTTGCTTCTTGCTCTTGTTAATCAAATAATTAGATCAGATTCTCTGACAAAATTGAACATTTTTCCTTGGGATATGTTCTAACTTAAATTTTTAAACCCCTTTACAGGCCTTGGCCCTTAGAAGACCCTCAATTATGCTGAGCACAGCGTTTTCATGTTGGAAAATAAATGAAAAGAACATTACTTCACACCAGAGCTTATAAACAATGAATGAAGCATTTCCAGAACATGAGCATAACTCTGGCAAGCCGGTCATTAGCGCCAGTGTTTTCTTTTATAAAAAAAAATATATATTCATCCTACATATATCAGTATTTGAAGATTTCTTTTACTTCCTCAAAACCTTTATCTCAAACTGGATGCAAACTGAAAAATGCACGTCACTCCATTATAGAGGAAGCGACAGTGATGTGCAGTTCATCTAATTAAGTCAATATTACAGTATCAATGTTTGAGAAGATTAGTTTAATTTGAATCCAACCACAATGTTTTTAAAGAAAACACATACAGTCATATGAAAAGTTTGGGCACCCCTATTAATCTTAATCATTTTTAGTTCTAAATATTTGGGTGTTTCAGCCATTTCAGTTTGATATATCTAATAACTGATGGACACAGTAATATTTCAGGATTGAAATTTGGTTTATTGTACTAACAGAAAATGTGCAATATGCATTAAACCAAAATTTAACCGGTGCAAAAGTATGGGCACCCTTATCATTTTATTGATTTGAATACTCCTAACTACTTTTTACTGACTTACTGAAGCACAAAATTGGTTTGGTAATCTCATTGAGCTTTGAACTTCATAGCCAGGTGTATCCAATCATGAGAAAAGGTATTTAAGGTGGCCAATTGCAAGTTGTTCTCCTATTTGAATCTCCTCTGAAGAGTGGCATCATGGGCTCATCAAAACAACTCTCAAATGATCTAAAAACAAAGATTGTTCAACATAGTTGTTCAGGGGAAGGATACAAAAAGTTGTTTCAGAGATTTAACCTGTCAGTTTCCACTGTGAGGAACATAGTAAGGAAATGGAAGACCACAGGGACAGTTCTTCTTAAGCCCAGAAGTGGCAGTCCAAGAAAAATCTCAGAAAGGCAGAGAAGAAGAATGGTGAGAACAGTCAAGGACAATCCACAGACCACCTCCAAAGAGCTGCAGCATCATCTTGCTGCAGATGGTGTCACTGTGCATCGATCAACAACACAGCGCACTTTACACAAGGAGAAGCTGTATGGAAGAGTGATGCGAAAGAAGCCATTTCTGCAAGCACGCCACAAACAGAGTCGCCTGAGGTATGCTAAACCTCATTTCAATCCTGAAATATTACTGTGTCCATCAGTTATTAGATATATCAAACTGAAATGGCTGTTGCAAACACCCAAATATTTAGAACTAAAAATGATTAAGATTAATAGGGGTGCTCAAACTTTTTCATATGACTGTATGTGAAAATCTATGTTTAAATATCTTACATAGAAATAAACCTACCAGTGACTCAAATCTGCCAGTGTAGAATATAGAAATTAAATATACATATAATCAGTTATTTCTAACTATATACAGTACAGTGCAAATGCTTTAGGCATCAAAGCAAATTACACTAATCCATCTCAGCAATATGAGTGTTTTCGTCTGAAAAAGCACCACATATGATTCAACCAGATGCAAATAAACATAAATACAGTAAAACATAACAAGGAATTCTCATTTTTAACTAAGTATGTTATATCCTGTGTGCCAAGCTGAAGAACAAATGTAGAGATTCCAGATTTCTCCTGGATGCTCCTCAGCCAGCATGTGTATATTATGTTCAGTTCCGTCAGCAGCTCACCTGATTTACCATATTTACCAATTTACCAAAGCAGGTGTTAATTAATATGATGAGAACTGAAAGCTCTGCGTAGGTTCTAGCGGGAAACTCGAAATCACGCCACTTTTCTCAGCCAATCACCAACTCCCACCTGTCCTTAAAAGACCTCCCTCATACCTGTTCTCCCCTGCTTGCAGACGCTGACATACGTTTTCACCCTCCTCCTTCCCCCACCGCCTCCAGTTCGGTCCCGCCGGTTGCCCAGGGGATAGGCTCCGCCCCCGCCGTACAAGTACGGCAGGATCTGCGAGGTTCCAGACGCTGCGGACCTGGGCTTCGACGGGGCTTTCGCCAAAGACTCTATATACACTGTATTCACTATTACTAATTGTCATGCGTGTTTATTGGGATTAAATCTTTCTGCTGCACTTTGTTTCCAGAGTTTTCCTGCTAGAACTAGAAATAACTCTATTAAACTCAGATGAGGAGAGATTAAGAGATGTTTTAAGGATAACAGGTCTGTAAAAAGCTGCTCTGCTTTTTGTAAAATTGCTGTTTGTATTTATTGTTATGCTGGTGTTTTACTCAGCTAATAAACTTAAAATAAGTTAAAATAAACAGCTCAGATAAGCTTTTTATTTGCTTCAGGTGCTTAAAACATTTGCACATTACTGTATATATTTATAATATTTATATGTACTAAATAAAGATATAGTACATAAAACTCTCGAAAAGAACAAGTTATGAAATATCTGATTATATGAATCTTTTATTTGTATATTCTACAGTTGCAAGAAAAAGTGTGTGATTCCTTTGGGATTATACTTGTATTTCTGCATAAATTGGTCATTAAATGTGTTCTGATCTACATCTACGTCACAACAATAGACAAACACAGTCTGCTTAAACTGATACCACAGTATATATACATATGCAAAGCAGCTCCCTCCACCATGTTTCACAATTGGGATGAGGTTTTGATGAATGTGTGCTGTGAATTTTTTTTTCGGACAGCAGTGGCTTCCTCCCATGAACTCCATTCTTGTTTAATGTTTTCCTTATTGTAGATTTGTCAACAAAAATGTTAGCATGTGCCAAAGATTTCTGTAAGTCTTTAGTTTAGGATTCTTCCTCACCTCATTGATTATTCTGCGCTGTGCTCTTGCAGTCATCTTTACAGGATGACCACGCCTAGGGAGAGCAGCAACAGTGCTGAACTTTCTCCATTTGTAGAGCGTCTTACCGTGGACATATGACAATCAAGGCTTTTAGAGATATTTTTGTAACCCTTTCCAGCTTCATGCAAGTCAACAATTCTTGAACGTAGGTCTCCTGAGAGCTCTTTTGTTTGAAGCATGATTCACATCAAGCAATTCTTCTTAAGAACAGCAAACTCAAAACTGGTGTGTGTTTTATAGGGCAGCCAATCTCATCACATCCTGGCTCCAATTAACTCTTAGAAAAGTCATTAGTTTAGGGGTTCACATACCTGAATACTGTGAATGTGAGCATGTTATGTTTAATAACATCATGCAAAAAAAAAAAAAAATATATATATATATATATATATATATATATATATATATATATATATATATATATATATATATATATATATATATATATATGCGTGTGTGGTATTAGTTTAAGCAGACTGTGTTTGTCTATTGTTGTGATCAGAATCCAAGTAACCCCAAAGGGTTTACATACTTTTCTTGCAATTGTATATATAAAGCATATACAGTACAGTGCAAATGTTTTAGGCACCTGTGGAAAGAATATATATATATATACACAGTGCCCTCCATAATTATTGGCACCCCTGGTTAAGATGTGTTCTTTAGCTTCTCATAAATTGAGTTTTGTTCAAAATAATATAGGACCACGATGGGAAAAAAAAGTAAAGTCCAACCTTTAACTCAAGTAAATTTTAAGGGGGAAATAAAATCCCTGACTAAGAAATAATTATTCTTCATAAAATCACCTGTTCCACAATTATTGGCACCCCTAACAATTCTTAGGAAATAAATTTAATAAAAGTATTTCTGTCACTTCTACAGTACTTTACGAAGTTGATCAGAGTATGTAGGAACATTTAATTAGTAATTCACAACTTCCTGTTTCCCTGGGGTATAAATATGACGTGACACAGAGGCCATTTATCTTCAACATGGGAAAGACAAAGGAACATACCATTCAAGTGAGGCAGATGTGTGTTGACCTTCACAAGTCAGGCAATGGCTACAAGAAAATCGCTACTCGCCTACACCTGTCCATATCTACTGTCAGAGGAATTATTAAGAAGTTTAAAACAACTGGAACAGTGGTAAACAAGCCTGGACGAGGACGCAAGTTTATTTTGCCACCACGCAGAGTGAGGAGGATGATAAGAGAAATAAAAAGTTCTCCAAAGCTCACTGTTACAGAATTGCAACAAATGGTAGCTTCTTGGGGTCACAAAGTCTCCAAAACAACCATCAGGCGCTATCTACATGCCAACAAGCTGTTTGGGAGGCATGCACGGAAGAAACCATTTCTCACTCACAATCATAAACGCAAACGTTTGGAGTTTGCTAAGCGGTACTGGGACTTCAACTGGGACCGTGTGCTTTGGTCAGATGAAACAAAGATAGAGCTTTTTGGCAACAAATGCTCTAAGTGGGTCTGGCGTAACACAAGAGCTGAGTATGCAGAAAAGCACCTCATGCCCACTGTGAAATACGGCGGGGGATCAGGGATGCTGTGGGCCTGTTTCTCTTCTAAAGGCCCTGGGAACCTTGTTAGGGTGCATGGCATCATGAATGCTCTAAAATACCAGGACATTTTAAAACAAAATCTGGTGGCTTCTGCCCGACAGCTGAAGATGGGTCGTCACTGGGTCTTTCAGCAAGATAATGACCCTAAACATGTGGCCAAATCTACACAGAAATGGTTCTAGCAGGAAAACTCTAGAAACAAAGTGCAGCAAGAAAGATTTAATCCCAATAAACACGTATGACAATTAGTAATAGTGAATATAGTGTATATAGAGTCTTTGGCGAAAGCCCCGTCGAAGCCCAGGTCCGCAGCGTCTGGAACCTCGCAGATCCTGCCGTACTTGTACGGCGGGGGCGGAGCCTATCCCCAAAAATATAAAAATATATAATTACCCACAAGAAGATCCTTTACCTGGTTCACGTATTCTGGAAGGAAAACAGTTATAAACAAGCTTGAATAAGGCGTTCAAGATTAAAGTGTTATTTGCTGAGTACGTGTGTATTACAGTAGTTGCGCTCATGTTTTGATAGCATACATTTATTAGGTTCGTTGTATACAAAGTACTTGTATACACTGCTTGAGGCTATTTTAGAAGCGTATGATAAGCGTAACCTTGACGTGATCAGCATGAGAAAACACTGCGGACTAACAATACATTAAGCCTTTGAGGGGCACAACTTTTGGACGCCGTCGTAGCAAAACGCGGACTACGAGTCCAAAGGGAATAAGAGCGGGCACGGCCCGCTGTGCAGCAAAACGCGGACTACGAGTCCAAAGGGAATAAGAGCGGGCACGGCCCGCTGTGCAGAAAAAACTCAGACTATGAGTCTATGAGCATAGGAACGGGCACGGCCCGTGTTGATATCTAGGAGCATAAGGAGTAGGATATTTGAGCGAGCGCGAGCTGTCGTGGCAGTACTTTATAACAGTATATTCATTTGACGTCTGTATAAAAATCTTACAACCGCCTCCAGTTGTTTGCAATTAAATAGATATATTAAATAGATATATAAATAAATAGATATATATGTACATAAATTACTTACTCAAACATCAGGTATCCCGAACAAGATGGGTGAGGGTATAAGAGCGGGCACGGCTCGCGACTGCAGCAGCGCGGACTACGAGTCCAGTGGGTATTTAGAGCGGGCACTGCCCGCGATCGCAGCAGCGCGGACTACGAGTCCAGTGGTTATTAGAGCGGGCACGGCCCGCGATCGCTGCAGCGCGGACTACGAGTCCAGTGGTTATTAGAGCGGGCACGGCCCGCGATCGCAGCAGCGCGGACTACGAGTCCAGTGGTTATTAGAGCGGGCACGGCCCGCGATCGCAGCAGCACGGACTACGAGTCCAGTGGTTATTAGAGCGGGCACGGCCCGCGATCGCAGCAGCGCGGACTACGAGTCCAGGGTTAATAGAGCGGGCACGGCCCGCGATCGCAGCAGCGCGGACTACGAGTCCAGTGGTTATTAGAGCGGGCACGGCCCGCGATCGCAGCAGCGCGGACTACGAGTCCAGGGTTAATAGAGCGGGCACAGCCCGCGATCGCAGCAGCGCGGACTACGAGTCCAGTGGTTATTAGAGCGGGCACGGCCCGCGATCGCAGCAGCGCGGACTACGAGTCCAGTGGTTATTAGAGCGGGCACGGCCCGCGATCGCAGCAGCGCGGACTACGAGTCCAGGGTTAATAGAGCGGGCACGGCCCGCGATCGCAGCAGCGCGGACTACGAGTCCAGTGGTTATTAGAGCGGGCACGGCCCGCGATCGCAGCAGCGCGGACTACGAGTCCAGGGTTAATAGAGCGGGCACGGCCCGCGATCGCAGCAGCGCGGACTACGAGTCAGGTTAATAGAGCGGGCACGGCCCGTGATCGCAGCAGCGCTGACTACGAGTCCAGTGGGTATTAGGGCGGGCACGGCCCGAGAATTAAACTTTCCATTATCATTGACTGCTATAACATTTTACTGATTGTTATTAGACACCTTGTAAGTCATGATGCGAACAAAGCAAATATAACAGGGGAAGCGAAATTAATGTCAAAACAAATGTCAGGAAGCACCAAATGCAGAACCAAGGACAGACTGTCCTTGGAGAACACCCCCAAAACCAAAGGACCAGGGAAATTAACATCAGCACAAACCATAAGACATAAAGCAACGACAAACCGGATCGGATACTTAACATTGAGGCACGGAATTTGCACAGCAGTATGTCAAAGCAACCCGTGATCGGTAAATGCGCAAAACTTCGGCCACTAAAAAGGTTCTAAGGCAATAGCAACCGCTGCCCACGGCGTTGATGAATATGTTAAAACACGGAATCGTAAAAGTAGAATTTCTGCAAGAAAGGTACATGCCAATCATGAAACAAAACATAGCACAGGCAACACAAAATTAACCCAATAAAAGGCAGCAAATCACCAGAATTAGACCAGGTACGGAGTCAGTGCAGTCCACGAATCACGTAATCGAGAACCTGTGCAGTACTGTACATACAAGCAGCATCGGACACGAGTCCAATCAAGCAGCGGAGCGGGCACGGCCTGAGACAATAAACAACGCGGACAGCGAGTACAGTAAAGCATTAGAGCGGGCACGGCCCGAGACAATAAACAACGCGAACTGCGAGTACGGTAAAGCATTAGAGCGGGCACGCCCGAGACAATAAACAACGCGAACTGCGAGTACGGTAACGCATTAGAGCGGGCACGCCCGAGACAATAAACAACGCGAACTGCGAGTACGGTAAAGCATTAGAGCTGGCACGGCCCGAGATAATAAACCACGCGGACTGCGAGCCAGTAAAGCATTAGAGCGGGCACGGCCCGAGATAACAAACAACGCGAACTGCGAGTACGGTAACGCATTAGAGCGGGCACGCCCGAGACAATAAACAACGCGAACTGCGAGTACGGTAAAGCATTAGAGCTGGCACGGCCCGAGATAATAAACCACGCGGACTGCGAGCCAGTAAAGCATTAGAGCGGGCACGGCCCGAGATAACAAACAACGCGGACTGCGAGTACGGTAAAGCATTAGAGCTGGCACGGCCCGAGATAATAAACCACGCGGACTGCGAGCCAGTAAAGCATTAGAGCGGGCACGGGAGATAAACTACGCGGACTGCGAGTACGGTAAAGCATCAGAGCTGGCACGGCCCGAGATAATAAACCACGCGGACTGCGAGTACGGTAAAGCATTAGAGCGGGCACGGCCCGAGAATATAAACGATGCGGACTGCGAGTATAGCAAACCATTAAAGCGGGCACGGCCCGAGATAAGAAACCGCGCAGACTGCGAGCCATTAAAGCATTACAGAGCGGGCACGGCCCGAGATTATGAACAACGCGAACTGAGAGTACAGTAAAGCATTAGAGCGGGCACAGCCCGAGATAATAAACAAAGCGGACTGCGAGTACAGTAAACCATTAGAGCGGGCACGGCCCGAGATAATAAACAACGCGGACTGCGAGTACAGTAAACCATTAGAGCGGGCACGGCCCGAGATAAGAAACAACGCGGGCTGCGAGTACAGTAAACCATTAGAGCGGGCACGGCCCGAGATAAGAAACAACGCGGGCTGCGAGTACAGCAAAGCATTAGAGCGGGCACGGCCCGAGGTAAACAACGCGGACAGCGAGTCATTAAAGCATTAGAGCGGGCACGGCCCGAGGTAAACAACGCGGACAGCGAGTCATTAAAGCATTAGAGCGGGCACGGCCCGAGATAATAGGCAGCGCAGAAAGCGAGACATTAAAGCAGTAAGTAGAGCAGGCACGGCCCGAGACAATAAGCAGCACGGAAGCGAGTACAGAAAAGCAATTGAACGGGTACGGTCCGAGATAAGAAGCAGCGCAATAGGCACTTGCGACGAGCAAAACAGCTGCATAACAATGCTTTATAACAAAAAACGTATTACAACCAATTATGAAATTTACAAAATAGCGCCACTTCGACAAAATAACTTAAAACAAATGAAACAGTCAATACAAATCACCCAATACGAAAAAATATTAAAGCAGCCCCATAACAAAAAAATGCCACAATACAAATATTAAATACAGTGCTTCTAAATTAATGTGTAAAATACGAAGGTATATAAAATGGAGAAAACGGCACCCATAATAGAGCCGGTTCCAATAGGTGACTTCGAAGAGTCGGCTCCTGAGCCGGATCGATCGCGAACGACACATCAATAACATTCAGCAACAGTAAAGCCCAAGACCGATAAACGAACCATAGGAGCGTCGCGAGAATGAGATCACAACGAACGAGGATTAACCAAGTACACTAAGTTTATTTATCATCGATCAAATTAGGTTTTGGTGCTGCATGAACGAAACACTTTGCAAGCAGTGCCTGAAGGGTCAGCTCCACTGAGGCGTGGGCGTGTGTGTGTGGACAGTAGGAAGGGAGCAGGCTATCAGCGCCACATTGCTGGTTCAATAAAATTTCGAGCACTAAACGTAAGCAACACAAGCAGGCGTGCGAAGCGGCAGAAACGTAAAAAACGGAGGGCGGGCGCGGGGCTAAAACTATCGGGTGCCAGCAGGAGCGGGTTTAAAAACAGCCATCCAGCCCAGACTTCTTGAGCGAAGCGTACAAACTCAGCCACAGGCACCGGACAGAGCCGTGGAAAACGCAGAAACACCAAGAAACTATCCGAACACCGCCGAGAAAAAGCCTCAGCACTAGACCAGAACGCCACAGAATCGACACTGAGCCGAAACAACCAGCACGATTCAGCACACGGCTGCGAGCCGAGACAAATCATCGGAGCAGCAAGCCTCGAAGGCAAGCGCGACACGGTCACGTGATCCAGCAAAACAGGAACCCAGACCGCCAACAGCAAACACAGCGAGGATCCAACCAAAACGCCAGCGACAGAACAGAGAGCAATACAAACCAACATGGATCCTACGAGCAGGAAATCGAGCCAACTACGAACGAGCAGCCACGCAGACGGGCGAAAACGGCAAACTGAGAGCAGGCAATGACAAATGGCAGAAACACCATGAAGCCACGCGGCAACGACCGGCGCCCGAAAACGTATGTCAGCGTCTGCAAGCAGGGGAGAACAGGTATGAGGGAGGTCTTTTAAGGACAGGTGGGAGTTGGTGATTGGCTGAGAAAAGTGGCGTGATTTCGAGTTTCCCGCTAGAACCTACGCGGAGCTTTCAGTTCACCGCACACAGAATCAAGCTCCTCCCATGGCCATCTCAGTCCCCAGACCTCAACCCCATTGAAAACCTGTGGGGTGAGCTGAAGAGGAGAGTGCAGAGGAGAGGACCCAGGTCATTGGATGATTTAGAGAGAATGTGCAAAGAGGAATGGTCAAAGATCCCTCTTTCTGTATTCTCCCATCTTGTGAAACATTACAGGAGAAGATTAGGTGCTGTTTTGTTGGCCAAAGGGGGTTGTACAAAGTATTAACATCAGGGGTGCTAATAATTGTGGCACACATGATTTGATGTTAAATAATTATTTCTTAATGTGGGATTTTTTTCCTACTGAATAAATTCACTTGAGTTAAAGGTTGTATTTTACTCTTTTTTTCCATCGTGGTCCTATATTATTTTGAACAAAACTCAATTTATGAGAAGCTAAAAAACACATCTTAACCAGGGGTGCCAATAATTATGGAGGGCACTGTATATATATATATATATATATATATATATATATATATATATATATATATATATATATATATATTATATATATCTACATTGTAGATTCTCACTGATGACATCACAACTATGAATGAACACATGTGGAGTTTTATGTACTTAACAAAAAATGAGCTGAACCTCCACAGTCACCGGACCTGAACCCAATCCAGATGGTTTGGGGTGAGCTGGAGCACAGAGTGAAGAAGGCAAAGGAGCAACAAGTGCTAATAAACACCTCTGGGAACTCCTTCCTTCAAAACTGTTTGAAAACCATTTCAGGTGGCCACCTCTTGAAGCTCATTGAGAGAATGATGCCAAGAGTGTGCAAAGCAGCAATCAGAGCAAAGGGTGACTATTTTGAAGAAACTAGAATATAAAACATGTTTTCAGTTATTTCACCTTTTTTTGTTAAGTACATAAAACTCCACATGTGTTCATTCATAGTTTTGATTCCTTCAGTGAGAATCTACAATGTAAATAGTCATGAAAATAAAGAAAATGCATTGAAAAAAAAAGGTGTGTCCAAACTTTTGGCCTGTACGGTATGAATACAGTATATACAGTATATAAAACTCTCCAAAAAAACTAATTCTGAAATAACTCATATGTATATTTTATTTATATATTTCTAAACTGGCAGCTTTGAGTCACTGGCAGGTTTAATTCTATGTAAGGTATTTAAACATAGATTGTCACATATGTGTTTTCTCTTTAAACATTGTGGTGGGATTCAAATTAAACTAATTTTAATTTACATCTTCTCAAATACTGATACTATTGACTTAATCAATGACGTATTTCTCAGTCTGCATCCAGTTTGAGATAAACGGTTTGAGGAAGTCAAAGAAATCTTCAAATACTGATATATGCAGGATGAAAATATTTTGGTTCTAATGACCGGTTATGCACATGTTCTGGGAATGCTTCATTGTTCTGAAGTTCTGCTGTGAAGTAATGTTGTTTTCATTTATTTCACGACATGAAAACGCTGAGCAAGGTGTGTCACAATGTTAATTGCTATCTTACACCCCGCCAATAATCTTGTCATTTCTTCTCCACCTGCACTGTTAAAATATAGACAAATTTTACGAATATATCTAAGCTGATGGACGTGGTAGTCTGGAAACCTGTGCAAAGCAATGTATATTTACAATACTAAAATGAGTTTTTAAGGGTTTAGTTCATTAGCTTTTCTTAAAGGCTATGATTTTTTTACTGTTGTATCATGATCAGAATGTATGACATTCTACAAAAGACTTGCTCACATCTTCAATACAATGGGACAATTCATTTTTGCCCTAAAGAACAACGTTAGTTATGTGCTGTTGGTCCAAATCAGTCAGTACTACAGTATTAGTGCCTAAAAATATGTAAATTCCTACTAAACTGATGAACCATTCTCTGAATGGTACCCAGTTAGAATTTACATTTGTAAACTCAGATAAGGGTTGCACATTTAAACATCAACCATACATCAGCAGGTTCGGTAAGAACTGTGTTCATACAAAAAGTAACTCATTTACAAACCACATTTAAATTAAGTACATTTAAAGATATGGAAAGGGAGTTACTATGGTACTTAAGCATCATTGTCTGTTTTATTAATACTATCTTGGTCCAGGAACTGCCTACATGAGGCTGGACATTGTCCTGCACCAGGAGGAACACAGGGCCCACTGGACCAGTGTTCCTGAGGATTTAATAGCGGCGCTGAAGCACGAGAATCCTCCGGTTAGCTGCAATGCTAGGGGTTAGTAGCAAACACTTTCTAGACCAGGACTATATGGAGGAGAGGGTTTTTGAGTGTTGTGTAAACTAAGATTTTTCAAATTGATGTTTCATTTCATGATGTCTCTTAATTTTAAACTCCTTAATTACGGCAACTTGCCCTTTTTTTTTCTCCCTACAACTGCGCACCCTCTCCGCTTTTAGACACTTTGGCCCATTTCTGACACCTAGCTTTCAAACTTTGAATCTCGCATTATAAAAACCTGCTTGACAGCGGGTCAACTTTCATTCTATTTCTAAAATACCTCGCGGGCCGCTCCAAAAAACGAAATGGGCCGCAAATGGCCCAAGGGCCGTAGTTTGGACACCCCTGGTCTGGAGCATTAGTCGTTCAGCTTCGTCTTTATCCATAATCTTGACAAAAAACAAGCCCTTTTCCTTAACCCTGACTGCTAGCTATGTACCTGGGCTCTAAAACCAACCAACCTTGTGACGTCACCAGTGCTGCACGGGCAAAATGGCGGCGCACTAGTGCAAACGTTTAGAGTTGTAACAAACATAAATAGATTGCAAATTAGTGTGTAAACATTTTATATATAAACAAAAAATAAATTCCATCATATTTAACCCTGTAGAAAACATGTACAAACTGAAATGTTTTATGTCCCCTTTAAGGGTACTGTATTAATATCATGTGAACATTTGCGTGACCTTTCGAACATATGCCTCCTCAGCCCATCACAAACAGTGCCTATGTGTATCGTATAAACTTATAAACTTCATTCCACTTCTCAAATATCACCGTGTTCATCTGCTATATGATATATTTAACTAAAATTTCTGATCAAAACAACCAATGATTTATAAAGGAAATTTAACAGGGGTGCCCAAACTTTTTTAATACCACTGTACAAGTTATTAATGCTTACATACAAAGCCCTACACAACACTGCATCGGTTTACCTTTCAGAATGTTTAACCCAATATTTTCCATCTTAGTCAGCGGACTCTGTCCGATCAAGTTTTCTCCTCTGCTGCCCCGCATCTCTTTAGGGAAGTTTGTTGCTGCTAATATAATTTTACCTGGAAACCTTACTTTATTATACGTTTCTCATTATGTTCTTTTACTTGTTTTTACCTGTTACATAAACATGTTTGTCTCTTTATGCGTGCGCTAAGGAAGTTTTCACACCTGTTAGTTGGTTTCTATGATCCAGATCAGTTGCTGAGTTTTCACTTGCTGAGCGTTTTTCCCTCTGTTTGGTTTGGTTTCACACAGGCTTAAACATAAACGCACTTTCAGCTTTCAGCTGTGCAGATGTACATGTAATCATGCGGCTGCAAGCAGTGGATGCAGTACAAATCACGCATGTAAACAACATGGAGCAGAGACAGCCTTTGTTCTTAGATGTGGTAATTAGTGTTATCTGGCTAATATTTAAGATTAAACAGCGCCTTATCAACAGTTTAGTTCAAATAAAAGAAGTATATTTAACAGCTGGGTCGGATCAAGTCTGGATCACGTTCTCACCACAAATGAACCGCTCCAGATTTCTTTTGGGACCGGACCGAGACCACTTCCACTGGCTGGACCAAATAGTGCTAGTGTGAAAATGCCCTTAGAGTTTTCCTGAGGGCTATATAAATAAAATATTATTATTAATGGGAGGTCAAACTTAGGGAAAAATAAGTTTTTTTAAGGGATGGGGGGCACCACACAGCATTTGTGCTCAGGGCACCCAATCTAACAATGCAGTGTTTGGAGGAAAAGCAACATTACACACCTTTCACTATGCTTAATAGTCTGGGTATAGTGAAAGCTTGATTTATTCCATACAGAGGGAAACACTTTCATAAAACTAAATAATGAAATATGTAATAATAATAATAATAATAATAATAATAATAATACAATGTCTTCACATCTTTAAATAAAAACTTTTTGATCTTGAGTATATGAGAAATGTGTTTATGTAAATGACATGTTATCGTCACATAAACTCAAAGCACCATTCAGGAGCACTCCCTGCGGATCCTCCCAGAAGTCCAACCCAACCCAAACCAGCTATATATACAGAGGGAAGTTTGCTCACAAGAGCATCTCCTCCTGCAGAAGCTTCAGGAACGCACCTTCCTCCAGACACCATGAATAACAAGATCATCATCTACGAGCACGCCAACTTCCAGGGCCTCAGCAGAGAGTTCACCTCTGATGTTGCCAACCTGATCAATTACAATTTTAACGATTGCGTCTCCTCTCTGAAAGTCATTGGTAATCCCTGGGTGGTCTACAGGGACGTCAATTTCACTGTTCCTCTGGCGGCGTATGAAGAGGGTGAGTACGCCCAAGTGGACGAAAATGAGACCTTCTCTTCTCTGCAGTTGGTGACTGAAGACCTTTCGAACCCTCAGATCACACTCTATGAACATGGAAACTACCAGGGCAGAAGTATAGTGATCAACTGTGAGACCAACCTCTGCTCTGGCTCTTTCAATGATATTGTATCTTCTCACAAAGTGCAGAGAGGGGCCTGGGTCCTGTATGAGAACGGGAACCTAACTGGAAGAAAGATGGTGGCCAGAGCTGGTTGTGATGTGTCTTTCTATGAGTCGTTTAACGACTGCCTGTCTTACCTGCGTCCTCTGAAGTCAGGGAAGGCCACTCTGAAAGCTGTGCTTCTCTGGGACAAGAAGGAAGAAAAGGTCAATTGGGTCACCACCAATTCTTCGTCCAGCCTGAACTTTACTGATGAAACGAAACCCTTCAGTTCCAACCCAAGCCAAATGTATGACGCCTTCATCTCTGAGAGCTTCAACTTCAGCAGCGCTGCAGGGATCGGCATTGGGACCAAATTTAATTTAGATCTCAGTGAGCTGAAGAAAGGGCAAGACTTTGCTGTTAAAGAGACTTTCACTGTGGAGAAGGGAATCAACAACACCAGAGTGGAGAAGAAAAGCATGCAAGTCTTTTTCCCAGCTGTTGTCCAGCCCCGCACCAAGCTCACTGTTAACCTGGTGACCAAGGAGGTGAATATAAAGGTCCCGGTCAAGCTGATCCACGGTTTTAATGAGACCCTTTGCGGGGAGTACGTATGCTATTCAGAGCTGTCTCTTATCACTGAGTACAAGCAACAGCCTGTTTAGCCAGTAAGTAGATTTTTGGTCTTGTGTTTGTTTACAGTATTTCTCCTTTTAAAGGAAATGAAATGAGACAGTATCCTACTGAATACACAGCCTACACTGTAAAAAAATACTCTCACCAACTTTAACGTTTCTAGTTACCCATTGCACCTTCAAGTTTTACTAACAACCCTAGCATTTTGGTCCAATTAAGTCAATTAATGTATTATTTGGAAACCAAATACACGTTGGTCCAACTACATATGTTGCATTGTGTCTGCTAAAAACCTCATGTGTTGTTAATTGGCCTCATTTAGGTTCTATGACGTGTTTTGTAAGTTCTGTTGACTATCCTTTAAGATTAACTAAAACAATGAACTTGTGCCAATCACATGTTTGACATTAATCAAACTCACATAATGAGCACAAGCCTATAATTTTTGTTAATTCAAATAAGCAGCTGAGAATTTATGACTATTACATAAATGTCTGAAGGTAGTGCAAATATGACCAGCTGGATCCGGCCAGCAGGTAGTCTAGTCATCAGTCTATAGCAAAACAAAACAACTATAGTAACTTGCTCTTATAGCCTACAACGACACTGGGTCAAGACTATATTTAATTATTATATACCACATACAAAATCTAAATCCTAAGAGAAGCAGCAGCAGCATGTGGGGAATGACTACTCACTGATGGTAAGTGAGATATGTGAGGACACGTCCAATATGCAAATAGCATGACCAACATCAGGTGAAAACCCCTGCATTAATGCTCATTAAACACATGGCTGGATTACTGAATGGGCCAGTGCCCAGGAAACATTTTGCGATGCCTATCAACATTTATGATACAATATATTTTTATTTCTGAGGGTTTTCCATTTTCAGGATCCTCTGAATATTAGGGACTTTGTCCCCAGGGCATCTTGGGGGCCCTAGCCATGCTTTTTGGGGCCCTAGCCATGCATTTAGGCCCCTTATAAAAATGAATGAGGAATGAGCATTGTTGCACTGCTCTGATTTCGACTTCGGGGTCATAGAAAAGAGGGGCCGTAGTTTTTAGAGGACCCGGCTTATGAGAGCCCCTACCAGGGGGTCCTAAAGAAGAGAGAGGCATACATACATTAGAATGCCCCTGCTATGGGTCCTTTGACTTCTGTTTACCATGGCTCCTTGACTTTCTAGGGACCTAAAAATTGCCAGGCAAGCTCTTTGCCCAGGGTCAAACTGAGCATGTGCAGAGTAGTTGGTTTGGCCACAACTAGGGTTTGTAACTACAATTGTTAACTACAATTTGTACCTTTTTCCAACAAAAAAAAAAGCTTAAAAATGTTATTTGAAGCGATTAGTTTGTTATAATTGTGGTGCAAATCAATATTTCTTGTACAGCTGACCTTAAAAATCACATTAAGAAGAACAATTCATATTTAGTTTTTTTTTTTTTACAGTGCAATAGAATATTATATACTATTATATAGAATATTATACACACAACAATGACACTGCATTTGCTTCTCTTTCAGTATCACCTGATCCCGGCAGCCTCCTACTGACGGCTAAAATATCTGATCTGCATTCGAGATCATTTCATCTTTTATTCCTTCCTTCACCTTCTCAGCTCTACTGCTCATAACTGAATAAGGGTTTCTTGGCATCATTACAGTAATGGGATCATTGATTTTGTCATTCTTTAGTACATTTAATGAATTCATATGAATAAACAGTAGACATCACTTTGCTTGGTGTGTTAAATATAAATGTAATATATCTGTGAGCCTGATTTTCTTTGTACTGTTGCACTTAATACTAATAAATGAATACTGAAAAGTGGGTTGGCAAATTAAATGACTCAAAGTGTTTTTATTTAATTTAGGATACAATAATAACAGAAAACAAGAAAATATAACTTCAACTTGAGTCCTTTGCATTAAAAGATGTACTCTGACTGATCTATAATTGATCTATAACTGGTTCACAGCCTACAGGCCACCACAGACTCTGGCATCATTACACTTTAGTAATTTTTTAAGGTCTGGAATAAGATTGAAACTGTTATACTGTAATATGTGCCTTATCACGCCACAGAAGGTGCTGCACAGGAAACCACCATGTACTTTATTTGGACCATTGTCTCCCAAACCAGGTACTGGAAGCACACTGCACTGGATATATCAGTATTCCTGCTTCCAACACAAATGATCCAACGGCAAAAGTAAAAGAGTAAAAAATATACATTTTATGTTAATGTTGATGTTAATATTGCTGAATTTGGGATGCAGTAGGCTGTTCCCTGTTTCAGCTGCATATATGCTGATTGTAAATGAATGTATTTTAGTAGGATGTAAATATATTAAAGAAGCTTTGTTGGACGTTTGGAGTTCTCTTGAGTCTCTGCACGGATAATTGTGTGAATGATTTTCATGCATAATGAACAAATGGAAAACAACTAATCAATCAGTAAGATTATTTACTATCTACTATTATACTACTACTACTACTACTACTACTAATAATAATAATAATAGAAATAATAATAACAACAACAACAACAATAATAATAATAATAATAGAAATAATAATGCCTATACTACTTTATTCAATTTAATTAAATTTAATGTATATATTGTTTATTTCTGAATCAATCCCAGATGCACAACTGGCACTCAAGGAAATCTGCAAAGATTCAAAATATTACTGATAAATATCAGTGCAGAAGACGGGGTGATAGACACACACACACAAACACACACTGATGGGACAATTTCAGCATCTCCAATTCGAATGGAAACATTTTTATTCCGTTTCTGATTATATGAGGTTCCAGCTTCACTGAGGCGACAGCATGTGTTTGAACTGTGGTAAGAAATGGAACATTTATATTTATATTGCTGTTTTAATAAATACATTAGTAAATTTTAAGCACTGAATTTTATTAATTCATGTAAGCACTGTGGGGAGGAGCAGCAGAAATGTGTATGTGCTGAGCGGGCGCAGGATTAAAACGAGGTATTTTTGGCGGGAGGTAGCAGAACTAAAACAAGCGAGAGCAGGTTTAAAAATCAGTCCCGCTCAGACCTCTAATACACTGCTAATCCTCTCCTGTGTCCTTCATAACTGTTTACTGAGCTCCAGAAGATCATCCTCAGGTTTCCGCCTACGCTCTCTCCTGACCCTGGACTCTAGCATGCTTAAAGACAGAGAAAATAAAAATGGCAGTCACAAACAGCAACAATTTAGTTATTCAGTAATTCAGTTTAAGTTATTATTGAAAAACAAGTTCAATTTAATCACATGAACATAGATAGACTTTATACATTAATATCCAGCACTGAACTGATCACAGAGAGGGGATTGGGGGGTGGGGGGGCACATTTGTTAATATGAATCAAAGCCTATCCTATCATGCAGGGTTCACTAATAGGTGGATTTAATGTAGACAGCATTCATTTAAAGCAGCGTAACTTTTCTTGTTCACACTGCAATGACGCGACATCGCTCCCAAACGCTTTCTCCACCTTTCTCTCGCCGTTTTGGGGCGTGTCGCCTGAAAGAGCAAGCAGTTTATAACACAAGTTAACACTGGCGACGGTCCGCTATGGCAAGCCAACCGGTATACACGTCTTGGCATCTAACATCCAATCAGTAAGCGCGCCTATGCATACATTTGCATTGTAATAAGGCGGCCTGAAAACACATGATGTCATGCAACGTATTATATTCCATATTCATAAAACGCTTACTTGGGTTACAACGCGGCGTCAACGCACCGTGACATAGCCCCGTACACACTCATACACACTCTGCACGTAAGGTCCACGTAACTGAAACGTTGTAATCATGTGACTATGATGTACCTCCTATTTCACATCTACCTCTGTACAGGTAAAAAAGCATGTGATGTACAGATAGCATACATTTATTCCTCTACACGTAAAAAGATAACGTCTTTATCTGTCAACACGTGATATTTTTACGCGTGTAGGCATTTCTTTTCCACTCGTTTTGGCTTAGTTGGCTTGCCATAGTTCGGACCTTGGACTGACGAAATTTTCTCCAACTGGACCCTACTGAGTTCTATTTAATGCCCCTTCTATAGTGACTTAGAACAATAGACTTAGACTTGGAATTACAAAGCAAAGCTAAATATTAAAAGCTTGCACCATTGCCTCCATCTTAATGCCTCCACTGAATTCATGTTTTCAGTACAGTTTGTTCTGTGTAAAGCAATCCTTCTTTTAAAAGTGTCTTCCACTGCTTGTCCACACTGTCTTATTGAACTGTTTTTTTTTTCACATTTTTTTTTTTACCCAGCAACGCTTTTGATAGGAGTTGGATGTTGAAGGGGAAGTTGGCTATTGAAGCCATGAGGAAGTGGTGGTAAAGCCACCACTATTGAAATTTAAATAAACAAAAAACCTGGTTCAACTGGTTTGCCAAGCCTGAGGTTATATTGAGGTTAAATTATAGAGAGTTTCCATTCAAATATTAACTGATTTTCCCAACAATTAGGTTTGAAAAGTGCAGGAAAAGATAACTAAAGGCCCAAAGGCAAACTGATAGATGATACAGAAATAAAAAAATAATAATAATAAAACTCACCTATATGAGGGCCACATGCTAGCTACCCAGTCTATGACAAATCCTTTACAGTAGTACAACCAGAAAGTCCACTTGACTCTAGACTGGGGTCTGATCACCAATAGAGACTTTCAGAGACTTTATTAATACGGAAACATGCCACTAGCTGAAATATGAATTGGACTTCTCATAATGTTCAAATCAGCAATGGAAGGCTGGTGTTGTATAAGTGGATAAAACATGGTGAAGTGTGCAACGCGTATTGTGGTGTTCATTGCTATCCTACACCCCACTAACCGTCTATTTTCATGCCTTCTACCTGTGTTGTCAAAATAGTAAAGGTGCCTACAAATATATCTAAGCTGATGGTGGTCTGGAAGTGAGGTGTGTTCAGGTAAATTTCTGATGTATTGCTATCTTGACAGCAACAAAACATGTGCACCACTGACTGATTAAAACCCTGACAACAGTCACCAGATATTCAAATCGTTCACCATGTAATCTCAGTCCACGTACAGCCCTGCTGGTTGCATACACCATACACACAGGGATGTGCCACAGTGCGCAAACCCAACTTTTACATAAACAATAAACTGAATACACAATATATAACATTGCTGTTCCTATAAATGACCTGTTCATGTTTTTTCACAACATAAACAAGCAGGTCAGTTTCCTCTGCTGAGAAGCGCAAAAACGCTGCGCTGTTAAATTAACAATCCAAAGTCAGAGTGCACCTGGCAGGTTATGTCAAGTGACACGCTACATTATGCTCAAAACACACCCATGAATAATGAAAAGAATTAATACATGCCTTTTGCGCATTTATTTCTGTGCAAGGTGTACTTTTCCCACTGTTACGATAGCAAAGACACACTGACACACCCTAAATTGACAGCTCATCTATATAGATTGCTAAAATAGGGTGTATAGCTGTGGCTGTGTCACTGACTTTTGACTTTTGGATGGGGCTTCTACAAACATTTTTTGGATAGATATTAATTCTTTAGTTGCATGTTAGCAGGTTAAATGCAAGCATTTGGTCACAGAACTGCTTACAGAACGCCTGTTCTGTTACATGACTTTGCCAAGCTTGTATGTATATGAAGCTTGAATCCCATTAAGTCATTTCTAAATGAATCAATTGCTTCTTGTTTCTTGTATCAACTTGCACAACCCTAGTGATAAAAAAGTAGATTAAAGTATACTAAGCATTATTATGCTATAGTGCACTAAAGTGTTCTTGTAGCCACATTATTATTAATCAGTATATTTAAAGAGTGCTAAAATGGAACAACTTTTTATACTTATTATACTTTAATTGTATAAAAATAGTACAAAAGTCTTACTTAAATTTTGCTACGTTTAGTACTTAACTGTACTAAAATGGAACTATTTTAAATATACTTAAGTAACATTTAAACTACTTCATGTATGTGACCTCATATTTTAAATATGCTTACAGTAAAATTATAATACATTTGATGAGTATTACAGCTTTATCACTATTATTATACACCAGGTATATTAGAAATATAAGAATTGATGTTAAATAAGAGACATCCTGTCTTTTGTGAGGATCACACTTCTAGTATACTTCATTGGGTGTAAAAAATATATTTTAATATACTGTACTACAATTACAGCATGATACACATTTACTTACATTTTTTTAATTAGTAGTAGTAAGTTAATTTACTTTCTAAAAAGTTACATGATACATTGTACTTTAAGTGAACTACTGTAACAGTTGTTTTTAACACACT
Organism: Astyanax mexicanus; assembly: GCF_023375975.1. Classification (NCBI taxonomy): domain Eukaryota; kingdom Metazoa; phylum Chordata; class Actinopteri; order Characiformes; family Acestrorhamphidae; genus Astyanax; species Astyanax mexicanus. The sequence goes on along the minus strand of NC_064428.1, from coordinate 9,124,021 downwards.
TTGCTAAAAATGTACAAAAGTATATTAGTATACTGAATTATATTAAATTAAAGTGTATTTCATAGTAATCTATTTTTTAAAATACACTATATTGTGCTTTTAAAAAGTATGATCAAAGTTTACTTTTAAACATTTGATGAAAGCATAATATATTTTTTTCTGTACGTTTAATATATTTTAAGTAAGTACATTAATCTGTTGTGTATTTACAGCGTACTTAGACAATTCTCTATATGTTTTAAGTACATATTAAGTACATATTAAGTATATTTTCACCAGGGAAGGCGTGAACTCTTTGTTGCCAAATCAAAAATGCTTCTTTCTGCTTTTTCTATGTTGTTGCTGCCATGTTTTCAGAGTTATGTTTGGGTTTGAAAGTTATAGATGTCATATTACGAGTTTATTAACATTTTAAGTATCACCTGTTTGGACTTGAGATGTATGTTTCCGTTACCTGGCAGCCTCAGGTGTTTCAGCTCTGGGTAACGCCACACTGAAAACAGCCACACTCACACACACACACACATACACACAAACACACACCCTTTGTGTTATGCAATATAAAACAGTTAGCCTCTTTTGTCTAAACTAGTCCAGAAGCCAGCTGATGAATAAAGGTAAATAACGACTTTACGCTGGAACGGTTGCAGGTTTTTAAAGTGTGAGGTATAATTTCACATGACCTGAGGACATGATGAAATCACACCACTGTAAGGCTTTTGAAACTGGAAACTGGATACAGTTCAACACCTTCTGGAAACCTGTGGACGGTAATCTTACCTTTCCTCGTCTTCGCGTCTTCCTGTAGAAGAAGAAGAAGTTCTACTCTGTAAACACGCAGTTTTACACAGAAGAAATGCCTTGTTTCAGTCGTGATTTCAATAAAGTAAACATTTCATGCTAAAAGAGACAAATTGATGGTTATAATTATTAGAAGCCATTTCTGCAAGCACCCCAAAAAAAGAGTCGCCTGAGGTGTGCTTATTTGTTTGTGGCGTGCTTGCAGAAATGTCTTCTTTCGCATCACTCTCCCATACAGCTTCTCCCTGTGCAAAGTGTGCTGTATAGTTGACCGATGCACAGTGACACCATCTGCAGCAAGATGATGCTGCAGCTCTTTGGAGGTGGTCTGTGGATTGTCCTTGACTGTTCTCACCATTCTTCTTCTCTGCCTTTCTGATATTTTTCTTGGCCTGCCACTTCTGGACTTAACAAGAACTGTCCCTGTGGTCTTCCATTTCCTTACTATGTTCCTCACAGTGGAAACTGACAGGTTAAATCTCTGAGACAACTTTTTGTATCCTTCCCCTGAACAACTATGTTGAACAATCTTTGTTTTTAGATCATTTGAGAGTTGTTTTGATGAGCCCATGATGCCACTCTTCAGAGGAGATTCAAATAGGAGAACACCTTAAATACCTTTTCTCATGATTGGATACACCTGGCTATGAAGTTCAAAGCTCAATGAGGTTACCAAACCAATTTTGTGCTTCAGTAAATCAGTAAAAAGTAGTTAGGAGTATTCAAATCAATAAAATGATAAGGGTGCCCATACTTTTGCACCGGTCAAATTTTGGTTGAATGCATATTGCACATTTTCTGTTAGTACAATAAACCTCATTTCAATCCTGAAATATTACTGTGTTCATCAGTTATTAGATATATCAAACTGAAATGGCTGTTGCAAACACTCAAATATTTAGAACTAAAAATGATTAAGATTAATAGGGGTGCCCAAACTTTTTAATATGACTGTAAATCTGTTAGTATATTTACAGCATTCTTAGACATTTCTCAATAAATTTCAGTGGAGAGATCACTGGGAAGGATGTTGTGGTTGCTATTGTGGAAGCATTCGAGTTCACAGGACCTGTAATTGTATCCTTTTAGTCACACTCATGTATAAATAAAAAACGGTAAGAAGCATCATGTGTAATGTTGGGCACCGCAACAGATCAGAGCTATGACTGGGACCAGACTGAGACAACCTCCTCTCGCAGATCTCCATAGAGTTGTTTTTCTCCATGACTGAGTGCAGTTACTGTTTGTATAACTGCTGAAATGAACCATATCAAGTGTGCAGAGTCAGTTTAAACCAGACTAAAAATTAAGGTGTGAAACTCACCTAACACCTAACAGTGATGCAGATCAAGCTGTTGACAACAAAATATGTTCAGGAAGATTTAAGAGAGTCTGATGTGGTGGTGCACTCTTCTACTGTACAACAATTCCACAACAAATATGATCTTCACAACCTTTCCTGCAGCATCCACATTTGCCCACTAGAGTTCACTGTAACACTGGCAGGGACTGACGTACGGATGCAGAAACAGTGTAGAACATTTTATCGCTTATTGTTCATCCAGGTTACTGAAAGCAAATGAAATGGAACTTGTATTTCCTGTTTTGCAATTTTGTGATATTATGTGATATTATAGCTGTATAAATACTCAATTACCGACATACTTTAGTGTAGTAAGAGTACACTGAAAAAATCACCATACATAAAAAAAACTATTAAAAATGTAAAGCAATTGTAAATGTAATTTTACAGCTAATATTCTAATAAGAATAAATTACAAAAAAAAAAAAAAAAAATTACTCAGCTTATTTTAATCTTTATTTAGTTGTTAGGTAGTTGCAATAGTTTTCATAAAATGTAATAAATGCTATTTTTGCAGTGGTGCCATATTTGTGGAAAGTTTCTCCTAATCTGTTTTAATGTTTTTATTTTAGAAACAATGATATGAACTTTTTAATGTACCATACCACAAAGAGAACTGCATTCTGAGCCACTATTTCTTATTTCATCCAGATTTTTTTTTCTTATAATCAGAAATAAACCATTACAGACCTGCACTTAGACCTTCACCTGCTGTGTTCAGTACGACACGAGCAAATCTGACGGTCAGCTGAAGAAATAACGCCCAGACTTCACCTTTCACCTTCTACTCCTTTCAAACAAGGTAAATGTCATCAATATATTCACATATATGCAACATCATTTATTACTGTTTTTTAAAAGTAATAATATAGACATATTTTACAGTTTTTGTACTTCATACACATTTTTATTAATATGGTCTCATCCTTTTCACCCTGTTTACAGGTGAGAAATGTGGTAAAAGTACACAAAATCTACACTCAGTCGGTCTGTAGACTATATAAACACATATTTTTTACATATAAGTTAAGTTTGAGCACAGTAGAAGTTCATAAATTTGCTAGACCTTTGTCTAGAAAATGGAGTCGGAGATCAGAAAATGGTGGCTGTGTTAGTGTTCGTGTTTTAAAGCAGTACTCCTTGGCATTTAATTTTCATTATTTTTTATGGTTCTTTGGTTGTATGAATTGAAACTGCAGCAAAATTAGTCTGTTTTTGATTATATTTTTTTATCTAATAACAGTTAAAAGGCAGTATGTCAGTATTAGTTATCTCAGTTCGTATTACTAGTGTGTTTTGTCCTCTAGATATTTAGCATGTTAGCCTGTTGCCATCTGAACTCTCTGCTCGTGTGACTTTATAAATATATTTTTACAGACACAACATATATATATATATATTTCTGTAAAGCTCTTAACACATAAATGGGGTATCTGCTAATGTGTTATGTGTTAACTTTATGCTCTAAAAGTGTTTAAATATTGCACTGTATCACCAAGTAAGCTACAGCTACACCTGTCCAGAAGGAATGTCCTATTAAGCCTTTAGTACGAAGGAATATGTTCAGTTGGTCTATAAAGGATCATTAGCCTTTAGTATACTTGAAATTCATGATGTAGTTTAAGAGATGTATCTATATATGCATATATTTTGTGTTACATGTATATTTTATATATAAATGTGTCTATATAATTTATTATGTACGGCTATATTTTATATTCTTTTCTTTTTTGTTCAATTCATATTATTGATACCAGTAATTAATATTGAAAAAACACGAGACAGAGACTATAAAAGTAAAAAACTGCTGTTGTTTAATAAAAAAGACTTGAGAAGCTGCTGAACAGAGAAGCCACGTTTCCTCGTGTCTCATCCTTTTCACCCTGTTTACAGGTATTTAATTTGCTTACACTGACCCTGGGCTTGGGGAGTGTAACACAACCACTCAGCAGCACCACAGCAACCACCTTGGATACCACAGCAATGACCTATCAACAGATTAGCAGCCATTATTATTACCATAACAGCCACATGGATATCATAGCAACCACTTTTACCTAGCTGCATATTAACAGGAATGCCATGGATACAATAGCAACGCTTTAGCAAAACCTAACAACCCCATAGGAACTAACTAGCAACCACCAACCACCACATGCAGAGGCGGTCTTTGCATAGAGGCATTGCTAGGCAACTGCCTTGGGCCCCTCCCACTGCAGCCCACTGTAGGGACCCCCTGACTATAGCTGCAAACTTTCCATAGGCCTACAGCTGGTAATTGGGGCCCTTTGGACAGTAATTCACAGATAGTGCGTTCAGAAATGGTGATTCTTGTATGTTTAAAATGGAAACAAAGACAACACAATAAATTACAAAGAAATACAGTTCGGTCCACACCCCCTCTCTTTCGGGTTAAAATGGAATATTCCATTCATGCCACGTGGCCATGCCCTGGGGTGGGTTTCCCGAAAGCTTCGTAACGCTAAGAACTTCGTTAACTCGTACTTAAGATTGATCGTTAATTAAAGAGTGTTTCCCAAACCCGTACATAACTACTTAAACTCGCTCGCAGATTAACCAGTACCCTGACCCAGTCGTTATTTTTAACGAGCTTCTTTAGGGGATCTCGACTTGCAGTTCAGCACCTTAAACACCAGGGACCACCAATGTTGAGGAAGAAAAATTATAATTTCCGTGTTTGAAGCAATTATATTATATTACTATTAATTATATAATCAATTATATTACTATATAATTATTAATATTATTATATTATATTATATTACTATTAATTATAATAAATTATATTACTATATAAATATAATATTATATTATATTATATTATATTATATTATATTATATTATATTATATTATATTATATTATTTTATTTCCCGTGTCTGCGGGTCCTCCGGTTTTCTCCCACAGTCCAAAGAAATTAGTTCAGGCTAATTAGATGTCGGATAAAAATTGCCCCTTAGGTGTGAGTGTGTGAGTGAATGTGTCTGTGTGTCTGTCTGTGTCTGTCTGCCCTGTGATGGATTGGCATCCTGTCCAGGGTGTATACTGCCTTCAGCCCGATGCCAGCTGACTCCAGCCACCAAGCACCCAAGCCCCCCCACCCCCCGCGACCCTTAACGGATAAAGCGGTTGACGAGTGAGTAAGTGAGTGAATAAGTTATATTATATTATATTATATTATTATGCCAACTGTGGCTTGTAGTCTAACTGGGCATATTGGAATTGGCCAATCAAACCCACGAGTAAATTATTAAAATCCAGATTAGCGATGACAGAAGTCTTGACATTAATTACTCTGGGGTGTGTCAGCTCGCAAATATCAGTCAAAAGTTGGACACGTCTCATTCCATGTTTTTTTTTTTTACATTGTCGATTAATATTAAAACCATGAAAACTAATTGACGCAAATGGAATTAGTAGACAAAAAGGTGCATGGCCTTGACAATCCCCTGACATTAACCCAACTGAGATGGTGATTTAGGATGAGCTGGAGCTTCACAGTATAAAGTACAAAACATATTTCTGTTGGTTTAAAATGTAATATATATATATATATATATATATATATATATATATATATATATATATACACACACACACACAAACACACACAGGAACATACGTATATGTATTATTATATTATTTTTATAATATTAATAATTAGAATAATAATAAATTAATATTACTATCAATATTACTATTAATAATATTAGTATACTATCTATTAATATAATATATATCAACAATAATAGTTTTAAAAATGTAAAAAATAAGTTTAATGTTTTAAAATAGATTGGATTTTCGAGTATTTATTTAGACATATGTATCTTTAGGAGTATAATGTTGTTAATTACAACACATTTCTACGTTTTTATGGTGTAATAGTGAATAAATACTGCATATTGGCAGTGTTGAATCGATATTTGTGGATCGATTGAGTACGCTGTTTTGGGGGAGGAGTCAACAAAGACGTTCTTTAACCTCGTTCGTTAATTTTCACGTTGCGAAGCTCTTTGGGAAACACTCGCAGAACTGGCTCGTTCTTTACACACGTCATTCGTTAGTTCGTTCGTTATTCGCTAAGATTGATCGTTTTCGGGAAACCCACCCCTGAACCGCCAACGCGCGGAATTAAGGTGAAATTAAGTGTACAAGTGGGTTGTGAGCGAAGCCATGAAGCACCACTTGCTACAAAAAAAAAAGAAGGAAGAGGCTAAACTAAAAACAGATGCTCTTCCAAAACTGATAAGCTTGTTTTTATCAATAAAATACTAAAAATATTTAAAATGAATAAAAAGTAATTAATATAAAATAAAAACTCATTTAAAACACAACCAAAAGCTATCTAATAGTGCACAGACTAATATCAGTTTCAGTTTGTTTCAGTTTCAAATAATTGAAACAGCTCCCCAAAACCTCTACCTATCCTTTGTATTTGACAATATTTGATTACTTTACGGGTCCTCACTCATCTTAATTTTAGTTGTTATATTATTTTTAGCCTCGCGCTGAATTTAGCTCCGTGCTGCGGGAGGGAGGGAGGGAGGGAGGGAGGGGGAGAGAGAGAGCACAGCGCAGCGCAGCGCAGCTCATTTTGCCTGATTTCTCTTGATTAAAAATCAATAAACATGTGAATTAAATACCTTTTAATACCATATATTTTAATTCACTTGATATGACCTTATTTATTAAAACGTTTTTTTTTATGGCAATGCCGCGCGCGTTCCTTATGACTGACGCTAAACTGTTTGATCCAGTTGTTATATTATATCATATTAATACCATTTTAACGTTTTTCGTTTCTATGTTTTGAAATTCGTTAGATTATATTTTTGTCAACATTTTGGGTTTATTTTCGTTTGTTATTTTTCTAATAATAATAGAATTTACATAATTTATTTTCAAAGTACCGTGCCCAACACTGGCTGACAATGAGCAAGTTTCCTGGCACAACCAGCATGAATTACTTGAAATGTTTAAAATGAATACAGACATGTAGAAAAACGAAGACGAAGACAAGCTGTAACCTAGATATAAATAATAATAGGATAATAATAACATAATAATAATAGAATAATAATAAATAATATAATAATATGCCAATTAGGCATATTTGTAGCAGTAGGGTATTTTAATTTTCATCCCTGACTCTAATTCATTTAAGTTATATACCTGATTTGATCTTTTTCTGTACAATCCCTGCTAAAGTTTTAGGTGAAGGAGACCTAAAGAAGGTCAGTGCATGTTTCTGGAAAAAACAAAACAGTGGGTGTGGCATCGTGATGGTTACCATCCATCGCGATGTTGGGTCATAAATGAGGATGGACGATGATATCATCCATCGGCACAACCCTATTTCTCGCATATTAATGTTGATGGGCCCCCTAGCTAAATTCGCCTTGAGCCCCCAAATTGCTAAGTCCGCCCCTGACCACATGCCATAGTAACCACCCTGCCATATCTCTACCACCACGTAAGTACACCACAGCAAACACCAAGCAAGACCATCCCAACCACCTAGCCACACCTTAGCAACCACCTGGGTCACTGCTTTTATAAATATAGCGCTTACAGTACCTCCCTGAAAGACAGCAGCACACAGGTTAAAAACACTGGTGTAGCAGATAAATGAGTGTATGAATAACAAATAAACTACCAACTGAGTCTATACTTGCTTGTTTTTCTCTTCAGCCATCAAGGAGACATGTGACTGGTTTGCGGCCAATTATGACACAACTTGGAAATGAGAGTCCAATGCCACGTGCAGTTCAGCTGTAATTTTCTACTGTGTCTACATTATGGATCACACAGGAGACTTTTTACTTGTATAATAATTTACAGACTGTAGTTCTGTATCTGTTTCTCTGTACACTTTATTATTTAAATCCTCATTTCACCTTGTTCTTTAATACTCAGAACCCCACAGGAGAGAAAACCACCACAGAGCAGCTGTTATTATTATTATGATTTGATTGTCACTGTAGAACAAAGAGTAGTCCACAACAGCATCAGGTGGAAAGTGAGAGATTAAACACAGTGTTTAAAAACTCCAGCAGCACTGCTGTATCTGAACAACTCACTGTACCACCCAAATAATAATAATAATAGCTGCTCTGTGTCACACCTTAGCCTGTGTCTGTCCTGTGTTTTTCCCTCTTTGGGTTTTCTGTGCTCCTGCCCTGTTTCCCTGTCTTGTGTTTCCAGCCATGTGCTTTTTTGAGCACATGGCATTGTTTTGTTATTGTCCTGTCTCTGCCTTGGCCCCACCCTAGCCCTGCCCTAGCCATTAGTGTCACCTTGTGTCTTGTTTGTAACCCCGCCCTCTCGTTACCTGTCTGTTTTGTATTTTTCTAGTTATTCATTGTTTAAAAGTAGTTTTTTTTCTTAAGTTTCTTGCGTTACCCACGTTTTGTTTTCTGTTTTAATTAATTTTTTTTTGTTTCTTAAATATTATATCTGCACTATATTATCCAACCTCCTATTCGGTGGTTTCCCTCGTGTGGTGTCCTGAGTATTGAAGAACGGGGTGAAAGGAGGATGTTTTGTCATTTTGGTGCATTTAGGTTTATGCCTGTGTGAAACCAAACCAAACAGAGGGAGAAACACTCCAAATAAATGAAATTATCAACTAATCCGGACCAGAGAGACCAACTATGTAAAGTTTCCTCAACAATTTACAGGTTTTTTACACTTTTCACACATATGTTCTCCCTGAACCAAAGGCTGTTCAGTACATTGGCTGAATGCTGGGTATATTTACAGTATATTCTTTGTTTAGCAGTGAATACTGTATATAAAGATGGCTAAATAAAAGAGAAATCTGTTTAATGATTTAATAAATTATTGCAGACAATATTGCTCAATTTCATTTAGTTTAAATATAACTGTGAACGGCAAATGCAGGATCCAAGCACATACTAGCCCTATGAGGCCTAATACATCAGTATGGGACAATAAATGAGACAGAAGACATTATTGTGTAGTTTGTGAACATGCAGGACATGCTATTGTCATGCTTTTATCCTGTCTTTTCCTGTCCGGACGGGATTAGTTTCTCAGGGGGACGTCTCTGAAAAATATTTCACCCTTCTATTCAGTGATAAAACTCTTGAATCCAGACTGCAATTGAAAAAACAGAAGGATCAGTGAGTTATATTAGCTTTCTCTGTCAAATGACATCACGTTCAGTAGCTCCTCCATTTCCACTCGCTGTTGTGTTTTTAACATGGATCTCCGTGGAAATACGCACCCAAAGTGTAATTACAGTGCACGGCAGTGGACAAATAGTGAGACTTGCATCCGGATAAAAATACCCCAGGACCGCAGAGTTCAGAGAAAAACCTTACATAATTCAGCCTGTAATTTTCTCAGAGGACGTCTGAGAAAACCACAAACATGGTTGCTCTGGACAGGAATAAAATAAAACAGAGGACCCACATAAAAGGGAAGATGAGAGACACTGCTTGTCTAGCCCCTGTAGACTATAAGTTTTGCAAATAGAAAAGGTCACTCTTAGAGCTTAGATAGGGCCCAAAAACTGTCCTTTTGAGCCTTTTTTTAAACCCAACATTTCATTTTAAGTACAGCATTAAATCTGAGCTTTTTAAAAACATTTTCGGGCTGTTTAAATGAACACAATCTGTTCAGAATGATATTAATTAACAATGCAACACTAAAGAAGCATAGACCTGTTATTTAAGAAAAAAATCTCAGCATCTACTCTATGTAATTAACAATGTCTAAGAAAATAAAATGCTTATAGAACACACTTTTGTGTTACATATAGCCTCTATAACAAAACACAAAAAACAATAATACAGCTACGCACTGAACACCCATTAAACCAAAATAGACGGTCGGGTTCGGGCAGAAAATCTAAGCTCTAGTCTCTCTGGAGGAAATAAACATGAACTTGCCTACAGCAATGCATAATAATGCATACGTGCCTGGACCCTAGTAAATTATTATTATAATTTCAAACAGGTAAAAACAGGATCTATAAAAGGATGTTTGTACAAGTATATGTGTATACCCCTCTGAGATCCTAGAGAAACAAATACACAAGACCTGTGTTATGAAACCACAATATAATCCTTGAGCAGGAAATAAGAGACATAAAAACAGGGAAGATAAATAAATTATAGCCTTTAAGCCAGTCTCATATGCAAAACATTACATTCAATATAGACCTGTATTGTTTCCAGCCTTCACAACCAGCACAATACACCACCATCACATTTGCATCATCATTATTAAGCTATGCAGTTTATGAGTTGTATGTCATTTCCCCAGGTCTCTCTTATTTAAAGAGTGTCTTCTCCCAACAGCAGTTTTAAGATCTCTCCCCAGATGTTCATTGGGATTTAGGTCCAGACAAATTGCTGGTCACTTCAGAACTCTCCAGTGCATTGTTTGCACTAATCTCTGGGTGCTTTCTAAAGTATGTTTGGGGTCATTGTCTTGCTGGAAGACCCATGACCTAGGATGCAAACCCAGCTTTCTGACACTGGGCTCTACATTGAGACCCAAAGCAGTAACTTTCAGATTTAATGATGCCTTGCACACAGTTAAGGTACCCAGTGCCAAAAGGCAGTAAAACAACATCTTTGAACCTCCACCATATTTCCCTAGCTATTTTATGTCCTTTGTGTCGTAGCATTTCTTTTCATTCAAATGTCGACATATAGTTTGCACTGACACTGATGCACCCTGAGCCTGCAGGACAGCTTGGATATCTTGAATATCTTTGGAACTAGATTAGGGCTAATTATCCCCCGTCTAGACTATCCTGCAACTATCCTTTATCAACTCAGAGATCTATGTTTGAATGTATATGAGCCCACAAATGTTCAGCTAATTGGGGGTTTACAGTGTATGAGCAGTGTACACATTTGACCTAATCTAATAGAATATATAAGAATTAATTAGAATAAATTAAGACAAATTGTATTTTTTTAAGTAGACTTTATTGATTGATTGGTTTTCCGTAACTTGACGCTGATTGGTTTTAGAAGGACATGCGTCTGACGTTGGCGTGTTGACAATTCAATGGGTGGTTTATTCGGCGGGAAGCCTTTCCAGGATCAGGATAAAATGAATGAGCAGATTAATTTCATCTTCATAGTAGTGCTGCTGCTGTTGTGGTTTTATACCAGCAGCAGCAGCAGCTTCAGGCACAGTACTCTAGGTTAGTTCACATTTTTTGCTTATTTTGAGAGGGTACTGACTGCAGCCTGCAGGAAGGCGGAGTTAAACGTCCAGTGCGTCCAGCTCTGCCCACTTTGTTAGCGTCATGCCCTCCAGTCCCGCCCACTTTGTCAGCATCATGTCTTAGCTCCGTCTCTGAACGGAAGTAAACAATGTACAGGGCAGTTAGCGACTTTAAATATAATGTGCCTCGTCGTCCTGCTTTAATACTGTGTTACACTACAAGCTTGCGAGACTGACGAGGCGTGGCGTGGACAAAGTGGGCGGGACTGGACGCGCTGGACATCCAACCCCGCCTTCCCGCAGGCTGCAGTCAGTAGTAGTTGGTTATTTTTCTTCTTCTGCTGCCGTTGTTTAGGAACGGCTGTTCAGCTTCCTGTAATTGACCCAAAAGTTCGGATCATCTAGAAAAGCGCTTTCACACTGCAGGAGAACCGGACCATGGTTCAGAAGATCCGGACTGAAACCACCTCTCTTGGTCGGACCAAAATCTGGTCCTTTGTTCCGGACCGTGTTTTGCGGCCCCTTTCACACCTGCTACTTTGGTTCGGACCAAACGAGCCAGGTGTAAAAGCGCCCTAATACTTTATAAAACCAGTACTTTTACACTTTTACTTTTAATTTGATTCTTTAACTTCTACAGAAGTATTTTAAACACTACAATCTATACTTCTACCTACAGAGTAATAAATGTCAATACTTTTCACACCTTTAAACCTCCAAGCCTATTTTTGACCAATTTCCGCCTGAAATTACATACTCACATTTGAAGGCTTTTCACTCTAATATTAAATAGTTCAGAGGCAATTCTATGAAGTAATATCACTTAGAACTCTTTACACAATTCCTTTAAGGCACTTTAATTATTCAATTAAACATGTAATGGCCAAAATATGGTAAAAAAACAGGAACATTTTTAGTCGCTTTTCAGATTTTCTATTTTTATTTTCAGACATGAAATGAACTATTTATATGGAAGAAGGGTTTTGGCAGATCTACATTTTGCTAAAAAGTGTTTATAATCATCATATAAAATTATAAACTGCTCCCTTTACTGGTTAGATATTATAGTGATTTGATGGTATTTTCTTTCTCCAAACGACTGAAAACTTTATTATAATAAAAACTACTAATTTTATACTTTATTCTGCAGTATGAAGGTGTTTCCTGATGTCACTACGCCGGCGGCCAGGGCGTGTTAAGAGGTTAACTTTAAAACATTAACATCATTTAAATGTGGCAAATGAATAAAACAGTGTTTGTTACAGTTGCAGTTAAAAGGTTATATACATTCATTGTGGAAATTATGAAGCTTTTTTCACCATGGATTTTTCAGCATGGTAAATAACTCTGACCTCCAGTGTATCTGTACTGAACAGTGTTTGTTTCTCTGGTCTGTGATAATGATTTTCTTTATCTCATGTTTTTGCTTATGGACGTCAGCTGTTTATCCTCACCTGTAAAACAACTGGAGCTTTGTTACATGAACAGACAAACAGAAACGCCTCCGCATGTTTAAAGTTGTTCTTGTGAAGAGCAAATTAGGAAACACTTTGCATGTGATTCTATGGAACCTGAAGTACAGGAGTTGCAAAAAAAACAAAAAAAAAAAAAAAAACAATGCTCCATACATAGTGATATGATTTTTAAAAAATATATTATATAGATATAAGTTAAATATATAATATATCAGATGAACACAGTGATACTTGAGAAGTGAAATAAAGTTTATAGGATTTACAAAAATATGCAATATGCAATCATTCTTTGAACTTAATTAGGCAGGTGTATAAATTTGGGCCCCAACAAAAAATATTTAGTAATCAATATTTAGTAGAAATAACAGCCTCTAAACTAATAGCTAATCTAACAGCTTCCAATGAGAGTCTGGTTGAAGGTATTTTGGATCATTTTTCTTTACAAATCATCTCCAGTTCAGCTTTAAATCACACCACAGATTTATAATAAAATTCAGGTCTGGGGACTGAGATGATGACATAAATGCTTTAGTAGATTTTGAGCAGTAGTTCTTGGTCTATCATTATTGTTAAATCAACTACAGCTGTAAAAGGCCAAGTGTTTAGAGCACCTTCGTCAAACCTGGTTACAGTGCAGAGCACTGTAACATTTTTATAATTTTATTGAGCAGAGGGGATTCTGGTATCAGAGGTTTAGGGGTGTTGAGCCACACCGCCCTCCCTTAAAAACATGGACTGTAAATGAATTTAGGAAGAGTTTCCAGGAGGTGTGAGTGTGTCATATCTGAAGAAATATAATAATTTAGATTTAAATCAGACACACAAACTGTTATGTACAGGGGACAGGCGTGTTACCTTTTAAAAACATCTTTTCAGCAGATAAGGAGATTTTTAAACATTTCTATTTAAAGATACCTCCTGAAGCTTCGTTGTCTGGTCTATTTTAGCCTGGACGCATCCTCTTCATTTCAATGGAGAGAGCTGCAGCATGCCGCGGCGCATGCTGGGTTGCGTTGCATTGATCGCAGCCCCGCCCTTCAGTGAAAAAGTTCAGCAGAGCTCAGGTTCATTTAAATGAATCCAGCAGCCGTGCTGCTTCCAGCCAATCAGGAAACAGCAGGCTGCGATTTCACATGCATGTGAGCCACACACACACAAAACAACCGCCGTTCAACCACAGAAGAAATGCTGAAAATGGCGGAATATGGATTTATAGAACTATAGATTACAGTACCTACCTCTGTTGCTTTATTTGAAGGAAAAAAATCTCACAAACACAGCTACATGTGGCGAGCCGAGAGATCTGACAGATCCATGATGTGTCGGACTGCGGCTCCGCGGTGTGTGTCGGACTGCGCGATGGACCGTGGCTCCGCGATGTGTCGGACTGCGGCTCCGCGTGTGTGTCGGACTGCGCGATGGACCGTGGCTCCGCGATGTGTCGGACTGCGGCTCCGCGGTGTGTGTCGGACTGTGCGATGTGTCGGACTGCGCGATCTCTGCGGTGTGCCGGACCACGGCTCCACGATGTGTCGGACTGCGGCTCCGCACTGTGTGTCGGACTGCGCATTCTCCGCTGTGTACCGGACCGTGATCTCCGCTGTGTACCGGACCGCGATCTCCGCTGTGTACTGGACTGCGATCTCTGCGGTGTGCCGGACCACGGCTCCGCGATGTGCCGGACCACGGCTCCACGATGTGTCGGACTGCGCAATCTCTGCGGTGTGCCGGACCACGGCTCCGCGATGTGTTGGACTGCGGCTCCGCAGTGTGTGTCGGACTGTGCGATCTCCGTAGTGGGCCAGACCGCGATCTCTGCGGAGTGCCAGACCGCGGCTCTGCGATGTGTCGGCTAGCTCTGCTAGCTCTTTTCCTGTGCTGCGCTGCTGTAGTGCTGGCAAACTCGGTGGGTGGAGTTAGTGTTGGGGAACGAGCAGCAGGAGGAGACAGAGGACAAAACTGACATAAAACTCCGGGACGGACTACACACTTAAAATAGGAACGTTCTGCTGAATCCGTGTTGACAAGAGCTGCCAGTGCTTTCACTCACCATGTTTCCTTAACCCCTTAACGCCTGTTGTTGCAAATATGCGACTAACCGTTTGATTCAATCAACCTGCCAAGATAGCGCCTGCATTCCCCCAATGCCTGTTAGTGCATATTCGCCACGGACCTAGGAACCTTTGACAATTTACAATTCAAATGAATCTAGAATTCAAATTAATGAAATGTTTCCTGTAATATTTGTGTATATTGTGTTGGTGACAGTAATTTATTATTGAATGCCTGCTGTTGGGTGCATAAATAAAACATTGATTTTTCACTGTTATATTACTCTGTTATTGTTATCTTAGTATGGACCATTATGTCTGCTGTAGCAAATTTGCAACATACCAAATTTATCCCAAATAGACCATATTGCCTGTTGTTGCAAATTTGCAACATACCAAAATTTCTATTTATTTTTGTGCAAAAGTGAAATTAATAATCTCAACAATATTTACTATCTACTTAAAGGTAAAACACACATGAAACATTTTTTCATATACAGCTACATTAATTCAGGCGTTAAGGGGTTAATATTTGATGATACATACTGATCATTTTATCATTTAATACTGACAATTAGTTACATAGTGGTCCTTTAACGTTTCTGAGTATGTTCTGAACTCGTTTTGCTAATCCTGTTGTGTGATAAGAGAAAAAATGCTTTCCTCTGTAAATTTTGGGATATTTATGAAAAACAAGCTATACGAAGATATATGAAGCTATACGATGTTGCAGATGTGCAGGTGTGAGTCCTTGTATAAAGCAGGTGCAATTTGCATGTTGCAAATTCCATCGTAAAATGCCTTCATATATCAGGCATAACTCATTTCCCTCTCTATTCTGTGTGACGGGGTGGTTGAGTTGAGCTTCACTGTAAGGAAAAAACCTTCTTTATTATTTTGTATTTATGTATAAGTATTTATGAGACATATATTCCTCAGTTATAGGTTAAACATCTTGATTTTGATATACACTTTCTCTATCAGATGGATTTCTCTCTGAAATGGATGTGGATCATCATGCTTTTCTCAGGTATGACAAAAAAATATAAGAATAAATAATTATGCTTCTTTCCATATTGTATGTGTGCATCAATATACAGCTCTGGGACAAATGAAGAGACCACTTCAGTTTCTGAATCAGTTCCTCTGTGTTTTCTTCTTTTTGCTGTTAATAGGTATTCAGAAATCAATATTTGGTGGAATAACCCTGTTTTTCAATCACAGTTTCCATGCATCTTGGCATCATGTTCTCCTTCACCAGTCTTACACACTGCTTTTGGATAACTTTATGCTGCTTTACTCCTGGTGCAAAAAATCAAGCAGTTCAGTTTGGTTTGATGGCTTGATGATCATCCATCTTCCTCTTGATTATATTCCAGAGGTTTTCAATTAATAAAATCAACGAAACTCAACATTTTTAAGTGGTCTATTTTTTTCAGGGCTGTGTGTGTGAGCGTGTGTGTGTGTGAGCGTGTGTGAGAGCGTGAGTGTGTATGTGTGTACGTGTAAGTGTGTATTTCTACTTCCGGCGCCGACGCGAGTGGCTGCCTGTTCCAGTAGCTCCGTCTGTTTGTGTGTTTTTCTGAGTTTTTTTACGTTTATTTATCGTCTCTGTGCTACTACACACGTCTAGTGTGCATCTTATTTATATCCTAAGGATATTTTTTGTGTAAATATGCGGGGCAGCGAGGAATACCGTGTTTATTCCCGGGAAGAACTGCTAGCCCTCCGACCCGCGGGACGTGGGGGCATTGTCCACACAATACCGGATGATCTGAGAAGGAGGTACCGAGGTTGCAGGGCCGGCGCTATGCTAAAGGCTAAGCTAAAGGCTAAGAAGTCGGAGCAGCGCTGGAGGTACAAACCCTCAGTTCCGTCGGTGGTTATGGGGAATGTTAACTCACTGACCAACAAAACCGACGAGCTAGCCTGTCTGGTGAAGAATCAGAAGCTCTACAGGGAGTGTAGCATGCTGTGTTTCACCGAGACCTGGCTCACCCCCGACACGCCGGATGCTAACGTGCAGCTACCCGGCTTTTCTTCAGTGAGGGCGGATCGGGACCCGGTGCTTTGCGGGAAGCGGAAAGGTGGAGGAATCGCGCTGTTTATTAACAACAGATGGTGCAACCCTGGACATGTGTACGTGAAGGAGGTGATCTGCTGTCGGGATATTGAACTGTTAGCGGTGAGTCTCCGACCTTATTACATGCCGCGGGAGCTCTCTCACGCGATCCTCGTGTGTGTTTACATCCAGCCGAGAGCGGACGTGCAGGCGGCGTGTGACGTCATCCACTCCACCGTCGCAGCGCTGCAGACACAGCACCCTGACGCCTTCTATGTGATTACTGGTGATTTTAATCACGTAACGCTGGACTCTACACTGCCTGCCTTTTTCCAGTTTGTGGACTGTCCCACCAGGAAAAACAGGACCATAGACTTGCTGTATGCTAATGTGAAGGATGCATACAGGGCTATTCCACTACCACCGCTGGGGAAATCAGATCACAATCTGGTGTTCCTGCAGCCTCAGTACAAACCACTGGTACTGAGGCAGCCCACTACCACACGCTCATTCAGAGTCTGGTCTCCTGAAGCAGAAGAAGCCCTAAGGGACTGCTATGACACCACTGACTGGAGCGTGCTGCTGCACCCACATGGTGAGGACATTGAGGGGGTGACTCACTGTGTTACGGACTACTTGAATTTCTGTATGGATGTTGCTGTTCCCACAAAGACTGTACGCTGCTTTCCAAACAACAAACCCTGGATTACCAGCTCCGTCAAGGACCTCCTCAACCAAAAGAAGAGGGCGTTCAAAGACGGAAACTTGGTAGAGCTGAAGCGCGTACAGGGGGAACTCAAGGTACGTCTTAAAGAGGCCAAGGAGTCTTACAGGAAGAAGGTGGAAAGAAAGCTGCAAGACAACAACATGAAGGAAGTCTGGGGTGCAATGAAAACCATCACTGGGTGCAAGAACAACAACGGCAACCCAGTAGATGGCAGTGTGGACAGAGCAAACCAGTTCAACAACTTTTACAACAGGTTTGACTGTCCTGCTCCTGCTGCCCCCTCCTCCTACCCTCCTGCAGCATCACCAACATCTTCTCCACCTCTACCATCATCACCACCATCTCCATCACCTTCAACTCCAACTCCACCATCTTCATCACCACCACCATTACCCTCACCTCCATCTTCATCAACATCATCACCGTCATCATCATCACCACCACTACCACCACCCTCACCTCCTCCATCATCATCTTCATCACCATCAGCACAATCACCCTCACCTCCACCATCTTCATCAGCACCATCATCACCCTCACCTCCACCATCTTCATCATCACCACCATCAACACTATCAACTGGCAGACAAATCATCTCCTCCAGTCCACCAACCTTTACTGCTGACCAGGTCAGGAGACAGCTGAGGAGACTTCACCCCAGGAAGGCAGCTGGCCCGGACAGAGTGTGCCCCAGAATGCTCAAGGCATGTGCTGTTCAACTGGGTGAGCCCCTCCAACATGTTTTTAACCTGAGTCTGCGTATAGGGAGAGTTCCTGCCACGTGGAAGACAACCTGTCTCATTCCTGTTCCCAAGAAGGCACACCCGAAGGAGCTGAATGACTACAGGCCTGTTGCTTTGACATCTCATGTGATGAAGACCATGGAGCGACTGCTGCTGGACCAACTCAGACCTCAGGTCCACCATGCTGAGGACCCACTGCAGTTTGCGTACCGGGAAAAGGTGGGAGTGGAAGATGCCATCCTCTATCTCCTGCACAGAGCTCACTCTCATCTGGACAAGGGGGGAGGTGCTGTGAGGGTCATGTTCTTCGACTTCTCCAGTGCCTTCAACACCATCCAGCCCCTACTACTGAGAGACAAGCTGATGGAGATGGAGGTGGATATGCACCTGGTCACCTGGATCACTGACTACCTTACTGGGAGACCACAACATGTCAGGATCAGGGACTGCTCCTCTGATACAGTGATCAGCAGCACAGGAGCACCACAGGGGACTGTTCTCTCTCCAGTCCTGTTCACACTGTACACATCAGACTTCAAATACCACTCGGAGTCATGCCACATGCAGAAGTTCTCTGACGACACTGCAATTGTGGGGTGTGTGCGTAATGGTGATGAGACGGAGTACAGAACCCTGGTTGAGGAATTTGTGATGTGGTGCAAGATGAACCATCTGCAGCTGAACATCTCCAAAACCAAGGAGATGTGCATAGACTTCAGGAGGTCCAGGCCCTCTGCTCAGCGGCCAATCTCCATCGAGGGGGTCGACGTGGAGGTGGTCAAATCCTACAAATACCTTGGTGTGCACCTGGACGACAGGCTGGACTGGTCAGTGAACACTGACTCCCTCTACAGGAAGGCTCAGAGCAGACTGTACTTCCTCAGAAGGCTCAGGGCTTTCAACATCTGCCAGAAACTCCTCCTGATGTTCTACCAGTCTGTGGTAGCCAGCGTCCTCTTTTACACTGTTGTGTGTTGGGGAGGCAGCATCAGCAAGAGGGATGCTGGACGACTGGACAGGCTGGTGAGGAAAGCTGGTTCTGTGCTGGGATTAGAGCTGGAGTCCTTAACACCACTGGCAGAGAGGAGAGCCCTCAGTAAGCTGCTGAACATCATGAACAATGTTCACCACCCTCTGCACAGCACCATCACCAGGCAGAGGAGCTCATTCAGCGGCAGACTGCTGTCCCAGTCCTGCTCCACAGACAGACTCCGAAAGTCTTTTGTTCCTCAATCCATAAGACTGTTCAACTCCTCTCAGCACAGCAAACTAAAGACTCTGTGAAACTTTTTCATTCCGGCCACTCTGGCCACACCATGGACACACCCCCAGCTATGGACACACTCTCAGACTTGCTGATGCCTAGAACACTTTTTATAGTTCTACCATATTTTGCACTAGTAGTTCATTCACTAGTTAATTCATCTACTGTTTACGTATCTTTTGCACTGTTTACGTATCTTTTGCACTGCTTAATTTAAGTTATTATATAACTGTGTATTTGCACTTTCTGTTTGGCTGACATCAGTTATCCTCACATTATGCACATCAACTGGTGTTCACTGTCTATTGTGTTCAACTGCACTACCTCCATTCTCCATCTCCATTACACACACACACACAAAGACTGTACATTTACACTGTATATTCTATTTCTTATTTGATTGTATTTATATGTATCTTTATATTTTATATTTTATCTTTTTTAACTTTGTGTATTGTGTAACCTGCTGCTGGATGCCAAGAATTTCCCCCCGGGGATCAATAAAGTATCTATCTATCTATCTATCTATCTATTTGTGAGTGTGTGTGTATGTGTTAGTGTGTATTTGTGAGTGTATGTGTGTGTGTACGTGTTAGTGTGTGTAAGTGTGTGTATGTGCGTGTGTGTGTGTGTGTATATATGTGTGAACGTGTGTGTGTGTGTGTGTGTGAGCGTGTGTGAGAGCATGTGTGAGAGCGTGTTTGTGTGTGTGTGTAAGTATGTGTGTGTGTCTGTGTGTGTGTGTTTGTGTGTGTATATATGTGTGAACGTGTGTGTGTGTGTGAGCGTGTGTGAGAGCATGTGTGAGAGCGTGTTTGTGTGTGTGTGTAAGTATGTGTGTGTGTCTGTGTGTGTGTGTTTGTGTGTGTGTGTTTCTGTGTGTATGTGTGTGTATGTGTGCGTGTGTTTGTGTGTGTGTGTGTGTATGTGTGTGTATGTGTGTGTTTGTGTGTGTATGTGTGTGTATGTGTGTGTTTGTGTGTGTATGTGTGTGTTTGTGTGTGTATGTGTTTGTGTGTGTGCGTGTTTGTGTGTGTGTGTGTTTGTGTTTGTGTGTATGTGTGGGTGAGCGGAGTGGGGGAGTGCATGTGTGAGTTCGGGTCGGGAATCGGGTCAGGATTTTTCATTTTTGCAAATCCTGAAGACTTTGTGAATAGAAAGCCTACTGCCTGCTGACCGGCGTCGGAAAGCGGAGACGCCTCTGTTTACTAGCCGTAACTATAAAATAAAATATACTTAATACGTGCACAGACTATTAGTTACTAGATATATATTTTTTCTGAAATTTATAAGGATTTATATTTATGCTTACTACACGGACTTACTCCTATTAACATTAACACAGGAGATGTTTTGCCGTTTAAGAATTAGACAGAAGAAAAAGATAAATCTAATTTATTTCACTTCGCTATTATTTAACTGAAATTCGCTTTTATATTTGAAATAATCGGCTGCTCGTTTGGGCAGTTAATCGGACATCCTTCCCCTCTGCAGGACAAACGACGAATGATGAAGCAAAAATTCAGCCGATTATGAAATTCAGCAAAGCAATCGCAAGGAGCATCACACGCGGGGACACTGGGATTGCTGCTGATTCCTTATTTTTTTTTCTAAACGATTATTGGTTAACATTTGGGACATAATGTTAACTTGTCATTAACTTGTCTGCTTGCTGACATATGTTTAGATACTCATAAAAAATATTTAATAACTTATTACCAGAGGTGGAAAGTAACGAATTACATTTACTCATGTTACTGTAATTGAGTAGATTTTATGAGTAATTTGTAATTTTTAAAGTAGTTTTTCAAATAGGTAATTTTACTTTTACTAAAGTACATTTTGACACAAGTAATTGTAAAAAGTACTCCCCATTACTGAGTAAAAAATAAAATGAAAAAAAAAACAAAGGAAAAAAAACAATTGTCTGAATAAAAAAAATTAAATTGGTGCAGATGCGCCGGTGCACGGATGCTTGCGCGTGGAATAACGAGGCAATGACGTCCTCATAATAAATTACATACATTTATAATCTAAAGCTTATTAATGATGTATTGTTATAGTTAAATAATACAGTGTTTAGATTTTGCGGGCCGTCTCTACCTGCAGCCTTGCCTGTATTGCGCTTCGGCTTCGGGACCCCCGCCGCGCGATGCTGCGTCGTGAGAGCGCGCGATGCCCGTCCTGAGACCGAGCGATGCCGCTTCCTGAGAGCATGCATTGGTCCGCGGAGGTCTTCAGCTTCTTTACTTCAAGTTATTGCGATCAAAGGAAGGTATATAAAATCAGTTCCAGTCATGAATAAAGGAAATAACCCTTTTACTGATGCATGAGGACTGTCTCTGTGTTATTAAATATACTGTAAAGCATTAAATGCGTGTCAACCTAGAGTTTTGTTTATTGACTTCCAACTGTTTATTGAGTTCCAACTGTACACTGTAAAAATTAGGAAAGAAAAAAAAATGTATATAATGGAATTAGGGACAGTTCTATAAATGGCTCAAATGGCTCGCTGCGGTGGTGCCGAAGACTAGGCTGTGCCGAGCTACGCCTCCACGGCAAAATCTGGACACTGTATAATAACTGTAACACTAGAGCACTAGAACTAGAGCTAAAGTTAAAGATGTAAATAACTGATAATAATCTCAGCATCCCTGTAACAGATCATCTTAACAGAGCTTCTTAAACTGGCCACCCAGTTAGCCTTCTTTTTCTATGTAATATTATAATTTTATTCTCGAAGTCGGGTATTTTTTTACAGTGCTCTGGCGTACCTTCAGTGTCACTTTCGTCTCCAGGCAAATTTTTATTTGAGATTGTGCTGTGCTCTTCGTCATAAAGGGTGCTGAGATGAGAGGGGTATCATTTCGGCAGATGTAAATATCAAGTATTCAGATTTGAACTTGGTTATCTTCGCAGATTTTACGATTAAGCTGTGTTTAACATGTTCTCAATGATCATTATGGCTAAAATGCCTTAATGCTAAAAGTCCTACAAGTTATTTAGTTCTGCAATACCAGTCTTTCTTTCGTTATATACAACTAAAGTAGCACTGTCTAACAGGAGTCTTTGTTTGGCTTTATATCTTGTTGTGTTCTGACTGAAATATAAATATTAACGGACAGCACGAGAGTAACCTCTATAGCGCCCACATGTTTACCAGACGCGTGTGCACGCAAACGAGAGTCGGATTCTGCCTGGGATTTAAAATTCGGCACACCTGTTATATATATTATGATTTAAATACATTTAATAAAATTATATCTCACGCTTTTCATCCAAGCCGTCCACTCAGCTCAGAGCGCCTCTTTAAGTGCTCGATTCATGCTGATACGCAGCTGCCCTGGATTAAGCTTTAAGTTTATTTGGGTGAGTAAAGCACGTGTAAAGCTCGTTGGCCCAAACAAAAATATATTAGATGCAAAAAAGCACTTTTACTTTTACTTCAATAGAATTTTAGCAAAGTAAAGGTACTTTTACTTAATTACACCATTGTCCCTTATTGGCCAAGACAAACAAGACCCGCCCCCGTCCTATTACTGATTGGATGGAAGGCTTGCGTTGAGCTTTAAATGGTGTGAACACACCAATTTTTTTTTTTTTTTTTTTTTTTTTACAGAGCCACGCTAGGCCGGATTTCTGGCGCGGCGCCCGAACGCTATCACCCCTGTACATACGTCTGCTATGTGCAGGTGTGATGTATCACAGTATAAACCAATAGGGAGTCAGAATGTTACATGTTTATGCTTCTCTACATCCAATCACAATCAGATTCTTGACACTTCTGAGTATAGCTGTATGGAAAGTTGTATAGTTAATCAAATGCATGTCAAGGAGTAGAACAGTTTGGGAAAAGTACAGTATGTATATGTAAAAAACCTTTAAAACTATTCCAATAAAATAACAGCAGCCAGAGTCTGAGAGAGAACTTTACTATACTTTACTATACTGTCTCTGGGTGGATCTGATTTCACTTCTAGTGAAGGAGACTCATCTTAATTGATGAGAGAATTAAATTTTTATTTAATAAAAACAAATAAAATCTGCCTTGTGTTCTTTTCCAGCTGCATGTGACCTAGCTGAGTTCATGCCTTTCCGCTATCACTTTGTGAATATAAATAAAAACTGGACTGAAGCTCAGAGCTACTGCAGACAGACCTACACTGATTTGGCCACCATCAACAACGTGGAGGAGATGAACAAGCTAAAATCCACAGTGGAAGGTAAAGTTGTGCACTACGCATGGACTGGCCTGCAGAAAGGAGACGGTCAGAAATGGCAGTGGTCTCTGAATGATAATTCTGCGTACTATAACTGGAGTTCTGGAGAACCAAACAACGCTGCCAACAGCAACTCCTGTGTCAACATGTATGCAAATGGAAAGTGGAATGATGACAATTGTCTCACTTCATTCGCCTTTGTGTGTTACACAGGTAAGACCTGTGCTGTATATGAGGTAGCATTCTTCACCTAGTCCTAACTGTAGCTCATTTATTAAATATAAAATGGTAACGTCACCAGGGTTGTTTGTCAACTTTATTACAACATTGAGAGAGACAGGGATAATCGCCAACAAGCAATAGTTTTATCTTAAAATGGTGACCCACCTTAATGTACTGTAATGTATATGGCTAAGAGCAGTGAATGCCAGTATTGCACGATAATGGCACTCTGACAATCTTTCACATAAGCATTATAACTATACATGTAAAAAAAGACTGACATTATATTCGACTGACTTAAAATGTATTATACCACAGTAAGTTCCAACCCTGCAATGTAATTGGCTGAGAGGCACTTTATGAGTGACATTATCAGCCGGTAATGCACTGTAACCGAAGTTCTCAATGTATTATTCCGCCACTGCGATGTCATTATACACCACTGGGAGGCACTAGATCCTATAGGCACAGTGCAGAAATGCCACGTCTCCAATAGGCGGCTGAGGCAAAGACGCGGTCCCATAATTAAATAATCCCATACGCATTATTACAAACATTATCAGCCAACAATATCATGTTAAGAGGTGCTGTTATTTAAAATAAAAGCTTAATGGTAGATATTTTCCAGTTAATAAAGCGTATTTTAAGCTGAATGTAAATTATGGGACCCTTGTAATTCCGCAGGTCTTGCTGCTGGGGGGCGCCGAAGTAAACAAAACTTTGATTCTTAAAAAAAAAACATTTCTTTCAAAGTCAAACAAGAGCTGGACTTTAATCTGCACAGATTTTTTATCTGGGTGGGTGGGTGGGTGAAGCGCTTCCATTGAGTGTTAACCAAACAGATCATATTTTTCTCGTCCTCTTTAACACTTTCAAATCTTTCAATAAACAGCAATAATGGTACTGTGGCATAATCACAGGAATACATTCGAAGTTTGTGCTATATTGTGTAATATTGGCACAGTGATATAGCGGTTTCATGTATTATTGCTTGATTTTACACTTTCAACATTCCTGCTCTAACGTGGGATGTTGGCACCAGTGCTGTTGACCACAGCACACCAGTTCCTACTATTTCCATCTGTTGTATTACCAAAATCCTCCAGGGCAATATTGCTTAATTGTAACTTTCTTTTTTTAGGGCAAAAAACAGCAAATAATTTAGTTTTGATTAGTGAGAAAAAAACATTTGCTGATGCTCAAAGCTACTGCAGAAAAAACTACAGCGATCTGCCCAGTGTGAAGAGCATCACTGACAACCAGAAGGTTCAACAAGCTGCCGGTGGAAACACTGTTTGGATTGGATTGTTCCGAGAGTCCTGGAAATGGTCGGATCAGAGTAACTCTGTGTACAGAAGCTGGAGAAGCGGACAGCCAGATAATTTAAAAGGAAATGAAAGCTGTGTCGCACTGGGGAAAAATATAATGGACCACTGGGATGACTGGAAATGTGAAACAAGCTTCCCCTTCATCTGCTATGAGAGTGAGTTTTATTTTTATTTAATCAGAAATATATACATATACACTTATTAACGCACAGTTAACTCACCAAGAAGTTAATGGTTGAAAAACGATTATTTTGTATGTGAGTGTAATGAAAAAGTTTGGGCATCCCTGATCATTTTCTTGTTTTTCCTTTATAAATCATTGGTTGTTTAGATCAGCGATTTCAGTACAACATATCATATAGCAGACCCTGACAGAAAAAATACCTCAATATTTAGTAGATCCTCCTTTTGCAGAAATAACAGCATCTAAACGCTTCCTATAGCTTCCAATGAGAGTCTGACTTCTGGTTGAAGGTATTTTGGATCATTCTTTTTTTTACTAATCATCTCCAGTTCAGTCAGGTTTGATTCAGGTTTCTGATCATGAACAGCTGCTTAAAATCACACCACAGATTTACAATAATATTCAGGTCTGGGCACTGAGATAATCTGAGATGATCATTCCAGAACATTGTTCTTGTTCCTCTGCATGAATGATTTAGTGGATTTTCAGCAGTGTTTAGTGTTTAGGGTCGTTGTCTTGTTGAAGTATCCAGCCCCGGCGCTTTAACTTCAACTTTCTCACCAATTCTGAATCTGCTGATATTGACTGGAATCCATGAGACTCTCAACTTTAACAAGATTCCCAGTACCTGCACTGATCACACAGCCCCACAGCATGATGAACCACCACCAAATTTTACTGTGGGGAGCAGTAAAGTGTTTGTGTTGGAATGCTGTGTTCTTTTTCCTCCATGCATTCAAATAACCACCCTCCAAATAACTCTAATAATTTTAGTTTCATCAGTCCAGAGAACCTCATTACAAAATGAAGTTGGCTTGTCTAAATGTGCTTTAGCATACCTCAAGCGACTCTGTTTGTGGCGCAGAAAAGGCTTCTTCTGCATTTCTCTCCCATACAGCCTCTCCTTGTGTAAAGTGCGCTGAATCATAAATAGTGAATAGTGAACGATGCACAGTGACTCCATCTGCAGCAAGATGATGCTGTAGGTGTTTGGAGCTGGTCTGGAGGTCTGTATGTTGACTATGACTGTTCTCACCATCCTTCACCTCTGATTATCTGAGATTGTTCTTGGTCTGCCACTTCAGGTCTTAACTAGAACTGTGCCTGTGGTTCTTCCATTTCCTCACTCTGTTTCTCACATCCTTCCTCTAAACCATGATGTTGAACAATCTTTGTTTTCAGGTCATTTGAGAGTTTTGTTTTGAGGCTCTCATGTTGCCACTCTCTTCAGAGAAGATGCAAAAAGGAGAAGTACTTGCAATTGTCTATCTTAAACCTTTCTCATAATTCTCATAGGGTCAATGAGCTTACCAAACTAATTATGTGTTTCAATAATTAGTGCTAAAGCTATTCAAATCAATAAAAAAATCCCCAAATGAATTCCCCTGCCTAGTTGTGTTTAAATAATTATTGCACACTTTCTGCAAATCCTATAAACTTTATTTCACTTCTTAAATATCACTGTGTTCCTCTACTATATGATGTATTTAACTGAAATTGCTGATCCGAACAAGCAATGATTTATAAAGGACAAACATTCCCCTATGTAGGTACCGTTTCAATTAACATGTTACTGATTTTTGTTTACTCGCTTTCAGATAAGCTGATCTTGATCCAGCAGAATCTGAGCTGGGCAGAAGCTCTGAGATACTGCAGAGAGAATCATGTGGACCTGGTCTCAGTTCACTCTGAGGAGATCCAGCTCTGGGTGGAGGATGTGGCTCAGAATGCCTCCACTGATCATGTGTGGCTGGGCATGCGTCACACCTGCACTCAGGGATTCTGGTTCTGGACGAGTGGGTTTTCCGTCTGCTACCAGAACTGGGCTCCAGGTAACGGGACAGAAGGTGAAGACTGCAGTCCTGTAGAGAGAACCGGAGCGGTGCAGGCTAGAGGAGATCAGCAGTGGGTCAGCCTGCCTGAGAACCAGACTCTCAACTTCATCTGCATCAGATATGAAGGTTAACTGAGTTGTTTTATGGAGAAGGTGCATCATTTTAATGTTAAACATTCCATGGTAAATCCCTTTATATACTTGATATCACTCAGAACTATTCTTCTCTCAGGTATTTTAGAAATAAACTGACTTCAAATATATTTCTTCTTCTGGCCCCCAACAAAAAAAGTTTGGACACCCCTGCTCTATTCTGTGTGACGGGTGGTTGGGTTGAGCTTCACTGTAAAAAAAAAAAAAAAAAAAGTTATTTTACAGGTTTTGCCACTATTTTGTTTTTTTCTTTGAATATAAACAAAAAATTACAAAAATAAACTTGTGTGTGAGTTTAATATACAGTCATTTCTAAATGGAATGTATATTTTTAATGCCATTTTTTATATTTAAGAGCTTTTAACTGGCAGTTATACAGAAACTAACTGTGAAAAATAAAGTTTACATTGTTAAAAAAATTGTCGTGTCAATTGATTATAAAATGTAAAAATATTCTGTGATTAACTGTGATTAATCGCACTTGTTCTTCTTAGGACACGAGTTTTATAGTGGATATTTAAATGTAAATAAGCATGTTACCGCTTCTTTAGGACCCATTACCACCTGATCCCACCTAAATTTGCTTGTTTTAAGCCCGCGCAACATACACTGTGTGTGTGTGTGTGTGTGTGTGTGTGTGTGTGTGTGTGTGTGTCGGTCCATCCTCCGCTTTGATATTTATTAGTAATATCTAATTACTAATAAAAAAGCTTTACAATGGCTAACTTAAAACTGATACTGCTTCATTTTTTCTTTGCAGCTTTCCTTGAGTGCCAGTCATACTCAAAGTTCATTTTAGTTATCAATCTCTTTAATCAATTTCTTTAAGTTATTCTCAGAGCTGAATGCATTGATCAAGATTTAAGTATTGATTTTAACCAGATTAAAAATCTTGTACACGTGAATTGAGGCCTTCACATTGGATAAAGGGTCTGATTAAATAAAATTTAATTCAACTAAATTAATCATTGTTATTATTATTATTATTATTATTATTAATGATAATAATAACCTTACTGATTGATTAGTTGTTTTTATTCTCTTCTTTATGCATGAAAATCATTGCGTGATTATAATAATCTAGACTATTTATTAATTGGTGGGATTTTTCTACATGTATATGTGGTCCTGCTCCTGCATGCTTGGATTGATTAAACTCCCGCTCACTTCAATAACAATTACATTCACTCCCGCGCTGCAATGTATTCTGACCTTCTACCTGCACCTTCGCTGCTGTTTTTTTCTTCCTCCGACTAGTCGACTGCTCCCCACACTGCCACAGTTTATTCAACCCCTGTTAAGCGGTGTGGTTGGTTTTGTTGGGTGCCCAACCTCCTTAAACCTCTGATCCTAGAATCGATCCTGGTTTAAAAGCTTTAAAAATGATGTCTCTTGTGCTGAAACATTTGCTATTGTTCTGTGTTGAGAAAAATAGTAAATTCATTAGTATTAGTATTCATTAAATATTAAATATTTATAAACTCTGATTTTGCTCAATATGAACCCATTCATTTTGGAATCACTCGGGAGCCCCCTTTGGTCATCAAACAAACCCAAAGACATTCTGAAATGGGTATTCAGAACCAATACAAACAGCGAAAAATCAGCAATGTGTTACTAAATTGCTAAATCATACAGTTAGGTTAGGTAGTAGGGACATTCCAGGATTTTGGTACATTTCCTGTCCCACCACCTAAATTTCAAATGTACATATCCAAAATATCTAAATGACTATTTTTTGTGAAAATGTACTTGTTATAAGACAAACTGTAAAATATGGTGGAAAAATAAGCTCCTTAGATATTATTCAAAAGACCGAACACCTTTGGACCACCTCAAAAAATGGCCGTTTTCTCTTGTCCCACACATTGGGTGACCAACTCCTTTGGCAAATTTAACAATTAAATAATTGTTAAATTATTTAAAGCTCTAAATAAATGACTTCCTCTTGTATATTGTTGATCTGCATCTCCTTTACTTATGAAAACAACTTCTTTGGTCTACATTGTTTTGCATGTTACCGTTTTTATGCTATTAATTTGTGTCCCACAACATGCGCTCAACCCTGTTACCATAAGGAATTTTACCTGCAGAGAAAGAGTTAAAAATATTTGTCTACTGGCACAAAGGAAGTGACATCACAAGGACATTTTCTGCCCACATGGTAAGACGAAGAGTAAGCGCTCTAACAATTTTTAAACGTTTTTTTCAAAATATGTTTGTCCAAGTTGTGTGTGTCACTCAGTGAACTCAACCCTGTTACTCATATTGTAAGACTAATAATGAGTAGAGTCAAAATTTACTTTATATACTTATATAACCATGTTTGTCCTTGATCTTGTATACATAGCTAAATTTTACAGTTAGCATCTGTTCCTGGGGTAAACCACAACTTAGCCTAGATTTGCAACCCTGTTACTCGCAACCCTGTTACTGTAAGTTACCAAATATATTGCATTATCTAATTAAAAAAACTGCTTTGATACCTGAGCTTGACAAATCAAACTTTTTGATAGTCTATTACCTGTATTTAATAAATATATGACTAAAAATGATCAAATTGAAGATCAAATTTTCAGAAGTGACCACCCCTGAAATGTACCAAAATCCTGGAATGTCCCAGTAAAAGTGGTGGTGTAGGTACCAAGTTTGCAAAAGTTTGAGACGGTGTGGATTAAAAGTCTGTGTAGAGCTAGGACATCTTTTTTGAGACAATATTCTTAATTAAATTCAAATTTGAACAATATATAGCTCAGAAAAAAAACTCCTTTATATAATCTGGTGTGCACTGCCCGCACAAATCTCCATCACAGTGCATGTTAAGAGGTGTAGGGAGCTGCACAGACAGGCTAGAATCATTTCAGCTCACATCAGATTTCTGTGGAAGAGTACAGGCCCTATTCCTGTAAACATCACGTAAAGTTCAGTTATCATACTGTAATCCTGACATCTTTAACATTTATTGTGTCGTGTATCGCTGTCTCTTTGCTGTGAAGATGCTTGAAGATGGGGAAGAAGACTCCGCAGACTCTGCCTTAGGTGTAATACAATTATTTATTACAAAGACTTAGTCCTATAGGCTATGCTTGGAGAGAGATGTTGCCCAATACTGATGACCCTGCTCTCTCTCCTCACAGGACTTGGGGACCTGTTTATATAGAATTTCATGGTATACATCTGGAAACACTTAATCATGCTCTAGGATCAGAGACATCCATAGAAGGGGTCTTTCTAATGGTTAGATACATTACTGAAAAGAATATAGATAAAAAATATATAAGCTGAAAATTATATCAATAGGTTACTCTGTGGTCTCTTGGGAAAAGAGATGTTTTTTTATGGCAGCTTTCTGGATGATGTGTAAAAAGATGCATTTAGTTATTTAGAACTTGTTCTTTTTAACCATGATGTTGCATGTTGATTTGGATAATATTACTCACCTTAATATCTGCATATCTAATAAACACAACTCCAAATCAGAAAATAAAAAGAAAGCACTGTTTTTATTTACAGTGTTTCCCAAAATGCCAGAGCAAGTCCATAATAGAAAGGCTTAAGAAAAACGCACATTCACAGCATTTACAGGCTTCCCTGCACCATTTACATAGCAATCCGCCAATGTCAGAACGCACCTGGCTCTTAAAGGTAATAGCAAGTGACACACCCAATGATTACTTATGAGAATTAGTATGTGTGTTTTTCTCTCAGGGACCTCAGGGAGTCACAGATGTTGCTTCTTTTAAACTCATAAATCCGAGTAAGCATATTTAAATAATGAGAAACTATGCCTTGCAGTATGTGCAGTATGAGCCCTATCCAACCCCTATTTAGAAATTCATGATTACTGCCACACACTGATCTTATCTGTAAGTGGCATTACCAGAATCTTGCCCAGACTTGTATTATCTTAAAGCACAATTTAACAATATCTATGCAGCTCCTTCCAGCACATTCCTGGACCTTTCATTTTGTTAATCAGATGCTGGCAGGAGACCCTCCAGACAAGGACTACAGTATAAAAGGGCTCTGCATGATCTTTACTCACAGCTCACCTCAGTCTCGCCTCATTCTGCTTTGCCTTCATCAACAGGACAACTCTTCCAAGAACCATGAACAAGATCATCGTCTACGAGCATTCTCACTTCAAGGGCCTCAGCAGAGAGTTCACCTCCGATGTCAGCAATTTAGTTGCAGAAAATTTTAACGACTGCGTCTCTTCTGTGAAAGTGATCGGAAATCCGTGGGTGGCGTACGAACATTGCAATTTTGATGGCTCCTTTCAAGTCTTTGAAGAGGGTGAATATGGCACTGTGGGCAGCAATGATGTCATTTCTTCACTACAGTTGGTGTCGGAGGATCTGACTAATCCTCAGATCACCCTTTATGAGCACGCACACTATCAGGGCAGGCAGACGGTTCTCAGGAATGAGACCAACTTGTGTCATGGCAGTCTCAATGATGTTGCATCTTCTCACAAGGTGCAGAGAGGAGCATGGATCCTTTATGAGCATGCAGATAAAACTGGGCATAGAATGTTGGCCAGATCCTCTAAGGATGTGCCTGATTATGGCCACTTCAACGATAAGCTTTCCTACGTGGTTCCTCTGAAGCCGGGAAAAAAATGATGAAGAGAAGATCTAGACCAGCAGTAGGTATGACGCATTGCAATCAGATTTGTCATGAATTAGTTTTTATTTGAATTAATATTTTAATAAAATAGTACTATATTATTGATTTATTCATTGTGAGACTGTAACAGTATTCTGTTTTTGACCATTTTTCATTTCCAGTGTCCCTTACTGGTGTGGGGTGTTCACATTCACTGGGCTTCTTGAGGGTACTGAGGCAGGCGAGGATCCTGTGACATGCTGAGACCATCATACTGCTGTTTTCTCTTCTAATCTTCTTCTGATGTGCTTTCATTTTACTTAATGCTATCAGCTAATTAAACCTTTGTGTGTGCTTTGTATTTTATTACTAAAGAAAGCAATAATCAAATAAATCAATATAATAAACAGCAACAAATTTTCAGTCTCTTTGATACAAGCTCTTACTCGTGTCCCAACTCTAGCAGTAAAAGGGAAATACCTTGAAATGCTTGATGTTTAATCCTTTACGACTAAGGATATGCCAAGAAACACCCATTTTATTTCTTGGCCCAAAAAATAAGAACCAGTCCAGCTCAGATCTCTGGGTTATCAGTCTGTCTCATAGTCCAGTCCAGTGGTTCCCAACTGTAGTGGTGGAGCACCCCCTGTCCTGCGTATTTTTGAGGGATCCAGCTTTAAAACACTTCTTTTAGCCAGAATATTAGATGAGTAGCCTGATTAGGTGCCAGATACCCTGCCAGGGTGACACACAGATTTCAGCCCTCTTTAAGTTGGCTTTATTGGTATTAACCCTCTAACAGACTAACATTTTTCTCTCTATTCTACATGATATTACACGCCTGTATATTTAATATTTCGATTAAAGCATTACATACAACAGTATAATTTTGGATAATAATTGATGCTGAAAATCCTAATTGTAACTATAACGAAAAATCATAAAATTGTTGATTTCCTAAACTTTTAACATTTTAAATTAAAAATCAAACTGTTTTCCAGTCCTTTCATTTGGTTAGTTTTTGTGTTTATTTTCAAACATGTAGATTTTTTTCCTCTAGTTTCTTCTAAAAACAGATCTTAATTTATTATGTGTTTTAAGAGTAGAGAGTGAAGAAGTGAACAGCTTATCCAAGTATCCAGAAACTCCAAAACCCTCAAGAGTTTTTAGAATTTAAATAACTAATTTTACTGTACAAAAAAAGGGTTTTGTATCCCCTTCACCTGTAGCCCGTAAATGTATCAAGGTCTGTTAAGGAGATTAAATACCTGTGTAAAGGATGGTAAACAGAATGGCAACCCTACAGCAAGAAGTGAGGGGAGTACTGTGGATTTATGCAGAGTACAGTTGTATGCAGGGACCACTTGATGCAGGTGGTCCATTCATTTCTCTTTTTCTTTGTGTGCAGTATCTGCAGGAGTGGTAAATTAAATCTCTCAGCAGAGGGATGGTAATCAGAAGTTCTAGAGTGATCCAGCTCGTTTCACCTCTCAGCATCGGTTGAGGTATAACTTGAAGGTGTAGCCAAACCAAGGGATGGAATAATTGAATATTCAGAATAAAGATGTTCTGCAGTCTGACCAGACTTTTTTCATTGTTTTATGATGGAAAATCTTGTGAAGTTTTCAACTAGCACCAAAATATACTCATATTCTCACTGGCTTTACATTTTATGCACCAAATCTATACAAACAAGTTCAAGCAAGTTGTTTAATGTTCCCAATAAAAACTTAATGAATTATCATGTAAAACATGACAAAAACATTACAAAAAAAAAGTTAAAGTTAAAAAAAAAAGTCCGTAAAGAAGCACATATCGATGGGTAGCATAACTCGACAGAACACAGGCAGCACTGATGCAGCCCCAGACCATGATGCTACCACCACCATACTTTAGTTCTCTTAGTTCACCTCTTAGATCACCGCCACACATGCTGTACACCAGATTTGGATTTAGATGCATATGAGCTCTTTATGGGCAGACCGCCAAACCTGGTTATCAAACACACGACTTTGGCATCAGCGGCCCAGTGCTCTGACCCGCACTGCTCTAAAGCACAGTCATACAGAAGTTAAGAACTAGATATTAGTAACCCTAATTAAACACCTGCAATTCAACAAACATGAATATCTATCCAATCGGTTTTATCTTTTATTCTTGAACCTTTATTTTTAAAACGGAAAAAAACGTTGCAGGAATAACACCTGAAGTGCTGGTGGAGTTTCACATATTAAAACTTTACTGTACAACTGAATCACATACATAACAATAATATATTTTTCTCCCTCTGTCGGCATCAGTGTGTAATACACATGGCTTGGTCTAAACTCTTCAAGTACTCTTAGTTTCTTAAAAGCCCAGTACTCCTCTCCCAAATCCTCCCCACCTCTGCAGGGATTATCCGCTACGTCCATATTGGTGGTCGAGTCTTATGTCACGAATGAGGGGGATGGATCTAAGTGCAGATATATTTAAATAATTTTAATAGATAGATAGATAAAAACAAAACAGAAAACAAAACACTGGTAGTGCAAAAAACTCACAAAAACAAGATTAGAATATATTAAACAAAGACTAAGAAAAATTAAAGAAACATGAAACTCTAAAACATAACTCTTAACATAGAATAACTAGAGAACACAAAGAATACAAAATGAACAAACTTGGCACACTTACTTAACAAAACAACAGACCTGGACTGAAGAAACAGAGATTCAAGGAACACAAACTACAAAACTGGAACAAAACAAGACAAGGAACACAGCAACAAACAGAGGAGCAGGACAGAAAATGAAAAATACAATACACAAAAGGCTAAAGGTGTGACAGTTAGAAATCTCATCTTATGGTGTACATCTTATATCTTTCCTCTTCTAAACTACCAAATATGGTAAGGCTCTGTATTGATCTTCTCATGAACTGGCCCCTCCCCTTACTCACTGGTTGTGTATAAATAAAGCATTCAGTCTTTGGATCAGTACAGCTGGGAGATCCACAGCTAAACTCTGTCTCCATTTAAAGGTAGGTTATCTGATGAATATGACACTATTACTATTCTATTAGACTTTTTAAATGCACTATAAAAGACAAACAGGAACCCAAAACTCTATGTGTGTACTACATATGTTTGTGTTGTGCGTTGTATAATATATTAGTTGGTTTCTGT
This sequence comes from Astyanax mexicanus, assembly GCF_023375975.1. Lineage (NCBI taxonomy): Eukaryota > Metazoa > Chordata > Actinopteri > Characiformes > Acestrorhamphidae > Astyanax > Astyanax mexicanus. The sequence goes on along the minus strand of NC_064428.1, from coordinate 9,088,590 downwards.
TTGGTTGACATGCATAAAGCAAGTAGTAGTGTAAAACAAATATGGTAATACAAGCATTCATAGTGGTTCTTAGCTTTTATTTTACAGGCTTTTCTTATTATTTATCATGTTACTCAGCTTTGATGGTTTGCTTTTACAGAACGTCAGGTCCACCACAGTCCCCGACCTACAATCGCCATTCAAACCTTCATTGGAAAGAGGCGGTGTAGAAAGGTAAGGTATCTAATGCAAGAGTTCCCAAACATTTGTAACAAAACTTTCAGTTGTTATGTCTGTTAGGTTGTTGGTTTTCTCTTTATTCCTTCTTTCTATGTTTTTTTGGTTCTTGGTTTGTTTTGTTTTTTTATCTTGTTAATAAATACCTCACATTTACATCCGCTCTCTGCATCCTCTCCTTGCCCCTGCTACATCCCGACATTAGGAATAATATTCGGCTCCAAATATTTAATTTATTATATATTACATTATAATTTATAATTAATACATAAAGTCAGTATCGTTCATAACATAATAAATAAGTAAGCAAATAAGCAGTGGTTGAGCCCCGCCCATTACCTCTACTATATTTTGAGCATATTTACAGGCAGAGAGTAAGTGGAGGCATGACAAGCATCATAAAGCATGGTCTTTTGCAGTCTATTTACAACCAATGTCACAACATTCATGTGTGTCATTTGCCTTTTATTGTTACATTAGTCAGCTCTTGAATGTCCAAGCAGGTTTTCAAATCCTCAAGGCAAGCTACATATGGAAAGAGATGAGTTTATGGATGGATATACTCCTCACAAACTCAAACTCACCTCATTCTGCTTTGCCTTCACCAACAGGACAACTCTTCCCGGCACCATGAACAAGATCATCGTCTACGAGCATTTTGACTTCCAGGGCCTCAGCAGAGAGTACACCTCTGATGTCAGCGATTTAGTTGCAGAAAGTTTTAACGACAGCGTCTCTTCTGTGAAAGTGATCGGAAATCCGTGGGTGGCGTACGAACATACCAAATATCGTGGGCACCTTCAAGTCTATGAGGAGGGCGAACATGCCAGAGTGGAGCGTGATAACTCAATTTCTTCACTACAGTTGGTGTCGGAGGACCTGACTAATCCTCAGATCACCCTTTATGAGCACCCATACTATCAGGGCAGGCAGCTGGTTCTCAGGAATGAGACCAACTTGTGTCATGGCCATTTCAATGATATTGCATCTTCTCACAAGGTGCAGAGAGGAACATGGCTCCTCTATGAGCATGCAGATAATACTGGGCAAATAATTGTGGCCAGATTCTCTCAGGATGTGCCTGATTATGGCCACTTCAACTTCCATGACAGGCTTTCCTACGCTGTTCCTCTGAAGCCGGGAAAAACTGGCATATCTGCAGAGGTCCTCTGGGACAAGAAGGAGGAACACGTTCAGTCCGTTGTCATCGACTCCATAAGCTCTGTGAATCGTTCATCACAAGAGCGTACCTTCACCACGGAGATGGGTCGAGATTACGCGTCTGTCACTGACAGTTTCAACTTTAGCAACAGTACAGAAATCAAATAGGGAACATCCTTTGAAATTAATGTGGAGATGGTTAAAGCGCAGAGCAACTTCTCTTTGAGTAACACCTTCACTGTGGAGTGGGGGAAAAGCAACACCAGAACCGAGAAGAAGAGTGTTCGTATCTCCCTGCCGAACACCGTCTCTCCGAACACCAAGCTCACTGTGAATGTGGTGAGGAAGCAAGTGAGTGTAAAGGTTCCGGTCAAGCTGATCATCACCACGGGTTCTCAGTGTAAGGAGGAGTATGGAGAATACAGGTGTCAGTCTGGAGAATCTATCACCACCGAGTACGATGAAGAGAAGATCTAGAACAGCAGTAGGTATGATGTATTGAATACAGAACAAATGTCACTAAATGCAGTGCTATATAGTTGTATACATATTGAATGTGTGTGTGTGTGTGTGTAATGTGTTTCTCATTTCCAGTGTCCCTTACTGTTCACATCCACGTGGCTTCTCAAAGATACTGTGGCTCCAGAGGATCCTGTGACACGCTGTGACCATCATACTAATGTTTTCTCTTCCAATCTCCTCTTGATTAATTTTATTTTACTTAATACTGTAAGCAAATAAACAACATTGTGTATGCCTTGCCTTTTACATCTAAGAAAATCAGCAGTAATCAAACAAATAAATACAATAAACAATACAATAAATTCTCTAATCAAAGATTCTTTGACCTTTATGATTCAAGCACACATTTGACCTTGATATACTTGATATAAAATCCTGTATGATCATGGATAAGCCAGAAAAACACATCTGTAATAGAGCAGATACCAAGATACTACAGAAATATCTGAAAATAGAAGTACCAGTAAATAGAAACAATAACAATTATTACCCTACAGAGGTAATAAGTACAATTCATAAGCATTTAAGTATTTTAGTATAAATATTAATATTCCATCTCAGGTAAAGGGCTGCTATGTTACCTGGGTACCTGTTAACACCATTATTATTATTATTATTATTATTATTATTATTATTATTATTATTATTATTATTATTATTATTATGCGGTGCTAGTTGCAATCTTACACTCTGTCAACAGTCTATTTTACGCCTTGCGCCCACGCCTTTAAATTAGCATCAGAGTTTAGGGTACACCACTCACTGATTAAAATCCAGACAACAGTCAACAGTCAATCGCCAAATCCTATCTTAGCCAAACAGGAGCTCCGTGCAGTGCTGTATACTCTTAAACAATCTCGTAATTAACAAGATCCAGTGATGTTCAGGAGAAAATGTACACACAACAAAAGGCTGCAGCTTATGGCTATATGTTAAAAAAGTGGTTGACTGCATGTTCAAATAATTCAGATATTTACATATAATTAATATTATATATTTTTTAAAAGATGCAAAGCTCTTTTAAAAAGACCCAATGCTGAAAGTGATCAAATTTACTATCATGCAATGTATTAAACAAATGGATAAATGATGAACCAAACAGAATTGGGAAAAAGTGGTTTATATTAATATTCACATTATTAACTAAAAAAAACAGGGGACAATACTCATTCCTGTAACCGGCACTCACCCCCTGTTGGAACTCACTCCTTTTACTGGCACTTACTCCTGTTACTGGAACTCATTCCTGTTACTACAACTCACTCTTGTTACTTTTTACAGGACTGAAAATAACAGGAATGAGTTTTTAGCATAGAATTAGCAAAAACATGAAAATTGGCTAAATGGTGGCTATGCTAATAGCATGAGTACACTGAGCACATTCTAGTGATTTTCCCCAAAAAAATATTTTAAAAATGAAGAAATAAGATTTAAGAATTCATTTAGGTAACAGGAATGAGTGTTGATTGTGTTTCTCAGTCATCGTTACAATAAGGTCAAATATACAGAAAAACTAATGAGTAAACTAAATGGTCTTCTCATGATCTTCAGAAAAAAAAGCTGATGTCACTTCCTTTTAAAGATGTGACTTGTAGATGTTCCAGATGTTTCAGATGGGGTAATGTGTTACGGTAACAGGAATGAGTTAAAACCAAAGGACGCAACTAAAATGTGTATTTTAACACAATGCAATTTTTTTAAATAATTGTATTTCATGTTAAAGTTTATAGTTATGAAAATAGAGTGGGGACAGGTAATAAATTCTATTTTATCAGTGTTCTAAGTAGTTTTTATTAATGTATTTAATTACGTATTTTGCAATTAGGTGAATGTACAATACACTATGTTTAAGTTAAGTTTTTTACACATTTATACGTCATTTTCTGGGGACAGAAATGGCAGTGATTTAATGGAATATGCCATATGTTACTGACCCACATATTTATAACAAGAAACACTATGTAAACCCACAGTCTGTATCAGAGATTCAGCACCAGTAGCTATTACTATTATTATAATACAATACTGGCCCTCAGAGAACGTTTAACATGAAAATTTAAACATTTTAAAATTTAACATTTAAAATGTAAACAAATAAGTGATTAAATATATACTGTTTGTATGTACTGTGTGTACATGTCACTGATTAAATATGCGCTACACCGCGCTGAACTTAGTTCAGAATCAGCTTCTTATCACACACCGCGGCTTTCCTCTCACTCATTCCCGCAGCTTCACAGCGCTGCTTTAAACAGTGCACAGACTTCAATAGCGGAGCAAAGCGCGCTGCGAAACGAGACGAGTCATTGGATAAATGTCCCGCCCATCGGACGCTCAGCGTCTCTGGGGGTCTATGGAGCAGTGGGCTGGCCTCGGCCGGCCCGGACGCTCAGCTTCTGCATGATGATTGGATGATCTGTCTGAGGCGGAGTCCCTTTTTGATTGACAGCGAAATGAGCGAATCAGCAATCTTTTAGTGTAAAAATCCGTGTTTTTCAGCTGTCTGAAAAAACAGGTATTTTCAGCTGTTCTGGTATGATAAAGTGAGCTGGCTGACTGGAAGTGCTGTAACAAATAAAATGTACTGTTGGCCATTCCTCTTGATGAAACTATCTCAGGACATAAATGAACAGGGGCCAGTATTAAGTATTGTGTTATCATTAAAAATAATTAAAATAATTTAAATTAATAAAGGGATTATTACAGGAAATTAAAACTGTCCAAAAAGGAACTAAATTTACCTGCATTTTTTCCAACTTTTTTTGCTTTTTTTTTTTTGCGTAATGTTTTTTTTACTCATCATTTTATGTTTATTCATGTCATAGCATATTTTTTATGTAATTTTTTGTACACCTTTTTGTTGTGTAGTGAAAACTTGAGAATAATGCATTCTGTTTACAAAAAAAAAAAATCTCAGGGAGAGTAGAATTTACGTATGAATAAAACTGCATATGTTAAGATGTAGGCCGAAATTGAGCTTCCCCTCCTTGAAAGACCAGCATCCGCCACTGTATTATGATTATACTCTATGATAAAAACGGCTCAGGGACTTTTTTTGTTTGCCCATCAAACATTTATTTAATTACATAGATATTTTAGATAAATAGTCACACATCTTCCAATCAGATGTAGATCATTAATACAAGAATACATAGAGCATATACGTTTGACTGTAAATCAAAAAGACACAGACCAACAGACTCTGCAACAGAGGGGTTTTATTGTGCTGATTTTGTTGCCATAACTTAACCTTAACCTAAAACGTTGAGTCGTGTTGGAAGGTCAGACGTTTTGACGTGAATTGTTTCTCTCCACCAATAAAAGAAAAGATGGATAGATCCTCTCAATCACTTGATTATGAAACATGGGATCATAAAAAAGGCACTTCAAGTACAAATCACATCAGAACACACATCACAGCTCCCCACCCATAACACCCATCAAACCCAACACATTCATTCCCACAATGCCCTGTAACCTTTAGATACTACTGTATGGTACTGGAGAAGTTGTACTGTAGAAGTTGTAGTGCAAAAATTATACATTCAGTCCTGCTGGTTGAGCAGATCAATCTGCTGTAAATCTGTTGTAGATCTGAGTGTTCATGGCTTTATTCACAGTATCTAGCTGGTCACTCTGAGGTAGTGATGGGCAGATGAAGCCTCATTGGGTGTATGGCACATTTCCCAAACTGTATCGACACTGTGTTGAAACTGTGTTGCTGTATCACTTAATGGCGACATCTGCTGGACTAAGAAAGTCATTGCAAGCAACTGCGCGAGGAAATGCATCGGTCACGTGGTTTTCCTTAAAATGATACGCGGTCCGACACAGGGGTTCGCCTTGTTTGCTCGGTGCATGCGCCGAGGTTTCAGTGTCGTCAGACCCATCGCTACCAAACGATACAGGAAGTGTATCGGTCACATGGTTTTCCTTAACTTGATACGCACCGACACGGGGTTTCGCCTTGACAGCTCGACGCATGTGTCGAGGTTTCAGGGTTGTCAGACCCATCACTACTCTGAGGTACTGTAGTGCAGGAAGTGCTGTGTTTCTCTCCACAGCAGGGGGGGGCAGGACTCTCATTTCCGGGCGTTGTCGTAATTGGCTGCAAACCAATCACACGTCTCCTTGATGGCTGAGGAAAGAGAGCAGAAATTAATCTACTTCTGTGGATCTGCATCCAAAAATATATATCACAATAATGTCAAAAGTCGGGGGCGCAAAAATACCATGTGAAAAAAATTAACCAGTGTGTTTTAACATTTTGCGTGTGTAAATTAACTTAAATGTGAAATTTACAAGCAAAAAAAGGGAATCGTGTGCACGCTGAAAGGAATATCGCTCTAGAGCTTCATTTTTCTCCTTTCGGAAGTTTTTTTTCCCTCTCGAATTCACCTCACGCACTATGAGAATTACCGGTGGCTGCTGTTTTTGCTCGAGTGAGTTTTTACGCTCGAGTGTAGAAAGGGGTAATTTTAACAGTTTGGGGGCGGGGTCAGGGTCACCTCCCTCAGGGAATGCTATTGGATGATATCTCCAGGGTTTGTAAGGGACTGCCTAACTCCAAGAGCCGGAGGAGAGTGAAAAAAGAAGAACAGCAGGAGAGTTAGCTAACTGGCTATGCTAACATCTAATCAACCCGCTCTCCGGCTCTGTTAGCCCGGGTATAGTGCCTGGAGCGATCGGCTCTCGATGTGATGGCATAGATCAGGGGTCGGCAACTAAGATTGGCCGCGGGCCAGATTTTTTCCACAAGCACTTGGCGGGGTGGGGGGGGTTGGGGGGGGGGGGATTGGCGAGCGCGGTGGCTGGAGGGCGCCCTTAAAATGACAAGCAGACATTCAAGTGGGCTGATGTGGGTGAAATCTGTGGACTGACCATTGGGGGCGCTATTAATGATATACCTGTTTGTTAAATAAAAAAAAACAAATGAATAAAAAAAAATAACAGAATAAAGAAGCTAGCAGTTATCTAACAGCCCGTGGCTCTATCAAAAAATCTTTAATAAATTTTTCTGTTTTGGAAAATTAAGTTTCTAAATAAAGAGCATTTTTGAGACGGACAGTCCGATTTCTTTTTCATTATAGTTCAACCTCACGGGCCAGATGTTTCTTGCTTGCGGGCCGCATCTGGCCCGCGGGCCGCCTATTGCCGACCTATGCCATCTGGCGCGGGAGCAAGAAAGTATTCTGTGTTCCAGGGTGTATATTTGTGTTAGTGTGAAGCTGGGTAATAACGCGAAACTGATCAGTACTCATTTACAATGTAAGAAAATAATTCAAAATAAAATCATTGAATGAGAAGTTGTGTCTTAACTTTTGGCTAGTACTGTAAAGCAATACTTGGCTCACTGGTTGATTATTACAACCCAGTAGACTCACTCTCTCAGCACATAATTAACATTAATACTTAGACAAGAGATATTCCTTAAAATTAATAAGTACAAAGCAGAGATTGCTGCCTTTGCCAACAAAAAAACATTAGACTTAATGTGCACAACTTAAATCCAGACCTCTGAGAACCTCTAAAGTCTAAATTCCAAAAAACATTGCTGCCCGTTTGTAGTTTGCAAAAGAGCACCTGGGTGTTTCACAGCACTACTGGCTAAATATACTGTGGACAGATAAAACCAAAATTGAGTTTTTTTTGTAAGAAACACACAAGGCTATGTGTTTAGAAAAAAGGTACAGCACACCATCTTCAAAACCTCATCCCAGCTGTGAAACATGGTGGAGGGGGCATCATGGTTTGGGGCTGCTTTGCTGCCTCAGGGCCTGGACGGATTGCTGTCATCAACGGAAAAATTAATTCCCAAGTTTACCAAGACATTTTTGCAGGAAAACTTAAGATCATCTGTCCTCCAACTGAAGCTCAACAGAGGATGGATGATGCAACAGAACAACGACCCAAAACATAGAAGTAAATCAATGACTGAACGGCTTCAACAGAAGAAAATACGCCTTCTGGAGTGTCCTGACCTCCTGAACCCAATTGAGATGCTGTGGCATCATGACCTCAAGAGAGCGATTCACACCAGATATCCCAAGAATATTATAGCTGAACTGAAACAGTTTAGTGAAGAGGAATGATCCAAAATTCCTCCTGACCACCAAAGGAGGGTCAACCAGTAATTAATTCCAAAGGTTCACATACTTTTTCCACCCTGCACTGTGAATGTTAACATGTTGTTTTCAATAAAATCATGAAAACACATATTTTTGGTATTAGTTTCAACAGAGTGTGTTTGTCTATTATTGTGACTTAGATGAAGATCAGAAAACATTTAATGACCAATTTATGGAGAAATCCCAAAGTAATCCCAAAGGGTTAACATACTTTTTCTTGCAACTGTATATATATATATATATATATATTATATGCTAAAATATTTTTTAATTATTTAGCTTAGTTTTTCTTAAAGGCCCTGACAGGTTACTGCCAAATTTTGCCCTCAACAACAACGTTAGTTATGTGCTGTTGGTCCAAATCAGTCAACATGTAAATTTCAACCGAACTGATGACCTATTTGCTGAATTGTGCGCAGTGGGAATTTACATTTGTAAACTCAGATAAGGTTTAAACATTAAAAAACAACCATAAATTAGCAGGTTTAGCGAGAATTGTGTTTATAAAATGTACAAACCACATTTAAATTAAGTACATTTAAAGATATGGGAGCACTATGGTACTTAAGCATCATTGTCTGTTTAATCAATACTATCTTGGTCCAGGAACTGCCTACATGAGGCTGGACATTTTTCTGCACCAGGAGGAACACAGGGCCCACTGGACCAGAGTAAAATCTGTCAGTGACTCTGAAGATTCATCTTGATACCTAACAGCAATAAGGGTACTTGTATTAATATCTTGTGAAGGTTTCAAGCAAATGCCTCCTCAGACCATCACAAACAGTGCTGGCATTCCGCCTATGTGTATCAGGCCCTGCGTGTTGGGAACCAAAAAGTTTGCCCAAATTCTTTGTTTAAAGAATTATTGCACACTTTCTGTAAACCCTATAAACTTCATTTCACTTTTCAAATATCACTCTGTGTTGGATTGGTGGCGGAGGGTGCTAGAGCACCTGCCCGTTTGGGTCTTAGACTCAAAGTGCCCTTTTATTAAATGTATGTATTATTTTTTTAATATTCAGCCAGAAACACATTTGAGTACTGCATTTGATTATTTTCCCTGGGCGAATATGGGTAAAAGTGAAGTGATAAATGTAATAAACACAAACAAAAAAAACACTTGACATCTTAAATCCTTGTGCAGCAATATTAATGTGATTTACCAGCTTTCTGAATCCTACTGTCCATCGTCTGCACTAATCACCAGGAACTAAGCTCCTAAGGACAGGTCTAGAGCTATAGTTGGAACGACGCAGCTGAACCACGGTAATTGCCAACATTCGCTGGAACTACGCTTTTGGGAAACACCTGAGTAGCTTAACTAAGGTTCGCACTATGTAAGTTACTAACGTGGTTACCTCCATAAATATGTAAGTTGCTAATGTACTTAGCAACAACCCTTTTGGGAAACGGTCCCCTGGATGTTTTAATCCACACCTGAGTCTGATTACTGTTTTCACACCTTCTTCTTCTTCTTCTTCTTCTTCTTCTTCTTATTATTATTATTATTATTATTATTATTATTATTATTATTATTATTATGTATTTGATTTATTCCATACAGAGGGGAAACACTTTTACAAACATTTAATAATGAAATCTTTACTATTACTAATAATAATAATAATAATAATAATAATAATAATAATAATAATAATAATCGTAATAATCATAATAATAATAAAAATAAATAAACCAATCAGTATGTCTGTAGTCATTACCTTTAAGAGACAGGAGCGCGCTGACTTCTGTTCACTCCTATTTTAAGAGCGCATAAACTGACTGCGCCGTCTCGCTGTGGAGATAAACCAGCAACTTCTGGAAGAGTAAAGTTATTTTATTCTTTATTCTGTTTATTGTTTATGTAAAAACTTGGTTCGATTATGTACACTGGATAGAGACCCTCATTTACAGTTTAAAAGTGTGCAGAATAATAAAAGTTTAAGTTTCAGTTAGTTTCAGTTTCAAATCATTGAAACGGCTCATCAAAACCTCAACCTATCATTTATATTTGACAATATTTGATTAACTTACAGGTCCTTAATTATTTTTATTTAACTGAACTGAGTTTTATATTATTTTGCGCTCCGCACTGCCACAGAGAGAAAGAGAGAGAGAGAGTCGCAGCGCATTTTGCCTGATTTTTCTTAATTAATTATTAGTAAATATGAGGAATGATCCAAAATTCCTCCTGACCACCAAAGGAGGGTCAACCAGTACTTAATTCCAAAGGTTCACATACTTTTTCCACCCTGCACTGTGAATGTTAACATGTTGTGTTCAATAAAATCATGAAAACACATATTTTTGGTATTAGTTTCAACAGAGTGTGTTTGTCTATTATTGTGACTTAGATGAAGATCAGAAAACATTTAATGACCAATTTATGGAGAAATCCCAAAGTAATCCCAAAGGGTTAACATACTTTTTCTTGCAACTGTATATATATATATATATATATATATATATATATATATATATATATATATATATATATATATATATATATATATATTATATGCTAAAATATTTTTTAATTATTTAGCTTAGTTTTTCTTAAAGGCCCTGACAGGTTACTGCCAAATTTTGCCCTCAACAACAACGTTAGTTATGTGCTGTTGGTCCAAATCAGTCAACATGTAAATTTCAACCGAACTGATGACCTATTTGCTGAATTGTGCGCAGTGGGAATTTACATTTGTAAACTCAGATAAGGTTTAAACATTAAGAGACAGGAGCGCGCTGACTTCTGCTCACTCCTATTTTAAGAGCGCATAAACTGACTGCGCCGTCTCGCTGTGGAGATAAACCAGCAACTTCTGGAAGAGTAAAGTTATTTTATTCTTTATTCTGTTTATTGTTTATGTAAAAACTGGGTTCGATTATTTACACTGGATAGAGACCCTCATTTACAGTTTAAAAGTGTGCAGAATAATAAAAGTTTAAGTTTCAGTTAGTTTCAGTTTCAAATCATTGAAACGGCTCATCAAAACCTCAACCTATCATTTATATTTGACAATATTTGATTAACTTACAGGTCCTTAATTATTTTTATTTAACTGAACTGAGTTTTATATTATTTTGCGCTCCGCACTGCCACAGAGAGAAAGAGAGAGAGAGAGTCGCAGCGCATTTTGCCTGATTTTTCTTAATTAATTATTAGTAAATATGAGGAATGATCCAAAATTCCTCCTGACCACCAAAGGAGGGTCAACCAGTAATTAATTCCAAAGGTTCACATACTTTTTCCACCCTGCACTGTGAATGTTAACATGTTGTGTTCAATAAAATCATGAAAACACATATTTTTGATATTAGTTTCAACAGAGTGTGTTTGTCTATTATTGTGACTTAGATGAAGATCAGAAAACATTTAATGACCAATTTATGGAGAAATCCCAAAGTAATCCCAAAGGGTTAACATACTTTTTCTTGCAACTGTATATATATATATATACAAGGGCGTAGGAGCGGGCTTGATATTGGGGGGGACACATTTGCCAATATGAACCCAAGCCCACCCAATAGTTTCCTAGAACAACCTTTGTGGAAATTACTTTTAATTAAAAGTATATTATTATTATAAGGTGATTTTACAACCTAAACATGTTACTCCACATTACAGCTACTGTTGTTAGAAGAATTATGCAAGCAATGTCTGAATTATCACCTAATATTTAAAATAATATAACAGATTATCATTATTGTTATTATTATTATATTATTATTATTATTATTATTATTATTATTATTATTATTATTATTATTATTATTATTATTATGTATTGGCATGTCAATTCTGTTGTATATTTACATTTTCTCCTGCACTTTTATTTTTTTCTACTGAGAGCTCTTCTTAAGATGGTGTCCTTTTATGTAAAAGAATGTAACTTTACGTTTCATAGAGACTTTTATAAACGTCAGGATATGTGGTCTTACTGTGAAATACAAATGAACAGAAGTCACGTTACAGCAGTGTTTCTCAACCCAGTTCTTATATATTCTACTGCATATTAAAACTGTTCTGCATATTCTAGAGCTTCCTCTGGTGGATATACATGATTAATTTAGGCTCCATAGGGGGCTAAAGGATTTTAACAGGTAAACTCAGTAAATGACTGTTTATTAGCTGATCAGGTGGAAAACACTAGTTTGGGGCAGTGATCGGGGTTAAGTAACTGCTTTAAACTACAAACATAAAGTACTGTACTAAATTCTGGCGATCATCTACATCCAGCTTCTAGATAACTAGTTAGTTAAATCAATTTTCGTTCATTATAGCTCACAGTAAGTCCTGTAATCCTAAATGAATAAACAGTTTGAAAATTAAAGTGATTAGCTGATCAGGTACAGGGAAACATTACATATATATTTTATTTTTTTCCTTTAACCCTGACTTCCAATCTAGCTAATTCCAAAGATAAGCTTACACACTAACACAGCTGCAGTTCATTAATCACAGTGGGTTTAAACTGTGTGCTGATTCAGAGACGTGTATTTTTAACCAGCTATCAGAAACATATCATCACAGTTTACGTGGTTAGCCTATCGTTACCTTTATTTTAGTAAAATCTCCGTATATTCATCTCTGTTTTAAAATCAGCTGAAGCTGCTGCGTCCCGATCCCGCTGCTAAATCTCACAGCGAGGGGGCGGGGCTTCCCCAACAGCAAACTGCCTCTGCTCCGCGCGCCGCAAAACCAGCAAGCTGATTGGCTGTTTCTACTGAGAGGCGTGACTTAATACCTGAACCGGCTCCGTGATTGGTCCGGTCTGTCTCCTCATTAATAGTACAGCTGACCTGAGCGAACTGATATCATTTTTGGGGGGGACAAATCCACCTGTTTCTAATATTGGGTGGGACATGTCCCACCCATCCCCCCCGGTTCCTACGCCTATGTATATATATATATATATATATATATATATATATATATATATATATATATATATATATATATATATATATATATACGTATATATATATATATACGTATATATACGTATATATACGTATATATACGTATATATATATATATATATATATATATATATATATATACGTATATATACGTATATATACGTATATATATATATATATATATATATATATATATATATATATATATATATATATATATATATACGTATATATATATGTATATATACGTATATATACGTATATATACATATATATATACGTATATATATATATATATATATATATATATATATATATATATATATATATATATATTATATGCTAAAATATTTTTTTAATTATTTAGCTTAGTTTTTCTTAAAGGCCCTGACAGGTTACTGCCAAATTTTGCCCTCAACAACAACGTTAGTTATGTGCTGTTGGTCCAAATCAGTCAACCGAACTGATGACCTATTTGCTGAATTGTGCGCAGTGGGAATTTACATTTGTAAACTCAGATAAGGTTTAAACATTAAGAGACAGGAGCGCGCTGACTTCTGTTCACTCCTATTTTAAGAGCGCATAAACTGACTGCGCCGTCTCGCTGTGGAGATAAACCAGCAACTTCTGGAAGAGTAAAGTTATTTTATTTTTTATTCTGTTTATTGTTTATGTAAAAACTGGGTTCGATTATTTACACTGGATAGAGACCTTCATTTACAGTTTAAAAGTGTGCAGAATAATAAAAGTTTAAGTTTCAGTTAGTTTCAGTTTCAAATCATTGAAACGGCTCATCAAAACCTCAACCTATCATTTATATTTGACAATATTTGATTAACTTACAGGTCCTTAATTATTTTTATTTAACTGAACTGAGTTTTATATTATTTTGCGCTCCGCACTGCCACAGAGAGAAAGAGAGAGAGAGAGTCGCAGCGCATTTTGCCTGATTTTTCTTAATTAATTATTAGTAAATATGAGGAATGATCCAAAATTCCTCCTGACCACCAAAGGAGGGTCAACCAGTAATTAATTCCAAAGGTTCACATACTTTTTCCACCCTGCACTGTGAATGTTAACATGTTGTTTTCAATAAAATCATGAAAACACATATTTTTGGTATTAGTTTCAACAGAGTGTGTTTGTCTATTATTGTGACTTAGATGAAGATCAGAAAACATTTAATGACCAATTTATGGAGAAATCCCAAAGTAATCCCAAAGGGTTAACATACTTTTTCTTGCAACTGTATATATATATATATATATATATTATATGCTAAAATATTTTTTAATTATTTAGCTTAGTTTTTCTTAAAGGCCCTGACAGGTTACTGCCAAATTTTGCCCTCAACAACAACGTTAGTTATGTGCTGTTGGTCCAAATCAGTCAACATGTAAATTTCAACCGAACTGATGACCTATTTGCTGAATTGTGCGCAGTGGGAATTTACATTTGTAAACTCAGATAAGGTTTAAACATTAAAAAACAACCATAAATTAGCAGGTTTAGCGAGAATTGTGTTTATAAAATGTACAAACCACATTTAAATTAAGTACATTTAAAGATATGGGAGCACTATGGTACTTAAGCATCATTGTCTGTTTAATCAATACTATCTTGGTCCAGGAACTGCCTACATGAGGCTGGACATTTTTCTGCACCAGGAGGAACACAGGGCCCACTGGACCAGAGTAAAATCTGTCAGTGACTCTGAAGATTCATCTTGATACCTAACAGCAATAAGGGTACTTGTATTAATATCTTGTGAAGGTTTCAAGCAAATGCCTCCTCAGACCATCACAAACAGTGCTGGCATTCCGCCTATGTGTATCAGGCCCTGCGTATTGGGAACCAAAAAGTTTGCCCAAATTCTTTGTTTAAAGAATTATTGCACACTTTCTGTAAACCCTATAAACTTCATTTCACTTTTCAAATATCACTCTGTGTTGGATTGGTGGCGGAGGGTGCTAGAGCACCTGCCCGTTTGGGTCTTAGCCTCAAAGTGCCCTTTTATTAAATGTATGTATTATTTTTTTAATATTCAGCCAGAAACACATTTGAGTACTGCATTTGATTATTTTCCCTGGGCAAATATGGGTAAAAGTGAAGTGATAAATGTAATAAACACAAACAAAAAAAACACTTGACATCTTAAATCCTTGTGCAGCAATATTAATGTGATTTACCAGCTTTCTGAATCCTACTGTCCATCGTCTGCACTAATCACCAGGAACTAAGCTCCTAACGACAGGTCTAGAGTTGGAACGACGCAGCTGAACCACGGTAATTGCCAACATTCGCTGGAACTACGCTTTTGGGAAACACCTGAGTAGCTTAACTAAGGTTCGCACTATGTAAGTTACTAACGTGGTTACCTCCATAAATATGTAAGTTGCTAATGTACTTAGCAACAACCCTTTTGGGAAACGGTCCCCTGGATGTTTTAATCCACACCTGAGTCTGATTACTGTTTTCACACCTTCTTCTTCTTCTTCTTATTATTATTATTATTATTATTATTATTATGAATGGGAGCTCAAATTTAGGAAACAATAACATACATGGTGCAGGAAGCTTGATTTATTCCATACAGAGGGGAATCACTTTTACAAACATTTAATAATGAAATCTTTACTGCTACTACTACTAATAATAATAATCGTACTAATCATAATAATAATTAAAAAAAAAATAAATAATAAGAAGTAGAATCCACTGTCTTCACATCTTTAAATAAAAACTCTTTGATCTTGAGTATATGAGAAATGTGTTTATGTAAATGACATGTTTGCATCACAGGAATTCAAAGCACCATTCAGGAGCACTCCCTGCTGATCCTCCCAGAAGTCCAACCCACCCCAAACCAGCTATATATACAGAGGGAAGTTTGCTCACAAGAGCATCTCCTCCTGCAGAAGCTTCAGGAACGCACCTTCCTCCAGACACCATGAATAACAAGATCATCGTCTACGAGCATTGTTGGTTCCAGGGCCTCAGCAGAGAGTACACCTCTGATGTCAGCAATTTAGTTGTAGAAAATTTTAACGACTGCGTCTCTTCTGTGAAAGTGATCGGAAATCCGTGGGTGGCGTACGAACATACCAATTTTGATGGCTCCTTTCAAGTCTTTGAAGAGGGTGAATATGGCGCTGTGGACAGCAATGATGTCATTTCTTCACTAAAGTTGGTGTGGGAGGATCTGACTAATCCTCAGATCACCCTTTATGAGCACTCAAACTATCAGGGCAACCAGCTGGTTCTCAGGAATGAGACCAACTTGTGTCATGGCTATTTCAATGATGTTGCATCTTCTCACAAGGTGCAGAGAGGAGCATGGATCCTCTATGAGCATGGTAATAAAACTGGGTATAGAATGTTGGCCAGATTCTCTCAGGATGTGCCTGATTATGGCCACTTCAACTTCCATGACAAGCTTTCCTACGCTGTTCCTCTGAAGCCGGGAAAAACAGGCATATCTGCAGTGGTCCTCTGGGACAAGAAGGAGGAACACGTTCAGTCCGTTGTCATCGACTCCATAAGCTCTGTGAATCGTTCATCACAAGAGCGTACCTTCACCACGGAGATGGGTCGAGATTACGAGACGTCTGTCACTGAGAGCTTCAACTTTAGCAACAGTACACAAATCAGCTGGGGAACATCCTTTGGCATAAATGTGGAGATGGTTAAAGCGCAGAGCAACTTCTCTTTGAGTAACACCTTCACTGTGGAGTGGGGGAAAAGCAACACCAGAACTGAGAAGAAGAGTGTTCGTATCTCCCTGCCGAACACCGTCTCTCCGAAAACCAAGCTCACTGTGAATGTGGTGAGGAAGCAAGTGAGTGTAAAGGTTCCGGTCAAGCTGATCATCACCACGGGTTCTCAGCATAAGGAGGAGTATGGAGAATACAGGTGTCAGTCTGGAGAATCTATCACCACCGAGTACGATGAAGAGAAGATCTAGAACAGCAGTAGGTATGATGTATTGAATACAGAACAAATATCACTAAATACAGTGCTGTATAGTTGTACATATATTGAATAAACCTTGAACTGACCAATAGCAATGGTCAAAAATTACTGTGTGTAATGTTTCTCATTTCCAGTTTCCCTTACCATTGCAGAACATTCACATCTTCTGGGCTTCTCAAGGATACTGTGGCTCCAGAGGATCCTGTGACACGCTGTGACCATCATACTAATGTTTTTTCTTCCAATCTCCTCTTAATTCATTTCATTTTACTTAATACTGTAAGCAAATAAACAACATTGTGTATGCCTTGTCTTTTACATGTGAGAAAATCAGCAGTAATCAAATAAATAAATACAATAAACAGCAATAAATTCTCTAATTAAAGATTCTTTGACCTTTTTGATTCAAGCACTTATTACACAATTTGTGAGCTGTCTGTAGAAGTTAAAGCAGAATACCTTGATATACTTGATATAAAATCCTGTATGATCATGGATAAGCCCGAAAAACACATCTGTAATAGAGCAGATACCAAGATACTACAGAAATATCTGAAAATAGAAGTACCAGTAAACTGGGTTGTTGTTTGTATAATTGTAAAAAGTGAAAACCTATAAATAAAGTTATTAAAAAATTAAAAGTACCGGTAAATAGAAACAATAACAATTATTACCCATCAGATGTAATAAGTCCAAAAGAAGACTGATGAGAAATAATGAAATAGTAATACCATATATGTTATTATTATTATTAAAATTATTATTATTATTATTGTTAACATTTTGAGTACAGTTTAATTGAGCAGACAAACACATATATAGGGTCCTATCGTACACCCTGCACAAGGCATGTTGTGGTGCTAGTTGCAATCTTACACTCTGTCAACAGTCTATTTTACACCTTGCTGTGTAGGAATAAATCTACACTGGTGGGCGTGGTGGTCTGGAAATTTCTGGCATGTTCCTATCTTGTTGGTGGGAAATACAGGTGCGCCACTCACTGATTAAAATCCTGTCAACAGTCAACAATCAATCGTCAAAGCCTATCTGAGGCACACAGGAGTGCCGTGCAGTGCTGTATACTCTTAAACAATCTCGTAATTAACCAGATCCAGTGTTGTTTAGGAGGAAAATGTACACAGAATAAAATACACTGGGTTCTGAACATATTTATTTTCCACAGAATGTGATAGAGGCCATTTTTGAAAATCCCATTCATTTTGGCCATAGACAAAATGCAGCTTAGACACAGAGCATCAAATATGGGCATAAACTACAAAATGAGGACATGACTGCAGTGGTCTGCATCTCTCTCATTCAAAAAAATAACCTGATTTACAATACACATTCCAATGAACAATTAAACCAAACAATTAAATTAAATTATTTATGAATCTGTAAATATTATTATTTATTGACAGCTTAATTTTCCATTAAAGAGCATTAAACTAAAATAAAATAACACAAATAAACATTCTAGCACTGTAGGAATTAACCAACACAAGGCTGCAGCTCATGGCTATATTTTAAAGAAATGGTTGACTGCATGTTCAAATAATTCAGATATTTACATACAATTAATATCACATTTTTCTAAAAGATGCAAAGTTCTTGTTATCTTATCAAGAGGTCCCAAACCTGAAAGTGATCAAATTTACTATCCTGCAATGTATTAAACAAATGGATAAATGATGAACCAAACAGAATTTGGAACAAAGTGGTTTACATTAACTAAAAAACCAGGGGACAATACTCACTCCTTTAACTGGCACTCACCCCCTGTTTGAACTCACTCCTGTTACTGGAACTCGTTCCTGTTACTACAACTCACTCCTGTTACTTGAGCACATTCTAGTGATTTTCCCAAAAATTGTATTTTAAAAATGAAGTAATAAGATTTAAGAATTAATTTAGGTAACAGGAATGAGTGTTGAGATTGAGTTTCTTAGTCACAATAAGATCAAATATACAGAAAAACTAATGAGGGAACTTAATGGTCTTCTCATGATCTTAAGAAGAAGCAGCTGATGTCACTTCCTGTTGTAGATGTGACTGGTAGATGTTCCAGATGTTTCAGATGGGGTAATGTGTTACGGTAACAGGAATGAGTAAAAACCAAAGGACGCAACTAAAATGTGTATTTTAACTTAAATATTATAAATATATTATCTAAAAAATATATGTATTTGTATATGTATTTTAAATCATACCAATAACTTGCATTTGACAGATAACAAATGCTATTTTTGAGTGTTCTAAGTAACTTTTATTAATTAATTTAATTATGTATCTTACTTTTGCAATTAGGTAAATGTATAATAAACTATGCCTAATAATAAGTTGTATATTAATGTTTTCTGTACACATTTATAAGTCATTTTTTGGGGGACAGAAATGGCAGTGATTTAATGGAATATGCCAGTTACTGACCCACATATTTATAACAAGAAACACTATGTAAACCCACAGTCTGTATCAGAGAGAGTCGGCACCAGTAGCTGCTACTATGGTTAGCTAGTTTTTCTTTGCTTGTTTAATAAATGTGACTTCGTCAAGTAATACAATATTGGCCCTCAGAGAACGCCTCTTAGCCAATCATATTGTGTGGTCAGAACTTATTTAAGGTAAAAGAAAATTAAATAAAAATTAAATAGAAATTTTATAGATTGCCATATATCAGATTTTGCGAGTTTGGGACATGCCATCAGTTAGTGATTATTAAGAGAGGTAGAGAATTAATATTTTAGAGTTCAGGTGCTCCTGCTTGTGGTAGGAATCCATGCCCCCTCTCTGATATGTGGAATCAGGAATGAGAGATAACAGAGATAAAGAGAGAAGATGAGATGGTGGAGAGTTGTAAAGACTTGTCATGAACATGTAAGCAAGGTGTTGGGAATTATATAAATGATGTTAGATTAGAAAGCAGGGCTCCAGACATGTTCTGCTCTCAAAAATGGAATCTTCTTTGATAAAGATTTCTACATTTTTACACAACATTGCATCATAACATCAGCATTAAAATGTGCAACACATGTTAAACACAGATTATTATAACAGTGGCGATTGCTCTAAGACTGCAAGGGAAGCTCAGCTTCCCCTAAAATGTAAAAAAATAAGTGATTAAATATATACTGTTGTGTGTACATGTCACTGATTAAATATGCACTACACCGCGCTGAACTTAGTTCAGAATCAGCTTCTTATCACTGGTAACGCCGCAGCTTTCCTCTCACTCATTCCCGCAGCTTCACAGCGCTGCTTTAAACAGTGCACAGACTTCAATAGCGGAGCAAAGCGCGCAGCGAAACGAGACGAGTCATTGGATAAATGCTGGGCTTTGTCCCGCCCATCGGACGCTCAGCGTCTCTGGGGGTCTATGGAGCAGTGGGCTGGCCTCGGCCGGCCCGGACGCTCAGCTTCTGCATGATGATTGGATGATCTGTCTGAGGCGGAGTCCCTTTTGATTGACAGCGAAATGAGCGAATCAGCAATCTTTTAGTGTAAAAATCCGTGTTTTTCAGCTGTCTGAAAAAACAGGTATTTTCAGCTGTTCTGGTATGATAAAGTGAGCTGGCTGACTGGAAGTGCTGTAACAAATAAAATGTACTGATGACCATTTCTCTTGATGAAACTATCTCAGGACATAAATGAACAGGGGCAAGTATTAAGTATTGTGTTATCATTAAAAATAATTAAAATAATTTAAATTAATAAAGGGATTATTACAGGAAATTAAAACTGTCCAAAAAGGAACTAAATTTACCTGCATTTTTTCCAACTTTTTTTGCGTTTTTTTTTTTTTGCGTAATGTTTTTTTTACTCAGCATTTTATGTTTATTCATGTCATAGTGTCTTTTTTATGTAATTGGTCAATGTAAAGAATGGGTACCTTTTTGTTGTGTAGTGAAAACTTGAGAATAATGCATTCTGTTTACAAAAAAAAAAAATCTCAGGGAGAGTAGAATTTACTTATAAATAAACTACATATGTTAAGATGTAGAAATTGAGCTTCCCCTCCTTGAAAGACCAGCATCCGCCACTGTATTATGATTATACTCTATGATAAAAACGGCTCAGGGACTTTTTTTGTTTGCCCATCAAACATTTATTTAATTACATAGATATTTTAGATAAATAGTCACACATCTTCCAATCAGATGTAGATCATTAATACAAGAATACATAGAGCATATACGTTTGACTGTAAATCAAAAAGACACAGACCAACAGACTCTGCAACAGAGGGGTTTTATTGTGCTGATTTTGTTGCCATAACTTAACCTTAACCTAAAACGTTGAGTCGTGTTGGAAGGTCAGACGTTTTGACGTGAATTGTTTCTCTCCATCAATAAAAGTAGAGATGGATATATCCTCTCAATCACTTGATTATGAAACATGGGATCATAAAAAAGGCACTTCAAGTAAAAATCACATCAGAACACACATCACAGCTCCCCACCCATAACACCCATCAAACCCAACACATTCATTCCCACAATTCCCTGTAAACCTTAGATACTACTGTTTGGTACTGGAGAAGGTCCTGCAGATGTTGTAGTGCAAAAATCATACATTCAGTCCTGCTGGTTGAGCAGATCAATCTGCTGTAAATCTGTTGTAGATCTGAGTGTTCACGGCTTTATTCACAGTATCTAGCTGGTGATTCTGAGGTTCTGTAGTGCAGGAAGTGCTGTGTTTCTCTCCACAGCAGGGGGGGGGGGGGAGGGGTGGCAGGACTCTCATTTCCGGGCGTTGTCGTAATTGGCTGCAAACCAATCACACGTCTCCTTGACGGCTGAAGAAAGAGAGCAGAAATTAATCTACTTCTGTGGATCTGCATCCAAAAATATATATCACATTAATGTCAAAAGTCAACATTTTGCGTGTGTAAATTAACTTAAATGTGAAACTTACAAACAAAAAAAGGGAATTGTGTGCACGCTGAACAGAATATCGCTCTAGAGCAGGGGTCACTAATAGGCGGAACCCTCGCTCGCAGTCGCGCCCCCCCCACTCCCAAAACAACCCTACCTCAAAACTAAGGCAGCCCCCAGGGGACAAAAAGCATTGGTAACTTCCCCCATCAGTTTTACCCACAATATCATAAAGTCTGATACAGTAATAATATTAAATAAAATAAACTGCTGTTTTTTTTTTGTTTTTTTTTTAAAGCTGATATTTTGGCAGCTGATAAGTTCAGCAAACATTTCTCCATATATTGTACGATTTATCATTCATGTAATTATCACGACAGGCAAGCGCAAATCTAATATAAATAAAATCAAATAGAATAAATATAACATTTTTAAATAAAGTTAACATACAGATTCACATTAATAGACTCGATAAGTTCAGGGTGTTTATGTTTATTTTATGATAGGTTGATAATGTAATTATTGTGACAGGTCTATTTAAAACAATACATATTGTTGAAATATACTAGTATGTGTAATTTGTTTTGTCTTTCAGTTGTTGATGACATAAAACACTGACAGAACTACTGTAGGCTTCTTCAGTATACAGTACTGAATTATAACACAAGTTAAAACAAGTTAAACATGGCGACGTTCCGGACCTCAACCTGGCGTATTTTTCTCTAACTGGACCGAACTGAATTCTAATTAAATACCCCTGCTCTAGAGCTTCATTTTTCTCCTTTCGGAAGTTTTTTTTCCCTCTCTAATTCACCTCACGCACTATGAGAATTACCGGTGGCTGCTGTTTTTGCTCGAGTGAATTTTTTACGTTTGAGTGTAGAAAGGGGTAATTTGAACAGTTTGGGGGCGGGGTCAGGGTCACCTCCCTCAGGGAATGCTATTGGATGATATCTCCAGGGTTTGTAAGGGACTGCCTAACTCCAAGAGCCGGAGGAGAGCGAAAAAAGAAGAACAGCAGGAGAGTTAGCTAGCTGGCTATGCTAACATCTAATCAACCCGCTCTCCGGCTCTGTTAGCCTGGGTTCAGCACCTGGAGCGATCGGCTCTCGATGTGACGCCATAGATATTACTTTTTCCATTTTTAAAAAGAAATACACCCATTATCTAAAAATAGATGCACTGACAGGAATAAAACTTGGTGGGTAGTCGTGTCAGACTGTCATGGCGTGACTAGTCCTGCTGCATCTCCAGACTTATTTCTGAATATAGAACATTTGTGTGGGATGCTGCTATTGGAAACTCTTAAATCAACACTCCTACACCTCTAGAGTAAAATCAGCAGGAACTGTGTGAGAATATTAGAGCTGGGATAGATTACTGCAGGACACCATTAGGAACCTCTATAACTTGTAGATTGTTTCATTACACATGTACTACACAAGCATTACGCACTACTTCTTTAAGATCAAGCATTGCAAGTCCGCTTGATGTATCTAAAAGTAATAAGAAGGAAAGAAGGAGAATTTAGTTTTTTGTGCACCAAATTGTCTCATTGTCTATTCGGAAGACCCATTTGCGCCCAAGCTTTAACTTCCTGGCTGGTGTCTTGAGATGTTTCTTCAGTATTGCCACATAATATTCTTACTTTATGATGCCACCTCTTCTGTAGCAAAACAACCCCACAACATAATGCTGCCACCCCCGTGTTTCACAGTTGGAGTGGAATTATAAGGCCTACGAGCTTCTCCCTTTTTCCTTCACAAAGTCTTTTTGTTTTTTTTTTCTCGGGTGGATATGCACATTTCACACAATAACAGACTGTTTGTACAGAAGAATAAGGCTAATTCAGGCATATGAAAATTGCACCCAAGGACGAACCAGACTTGTTCAAATCCACAATTCTGTTTCTGACATCTAGGCTGATTTCTTTAGACTTCTTTAGGCTGTCCCAAATTGTTTAAAGGCATAGTAATCTTATTGTATATAAACTAATGTAATAGAAATGCCTTAAAACATTATTTCTCATTATTCTGCCATTTGGCAATTGACCTAAAACAAGAGTTTTTTTCTGATTTCATGTCAAACAGTGAGAAAAACATGCATTTTCAAATGGTTCAGATTTCAGTCACCAAAAATGCCATTTATGTTCGGATTTAATATTTTTACAACCCAACCCTAAACCACCCCTTTAGATTTGTGGTAATTTTGAAAGTAGGCGTGTTTTATGCATGTGTGTATCTGTATATATTGATGATATTTACCTTGTTTGAAAGGAGTAAAGGTGAAGTCTGGACGGTAGCTGCGGAGTTTGGCATTGCTGGCTGTTTTCTTCAGCTGACCGTCAGATTTGCTCGTATCGTACTGAACACAGGAGGTCAAGGCAAAAATCTAATTTCCACTTAAGTTTACATATAAATCAGTTGGATGACAATCTTTTCACCTTTTTCACACTTCCAGGTTGTCCCCTGGACACTACAATTCCCAGAATGCTCAGCTATTTGACATTAGTAACACACATAGACTGTGTATAGCTGGACAGAGCTCAAAAGAGAAGCCAGCACAGGTCGGGCGCCCCCTGCTGTTCGGTTTCAGAAAGCTGTGTAACCACACCCATCCCCATAGGTTTCAATGGCAAAACAGACAACTTTCAATCACGTTTTTTTCTAATATACTGTAATTCTACCTCCATTATTTAAATGCAACAGCTAGTGTAACCTCTGCTTATATTGTTAAAATTTTATATCCACACATAATTCATTTTTTAAAACGTTTTTCAGCTCTATTCAAAAAGGTGTGGTTATTGTAAAAGGGCTGGTTATGGGCGGGACCAATAACAGACCGTCAGTTCTGCTCTGCAGCCTGTGACCTTGAGGCAGCCCTCAGGGGCGGGGTTATTCAAATGAGTAGGCTGTCAACACAGTCTTTCTCCCTCCTCTATTCTCTACTGCGCAGACTCGGGTGTCAGGATCGCCAACATGGCGGAAGATTTGGCTTCATTTTTATTGAATGAATGGAAACGGTGACACAGCGTCCATCTTTTTTTACAGTCTCTGGTAACACATGATACATTCCAGCTTGTTCACCTAAGAAGCCAATGCTTACGACTTTGAAGCTCGTTACTAGAGCTGTGTATTGGCAAGAAATTGTCAAAAAACTGATACAGTCAGAAAACTGATACAGTATTGCAAAATAAAATATTGTCATGTGATGGGATACAACATGCTGTATACAGCCATGTTGGTGAATGCTTTTGGCTGGAAACAATGGAAACACCCTGGGATAATGTTTTTTCTGTTTTTCTTTTGGCCAACAGAGATTGAGTAGTTACTACAAATAAAACTAACTAACTAAGAACAAAGTAAAAAGCATTATTATTATTATTATTATTATTGTTATTGTTATTGTTATTATTATTATTATTATTATTATTATTATTATTATTATTATTATTATTATTATCCAGTAGAAATATCAGTGGCATGTATCTACCTTTCACAAAATCTGGATAGAAGTAAACCAAAAAAAAAAACAAACAAAAAAACAGCTCACACATGCATATAGGCATGTGTAGTAAATGTAAGTACTAAGAACTGTGATATGAGGAGGTGGGGAAACTGTGGAGAAGAGAAAACGGAGGCTAAACAGACTCTAAGGACGTTTCAGTGACACGCTCCATGCCAGGGTCGCTACATATATATATATATATATATAATTCTGTCACATATATAATTCTGTTAATATGTGAGTGTGGCTATTAACAAAAGGATACAATCACAGGTCCTTTGAACTCGAAGGCTTCGACTATCGCATCCACAACATCCTTCACAGTGATCTCTTCATCCTCTCCAACTGAAACACAGTAAGAAAGAGTGGGTAAGAAAAATAAAACACTGAGAATATAAAATTGTCTGCTACTGCCCTCTATGGGTGGTTCAGAGGAAAGTAAGATCTTGGAAAACACTGCACTGACTTTAGACTTGATAATAAAACACAGTGGATCAACACCAGCAGATGATGGACATGTCTCTCTAAACCATCACTGATTGGTGGAAACTTCACACTAGACCTCGAGCAGTTTGGACTGTGTGTCTCTCCACTCTTCCTCCAGACTCTGCTCCCTTGATTTACAAATGAAATGTAAAATTTACTGATGATCACTGATGGTTTGGAGAGTCATGTCTGTCATCTGCTGGTGTTGATCCACTGTGTTTTATTATCAAGTCTAAAGTCAGTGCAGTTTTTGTTTTTTCCCACAAAATCTTACAGCACTTCATGCTTCCCTCTGCTACTGACAACTTTTATAGAGATGCAGATTTCATTTTCCAGCAGGACTTGGCACACTGTCCACACTGCCAAAAGTATTAATTGGTCTTATTTAATATTCAAATTTTCTGAGACACTGATTTTTGAGTTTTTATTGGCTGTTAGCCATAATAATCATAAACAATAAAATAAATAAACGCTTAAAACAGATCACTCTGTGTGTAATACATCTATATAATATATGAGTTTTACATTTTGAACTGAATTACTGAAATTATTGAACTTTTCAATGATATTCAAATTTTTTGAGATGCATCTGTATTATGTTTGTGTTAGCATACTCATTTCTTTACTGTGATACTTGTAAAATGCTTATTGACTGCAGCTTATTGTAATGTGAGCAGTTACTAAAGTTATTGTGTTTTTGCTACAGTTTTACAAGTGAACTATTAAAGCATTAAATGATTAAATAGCTTTCATTTAGCCTAATGATAAATGACAGCGTTTAGTATCAGAAATGGGAATGAAACAGTTTTTACCTGACAGTATTATGGGGTCCACCTCGTTATATTCTCTCAACACCCACAGATAGAGACGAGCCAGATCCAGAGAGTAGATGAACTGCCGGAGTCCAATACCAGAGCCCCAGACCTCCAGAGCCGTTCCGTCCCCTACCACACACAACACACACACACATAGCACACACACATAGCACACACAACACACACATTTAGTCAAGTTTAAATGAGAACAAGAGCGGCTGGTTTTAAACATACTACTTCATGTACTGTATGTAACCCCATATTTTAAATATGCTTACGGTAAATTTATGAGTATTACAACTGTATCACTTTTATACACCAGGTGTATTAGAAATGTACTAAGAAGTCATCTATTTACATTAGAGTACAAGTATGCTTCTTGTTTCTGTCTTTTGTAAGTAGCACACTTCTAGTAAAAATATATTTTAATATATTGTGCTACAATTTTTAGCGTATTACAACTTTACATTTTTTTATTTGACATTTAAATGTGCTATTTAACACAGTATCCTATAATTTACTTATATTTTCCTCATTATAATCACAGAGCATTGAAATACATTTTAACTGTTATATTAATGTAATACCTTAATGTATTTAAAAAAAAAATGACCAATGTAGTAATTTTATCTACTTTCTAAAAAGTTACATGATATATTTAAGTGAACTACTGTAACAGTTGTTTTTAACACACTTTGCTAAAAATGTTTAATTTTTATAATATATTTAGAAATAAGTATTTTAGAAGTATATTTAATTACACTAAACTAGAAGTGTACTTCGTTGTACTCTAACTCTGTCTGAAGCTTGTAGAGCTTGTAGTCTAACTGGGCATATTTAAACTGACCAATTAAACCCATCAATAAATCATTTAAATCCAGATTAGTGATATTAGAGCTCTTGACATTAATGCTGCAATGAATGCAATCAATGAATTCATGCAGCAAGCAGGGTTTACTTAGGCCTTGTGAAATACTATTCTCTCTCTCTCTCTCTCTCTCTCTCTCTCTCTCTATATATATATATATATATATATATATATATATATATATATATTACTACCCAGTAGACTCACTCTCTCAGCACATAACTGACATTAATATTTTTCTTCCTTTGCCAACAAATGACACTAAAGTGGACGTGCACAACTTATTATTTTCAAATTGTAATAGCTGAAGGATTGGAACAGAACTTCTCCAAAATATCTGGCAGGATTATGATATTAGAATGCCATTTTAGGCTTATTGACACAATCCTTGGTAGCCCCACCTGACATCTTACAGGACTTAAAGAATCTAATGCTTACATTAGTCTTAATGCCAGATACCACAGCTACCACCTTCAGAAGTCTGGTGGAGTCCATTTCTCAAATGTTGAGAGATGCTGTGGCGGCATGAAGGGGACCGACTCAATATCAATCACGTACTAATGTTATGGCTGATTGGTGTGTGTATGTACCAAAACCATTACAGTGGTACAGTGTGTATGACTTCTTACTCTTTGCTACGTAGGCCTTGTGAACCAGTGCAGGCAGAACGTGGGCGTCCTCTATACTGTAGTTGTCGTGTGGACCAAAGATGTTTGTGGGGATGATGGCGGTGTAGCGTCGGCCGTGCTGCTGAAACAAAGCCCTGTGTGAACAAACACCAAACTGTCAGATCTCAAAACCTTAAACACATTAAATATTAACATTAAAGGTATTTTTCTGCTAAAATCCTTTTTTTTTTGTTCTTTGTGAAATACTATAGGTCTCTCTGAGTTGTATATGCATGCTACGTATAAGACTCTTCTTCCACCTTCATTGTCTGCAGCAGCTAGTAAAAGAAAATGTTCAGAAAAACGGGTCGATCAGGAAAAGCACTGTGTCTACATCAACCCGTGAATTAGTATTCATGGCCCCGCCCATCTTGGCTTGTGACGACCCAAAGGCTGTGCTGAACCCGGGCTCCATCAGAGTCGACACTGTCAGCTTACAGCTCTGTTCACACCAGCTAGTTAACATTAGCAATGTTGTATAAGTAACTATAGGTTTAAATTGGATCTCCGGTTGATTCTGCATTTTACAGAGACCATAAATATTTACTAGGGAAGCACAGTTTGACAAGGCAGCACAACTCGACAGAACACCGGTCAAAGCAATCGGATTTTATGATATAGAGCGAACTCTGGGTCTTTGACGTGGTGAAACTGCCCAAGCACCGCATCAACAAGTCTGAGGTAAGAGTTTAGTAGCATTAGCTTAGCTTTAAGCATTAAGCAAAGTTTAAGGGTCAACTTTACACTAGCACTCAGTGCTATACATATATAAATAAGGCTGTATCTCTGAAAACATTTTGTCCTTTTAAAGAGTTTTAGAGCTGTAAAATTTACTGTGGGGGTGAAGGAAGATAGGTGGTCTCTGCTGCAGTGCTGTTAGCCAATCAGAGGAGATATGTTTTGCATGTATGAATATTCATGAACAAGAGCCTAAATACTGTCTTTCTTCAGAGACCTCTAACTCAGTGATCTAAATCAGGGCTAAATAGAAACACCAGAGCACTTTTTGTTACACCAAAAACGGCTCATATGGCATTTATTCATACTAGAGACACAACTAGACATTTTAAAATGATAAAAATTGATGGAATTCATGTACTTTAGCAGCTCAAACTATTATAACGTAAAGACCATTGTTCACAATCGGCATCTGTAAGAATTTGACAGCAGTGAATCAGGCAGCTCAGATGTTGAAAAGAACCTGTTGTGAACATCGACCATCCGTTTGGCGTAGGCATATCCAGAGTTAGACGTGTGAGGAGGACCGTTATGGATCTGCAACAGAACAATAAAAGAGTATTATCATTTATTATACATTCTACTACCAGATCAGGAGAATTTCTCACTATCTTTCATAAACTCCTGAAGACAGAACTCTTCAAAGAGCACTTACTCTCCTAACACCTCTAACTAACTACCTTCTACTACCAGATCAGGAGAATCTCTCAGTATCTTTAATAAACTCCTGAAGACAGAGCTCTTCAAAGAGCACTTACTCTCCTAACACCTCTAACACACTAACTACTTCTAACCTCATTTTGTTCTTCCCCTCCTTCACTCCTCTATCCCATTATTTCCATTTGACCTCCTTTAAGCCCTGTCTAAAGATGTTTTACCTTTAACTTCTATTACTTTTGTTCTTCACTATTGTAAGTCGCTTTGGACAAAAGCGTCTGCCAAATGTAATGTAATGTAATGTAATACATTATGTATCATGTTATTTATCTTTCAGTATATCTGAGTCTTTGTTTCCTAAACTCAGTGAAGTCAGTATGAGGGGGTCTTTGTGTGTTTTTACCATGGTCTCGTCTATAGGGTAGGTGGTTTTATCTGGGAAGATGCACGTCGACAGGCAGGAGACCACCTTCACCACGTTGAACTCGTGAGCTGTGTGCAGGATGTTGTCGTTGATGGCCATGTTCTTTCTCTGGAAAGAGAATAAAAGCGATGTTCATGTTTACAGACTGTAACTATCTTTCGTTTCTACATGC
Organism: Astyanax mexicanus; assembly: GCF_023375975.1. Lineage (NCBI taxonomy): Eukaryota > Metazoa > Chordata > Actinopteri > Characiformes > Acestrorhamphidae > Astyanax > Astyanax mexicanus. The sequence goes on along the minus strand of NC_064428.1, from coordinate 9,058,459 downwards.
ATGTGCTTGATGTGCAGGAATTACCCAGAAGTCCAGGTTCTTTCTCAAGTGCAGGAAGAGGCCTCCCACCATGGCCGCGAGGTGAATGACGTGTGTTGGACGATGTTTCTCAAAGATCGCCCACGTCTCAGCAGCATTTCTAAAACCAGAACAACTAGACTTAATCACACAACCAGAAAAAAACATTTAACTGCAAAATAGGAACATACTGCAGCAAATGAATCCTTTCATTGTCCCAAAAATCGACATATGATGTATGAATTGTACCATTCAGGTATTAAAGAGCCGTAAAGCCTGAATTAGAGCGTTATGCAGGAGTTTCAGTAAAGTTTCTCCAGCGCTAAGGCTGTGTGCAGCAATATTAGCATTAACCGCTAACCGCAGCGCTAGCTCCTTTGCCGTTCAGAGGCGAATATATTGGACTGTAGTCTGCGTGTTTGTCGTATTAAAACAAGCTATGTGGGATGAACTGCTAGCTGATAGTGCTGATAGGGTTACCCAAACACTCAGGGGCATTTATGTCCCGCATGCACTGCGGTTAGCGGCTAATGCTAATACTAATGCGGCTGCATCCAGCCTTAGTGCTGGAGAAACTTCACTGAAAACTCACCCTTAGACAAAAAATTGGAAATCTAAGCTTACTGTAAATAAACTGAAACACTTTACTCACCCAAATAAACAGTTTTAGAAGAAAAATCTGTGTAGATTAACATCCAGTACTCGTTTAGCTTTGAAAGAAAGTGTTTTTTTTTAAGAATTACAGTTTTGTTTACTTAGGCGTTTCCCCAGCTTTAGCTTGTTTAACACATTGTGATGCCATTGTTTGGCATCACTCAAAGGTCATGAAGATAACACACTGTCAACATGGGCACGGCATCGTTTACAGCTTCTAAAACCTGGCCTTACACCTGGCTGTTACTCATTAACTTCTCTCGTCCCAAGTCCAACCCATATAAAGCCACCAGGAATTGGCAGTAAGAGAGGAACTCACGTTAGATCAGCGTCTTTAGAGGAGAGGAAGATCCATTCTTCTCCTTCTCTCGCTCCTCCTTCCTCCTTCACCACTCGCTCTATCGCTTTCCCCACCAGACCGCTGCCCCCCGTCACCAGCACACGCATTGGCCCAGTCTTCCCCTCCATCTGACAGGAAGAAGAAAAGAGAAAAAGCTGCTTTTATAGACTGCTGTTAGCGACTGAAATCAATAATATAAAGCCATTATTTAAAGCTAAGTCTAAGCTAAGGAGAACTCTGGTGTAAAATGGACTTTTGTTGTAGTAAAACATGATAAAAAGTCCTTGTTCCTTTGATGAATAGCACACCTCCGCTCCCCCACAGCATTCTGAGATCCACAAATTTTAACAGTTAGTAGCTCCACACCTCCTTGCTATAATCCGGAGATGCTAGCTTTAGCTCCAAGTGCCGCCATCACTGAACTGAAAATAACATAGACATATATATACATAGATTCCACACAGCCTGCCTTCTGGCGCTGGCTGCTAAGCTATGCAGAGTCTATGCATATATATATATGTCTATGGTATTATCAGTACAGTGATGGCGGCGCTCAGAGCTGAAGCTAGTAGCGTTATAGGATGTAAACAGCGTTTTTTAATAAGCTTCTTCTGCATTTTTTAAGTTCTTAATGCCTCGTTTTAAATGTCAGGGCTCTCCTGATTCTAGTAAGGAGGTGTGGAGCTACTTTGAGCTGGATAACGGTGTAAAAGTGATTTATCAGGGTAAATTATGCCCTGTCCCATAGGAAAGAAAAATTAAAAAGGAGATTTCCTTAATGTCTCTGTTGTTTCTCCTAGACAGATATGAGATTAGAAGGAAACCCAAGAGAGATTTTACCTTAAATCTCCTGCGGCTCAGATGTTTCTCCTGAGACAAAGACTTCCATAATCTCACATGCATCTCCTCCTGAGTTTTACTACAGATCTCAATACAGTCTTACATTGTGCTCAGGTTTGATAAAAAAATAACAGTAATAGTTTACTAAATACAGAAAAGCTTAAATAAAAGTAGACCATGAAAAGAAGAAGCTTCCGAAATGAAGAGACTATACCTAAACAACGCAGAACATGAATTACACAATTTAGCATAAAAAATCTGATTTCAGAAAATCTCATGTCTCATTTTTGTCTAAATTTATTTCTCCTACGCAATTTTAGGAGAAACATCTGTGACAAAGTTGAAATCTAAATGAGACAAGGGAGAATCACAAATATGTCTCCTGAGACATCATAGAGCAACACTTAAGCAATAAAATTTTCCTCTGGGGTGTCACCCAGTCTGAAGGGTGTTTGGACAAACTGTTAAAATTTCTGGATCTCGGAAAGCTGAGGAAGAACGGAGGTGTGCTTTTTATCAAAGTTAGGTCCTTTTAATCATGTTTTACTACAACAAAAGTCCATTTTACACCAGAGTTCTCTTTTAAGAAGAAGAAAAGGTGTAATTAGTCATGATTAATAACAGAATCCTGTTTTTTTATCAATTTACAGCACTAGTAATAACACTGTGTGTGTAAATGCTGAATATATATATATATATATATATATATTTTTTTTTTTTTATATATGTTGCCTTTTAAAAAGTGGACGTTTCTGAATGACCCAAATTGTGGAATGATCAACATAGTAAAACTAATAGAAAATATGATGCAATACAAAATACCAATACAGTACCAATGCAGATTCAATACAGAATACCACTGTTATCACAATTTAGATTTTTTTAACACTATCCTGAAATTACCATAAACAATAGATTATGTCACACCCCTGACACACAGAGTCGTTTGGTTGAGTAACTGAAATGAAAGACAGATTGTCAGCATGTCCTGTCAGGTAAGCCCTCAGGGCTGCTGCCACCTGTCAGTCCTGCAGCACCTGTATGACCAGGTGTATAACACAAGGACAGGTTGAATGAGCAGGATTTGAATGTGGTGAGTTTTTTTTGCAAACGAGTTAGAATGTATTTTAACACAGCTTATGCAAACACTATAACTTCTAAAGAAAATAACTGTGTATTTGGCAGGAACTTGGTGATATTGTGTGTTATCACGATACACATGTTATGATTCAAAAATGTTTAAAGCACATTTTGAAGAAAAAAAATGTATACTCTAAAAACATAGTTTCTTTAAATCTGACAGTAAAAGAAAATTTTGCTTTTATTCAATCAGAACAATGAGATCTAACAGCAGACTACAACATTGCCCTCTAGTAGGCGGGGTTTAAACACAACCCCAAATGAGCCACTTCTGACACCAATCTTTACATCTAAACTTATAATATTAATACATACATACTGTGGTTTTAAAATCAATACACTATTGCAAAATAAAATATCACAATATAATACAATATGATACCCATATTTTCTTAAGCCCCTACTACAAATGGGCTTCATAACACATTCATAAGCACTACATAATACATTCATAAAGTAACACTTTATATTAATATGTATGAACAGCTTGCAGGAGTATTCACAACATGACAATCGTAATTTAATTACATAAATGAGACTTAAATTAGTGAAAATCTATTTTTCATTTAAATTTATTTAATGATCAGGGTGCATGAGGAAAAAAATTACCTGAACTGCTACAATTTACACTTTATTTAAAGCGAACCCAAAAATGACACAAAAAGTCATATAAACAATGCAAATAAAGTCTCCAATATTAAAATAAACTGTTATTTATATACATTTCTTTAATTTTTTCCAATTTTCTCCCAATTTATCTGGCCCACTCAGCTGTATATCCCCATCCCCAGTGATGCAACAAGACTAGCACACGCCTCATCCAATACATGTGAAGTCAGACTCCGCCTCTTTTTGAACTGCTACTGATGCAGCTACTGCTACTGATGTAGCATCACAGCGCTAACGCTCGGAGGAAAGTGCAGCAACTCGGTTCTGATACATCAGCTCACAGACGCCTTGTGCTGATCCACATGAGGGGAAATGAGGGGAAAGAGCGCCATCTACTGTACCCACCCAGAGAGAGCAAAGCCAACTGTGCTCTCTCAGGGCTCCGGCAGCCGATGACAAGCTGTATTGCAGGGATTCAAACCCCAATCTCCCAAAGATAATGGCAGCACTTTAGACCACTGAACCACTCGGACCCTCCCGAATAAATGTCATTTTAATCCAAATTTGATATAAATCACCTATGCATATTATGTCAGAACAGTTTCTGTTTTAGTTTCTGTCTGTGAGTAAGTGAGTTCTGACATGAACAATCCACAAACTATTTTTAAGTATCGCTTTAGGAATGCATTATTCAGAATAGTATAAATAGTAAAAGATAGTACTGGTGTAAACAAGTCATAAATATGTAAGTATTGCTTTATTAGTGTATTATTTAGTGCTTATAAATAGTACAGCATAGTACTGGTGTAAATTATCCATAAATTATTCATCAATATTGCTTTAGGAATGCATTATTCAGTGCTTATGAATAGTACAGGATATTACTGATATAAATAATTTATAAATATTCAAGTACTGTTATGAAAATGTAAATTATTCAGTGATTATGAACATTACAGTTTACTACTGATGTAAATGGTCAAGTACTGCTTTATAAATGCAATATTCCATAATAATGCAAGGTACCTTTCCTCAATGTGGGGATAACTGTGTGCTTTAGAGAAATATATCTAACACCATTTCACTCCAATTAAACAATTATTAGTTTGGGTTATACAGTGATATACAGCAAAAAACACCAGCAACAACTAATACTTATACTAAGGGTGTTTTCACACCTGTATTTGGTTTCTATGGTCCGGATTAGTTGATGAGTGTTTATTTGAAGTGTTTTCTCCCTCTGTTTGGTTTGGTTTCACACAGGCACAAACCTAATCGCACCATAATGTGCACCAATAAACCACGCAAGCATTTCGGCTCCTCTGATTGGTCAGAACTGTCTGGTGCCGGAACAATACAGTAAACATAGTGAGAAGTTTCTGTGTTTCAGCGCATATATCTGTGCAGTGTGAAGCTGCTTTAAAACAGAACGCTGAAACACTGTGCTTTTAAACACAGTGTTTTCAATAGGACTTACAGCACAGATGTTCAGAGTCGTGCAGCTGCGAGCAGTGAACGCTGCACTGACCACGTGTGTAAACTGCATGGAGCAGCAGAGACAGCATTTGTTTATAGCTGCGGTAATTAGCGTTATCTGGCTAATATATATCTGATTAACTGACTTATCAGCAGTTTAGCTCAAATTAAAGGAGTATATTTGAGAGCTGGGTTGGATCGAGACCAGATCACGAGTGTGATTACTGTTTTCACAATTGCTCAATCGAGCCTCACTAAGGGTGTTGTAACCAAATCAAATAGGATTTCACTAGGAAATCCCCAGGTGTAGTCCAAAACAAGGCTTGATCTCTTTTTGGAAAACTGCTTCATATACTTATATGTTTTTTTTACTGTATTATCTACACTTTTTTCTGCATCAATGTTAAAAAGAACTGTAAACCTTACATAGTTATAATGTAATAGTGGTCTCTGGAGCCTCTGGAAATCTAAAAACTCTTTAACTCACTGTTAAAGTCTGACATCCCTTCACATTTTTCACAATTACACCAACCTAAAACAATCCCTTCCCAAAGCTTTTATTCAGCACAAACTCAGCTACAACAATATGAAAGCAGTAACAGTGTAATTAATCTTTTTTTTATAATAAATCTCCTTTAAATCTTTGCAAACATTGCCAAAACCTACTTACTCAAAGGTGCTGTTTGTACACTGTATGTCTGGATTAGAGGAAACTATTTGCCTTACCATGTAAATAATATTTACTTAAACTTCAGTTGATTTAAGTCATATTTCTTCAAGTTATTGTTCCTAAATTACAGGCCTCCGACATTAGATACGATTTTTTTGTATATAATTTGTATAACTTTTGTTGCAGTTCAGAAGTAAAGTCTATATTTTAAAATGTTAAGGGAATGTTAAAAGAACGCTGAATGTAGTTGACTGAACCACAACTTAAATCTAGTTATATTTAATAAAGAAACATTAGAGAAAATACTAAAGGACACGCCAGTCGACGGTGCCAAGAGCCAATGGAAAATTCACTGAAACAGAACTCAGAGATCAAATTTGAATGTATAAAGTGACCACACATGATCTCCTTACTCAAAGTAGTTGAGTACTGTTTGAAAATATCCAGTTTTACATAAAAACATGTAACAGTTTGGGTTTACAGTGAAGGTTTAACAAATGTAATCCTAAAATTCCCCTAATAACGGCAGGTTTAGATAGAGAAAGGTGTATTTACCTTGCTGTAACAGTTGTCTCTGCTGCACTGAAACCGGGAAGTGTTTCTGCAGTAGTTTCCCTGTTATATTGCCTAACACTCCAGGGCGTGTCCTCACCGGTAGGCTGAACCTTATCACTCCACCTTTCCTCAGTCTGCTAGGTAACAGCAGAGCCTGGAGCTCACAGTCTAAGCTACACTGAAAAAAAATGATGAGTAAAATTTACTTAAAACAAGTTTCGCAACTCTGCATTTACTTTATTCAAGTAAATTTAATTTAATGTAAATTAATTAACTTCAACTCTGTTTCAATACTTAAATGTTACATAAATAAGTGAACTGAACTTCAGTCAAATGCAAATGCAGAAAGTTGCGACACTTTTTAAATGTAAATTTTACGCATTATTTTTTTCAGTGTGCAGGTGAACCAGGATCAGCCAATATCTGCACTGATGTCCTACATCCAATATGGTACTTAAAATCAAACATAGTACATATCTGAATCTACTAATTCTAAATAACATATTTTAATACAATTTAGCAAAGAACATTGAATAAATGTTTATTTTACAAGTACATTACATCTTTTAAAACAACTTTTAAACAAACTTTATTCAACATTGGCTCATAATTATTGGTTAGTGTTGAAATTCTGACTCTCAGTCCTGAACGTTGTCAGTCTGCCTGCAATGTACAATGTACTTTCTGCAATGTATTAACTAATGTATAACCAGTGTATAAACCCTTTATATGGGTGGTCTTATTTTAAAGTGGTACCACTTGAAATTAGAATTTGCATAAAACATTAATTTTGGAAACATTTTTGGTGTGTGTGAACATGTAAGGTGTTTTTCAAAACTACTTTTTTTCAGATTAAAAAAAAATCTGATCAAATTTTTATAGGATTAAATCCCAATCTATCTAACAAACGTTTTACTTTTGATTAAAATTAACATTTTCTATTTTATTTTTGAATATTTTAAATTTCTCATTTATGAATCTTAGTTAAAAAGTTGAACTCAATTTTTTTGAATTACACCATGAAAAAAAACTGTAAGAATTTAAATTAAATTTATGGAAATGTAGGAAAATTGCACATTTGGTTGTATATAGACCAGAGCGTGTATTTTTATAAAACATAAAAATGAAAGGGTTATCATATCACACCAAAAAATTAATAAAGATAGTTTTCTCATGTATTTAAGGTATATTTTTTAAGTAACTGTTTATTATTGTAGCAATTTTGAGTAATGGGAAGTCATATTTAGGATTAGCATTAGTGCTTAAGGCATCTAAACGGCTAGACCTGGCCCTGAATATCTAGTTTTTTTAAATACACTTTACTGCCTTCAGTTAATCACACACATTAAGATTAAGATGATGTTAAATTATTCCAGTTTATCATTCCACCTTAAATGCTGCTGTGATGAAACACAGGCTTCAAGCTGAAGATACGTTTTGTAGGTGGAACAGATCAATTCTGTATTTCTATAATATTTTTACAGCCAGACTGTAAACCACATTTAAAATATCACACTGGTTTAACCCTGTAGAAAAACGTAATCCCAGTAATTGTCACTGAATACTCTGCACCCTGTCTGGCAGGTTAACAGCAGCGCTGGGTCTGTGCGGTTAGGTTTCAGTGCTTTCCTGGAAACAGTTTCTGCTGGTAGTGTTGGGCTTTTGTGAAGAGCAGGATGATAGGGGTGTGGTCAAACATCCTAAGACAAAGTTAGCCCAGGGCTTCAGATTACTTTAAACAGGCCTGAGCGTTCCAGTTAAACCAGTTTAGCTGGAAATGGTAAAAAATGGTGGTGAAGAGACATATTACAAAATATGAGTGATTCTCTGAGCCTTTTGGACCATTTTTTAATAATGAAAAGAGATAAAACATAATACAATTGTATATTTTATATTATTTTATCTGATAGTAGATTAAGGTTAAGCATTTGAGAAAACACAATTTCCCACTGAGACAGTGAGGTCCCGCTGTGATTATGATCTGAATATCTATTCAAGTAAATTCCTGTAGAATTTTAATAATGAGACGTCCTTTATTTAAGATCACTTATTCCTTATAGAAAGTTTCATTAGAAAGTACTTACAAATCAGCTGTTATTCTCATCACTGCAGTAAAAGCTCTTCTGGTCTGTGTTGGACTTTATACGCAGTGTAGAAAAGTCATGTGCTGGCTGTCTGAGGAGAGGTTCCCTGCACTTCACTGCTCTCGCTGCTGCTGAAAACATCCTGACCTTCCTGATTCCTGAAAAAGTACAAACATCCTCTTGGTATTGTGTTTATTGATTTCTCATATAGCATCAATATGTATTCCCTGAATAAATTTAGTTGCTATGAAATTTTTTTTTTGCTGACTTAAGTGGGATGCATTTTTCACGATTATAATAAGAAAATGGGATTTAAGAGATCAAGCATTTACTGACAACTGTCACACATTACATTGTTTTTATTTTATATTATTTTTCCCTCCTTTTTACAGTGTACAGTCTTATAACTACTTTAAACATCTCAGTATCACGTAATTTATAGTAACATGTTTATTCTGTGTATTGACCCCGAATGTCACGGATGACCCAGGCAGGGAGACGAGGAGGCGGACACAGATGCAGGTAAGGCGAGAAATTTATTAAATAAGTAAATAAACAAATAAACAAAGAACAGCGAAACAAACCAAAAACAAACTAGGGAGACTAGAGAACATAAATAAAACAAACAAGAGATAATAAGAATAATTAAACAGGGAGTATATAAATATATAAGGAAAAAATAAAACTAGATAAACAAAACAGAACTGTACAAAACAAGAATTACACAAGAAGATAAACAAAGAACAAGGGACTCGGGCTAAGGCTATGAAAACACAGAGAACAGAGAAATGCAGAGGGACAGACAACGGGGGACAGTGCAAAGACCGACGGAGGACAAGGTGGCAGAGGAGGGCTATTTAACACACAAGGGAAGTGGAAACACCTGGGGCTAGGGGGCGGAGCTACAAATTGACACAGGTGGAAAAGTACTGACAGGAGACACAGAGAGGCACAGGTCACGTGGGGAAGACACACAGAGACATAAGACAGGGCTAAGACATGACACCGAAATGGATGTATCTATTAATAAACAGAAGTACAGAAAATGTAGTATTTATTTATTTGTAGTTTAAAGTAGGGGGGGATGAGGGGGCAAGTGCCGCCCCTGACAGTAAGGAATAAAAAGGAATTCTCTAAATTCCACACAAGAAGCACACACCCTCAACAGTCAACAGAGAGCACACTTTTGTCACTTTTAGCCTGTAAAACTTCCTCGTCCTCAAGGACATCTGCTATTGTATGGAGTTTAACTGGTTTGGGGAGCCCACTAAATCAACGTACTGTAGACTGAAAAACCTTTATACAGTATTGTTCAGATCACCATACGTTTACATGCACTCATCATGAGCAAACACATCATGGCAGTAATGGGTTTTTACTACAGAAGGAGTGACAACATACGCCAATCAGCCATAACATTAGCACCACCTGCTACATTGGATAATATTGGGTAGGCCCACCTCATGCTGTCTTAATAGGTCTGACGGGATGAGGGATAAACTCTCAAATGATCATTTCAGAAACATACAGCTCTGAAAAAAATAGGAGAGCACTTAAAAATGATGAGTTTCTTTGATCAACTTAAAATATAATCAATAAGAAGATGGATGATCACAATCCATCAAACCACCAAACTGAACTGCTTGAATTTTTGCACCAGGAGTAAAGCAGCATAAAGTTATCCAAAAGCAGTGTGTAAGACTGGTGGAGGAGAACATGATGCCAAGATGCATGAAAACTGTGATTGAAATCCAGGGTTATTCCATCAAATATTAAAATATTCTTTGCATTATTTGAGGTCTGAAAGTTCAGCATCTTTTTTGTAATTTCAGTCATTTCTCATTTTCTGCAAATAAATGCTCTAAATGATAATATTTTTATTTGGAATTTGGGAGAAATTTTGTCTGTAGTTTATATAATAAAACAACAATGTTCATTTTACTCAAACATAAACCTATAAATAGCAAAATCAGGGAAACTGATTCAGAAACTGAAGTGTTATCTTATTTTTTTTCCAGAACTGTATTTCAAATCACTGAAAACCAGATTTATTCAGAGAAAAAACTGACAAAACATTTTTTAGTGTTTTTAGCTCAATAATTCAGAAAAACATGATTTTCACACATTTTCAACAATCTGATTGGTTGTTTTTGTTGAAGGGCGGGGCTTTATCTGTGAACAGATGCCAGGTCTCTTCATTTAAAACATTTAGAGGGCAGTTCTCAGATTTTATAAAATTGTGTTTTTGTATTAAATAGACACATAGATGTTGTAGATGTTTAGACTCTTTCTCAGCATTTTGAGGTAGTATTCTGCTTTTTATTCTCCTTTTTCTTTTGCAAAAAAAAAATCAGTTAGCATAAAAATTAAGTTAAAGACGTATTTACACATATTCCCAGAAAATGTATATCTAAATAATCGAAACTGGATATTGCTATGACAGTCATATACATTACATATTTAAATCTATTTGTTTGAGAAAGTTTAGTCAATATTATATAAAGTTTAATATGTTTTAAAAAATAAAGGATGTTTAGGGTAAAAAATGTACAGGTCCTTGCATATAAAACAAAACTTAAAAAAGAAATCACATATTATAGAAAAGACTAAAAAAGAATATGCAGGGGAACATTGATTTTACAAGTCACATGTGCAAAGGAGGCCTTTTTAACCAATAGAAATGCGTTTTATTAATAACTCATATGTACATCCATCCAGCTGCCTGACCTGGTTTAAGAAAGCCACTGGGATTATACAAAGGGCGTCACACTCCTACTGGAGATCCAATAACAACAACCACAAAACTCCAAACTGGCTGAGACACATTCCACACATTCCACACATTCCACACTGCAGAGTGAATAAAGAAGACATGGTGCAACAAAACAGAAAACAAAACTCGGAGGAGCCCAATGTCTCACAGCAACATAAAGTAGCTGGAGCCCTCTGCAGGACTCACCAGTACACCACACTGTACATTTAAATGAATAACAATTACAGCTTTTACAGTGTCTTGTAGAAGTATTTATACCATGTGAACATTTCCACAGTTTTACACATTACACCCACAAACCTGAAATGTATTTTACTGGGATTGTATGTAATAGACCAACACCAAGTAGCCAGTAAGCGTGAAATGCATAGTTTTCAAATGTTTTACAAACAAAAACCTGAATGAAGCACATCTGTATTTGGCCCCCCTAAGTCAAAACTTTAGAGGATAATTTTTTTTTTTAATTACAGCTGCTTATTTTTTGTTTTTCCACATTCTTCTTTGCAAAACAGCTTAAGCTCAGCCAGATTGAATGGAGAGCATCTGTAAACATCAATTTTCATGTCTTGCCACCAGGTGCGGATTTGAAAGTTCTGGGGTCCCAAGCAATGTTTTTTTTTCCGGGGGCCCTGATCAAATGGGTTCTCTTGTCACGACCTCGCTCTGTTTCCCTGTATTTCCTGCGATATACTGAGCGTTTATCTTCTACCTATTTTACCCGTGTATGACCCTTGTTTAGTTCGTTTCGACTACGTCTCTGCCTTATCCTTTTGTTTTGTTTGTATTGTGATTTTCTGGTTTATTGAACTCTGCTTCTGTTTAATGGTTTCGTTTTCGGTTTGTGATTCGGCTCTGATGTTTTTGGTCTGTTGTTTTTCTGGTTTTGGCCCACGCCTGTTATCCGACTACGCTATCTGCTTACGTGCTTTTTAATAAAGCCTCGTTTTGTTTTTACCGCGAGCGTCTGACTCCCGTCTGTGGCGTTACAGAATACCTCGCCGCAATGCAGACGGCGGATTTCGAGGCTCTTAAAAACGCGGTTAGTGATCAGAATAAGACGCTACTACAACACCAGCAGCTTTTTGAGGGATTTTCTCAGTCTGTTACTGCTATGGCTCAGCGTCAGGGAGATCAGCAGGACCAGCTAGCCCAGGTGATTGAGAGTATGAAGCAGTTATCTTCTCAGCTACAAACTTTGGGTGCTTCTGCTGTTCAGTCTGCTCCCAGCCCTGCTTTAGCTCAGAATGTTACTAGTCACGTTTTTCCTGTGAGTAAACCTGACAAGTTTGATGGCTCTCCTAATTTGTGCAAGGGTTTTTTGTTGCAGTGTTCCATTTATTTCAGTAATTCTCTCCCTAGCTCTGATAACTCTCGTAATGCGTTTGTAGTTTTCCGTATGACTGGTAAAGCTCTGGATTGGGCTACTGCTGTATGGTCTAACATACAATCCTGTACCTATGAGCAGTTTGTTGAGCAGTTCAGTATATCGCTGGAAATACCGGGAAACAGAGCGAGGTCGTGACATCTCTTGTATAGCAAAATGCAATATTGACTCTGACAACGTAGCTGTCTCAGGTACCTCATCAGACTTTTCATTTCTTGCTGCTACAAAAAAATTGGTGAGCTTTGTGAAGCTTTCTGAGCTGGACTTCCTTTCCTTAATTTTCTTTCTTTTTTGGGCACTGCTGGGACAAAACCATTTAATGGTTGTGCCTGAGCTATCCTTAATCTACCTCGTATAGCTTAACGTGCATGTACAGTGTCTCTTCGGTGTAAAACAAAAAAGAAATAATGTGTTCCGTTTTTTTGTTGTTGTTTTTTTTGCCAGCAGGGGGCCCCCTGGTCCCTGGGGCCCTAAGCAATTGCGTGGTGTGCATGGTGGTTAAATCGCCCCTGCTTGCCACAGAAGCTCAGTGGGATTTAGGTCTGGACTTTGACTGGATCATTCTAATACACAAAAATTATTCTTGATCTAAACCATCTTACTGTAGCTCTGGCTGTATGTTTAGGGTCATTGTCTTGCTGGAAGGTGAATCTCCTTCCCAGTCTCAAGTCTTTTTCAGCCTCCAACAGGTTTTCTTCCAGGACTGACTTGTATTTTTCTCCATCCATCTTCCCATCAACTCTGACCAGATTCCCTCAAAGCGTGATGCTGCCACCACCATGTTTCACAGTGGGAATGGTGTATTCAGGGTGATGTGTGGTGTTTGTTTTCCACCCCATTAAGTGCTTTGAATTTAGGCCCAAAAGTTCAACATTGGTCTCATCTGACCACAGAACCTTCTCCCACATGTTTGCTGCAACTGCAAACATCAATTCATATGGTTCTTTTAACAATAGTTTTCTTCTTGACACTCTTCTATAAATGCCATATTTGTGGAGCGCATGACTTATGAAAGTTGTCCTGGACAGATTCTCCCACCTAAGTTGTGGATCTCTGCAGCTCCTCCAGAGTGATCATGGGCCTCTTGGCTCCTTGAATGGCCATGACTTGGTAGGTTTACAGTTTTTTGTTTTTTTTACAAATACTTTTTCTATTTTTGAATGATGGATTGAACAGTGCTACTTGGGATGCTTAAAGCTTGGGATATGTTTTTATAACCTAACCCTGCTTTAAACTTCTGCACAACTTTATCTCTGATCTGTCTGGTGAGTTCCTTGGTCTTTATTATGCTGTTTGTTTACTAGTGTTCTCTAACAAACCACCTTCAGAGAACAGGTATATTTAAACTGAGACTAAATTACACACAGCTGGACTCTACTAACTAATTAAGTGACTTTTTTTTGGCCCGCCACCACCCACTTTTTTCGGAGGACAACTTTATTTTTATTACAAGAAGATAAAATGTAAAATAAATAATAGTACGGATAACAGTAATACAAAAAGAGGGGAAAACTCCAAACCAAATAGAAAGTGATGGATGATTGGGTGTGATCGGGTGTGTATGCCGTGTTTGTGCGTTCAAGTGTGTTCATGCAAGTGTGTGTGTGTGTGTGTGTGTGTGTGTGCTTATGGATGTATGTCAGTCAGTGGAATGTAACTACACAAACCTTTTTTTTTATAGATCTTTTTATTGAAAAATCAGATATACAAACAGTACATTGTCATTATGTTTACAAAAGATTTTTCTTTTTTTTTTTTTTCGCACTCAAAAAACCGATCGACAGTAGGTGGCGCACTTGACTTCCAATTAAGTAAAATTCGCCTTCGTGCCAGCAGAGAAACAAATGCTATAATATTCTGTTGGTTCCTAGTTAAATTTTCTTCTTTGTTTGGTGCCCCAAATAGTGCCATCATTGCACATGGCTGTAAAGCGACTCCAAAGACCTCTGACAGTACCTCAAATATATCAGACCAATAGCCTGTTAACAGATGGCAGGACCAAAACATGTGAGTCAAATCTGCTACATTAGTATGACATCTGACACACTTGCTATCAATATTTGGGTAAATGGAAGCAATCCTTGCTCTACTCCAGTGCAAGCGATGGACAACTTTAAACTGAATGAGGTTTAGTCTTGCACAAGACGTGCTACTGTTTACTCTTTTTAAAGCGTCAGTCCAGGAGTCTACTGAGATTTCAGTTCCAAGTTCGTTCTCCCAGTGATTTTTTATCTTGTCTCGGTTGACAATGTCCGTTTTCATGATGATTGTGTAACAGTGTGTAGTAAAACCCCTCATAAAAACAGGAGCCTTCAAGATTAAGTCCAGGAGTGACTCACTTGGAAGAAAGGGAAATTGTGGGCTGTGATTTCTAGCAAATTGGCGAGCTTGAAAATAGCGAAACAGATCCTTTTGCTGAAGCTCACATTTGGCACACAAATCCTCAAAACCGGAAAATAATCCATTAATATACAGATCACTAAACCTCTTAATTCCTTTCCTATGCCATGTGACAAATGTGTGGTCAAGGTTGGCTGGTAGGAAATTATGATTGTTACATAATGGAGTATAAGTCAAAAGAGTATCCCTCAAGCCGTGCTGCTTTCTGAACTGAGCCCATATTCTTAATGTAGATATTACCACAGGGTTGGAAGTAAACCTGGAAATCTTCAATGGAAGTCTGGATGAGACCAGCGCAAGAAGAGAGGATGATATGCATGACATGTACTCCATTTCACACCAATCTGTATCTACGGATTGAATCCAATATGCTATTTTGTGGAAATTCGCTGCCCAATAGTAAACTCTGAAGTTTGGCAGAGCCAGCCCTCCTTCCACCTTTGATTGTTGTAAGAACTCCTTCTTAATCCTAGGGTTTTGACCTTTCCATATGAATCTAGATATGAGTTTGTCAAGTTTACTGAAAAAAGACTTTGTCAAGAAAATAGGAAGGCTCTGAAATAAAAATAAAAATTTCGGTAAAACATTCATTTTAATGCAGTTTACTCTGCCTGCCACGGTTAAATGTAGAACATCCCATCTTTGCAAATCTGAGTCCAACTTAGACATGAGTGGTGTTAGATTTGCATCAAAGAGATTATTAAATGAAGGTGTTATGTAGATACCCAAATACTTAAATCCTGACCTAGAAATATGAAATGGTAGAGCATGGTCTGGAATTTGCATAGCTAGTTTGTTTATGGGTAAGCATTCACTTTTTGTTAGATTAAGTTTATACCCTGAGATCTGACCAAAATTATGCAACACTGAAATAATTGTATTAATGGAGTTCAATGGATCTGATATGTAAAGCAATAAATCATCTGCATACAATGACAACTTTGATTCCAATCCCCATCTTCTGATACCTCTTATTGAGGGTGTTGATTTAAGAGACAAGGCTAGTGGTTCTATAACCAGTGTGAATAGTAAAGGGCTCAATGGGCAGCCCTGTCTGGTGCCTCTATACAGAGGAAAATTTTGGGAGCGGATATTATTCGTAATAACTGAAGCTTGGGGGGAAGAATAAAGTAGTTGCATCCACTTGACAAACGTCTCACCAAAACCAAATTTCTTTAGGACATAAAAGAGGAAGTCCATTTCCACACGGTCAAATGCTTTTAAGGCATCTAAAGACACCACAATTTCTGGAACATTGGTTGATGAGGGGCCATATAGCACATTCAAGAGACGTCTTATGTTTGAAAATAAATGTCTATTTTTAATAAAACCTGTTTGGTCAGGTGAAACGATATGTGGCAGTGATTTTTCCAAACGTGTAGCTAGTAATTTGGAGAGGATTTTAATATCTGTGTTTAAAAGAGATATTGGTCGGTATGACCCACACTTAGATGCATCCTTGCCTGGCTTTAACAGAAGAGTTATGGTTGCTTCATTAAGAAAGTCGGGTAATTTGCCCTCTGACAGTGCGTGAACAAACATGTCTAACAGCAGCGGGGCTAGTTGTTTAGAGAATTTTTTATAAAAATCGATCTGGAAGCCATCCGGCCCTGGAGACTTGCCGTTTTGCATGGCCGAGATGGCAAAGCTGACTTCCCCCAGTTCAATTGGTTCATCCAGACATTCTCTCTGATTAGAAGACAAGGTAGGGACTTTAAAGATTCTGAACTATACAAATCAGAGTAAAAATCTTTAAAAATATTATTTATTATTAAGGGGTCTGTTGTGGTCCTTCCCATTTCATCTTCAATTTCTAATATAATCTGTGCAGCCGACTTAGACTTAAGTTGATGTGCCAAGAGACGTCCTGATTTTTCTCCCTGCTCATAATATAACCCTCGCGATCTCATAATAAGTCTTTCTGTTTCAGATGTAGATATTAAGTTGTATTGTGTTTGCAAGGATATTCTTTCCTTATGAAGTGATGCGCTTGGGGATGTGGAGTTTTTCTTATCTAATTCAAATATGGCTTCAGTCAACTGTTGTTTTTGTTTCTTTCTTTCCTTATTAATATAAGAAGAATATGCTATTATTTCTCCTCTAACGTAAGCCTTAAGGGTTTCCCATAACAGTGATGGGGACACATCATCAGCTCTATTAGTTTCCAGAAATCTATTGATGGCTATTTCAATCGAAGTGCAGAATGTGTTATCTGACAGTAGTGTGGTATTAAAATGCCACTGAGGACGATAGCTGTAGTTTTGGCGAAAAATGAGATTCATTACTATGGGAGCGTGGTCTGATTCTACAATGGCTAAATATTCTACTGTCTCTACTGAATTCAAGAGTCTTCGGTCAATAAAAAAATAATCGATCCTGAATAAGTGTGATGCACATTTGAAAAGAAAGAGAACGTCTTAGTATGTGGGTTTAAATGTCGCCATGGATCCACACATGCAGCATGACTGGAAAATTCTGAAAACCCAGCAGCCATTTTGGAGAGGCTTAGCGCTTTGGGGTTAGACTGGTCTAAATTAGGATCCATTGCGCAATTAAAATCTCCCCCCAAAATCAACAGGTTTGTGTCAAGGTCTGGCAGCTGAGAAACCACTCTTTGCACAAATCCCACATCGTCCCAATTGGGGGCATAGATATTTACCATTAATACAGGGGTCTGATACAGAGTCCCTGATACTATGACATACCGGCCTTGTGGGTCAGAGATGAAGCTGGAAGTAATAAACTGGATTTTTTTATGCATTATTATTGCTGTACCCCTTGATTTACTGTTAAAACTAGAGTGGAACACTTGGCCCACCCAGTGTTTCTTTAAGCGCAGTTGGTCTGAATTGCTTAAATGCGTTTCCTGAAGAAAAGCAATATCTATTTTCAGATTTTTAATATGAGAGAGTATCCTACCTCTCTTTACAGGGCCATTGAGGCCTTTAACGTTCCAGGATGTAAACCTCACGGCTGAGTCAGCGTAAATTGCATTATTATTAGCCATGTCCACACATTGAACACATTGCAAATAATAATATCCTGTATCCCTTAACGTGCAAAACGTCAGTCATACCTAACACCATTGAAGCTAGTGGTACACAGTAAGAAACAAAAAGCTTACAGTCCACAAGAATACAAGTATAAAGGGTCCAGTCTACCCATTCATCCCCAAAAAGTGCTATCCCTCCTAACTCTGCTAAAATAGCAGCACGCAGGATTCGTCCCTCTTCTGATACTTCCAAAAACTTTCGTTCAATAACCTCACTCTTGAGAGAACTCCTGAATTAAGACATAAAGAAATTAAAAAAAAAAAAAAAGCGGGAATCAACCTATTACCTAAAGTATTTGTTCACAGTTGAATGAAAGATAGAAAACTCAGGCTTACAGATAGCGAACCAAGAACAGTCACCGAAGCCTGATTTAACAGTACACAGCTGTTTTTTTTTTTTTCTCCCCCCAACATCAAATGCGCTTAGGTTACTTTACCCATTGCTGGATATGTTGCGTAATTACTCCTGTTCCTCCGACTCAGCCCGGATATCTGGGTTTCCCTCAACCCTTTGAGAGTAGAATGTCTCAGCCTCCGCAGGTGTCTCGAACAGTAGTGTTTCCTTGCCGTAATTAACACGGAGGCAGGCAGGGTAGAGTAGGTTAAACTGAATTCCTTTCTTGTAAAGGGCCGCTTTGACGTTCTTGAAGGCTGCACGCTTCCTTGAGAGATGAGTGCTGAGGTCGGGGTAAAATCTCAGGGTGTGTTCCTCATAGATAATTTCGTTCTGCCTTGCCCATTTCAGAACTCGCTCGCGGTCTTGAAAGCTGTGGAAAGCGACGATTATGGGTCTCGGACTCGGCTTGCCTTTTTTAGGTCTCCGTAGCGAAATCCGGTGGGCTCGTTCCAATCTGGGTAGTGAAGGGAGGGTGTCTCCCATGTAATTCTTCAAGAGAGTTGAGATGAACGTGACCATGTTGTCTGCTTTCTTTTCGCTACCTTCAGGCACGTTAATGATGCAAAGATTCACCCTCCTAGACTGGTTCTCCAGGTCATCAATACATTCCATTAGTGTAGCGTTTAGCTTTTTCAATTCCGTAATATCTTGCTCAGCCTTGAACAGCGCATCAAAGTTGTCACCTGCTGTGGACTCCACCGCGGCGACCCTCTTTTCCAGTTTATCCGCCGTCTCTTGGAAACTCGCTATAGATGCCTGGATAGGTGCCAGCGATGTATTAATTAGAGACATCATGTCCAGTTTCAAATGTTCGCGTTGTTTTTCCATCTCTGCCTCCAATATCATACCGAAGTCTTCGGCATTAGCAGCTGCCGCCATGTTAGCCACTTTACTACTTAGCGTTCGGCTGGACTTCTTCTCAGAATCTTTCTTAGACATGTTTAGTAACCTAGAACTAGCCGTTTCAATGAATAATGAACTTAAAATACTATTACTTCGGTGTAAAGTCGTGTATATAGGTGTCCCAACCCGGAAGTTGTAACTACACAAACCTAAACAGATAAACAGACCAACAGAGACAAAGACAGACAGATTTACATACATACATATATGTGAAGTATTTATTCTACAGGTTCTGTTGAATAGTTTTGATATCTCATCAATCTATGGGCATATATGTTATAGATATATATACATACACATGCACATATACATACATATAATTTAGTATTGTGGTGAATTTTAGAACTTTAAGATTATTAAATATGTTGGCTGGTTAACAGGCTTTTTTGTTACTTCTGAAGGCAGTTGATTGCACTGGATTTTATTAGGGGCTTTAGAGGGGTTGAATATTGTTGCACATCACATTTTTTAGATTTTTATTTGATAAAAATAAAATAAAAAATTATCATTATCAAGTTTGTGGTTGTCAAATGACAAAATGTGGAAAAGATTAAGGGGTGTGAATACTTTTGCACTGTAAACCATTCCACTGAAGCTCTGACTGTATGTTTAGGGTCACTGACTTGCTGGAAAGTAAATATCCTTCCCAGTCTTTTTCAGCCTCAAACAGGTTTTCTTCCAGGATTGTCCTGTATTTAGCTCAATCCATCTTCCCATCAACTCTGACCAGATTCCCTCAAAGCGTGATGCTGCCACCACCATTCACAGTGAGGATGGAGTGTTTAGGATGATGTGTGGCGTTAGTTTTCCACCACACATAGATCTTTGCCGTGACCATGGGTCTCTTTTCAGCTTCTCTAATTAGTGCTCTTCATGCCTGGGCTGTCGGTTTAGGTGGACGGCCTTAAGATAAGATAAGATAAGATAAGATAAGATAAGATAAGATAAGATAAGATAATCCCACAATGGGGAAATTTACAAATTTGTCTTGGTAGATATGCATTTGTGTCTAAACAGTGAGATGTTCATAATTTGGGATATTTTTGTTATAATCTAGCTCTTACATTTCGACACAACTTTAACCTGATGTTACTTGGTTTTCCTGATGCTGTTAGTTATATGAAGAGTAAATTACACACAGCTGAACTATATTTACTAATTAGGTGTTTCGGAAGGCAAACTGGTCGCACTGGATTTTATTATTTAGGGGTATCAGAGTACAGGGGGCTGAACGCAAATACACACCAGACTTTTCTTCTTTTTTTTTTCTCAGTGGTCTTGAAACGAAATGTGCCTGTGTGTGAAGATTAGTCTCAGTTTTTAAGGCAAGTTTAGACCAAGCCATGTGTATTACACACAGAGGCCAGCAGAGGGAAGCAAATATATTATTGTTAAGTATGTGATTCAGTTGTACAGTAAAGTTTTAATATGTGAAATTGTACCAGCACTTCAGGTGTTAATCCTGCAACGTTTTTTTCTGTTTTAAAAATAAAGGTTCAAGAATAAAAGATAAAACTGATTGGATAGATATTCATGTTTGTTGAATTGAATGTGTTTAACTAGAAAAGGCAAAGTTCGTGAACGAACTTTAAGTTGGCTTGTCAAATAGTTACTAAGTTGTGTAGTGTGGTGTGGAGTGTGTGGGGTGTGGAGTGGGTTGTGGAGTGTGTTTGGTGTGGTGTGTTTGGAATGTGGGGTGGAGTGTGGTGTATGTGTGGTGGAGTGTGGGGTGAGTTGTGTGTATTAGGTGTGGAGTGTGTGTGTTGTGGAGTGTGTGTGGTGTGGGGTTTGTGTGGTGTGGAGTGTGTGTGGTGTGGGGTATGTGTGGTTTGAAGTGTGTGTGGTGTGGGGTATGTGTGGTTTGAAGTGTGTGTGTGTGGTGTGGGGTATGTGTGGTTTGAAGTGTGTGTGGTGTGGGGTTTGTGTGGTTTGAAGTGTGTGTGGTGTGGGGTGTGAAGTGTGTGTGGTATGTGTGGGGTGGAGTGTGTGTGGTGTGGGCTATGTGAGCTGTGGAGTGTGTGTGGTTTAAAGTGTGTGTGGTGTGGGGTCTGTGTGGTGTGGAGTGTGTGTGTGGTGTGGGTTATGTGTGGTTTGAAGCGTGTGTGGTGTGGGGTATGTGTGGTTTGAAGTGTGTGTGTGTGGTGTGGGGTATGTGTGGTTTGAAGTGTGTGTGTAGTTAGTGTGTGTGTGTGGTGTGGGGTGTGTGTGTGGTGTGGGTTATGTGTGGTTTGAAGCATGTGTGGTTTGAAGTGTGTGTGTGTGGTGTGGGGTATGTGTGGTTTGAAGTGTGTGTGTAGTTAGTGTGTGTGTGTGGTGTGGGGTGTGTGTGGTGTGGAGTGTGTGTGTGGTGTGGGTTATGTGTGGTTTGAAGCGTGTGTGGTGTGGGGTATGTGTGGTTTGAAGTGTGTGTGGTGTGGGGTATGTGTGGTTTGAAGTGT
The DNA here is from genome assembly GCF_023375975.1 of Astyanax mexicanus. Classification (NCBI taxonomy): domain Eukaryota; kingdom Metazoa; phylum Chordata; class Actinopteri; order Characiformes; family Acestrorhamphidae; genus Astyanax; species Astyanax mexicanus. Next base: position 9,036,726 of record NC_064428.1, on the reverse strand, counting down.
GTGTGTGGTGTGGGGTATGTGTGGTTTGAAGTGTGTGTGGTGTGGGGTTTGTGTGGTTTGAAGTGTGTGTGGTGTGGGGTTTGTGTGGTTTGAAGTGTGTGTGGTGTGGGGTTTGTGTGGTGTGGAGTGTGTGTGGTGTGGGGTATGTGTGGTTTGAAGTGTGTGTGGTGTGGGGTATGTGTGGTTTGAAGTGTGTGTGGTGTGGGGTTTGTGTGGTGTGGAGTGTGTGTGGTGTGGGGTATGTGTGGTTTGAAGTGTGTGTGGTGTGGGGTATGTGTGCTGTGGAGTGTGTGTGGTGTGGGGTGTGAAGTGTGTGTGGGGTGGAGTGTGTATGGTGTGGGGTATGTGAGCTGTGGAGTGTGTGCGTGGTATGGAGAGTGTGGGGTATGTGTGGTGTGGGGTGTGAAGTGTGTGTGGTATGTGTGGGGTGGAGTGTGTATGGTGTGGGGTATGTGAGCTGTGGAGTGTGTGTGTGGTATGGAGAGTGTGGGGTATGTGTGGTGTGGGGTGTGAAGTGTGTGGTATGTTTGGGGTGGAGTGTGTGTGGTGTGGGGTATGTGAGCTGTAGAGTGTGTGTGTGGTATGGAGTGTGTGGGGTGTGGGGTATGTGTGGTGTGAAGTGTGTGTGGTGTGGGGTATGTGTGGTGTGGAGTGTGTGTTGTGTGAATTGTGTGTGGTATGTGTGGGGTGGAGTGTGTGTGGTGTGGGCTATGTGAGCTGTGGAGTGTGTGTGGTTTAAAGTGTGTGTGGTGTGGGGTTTGTGTGGTGTGGAGTGTGTGTGTGGTGTGGGTTATGTGTGGTTTGAAGTGTATGTGGTGTGGGGTATGTGTGGTTTGAAGTGTTTGTGGTGTGGAGTGCGTGGGGTGTGGAGTGTGTGGGGTGTGTAGAGTGTGTGGTGTGGTGTTGGTTGTGTGTGGGGTGGGGTGTGGAGTGTGTTTGGGGTGGGATGTGGAGTATGTGGTGTGGGGTATGTGTGGTGTGGAGTGTGTGTAGTGTGGGCTGTGGACTGTGTGTGGTGTGGGGTGTGTGTGGTGTGTAGAGTGTGTGTGGTGTGGGCTGTGGAGTGGGGTATGAAGTGTGGAGTGTGTGGTGTGGAGTGTGTGTGATGTGGAGTGTGTGTGATGTGGATTGTGTGTGGTGTGGAGTGTATGTAGTGTGGGAAGTGGACTGTGTGTTGTGTGGGGTGTGTAGAGTGTGTGGTGTGTGTGTGTGGGGTTTGGTGTGTGTGGTGTGGGGTGTGGGGTATGTGTGGTGTGGGGTATGTGTGGTGTGGAGTGTGTGGTATGTGGAGTTTGTGTGGTGTGTGTGTAGTGTGGTATTGGTTCTGGTGTGGGTTGTGTTCAGCAATATCTTCTCCATACAGATACAGTACTGAGGAGCAGGGCAGAGAGGGGGGCCGTGCGCAGGATCGGCTGGTGTGTGTGAGATGGCCAACATTCCGCCCATTCATTCCTATGGGGAAAGTTCGTACGATAATTTTACGAAAACCGTAAATCGTATCGGTGAGATCAGCATATCGTCTGAAACGTCTCTGCAAGTTCTGTATGTCTTGTGAATTTCGTGGTTCTAGCTTGAAAATTGTGACTTTTAGAGCAGTTTGAAAAAAGTGTGAATGGAAGTCTATGGGGAAAAAAGTGACTTTGACGGAACCGTGCTAGAACCCTGGTTCTCCGATCGCTTAGAAAAGCACAAGCACACTCCACGGCTATGGGTTCTACCATCCTGTGAAGTTTGGTGGTTCTAGCTCGAAAACTGTAGGAGGAGTAGCGTTGAGAAATTTTAGCGTAGAATAATAATAATAATAATAATAATAAGAAGAACTAGATTGCAGTTCCTGCAGAAACTGCGAGTGTGATTGCAGTGCTGGCTGGTGCTAAGGTGTTGCTAAGGTGTTGCTATGGTATCCGGGGTGGTTGCTAAGATGTTGCTAGGTGGTTGCTAAGGTGTTGCTAGGCGGTTGCTAAGGTGTTGCTATGGTATCTGGGGTGGTTGCTAAGGTGTTGCTAGGTGATTACTAGGTGGTTGCTAAGGTGTTGCTAGGCGGTTGCTAAGGTGTTGCTAGGCGGTTGCTAAGGTGTTGCTATGGTATTTGGGGTGGTTGCTAAGGTGTTGCTAGGTGGTTGCTAGGTGGTTGCTAGGTGGTTGCTAGGGTGTTGCTAGGCGGTTGCTAAGGTGTTGCTATGGTATCCGGGGTGGTTGCTAAGGTGTTGCTAGGTGGTTGCAAGGTGGTTGCTAGGGTGTTGCTAGGCGGTTGCTAAGGTGTTGCTATGGTATCCGGGGTGGTTGCTAAGGTGTTGCTAGGTGGTTGCTAGGTGGTTGCTAGGGTGTTGCTAGGCGGTTGCTAAGGTGTTGCTATGGTATCCGGGGTGGTTGCTAAGGTGTTGCTAGGTGGTTGCTAGGTGGTTTCTAGGGTGTTGCTAGGCGGTTGCTAAGGTGTTGCTATGGTATCCGGGGTGGTTGCTAAGGTGTTGCTAAGTGGTTGCTAGGTGGTTGCTAAGGTGTTGCTAGCCGGTTGCTAAGGTGTTGCTATGGTATCCGGGGTGGTTGCTAAGGTGTTGCTAGGTGGTTGCTAGGGTGTTGCTAGGTGGTTGCTAAGGTGTTGCTATGGTATCCGGGGTGGTTGCTAAGGTGTTGCTAGGTGGTTGCTAGGTGGTTGCTAGGGTGTTGCTAGGCAGTTGATAAGGTGTTGCTATGGTATCCGGGGTGGTTGCTAAGGTGTTGCTAGGTGGTTGCTAGGTGGTTGCTAGGTGGTTGCTAGGGTGTTGCTAGGCGGTTGCTAAGGTGTTGCTATGGTATCCGGGGTGGTTGCTAAGGTGTTGCTAGGTGGTTGCTAGGTGGTTGCTAGGGTGTTGCTAGGCGGTTGCTAAGGTGTTGCTATGGTATCTGGGGTGGTTGCTAAGGTGTTGCTAGATGGTTGCTAGGTGGTTGCTAAGGTGTTGCTAGGCGGTTGCTAAGGTGTTGCTATGGTATCCAGGGTGGTTGCTATGGTGTTGCTAAGTGGTTGGTAGGTCACTCCTAAGCAGTTGCTAGGTGGTTGCTAAGGTGTTGCTATGGTATCCGGGGTGGTTGCTATGGTGTTTCTAGGTGGTTGCTAGGTGATGTATATGCATAAATTTGATTAAATGGTGTTTGCACGTTGCTACGCAACGTGCAAATACATCAATCAGCTATGCACGCTAGGTTGCTCTGGCCGTTCGGGGGTGTCCAAACTTTTGACCCGTGGCTCCATTGCACACAGTACTGGGGGGCCGGGGTGTCCAAACTTTTGACCCATGGCTCCATTACACACAGTACTGGGGGGGGCCGGGGTGTCCAAACTTTTGACCTAACGCTGATTTATCCCATAGCTGCTCCATTACACACAGTACTGGAGTTCTAGCTACCTGTCCTTCGATCTAGCTGCCGTCCTCCGATTGGCCCCATTCATTCCAATGGGGCCACTTCGTACGACATTCGTACGAAATCCGTACGTCGTAACTTTTCGTAACGCATATTTTCGGAAAGAGCTCAATAAGTTCTACAGGTCCTCAATTGGTTTCATCTTAGTATTTAAAAAATTGCGACGTCCACGGGCGTGCAAAGTTCTGCCCATTCATTTTCAATGGGCAAAAAAACGCGTACTTACGAAGTTTTTACGAAAAACGTAAGTCCGATCGGAAAGCTGTATACAAGCCCACCATTCCCGATATGGACGAACGTTTTCTCTTTTGAACGAAGTCGATATTTCGAAAACTGCGGCACTAGTTAACCGGACAAAAAACAGGTGGAATAATAATAATAAGAAGAAGAAGAAGAATAAGACTTAAGAAGAACAATACTGTGATTGCATTACTGCAATCACACTAATAAGAAGAACAGTAAGTTGGCTTTGACAAGCCAACTTAATTAGGGTTACAAATATCTAGTTCTTAACTTCTGTATGACTGTGCTTTAGAGCAGTGGGGGTTCGAGCACTGGGCCGTTGATAACAAAGTCGTGGGTTTGATAACCAGCTGCTCATATGCATCTAAATCCAAAATCTGGTGTACAGCATGTGTGGCGGTGATCTGGTGAGGAATACTAAGAGAACTCTCTCTTGCAAAGAGTAAAGCATGGTGGTGGTAGCATCATGGTCTGGGGCTGCATCAGTGCTGCCTGTGTTCTGTCGAGTTATGCTACCCATCGATATGTGCTTTTTAACTTTAACTTTTTTTTTATGTTTTTCATGATAATTCAAGTTTTTATTGGGAACATTAAACAACTTGCTTGAACTTGTTTGTATAGATTTTGTGCATAAAATGTAAAGCCAGTGAGAATATGAGTATATTTTGGTGCTAGTTGAAAACTTCACAAGATTTTCCATCACAAAACAATGAAAAAAGTCTGGTCAGACTGCAGAACATCTTTATTCTGAATATTCAATTATTCCATCCCTTGGTTTGGCTACACCTTCAAGTTATACCTCAACCGATGCTGAGAGGAGAAAATGAGCTGGATCACTCTAGAACTTCTGATTACCATCCCTCTGCTGAGAGATTTAATTTACCACTCCTGCAGATACTGCACACAAAGAAAAAGAGAAATGAATGGACCACCTGCATCAAGTGGTCCCTGCATACAACTGTACTCTGCATAAATCCACAGTACTCCCCTCACTTCTTGCTGTAGGGTTGCCATTCTGTATACCATCCTTTACACAGGTATTTAATCCCCTTAACAGGCCTTGATCCATTTATGGGCTACAGGTGAAGGGGATACAAAACCCTTTTTTTGTACAGTAAAATTAGTTATTTAAATTCTAAAAACTCTTGAGGGTTTTGGAGTTTCTGGATACTTGGATAAGCTGTTCACTTCTTCACTCTCTACTCTTAAAACACATAATAAATTAAGATCTGTTTTTAGAAGAAACTAGAGGGAAAAAATCTACATGTTTGAAAATAAACACAAAAACTAACCAAATGAAAGGATTGGAAAACTGTTCGATTTTTTTCAATACAATATTAATTTAAAATGTTAAAAGTATCTATCTATCTATCTATCTATCTATCTATCTATCTATCTATCTATCTATCTATCTATCTATCTATCAAGCATTTTAAGGTATTTCCCTTTTACTGCTAGAGCTGGGACACGAGTAAGAGCTTGTATCAAAGAGACTGAAAATTTGTTGCTGTTTATTATATTGATTTATTTGATTATTGCTTGTTTTCTTAGTTATAAAAGAGAAAGCACACACAAAGGTTTAATTTGCTGATAGCATTAAGTAAAATGAAAGCACATCAGAAGAAGATTAGAAGAGAAAACAGCAGTATGATGGTCACAGCATGTCACAGGATCCTCGCCAGCCTCAGTACCCTCGAGAAGCCCAGTGAATGTGAACACCCCACACCAGTAAGGAACACTGGAAATGTGAAATTGTGAAACACAGAATATTGTTACAGTCTCACAATGAATAAATCAATAATATAATACTATTTTATCAAAATATTAATTATTTCAATCCATGAAAACAGGATTTTGCATGTGAGGACATGCTAGTAAAATACAATCTAATTCATGACAAATCTGATTGCAGTGCATCTTACCTACTGGTGTTCTAGATCTTCTCTTCATCGTACTCGGTGGTGATAGATTCTCCAGACTGGCACCTGTATTCTCCATACTCCTCCTTACACTGAGAACCCGTGGTGATGATCAGCTTGACCGGAACCTTTACACTCACTTGTTTCCTCACAACATTCACAGTGAGCTTGGTGTTGGGAGAGACGGTGTTCGGCAGGGAGATACGAACACTCTTCTTCTCGGTTCTGTTGTTGCTTTTCCCCAACTCCACTTTGAAGGTGTTACTCAAAGATAAGTTGTGGCCACCTTTAAACAGCCCCATTACATCTACATTAAAGGATGTTCCCCAGCTGATTTCTGTACTGTTGCTAAAGTTGAAGCTCTCATTGACAGACGTCTCGTAATCTCGACCCATCTCCGTGGTGAAGGTACGCTCTTGTGATGAACGATTCACAGAGCTTATGGAGTCGATGACAACGGACTGAACGTGTTCTTCCTTCTTGTCCCAGAGAACCTCTGCAGATATGCCAGTTTTTCCCGGCTTCAGAGGAACAAGGTAGGAAAGCTTGTCATGGAAGTTGAAGTGGCCATAATCAGGCACATCCTGAGAGAATCTGGCCACAATTATTTGCCCAGTATTATCTAGATGCTCATAGAGGAGCCATGCTCCTCTCTGCACCTTGTGAGAAGATGCAATATCATTGAAACTGCCATGACACAAGTTGGTCTCATTCCTGAGAACCAGCTGCCTGCCCTGATAGTATGGGTGCTCATAAAGGGTGATCTGAGGATTAGTCAGGTCCTCCGACACCAACTGTAGTGAAGAAATGACATTATTTCTGTACACAGTGCCATATTCACCCTCTTCAAAGATCTCAATGTGTCCACGATAATTGGTATGTTCATACGCCACCCACGGATTTCCGATCACTTTCACAGAAGAGACGCAGTCGTTAAAACTTTCTGCAACTAAATCGCTGACATCAGAGGTGAACTCTCTGCTGATGCCCTTGAACCAACAATGCTCGTAGACGATGATCTTGTTCATGGTGCCGGGAAGAGTTGTCCTGTTGGTGAAGGCAAAGCAGAATGAGGTGAGTTTGAGTTTATGCAGAGTACATCCATCAATAAGCTCATCTCTTTCCATATATAGCTTGCCTTGTGGATTTAAAAACCTGCTTGGACATACAAGTGCTAACTGTATGATGTAGCAGGGGCAAGGAGAGGATGCAGAGAGCAAAGGTCAATGGCATGTATTTATTAACAACAAGATGAACAGAAAACACACCAAGAACCTGAAATAAACAAAAACATAGAAACAAGGAATAACCTAACAGACTTAGCAACGTACAAGAACTGACAACTAAGACTGAAAACAAAGGGCTATATATATGGAAGGGAACAGGGAACATCTGAACAAAGGTGAAGAGGGGGCGGAGCTACAAATGAAACACAGGTGAAAACACTAAAGGCGGAGATACGGGAGGAACACAGGACCATGTGGGGCATGACACAGGCATGGAGGAGGAAAAATAAACACAGAGGCTGCGTCCAGAAACTTTTGCTACTCCTCCTCTCCTACTCCTCCTTTCCTACTCCTCCTCTCCTACCCCGGAAGAAGGTGGAGGAATCGAGGAGAGGAGGAGGAGGAATGGAGGGAAAGAGCTGTAAATGGGGAAATGGGACAGCTGATCCCTTTTAGATAGGATGTTGACTACCTATCTAAACTGAGCCAATCACAACGCTCACTTTCAGCACGTTTCAGAACATTACTATCACACACAGCTAAAAATTCAGATATTCCAATAAAATCCTGTTTACTCCCAGCCGCATTTTTGGCCGCATCTCTGACCAGTGACTCTGGCAGCCCTGTCTGACCTCAGCCTTATGAGGGATCCAGTTCCTCATCAGTACCTAAGTTAAAATAAATAAGTAAATAAATGAATTAATTAAAATTATATATATATATATATATATATATATATATATATATATATATATATATATATATATATTATAAATAATATATGTTTTTATATGTATAACATGATACACATAGGGTCATAAATATAGTTTTACTGAGCATACAGTTTATCTAAACTATAAATTATATTACTGCTTTACTGGCTGTTTAATTAGATAAGGAACCTAGTTAATTAATATGTTTATGACGTATATTTGGGCGTTGCCTTCCCCATTTTCACGTGCTCTGTGGGCGTGGATGCAGTGATGTCATTGGAAAATCCTTTAAAGTCTTCCGGAGTAGGATACACTGATGTAACCTCCGTTTGGTAGTCTACTACAGGTGGATTTTAAGCGGCTTCTTTCGTCTCCTAGGGTATTCGGACAGGCGGCAAGATGGCGTCACGAAATCAGTTTCCGGGTCACGGAGGAGAGGAGGAGGATCGGAGAGAGCAGTAAAAACACAGAAATGGAACAGGAACAGACACAGAAAAGAGCCAGCTAAATAAATAGCAAATATAAAAATAAAAAATAGGCAAACTAAAGCAAAAACCGAGGGAACTGAACAAAAAAAACAAAACACAACGATTAACATTCGTTTTCACAAACACACACACACACACACACACACACACACACAGATGTAGAATGCATTACAGATTAATTATTTTACTGAACTTTCCTTTTATATGATTATATTTGACCATGATCAAAGCATAGTGCTTGCATGCTCACCGCAAGACCTTGGGGACTGTAAAAAAAATACCGGTCCTGACAAGTGATGAAGATTTGTTCACTTTATTTGAATTTCTGTAAGCTAAACCTTTAACAGGATTCAAGATTCAAGATTTTTATTGTCACGTTACAGAGTACAGGTGTGCATGTGAGTGAAAAACTTGGGTGCAGATTCCCACCAATGTGCAGAGAACAATATTTACAATAAGAATAATACAATTCTAGCTTTACAATATAACACTGTATGTCTTATTTTATATTATATTTTATTTGGATGTGTTCTTGTAATGTCAAACCAACTGTATTTTTGTATCTTTGGTATATTTTTGTATTTTACTGTTGGATTGACATCACAGCGTCACATTGGAGAAAATTCTAAAGAAATCTTTTATAAAGTCTATTAATACTGAATGGCATTGGCCACATATTTCTATTTATAATAACGTTCATAAATACAGCTCATTTTTATTATTTCTTTTGCACAGTAAAACATATCTAATACACTGTATATAATTTAATGTGACCTACTATACCTATGTGACCTAAAGTTGATTGGTCTGACAGTACAGTCAAATTACTGGAAAGGCTCACGACGATTAAGATAAATTAATATTATTGTGAGTCTGATTGAAATCTCAGGACAGTATCTTATTGGATGAGTTTTACCCATCATGTATAAATGGTTTGTTATGAATATGCAGTTCAAGCCTATATTAATTCATTTGATAGACTACTGAGAGGCTATTGATTTTTGTGGGGGCCACAGAAAGTTTTGTTACAAATGTTTGGGAACTCTTGCATTAGATGCCTTACCTTTCTACACCGCCTCTTTCCAATGAAGGTTTGAATGGCGATTGATTCTTTGAACCGCTGAGCCAAAGAAACTGTAGGTCTGGGACTGTGGTGGGCCTGAAGTTCTGTAAAAGCAAACCATCAAAGCTGAGTAACATGATAAATAATAAGAAAAGCCTGTAAAATAAAAGCTAAGAGCCACTATGAATGCTTGTATTACCATATTTGTTTTACACTATTATTTGCTTTATGCATGTCAACCAAACAGAAACCAACTAATATATTATACAATGCACAACACAAATATATGTAGTAACACACATAGAGTTTTGGGTGCACTGAGTGCATTTACAGGTCTAATAGAATAGTAATTGATTAAATCAGATTGTGTCATATTCATCAGATAACCTACCTTTAAATGGAGACAGAGTTTAGCTGTGGATCTCCCAGCTGTACTGACCCAAAGACTGAATGCTTTATTTATACACAACCAGTGAGAAAGGGGAGGGGCCAGTTAATAATGAGATCAATACAGAGCCTTACCATATTTGGTAGTTTAGAAGAGGAAAGATATAAGATGTACACCATAAGATAAGATTGATATATTAATATTAAAATGATATACTATACAGTATCAAGCATAACATTATGACCACCTTATTGTTTGTACACCCAATATGCATGTAATCAGCTCTGCTGGTCAAATAAGAGTACTTGGTAGTTCTATAATACAGGCTGTAGTTCTGTATCTGTTTCTCTGTATACTTTATTAATACTCTCCTTTCACTCTGTTCGTCCATATGTAGTACCCTAACGAGAACCACCAAAGAGAAGCTATTATTACTTGGGTAAAATAAAATAAAACAAAAAAAACTCTACTCTTATAATAACATACAACAACACTGCAAAAAACGTATTCATGTAATTTACGTAAAAATTAAGATATTTTGGGAAGTGAAGTGCCTATTTAAAAATGCAACAGATGTTCATGTTCATGTGTTAAGAGTTCATGTGTAACATTTCTAACTGTCACACCTTTAGCCTTTTGTGTATTGTATTTCTCATTTTCTGTCCTGCTCCTCTGTTTGTTGCTGTGTTCCTTGTCTTGTTTTGTTCCAGTTTTGTAGTTTGTGTTTCTTGAATCTCTGTTTCTTCAGTCCAGGTCTGTTGTTTTGTTAAGTAAGTGTGCCAAGTTTGTTCATTTTGTATTCTTTGTGTTCTCTAGTTTTTGTATGTTAAGAGTTTTGTTTTAGAGTTTCATGTTTTTCATTTTTCTTAGTCTTTGTTTAATATATTCTAGTCTTGTTTTTGTGAGTTTTTTGCACTATCAGTGTTTTGTTTTCTGTTTTTTTTTTTTTATTAATCTTGTTTATTAAAATCCATCCCCCTCATTCGTGACATAAGACTCGACCACCAATATGGACGTAGCGGATAATCCCTGCAGAGGTGGGGAGGATTTGGGAGAGGAGTACTGGACCTTTAAGAGACTAAGAGTACTTGATGACTTTAGACCAAGCCATGTGTATTACACACTGATGCCAACAGAGGGAGAAAAATATATTATTGTTAAGGATGTGATTCAGTTGTACAGTAAAGTTTTAATATGTGAAATTGCACCAGCACAACTTTTTTCTGTTGTAAAAATAAAGGTTCAAGAATAAAAGATAAAACCAGGGTTACAAATATCTAGTTCTTACTTCTGTATGACTGTGCTTTAGAGCAGTGGGGGTTCGAGCACTGGGCCGCTGATTCCAAAGTTGTGTGTTTGATAACCAGCTTAGGTGGTCTGCCCATAAAGAGCTCATATGCATCTGAATCCAAAATCTGGTGTACAGCATGTGTGGCGGTGATCTGGTGAGGAACAATAAGAGAACTCTCTCTTGCAAAGAGTAAAGCAAACCGAGCTTAGAGAGAACCTGAGTCAGTTACTATAGCAATTTACGCTCTGAAGCTAACCTGCTCGCTGGCAGGTTAACTTTCTCCAAACTCAGGGTTACGGCCACTTTTCTCATGCAAACAGATCCAGTTGATATTGAAGCGCAAACTATTCGCAGAGCTCTCCGTCCTGAACGAGTAATTTTTTAGTTTCTCCTCGAACGTTACCGTTTTTCATCGCAGTCAATGTTATACCTAACAATATTTTAAAATATCCCACATCGTGGATCAGCCTTTTAAAGTATGCCTAACTGTAAAACAGTTGTTGTCCAGTTTTGTGGTGTTCCTGGGCATAAGCCTTTAATGAACTTTAAAGAGGAATTCCACAGAATTGCAGGGTTGTCTTTATAACAAAGATTACAAAATTATCAGAAAAATGGAAGTGGAAAATAAGTAGCTCTGCAAAATTATATTTATAAAATAAATAATTATATTATTAAAATAATATTTTAGGATTTCCAAGAGTCATTGGATGCATGGATGGAACCCACGTTCCAATTAAAGCACCTGCCTTAAATGAAGGGGATTATGTAAACACAAAATCCTTCCACAGCATTAATATACAAGTACTGATCATAAATTTACTACTTTAAAAAAAATAAAGGACTAATATTTAACACATTACACAAACTTATTTTCTTCTCCATTAATGATTCCATGAGTGATGGGCCTCCCACTGCTCTGTGAAAGTGCCGGCTCCTCTGCCTGGGTAAAAGGTGGCGGTGGTGGCACCCCTCCTGATTTTCTTACCTCAGCCTTTTTCCTATTAGCTACAAAACCATAATCAACTGTAGGGCAAACTAAGCTTGATAAAAGTAAAAACATTAGGTAGTTGTGTACAAGTCATACCACTGTGGAATGTTTTTTATATTTCATTTTCACTTGCTGCCATGTGCGTTTAATCCCACTTGGATTACACCTAAATTAATTTAAAAAAAGAAGAAAAGTGTACAAATTAAGACAAATAAAAATGTTTAAATAATAATAATGACTAAACAATTACATTAAACAACAATTAAAATATGACGCGGTGAGTCAACTCGGAGTTCAGGGTTAGGTTTGGAGTTTGTTGAACCAGCTTTCTGGAATACACCCCTGTACCGTACATCTGTTGAGCCTAATTCAGCGAAACACTGACAAAGGAAGGTGCTTACCTGATGACCCCTGAGAAGAGCTTGCACTGAAGTTGGTGTTTAGAGTTTGGATGAAGGGGATTGGTGTGGTCCTGCTCTTGTAATAATTTGTCTCATGAGTTTTTGTAGACGTCTGAGTACTTGGCAGTTGAGGCACAGACCATGAACATAGTTCGCTATGCTTCTGGATTCTTGTCGAGCCAGTATCAGATGGAAGTGGTTGCTGTGTTCTGCTCACGCAACTTATAATGTGATTTATTGTGTGTGATTGTACTTAGGTAAGTGTGTTGTTGCCATAGGTTAAGGAAGTGAGCTTAGATTAAGGAGGGATTCTGTTTGTTCATTGGTTATTTTTCAGTAGGCCTGGATACTTGGCAGTTGAGGCAATGGACCATGAACATAGGGTTAGGCTGTGCTTCTGGATCCTTGTCGAGCCAGTATCAGATTGTGGTGGTTTTGGCTATTATTGTTAGTTGAGTGCGGAGTACTGGACCTTTAAGAGACTAATCCTTGAAGAGTACCTGTACTGTACATCCCTTGTACGTGGTCCATCCTCCCCTGATCCAGCAGCACCCGCTGCCCCAGCCCCGGCTCCAGTGCCAGTGGTGCTCGCCGCTTCTGCTCTTGTGTCTGTAGTGCCTGCCACCCATGTGGTACCCACTGCTCCAGCTCCAGTCGCCTCTGATCCTGTGGAGTACTGGATCAGAGGAGTACTCCAGCGGCTCTGATCCTGAGCCCGCGTACCAGGCCGCCTCTGATCCTAAACCCGCTTCCAGAACTAAACACACCCCCAGATCGTGTACTCCCAGACCTGCTCCAAGGTCCCCTGCTCCAGCCCCTAAAACTGTGCCCAGGCTGGCCCCTCAGACTTTAAACTTCACCAGTCCAGGGCTCCAGTCTATGTTTGTTTCTGTACCTGTGTCTGTACCTGTCCTAGTCCCAGCTTGTACCTGTGTCTAGTCATGTTTCAGTTCCTGTTCCCCTTACTGTGTTCGTGTCCATCCCAGTCAATGTATTTGTCCCAGTTCCCCTGTCCAGTCTTTAGTCCAGTCTCTATTTCCATCCACAGTCCAGCCACCTCTTTAGTACCGAGTTCCTCCGTCCTAGTTCTGTCTCATCTTGTTCCTCTGTTCCCTCTCTCAGCCCCTCTGGTAGTGGCGCCGTTGAGAGGGGGTAATGTCACACCTTTAGCCCTTTTGTGTCTTGTATTTTTCAGCTTCTGTTTCAGTTTTTCAGTAGTCTTTGTTTAATATATTCTAGTCTTGTTTTTGTGAGTTTTTTTGCGCTACCAGTGTTTTGTTTTCTGTTTTGTTTTTATTTATCTTGTTTATTAAAATTATTTAAATATATCTGCATTTATGCCCATCTCTCTGATTCGTGACACTAACATATTTAGGGTGTTTTTTACTCACTTTTTTCTCTCCCACAACATCAATCCTTAACAGCTTCAAAAACATGTATTATCCAAATTAGGCAATGACGTCATTTAGTGACTTCTAGCGACTATTAGGACAGCCAATAGCTACTTTCCTACTTTCCGAACTATTGCAGCAAAAGAGCTAGCTAGCAGAGCTGGTTCACGAGGCACATCAGCTGCTACACAGCTTAAAAAGCCTCAGCATATCTCAAAAAAGCTCAGTGACCAAAGAAGGAGAGTAATTATTAATAACAAGAGTAATTATTTGGCAGTGAGTTAAAAGTTAAAAACTACAAGACTGACCCAGAACTGCTACTTTTCTCCTGAACAGATGTGCTTACTAGGGACCGGTGTTTTAGAAGAGTCTCTTTCTGTTCTCTGTCTCTCCTGCCAGTCTAAACTGGCTTTGCTAAGCTAAGCAGTAAATTACTTAGACCTCTAAGGTAGTAACTCCAGCGCTGGGGTGTGCTTTTTTGAAGGTATAACAGGCTTGGCTTAGGCTAACACAGCTAGCGATGCATGAGGCTAGTTTAGCTAGCTACAGATAAAGTTCACATGAGCCTGTTTATATTATGACTTTCTTACCATGGTAGAAGTTAGTGAATGCGTCTTTCACTGGATTGTGTAGATGCAGGTTGGCCCAACTTGGCAACCCGAAGTATCATTGTACACTGGATTGTGTAGATGCAGGTTGGCCCAACTTGGCAACCCAAAGTATCATTGTGTCTAGGGAGGGCGGAGCAGACTACTCTCTGTGGTGTTTTGAAATTGGACCAGTCTAGCTATTTCACACCTCGCTCTCTTTTCCTGCAGAATGTTCCTTTAACATTGCAACACAGAAGAAGCATAAAACTGTTATTTAAGAAAAACCTTGATTATGAACCGATCTTCCCGTCTACTCCAATATAATTAACTAGGTTTAAGAATATAAAATACTTTCTGAACAAAGATTTTTTTGTATTTTAAGCATATAGCCTACGTTCAGAACACTAAATCAGCAATAAGGATATGCGACGTCTTTTTGCTGTGGAATGCTAGGAGCTGAATTAACACACTCTACGAAGCCGACACACCTGTTGTTACTATCAACAATTAACTTACCTCTGACTTTACTTTGCATTGACCCAAAGTTACAGTAGCTCACCTGATATCATTATACCACTATACTCTACCGTTATACCACTATACTCTACCGTTATACCACTATACTCTACCGTTATACCACTATACTCTACCGTTATACCACTATACTCTATCGTTATACCACTATATTCTACCGTTATACCACTATACTCTACCGTTATACCACTATACTCTAGCGTTATACCACTATACTCTACCGTTATACCACTATACTCTACCATTGTACCACTATACTCTATCGTTATACCACTATAGTCTACCGTTATACCACTATACTCTAACGTTATACCACTATACTCTATCATTATACCACTATACTCTACCGTTATACCACTATACTCTACCGTTATACCACTATACTCTACCATTGTACCACTATACTCTATCGTTATACCACTATAGTCTACCGTTATACCACTATACTCTAGCGTTATACGACTATACTCTATCATTATACCACTATACTCTACCGTTATACCACTATACTCTACCATTGTACCACTATACTCTATCGTTATACCACTATAGTCTACCGTTATACCACTATACTCTAGCGTTATACCACTATACTCTACCATTATACCACTATACTCTATCGTTATACCACTATACTCTATCGTTATACCACTATACTCTACCGTTATACCACTATACTCTACCGTTATACCACTATACTCTACCATTGTACCACTATACTCTATCGTTATACCACTATAGTCTACCGTTATACCACTATACTCTAGCGTTATACCACTATACTCTATCATTATACCACTATACTCTACCGTTGTACCACTATACTCTACCGTTATACCACTATACTCTGCCATTGTACCACTATACTCTATCGTTATACCACTATACTCTATTGTTATACCACTATACTCTACCGTTATACCACTATACTCTATCGTTATACCACTATACTCTACCTTTATACAACTATACTCTACCGTTATACCACTATACTCTACCGTTATACCACTATACTCTGCAAAAAGTTATTCAGATTAGTAAGCATAGCCAGAATTCATACATATTAAAGGATTTGAGTAATTTTATTTAACAGGAGATTACTTGTCAATTACTGCCAGGTAGTTACTGTGAATTTCACAGCACATTTTATACTGTGTTGGTTGGTGCTTTTTTTTTCTTCTGAGAAATGGTGTCTATCTAATAAGCTTATGTTTAACAGACAGAAAGTTCTCTACCAACAGATGTTAATTTAGGATTCTTTATATTCATATTCATATAGCCTTAACTTGATCTTAGTCCCCTTCAGACTGTGTGTATGTTTGTGATTCTGTCTTGACTCAACTCTAACCCCCTTATGATTGTGTCTTTACTCAATTTTGGCTCCCTTAAGATTCTGTCTTGATTCAATCTTAACCCTTAACCCTAAATTCCCTAAATAAAGTATCTATCTATTAGGGGTGTGATGAGATCTCGAGGAGGAGATATGTTCTGTCAGCGCCCTCAGTTGGGGAAGGGGGGGAGGAGATACGTTCTGTCCTTACTAGCGCACCGCGCTCCGCAAAACCAGCAAGCTGATTGGCTGTTTTTCCTGAGAGAAAATGTATTTGGGGCTTTCATTTGGTGCCCCCTTTAGTGCAGCACCCCTATGCGTCGCATAGTCTGCATACCTCCTTTTTATGTCTGGCTGCATTTTGGCTCCAGTGGAAACAATAAACGGTAACAGAGTGACCAACAAGACACAAACCATATATAAATACTGTAAGTAAATCCTACACGTGACTGTTTCATAGGCAGTTGTACTAATCCCTTAGCTCTGTAGTGTATTTAAAAAAAAAATTCTGTCCCTGTTTGCACTTCAAGCATAGTTTTAATATGACTGGTTATGGTTTGCACTTGTTGGTTGCACTATATAAGAAACTTAGAAAAGTTTTATTTTTATTTTTTATTCTTATTTCTATTTCTTATAGAATCAATGTGTGAGAGAAACCAGTCTGTTAAGTTTGCCTTATATGATTTTGTCAAACAAAACTCTAGTTTTCAAGCCATTTTTAATTTTTGACGTTTTCTTTAAAATTTGTTAAAACTGTTAAAAATGTTAAAAACTGGGTTTGCAATACTGAAAATCAATCAGTCAACCCTTATTTACAATTCCGATTAGCATTTACAGTTTAAAAGGGAATTAAAATATTTAACAAAAAATTAAATAATAAGGAACAAAATAGTAAAATAAATAAATAACATAAAATAAATAGAAATTTTAATCTGATATTTGATACAGATTAATAAAATATATACATTACAGTTTTTCCCAAATGTATACACAAAAAATGTGGAACTATGCACACAAATCCAAAAACATGAAGCTCATGTGTAACATTGTGACTCCAAACTGCTAAACTCTAAACACAATTTTATATGTTCTCACTCAAATATCATTCTAAATCACAGCTTTGCAAATCACTAAACACAAATTTCATCATTTAGAACACCTTGCTCACCTAAGAATCACTGACCTCCAAATACAAAACCCTAATTACCAAGTAGTCTCACACAAGTTGCAGCTATGTAAACTTAATTAGAAGAACGTTTCAATCATTTGTCAGAGTATAAAAGAGGCCTCACGTGACTGATACAGCCCTACTATGTTGTCATCTGGGATAATGTAAGTTTCCACTGGGCAGCTCTGGTGAATGATTGGTTCTCTAAATCCACAGTTTGTTGTGCTGCACCTTCCACCATATTCCCCATTTCTCAATCCAATAGAGGAATTCTTTTCTGCATGGAAAATGTACAAACGCAGACCCCACGAGCGTGTGGCTCTACTTCATGTAATGGGGGAGGCATGTGATGACATCCACGCAGATGATTGCCAAAGACGGATTTGCCATGCAAGGCGTTTTTCCCACAGAGAATATTGCAGCTGATGTAGATGAGGTCTTCTTGCCTGACCGAGATCAGGGGTCTGAAGAACAGTGATCTGTTTTTTTTGCATTTTGCAATAAATACATTTTTGTGTCCTCTTTGTATGTGAATTTTCCTTATCATTGTGAAAATAGGTGAAAATTACAGTTTTGCAACATATTGCATACAGTAAATATAGCTTACATTTGTGTAGTACTGTAAATGGGGGGGTCCTACACCACACCAAATAAATAAAAACAACAGAAAGACAACATATTTCCATGGACTTGTATGCATTTGAATTTGTACAGCGGCCTCATGAAGTCAAAAACAAAACCAAATACTTCTGATAAAAGTGCTCTGAATTTATCTTGTCAGTGTTTATTTGATGCTCTGTAAGAGATAAGCATACAATAGCTGTGTGTGTTATTTTGGTGGAAGGAATCAGTTTTGCTGGAGATTTGAAGAGTTTCAACAAAGGAGTTAATAATTTTCAGTTTGTGTTTAGAGTTTTGAGAAACTGAGCCAAGTTTTTAGAAATGCGTTTAAACATTTGGGAAAAACTGTAAAAGAAAACAATAGGACATTTTTAAAAACAATACAAAATTAACACAAAAAAGTAAAGAATTTATAAAATATAAAATGAAGAAAAGGATAATAATAGTAAAAGTGATAAGAATGATAAGAATGAAAAGAAATGTTAAAATTAATAATAATACATTAAGAATCTGGGAATCAAAATAAAAACATAAATTTAAAAATAATTTGATATAGATAAAAAAACAAAAAATATAAATGATATATAATATAAATTTATTTAAAAAACTCATTTCAAATCATTAAAACAGCTCACCAAAACCCCAATCTATACTTATTATATATTTGACAATATTTAATTAACTTTACAGGTCCTTACTTATCTTATTTGTAGCCTTGATCTGAATTAAGCTCCGCGCGGCAAAAAAGAGAGGGGTGCAGAGCAATTTGCCTGATTCTCTCCTGGTTAAATAACAGTAAAGCAGACCAGGCCCGTAGCCAGCATTGTGATGGGGGGGATCTTTTTCCCCCAAAAGTGGACTTCATTTGGCTCTCTACTCCAATGCCCCCTAAATACACGAGCACACTTCAAACCTTTTAATTTAGACATATTTTATTTATTATAAGTTTGTTGTGAATCTGTTGTTGCTGTCCTTATTTGTTCGTCTGTTGCTCCCCACTGTTAACATAAATTTTATATAAATGTAAGTGTTACTCAAACTTCCTACATCTGTGATGTGACTTCATTGTCTGTCTCTGTTGCTCACCTCAGTTGTCTGTTGCTTTGTTCCATTGTCTCTGTTGCTGCCCTCCATTGTCTGTCTCTGATGTTGCTGTCCTTTATTGTCTATCTCTCTACTATTGACATAAATAGATAAGAATTACTTCATTAGGAACACTATCGGTATGGTCATTAAAACTTAAACATGAATTAATAATAATATAAATTGAAGTGTTCGGTGTGATGAGGCTAGCATAGAATGCTCATCACCAGTAGCAGTGTAATGCGTACCTTTTATTATCTGTCTGCAATACTTACCTGTAATACTTACCTGTAATGGGATGGCTCACTTCGGGGGGTAGGCCGTAGGGCCCACGGCTTATTCTGCTTGGGGGGGGGAGTCCAGGAATCCTATTTTGAAAGCATAAGCTTGTAAGTGTACATATTTAAGTTTAACCGGTTTATAATGTTATCAGCTGATTTTTTTTAAAAAAGAAACTCACTTTGACCCACCTAAATGGGTTAGCTCACCTTGAGGATGGTTTGGTCCACATAGGGGGTGGGGCGAGACCCATAAGGAGGGCGGGAAAGGGGTTGCTGGGGGGCTCTGAGGTACTCACCTGTTGCTGCAGCAGAGCACAGATCATTGAGTTAGAGCTGTGAGAAATGTAGCCTACTGCTTTTAGTCAGGCAACCATTTAATCCGTTTTGTTTTTGTATATACTGTTTTTTTTTATATATTTTTTTTTTTTGCACGTGTAAATAAAAGTTTCACTGCATGGATTGGACCTTCTGCTTCAGCTTGGTTCCTGTTCCCATACACCCACTGCTGGTCTGCACTACCCGGTGACTTCGTGTCTCCCTACACGGGAGTTCGGCGAGCATCGTCACAAAATGGTGGCAGCGGTTCCAAATAAAGGCTGAAAGCGGCGATTCGAGGGAAGAGCGGCTGCGGCGTCGCAAGTGACACGGGAGGTCTGAGGACACCGAGGGCGGCGGGGCTGGCTTAGATGGGACCTTCCAAAGATGGCCGCGGCGCATGCGCAGTGACGGACGGCGGAGCACGCGGAGGACGCCAACTCAAGCCGGCGTGTGAGCGTGTGTGGAGCGTGTCCTACGGCGGTAGGAATTAAGAGACTGAAAGGCATTTTGCGCGGCATACTGTGGATAGATATGCCTGCGAAGAAGGCGGGGATGGCGCAGCAGGAATGTGCGGGCGAGGGAAGCCGGCAGACGGCGGCGTTTGCGGATTCCAGCGCCACAGGTTCCCCATCGGACATTGAACGTGTTTGTGAGTTACTCCAAACTTTTATGAGTGAGCAGAGGAGCAAGGATGAGACAATGCAGCGCGAATTGGCTCGGCAGGACCAGCGTTGGAAGTCTCTCCAGCACCAGTTCGGGCTGCTGCAAGGAGTAGTACAAAAGACCCAAGTCGTGGCTGAAACTACGGACGCTGGAGCTGACGGGCAGGAGCGGCAACCACAGATGAGAATTTTAAGGAGTTCGCAGTCTGCAGCCACGGCACAACCACGGCAGCTACAGGAGCGGCTCTCATTTTGTATATACTGTTTTTTTTTATATATATTTTTTTTTTGCACGTGTAAATAAAAGTTTCACTGCATGGATTGGACCTTCTGCTTCAGCTTGGTTCCTGTTCCCATACACCCACTGCTGGTCTGCACTACCCGGTGACTTCGTGTCTCCCTACACGGGAGTTCGGCGAGCATCGTCACATTCGGTCTTATTAAAATCTTCCTATAACTGTGCTGGGACTTCGTTGCCTCCCCCCCCCCCCCCCCTCCCCCACACCGCTGTGGTAAAGAAGTGATGGTATTTGGTATTTTGGTGCGAAGTACGCAGGGTCCATCGTGCAGCTCTATTTTCCACTACCAAGATAGAAACATGGGTGTAAGGTAGCAACGTGCAGGGTGCAAGATAGGGCCTTTTATCTCAATAGAACTCGGCTCTGTTTAGACTCAGCAATGAATTGAACTGAGACAACTTTAAATTCAATTTGAATGAGTTTGATCTCAGACACGGTGGTCTTGAGTGCAGCCCTATTTTATCTGTCCCTGAAAGGAGGATTTGAGCAGAGTAAAGATACATCATTCCTCTATATGTCCTCTTTTAGACCTGTATTCAGTATGAGTAAACACAGTCTCTGAGTAGTGTTGGCCAATAAAACCATATCGTTATTTATCTAAGGGGTGACAATATGTGCATGTAAAGAATTACAATATTTTTAATCAGGAAATATATATTATAGTTATTGTAGGTGTATGGACTTTTAAATTAACTAAAAAAAAACAGCAACTAATTTAAAGCATTAGTCTGTGTTTTTAGTTGCTACAGGACTCTTATCCGACTGACAGCGGAACTGACCAATCTGGGATGGGTTTCCCTAAAGCTTCGTAATGCTAAGAACTCGTACTTAAGATTGATCGTTAATTAAAGAGTGTTTCCCAAACCCGTGCGCAACTAAAGTACTACGTAAACTCGCTCGGCGATTAACGAGTGCCCTCACCCAGTCGCTATTCTTAACGAGCTTCTTTAGGGGATCTCGACTTGCAGTTCAGCACCTTAAACACCAGGGACCGCCAATTTTGAGGAAGAAAATGATAATTTCCGTGTTTGAAGCAATTAAATTATATTACTATTAATTATAATCAATTATATTACTATATAATTATTATATTATATTATATTATTTACCATCTGCGGGTGCTCCGGTTTCCTCCCACAGTCCAAAGAAATTAGTTCAGGCTAATTGGATGTCGGATAAAAATTGCCCCTAGGTGTGAGTGTGTGAGTGAATGTGTCTGTGTGTCTGTCTGTGTCTGTCTGCCCTGCAACGGATTGGCATTCTGTGCAGGGTGTATACTGCCTTCAGCCCGATGCCAGCTGGTATAGACTCCAGCCACACCCAGCCAACCAAGCACCCCAGAGCTTTTTAAAATGGCTTCTGCCCTCACGTGTCTGCGTTGACCCTTCTCCTGATTTTGAGAAGGGTGTAGTAATGAGTCTATTAGCAAAGTCATAGGATCTATCTAACCAATCAGATTCATGATTTTCACTCAGGGGGCGGGGCCATGGCTGTCTAACCGCTTCTCAGCGCTGTGCTGAAGAGGTAGCTACACATTGATTAGTCGTAAAACAGCGCGCTTAGCTAACTATCACGGAATTCCGACTGCAAATAAGACAGATATTGTTTCACATCATATTAAAAGCACTTTTAAAGGCTGTTCTTAAATGTGAAACTAATCCACAATAAAAGGCTGCTTGACTGGTGAGTTTTGTGTGTACAAAATGTTTTGGCTGCACTGGTGTACTGTTGTCATACAAATGAGTGATTTTTGTTGAACGGTTGTACTTGTAGGAAAATTAAGCATTGATTGTTGGGTCTATTGTATACTTTTGTGGTTTGTAGCCGTATTTGTTGGCTGTTTATGTGTATTAAGTTCATATAATTCAGTCAAGACAAAGAATATGTAGTTATTGCAATTTTTATGTATGTGTCACTTGTGGGGGGTTGCAGAAGGGGTACCCACTATATTCACTGCACGCCACTGTATTCTATTAAACTAAAGTCTAGTCTACTGAAAGCCAGTAATGTTAGTATAAATCTGTACTGCAGTAGAAGTGTATAACTTCAGAAACTTGACTTTATTCCTCCCACCTCCATTACAGGTCACTTGCTTTAAAATATTTACATGTTAGCATAATTTAAATGCAACAAAACTTAAAGGCTATTATTTTAATAAACATTATCAGTAAATAATCTCTAAATAACAACAAATATAAAATAGAAAAACAGTAAAACATATGTAATACATACTTTTTATATGAAGAAAATTTACAACACAGACTAAATTGTAACTAAATCTATTATACATTTTAGTTAAAAGACTAAGACTAAAACTAAATCAAAATCACCTGTCAAAATGAACACTGATATACTCTTGTATTTTGCTTTATGTAGTTGCCTGCATTCAGGGAGAGGAATAATCATTTGATTAAATTTAATTTAATTTAATTTAAACAGACAAATAATGTAAAGGGTCAGATTTTTTTCATAGGTTATATATTTGTCCCCTTGTACTTGTTTGGACCTGTGTGGATGTATAATGACTTTTTAAAATGAATTTAAAAGCTGTCTGAGCACCTTGTACCCACCTGGCAAGATGTGAACATCCTAGTGTCTGTCCTCTGTCTGTCTGAGCTGCTAGTGAGCTAGGCCATAACTCCCTTATTCTGTCACTTATCAGTAAAAAGAAACCTTTAAGTGTAGCAGAAAGTGATTTGATTTATATCGTGATGCATATCGATATCGGCTAAAATGGAAAACTATATCGTGATAAGATTTTTTTTTTCCATATCGCCCAGCCCTATCTCTGAGTCCTCATTAATAGGCAAACCTGAAAGTACAAGTGTAAGCATTAGCACTAGTGCCTGTCAGGCTGCGAGATCACAGTTACAGGTAGCCCACAGTCTGCCTTATTCGTATATTACTGTCTCGTCATAATAGAGGACCTGCCGCTCTGCTTGATTGAAACTTTTTTCTTCAAAGCTCACAAACACTTGTCATTTGACAAGAAGTACGCTTAGTCCTGGACACAGACTTATGTTGTTTTTTTTTCACAAATTATTTTGCCACAAAAACACTTTTATCACATCAGTTTCAAAATATGTCCCTCCTGCAGCTGAGAAATCTGATGGCCAACTATCTCAGCAGTGCTTCAGTGGGTGGGCCTGTGTTGGGTGGAATTTCAATAGTTTAAGACAGGCTGCAACTTCCCTCACTCATTTAGTAGGAAAGAACATTACCATAAATGGTAAAAATGCTTTGCAGGTTACTTCATACAGTTGAACCTTTGTGTTTATATGGTTATAATGCAAGTAATCATATGTAATGCTACATGCATTATTAAATGCTTTTGCAACTTACTGGCAGAACACTTTATTCTAACAGCTCACTGGAAGATCACACTTTACTGGGTGTTTTTATTGTTATTAACAAATAGTCTAAACACTGACATTGTGGTCGGCAAGGTGCAAAAGCAAGCGACCACACACACTTAGCTGGTGTGACACCAGCCAGTGCACTGAAGCGATGTGCAAAGGGGTCTCTAGGTTCATTTATTTTATTCATGATTAGATGCTTTGTGGAAATGCATGACTTGGTATAAGCCATCAAAGCTAAAATCAACCTAAGCTACAATTTACACAATTGTACACTCATACACGTCATCTTGACATTTTAGTTGCATAAAAAAACATAACATGCCTAATAAATTTATTTGCAAATAAAAAAACAGAAAATTTACCCATACCCACTAGTTCAGATGTGAAACTACAATAAGCATAGTGACAATAAAAAGACGACAAGCAAAATGAATAATGTTGAGAGAAAACTTTAATCAATTAAATAAAAAAACTCTTAATAATAGGAGCTAATGATGCCTCCAGCCAGTCTGAGCAGAATTCCTCTCCCCCGTTTTAAGAGCCTCTTCCCCGGACTCTAATCGTGTTCATCCCTGGGGACCAAATAATCTGAATCTGTAACAGCACACAGGAACATGGAGGACCCAATCATAATTTCAGTATTTACACATTAAACCACAGAGTTACAGGTTAATGTCATGGTCAGAACAGAATAGCAGACAAGCGCAGATACTGATAAAAATATACGTTTATTATAAGAATAAACAGATGAAATCAGGGTCGATACAAAAACAGGGGTGATCACCAGTAGACAGAGCAATGAAGACAAAACCATACCATAAACGGGAGACAGTCCAGAGTTCATACACAAGCAATCCAGTATCAGAGGTAATCCAAGAGGCAGTAGTGAAAGCACAGTCCAGGTCATACACAAACAATCCAATATCAAAGGCAGAGGCAATAATCAGCATCGAGAAAACAAAAGCAAGGTCATACACAAAGTAAACTGAGACAAGAGATAAGTAACGCTTTGTACGAGGATAACCTACAATACGCGGCGTGGTAGTCTGTTTGGCGTGCACCTTTATAGTGCCAGTAAATCAGTATTCGGGACTTCCTGGAGGAAGCAGGTGAGGTGTCACGTGATCAGGTGAGTGCGTGATGTCAGCGGGTGGTGCATTCTGGGTAGTGTAGTTGTTAACCTGAGAACCTCCGTTAGAGCTTGGTGTGGAAGGGACAGAGGAGCTAACAGCACCAGACGTGACAGTACCTCCCCCCAAGGGAGTCGGAACGGAGCCGGAACGGGGACGACCACGACCACGTCCACCCGACGGGCAGGGAGTACCGGCGGGAGGACCAGGCGTAGCCTCAGAGGTGACGGGCAGGCGGGGGTTGCGAGACTGGGAACCCCTACGTACCGGAGCCGAAGAAGAGAGTGAGCGCTTGGGACGCCCACGGGGTCTAGGAGCAGGCTTACTAGGGTGACGGGCATGAAATTCGGCCAGTAGAGCAGGATCCAGCACGTCACCGGCGGCAACCCAGCAACGCTCCTCAGGGCCATAACCCTCCCAGTCTATGAGGTACTGGAGCACACCGCCACGCCTGCGTGAATCCAACACCTCTCGAACCGCATAGGTAGACGAATCCTCCCCCTCCACTGCCGCGGGCGGCACGTCATCAGGAACACCCTCAGCAAGCGGACCTGGGACAAGAGGCTTGAGCAGAGATACATGGAACGAGTTATGCACTCTGTACTGAGCTGGCAACTCAATCTTATAAGTCACCTCGTTAACCTGAGACAAAACCTTAAATGGGCCAATATACTTAGGCAGCAGTTTCCTACAGGCCCCCTCAAACCTCAAGTCCCGGGTCGACAACCACACCCTGTCTCCGGGTTGGTATTGGGGGGTGGTACCACGGTGTCTGTCGGACTGCTCCTTATATTTCCGTAAGACCTCAGAGATCTGCTGATGCGTCTCCTCCCACACCTGCTCACTCCGCTTCATCCAGTCGTCAACAGCGGGTATCTCAGTGGACGACGCTGTCCACGGAGCTAACGGAGGCTGATAACCCAGAATGCACTTAAGACCAGATGTGGAGTTAGTGAGAGAATTTTGGGCTATTTCAGCCCAAATCAAATACTGTGACCATTCGGCAGCATGTTTAAAACAGTATAAACGTAAAAACTTTCCCAACTCTTGGTTAACTCTCTCACATTGACCATTACTAGTGGGGTGAAACCCAGAAGTGAGACTCACGTGTACCCCCAAATGTTCAAAAAACGATTTCCATACCCGAGAAGTAAATTGAGGACCTCTATCTGACAAAATGTCCTCCGGGACCCCATAATGTCTGAAAATGTGTGTGTATATAGCTTGGGCGGTCTGAAGAGCAGTAGGAAGAGCAGGAAAAGGGATAAACTTAACTCCCCTAGAAAATCTGTCTAAAACAGTAAGGACAGTAGTGTAACCTTCAGATTCAGGTAAATCGGTAACAAAGTCTACAGCAATATGTGACCATGGTCGTTCAGGAACAGGTAGAGGACAAAGTTTACCGGCTGGAAGGGTTTTGGGTGTTTTGCATTGTGCGCAGACTGAACATGAAACTACGAAAGTCTGAATGTCAGCTCGCATGGTTTCCCACCAATACCGAACTGAGATAAGTTGTAGCGTACGTGTAACACCTGGGTGACCGGAAGTAAGGGCAGCATGTGCCCAGCCAATGAGTTGATCACGAAATTGCTCAGGTACATAAATCTTGTGAGGAGGGCAACCCTCCGGAGGTTGTGTGTTGACTTGACTCTGCTGAATGAGGTCATCGAGTTCCCATCTAATAGCTGCTACTTTGACAGTGGGTGGCAGAATGTGTTCGGGTTCGGAAACGTGGCATGTGTCGTCTGGGGAACTGAAAACACGAGATAAGGCATCAGCCTTAGTATTACGGTTGCCTGGACGAAACGAGATCGAAAAATTGAATCGGGAGAAAAACAGTGACCAACGAGCTTGACGGGGGTTTAGACGTTTAGCTGTACGGAGATACTCTAGGTTCTTGTGATCAGTAAGAACGGTGAATGGATGTGCAGCACCTTCCAGCCAGTGACGCCACTCCTCTAGAGCTAGTTTAACAGCCAGCAGCTCTCTATCCCCTATCCCATAATTACGCTCCGCTGGTGACATTTTCTTTGAGAAAAAGGCTACGGGATGAAGCTTAGGCGGTGAACCGCTGCGTTGGGAGAGAACTGCTCCGATGCCAGTATTAGAAGCATCGACTTCAACAACAAAGGGTAAATCTGGATTAGGATGTTTAAGAATGGGGGCAGAGACAAAGGCGGCTTTTAACTTTTGGAACGCTTGGTCAGCTTCAGGGGACCACTTCAGAATTTTGGTGGCATTCTTAGTGAGTGCTGTAAGGGGGGCAGCTATGCTACTGAAGTTACGTATGAAACGTCTGTAAAAATTGGCGAATCCTAAGAAACGTTGAAGATCTTTGATGGACTGGGGAACTGGCCAACTAGTAACGGCGTCTACCTTCGAGTCATCCATGAGGACTCCCTGGGAGCTGATGACATAGCCGAGAAATGCGACTCTCTGAAGGTGGAACTCGCATTTCTCGGCTTTAGCATATAAATTGTTCTCCAAAAGTCTCTGGAGAACCGAGCGCACGTGCTGCACGTGGGAATCAAGGTCTGAGGAATAGATTAATATGTCATCTATAAAAAGTGTAACATACTTGCCAATCATGTCTCTAAAAATATCGTTCATAAACGATTGAAACACTGCGGGGGCGTTAGCGAGACCATAGCTCATAACCAAATATTCATAGTGGCCATTGGTGGTGGTAAACGCTGTTTTCCACTCGTCCCCCTCCCTAATGCGAACCAAATTGTACGCACTACGCAAATCAAGCTTGGTAAAGTAAGTAGCCGTACGCAGTTGCTCGAGAGCACAAGGAATTAAGGGCAAAGGGTAAGCAAATTTCTTTGTTATGGCATTCAAACCTCTATAATCAATACAAGGTCTCAGTCCCCCGTCCTTTTTCTTAACAAAGAAAAACCCAGACCTGACAGGGGACTTCGACGGCCGAATAAAACCCTGGGCTAAAGCTTCGGTGACATAATCATGCATAGCCTTTTCCTCATCGAGCGTAAGGGGGTAGACTCTAGCTTTGGGTAGGGTGGCACCCTCCACCAGGTCGATAGCACAATCATAAGGGCGATGCGGAGGCAATTTAGTAGCGTTATCCTTGCTAAACACCTCAAACAAATCTGAATACTCAGTGGGTACAACAATGGGATCAGAAACTTCAGGACTCTCTACAGAAGTAGACTGAATGATTAAACTATCCAGAGCTAAACAATGTTCATGACAGTGAGCAGACCAAACCGTGATATCCCCATCGCGCCAGGAGACAGTGGGATCGTGAGTCTTCAGCCATGGCATCCCCAGGATAACTGGATGCTCCGTGCAGGGAAGCACGAAAAGTGGCAGTTCCTCGAAATGAAGAGAGCTGGCTTGCAGGGTGATGGGTAATGTCTGTAGCGTGACCGGTTTGGAGCGAACCGTCTTCCCGTCAACAGCATGGATGGACAGGGGGCGTAGAAGTTCACGGGTGGGCACTTTATGCTCCTTAACCAGGTCCAGACTGATGAAGTTCCCTTCCGACCCGGAATCTACAAGCGCTGAGACAGAGAGCATACCATCAGGCAAAACAATATTCACCGGTAAAGAAAAACATTTTGAACGAAGGATTGTGTCATGCTTACGTACCACTGTCCCAGGGCTGGAGCATTCACGGGTCGGGTCAGGAGACCACACTCAGCCTTGAAATGCCCGGCCTCCCCACAATAAAGGCATAGGCGAAGCCGGATTCGACGCTGTCGCTCCTCAGGAGTTAGCCGGGTTTTCTGGATGTCCATGGGCTCTGGGGCAGGCAGCGCAGCTTTCTCAGGTGTGGGAGCGCGGGGCAGAGACACAGGAGTGTGTTGAGTGCGAAGACTGGTCTTGGGTCGGCGCGAGAGAAGTTGATCCAGCCTGATCGACAGTGAAATGAGCTGGTCCAATGTCAGTGAATCATCTCTACAGGCTAATTCTCTCTGTACATCTGGGTTAAGTCCGCATCTAAACACGTTGATCAAAGCAGCGTTATTCCACCCACTACCAGCTGCGAGAGTGCGAAACTCCAAAGCGTAGGAAGCCACCGGCTTCTGACCTTGCTTGAGAGCCAGCAAAAGTTCTCCATTAGACTGTCCATAATGCGAATGATCAAAAACTGAGCGGAAAGTAGCCAAAAAGTCAGTGTAACTAGCCCCAGAAAGGTCTTCCCATATAGCTGTAGCCCACTCGAGTGCCTTACCAGCAAGCCGGGAGATAATGAAACCGATCTTAGCTTTATCGGTTGTAGGCGGTGAATTACTGAAAAACACTGAGCATTGTAAAAGAAAACCGCTGCATTTTTCCGGATCCCCATCAAACAACTCCGGTTTAGAGACAGAAAATCCAGGCACAGAAGAGTTAGCGTTGGGCATACTGGGGGCAGCTAAAGGGCTAGGGCTAGGCTCAGTTACGCCTCTGAGGTGAGCTAGCAGCTCAGCTAGTTGTTGCTGCTGCGTGGTTTGCTGGTGGGCTAGCTCAGAAACAGCTTGGGTCACACCAGCGAGCGTTTGCTGGTGCTGACCGAGTAGCCTCCCTTGGTTGGCTAGACCAGATTTAATAGCCTCAGTATCTGCTATCTGATCTTGTATGGCCACGTATTCTGTCATGGTCAGAACAGAATAGCAGACAAGCGCAGATACTGATAAAAACAATATACGTTTATTATAAGAATAAACAGATGAAATCAGGGTCGATACAAAAACAGGGGTGATCACCAGTAGACAGAGCAATGAAGACAAAACCATACCATAAACGGGAGACAGTCCAGAGTTCATACACAAGCAATCCAGTATCAGAGGTAATCCAAGAGGCAGTAGTGAAAGCACAGTCCAGGTCATACACAAACAATCCAATATCAAAGGCAGAGGCAAGAATCGGCGTCGAGAAAACAAAAGCAAGGTCATACACAAAGTAAACTGAGACAAGAGATAAGTAACGCTTTGTACGAGTATAACCTACAATACGCGGCGTGGTAGTCTGTTTGGCGTGCACCTTTATAGTGCCAGTAATCAGTATTCGGGACTTCCTGGAGGAAGCAGGTGAGGTGTCACGTGATCAGGTGAGTGCGTGATGTCAGCGGGTGGTGCATTCTGGGTAGTGTAGTTGTTAACCTGAGAACCTCCGTTAGAGCTTGGTGTGGAAGGGACAGAGGAGCTAACAGCACCAGACGTGACAGTTAACCTATAATTATTCTGTCTGTTGAATCTTTTGTGACCAGGGTCAGAGCTCAGAAAACACCCCTTTACTCACAATCGATTAGACTACGCCACCCCAATTTACTGGGTAGGGGATCCCACGTCTAGACATTCAAATAAATAAGTAGTCCAAAATGTTTCACAATTGAACAATGTTTATTTAGTATTTTAAAAATTAAATAGCAAGAATAATTAAGACAACTGCCAGTGTTTGTTCTGAATAGCAAACAAGTGGGAATGGTAATATAACTTTACCTGTGGTTAGATTCTATCAGTATAAATACACAATGTAATTACTTTGGTCGTGGAATATATCTAATAATTTACACTTAGTAGCCGTCTAAAAAAAACTGCACAAGAAATTTTTTTAAAATAAATTTGTTCAACAGAAAACCAAACACTGCTACTAATTCACAATCTCTGATTAAAAAATAAATAAATTCAGTGCAGTTAAGTGCAGTTATTAAGAGATCAATAAAGCCACCAAAGCATAGAGTCAGCTGTTAAAGTAAACAGCAGCAAATCCAAAAAAACTAATCCCACCACATTCGCCTGCATATATAAGAAAACACACAATTGCTGTTGTAATAGTAGCGGCAGTGTAATATAGTATTACGTAGTATAAAAATATCCAGGAAGAACAGTACTAATCAATTATTTCAGAAAGCATTTAAAAAGTGTATACAGATAATATATAAAAATAATAATAATAAACCAAAACTAACCAAAAACGGCACATTCCTGATTAAAATCCACTCTTCCTTTTACCTGAGCTGAAGTAACATAACGACATCTCGCTTCTGCTTTACGAAGCTCACAAACAACGCAGTCACAGTTGCTCCACACAATCCATACTGTCTTTACACGGTTCACAGTTGGCTGGAGACTCTCACTCTGGTCTGGCTGGAACCACACGTTAAAACCAGTGCTTAACAGTTAGGAACGTACCCTGTTAAAACATATTTTCTTTAAATTTAAAACCTGCCGTTTAAGCATAGAAACGAGACGAAACGGAGACCAGCAGCAGCGAGCACGCCACACACAAGCGCTTCCCGTATACCCAAAGGAAGTAGAGTAACAATCAATTACTGGGACTTTTATTAGCCTTTTTCGCAAGGAGGGGGGGTCAAGTTCCGGGGAGGTGATGGGTAAACCTATTTCCGTTTTGGAGCACCACTACAAAAATGCATGGGTTTTATTATTACTCATATTTCCCGCACTTTAGGCAGGATGATGTTGCCAGAACCTTCGTGGAACTATTGAGGAACAAACAAGCGAAACTCCATTAGGGATATAAGTTCTTTTTGTGCAGTTTATTTTTTTATTATGAAGGTAAATGGCTCCAGTTCTGAAGTTTAGGTAAGCCAAGTTAGCATCTTAGCTCTGTGCTCAACTAACCTTTTGTCATTTATGCCTTTTTATCTTATTGTTCAATAAAGCATATAATTTATTGTACTATTATAGGGGCCTGCAATTATTGTGTCTTATGATTTTGTTTGATCAGTGTCTAATGTTGTAGATAAGGAGGGTTCTACCGGTGTTCTGTCTGTGGTGAGTTGTGCTACCCATCAGTATATGCTTCTAACCACCAGTGCACCCGCACGAACCTGGTTTTTATAATTTTTCAGTTCTTCATCTACAACTCACTGTCATTCTTTGTCTCAGTGATACAAAAGTGTAAATAGCAATAATAAGCATTAGAAGTAAAAACATTTATTCTAAAAATACAAAATACGTTTAATCACATCTCATTACTGTCATAATTCGTACAGTACTCAGACACTTGCAGATACAGATAAAACCACAGTTTATTGAAGGTTTGGTTGATACAGGGGAAGTCGTAAACAGAAACAGTAGAGCACCGTAGACACAACCATACCATAAATGGGAGACAGTCCAGAGTTCATACACTGAAAAGCCAGCAGTAGAGATAATCCAAAAAGGCAGAAACGATACACAGTCCAGGTCAAACACGGTAAATCCACAATCTGAGGTACAGGCAGTAAAACAAAAGGCAAGGTCATACACGAGATAAACAGAGACAGAGAATAGAAACTCTTTGTAATGAGGATAAACCAACAATACTCGGCACAGATGTGTGCGTGGGAAGCTCTTAAATAGTGCAGGTAATCAGTACTCGGGACTTCCTGGAGGAAGCAAGTGATGTGTCATGTGATCAGGTGTGCGTGTGATGTCAGCGGGTGCATTCTGGGTAGTGAAGTTGTTTAACTGAGAACCTCCGTTAGAACTGCGTGTGGGAGAAACAGGAGGCTTTCAGCAAAAGTGTGCTTATTTTTATGATGAAATATACACCAGGGTAGCACTGTTGGACAGGGTAGCACAATCTATCATAACACCGGTCTTTAAAGAAACGCAAGGAACCACACAAGATATTTTGGATAGAACGGGTCAGCTGGCTCATGGTAACAGCACTGCAGATAACTTAACCATTTAAATTTCCACAAATACATTTAGTGGAGTTTTATAACGTAAATTTGGGAGTTTGATCCACGCCCTTACTCCTCCCACTCTCTCAAACTATATAAACCGTCACTTCCTCTCTTTACCTGCGTGTCGAACAACCTCGCACCCACCTCCTCCCCTCTGCCTCCTTAATTTTACCCGTATCTCTTTGTGTGGGTGGGCTTCAGCTTCACGCTTTTTATACTAGCAAACTAGTTATTAGTACAACCCAATGCTTTGTTGAGTTATATATACTCCACCAACACACACCTTTTATAACAGCTGCTTGCCATCACAGATGTTTCCTAGTGCCACACATGGATGAATGGAAAGTCATGTTTTAGAAAAATACTCGTATGAAGTGCGGGATTAAGCTAAATGAAGAAAAATTTAAGTGGATGCTACAGCTGTTGTTCTGGGGTATATTTTAGTAGTAATATTTTGCTTGACTACATCCTGCTTAGTAAAGCTAAGTAGTTGGGCTGTTTTTGTTTGGAATTATAGCACAGTGGTACGCTGCAAAAAGACTAACTAGTCACTTGCTCCATGGCAAAAGAATGAGACCTCCAAACGGATTTGAGTTTACGTAGAAGTTTCTAGACCGGAAATGTAGACCCCGGAAGCAAGAGAAATGTCTATCGAGCTCACCTGACGTCCTGTGATGCCACAGAGTAGTAAAAAAACTAAGAATAAATTGATATAATAAACGGGAATTTAATTATTAGCTTGTTACCTGAAATAATAATAAAAGGAAAAAAAATAAATAAATATAAAAATATACAT
The DNA here is from genome assembly GCF_023375975.1 of Astyanax mexicanus. Classification (NCBI taxonomy): domain Eukaryota; kingdom Metazoa; phylum Chordata; class Actinopteri; order Characiformes; family Acestrorhamphidae; genus Astyanax; species Astyanax mexicanus. The sequence goes on along the minus strand of NC_064428.1, from coordinate 9,003,400 downwards.
TTTCTCAGGAGCACGCACATCCTGCCTAAAAATGCTGCCCAGTAAGGTAACTGACTTCACAATGGAACGCAGCTCATGACTAAAATGTAGCTTAAATGATATAAGCTAATGATCTGAGTAGAGGGTGCCTGTTGAAAGACACAAAACGCCCAGACACACACAGTCTGAATGCACTATTTTATAGGTAGCGTCTCAGTGCAGCTCGCAGACGATCGGTTAAGCCTCTCTGTCTGCGGCCTGCTCCCGGCTCTGGATTGTCAGCAGCTTGCCATGCTACTCTGCCAAATAACTAAAATACTATGTGCAATGCTGCACAAAAGTAAGGCAGCACCCTCCAGAGTGGGGTGGACACCATCCCTACCTGTAAGACCAGGCTTGCCCTGAAACTTTAGCCTTCAAAGTTTAGGCGAAACTTCAGGCCCTTAAGCTTTAGGCTTGCCCCCAAAGTGTAGCCTATAAAGTCCTCATGATTTTCTGCACACCACTTGGACATCCAGTGAAGAAAGCCTGCTGTAAGCTTCATCACCACAGTAACCCATACACACTTTTTATTGTTTTAACCGACAAAATTTTCTACCAACAGCCTTAACCTTGGGATTCTTTATATTCAGCCTTAACTTAATCTTAGCCCTCTTAAGAGTCTTTGTATGACTGTAAATACATTTTAGATTCTGTTCTTATTCAATCTTGCCTCCCTTTAAGATTCTGTCTTGAGTCAATCTTGACCCCCTAATGCTAACCATGCAATAGATAACTTTGAAAACACTCTAAAACGACTTTTAATGACAAGAAAATCACTGACCTTCAATCCTAAACACCTTACACTGAATGATCAAAATTCAGCTTTAGCAAGACCCTCATGAATGTATACACTGGAAATTTGTCTGTGACAGTAAAATCCTTTGAAAATAATTTGGTGTAAGGTTGGCATAAGATTCTGTCTTGACTCCCTTTAGATTCTGTCTTGATTCAATCTTGGCTCCCTTAAAATTCTGTTTTGACTTAATCTTGGCCCCCTTGTTTTAGCTCTTAGCATGTTTCCTTAATATCTGATAACAGATAATTCTATCATTTACTACTAAAAATATAATACTTATTGGACCTTTAATAGCTTTGAGATGGCTTTTGCGATCTTGTCTTAACTCTCTTAGAATCAACTCCAAATTTGCTGTTCCTACAGTTTCTTGGCCCATTAGCTAGACAAATGCTACATTTTAATTCAGAAATGCTACTTTTTTTTGGTTGTTTTTTTTTTTTTTACTTAAATATAGTAACCTTTTTTTCTGATTCATCTTCCACATAGAGATGCTGTATACATTGGGGCATTTTCTTCACTTTTAGTCAGGATACACATTCTTAGGCTGCCATCTGACTGATGGCACAGCCAGAACCCCTGCAGTAGCACTAGTGCTGAACCTTTGTGCTTAGAAATATGTAATGTGATTAGCTAAACTTCTTAATAAGAAAACAATAAAGGATTATAAGCAACACTGTTAATATTATTTGCTACGGAAAAATCATGTTAAAGTGATTCTGAGAAATGTTTCAGCTGTGAAACCAAAGTGTCAGCAAGTGTCACCTTTACATTTTTTTCAGTATATACCGGCACCTCAGTGTAGTGTGAGATTTAAACAGAAGACTTTTTCACACACATTTATTTGTGTCATTTGACCCAGCCTTCAATCAGTCTCTTCTTCTTTAGACCCAATCTTGACTTGATCTTGGAATTCTTTGCATCTTTACTCAACCTTGGCCCTCTTTTGATTTTTACTTGATGGGCTTCTTTATATTTGACCTTGACTTGATCTTGGCCACTTAAGATTAGATCTAAGAGCGTTTTCACACCAGCACTGTTTGGTCCGGTTCAAATGAACTCTGGTCTGTTTGTAACTTTAGTGCGGTTCGATTGTGATCCGGTCTCGATCGGATCCAGCTATTAAATATAAGCCATTTATTTGAGCTAAACTGCTGATAAAGCATAGTTTAAACTGATATATTAGCCAGATAACGCTAATTACCACAGCTGTGAACAAACACTGTGTCCATGCACACGCCGTCTGCACTGCATTCACAGCTCACAGCCGCGTGACTCTGTTTATTATGTATAAATCTGTTTCAGCGTTCAGTGTTAAAGCACAGATATTTGCGCTGGAACACAAAATCTTCTCGCTGTATTTACTTATTTCGTATATTTATATTACTTTTTATATGTATTATAGTACTCCCATGTAAGACAGCTCTGACCAATCAGAGGACACAGGCTGCTCGTGTGGTTTATTGATGCGCATTTTGGTGCGTTTACATTTATGCCTATGTGAAACCAGACCGAACAGAGCAAGAAAACACTCCAAGTAAACGAACTCATTAACTGATTCGGACCAGAGAAACGAACTACAGGTGAAAACGCACTTAGATTTCAGATTCTGGGCCATACACCCTGTGAAAGGTGCATTGCGATGCTCATTGCTATCTTATACTCTGCCAACAGTCTATTTTCACACCTTGTGCCTCCGTCATTTAAATAGCGATACAGCTATATATACGAGTTCGATCCCGCGTGAGGAGCGGTGTGTTTATTTTTTTTCCTTACCGCTTCTGCACAGATCTGATTGGCAGAGGTTTGGTGATCTTACACCACACATGATTGGTCTGTGACTTTACTGCACTGCAAAACACGTATACAATTAAATTCTTCTCAGTAGGTTTGGGTCTGCATTGGACAACTTTTGGGTCCGGACCCGGACCGTGGTCCGCTTATTAGTGACCTCTGCTCTATACACTTGCTCCGAAAGGCACGGTTCTTCTTTTTGTATCATGGAAGAAAGTCTGTATACTTTGCTGAGGTAAATTTCACACCATCAGGGAGCCTAAAGGGGCCAACCAGCTCTCTCCCCATGATTCCAGACCAAAACATGACTCCGCCCCCTCCTCACTGATGACGAAGCCTTGTTGGGACATGGTGGCCATCCACCCACCATCCATCCACTACTCCATCCATCTGAACCATCCAGAGTTTCACGACACTCATCAGTAAATAAGACTGTCTGGAAATTATTCTTCATGTATGTCTGAATTCACTGCAGCTCTTTCTGCGTGTGAGCTCTGGTTAGGGGTGGATGAATAGTAGGTTGATGCACCACAGCGAGTCTTTAAAGGATCTACAGCTTGAAGTTCGCGGGACTCCAGAGGCTCCAGCAGCTTCAAATACCTGTTTGCTAATTTGTAATAGCATTTTGCTGCTCTCTTATCTGATGAACTTGTCTGACAGAAACTTGCCTTCCTCATTTTGCCTTTATCTGCACGAACCCGTCTGTGCTCTAAATCACAGTATGATGATCACGCTTCAGTGTTCATTAAATATCTAATGTTTTCATACCTTATCCAAGGCACTGCACTATTTCATGCTTTCCTTTTTCCTTTCCCATATTGCTTAAAACATGTGGCCTGCTTTATAATATAGAACATAACATTAGAACATTTTTAATAAAAAAGATACTATCATTGGGAGGTTTGTTCAATAATAAAAGTGGATTTATACTGAACAGGTCATAACTTAGAAATTATACTGACTGTCATTTGCATTTACCATTTAGTAAAATCTGAGAAAAATATCACTTGCATAATAATTTATAACACAGTGTTTATAATTTGTTTTTTTTCTAAACGGAACATTGTTCGAAAATCAGAAATAATGTTTTTTTATGTTTTGTAAATAGAATGAACATGATGCTAAGGACACGTAAGAAAAGGTCCAGGCAGAATGAGACAGGCTCCATATAAACCCATTCATTTAGGCCTGACTCTGGAGCGCTCTCTGGTGGCGCAACAAACCCAGAAGATATTCTAAAGTGAGCATTCTCCTCTCTATACTTCCTATAGTCAAAATATTTTGTCAATATAAACAGATATAATAACAAAAAAAAGGGAAAAAACATTTTCCGTGTGTATTCGGTATTTATTTAAATTATATGACTGTTTTAGCCATCAAAGTGATTATACAGTATGTAAACCTGCAATTAAACCTTTAATAACAAGTAAAAAAGTAAAAAACATTGAATCAACGTTAATTTTTCCACCAGTAATGCATTAAAACAACGTTAATCTCATACATCAGAATTGATTTATTTAGTTTATGAATCTATATGTATGCTTTATATTAAACTTTACTTACATTAAATCTGTATATACTGTTTGCATTTTATTTTAATAGTGTGTACTGTGGTCTTGCAGATTAAAATGTTACATTTAAATAATAATTATTAATATTAATATTATTATTTATGGGAAACATTATTCATCTAAAAGCATTAATGTGAGAGTAGATTTATAGTTCAAACCATTCAAAATGATTCAATGTTCTTTTCTATCAGGGGCACAACAAACGATTTAGTTTACCAGTTATTTTATTCTAACATTAAATATCATGTTTTTAACGTTTTAATCTGTCCACTAGATACATAAAGCACTCTGAGGTTTCAGCCTCCAGATGCAGATAATGTACACTGTGTTCTGAAGCTTCGAGCAGAGAATGTATAGAGAGGAGAATGCCCACTTCAGAAAGTCTTACGGGTTTATTACACCACCAGATGGCGCTTCAGAGTCAGCCCTAAATTAATGGTTTCTTATGGAGAAAATCCTATTTTACAAACATTTGTTCTTTTAAACTAATTTTATTTCATTTCTTCAAAAAATAACATTATTAAATGTTTCTGCACTGTAGATATAATTTTAAAGCTTTTAAACTCCAGTTATAGACCGTTTCAATGAGGAAAACAATAACAAAGCTACTACGCATGTCTGTTCCTTCGAAGAGAGAGTGAAACTGAAAGCTGCATTTCAGAAAGAGAGCAGGGCGGATTTCAGAGCTCAGCGCTTTATATTTTACCCGGTAAGTTAAAGATCCGTCGCTTATATGGTTTATATCGAGTTTATATAGAGTTTAAATGGAGTTTATCGAGTTTATATAGAGTTTAAAGAAAGAAAAAGAAACCAATAACTATTAAACAGAGCTGAGCTTCAGTCTCTGTTCCGAATCAGAGTGACGCAGATAAAAAGGGGAAGATTCAGTACTGTAAAATACGTCTGATCCGCTGAGAAACGGTTAAAACTTGAATTTAGAGTTGAATCCAGATGAAATAATGAACTAGCTGTGTGTTTGTGTGCTCTGTGGGCCAGTAGAATCTAGTACTGGTTACTTTACTGTAACTAAAACCAGCTAACAGATAACGATATGATTACATTGATCCAATGAGCCGATTCGTTTTAGTGAATTGAATCAATTTAAACTCCGGCTAAATCTGTGTTCTGGGCTGTTGGGGGCTTATCGTCTAATAATCGAATTAAATACAAGTAGAGAAAAATACCACGCTCTTATAACGAGATAACACTTTACAATTTGATCGTATTCTCACCGCGTTGTCTGTAGCCTCCTGGTAAATAGACTCAGAGACGAGTCAGACTCACGAAGCCCAACGAATCGACACCTGGTTTTACCGAGAAGAGATTCACTGAATCGGAATGATACAAACTCTACGCAGCAAAACTCTGGAAGTCTCTTTAAACTCTTTTTAAAGCCGCATTTAACTGAAATGAGCCATAATGCATTAAAACTGGCGGTGGATAAAATAATTTTAACAATATTCGAGGCATTTCTCTCACTTTTAGCTGAAAGTTAAAGTGCTCGTGCTGAGGTAACCCAAACTGTTAGCTTAGCATAATTTTATCAGTAACAAGTTAGTTTCTACCGTTTCAGCTCCAGTTTAAACACAGATATTTGAGGATAGGAATACATATTTAGGGAGATTTACTTTAAGTTTATATGTATATTAGTTTATCAGGGAGTCTAAAATAAATATATGACGTTTTTTATAATTGTACTGTCTTTTTAGCTTGTTATATGACCAGGCCTGCCTACTCTAATGGAAACATAGCTAATTAGTTTAGTTTTATAGCTCATGTAGTTACAGAGGCCATTTAACCTAGCTAAGCTAAAGATGGTTGGCTAACAGTTAACTTAAACCAGATATAGAACACTAACTTAGCTAGCTAACGGTTTAAGCAGATACAAGAAAGCCGGTTCCCTAGCTAACTAAATGTTAAACCAGATACAGAAAACATGTTAGTTAGCTAGCTAATGGTTAAACAAGCTATAGATTGCCAGTTAGCTAGCTAACTGTTAAACCAGATATAGACAGCAGTTAGCTAGCTAACAGTTAAACCAGCTATAGAAAGCCAGTTAGCTAGCTAACGGTCAAACCAGATACAAGAAATTCGGTTAGCTAGCTAAAGGTTTAACCAGATACAGAAAGCCTGTTAGCTAGCTGCATATTTTATGGAAATATTCTGAAATTCTGCCATATGTTATTACTAATTTCAAGAAGAAATTAATTACTGCAGCGTAATATTTCATTATATAATAAAATAATTGTATATTGGGTTGTCAGTATGTGTTCTTTTGCTTTATTGATATGGTGTCAGATTTATCTGAAAAGCAAATTTTCACTAGAAAGCACCACATAAACACCATTTTCAGTCAGGCACATTGAAAATTTCAATATAGCATGAACTGATGGAGTTATGATGTAAATGTGCTGGGAACAATGTCAAATATTAATGTACTTTTTGTATGTTAATTCTGAAAAAAATAATTTTTAAATAGTTACAACACTGCACATGAATTCAGTGTCTTCCACACGACAGTAGTGTAGTAAATGCTGGCAGCAGGTGAGTGCCATGCTGATGAATTATGTTTATAAGTAGTAGTAAAGGTGGGTTCTGTGTAAGAGCAAAGGGATTGGTGGTGCTGCAGGTATTGAATTTTAAACACTACAGTGTTTTTATTTTTTATCAGGTTTTGACAAATTGGTGCTGACACCTGGTTCATTATAATCTGTGTTTCAGTGTCGTGGTCATGCTTTAAACTGAGTGGAGTAGAGAGTGTCAGGTCCCGTGTCCAGTTCTGTGTGAAGAGCAGTAACATCAGTATGGACCATCAGAACTTCAGCAGTGGAGAAGGATTACCTGACTCGTGAGTTACTTTATAATCATAAAATATAATAATTAAAAGCAGCTTCAAATTCAATGTTATAAGGAGAATAATGTCTCTCTGGGCTCGGCACACTGGGTTCTGAAAATGTTTTAAATTAAAGTTGTGTTTAATCTGTCATAATCAGATCACAGTGAATTGATAATGTTATGATCTACTCTTGCTGGTTATCAGCAGTCAGATACAGCAGGATTCTGTTGGTTTAACTACAGTACGCTATACAACACTTTTAATACCAACTGAGTGGAAACCAGTGATCTTAAGATATCTGTTTTCAATCTGAATTGGTAATTGTGAGGTATAATTGTCTTAAGATATGCAGGCATGCAGAGCAAAACCTCCAGAACACAGTTGTGCGTCCATGAAGCGCAACCACTTTATGGAGCTGCCTAATAATTATTTTAGTAAGGAAGAAAGAAGCTCTGATTTGAGGTGAGAAACATGCTGACCCCTGCCAGTTTTTCTTGTCCACTATTTCCATTGGGTGTACTGCAACATCAGTGGGATTTCCATTTAACCAGGTATTTGTGAATTATGGAAATCCAAATACAATTTCTGAAAGAAAACAGGCCAAAATTAGAAAAAAGAATTATTTCCTGCTATGATGAGGTGGAAGAGTTGCACTATCACGAAAGTCAGATTGTCAGTAATAGAAAAACATTTTTCAAATGAACAATGACACAATTAGCTGTCTGGTGATGAAGTGAATAGTTTAATTAATTTCATTATTACAGTTTACAGCATATACACAATAACTAACTGATTTTATGCTCAAACCAAACAGTTCCCTACTACCCTATACTCCACACAAGTCTCCATCTTGTATAAAGAAGTGGTGATTATCAGTTGGCACGAGTGGCTGGTGACTGGACCGGAAACGGCTGGTTCGATGACATCCAGGTTTTCAAAAGTTATTTTAGATATTCTGAATTGATGAATCCAAAGCTCTTTTGAAATATGGCTCTGCACTGCTGTCCCAGAACAGCCTGATTCACTACCAGGTGGCTCACTGCTTGTCTTGTGTGGGGTCTTTAAACATCAGATAACACATCCACAAAAAGTAGACTCTAAATCTCTGAAAAGATGATTTTGCTTAAGCAGGTGGTTAAATCTCTTTATTCCACTTGCTTCAGTGCTGTTCCTAATTCTGGTGGGATACATCATGTAAAATTTCTTGTCCCTGAACCCACTAAAACGAATGTAAAAAGGTGTCTAATTTTGCTTTTATGTCTGCTGTTAAAAACCTGTGACATTGATGTACATTTATATTATTTTTTTTCTCACATCTCATTTGCAGACTTCAGACATTCAGAGCAGAACCTCCAGAGCCCAGCTATGTATCTATGAAGAGCAGCCACTCGATGATTGAGCCTCTTAAATTCAGTAATGAAAGAATGGGCGCTGACCTGAGGTGAGTTTACTCAAGTGAGGAGAAGCAGAGAGACCAAAATGTAACAAAGTGCAGAATAAACACTAAAGCAGAGCTTCTGTTGTTCCTGCTGTCAGTAACCTGCTGTTTACTGGATGAGAGGTGACTAATAGGTTGAATTATATACATATACATACAGTGGTGTGAAAAAATGTTTGTCCCCTTCCTGATTTCACACTTAAATGTTATGGGACATCAAACCAATTTAAATATTAGTCGAAGACAACACAGGTAAACACAAAATGCTATTTTTAAATGAAGGTGTTTATTATTAAGGGAGAAAATAATCGAAACCTCCATGGCCCTGTGTAAAAAAGTGATTGCCCCCTAAACCTAATAGCTGGTCGGGCCACCCTTAGCAGCAACAACTGCAACCAAGCGCTTGCAATAACTTGCAATGAGTCTTTTACAGCGTTGTGGAGGAATTTTGGCTCCACTCATCTTTGCAGAATTGTTGTAATTCATCCACAATGGAGGGTTTTCGAGCAGAACGGCCTTTTTAAGGTCATGCCACAGCATCTCAATCGGATTCAGGTCAGGACATTGACTAGGCCTCTCCAAAATCTTCATTTTGTTTTTCTTTAGCCATTCAGAGGTGGACTTGCTGGTGTGTTTTGGATCATTGTCCTGCTGCAGAACCCAAGTTCCGTTTAGCTTGAGGTCACAAACAGATGGTCGGACATTCTTCTTCAGGATCTTTTGGTAGACAGCAGAATACATAGTTCCATTTATCACAGCAAGTCTTCCAGGCCCTGAAGCAGCAAAACAGCCCCAGACCATCACACTACCACCACCATGTTTTACTGTTTGTATACTGTTGATTTTCTGGAATGCAGTGTTTCTTTTACGCCAGATGCAGTGGTGCACACACCTTCCAAAGAGTTCAACTTTTGTCTCATCGGTCTACAGAATGTTTTCCCAAAAGTCTTGGGGATCATCAATATGTGTTCTGAAAAATTTAAACGAGCTATAATGTTCTTTTTGCTCAGCAGTAGTTTTCGTCTAGGAACTCTGCCATGCAGACCATTTTTGCCCAATCTCTTTCTGATGGTGGATACATGAACACTGACCTTAACTGAAGCAGGTGAGGCCTGCAGTTCTTTGAATGTTGTTGTGGGGTCTTTTGTGACCTCTTGGATGAGTCATTGCTGTGCTCTTGCGGTAATTTTGGGTGGCCGGACACTCCTGGGAAGGTTCACCACTGTTCCATGTCTTAACCATCTGTGGTTCGCTGGATTCCCAAAGCTTCGGAAATGGCTTTATAACCCTTTCCAGACTCATAGATCTCAATTACCTTCTTTCTCAATTGTTCCTGAATATCTTTGGATCTCGGCATGACGTGTAACTATTAGGATCTTTTGGTGGACTTTGCTTTGTCAGGCAAGTCCTATTTAAGTGATGTCTTGACTGAGAACAGGTGTGGCAATAATCAGGCCTGGGTGTGGCTAGAGACAGTGTATTCAGGTGTCAGAAAACACAGTGACGGTATGTTTTAACAAGGGGGCAATCACTTTTTCACACAGGACCCTGTAGGTTTGGATTATTTTTCTCCCTTAATAATAAAAACCTTCATTTAAAAATAGCATTTTGTGTTTAACTGTTTTGTCTTTGACTAATATTTAGATTAGTTTGATGTTCTGAAACATTTAAGTGTGACAAACATGCAAAAAATTAGGAAATCAGGAAGGGGTCAAACACTTTTTTACACCACTGTAGATGTATATATTTGTAAATAGTTTATTTTTATTTTTATGTTTTTGTTTACTTAAATGCCAATATAGCAGGAACAGGTATCCAACAGGACTTGGTAAAAAGTGGAATCTGGAGAAAGTAACAATGGGTAAATAAATTGGGTAATTAATAAATATTTTGAGCTGTCTATTATCTTAGTGTTTTATTATTTATTAACGAATCAACTAAACTAAACGCAAGTTCTGTATTGTAATATCTAGCTAACTGTCTTGTAAGTGTAAGTAACTATGAAGATTGGTACACAATGCTATTGCCGGATTATGTATTTTACCATCATAATCAGTTAAATGTTTTTGTGCATTAATGAACAAATTTCTCTGAACCCACTAAATCCAATGTCAAAAGCTGTCTATTTTTGCTTTATGTCTACTGTTAAAAACCTGTGACATTGTTTTACGTTTATTTTTATGTTTTTTTTCTCCACATCTCATTTCCAGAATGCAGACATTCAGAGCAGAACCTCCAGAGCCCAGCTGTGTATCTATGAAGAGCAGTCACTCGATGATTGAGCCTCTTAAATTCAGTAATGAAAGAATGGGCACTGACCTGAGGTGAGTTTACTCAAGTGAGGAGAAGCAGAGAGACCAAAATGAAACAATGTGCAGAATAAACAGTAAAGCAGAGCTTCTGTTGTTCCTGCTGTTAGTAACCTGCTGTTTACTGGATGAGAGGTGACTAATAGGTTGAATTATAGCCAGAATGCTGGAGACTGTGTGTTAACCTTTGTTAACTTTGTTAATCTTAAAACTTGGAGTCTTAGATTCTCAATGGTTTTACCATTTTATCTTTTAATCCTTTCACATAATAATAAGTAATAATAATAATAAATGGCAGGCCAAGAAAAATCTCAGATAAGCAGAGGAGAAGGACACAGACCAGCTCCAAAGACCTACATTATCATCTTGCACCATAAACAGAGTTGCGTGTGGTATGCTAAAGCTAAAGCACAATTGAAGAAGCCGGCTCCATTTTGAAATAATGTCTCTTTGGGCTCGGCACACTGGCAACCAAGTGAATAACATTAGTGAAGCGGGCAGGACAACTGCAGAACGCTGCATAACCAGAGTTACATTTGTGTAAAATCCTGTAAAATGACTCTATCACCTTAGTCCACATAGTTATTTACTTTCAGTGATGGTTCTGTATCTGTCAGCTTGTAAACAAATTATGGAAATCCACATACAATTTCTGAAAGAAAACAGGCCAAAATTAGGAAAAAAATTATTTCCTGCTATGATGAGGTGGAAGAGTTGCAGTATCACTAAAGCCAGATTGTAAGTGATAGAAAAACTTTTTTCAAATGAACAATGACACAATTAGCTGTCTGGTGATGAAGTGAATAGTTTAATTAATTTCATTATTACAGTTTACAGCATATACACAATAACTAACTGATTTTATGCTCAAACCAAACAGTTCCCTACTACCCTATACTCCAAACAAGTCTCCATCTTGTATAAAGAAGTGGTGATTATCAGTTGGCACAAGTGGCCGGTGACTGGACCGGAAACGCCTGATTCGACGAAATCCAGGTTTTCAGAAGTTATTTTAGATATTCTGAAATGATGAATCCAAAGCTCTTTTGAAATATGGCTCATTAATGCCACACAGTTGGCAGGCAACCTTTGTACTGATCCTCCTAATTACAGCCACCTTTAAGCAAACACTGGAAATCTAAGCTGATTTCTGGAGATGTATATGTGTACATACATGTACATAAATGTATATATTTGTAAATAGTTTATTTTTATTTTTATGTTTTTGTTTACTTAAATGCCAGTATAGCAGGAACAGGTATCCAACAGGACTTGGTAAAAGTGGAATCTGGAGAAAGTAAACAATGTGTAAATAAATTGGGTAATTAATAAATATTTAGAGCTTTCCATTATCTTAGTGTTTTATTATTTATTGGTACACAATGCTATTGCCGGATTATGTATTTTACCATCATAATCAGTTAAATGTTTTTGTGCATTAATGAACAAATTTCTCTGAACCCACTAAATCCAATGTCAAAAGCTGTCTATTTTTGCTTTACGTCTACTGTTACAAACCTGTGACATTGTTTTACGTTTATTTTTATGTTTTTTTTCTCCACATCTCATTTCCAGAATGCAGACATTCAGAGCAGAACCTCCAGAGCCCAGCTATGTATCTATGAAGAGCAACCACTCGATGATTGAGCCTCTTAAATTCAGTAATGAAAGAATGGGCGCTGACCCGAGGTGAGCACTTAGGCCAATGTCCACTTTTTACTGGTGGGTCTGCAGTAACCAGTAATAATAAAATTGATAAGATACACTGGAAGTCAGTAATCAGTTAATTGTTTCTGTAAATTAATGCACAAATTTCTCTGAACCCACTAAATCGAATGTGAAAATGTGTCTGTTTTTGCTTTTATGTCTACTGTTAAAAACCTGTGACATTGTTGTACATTTATTTATTTATTTTTTTCTCCACATCTTATTTCCAGACTGCACACATTCAGAGCAGAACCTCCAGAGCCCAGCTGTGTATCTATGAAGAGCAACCACTCGATGATTGAGCCTCTTAAATTCAGTAATGAAAGAATGGGCACTGACCTGAGGTGAGTTTACTCAAGTGAGGAGAAGCAGAGAGACCAAAATGTAACAAAGTGCAGAATAAACACTAAAGCAGAGCTTCTGTTGTTCCTGCTGTCAGTAACCTGCTGTTTACTGGATGAGAGGTGACATAATTTTTTATCTTTTTACTGGTGGGTCTGCAGTAACCAGTGATAATAAAATTGATAAGATACACTGGAAGTCAGTAATCAGTTAGTAGTTTCTGTAAATTAATGCACAAATTTCTCTGAACCCACTAAATCGGATGTGAAAGGGTATCTGATTTTGCTTTTATGTCTACTGTTAAAAACCTGTGACATTGTTCTACATTTATTTTATTTTATTTTGTCCACATCTCATTTCCAGACTCCAGACATTCAGAGCAGAACCTCCAGAGCCCAGCTATGTATCTATGAAGAGCAGTCACTCGATGATTGAGCCTCTTAAATTCAGTAATGAAAGAATGGGTGCTGACCTGAGGTGAGTGCAGATGGAGTCACTGTGCATCGTTCACTATTCACTATTCAGTGCACTTTACACAAGGAGAGGCTGTATGGGAGAGAAATGCAGTAGAAGCCTTTTCTGCACCACAAACAGAGTCACTTGAGGTATGCTAAAGCTAAATAAAGCACATGTGGAGAAGCAGCTTCATTTTGGAATAAGGTGCTGTGGACTGATGAAACTAAAATCGAGTTATTTAGAGGGCGGTTATTTATGCATGGAGTAAAAAGTGTTAACTGTTAATGCGCATGCGTGTCCCACGGGGGAGGAGTTGTTCTGAGGGAGAGCGATGTAATGGCGGTGGTGTGAATACGGAGAAGTAAAGTTTGGAGTTCGTTTAAAACGCGTGTCGTCTTTGTGCACTAACATTGGTAGCAGAGGATGGCAGCACACAGCTACAAAGTGCCGCCTCCGTTTGATGAAAACAAGTCGGATTATGAAAGTTGGAAGAATGAAATCAAGATCTGGAAGCTAGTTACTGAGCTGGACCAGAGGAAACAGGCGCTAGCAGTAACCCTGTCTCTAACTGGAAAAGCGAGGTCTATAGCACTGGAAATATCCGCGGAGGATTTGAACAAAGACAATGGATTAACAACGCTTTTGCCGAAATTGGACACGGTGTACTTGAAAGAGGAGAAAGACCGTCAGTACGATGCTTATACGGAGTTTGACAACATCAGAAGAGATAGCAACGTTACCATGATGGATTACATTGTTGAATTCGAACGGGTATACAACAAAATGAGTAAGTTGAAAATGAAACTACCCGATGCTGTTCTCGCATTTAAATTACTTGATACTGCTGGACTTAAAGTTAAAGACAAACAATTAGCGCTTACCGCTTGCTCTGATGTAACATTCAGTAGCATGAAATCAGCCTTGAAAAGGATATTTGGCGATAATTCTAGTGCTAGTGCATCGACTGATCCTGACTGTGCGTACTTCACAAGATTTACTGGAAAAAAGGACAAGTCAAGCCCTCAAAGTCAAACTCCTGTGCTACCTGGGTCAAACCCATTAGACAAATATGGAAGAAGATCGCGTTGTGCTATCTGTCAGAGTACTTACCACTGGGCAAAGGACTGTCCTCACAAAACTGAACAGGCAAGATTAACAGAAAGTGTTGAGAGCCACACAGAAGATATTGATGAGTGTCACATAACTTTGTTCTCAAAAGAAACATTGTCTGAAGCAGAGATATTCATGGTAGAGGCTTTAGGATCAGCTGTAATTGACACTGCCTGCACCAGAACAGTTTGTGGAGAAAAATGGTTTGACAACTATGTTAATGGACTGAAGCAGAGCGAGCTTGAGACCCAAACCAGTGCCAAAGCGTTCCGATTTGGAGATGGTAGACTTGTTCATTCCACAAAACGTGTGATAATTCCAGCTGTGATCGGTCAGACTAGGGCTGAACGATTAATTGCATTTGCGATAATCTCGCGATATTTTAAAACGCGATTCTCTAACCGCACTGGCTGCGATTTGACTGGTCACGTGACTTGGGAGCGAGCCAAGCCGAGGACGAGCGGAGCATACCCGAGCAGAAGGCAGGGAGGTGGAGAAGTGAAGTCAACACAGCGCACTTTAGGGCGTTTTCACACCAGCACTATTTGGTCCGGTTAAAGCGAACTCTGGTCCGTTTGTAACTTCAGTGCGGTTCGATTGAGCAGGTGTAAAAACAGTAATCGCACTCGGGTTCGGATCAAAAGAACCGGACCGAGACCACCTCCTCTAGGTACCAAACGAACTCTGGAGCGGTTCGCTTGTGGTGAGAACGTGATCCGGTCTCGATCGGATCCACCTATTAAATATAAGCCATTTATTTGAGCTAAACTGCTGATAAAGCAAGCATAGTTTAAACTAATATATTAGCCAGATAACGCTAACTACCACAGCTGTGAACAAACACTGTGTCCAGGCACGTGCTGCATTCACTGCTCTGTTTATTATGTATAAATCTGCGCTGCATTCATAGCTCACAGCCGCGTGACTCTGTGTATTATGTATAAATCTGCGCTGCACGCAGAAACACTGTGTTTGAAAGTGCAGTGTTTCAGCGTTCAGTGTTAAAGCACAGATATTTGAGCTGAAGCACAAAATCTTCTCGCTGTATTTACTTTTTTTGTATATTTATATTTAATGTCCTCCCGTGTCAGACAGCTCTGACCAATCAGAGGACACAGGCTGCTCGCGTGGTTTATTGATGCGCATTTTGGTGCGTTTACATTTATGCCTATGGGAAACCAGACCGAACAGAGCGAGAAAACACTCCAAGTAAACGAACTCATTAGAAACGAACTACAGGTGTGAAAACGCCCTTGTTTCACAATGGCTTCAGGCTCGACAGAACACATCAGTTGTGTAGAATTACTTTGGCTTTAAAAAAGAAGATGCTGCTCAACGTCAGGTACTGTGCTAAACGTGCCTTGCTACTGTTGCTACGACGTGAGGTAACACTACAAACCTTTTTCAGCATTTAAAAAAACACCACAAAGCCTCGTGTGGTATTTGCAAGGCTAAAATGCCAACGACCAGTGCTGCATCTTCAAATACAGAAAATAACGAGTTGGTTAAAGCAGATTCTCTTTATGTTTTTTGCACTTTAATTTTTCATGATGTTACTAGCTGGAGAGCAGTAAGTTAAAGTAAGTTAACAATCTATTGTTTTTCCTAATTTAAAAAAAATGGTGAAAAGGAAAAGCTATTTATGTATTTATTTTTCTATAAAAAAAAACAAATGGTGAAAAGGAAAAGCATAGATTTTTTTGCTTTATTGTTATCTGTGCTTTAAATAAATCTGACATTGTTTATTATTAAACAGATTGATTTATTGCTTCTGTTGTTGAAAAATACTTGAGAAGACAAAAAAAATTGCATTTTAAATCGCAATCGCAATTTATAGATAAAAAATTGCAATTAGATTATTTTCCAAAATCGTTCAGCCCTAGACACAATGCATCATTTAGGAGCAGTCATGTCGCAAGTTGATCCAGCAGTCTTCTACTGGTTAGATGACTCCTCCAACGGGAGTACTTAGCTGTCATGTGGATGATTTTATCTGGGGAGGTTCTGAAAGATTCGCCACAAAAATCATACCACAGTTAAAAGCAGCTTTTCAAGTTGGACGGGAAGAACACAACACCTTCAGCTATATTGGAATGGAGTTCTCCTCTCTGAATGACACAGTACAGGTACAGCAGAGCATGTACATCAAGAATCTCCAGCCCATTCCAGTGAACCCGACTAGAGCTGCTGAGCGAGATACTCCCCTAACAAATCAAGAAATTGACATGCTTAGATCAAAAATTGGCCAAATATTGTGGGTAGCAAGACAAACAAGGCCAGATGCAATGTGTGATGTATCCATCTTAGCATCCAGTATGAAAGCTGCTACTGTTCAAAGTCTGCACTCTGTAAACAAACTGATCCAGAAACTCAAATCTGATGAAGTGACCTTGAAATTCCAGCACCTAGGCAAAGACAGTTCCTTACAGCTTGTCGTGTTCAGTGATTCATCAATGGGCAACCTTCCTGATGGTGGCACTCAGGGTGGTCATCTAATCATGCTCATGGGAGAGAATGGAAGATTCTCACCTATATGCTGGCAGTCGAAAAGAATAAGAAGAGTGGTGAGAAGTACCCTTGCAGGGGAGACTCTGGCCCTTGCAGATGGCATTGATAATGCAATATTTCTGGCCACACTCTACTCAGAACTTACTGTAGGTGACTGCAAGCACAGAGGCTTACCCATAATATGTATAACTGACAGTCACTCACTCCTGGATGCTATAAAGTCAACCAAACCAGTTACAGAGAAGAGACTACGGCTTGAAATTAGCAATATCAAGGAGCTCATCCAGTCCGGAGTCATTCGACACATCATGTGGTCAGCGACCAAAGACCAGCTTGCTGGCTGCTTGACAAAGAAAGGAACGTCAGCTCTACTCCTCCTAAAGGCCTTCAGCGAAGGTGTATGGCACCTCAAGAAATAAGAGAACAAGACAGCCGTTTAATGGACTAAAAACATTTTGAAGGCAGTATTTTTATTTTTTTTTCCTTTGGACAGTATTACACTTGAGTTTTTTTTTTTTTTTTTTAAAGGGGAGTTTGTTAACTGTTAATGCGCATGCGTGTCCCACGGGGGAGGAGTTGTTCTGAGGGAGAGCGAAGTAATGGCGGTGGTGTGAATACGGAGAAGTAAAGTTTGGAGTTCGTTTAAAACGCGTGTCGTCTTTGTGCACTAACAAAAAGAACTCAGCAACTAAGACAAACAATTTACTAGAAAGGTGAAATATAGGAAGGTTTACTAAACACTAAACACTGCTCAAAATCTACTAAAGCATTCATGCAGAGGAACAAGTACAATGTTCTGGAATGATCATCTCAGATCATCTCAGTCCCCAGACCTGAATATTATTTTAAATCTGTGGTGTGATTTAAACCGGGCTGTTCGTGATCAGAAACCATCAAACCTGAATGAACTGGAGATGATTAATAAAGAAGAATGATCCAAAATACCTTCAACCAGAAGCCAGACTCTCATTGGAAGCTACAGGAAGCGTTTAGAGCAGGGGTGGGCAATTCATTTTTCCAAGGGGCCACACAATTAATGGATTTAGAGGACCAGACTAATTTTAACTCGGTTCTGCCCAATACATATATACTGTCGACCTACACAGCATCTGTAATAAACCCTTTTTATATAAACAAAAACAGTAAATAAGTTACAATGATACAATAAAGTGCAACTAATTATATAATTATTTAATAAACATATGATGGTTAATTTTAGAAAATGCTGCATTGTTTTGACTAGCACCATAACCTGACATAAAATACCATGTTTTTCTAAGACCAACATCCCTTTAACTTAATAAAGAACAGTAAATGAAAACATTACAGCGATGCAATGAAAATGTTGAGCACGTAATTATTTAAATATTTAACAAATATTTATATAAAAATGTTTAGAAAATTTGCAACATTAACAGTGTTTATGAACTAGTAGCAGTGTCAGCTACACAACTTTACACAAAAAAAGACCAACATCACTTAACTTTATACTTTATATGTTTGTTCTACCTCAGTTTTTTATTTGTGTTCAGTGAGAGAAATCTAACCTGTTTTAAGTGCATTAAAATCATTCTGAATATCTGAAGTGGAAATGTGGAGGACAGCACACAAGTGATTAAATCTGTTTTATATAGAAACAAATATAGGTTTCTCCTGAGTCTGATTTCCTGCTTCTCCAAAATGATACAGTAATATCACTTGTTACATCTTAAATATATGAGAAGGAGATGTTTATGAATTTAGTGGTGTGATATAATAACCCTTTGATTTTCATGTTTTATAGGACTCTAAACTCTTGTCTTCAAGGCTTCAGTGGTATCATTTGATAACCATTTGATTTGCTTATTTTATAGGATAAATAGTTCTAAAATGTTACACTGATAGGTTGCTGTCTTTCTGGTGCATATTAGTTTATTACACATGGTTAAATCATGTTTATTTAGCTAGTTTCTGTTACATTTTCAGTCTCTGAACGAGAAGCACTCCGCTGTGCACGCGGCTAACATATAGACGCACACACAAGTTTTTGGTGCGGATAGTGCGATTTACTCTTCCCTCTTCTACTCTTACCAACAATCTTCCGTGGGCCGTACAATGACCTGGTCTGCTGTTATTTCTGCAAAAGGAGGATCTACAATTTATTGACGTAATTTTTCTGTTGAGGTGCCCAAACTAATGCACGTGCCTATTTTTTAAAAAGAATTATTGCACACTTTCCTGAGTGGTGTGATGGCTGCGTGGTCCCATGGTGTTTAAACTTGCATATTATTGTTTGAATAAATAATTTTGGTGCCTTATAATGTTTGGAAATTGCCCCCAATCATATCTACATTTTTAGTTTTCTGATGTTTTGACTGATTACTGTAGATTTTTCCAAGAAATCAAGTAGAGACAAATAGGCCTTAAGGTATGCCTTAAAATACTGCTTAAATATGCTTTATTCTAATTCTCACACTAATTTTACCCATTTTGTCTTTCTCTCTCTAGCTGTGGAAGGGACGTTCCTTTTCAAGATCAGTGCAGGTGTGGAGTGTGTGAGCAGATTCAGACAGATCCAGTCTCTATCACCTGTGGACACACGTTCTGTAGGCAGTGCATTAACAGCTACTGGGGCCAGTCTGCTCCATCAGGAGACTTCGCTTGTCCCCGGTGCAAAAAGAGATCTAAAACACGTCCAGTTCTGTATCCACTTATGGAGGAGCCCATGAAGCAGCATTACTGCCCACCAGTGAATGATGTCTTACCCACAGTCTTAGAGAAACACAGAACCAGTATGAAGAACAGGTACGAGAGCTTATTCGAGGGATTCAAAACACAGGAGAATAAAATTCTGCTGAACAGGATTTACACTCAGCTCTACATCATAGAAGGAGAGAGTGAAGGAGTGAATGAAGAACATGAAGTTCTACAGATGGAGAAAGAACTCTGGAAACAGCTGCAAGAAATACCCATTAACTGTTTAGATATATTTAAACCAGTTGAGGGAACTTTAGGTGGAATGGGAGCAGAGAACATTAGAGCTTGGATGGCTGAAGAAAGAAAAGAAGATGAAGGTAAAGAAGTGCAGAAACTCAGAACTGTGCTGACTAAAGGCATTGCTGGCATTGGAAAAACTGTGTCTGTGCAGAAGTTCATTCTGGACTGGGCTGAAGGAAAAGCCAATCAGGACGTAGATTTCATGTTTGTGCTTCCATTCCGAGAGCTGAACCTGATTAAAGGTGATCAGTACAGTCTTCATAGACTTCTGTGTGACTTCCACCCTGAGATCAAAGACCTGCACCCGAAGATCTATGACCAGTACAAAGCCGTGTTCATCTTTGATGGTCTGGATGAAAGCAGAATTCCACTGAACTTCTCAGACTGTGAGAAAGTATCTGATATAACGATGACATCATCAGTGGATGTGTTGATGACAAACCTCATCAAAGGAGAACTGCTTCCCTCCGCTCTCATCTGGATCACCTCCCGACCAGCAGCAGCCAATCAGATCCCTGCTCAGTTCATCAGCCGTGTGACAGAAATCCAGGGATTTAACGACTCCCAGAAGGAGGAGTACTTCAGGAAGAGAATCAGTGACCAAGAACAAGCCAGCAGCATCATCTCACACATCAGGACGATACGGAGCCTCCACATCATGTGCCACATTCCAGTCTTCTGCTGGATCTCAGCCACTGTGCTTCAGAGAATCATGAAACAAGGTAATACAGAAATCCCTAAAACACTGACTGAGATGTACTCCCACTTCCTGTGCACTCAGACGCTCATGAAGAGTGAGAAGTACGAGGGAAAAGACCAGAGAGATCTGATGGAACTGCTGGAGTCCAACAGAAAGATGCTTCTGAAACTGTCTGCTCTGGCTTTCAGACAGCTGATGAAGGGCAATGTGATGTTCTATGAAGAGGACCTGAGAGAGTGCGGCATTGATGTCACCGAGGCCTCTGTGTACTCTGGCATTTGCACCGAGATCTTTAGGGAGGAGTGTGTGCTTTACCAGAGGAAGGTCTACTGCTTTGTTCATCTGAGCTTTCAGGAGTTCCTGGCTGCTCTCTATGTGTTTCACTGCTATGTGAGTAAGAACCTGGAGGAACTGCAGTTTCTGAAGCCTAGGGGTGTTAAGTGGTCAGACAGTGTTCTGTTGGAAGAGCTGCTGAGAGGAGCTGTGCGTAAAGCTGTTAAGAGTGAGAATGGACACTTGGATCTGTTTCTCCGTTTCCTGCTGGGAATCTCACTGGAATCCAGTCAGCAGCTCCTACAAAACCTTCTGACACAAACAGTGAGCAGCTCAGAGAGCATCAAAAAAACAGTCCAGTACATCAAACGCATCATCCAATCAGAAGATCTTCCTTCTGAGAGATTCATCAACCTGTTCCTCTGTCTGACTGAAATGAAAGTCCAGTCTTTCTCCAAAGACATTCAGTCAAAAAAGAAGCTCTCCACCGGAGAGTGTTTAGCACTAGCCCATATGATCCTGATCTCAGAGGAGGTGCTGGACGAGTTCAACCTGAAGAATTACGCAACAACTGAGAAGGGCTTCTGGAGACTGATCCCAGCTGTGAGGAACTGCAGGAAGGCTGTGTGAGTGTTTTATTTAAATTAATGTATTTTATACTTTAATGATTATGGCTCAGAGGGTCAGACATGCATTACATTATGGGGGAGACACTGGCTGACAAATCCATAACAGAATATAAACAGTCAGTAATTTAGAGTGTACCTACAGTGCTGTGAAAATGTTTTGAAGTGATTTTTTTGTAGATCTTAAACATTTTCGTATAATTTTATACAAAGGAAAAATATTATTTAATTCATTTAAGAAGAATTTTATCATGAAATTTAACATGCCAATAGTTAACTAGAAGTTAACTATTTATAGGTATATGTTTGAGTAATATATATATATATATATATATATATATATATATATATATATATATATATATATATTATAAATATAAATATATAAATATATAAATTTATAAAGTCTTTACACTCTTCTGAAGCAATCTTTTGGGTTAAGGTCTAAAATATTTTAATTAGTGTAAATTCTCACTACCTTAGTCCCTGCCCACTTTCCCTAAAGTTTTCCTCTCATTTTGTAGCACTTTCAAAGTTGGCGTGAAGTTTCTGACATAATGTAGCATAGTTCAAAATGTGAATTAGAAATTCTCTGTGTTTTTATTGTTTTTTCTGTCTTGTAGATTATCTAGATGTAAACTCACCATGAACTCCTGTGAAACTCTCTGCACTGCTCTGAAATCAGTAAACTCACCACTGAAAGAACTGGATCTCAGTAAGTCTGAGCTGCAGGATTCTGGAGTGGAGCTAATCTCTGATGGGCTGAAGAGTTCAAACTGTAAACTGGAGATACTCAGGTGAGATTTCTGTCAGGTCATTTCTGAATTGAAATATCAGTGTTATTTACACATCCTGGATTGAAGAAGCGTCATGATTTTAAATAATTTTCTTTACAAAAATGAATAAAACTTGTCAGATTTTCTCCCATAGTCTAGCAACAGCGTCCCTACAGTTCAGTTCAGAAGTTAAATAACATTTTATCCATAATGAAATATGAATTGAATATTATAACTTACTCTCTCTCTTACCTCTTCCTACTCTCATCCTTCTGCCATACACACCCACACACAGAGGTCCTGCTCCAGTAAGGCCTTTGTTTCCTCCTCCACATGTTGAATGCTCTCTGGTAGTTGTTGTTCATTTCCTCCATTATAGCTCCTGGGTCAGAGCTTTATGTTCGGAGCTAACGCTCTCCCTGAAATGTGGAAAATTGTGGATACAGTGTTTAGATTTTACCAATACATGGATGTAACACACTGTGAGTCACTGTTATTTACCCACTCAAAATCCCACATATCTGAAACAGAGATGTAAAATGGCCAAATTCTGAAACCTCAAGGCTCCCAACCCACTAACAGGTGCCTTTAATGGCTAAATATAACACGAGCATGAAGACTAACTGAATGGATGAGCACCATGTGGAGAAAGGCAGAAGTGACATAGTGCTGCTACAACTTTTGCCTCTTAAAGCGAATGACAATTAGCGCACTGATTGGTTTTATTTCATGTTATGCCCAAAACACACCCATGATTAATGAAGAGAATTAGTACACACCTTTTGCTTGTTTCGAGGACTCCAGGTACTTAATTACAATGAAAATATGAAAGAAACGCCATTTTAGGTACATCACACAACAACATTGTCATTTTTTTATTATTTCTTTCAGACATAGACAAGAGATACTGACTGTCTCTCTCTTTCTTTCAGACTGGCTTCATGTAATCTTGGAGAACAGTCTTGTAAGTATTTGGGATCAGCTTTACACTCAGAAAACTCCTCCCTGAAAGAGCTGGACCTCACTAACAATGACCTTCAGGATTCAGGAGTGGAGCTGCTCTCTGCTGGACTGAAGAGTTCACATTGTAAACTGGAGATTCTGAGGTGAGAGTTATTCTATAATCATTTATAAAATTGTAACCATTTCTCCAGAACTCCAGGGCATTAGTTTTTCTTGATTTTACAGAATCAATTTAGTTCTGATTCACAAGATTCCAATTTGATTTGATTTCTGATTTGATATTAATTAATTCACATAAAAAAAAATCTGTTCAAATGTTTTGTTCAGATATTAGGACATTTTTTGAGAACGAATGCTGTAAATTGTAAAGGAACACTTAATCTACCATTATTAAAATAATTCCCTACTATTGACTCTTTACTGTTGATTCTAAACAGTGTACAATGATTTGCAAAAGTATTCACAACCCTGAATTTTTTTTTCACATTTTGTCACCTTTGGTCTCTGAATTCCTTGGTCTCAATGATGCTGTTTGTTCACTAGTGTTCTCTAACAAACCACTGAGGTCCTTACAGAACAGCTGTATTTATACTGAGACTAAATTACATACAGCTGGACTCAGCTGGATTTAAATAATTAAGATGATTGCACTGGACTTTATTAATGCCGGCCTTACACCTAATGATTTTCAAACGATTTCACAGTCACAGACACATTTCCAGAGTCGGGATAAAATCAGGAGAGTCTTGCTGGAGTCAAGCTGCAGTCGAGTCGCGGTCGCATCATTTCAATCGTTCAGTGATTAGGACTGAAAGTTTTAGTCAGTCGGTTTTGCGTCCTGGCGCTCAGATAAAATCAACCGTGTTCAATATTATCGTAAGTCTTGAGGCACAGCTCGCGCAAACAGTGACGTAAACAATGTCAACAACCAATAGGAAGAGAGCTGCGGGAAACTGCAAGAATATATTTCATGTGACTGTTTAGAAACAATTTAAAAAAGAACACATTTTGCAGGTAATAGGTCTTACAATTTTTTTACTTTACTATGTAGAGTATTTTAAAAACAGGTATTTTAAATCTTTATAAGTCATTATATTTTAAGTTATTGATAAGTTATTTTGCACTACTTTGTCTTATTGTGCAGTGTTATTTTTAATACAAACAAGTTTAATAATTACGCATTTT
Organism: Astyanax mexicanus; assembly: GCF_023375975.1. Taxonomy (NCBI): domain Eukaryota; kingdom Metazoa; phylum Chordata; class Actinopteri; order Characiformes; family Acestrorhamphidae; genus Astyanax; species Astyanax mexicanus. The sequence continues at coordinate 8,979,016 of NC_064428.1, read as the reverse complement.
GCAAGAATGATGTTCTTTATTGCATTAATTCTGTCTTAAATAAGGCAAACGTACAGCAGTGAAACTGTGATTCTTTGCTTTACAAGGTTGTAGCAAAAAAGGGAAAAAAAGAAGCTTGTAGGCAGAGTTGAACACCAAATGTATGTCAAGATCTAACATTATGGCAGAAAAAATAAACCATTGATGGGAACAAAAGTTGTGAGTCTCTGATAAATCACAGTACTGATAATATACACATTATTTGTAACTTAATATGTAATATGTATTGTATGTAAACTCCACCAGATGCATGATTGGAAATAATCTCAGAAAGAATCTAGTTGCAGCTTTGCAGTTAGTGATAGTTAGTCTTTGCCAAATATTAGTCTGTGAGTAAAAAGTCTGTGACGTGTCTTAAATGTGAGAGGGTGTCAGACTTCAGTCTGTTAAAAGTCTTTTCAGTCTTGTAGTGTATTGACAGCTTTAGGGGTTTAAGAGTAAAGGAGTCTGAATACTTTTGCATGTCACACTTTTTCATATTTTTATTTGATTAAATTTTTTAAAACCATGTATCGTTTTCATTCTACTTCACAATAATGTGGTACTGTGTTTTGGTCTGTCACTTAAAATCTCAATAATATACATTTAACTTTGTAGTTCTTAGGTGACAAATTGTGGAAAATATAAAGGGGCATGAATACCAGTGGTGTGCAGTGAGGCCCTTCTAACCCTTCAGAGAAGGGGTGACAATAAGTGCAATAATAACATAATTTTTAATCAGGAAATATGTATCATAGTAAGTATTGTAAGTGTAAGAATTTATTTTATAAATTAACTAAAATAAAAAACAGCAACTAATTCTAAGCATTAGTCTGTGTTTTTTAGTTGCTACAGGACTCTTATCTGATTGACAGCGGAACTGACCAGTCAGAGCTTTTTAAAATGGCTTCTGCCCCCGCGTGTCTGCGTGGACCCTTCTGCTGATTTTGAGAAGGGTGTAGTAATGAATCTATTAGCAAAGTCAAAGCAAGTCTAACCAATCAGATTCATGATTTTCACTACGGGAGCGGGGCCATGGCTGTGTAACCCCTTCTCAGCACTGTGCTGAAGGTGTTACGCGTTGCTTAGTCATAAACGAAGCACATGCTGGATTAGTTCAATAGTTAGCGAACTGTCATGGAATTGCGGCTGCAAATCAGACAGATATTTTGTCATATTACATTAAAAAGCCTTTTTAAAGGCTGTCCTTCAATGTGAAACTAATTCACAATAATAGGCCGCCTGACTGGTGAGTTTGTGTGTGTACTAGGGTTGCAACGGTATGAGATTTTCACGGTATGATAACCGTCTCAGAAAATACCGCGGTATCACGGTTATCACGGTATCACAGTTTGTTACATATATTATTAAACTGACCCTTAAAGAAATTACAACAAAGGTTTTTTTGTTCAATTAACTATTTATTGTAGAAACCTGGAACAACTATATAGATAATGTCTCCTTAAAAAAAAAATAAACTGTACACCATTAGGTGAAGGAAACCAGGTTTTTCCACTACTCTTAAGGGCATTAAGGGTGTATAAAAAATAATAATAATAATAATAATAATAAAATAAATAAATATATATATATATATATATATATATATATATATATACACACACACACACACACACACACACACACGTCACACATTACATGTCCTCTAAGAAGTAAAGATCCTGTGTTTAAACTATTCAGTACAATATTTAAGTTTAAATTATTTAATATCTGATAAACTGAGCCTGGGTCAGTGTCTGATCAACTGTAAACGTCCGTTTTACTGCCAAGTTGGTATATAACCAGATACTGCAGAAAGAGGGGATTTATTTCTGACATGATCCTCACAATAGAGATTTCTATTTTAAGGCTTTCACACAGAGCCTGGTTTTAACATATGAAAAACAGGCACGTCAGAATTTGAAAATTAACGCATGTAAATGAATGGCGTCTTTCACATCCAGTCCGGCCAGGACCTTTACACGGACACGTGCATCCATCGTAGCACGCACTTCACGCCTGTACCTGCGTGCCCAAATTTCGGATAACTCAGCGCTTTTGCGGGCGCTTACCGCATGGGTTGTGCACGACTACAAAGAGGTTTTATTTATGTTCAGATTAAAATTATAAACTAAACACATACTTTGCGCTGCACGGCGGGGTGGTGTTCATGGAGATGGGAGAACAGGTTTGACGCATTTCCACCTTTAGCTGTGACTTTACGGCCACATTGATTACAAATCGGATAACCATCCTCGGGTGCGTTCGGCGGGTCTCTGAAATAGTCCCACACTGCTGATTTTAGTTTAGCCTTTTTTTAGGCGGACGGAGATTTGTTTAGTCTGATGCACTTTCTGCTGTTCTCACCGCTGTGTGCTGAGCAGCTGAAGCGGAGCAGAGTTGCGCATGCGCGGGTGAGTTTCTCCGCTGGCTTGCGTTTTACCGGTAATAAGCAAACACACACGGTATGATAACCGTGCATTTTAATACCATGGTATACCGTGAAACCGGTTACCGCTGCAACCCTAGTGTGTACTTAATGTTTTGGCTGCCCTGGCGAACTGTAGACATACAAATGAGTGATCTTTGTTGAACGTTGGTACTTGTGGGCAAATTAAGCATTTATTGTTGGGTCTATTGTATACTTTTGTAGTTTGTAGCTGTGTTTGTGGGCTGTTGATTTGTATTAAGTTAATATAACTAAGTCAAGAGAGAGAATATGTAGTTATTGTAATATTTATCTATGTGTCGGTCGGCCAGTGGCGGGGTGGGGGGGGTGGTTGCAGAAGTGGTACCCACTATATATTCACTGCACGCCGCTGATGAATACTTTTGCAAGTAATGTAAACACACACTCGACCTAGATTCTCACACACTGCCACAAAACTCAGAATTTGTTAGAATAGACAAATCTTTTGTCCCTGATGTGGCTCCATAGGAGTGTTAAATGTCCACACAACTCAAATAGAATCCCCATCTATCTGGTAGCCACTACCACGTCTTGCTTGAACCCTTTCCATGTACCTGCTGCCCAGTGTTTTACCTTACACCACAAGATAACACCTCACAACCTACACATGTGTAGGCCTTCTTAAGCTGTCCCATGAAGGAACACTTCATGATTAGTTTACAAACCGCTGTCTGCTGTGCATTAGAGCTGATTTATCTACTCTGATAGAGAACAGAAAGTTAACAGGTTGAGCAGTTCTGAGTGTTTTGCTGGTGTTTTGTGCTACAGGAGAGTTAGTTTTTTCTCTCCTCTCTGCAGATTGTCTGGATGTTTGGTCACAGAGGAAGGATGTTCTTATTTGGCTTCAGCTCTGAGTTTAAATCCATCACACCTGAAAGAACTGGATCTGACCTACAACCATCCAGGAGAGTCAGGAGTGAATCTGCTCTCTGCTCTACTGGAGGATCCACACTGCAGCCTGGAGACTCTCAGGTATGTTCAGCTTTGTAGATTGTTTTAAACGACTGTAATCTGTAGTCATCTGCTGTTACTGTGTTTTGTAAAGCTTTACAGATTATAGATCACAGTTAATAAAAGCTCTGCTGTGCTGTAATAATATACATAACAATACATTATAGTATATAATATCTGTGGGTTACGTTTATGTTCTGTTACTGTGTTTTAATTGGAGAAAGTAAATGAACCATCTGAAAGACACTAATGATTTGTTTAAGATTTATATAAAATTAATGAATACATATAAAACTGACTGAATCTTTGTTTAATCTGTTTTTTGGCAAATTTACTGAATTGGAAAATGTTATATCTCTTCACTGTGGTAGGTAATGACCTCTATTATGTATTTCTGGTACAGTATGTGACATTGTAGATAAAGGAGTGTTAAATGTCCGCACATCTTTGCAAATCCCCATATATCTGGCAGCCAATACCACGCCTTGCCCGAACCCTTTCCATGAACCTGCTGCCCAGTGTTTGACCTCATTCCACAAGATAACACCTCACGTCTTATACAGGTGTAGGCCTTCTTAAGCCATGAAGGAACACATAATAATTAGTTTACATACTGCTGTCTGCTGTGGATTAAAGCTGATTTATCCACTCTGATGGAGAACGCAAAGTTTACAGAAATTCTAAAACTTGGACGTGTGTAAAAATGTATGGGAGTGAATGGGAATAAGGAGAGATCAATATAATAATTCAAAACTGAGGTGAATTTGTTCTCAGGGTTCGGCTCTCAGATGTAATATTCAAAATGGTGTGCATCAGCTGAGCTAAAGTACATACGAACACGCATCAAAAAAGTAATGCGATAATTAAAAAAAAATGGGATGAAAATGCTTGTTACAGGGGAATACGTGCACACATCACACAATCAGACCAAACAATCTGGATTTGAAACAGTTTCAGCATCTTAAAATACTGGATGTGTGATGAGTTAAACAGCATAAATCCGGCAGAAAAATAAAACAAAGAAGAAGAATAAAAATCAGACAACAGTAGAACTAGTAGCTCTCTCACCACAAAGTCCTGTGTTTTAATTTGAGCTGGCCATCTGGAGGATCCTGATTACTGGTTTACTGCTGTAAAAATAAAAACTGTAATATATATATATATATATATATATATATATATATATATATATATATATATATATATATATATATATATATCTTTATTTTGGAATTTGGACAATTTATTGAAATGGGGAAATATTGTAAATGAACATCATCCTCTGTATTTAAAGACTGTATAGCTGTGAGTTAGCCAGAGGGACACTTGGTGTCAGCTGTTGTCGTGTTTTGGTGCTCTAAACCCTGACGGCTCTGCTGTCTCCTCTGAAGGACTCCTGTGTGAGCAGTGTGATCTTTTACACCAGCAGAGTGGAGAAGAACCGTGCTTAAAGTGTGTCTGTATTAAAGGACACTTAGGCTACGTTCATACAGAAGGTTTTGTTTGTTCTGCTGTCTTGTTTTTGATATTAGTCTGAACTAACCTGCATGTACAAAACCACTCTATAATATACTCTCCACTCAGCACAATTATTTAACACACAGCTATCCCCCATCTTTAATTATAAATTACCCACTAGTGATGCACTGATGTGGGAATTCTGGGGCGATGCCGATGTTCGATATTACATCTGTATATATCTGCCGACACTGGTGAACACATTTATCATTTACAGAGAGAATAGACACCTTGTATAACTTTATTACTTTTGGCCACCATCACGTAAATAAATACGTCAGCAAAAGTTGGTATGAAATATTGGCAGATGCCGATGTTTCTTAAAAACTATTATCGGTCGATACCGATATAATTCTGATATAATTGTGCATCACTAATACCCACATTACCATGCAGGTAACAAATCTGTGCCCCATATGAAGAAAAGATCTGATTTATATCAGGTTCACACAGGAAACATGATATTAAATCCCTGCTGTCTGTTCAGGTTTATTATTTCCCAGTAACACACCAGTAAAGGTCATGCTGGGAGTAACAGTGGGCCGATCACATAACATGAGTAGCCACTGATCCGGACCCGTTTCCTAATAGCTTTGTAGATTAAGACCATCTTTTAAATGTTAGAGAGAGTGTTTATTTAACAGTGATCTCTGTGCTAAGAGTCTAGGGCAGGGGAGACACAGCTGGCAGTGTTTGGCTGGTGTGGCTGCAGGATTTCATTCTAAACAACCAGCAGCTCCCCTGATAGCTAATTTTAACAGGATTAAGGTAGAAATGTGTTTGTTTCACTGAGTTACCTTCATAATTCACAGAAATGTTAAATAATTAAATGGCTTTTTTAAAACCAGGTCTACTAGTAACTGAGAAGTCAATAAAAGCATATGCATTATGGAATAGTTGGAATAACCTATACAATAAAGATTATATACAGGAACAAAGCATTTAAAAACACAGTTTAAGACAACAGAATGACAGATCTGGGCCTGAGAAATTACTATTACCATAGTTGACTCTGACACTCCTGTCCTGCTGGTACCTGTCTCTGTCTCAAACTCAATCTCCCATAATGCCCTTGACGCCACTGATCACATGCCTCTGTCCCGGTCTCAGTCACCTGATTTCTAAATTGCCTACACCTGTTTCCCTGAGTATATACACTTCCTTTTTTCACTCAGTCCTTGCTGAGTATTGTTAGCAGTTCCCTGCTCTACAAAGCCTTCTTCTGTATTGTGTATTTTATGGGTATGACCTTTTGGCTGTGTTCCTGTTGTCGAGTTTTGCCATGCCTTCTATATTGATTGCTGTGTTTTTGATCCTGTATCTCAATATGTTCTGTGAAGTGTATTTTTGCCTTATGTTCCTGAATTAGACTATTCTGACTACTCTTTCAGATTTATCCATTTTAGTAAAACAATTACGAAAAACTAAAATTAGAAAGGCATCTGGATCCTGAATGGTAAAGAATTAGGCTAAAATGTACCAGTTGCACATTTCAGCTGACCATGAGTTTATTTCTCTGAAATCTGGAACCACAGACTGATAACACCAGCCTTTATAATGTAAATAAGTTTGAGAGAGTAGATTTTTAAACTTCCTTATGAAGTATGAGGAGTCTTCAGCAGAAGTCTCCTGCTCTTCACAGATGATCTGGTCCAGCTGTTCCCCACAGATCAGGCTCTGCATCTGAATCTAAATCTGCTGGAGCAGAACTGGAGGACCTGGGCCCTGATAGTAAACCTACATATCACAAATATAAAGATATTTCATTAAAGATCCAGCTCTCAAGAAACAAAACACACTTTTGTATTTAGGTACAAATGAGATTTAACTATACTTTATTAACAATCATACAGGCAGATAAAAACATTAGCAGTTAAGTAAAATATTTAATATAAAACATCAAGAAGTGGAAAATGCCAAAGTCAACATACAGAGAACATCATAAACCCAAACTTCACCAAATCCATTGTAAAAGACTATGCAAATGTTAATTTAACATTTAAAAACATGACTAAAATTAATGGATTTTACAAAAAGTAAAAAGTTAAGTAAAGTTAAAACCTTATAAACCAAAAGAAAGAGAAAAACCAAGAGAAATATTAAAACAGGAAATGGGGAAAGAGTAAAACATAGTAAAAGAGGAACAGAGAAAGGGGAAAACAGGGAGAATGTCATGGCTGAGCAGATCTCAGACAGATTTAAAACAGACAGTTTTATTAAATAAAGGGTTAAGATAAAGGGTAGTCAGTATGAACTAGGTCAATAATGTTAAACAGCAGCCAGAGAGGAGAACCATATCATACACATGATACAGTCCAGGGTTCATACACAGGTGAGCAATAATGAGAAACAGTCAGAAATCAGAGTCCATAAACAAAACAAGGTCGTAATCCAAAAAGGCAAAGAGAAACGCTTAGTAATGTGGATAATCCAGGTAATACTCAACAAGGAGTGCATGGAGTGAGGTTTTGTATATAGGGACAGGAACAGGTGAAATCAATCCTCTAGTAATTGACTTCCTGGTGTGCTGAGTCATGTGATCGCGTGAGGGATCTGGAAACAGCGACGCCCACTTATACCATTATAAAGCTCTGCAGTACCAAGAGATGAGCAAAGACACCAGTCCCCTCATTCAGCTGATCCTGAAGCACAGTTCTACACCTACACACACTAACACAGCTATAACACACACTAACACAGCTCTAACACACACTAACACAGCTATAACACACACTAACACAGCTCTAACACACACTAACACAGCTCTAACACACACTAACACAGCTCTAACACACACTAACACAGCTATAACACACACTAACACAGCTCTAACACACACTAACACAGCTCTAACACACACTAACACAGCTCTAACACACACTAACACAGCTCTAACACACACTAACACAGCTATAACACACACTAACACAGCTATAACACACACTAACACAGCTATAACACACACTAACACAGCTATAACACACACTAACACAGCTATAACACACACTAACACAGCTATAACACACACTAACACAGCTATAACACACACTAACACAGCTATAACACACACTAACACTACTGTAACACACACTAACACTGCTATAACACACACTAACACAGCTATAACACACACTAACACAGCTATAACACACTAACACTACTATAACACACACTACCACAGCCATAACACACACTAACGCAGCTATAACACACACTAACGCAGCTATAACACACACTAACACAGCTATAACACACACTTACACTACTGTAACACACACTAACACAGCTCTAACACACACTAACACAGCTATAACACACACTTACACTACTATAACACACACTACCACAGCCATAACACACACTAACGCAGCTATAACACACACTAACACAGCTATAACACACACTTACACTACTGTAACACACACTAACACAGCTATATCACACACTAACACAGCTCACACACACTAACACAGCTATAACACACACTTACATCCAACACGTTCAGGACCAGAAACCAATCAGATTCAACCAAATTACAAAACACCTACAACAAAACTACATTAGCTATTGGGAAACTAAAACTCAGAGTAAATTACAGAGCTTACCAGTCCTAAACCGTCAGTACAGAGCGGTGGAATACCTGACCACCCTGACTGACCCCAAACTGAGGTCCAACTGACCAGCTACAGACTCAGTGCTCACAGCCTGACCATAGAGACGGGCAGATACAGGAAGTCCTGCTGCCCAAAGAGCAGAGACCGTGCCCGCACTGCCCACTAAACAGGCCAGAGACAGAGCTGCACTTCCTTACCGAATACCCAAAATATACAAAATCAGAACCCAGTTCTACAACAAATTCACCCAAAAATGTCCTGCATTTATAAACATCCAGATTCACAAAATTCCCCTACCTGCTTTGAGAACACAGTGAGTTCTGCACACTGGCAGCCATACATCCACGCCTGCCACACCCTGAGGGACAGAGAGTGACCACAGACACACAACTGTACAGAACTATACTCTGTATTATTGTTTATTATAATTAATGCTTGTGATAAAATTCATTAATTATTTATTAATTAGTTTTATTGAACATGAACACAGCTTTGGCAAACCAAATGTGAATATTTGTCATGCTAATAAAGCCACAGACACAGACAAAGACACAGAGAAAGAAAAACTGAAAAAAAGACGAAAACAGACAGAAAAACAGGGAGAAAGAAATTCAGGAAAATAGAGAAAGTGGAAAATGGAGAAAAAGAAACAGATGGAAAAAACAAAGAAAAAGACAAACAGGGAGAAAGAGGAAAACAGAGAGAAAGAGAAGCAGAGAACAAGAGGAAAATAGAAAAGGAGATAAATAAAAAAAATGAAACAGAAACGGAGACAGGAAATAGAGATACATGAAAAAAGAAAGTGAAAAATATGAAGAAAAGAGAAGAAAAGAGAAAGAAAAAGAGAAACAGAGAGAAAGAGGAAAACAGGGAGAAAGAGAAAATAAAGAGAAAGAGGAAAACAGGGAGAAAGAGAAACAGAGAGAACGAGGAAAACAGAGAGGAAGAGAAACAGAAACAGAGAGAAAGAGGAAAACGGGGAGAAAGAGAAAAAAAGAGAGAAAGAGGAAAACAGGGAGAAAGAGAAAATAAAGAGAAAGAGGAAAACAGGGAGAAAGAGAAACAGAGAGAACGAGGAAAACAGAGAGGAAGAGAAACAGAAACAGAGAGAAAGAGGAAAACGGGGAGAAAGAGAAAAAAGAGAGAATGAGGAAAACAGGGAGAAAGAGAAACAGAGAGAAAGGAAAACAGAGAGGAAGAGAAACAGAAACAGAGAAAGAGGAAAACAGGGAGAAAGAGAAAAAAAAGAGAGAAAGAGGAAAACAGGGAGAATGAAATGGAGAGAAAGAGGAAAACAGAGAGGAAGAGAAACAGAAACAGAGAAAGAGGAAAACAGGGAGAAAGAGAAAAAAAAGAGAGAAAGAGGAAAACAGGGAGAATGAAATGGAGAGAAAGAGGAAAACAGAGAGGAAGAGAAAGAGCAAAAGAGGGAGGAAGAGAAACAGAAACAGAGAAAGAGGAAAACAGAATGAGAAAGTGATAGATAGATAGATAGATAGATAGATAGATAGATAGATAGATAGATAGATAGATAGATAGATAGATAGATAGATAGATAGATGCTTTATTGAACCCAAAGGACACAACACAATACAAAAAGAAAGAGAAAGAGGAAAACAGGGAGAAAGAGAAAAAAGAGAGAAAGAGGAAAACAGGGAGAAAGAGAAACGGAGAGAAAGAGGAAAACAGGGAGAAAGAGAAAATAAAGAGAAAGGAAAACAGAGAGGAAGAGAAAGAGGAAAACAGGGAGGAAGAGAAAAAAAAGAGAGAAAGAGGAAAACAGGGAGAATGAAATGGAGAGAAAGAGGAAAACAGAGAGGAAGAGAAAGAGGAAAACAGGGAGGAAGAGAAAGAGCAAAAGAGGGAGGAAGAGAAACAGAGAAAGAGGAAAACAGAATGAGAAAGTGATAGATGAAGAGAAGATGAAGGAGATGAAGGAGAGTGAGAGAGGGAATGAATTGTGTATTTATTAGTTAAGAAACATTTTTTTTAAACGCGTGTGTGTGTGTGTGTGTGTGTGTGTGTGTGTGTGTGTGTGTGTGTGTGTGTGTGTGGTAGGTTGGAACATGCAGGAGAGACCTGGATGAAGTCAGGATTAAAAAAATGTAAGTACACACAAACACACATATCTACACACACACATACACACTCACTTATACCCTACATCACACACACACACACACACACACACTCACTTATACCCTACATCACACACACACACACAAACACACACATATACCTACACACACACACGCACATAAACATACACACTCACTTATACACACACACACACAAATACCTACACACACACACAAATACATGCACACACACATAAACATACACACACACAAACACACACACAAATACCTACACACACACAAATACATGCACACACACATAAACATACACACACACAAACACACACACAAATACCTACACACACACAAATACATTCACACACACATAAACATACACACTCATGAATACACACACTCACATATACCCTACATCACACATACACACACACATACACACCTACATACTCATATCTACACTCACACTCTCTCTCTAATGTGTGTTCTTGTGTTCAGACGGCTGTGATCTCACACTGGATCCAAACACAGCGCACAGTTTTCTCTCTCTGAGTGAAGAGAACAGGAGGGTGAAGTGGGGAGGATGGGGAGAGCAGCAGCCGTATCCTGATCATCCAGAGAGATTTGATGTGTGTGATCAGGTTCTGAGTAGAGAGAGAGTTACTGGACGCTGTTACTGGGAGGCTGAGTGGAGCGGAGGAGGAGGAACTGAAGTAGCTCTGAGTTATAAAACCATCAGCAGGAAAGGAGGAGGTTCAGACTCTCGGTTTGGAGAGAATGAAAAGTCCTGGAGTCTGGAGATCTTTAATAACAGTTACTCTGTTCATCACAATAATAACAGAACTGATCTCCCTCCTCCTCCCTCTCCCTCTAACAGAGTAGGAGTGTATGTGGACTGTCCCGCCGGCACTCTGTCCTTCTACACCATCTCCTCTCATACACACACACCCTCCTCACACACACCCTCCTCACACACACCCTCACACACCCAAACACTCACACACCTACACACATTCTACACCACATTCACTGAACCGCTCTATGCTGGGTTCAGACTTTATTCTGGCTCCTCAGTGCGTCTGTGTGATATAGAATAGTGTGTTTGAGTGTGTGTGTGTGTGTGAGTGAGCGTGTATGAGTGAGTGTGTGTGTTTGAGTGCATGTGAGTGTGTGCGGGGGGGGTGTGCGTGTGTTTTGAGTTGTGAGTGTATGCCTATGTTTGTGTGTGAGTGTGTGTTTCTGAGTGTGTATATGCATGTGAGGGAGAATGAGTGTGTTTGTGTGTGTTTGAGTGTGTGAGAGAAAATGTGTGTGTGTGTGTGTGTGTGTATGTGTGTGCGTGTATAAAGGTGTGTTGTGCGTGATTGTGAGTGTGTGTGTGTGTGTGTGTGTGTGTGAGAGAGAGAGAGTGTGTGAGTTTTTGTGTAATTTTGTGTGTTTTTTAAATAAATAAATAGTATTATGTAATAAATTGTTGCTGATTTTAAATGTATTGTTTATTATTGTTCATTTATTGTTTATTGACTTCCATTAATAGTTAATCAAGTCGTTTTTTTTGGTGATACTGGGTTTCATATATGTTTTTTTAATTAATAAACATGATTTATATGTACTGTATATGTATGTGTTGATGTATTGCTAAAATATTTGCTAAAAAAATTAAATTATGTAATATTTGAATATCTGAAATAAATGTGGTATAAAGAGGAATTCTGTGTATTTAGTCTTTTACAGTCTCTGAGCTCCAGTTTCTAAAAGCTTTTGTCTTTTCTTCACACACAGCTGATTAAACCTCTCACACATCAAACTGAATGTTTTACACAGACGAACAGTTTACTTACTCTCGGAAAAAGGTAGATAAATGTACACTTCAATAATGTGAACAATCACAATCCAATGAGGGATTGTTCATTTCTGTTAAATGATGTTGAGGGGAAGAACTCACAGAAATGAGTAATCATTCATATAGACTGTTCACTGAGTATGACCATTTACAGTTTTACCCAAATGTTTAAACGCATATCTAGAAACTTGGGTCAGTTTCTCAAAACTCTAAACGCAAAACTGAAAATGATTAACTGCTTTGTTGAAACTCCACAAATCTCCAGCAAAACTGATTCCTTCCACCAAAACAACACACACAGATATTTATATGCTTCAAATAAACACTGACAAGATAAATTCAGAGCACTTTTATTAGAAGTATTTAGTCATGTTTTCGACTTCATGAGGCCACTGTACAAATTTAAATGCATACAAGTCCATAGAAATATGTTGGCTTTCTGTTCTTTATATTTATTTGGTGCAGATAATATAGCATATAGCATTACAGTACTACATGTATATACGACACAAATGTAAGCCATTTTTACTGTATGTAGTTTGATGCAAAACTGTAATTTTCACTTATGTAAGAACAATGAGAAACATGATGAGGAAAATCAGATCACATACAAAGAGGAAACAAAAATGTATTTATTGTTGATGTATTTGAAGGTCAGTGATTCTTAGGTAATCAAGGTGTACTAAATGATGCAGTTTGTGTTTAGTGATTTAGAGTGATATCTGAGTGAGAACATGTGGAATTGTGCTCAGAGTTTAGCAGTTTGGAGTCACAGTGTTACACATGAGCTTCATGTTTTTGGATTTGTGTGCACAGTTCCACATTTTGTGTGAATACAATGTGAAAAAACTGTAATACAATTTAATAGTAGAAGCCTGTACAGAAACTTTTCCAAAATTAAGGATTACTGGAGTAAATTAAAACATTTCAGTATTGATTTATTAAATCTAAATCGACACAACAGAACAACAGAATTTATTGATACAGTGTACAGCAACAGCCTATTACCTGTGATCATAAAACCAACCAGAATAACAATTGACACTGCTACACTGATTGATACATATATTTATAAATAAAATAGAGAGCAAAATAGTGGCTGGATTGCTCATAAACAACATAAGTGATCACCTTCCAATTTGAGCAATCTTTTAAAATATGTTCAATATAAAAAATAAAAAAATAAAAGTCAGGCACTTTTAAATTTATTTACAGAAACAGAACTCCAGAAGCTATCGCTCCTCTTGAGATTGACCTAATGAAACAGAACTGGACAGAAGTAAATGAAAATGATGATCCAAATAAGGCATATGATACTTTTCTGACTATAGTAACTGAGTTATATGAAAAAAATAAAAACTGTCCTTTAAGAAAATGTACAAGAAGCCACAAAACAGTGGAAAAACCATGGATTACTAGAGGAATTGAAAAAAATGTACTTTATAAGATATTTTAAAAACAAAGAACAAAAGAAGCAGAAAACAAATATAAGACCTATAAAAATAAATGAACAAGTATTAGGAGAGATAGCATAAAGGAATATTATCAGAAATTATTGGAACATCACAGGAATAATACTGTGGAAAGTTCTAAACAGCATAGTTAAAACATGTTTGGGAAAAGCAAATAATGCAAATTATTTTGTAAAAGAAGATAATACAATTTTACATCAAATCAAAGAAATTGCAGACAAATTTAATGCTTAGTTTGTAAATGTAGGACATAATTTATCTAAAGAGATTTTAGAGCCAAGAAATACGCATGGAATAAATAAAGATATTATTCATAAAAACTCTCACTCCATTTTTATTAGCAGAACTGAAGAAAATGAAATACTGGATATGGTTAAAAAATACAAAAACAAGAAGTCCACTGACTGGAATGGAATAAATATGTGGCTGGTAAAAAAAAAACTCATAAAGTGTATTATAAAACCTTTTCCTCATATCTGTAATCAGTCACTGCAAAAAGGTATATTTCCCCAAAAATTAAAACCAATGAAAACTGCAAAAGTCATTCCTATTTATAAAAGTGGAGACAGACACAATTTCTCTAATTACAGACCAGTTTATCTGCTTTACCAGTTCTCAAAAATACTAGAAAAAGTATTTGCTCATAGACATTTGCTCATAGAGCATTTTATAAAAGAAAACAATGTATTGAGCGATCACCAGTTTGGTTTCAGATCAGATAGGTCCACCTCGATGGCAGTGATGCAGCTAGTAGAAGAGAGAGCTACAGCAATAGACAAGAAGAAATATACAGTGGGGGTGTTTATAGACTTAAAAAAAGCGTTTAACACTATTGATCACTATTTATTAATGAAAAAGTTAGAGAGATATGGTATTAGGGGAATAACATACTCATGACTCAATAGTTACCTTAATAATAGATACCAATATGTTCAAATAAATAATATCAAGTCAGATTTTCTGAAGGTTACATATGTGGTGTGTCACAAGGCTCAGTGTTAGGACCTAAATTGTTTAATCTGTACATAAACCATATTTGTAAGGCATCTAAATTGTTACAATTTGTCCTATTTGCTCATAATACCAATTTATATTGCTCTGGAGAAAATTTTGAATGGCTTCTAAATACGGTAGAAAGAGAATTAAACATCTTAAAGAAATGGTTTGATGTTAATAAGCCATCATTAAATTTAAGAAAAACATAGTTTATGATCTTTGGTAATCAACAAATAAAAAGAAAGTAAAATTATGATCAATGATATTGAAATTGAAAGAGTGTATGAAAATAAATTTCTAGGTGTGATAATTGATCATAAATTATGTTGGAAACAACACATAAACCATGTAAAAATAAAACTGGCCAAAACCATTGTAATACTCTATAAAACTAAAGATATTTTAAATCAGAAGTCACTATATTTACTGTACTGTTCCTTCATAGAGCCGTATATGACCTATTGTGTGGAAATATGGGGAAACACATATAAAACCAATACAAATCCAATTACCATACTACAGAAAAAAGCTATATGACTTATTAACCAATCAAACTGCAACAAACCAACCAATAAATTATTCATTAAATTACATGCTTTAAAATTCTGTGATTTAGTAGACCAGAATTTTGCACAGATAATGTACAAAGCACAAAATAAATTACTCCCAAATTGTATTCAGGGGAAATTTAAAACTAAAGAGAACAACTATGAACTTGGGGGAATAGATATATTTAAAATAAATAGAGCAAGGACAAATATATAAAACAGATGTGTATCAGTCAGAGGGGTAAAGCTGTGGAATAAATATATTGAATAATTAAGAATGTGTAGTTCGCTCTATTAATTTAAAATAATGTTTAAAAACAGGGCTGTAAACAAATATTTAACTGATAAATTAGCTGTCTATATATTGTGAACTTTCAAATGATTAATGATTTTTTTATACAGTCATATGAAATGTTTGGGCACCCCTATTAATCTTAATCATTTTTAGTTGTAAATATTTGGGTGTTTGCAACAGCCATTTCAGTTTGATATATCTAATAACTGATGGACACAGTAATATTTCAGGATTGAAATGAGGTTTATTGTACAAACAGAAAATGTGCAATATGCATTAAACCAAAATTTGACCGGTGCAAAAGTATGGGCACCCTTATCATTTTATTGATTTGAATACTCCTAACTACTTTTTACTGACTTACTGAAGCACAAAACTGGTTTGGTAACCTCATTGAGCTTTGAACTTCATAGCCAGGTGTATCCAATCATGAGAAAAGGTATTTAAGGTGGCCAACTGCAAGTTGTTCTCCTGTTTGAATCTCCTCTGAAGAGTGGCATCATGGGCTCATCAAAACAACTCTCAAATGATCTAAAAACAAAGATTGTTCAACATAGTTGTTCAGGGGAAGGAGACAAAAAGTTGTCTCAGAGATTTAACCTGTCAGTTTCCACTGTACGAACTATTTATTTATTATTTATTTTTCTACTATACATCTTTTCATTAACATGCCCAAAACGGCAGATTATCCATAATAACTTCTGAACTGAGTGCAGCTTTCGCCTCCTTGGAGCATCTGATTATTTTGAGCAGGTGTAGTGCGCAAGATGCATCCCCCCGTCAGGAGCAGAGATATTTTACTGCCTTTACTTTGGTTATTGTGACGTTAAATAACCTTAAATACAATTAATTCCAGTCATGAATAAAGGAAAAAAACATTTTACTGATGCAGGATGAGTGTCTTTATGTTATATAAACCATATCAGTCAGTAATTAATTCACCTTTGATCTTGTGTTTAAGCAAATCCCAATCTTTAGAATTTGGTATTGTGTTTATTGATTTCTCATATAGGATCAATATGTATTCACTGAATAAATTTAGTTGTAAATATAAAAATATTTTTTGTTGATTTAAGCAGGATGCATTTTTCATGATTATAATAAGAAGATGGGATTTAAGAAGGGAAGCATTTACTGACAACTGTCACACATTACATTGTATTTATTTTATATTATTTTTTCCCTCCTTTTTACAGTGTACAGTTGGAACTAGGTCTCAAAACTACTTTAAACATCTCAGTATCATGTAATATATTGTAACATGTTTATTCTGTGTATTGAGCTCGAAATGTATGTATCTATTAATAAACAAAATCCAGAAAATGTTGTATTTATTTATTTGTAGTTTAATAGTAGGGAGGGCTTGGGGGGGGGGGGGGGGGTGAGAAATCAAAAGGAATTCTCCCAATTCTACACATTAAATCCTTCTCAGTAGTTGGGTCCGGTATGGGTCCGTATTGGACAACGTCTGGGTCCGGACCCGGACCCCAGTCTGCAAATATGTGATCCCTGGTCTAGACCATACACACGGTTCTGTTTTATAAAACCACTCCTTGCTGCCCTGCAGAGAACAACAGGTTCAATGTTCAGTTTTACAGTGTTAAATATGTCAGGTCAAGAAAGACTTTCTTTATTTTATATATTTTTTATAAAAACAAGTATTTATGTTTAGTAAAATCAAGAAAGACCATATTTTATTTTTTATTTTAAAAAATATTTATGTTAAGTTTTTATTAAAAAAACTTATTATTTTTTTAGGAAATAGTTAAACTTAATAGAGATAAACTGTTGCTGTTAAAAATGCATTTTCCAATAAAGGGAGTATTGGCAAAACTGGTTATAATGTTAATGTTAAGGCGGCGGGAGGTGGTGTCTGCAGCTGCTGAAAGTAACTAATAAAGTAACTTGTAAAGTAACTTAGTTACTTTTAAAATCAAGTAATCCATAAAGTAACTAAGTTACTTTTTAAAGGAGTAATCAGTAATCAGTAATCGGATTACTTTTTCAAAGTAACTATACCATCACTGACTGTATTTCAAATCACTGAAAACCAGATTGATTCTGAGAAAAACCTGACAAAACATTTTTAGTGTTTTTAGCTCAATAATTCAGAAAAACATGATTTTCGCCAGGCTGAGTGTACAAGAACTCCCTTTCATATTTCCACCAGTGACTGGTCTCTTCATTTAAAACATTTAGAGTGCAGTTCTCAGATTTTATAAAATTGTGTTTTTGTATTAAATAGACTCATAGATGTTGTAGATGTTTAGCCTCTTTCTCAGCATTTTGAGGTAGTATTCTGCTTTTTATTCTCCTTTTTCTTTTGCAAAAAAAAAATCAGTTAGCATAAAAATTAAGACATATTCACACATATTCCCAGAAAATGTATATCTAAATAATCGAAACTGGATATTGCTATGACAGTAATTTACATTACATATTTAAATCTATTTGTTTGAGAGAGTTTAGTCAATATTATATAAAGTTTATGTTTTAAAAAATAAAGGATGTTTAGGGTAAAAAATGTACAGGTCCTTGCATATAAAACAAAACTTAAAAAAGAAATCACATATTATAGAAAAGACTAAAAAAGAATATGCAGGGGAATATTGATTTTATATGTCACATGTGCAAAGGAGGCCTTTTTAACCAATAGAAATTAATAACTCATACGTACATCCATCCAGCTGCCTAACCTGGTGGTTATGCTTAAGAAAGCCACTGGGATTATACAAAGGGCGTCACACTCCTACTGGAGATCCAATAACAACAACCACAAAACTCCAAACTGGCTGAGACACATACCACACATTCCACACATTCCACACTGCAGAGTGAATAAAGAAGACATGGTGCAACAAAACAGAAAACAAAACTCGGAGGAGCCCAATGTCTCACAGCAACATAAAGTAGCTGGAGACCCCTGCAGGACTCACCAGAACACCACACTGTACATTTAAATGAATAACAATTACAGCTTTTACAGTGTCTTGTAGAAGTATTTATACCATGTGAACTTTTCTACAGTTTTACACATTACACCCACAAACCTGAAATGTATTTTACTGGGATTGTATGTAATAGACCAACACCAAGTAGCCAGTAAGCGTGAAATGCATAGTTTTCAAGTGTTTTACAAACAAAAACCTGAATGAAGCACATCTGTATTTGGCCCCCCTAAGTCAAAACTTTAGAGGATAATTTTTTTTTTTTAATTACAGCTGCTTATTTTTTTGTTTTTCCCCATTCTTCTTTGCAAAACAGCTTAAGCTCAGCCAGATTTAATGGAGAGCATCTGTAAACATCAATTTTCATGTCTTGCCACCAGGTGCGGATTTGAAAGTTCTGGGGTCCCAAGCAATGTTTTTTTTCCGGGGGCCCTGATCAAATGGGTTCTCTTGTCACGACCTCGCTCTGTTTCCCTGTATTTCCAGCGATATACTGAGCGTTTATCTTCTATCTATATTACCCGTGTATGACCCTTGTTTAGTTCGTTTCGACTACGTCTCTGCCTTATCCTTTTGTTCTGTTTGTATTGTGATTTTCTGGTTTATTGAACTCTGCTTCTGTTTAATGGTTTCGTTTTCGGTTTGTGATTCGGCTCTGATGTTTTGGTCTGTTGTTTTTCTGGTTTTGACCCACGCCTGTTATCTGACTACGCTATCTGCTTACGTGCTTTTTAATAAAGCCTCGTTTTGTTTTTACCGCGAGCATCTGACTCCCGTCTGTGGCGTTACAGAATACCTCGCCACAATGCAGACGGCGGATTTCGAGGCTCTTAAAAACGCGGTTAGTGATCAGAATAAGACGCTACTACAACACCAGCAGCTTTTTGAGGGATTTTCTCAGTCTGTTACTGCTATGGCTCAGCGTCAGGGAGATCAGCAGGACCAGCTAGCCCAGGTGATTGAGAGTATGAAGCAGTTATCTTCTCAGCTACAAACTTTGGGTGCTTCTGCTGTTCAGTCTGCTCCCAGCCCTGCTTTAGCTCAGAATGTTACTAGTCACGTTTTTCCTGTGAGTAAACCTGACAAGTTTGATGGCTCTCCTAATTTGTGCAAGGGTTTTTTTGTTGCAGTGTTCCATTTATTTCAGTAATTCTCCCCCTAGCTCTGATAGTTCTCGTATTGCGTTTGTAGTTTTCCGTATGACTGGTAAAGCTCTGGATTGGGCTACTGCTGTATGGTCTAACATACAATCCTGTACCTATGAGCAGTTTGTTGAGCAGCTCAGTATATCGCTGGAAATACCGGGAAACAGAGCGAGGTCGTGACATCTCTTGTATAGCAAAATGCAATATTGACTCTGACAACGTAGCTGTCTCAGGTACCTCATCAGACTTTTCGTTTCTTGCTGCTACAAACAAATTGGTGAGCTTTGTGAAGCTTTCTGAGCTGGACTTCCTTTCCTTAATTTTCTTTCTTTTTTGGGCACTGCTGGGACAAAACCATTTAATGGTTGTGCCTGAGCTATCCTAAGTCTACCTCGCCTAGCTTAACGTGCATGTACAGTGTCTCTTCGGTGTAAAACAAAAAAGAAATAATGCGTTCCGTTTTTTTGTTGGGTTTTTTTTTGCCAACAAGGGGCCCCCTGGTCCCTGGGGCCCTAAGCAATTGCGTGGTGTGCATGGTGGTAAAATCCGCCCCTGCTTGCCACAGAAGCTCAGTGGGATTTAGGTCTGGACTCTGAATCTTGGATCATTCTAATACACAAATATTATTCTTGATCTAAACCATTTTACTGTAGCTCTGGCTGTATGTTTAGGGTCATTGTCTTGCTGGAAGGTGAATCTCCATCCCAACCTCAAGTCTGTTGTAATAGTTAGAAACCTGATCCTTTGTATATGCTGCCACCTTCTGATGGGTTTATGTATTGACGCAGTTTATACCCATAATGCTGTTCTACTGTTGTTTGTTTTTCTCTCTCTCAATAAAGAAACCTGAACATGGTGACCTGTGACCTGACTTGTCTGGTGAGTTCCTTGGTCTTCATGATGCTGTTTGTTCACTAGTGTTCTCTAACGAACCACTGAGGCCTTCAGAGAACAGGTATATTTCAACTGAGACTAAATTACACACAGCTGGACTCTACTAACTAATTAAGTGACTTATTTTTGGCCCGCCACCACCCCCTTTTTTCGGAGGACAACTTTATTTTTATTACAAGAAGATAAAATGTAAAATAGATAATAGTACGGATAACAGTAATAGAAAAAGAGGGGAAAACTCCAAACCAAATAGAAAGTGATGGATGATTGGGTGTGTATGCCGTGTTTGTGCGTTCAAGTGTGTTCATGCAAGTGTGTGTGTGTGTGTGTGCTTATGGATGTATGTCAGTCAGTGGAATGTAACTACACAAACCTAAACAGATAAACAACCCAACAGAGACAAAGACAGATTTACATACATACATATATGTGAAGTATTTATTCTACAGGTTCTGTTGAATAGTTTTGATATCTCATCAATCTATGGGCATATATGTTATGATTGGGGGGGAGTCATATATATATATATATATATATATATATATATATATATACATACACATACACATACACATGCACATATACATACATATAATTTAGTATTGTGGTGAATTTAACTTCTGAAGGCAGTTGATTGCACTGGATTTTATTAGGGGTTTTAGAGGGGTTGAATATTGTTGCACATCACATTTTTTTGATTTTTTATTTGATAAAAATAAAATAAAAAATTATCATTATCAAGTTTGTGGTTGTCAGATGACAAAATGTGGAAAAGATTAAGGGGTATGAATACTTTTGCACTGTAAACCATTCCACTGAAGCTCTGACTGTATGTTTAGGGTCACTGACTTGCTGGAAAGTAAATATCCTTCCCAGTCTTTTTCAGCCTCAAACAGGTTTTCTTTCAGGATTGTCCTGCATTTAGCTCAATCCATCTTCCCATCAACTCTGACCAGATTCCCTCAAAGCGTGATGCTGCCACCACCATGTTTCACAGTGAGGATGGAGTGTTTAGGATGATGTGTGGCGTTAGTTTTCCACCACACATAGAACTTTGCTGTGACCGTGGGTCTCTTTTCTGCTTCTCTAATTAGTGCTCTTCATGCCTGGGCTGTTGGTTTAGGTGGACGGCCTTAAGATAAGATAAGATAAGATAAGATAAGATAAGATAAGATAAGATAAGATAATCCTTTATTAATCCCACAATGGGGAAATTTACAAATTTCTCTTGGTAGATATGCATTTGTGTCTAAACAGTGAGATGTTCATAATTTGGGATATTTTTGTTATAATCTAGCTCTTACATTTCGACACAACTTTAACCTGATATTACTTGGTTTTCCTGATGCTGTTAGTTATATGGAGAGTAAATTACACACAGCTGGACTAAATTTACTAATTAGGTGTTTCTGAAGGCAAACTGGTCGCACTGGATTTTATTTAGGGGTATCAGAGTACAGGGGGCTGAATACAAATACACACCAGACTTTTCTTTTTTTTCTCAGTGGTCCTGAAACGAATTGTGCCTGTGTGTGAAGATTAGTCTCAGTTGTAAGGCAAGTTTAGACCAAGCCATGTGTATTACACACTGATGCCAGCAGAGGGAAGCAAATATATTATTGTTATGTATGTGATTCAGTTGTACAGTAAAGTTTTAATATGTGAAAATGCACGAGCACTTCAGGTGTTATTCCTGCAACGTTTTTTTCTGTTTTAAAAATAAAGGTTCAAGAATAAAAGATAAAACTGATTGGATAGATATTTATGTTTGTTGAATTGCATGTGTTTAATTAGGGTTACAAATATCTAGTTCTTAACTTCTGTATGACTGTGCTTTAGAGCAGTGGGGGTCAGAGCACTGGGCCGCTGATGCCAAAGTCGTGTGTTTGATAATCAGCTTTGGCGGTCTGCTCATAGAGCTCATATGCATCTGAATCCAAAATCTGGTGTACAGCATGTGTGGCGGTGATCAGGTGAGGAGCATCATGGTCTGGGGCTGCATCAGTGCTGCCTGTGTTCTGTCGAGTTATGCTACCCATCGATATGTGCTTCTTTACGGATATTTTTTTAAAAATGTTTTTTCATGATAATTCAAGTTTTTATTGGGAACATTAAACAACTTGCTTGAACTTGTTTGTATAGATTTTGTGCATAAAATGTAAAGCCAGTGAGAATATGAGTATATTTTGGTGCTAGTTGAAAACTTCACAAGATTTTCCATCACAAAACAACAAAAAAAGTCTGGTCAGACTGCAGAACATCTTTATTCTGAATATTCAATTATTCCATCCCTTGGTTTGGCTACACCTTCAAGTTATACCTCAACCGATGCTGAGAGGTGAAACGAGCTGGATCACTCTAGAACTTCTGATTACCATCCCTCTGCTGAGAGATTTAATTTACCACTCCTGCAGATACTGCACACAAAGAAAAAGAGAAATGAATGGACCACCTGCATCAAGTGGTTCCTGCATACAACTGTACTCTGCATAAATCCACAGTACTCCCCTCACTTCTTGCTGTAGGGTTGCCATTCTGTATACCATCCTTTTCACAGGTATTTAATCCCCTTAACAGGCCTTGATCCATTTATGGGCTACAGGTGAAGGGGATACAAAACCCTTTTTTTGTACAGTAAAATTAGTTATTTAAATTCTAAAAACTCTTGAGGGTTTTGGAGTTTCTGGATACTTGGATAAGCTGTTCACTTCTTCACTCTCTACTCTTAAAACACATAATAAATTAAGATCTGTTTTTAGAAGAAACTAGAGGAAAAAAAATCTACATGTTTAAAAATAAACACAAAAACTAACCAAATGAAAGTATTGGAAAACTGTTTGATTTTTTTCAATACAATATTAATTTAAAATGTTAAAAGTTTAGGAAATCACCAATTTTATGATTTTTAGTTATAGTTACAATTAGGATTTTCAGCATCAATTCTTATTTAAAATTATACTGTTGTATGTAATGCTTTAATCGAAATATTAAATATACAGGCATGTAATATCATGTAGAATAGAGAGAAAAAGGCTAGTCTGTTAAAGGGTTAATACCAAATAAAGCCCGCCTAAAGAGGGCTGAAATCTGTGTGTCACCCTGGCAGGGTATCTGGCACCATATGTGAGGGTCTTTAACCAGAGCATGTGTGGAGAAGACCATGTTTTATTGTTTATCCTGTTCCCAACACACCTAATCATGCTACTCATCTAATATTCTAGCTAAAAGAAGTGTTTTAGAGCAGGATCCCTCAAAAATATGCAGGACAGGGGGTGCTCCACCACTACAGTTGGGAACCACTGGACTGGACTATGAGACAGACTGATAACCCAGAGATCTGAGCTGGACTGGTTCCAGCAAAGCACAATATTTCTGATTCTCATCTTTTGGGCCAAGAAATAAAATGGGTGTTTCCAGGCATATCCTTAGTCGTAAAGGATTTCACAACAAGCATTTTAAGGTATTTCCCTTTTACTGCTAGAGTTGGGATACGAGTAAGAGCTTGTATCAAAGAGACTGAAAATGTGTTGCTGTTTATTATATTGATTTATTTGATTATTGCTTGTTTTTTTTGTTATAAAAGACAAAGCACACACAAATGTTTAATTAGCTGATAGCATTAAGTAAAATGAAAGCACATCAGAAGAAGATCAGAAGAGAAAACAGCAGTATGATGGTCACAGCATGTCACAGGATCCTCGCCTGCCTCAGCACCCTCAAGAAGCCCAGTGAATGTGAACACCCCACACCAGTAAGGGACACTGGAAATGAAAAATGGTCAAAAACAGAATATTGTTACAGTCTCACAATGAATAAATCAATAATATAGTACTATTTTATTAAAATATTAATTCAAATAAAAACTAATTCATGACAAATCTGATTGCAATGCGTCATACCTACTGCTGGTCTAGATCTTCTCTTCATCAGTATTTTCCCGGCTTCAGAGGAACCACGTAGGAAAGCTTATCGTTGAAGTGGCCATAATCAGGCACATCCTTAGAGAATCTGGCCAACATTCTTTCCCCAGTTTTATTTGTATGCTCATAGAGGATCCATGCTCCTCTCTGCACCTTGTGAGAAGATGCAACATCATTGAGACTGCCATGACACAAGTTGGTCTCATTCCTGAGAACCGTCTGCGTGCCCTGATAGTTTGCGTGCTCATAAAGGGTGATCTGAGGATTAGTCAGGTCCTCCGACACCAACTGTAGTGAAGAAATGACATCATTGCTGTCCACAGTGCCATATTCACCCTCTTCAAAGACTTGAAAGGAGCCATCAAAATTGCTATGTTCGTACGCCACCCACGGATTTCCAATCACTTTTACAGAAGAGACGCAGTTGTTAAAATTTTCTGCATCTAAGTCCTTGACATCAGAGGTGTACTCTCTGCTGAGGCCCTGGAACCAACAATTCTCGTAGACGATGATCTTGTTCATGGTGCCGGGAAGAGTTGTCCTGTTGTTGAAGGCAAAGCAGAATGAGGTGAGTTTGAGTTTGTGAAGAGTATATCCATCCATAAACTCATCTCTTTCCATATATAGCTTGCCTTGAGGATTTGAAAACCTGCTTGGACATACAAGAGCTGACTAATGCAACAATAAAAGGCAAATGACACACATGAATGTTGTGACAGTGGTTGTAAATAGACTGCAAAAGACCATGCTTAATGATGATGAAAATATAGTAGAGGTAATGGGCGGGGCTCAACAACTGCTTATTTGCTTACTAATTTATCATGTTATGAACGATATTGACTTTAAATAAATATAATAAATTATAATGTAATATATAATGAATTAAATATTTGCAGCCGAATATTATTCCTAATGTCAGGATGTAGCAGGGGCAAGGAGAGGATGCAGAGAGCGGACGTAAATGTGAGGTAAATGAGATAAACAAAACAAACCAAGAACCAGAAATAAACCAAAACATAGAAAGAAGGACTAAAGAGAAAACCAACAACCTAACAGACATAACAACAGAAAGTTTCGTTACAAATGTTTGGGAACTCTTGCATTGGATGCCTTACCTTTCTACACCGCCTCTTTCCAATGAAGGTTTGAATGGCGATTGATTCTTTGAACCGCTGAGCCAAAGAAACTGTAGGTCGGGGACTGTGGTGGACCTGAAGTTCTGTAAAAGCAAACCATCAAAGCTGAGTAACATGATAAATAATAAGAAAAGCCTGTCAAATAAAAGCTAAGAGCCACAATGAATGCTTGTAAAACCATATTTGTTTTACACTACTATTTGCTTTATGCATGTCAACCAAACAGAAACAATTAACATACCATTAGATGCACAACACTTAAACACAAATATATGTAGTAACACACATAGAGTTTTGGGTGCACTGAGTGCATTTAAAAAGTCTAATAGAATAGTAATTGATTAAATCAGATTGCGTCATATTCATCAGATAACCTACCTTTAAATGGAGACAGAGTTTAGCTGTGGATCTCCCAGCTGTACTGATCCAAAGACTGAATGCTTTATTTATACACAACCAGTGAGTAAGGGGAGGGGCCAGTTCATGTGAAGATCAATACAGAGCCTTACCATATTTGGTAGTTTAGAAGAGGTAAGATGTAAGATGTACACCATAAGATGAGATTGAGGTATTAATACTAATAATATATACTATACAGTATCAAGCATAACATTATGACCACCTCATTGTTTGTGGACCCAATATCCATTTAATCAAATATAAGCACTTAGTAATTCTATAATAGTTACAGACTGCAGTCCTGTATCTGTTTATCTGTATACTCTATTATTAATTCAATTCAATTTTATTTAAATAGCGCTTTTTACAACAAAGGTTGTCACAAAGCAGTTTCACAGAGAAAAACAGGTCCACGCCTCTTATGAGCAGCACCACAGAGATTCCAATTTTATGGTGACACAGTGGCAAGAAAAAACTCCCTTTAAGAGGAAGAAACCTTGGAAGGAACCAAGACTCAGTCAGAGGAACCCATCCTACTCGGGTTGACCCGCTCAGTACAAACAAATAACAAACAACAAACAAATAACAGAACAAAACAGTACAGAGAATTAATGTGAACTATGGCTAATATAACAGGTACTAATTTATGAATATAAGAATGTGATGGGCACAAACTATAGAGCTATGGCTAATATAGAAACAGATACTGAGTGTGTTAACGTTAATCAGTGCATTGTGGTAGAGCAGGAATGCAACACAGCGGGCAGTGGAGAGCCAGGCTGGGAACATCAGTGATCTTTGTATATAAAGTGTTTCAGCTACAGAGTATGAGGAGGATATATTTTTCCACCCAACACCTTTCAATCATGAAGCACCTTCATATTATTAATGTGTTTACAGCCGTTTCTGATGGAACTCTCCCTGCCCTGAAATAAAAGCTGTGTTTTTCAGCTGCCGTGAGGATGGATGGATGGATGGTTGAAGGCCTCCTGGTGTGACCTCTTTCCAAAATGTTTACAAAGCAGCCGATCACATGACCCGTCAGCAGAAGCTTTGATTCGCTACCTGCAGACATTCCCGAGTACAGCTGCAGTGTGATTGTCTTAGCGGAGAGGTGAAAAGAAGTAAAACTAGCTGGTTTTGTCTCAGTTGGGCTCAAACTCGGAGGTTCTGGAGTGAGAACAAACAGCGTGGCCACCTCTCTGATGACCTGTTTATGAGAGAACAGTCTAGAACAGGCTTTGCGGAGATCCAGGTGTTGGGTAAAGCCTGAGTAATGCATCGAACACTTAAAATAGCAAGTGTGCTGTACCTGCTGCTCTGCCACTTCCTGCATCCGTTTGTTCAGCACTTTGATGTATTGGCCTCAGTCTTTCTAATAAAACTTTGTACAGCCCCAGTTTTTCAGCAAACTTTTATTAGTGAGCATAAACCCTCTGTGAATTAGAGATAAAGCCGATATAGACAGAGAACATTGTAGCTTATGGTTTACTTTAAAAAGGAGTTGTTAAAATAGAATAAAAGTTATTGCAATATTAGGGTAAAACAGAGGCTGGCAATTACGTTTGGCCGCAGGCCAGATATTTTCCAAGCCATAACATGGTGGCCACAAAAAAAAAATCTGTTTTGTAAAATGAAGTGTAATGGGATGGAGCGCTACAGACTAGTATCTCTCCAGCCCAGAGGGTTGTTGAGCCCAATTGGAGAACAGTTGATCTCAAAGCAGGTAAACTCAAGAAGAAGGGTCGTGTCGTCAGGGTCACGGTCCAATACACTACCGCTGCCCCAGCTAGTAAATTGGGACACAGCCAGGAAAAGACGCCCTTATAAGAAGATCGGGAGCCTACAAAAACGGGCAGAAACTAAAGTTACGGCGAGCGCGACAGAAAGACAGAGGAGGCATGTAAACAAAAGCTCACCAAAAAAGCTTTTTTTTTTTTTCATTATCATTCATTATAGTTCAAACAACCTCACAGCCCAGATGTTTCATGCATGTGGGCCACATCTGGTGAGCTTTTGTTTACAACCCTCCCCTGTTCCTGTTTTTCTGTCACGTTCGGTGTGACTTTAGTTTCTGTTGTAGTTGTTTTGTAAAATTCTGTTTTGTAAAATGAAGTGTAATGGGATCCAAGATGGTAGCGTGTGCACACGCAGCGGCTTCTCTCGCTCCCGAGGAAACAGCGTTTTCATGTTTTTTGTCCCGTAAGTCGCAGTGATTTTGTACGTCTTTGTCGTGCGTTCACGTCCTGAAACGCACCTACAGCCGTGAGTTTCTGCTTGAAGTAGGCAGAAACTCACTTTTGGAGTTAAACCGCGGACTCAGAGAAGAGCTACGAGTCTGCGGCGTGCTCCGGACACCCGCACCCCCAGCGACCCCCATCGCTGCAGCTCGCCCACAATGGAAGCGCCACAGGCGGCAGGCGATTCCCACCATGCTTTTGGCCAATGTACGCTCTTTGGACAATAAACTGGATTACAGCCGCTTACTTTAAATTAACTCAGAAGACCGTGAGAGACTGTTGTGTTTATGTTTTCACGGAAACCTGGCTCAACAACAGCGTCCCGGACCACGCCGTTCAGCTGGAGCGGCTAACATGCTATCGGGCGGACCGCGCGCTAGCTGACAGAGGGAAGAGCCGCGGCGGCGGGCTCTGTGTTTACATCAGCGATGCTTGGTGTCGTAACATTGTTGTGGTCTGTAAACACTGCTCACCGGTAGTGGAACTGATGATTATCAAACGCCGTCCGTTCTATCTACCGAGAGATTTCTCCGCCGTGCTGATCGCTGCTGTTTACATCCCTCCGACCTCCAACAACAGCGTGAGGAGTGAAGCACTGAATGAACTGTACCAGTACATCAGTGAACAGCAGACAGCACACCCAGCTTTTCTCATTCTGGCTGGAGATTTCAACCATGCAGACCCAAAGAGTGTGTTTTCCGGACTTTTTAAACACATAGACTTTCCAACCAGGGGTAACAACACATTGGACCAGGTCTTTACTACACACAGAGGAGCCTACCGAGCCTCCCCCCTCCCCCACCTTGGAGCCTCTGATCACCTCACCATTATGCTAATGCCAGCTTACAGACCACTGGTCAAAGTCACCAAACCAGTTCTTAAGCAGGTACGAGTGTGGCCAGAGGGTTCCTCAGAGGCACTTCAGGACTGTTTCAGCACAACAGACTGGAATATGTTCAGAGAGGCTGCCACCCACAACAACTCCACGGACATTCAGGAGTACACAGAAACTGTCTCTGCCTACATCACCAAGTGCATTCATGATGTAACCGACCTCAAGACTATCACTGTTCGAGCGAATCAGAAACCATGGCTGACGGGAGAGGTCCACAAGCCTTCACAACAGGAGACCAGGCAGGCCTGAGGACAGCCAGGGCCAACCTGTCCCGCGGGATCAGGAAAGCTAAGAGGCTGTACTCAAAGTAGATATCCCAACGCTTCAGTGACAGCAGATACACACGGAACCTGTGGCAAGGTATCCAGTCTATCACAGGCTATAAACCACATCCACAGACCTGCGACAGCAACACATCTCTGCTGAACGACCTGAATGGGTTCTTTGCAAGGTTCAAGCCACTCAACAACACACCCGCCCAGAAATCCATCCCTCCTCCTGGTGACCAGGTGCTGACGCTGTCCCCAGACAGTGTGAGGAGAGCATTCAGCAGGATCAATGCTCGGAAAGCTCCTGGGCCTGACAACATTCCTGGTCGTGTGCTGAGAGACTGTGCCTGGGAACTCGCAGAGGATTATACTGACATTTATAACACCTCTCTGAGTGAGGCGGTGGTTCCCACATGCTTCAAAGCCACCACCATCATCCCTGTCCCAAAGAAGGCTTCGCCATCCTGTTTCAATGACTATCGTCCAGTTGCACTCACCCCCATCCTCATGAAGTGCTTAGAACGACTAGTCATGCATCACATCAAGTCTTCGCTCCCCCCCTCCCTGGACCCCTACCAGTTTGCATATTGGTCAAATCGCTCGACCGATGATGCCATCTCCACTGTTCTCCACTCAGCCCTCACACACCTGGACAAGAAGAACATCTACGTCAGAATGCTGTTTGTTGACTTCAGCTCAGCATTCAACACAATCATCCCCCAACAGCTCATACACAAACTGGACAGTCTGGGGCTGAGCACTTCACTGTGCAACTGGCTGTTAGACTTCCTGACTGGAAGACCACAGGCAGTGCGGGTTGGCAGCAACACATCCAGCATCACCACACTGAACACAGGGGCTCCCCAAGGATGTGTGCTGAGCCCCCTTCTGTTCACTCTGCTGACCCACGACTGCACACCAGCACACACCTCCAACCTCTTCGTCAAGTTTGCGGATGACACGACAGTGGTGATTCTCATCAGCAACAACGATGAGTCACACTACAGGAGCGAGGTGAGCCGTCTGGCCTCCTGGTGCAAACACAACAATCTCTCTCTGAACACAGAGAAGATCAAGGAGATTGTTGTGGACTTCAGGAGAACTCACACACAGCACACTCCTCTGTCCATCAACGGAACTGCATTGGAGAGGGTGAGAAGCACCAAGTTCCTGGGTGTGCACGTCACAGAGGACCTCTCCTGGAGCACCAACACAGCATCACTGGCCAGGAAGGCAAATCAGCGTCTCTACTTTCTCCGCAAGCTGAGAAGAGCTGGAGCCCCCACCCCCATCATGACCACCTTCTACAGAGGGGCCATCGAGAGCATCCTGACCAGCTGTTTCACCATGTGGTTCGGGGCCTGCACAGCATCCTGCCGCAGGACCCTCCAGCGTATCGTGAGAGCAGCTGAGAAGATCGTTGGCACCTCTCTCCCCTCCCTTCAGGACTTGTACAGCTCCCGCCTCACACGAAAAGCCCTCTGTCTAGCAGGAGATCCCTCCCACCCACTACACAGCTTCTTCAGCCTGCTGCCATCAGGGAGGAGACTGCGGAGTCTCGGGTCTAGGACCAGCAGACTGCGAGACAGCCCCATCCATCAGGCTGTGAGGATGCTGAACTCTCCTCCTGCTCTACCCCCCATCCCTATCCTGCCCCAGCACACACTCACTCAGCATCCTGACCCCCCACCCCCCCACCAATACAGTACTGAACTCTGCACTACAATACACAAAGTACTTGTCCCTTTCCAATCGGACTTGCAGTACACACCCAATACCTGCACTACTGCTACACTTGCACTGTCAATACACACTTTCATTCCCCCAAAAAACTGTGAACTTTAAGTACTTTACTTTACGCACTCATTCACTTTATTCACTTTACCAGCCTTAAGCTATATACCCTATTTGCACTACTGTTATACGGGTCTATTTATACTGTCATTCCATCTCAATCACCGTCAATATTGCACCATTGTCTTTCGTCTTACCTATGTTTATTGTGTCTTGTTGTTTTGTACATATAGTGTCTCCCACTCTTTTAGATTATATATCTTATTTCTTTTTACTTATATTTATATATCTATTTCTCCCCCACCACTACTGCACCTTGTTTTTGTCTCATGTATGTCTATTTGTGTCCCTGCTGTATTGTACACATAGTGTCTCCCATTCTTTCTTTTATTATATCTATTATCTGTACTTGCTGTAAAATTGGGAAGGAGAGTAACGTAATTTCAATTCTCTGTATGTCCTGTACATATGCAGTATTGACAATAAAACTACTTGACTTGACTTGACTTGACTAACAAAGGAATGAACCAAAGTACAAGAATAACTATGAAATTAACTACCAAACAAAAATGTAAATAACTTTGTCTAACTATAACAACTATAATAAATCAAAGTAACTCCATTGAATAACTATTGTAATTAAGCTAAGTAATTAAGTAGTTTATGTCATGATTACTTCTGACAAGGTAATTAACCATGACGTACTTAATGGCTTGACACTCTACCTAAACTAACTGCTCAACCTAAATAATGAACTGAATAGCTATGTTATTAACTTTAGTAATTAAGTCTGTAATTACCATAAGTAATGAATTTGTTATGACAACTGGTGATTAACTAAATAAAACTAAGTTAATAACTATGACTAACTCTGTAATTAACTTATGTATATAACGTGATGACTAACTATACAAATAAATAAAATAATTAACTATAACTAACTGTATAATTAACTTATTGTGTAGTTTTATGATTAGCTGTAGATTTCAACTATAAAAAGTAAATAACTATAACTAACAAAATAATTAAATATAACAAAATATGTAATTCACTTATGTATGTAATTTCATAGTTAGCTAGAGAGTTAAACTAAGTAATGAACTATAACTAACTGTTTCGGCAAAAAAGGCTTCTGATCCACCAAAACAAAGTTTGCTGGTTAAAAACTGATCCAGCACTAATCCAAGGTGGGAGTAACTGAAGAGTGTTTCTTAACACATGCAATGCACAAAAAATCCAGATCCAGGCAGATGTTCAGTTGATTCTGATGTTTTTGTTGTTTATTTTAAAGAAAAAGAAACAAATTAAAGGTTTTAAATGAATTACCTTTGTTAACTAAACAAACAAACTACTCAGGTGCACCACATGGTTAAAGACTGTCTCAGCTGGTGTCAGCACCCCCCAGAGGCCAGGTAGACAACTTCCATAATAGGTTTGGAACACCACCCTCTACCTGTAGATGGAGCACAGTCTTAGACACAGACAGTTGATGATGATTACAAAACATATTAAATAAATTAAATAATACAAATCAAACAAAGAGCAAAAATGGCTCCTACACACCGGCCCCTAATTATTGCATATGCAACAATTACTAAATGCAAATGAGTAGGAGCCCAATACTTTTAATTGCAAACATTACATTTACAAAAACATAAGTGAGTATGTATAAAGTTCTGATACTCATCTTTGTTAGGTTGATTCTGTGCCCCCCAGTATCAGGCATAACTTTGTAACTGGTCTTTCAAGGAGACCAGTCTTTGTCTTCAACTTGACTGTCCTTACTAAGCCCTTTGAGTCAGGATAAATTTCCAAAACTCTTCCAAGGAGCCAGGATCCACGCGGAGCTGTGCTGTCCACCACCATCACAATGTCACCTTTTTGGAGCCCTTTTTTGACTGCAAACCACTTTTGGCGCTCTTGTTGTAGTGCTAAGTACTCCTTTGTCCACCTCTTCCAAAATAAATCCGCAAGGTACTGGACATGTTTCCACTTGCGTCTAGCATAAGTATCTGACTTTAAAAACAGTCCTGGAGGAAGAACAGGATTTGACTTCAGCAGAAGGATGTGATTGGGAGTTGATGGTTCCAAATCCTGTTTCTCATCTGACACAGTGCTTAGAGGACGGCCATTCAGAATGGCTTCAATTTCACAAAGCAGAGTGTTTAAACTTTCATCATCAAGGGTTTGCTGATGTAGGATAGAGCAGATGATTTGTCTCACCATTCTAATCATCCTTTCCCAAACGCCACCATGATGCGAAGCTGATGGGGAATTTAAACTCCACTGGACTCCTTTCTGCAGCATTGCCTTTTCAATTTTATCATGGTTCCAACATGACAATGACCTCTGAAGTTCCTTTTTTGCACCAACAAGGTTAGTTCCATTGTCTGAACGAATGTGGGTTACTTGACCTCTCCTGCTTATGAATCTTCTAAGTGCATTAATGCAGGAGTCAGTGTCCAAAGAATGAGCCATCTCCAAGTGCACTGCTCTACTGGACATGCAGGTAAATAACACTCCGTACCTTTTTACAAGGGCTCTTCCTCTTTTTGTCTCAAAGGGTCCGAAGTAGTCCACTCCTACATTACTGAAGGGAGGAAGGTCAGCTCTTACCCTTTCCTAGGGAAGGTCAGCCATCTTCTGTTCCCCAATCTTTCCTCGGGCACGTTTGCACACCACACATTGGGAAATTACATTTCGAGCTGCAGAATTGGCATTTACCATCCAAAATCTTCTCCTAAGTTGTGAGAGCATATGGTTTCTGCCAGCATGTCCTAAATTTTCATGTATTTCACGTAGGATGAGTGTGGAAACATGATTATGTTTTGGCAAAATCATTGGATGCTTAGTTTCTTCAGGCATAGCAGACCTCTTTAAACGCCCACCTACTCTTAAAACTCCACCTTTCAGCACTGGGTCTAGTTTGTAGATGCTGCTCCTTTTGTTTAGACCTTTACTGGATGCCAATTTCAGTTTTTCTATTTCGTCTGCATAGGTTTGTTTCTGGCAGAACATAACAATAGCCTTTTCTGCATTCAGAATGTCATCCAGTGTTATAGAATGCCCAATTTGAGCTCTCTGCATTTTGTTCTGGTTCCTGGTGTAATTGCGTGTACAAGGAGAAGTTTGGTTCAATTTCCTTTTTTCACAGTTTGCCTGAAGAATGCTCTTTACCTTTAAGTACCACGCCACTGCTCTCTTTAACTTGGTCCAGTTGGAAAAGTAAGTGAGTAGCTGGTTTGTAGGATTTTTTGTCTCAATGACTGAACTGTAGACTGTTGAGTTCCTTTTGATCTCAAGATCCTCCTGTGAGAGATTAAAGGACTCCATGGGGTTATGAGGCCAATTCTCTTCTGTCCTCCACAGAAACACTGGCCCATGGATCCATTCCTTACGTTTCACAAATGTTTTGCCACTCATACCTCTTGATGCCATGTCTGCCGGATTCATCTTTGTTCCAACATATTTCCATTGTGACAGCCCTGTGTTCTCTCTTATGATTGAGATCCTGTTGGCAACAAAAGTTCTGAATCTGGCATCCTCATTTGCAATATATTTCAGAACAGATTGGCTGTCAGTCCAAAAGGTTGATGCAATGAGTTCTAGCTGCAATTCCTTTCTTAACATCTTGTCCATTTTGACATCAAGTACAGCTGCAGTAAGCTCCATACGTGGGATTGTTATTTGCTTGAGAGGAGCAACTCTAGCTTTACCAAGAACAAAGGCCACGTGCACAGCGTTGTTATTAGAGATAAGTCTCAAATAACTTACTGTACCATATCCAAGTTCGCTGGCATCAGAAAAGTGATGTAATTGGGCCTGAATAGGTGCTCCAAATGAACTTGGTTTTACACAGCGTGGCACCTTGAAATCTTCCAGCATGCAGAAATCAGAAATCCATCTTTTCCATTTGTCAGAAGCAGCTTGAGATATTTCCTCATCCCAGGCAAGTTTTGTCCTACAGAGCTCCTGAAGTAGTAATTTTGCAGTAAGAGTAAATGGACTCAGAAAGCCAAGTGGATCATAAATGGAACTCACCATTGAAAGAATGTTTCTTCTTGTGTGGGGTCTGCTTTTAGCAGCGATGTTGAATTTAAAAGCATCAGTTTCCACACACCATAACAATCCAAGCGCTCTTTCCATTGGGAGCTTGTCTCTGTCCAAATCCAGTTTCTTTACCTCACTGGCTCGGTCTTCCTCTGATATGCATGACAGTACTGCACGACTGTTGCTGATCCATTTAGTGAGATGAAATCCACCTCTTTCACAAAGAGCAGTGAGGTCTTTCACAAAGTCCTTTGCATCCTGTTCCGTTGCCAATGATCGAAGAAAATCATCAACATAAAAGTTGTTCTCCACTGCATTTGCCACCTCTGTCCTGAAACTGTATCTGTGGTCTTTGGCTGTTTGTCTCAATGCAAAATTTGCACAGCTGGGAGATGACACTGCACCAAAAATGTGTACCAGCATTCTGTGCTCAACAGGAGAAATACTAATATCTCCTCCAGGCCACCATAAGAATCGCATAAAATCCACATGACAGCTTGAGACCTTAACTTGGTGGAACATGGTTTTTATATCTGCCATCACAGCTATTGGCTCTAGACGGAATCTTGTGATTACTCCAAAAAGTGTGCTTGTCATATCAGGACCCTGTAGAAGTTCAGAATTTAATGATGTACCTTTGAATGTTGCTCCACAATCAAAAACCACTCTAATGGTGCCTTTCTTGGGATGATGCACACCATGATGTGGGATGTACCAGACTTTACCATCCTCCCCTTCAAGCTGATGTTGTGGGACTATTTCAGCATGTCCTTTACTGATCACTTCTGTAAGATATTCAGTGTATTCAGATCTGAACATTTCATCTTTCATGAACCTTTTCCTCAGGCTCAGAAGACGCTGCTCTGCAATCGAACGATTGTAAGGCATAGTTGGCATTTCTCTTCTAAAAGGTAAGTGAAGACTATAATGTCCATTCTGTAGCTTCACTGATGTCTCTGCGATTTTTAGGAATTTCCTATCTTCAACTGACATTTCTATTTGGTCTACAGAGGAGTTTTCAGGGAAATCATGATTATATTGTTGAATCAACAGTTCTTCTAATGAGATTTTGTTTACAGTAACACAAGGACAGCCACTCTTGTCAGTGCTGTTACTGTCTTTCACTGGTCCATTAATAACCCATCCCAAT
This sequence comes from Astyanax mexicanus, assembly GCF_023375975.1. Taxonomy (NCBI): domain Eukaryota; kingdom Metazoa; phylum Chordata; class Actinopteri; order Characiformes; family Acestrorhamphidae; genus Astyanax; species Astyanax mexicanus. The sequence goes on along the minus strand of NC_064428.1, from coordinate 8,942,358 downwards.
TGAGTTCTTACTGCATACGGACCGTTTCCACTGCTGTTGATTACTTCCCATGGTTCTATGGCTTTGGGAGTGTTGCTTCCTATCAACAACTCCACACTGGCCTTGATCTGAGGAATCTTGATTTCCTTTAAGTGAGGCCATTTGGACAGTTGACTTGAGGTTGGTATGTTGTGTTTGTCCACTGGCATGTTCTTTTGAGTGAAGACCTCTGGCAAGGCAATGTAGTTATTTCCATCCAAGGCAGACACTTCAAGTCCATTGATGACATAACATTGAACAGACTTTTCTTGACCCATTGTTCTAAGCAGAATGTTTGTTTTTCTTCCTGTCATGTTGAGCTTGTTCATAAGGTTCTCCGTGCAAAAGGTTGCAGAGCTTCCTGGATCTAGAAAAGCATATGTGTGAATGATTTGGCTTCCTTTAGAACATTTTACCTTCACAGGAACGATGGATAATGAGCAGTCTGAGTAGTTTTGAGAGCTGCCGGCCCCATTGTGCTCATCCATCTGAACAGAAACCTGAGCACTGCTGACTGGTGTTTGCAGTGGTTGTTCTGTTTTCTTTGCTTTAATATGAAGAACACTAGGATGCTGCTGATTACATGTACTGCAGGTATGACGATTAGAACAGTTTTTACTCAAATGTCCAGTTCTTTTGAGACATCCAAAGCAGATTCCATTCTGCTGTAAGAAGGTTATCTTCTGCTTATGCAGCTGCTTATCGAATGTTGAACATGATGCCAGCTCATGTCTACCACTGCAGAACAGGCATATGATTGGTGGTTGCCAGTTCCTGGGTATTTGTTGTCTTGTTTCTATGTTTATGCTGGTGGCAAAACTATCCTTTGGTTTAAGTTTCAGCGTTGCTTTGGGTTTTCCTTTGTTACTGCCTGACTCTTGAATGTCACCAAACACTGGGTGTGATATGATGCTAGTTTGTTTCTCTAGGAAGCAGACGAGATCAGCCATTCTGACTCTGCTGCCACGCTGTTCTTGCAGGTTGCATGCCTTTGTGCGCCACCTTTCTCTAAGTTTGTAAGGGAGTTTGAGTGACATTGCTCTCATGTTGGAACCTATATCTAATTCTTCCATATATTCCATTTCTGTCATAGCATTGCAACACCCTCTGAGAAACAATGTGAATTCCTTCAAAGCTCTAGGATCTTCTGCTTTAATCACTGGCCATGACAACGCTTGTTCAATATAAGCACATGATATTTTATACTCATTACCAAAGTGTTCCTTGAGTAATTTCTTTGCTTTGATGTAACCTGCACTTGGAGACAGGTGTTGGCAACTTCGTATGAGTTCTTTTGCTTGACCCTTGGTGTACTGGATAAGAAACTGCAATCTTTCTTGGTTGGTGTCAGTTTTACTCTCAATCATTTGTTCAAAGGAATGAATAAATGTCTTGTACTGAAGAATATTACCATCAAAAACTTGAATTTCCAGCTTTGGCAAAGATGAATGTAGTTGCTGCTTTGCAAGAATGCTTGTCAATTCATTCTGCTTTTGAAGTATCTGGTAAAGACTGTCATTTTCATGTTCCTGGGTCATGTTTGGTTGAGCTGTTTTTTCAGAGGTTGGCTGTTCAGAGATCTGTGAACTCTGCTGGTACTGATCTTGAGTTGGAACAGTGTTGATAGTCAGATCAGACTGCACTGAGTTGAGCAGAACAGGAAACTGAACATGGACTCCTTCCCTAGGTCGAACAATTGGAGAAGTAATGTTGTTGAACTGCATTTCTTCCAGATACTCATTCATTGCATCAGTTGATGGGGAGTTCACATTACTATTTTCTGCCCTTTTTAGAAAGTCAATTTTAGCATTTGTGGCTGCTATTTCGGATTGAAGATCTAAAGTCTCTCTCCGTTTTCTGAGTTCTTCACTTTGTTTTTGAAGCTGCTCCTGCTGCTCCTCCAATGCATGTTTTTGAGACAGTGCAATTGCTTTAGTCATTAATGCTGCCCTTTCTGCCTCAGCACAGATACGAGCAGAAGCTGTGGATGATGCATTGCTGCGTGTGCTAGATCTTCCAGATCTGCTGGAACCTTTGCTCACAGATGAAACTACCGAAACATTATCATCTGAAGTTGTAGGTTTAAAATCTGAAGATGTGACTTGAGCACCATTGGGGGAAACAGGGTTTTCCATTGCAGAAAGCCATTTGGTAACACTGGACAGAAAAGCATTTATTTGTTCCACTTTTGGTTGATACCAAGTGTTCACATCCTCCGTCTTATCTTCTTCAGTCAATAATTGCAAATACAACTCATGGTGAGATTTAAAGTCAGTAAGCATTTCGTTGAATTTTGTCATATTTGCTTTAACTTCATCCACATATGCAACATCCACCATCAGGGCATTGATTATGTTAATTCTACGTGTGATATGAGACATTTTGCCAGCTCTGGAGGCCTTTAACTTTGCTATTTCATTTAAATCCTTACAAACAGAGCCTGTGGATATTTCTGAGTCAGAGGCAGCCATTCTGCTTCACAAAGTTTGTTTCCTTTCCAGCTTTGTCAGCTTTGTCCAATACTCACTTAAATCCAACAGTGCACACTTTGGTTTGGTTATTTTGATTGTTTGTTGTTTACAAAGCACACAATAGAGCCTGTGTTCCACTTTAAAGAGTTCATAATCCACAGCACTTCTTCAATATCACGGAATCCATTATTTTCATTATGTCCACTTGAAATATCCACACAATGAACTTACTGGTGAAGCATTTGAAGACTTTCAGGATCTTGATTGAAGTGTCCTACTTGCTTGCAGTGTTGTCTCATAAAATCCACAGCCAGTCTTTAACTTTTTGTTTCGGCAAAAAAGGCTTCTGATCCACCAAAACAAAGTTTGCTGGTTAAAAACTGATCCAGCACTAATCCAAGGTGGGAGTAACTGAAGAGTGTTTCTTAACACATGCAATGCACAAAAAATCCAGATCCAGGCAGATGTTCAGTTGATTCTGATGTTTTTGTTGTTTATTTTAAAGAAAAAGAAACAAATTAAAGGTTTTAAATGAATTACCTTTGTTAACTAAACAAACAAACTACTCAGGTGCACCACATGGTTAAAGACTGTCTCAGCTGGTGTCAGCACCCCCCAGAGGCCAGGTAGACAACTTCCATAATAGGTTTGGAACACCACCCTCTACCTGTAGATGGAGCACAGTCTTAGACACAGACAGTTGATGATGATTACAAAACATATTAAATAAATTAAATAATACAAATCAAACAAAGAGCAAAAATGGCTCCTACACTAACTATATAATTAAATATAACTTACTAGGTAAATAAATTATGTATGTAATTTCATGGTTTGCTGTAGAGTTAAACTAATTAATTAACTAGAATTAACTATGTAATTAACTATAACTAACTGTAATTATTTTATCTATGTAATTTCATAATTAGCTGTAGAGTAAAAATAAGTAATTAACTATAACTAACTATGTAATTAAATATAAATATGTAATTAAATTAGCTAAGTAATTAACTGAGTAGCTAATTTATTACCCTAAGTAATAGCCTACAACTCAGTCTGTAATTAACCTAAAAAATAAACTATGGCTATGTAATGAGCCAAAGTACTTAATGTAATGACTATATTTGTAAATTTTCAAATTAATCTCATTAATATGTACCATATGAACTGTGTCAATTAACTATGGCCATCTATGGAATTAAAGTAACTTATGAACTATGATTAAATATGTAATTAGAGTAATAAAGGTCAGTAAATCAGTCAGTAGACGTCTGGGTCAGTAGGATTTAATGCAGTAGATCAGTCTGGCCTGTGTCTGTGTTCCTGCTCATCACAGTTGAAGTTCAGAAGCGGGCTCTGGGGGGTTGGGTGGTCTTCAGGGCTGGGAGGGAGTTTCTCATGGTGGTGTGATGCTGGATCTGCTGCAGGAAATTCCTGGGCTGGTTTGCGACCCTGCAGAAAGCTTCCACTTCCTCCACAGGGAGTGCCAGCGGCTCCTCGGCCAGTTCAGCTAAACCACAGCAGCTCCAGAGCCGAGCGGCGGCCTTCAGCAGCACCGGACACCACCAGCACCCAGCATTCTTCTCCTGCAGACTGTGACGCCATGTCCTCAGCATATACACAGCATATAATATAACGCCTGTTATTGCAGAAGACGTGTTATTACTCTACTGGAGGAACATAGCTTAATAAATGTGATGTTTTAAAAAACAATAAGAGATATATATGGCAAATTACTTAATTCACAATATGACTGGAACACAGGACTGAAACATTGTTGTGTAGTTAGCATTTTATAAGAGACCTAGCATAAGCAGACCATTAGCATAGCTGAGCTTTCACCACACATAGCGCTTTGCTTTTAGGCCCTTACTCAACTTTGGTCTCATCTGATCACAGAACCTTCTTGCACATGTTTGCTGTGTCCCTACATGTGTTGTGGATACAAACTGCAAACAGCCCTTCTTATGTCTTTCTTACAACAATTGTTTTCTTCCTTCCACTAGATTTGTGGAGTACACAACTTACATTTGTCCTGTGGACAGATTTGCCCATCTAAGCTGTAGATCTCTGCAGCTCCTCCAGAGTGACCATGGGCCTCTTGGCTGCTTCTCTGATCAGTGCCCTCCTTGCTTGATCTGTCAGTTTGGGTGGATCATGGCCATCTCTTGGTAGGTTTGCAGTTGTTGAATACATTGTTCCATTGTTGGATGATGGATTGTGGAACAGTGCTCCTTGGGATGCTTAAAGCTTAGGATATGTTTTTATAACCTAACCCTGCTTTAAACTTCTTCTCAACAACTTTATATCTGATCTGTCTGGTGAGTTCTTTGGTCTTCATGATGCTGTTTGTTCACTAGTGTTCTCTAACAAACCACTGAGGTCGATACAGAACAGGTGTTTATATTTTACTGAGACTAAATTACACACAACGGGCTCTATTAAATAATTAAGTGACTTCTGAAGGCAAGGTTCCACTTCACACTTATGTGCTACTTTGTGTTGGTCTATCATTTAAATACCTCAATAAAATACATTTAAGTTTGTGTTTGCAAGGTTGGCAAAATGTGAAAAAGTTGAATACTTTTGCAAGCCACTATGTGAGATCAGCTGGGAGTTGTTTATGATACGATAAAGCTCATTATGTGAGACACTAATAAAACGTGCAACATAATAAATTTGCAACATGTTCCAAAAACATTGGTACTGGAGCTTGTTTATCTCTGCATTCCTTCACATATCATTTCAACTTAACCTTTAAACCACTGATTAACAACTTATACAACTTTTTGAACAGCCATTCTATGAATGCCATGTCTATTAGACTTAGATAGTATAAACATACTAAATGTCTCACTATAAAGCTTTTATAAAGCATTATACACGTGATTAAACAAATTTATGGAAATGTATAACACAATAATGCCATGTTTATTATGCATAAGGTGTGTCGTAATGCTCGTTGCTATCTTACACCTCATCAACAGTCTATTTTCACACCTTGCACACACACCATTAAAATAGCATTTTGTTTATGAACAAATCTACACTGATGGGTGTGGTGGTCTGGAAGTGAGGTGTGTTCAGGTAAATTTCTGGTGTGTTTCTGTCTTGAAGAAGAGAAATACAGGTGCACCACTGTCTGAATAAAACCCTGACAACAGTCAAAGTCATCCCCAGCTGCTCAATCCTATCTTAACCATGCAGAAGCTTTTAACATAACAATAAACAGAATAAAAAATAAAATAACATTGCTGTTCCCTTAAATAAGCTGCTGGTGTATCTTCACAGCATGAACATACAGGTCAGTATCCTATATCTGCTAAGACGCACAAAAGCACTGCATTTTTGAGATACGAACGCGCCAAAGTTAGAGCTCACCTGCCTCTTAAAGGAAATTACACGTGAGACACTGATTGGTTTATTTCATATTACACCCAAAATTAACCACACCCATGATTAATTAAGAGAATTCGTTTCTGCCTTTTATGCCACATCCTAAATCCAGCTTCACAATTAACCAACGCGCTATGAATGTTTTTTCTTTGATCTTACAAAAATGCAGTTTGTGCATTCTTTCTTGCCACTAGGGCTGTAAAACAGTGTTCATATCTGGGTTAAGATGTCTTGAGGTTTTGGAAAATATAATTTTGCATCTTCATCAATCAATTCTACATGATGAATATGATGATATGCTACATATCTGAACTCATAACCCTTAATTACAGATGTACTACACAGAGAAGTAATTATGCTGGCATGGGTTTGGTACTATATGTCAAGTTTCTGGTGACATAACGCAAGAATGCAAGAAATGAAGAATCCCAGTTGTGAAGAAGATTTTGTGTTAATAGCAGTGAATGATATTTCTGTGCCATTTCTCAGCAGACGTATTTTTCTCCCGATCCCTAAAGTGGGCTGTGGGATGATCGGAGGAGCCAGTTTTCGCTTGGCGGTTTGTCTGCTGTCTTTGTGGCCCTCAGCTCAGTAAATCTTCTCCAACAGATCAGGAATGATTTGTTCAAAGTAAACTACTTTGACATTTTTAGTATAATTGTAGCTTCAGCCATGATCTCAGGCGAATTGGCAAGATCTGCACCTTTCTAAGTTCTGTTAATTATTGAATGTTTTAACTGCAGCTCACTATAAAGAGTATTTACACTGATGGATTTAATTAAGCAATTAGCAGCAGGAGACAATGCTAATTTGTTAGAATGGGGAGTTTCTAACAACAGACATTATCAATAATAAATCCCTGCAATGCACAGTTTACTCATTTTATTTAACAAACACAATGAAAAATACAGTTCATCAGTATAAAACGAAAGAAAAGCAACATTATGGAGAATCCTAAGGTCTTCATAATGTATAACACATATGTATATATAACACATAAAGGCCATGTTTATTATTATGCATCATGATGTGTTGTTAATGATCATAATGCATCATCAGCTGTGTTGTTAAGATACGAACGTGCCAAAGTCAGAGCTCACCTGACTCTTAAAGGGAATGATAACTGACACACTGATTGGTTCATTTCACATTACGCCCAAAATTAATCACACCCATGATTAATTAAGAGAATTAGGACAGGCCTTTTGCACATTTTGAGCTGCACAGATTTATGAAAGTTCCCCCAACAGTTATAAAGTATAATCTGTGCCTTGAGCCATTCATAAAGGACACGCTTTACACACGCACTTCTGGACAACCTGAGAAATACAAAACTGCCAATATTTTATACAAATACTGTATGACTCACAGGTTATGGAGTGTTATGTAAGCAGTCTTACAAGCTTCATCCAGCTCACTAAAGTTACATAGTGCAGTTAGAAGCATGTCAAAACTGGATTAGCAATAACAGAGGAAGTGGATCATTGCAATGACTTGATTTTATGGCTCTTAGCTTAGCAAATCTTCTTCAACAGTTTGTGGATTTGTTTAAAGAGCCTACAGCCATAATGTCATCCATATTGAGGAGATCTGCACTTTTCGAAGTTCTGTTAATTATTGAAAGTTGTAACAGCAGCTCTTTACAGGGTATTTACACTGATGGCAACCGGAGACAAGGCTAATTTCTTAGCATTGGTAGTCTCTACCAACAGATAGTATCGATAATAAATATCTTGCTAAAAACAGTTTACTCATTTTACAGACAAATAAAAATGCAATACAGTATATCAATATTAAACAAAATAAATAGTTACTGCTATAAAATCTATTTAATATGCGTTTTATTTAAGCAACACTATGGAGAATCATGAAGTCTCCTAATGGTTGGAAAGTGTCATTTATGCTTTGTGTCATCTCAAAAGGACAAGCTCTTCTGGACAAGCTGAGAAATACAAAACTGTCACTGAATCAGAGCAGAGTAATATTCCAGGATTTTACAAAATTACTGTATGACATATAGGTTATGCAGCAATATGTAAGCATACTTACATGCTTAACCCAGTCCAGTTCACTAAAGTTACATAGTGCAGTTAGCAGCACATCACGCCTGGATTAGCATTAATAGAGGCAGTTTTTTTTTCATCACAGTTCAGTGATTTTCAGATTGATTTTATGGTTCTCAGCTTAGCAAAACTTCTTTAACAGATCATGGAAGATTTTTTAAAACAACTACTTTTTAGTCTTTTAACTAATTAAACATGATGGCAGTTCTTTCAAAAGATGATTTACAAAGTCAGTGCAGTTTTTACCCAAAATATCTGACTACTTTTATGGAGATGCGGATTTCATTTACCAGCAGGACTTTGCACACTGCCCACACTGCCAAAAGTACCAATTGGTCTTATATAATATTCTAATTGTCATGTCTGGTGCTGAAAGCACGTCTGTGTCTCCCACATCCAGCTCTATCTGCGATTCTCACAGTAACAACTACAATACCCAGAACGCACCACTCCATGACACAACACACACTCCCGATCACATGACACATCACATGACGCCACCAGGAAGCCCCGAGTACTGATTATCCACAGTATTTAAGGACCATGTGTCACTCCCCGATCTGTACCCCCTGCCCGATTTGTGCCGCGCATGCGCACTGCACACTGAGCAGGGGGCGCAGATCGGGCAGCCACGGCTGTCAACAGTTGTCGGCGCTGTGAGATCGCTGATCAAGCTTAACTTCCGTTTTCTGAATTCTAGATAGAAAGATAAGGTGTTTAAAATAATTAAAAATCGAAAATAATCTGTTAAAATGTGTGAGCCTGCGGTGTTTTTATTTAGTTTTTGTTACATATAAGTCTGTAAATTACTTCACATTTAAAAATTCTTTTTATTCTTAAAATACACAGCAAATTATTATAAATAACAGGTACAACACATTCATCAAAATATCAGTTTATTTTACTCTCAGAAAAAGCATGAGAGCGAACCCATATCTCTCTCAACACACACACACACACACACGCACACACACACACACACACACACACACACACACTTTCCTTGCCCATTCCTTCGTTGGAGGATGGCGTGAATGCTGAATTTAACGAAAATGTACTCTGCACAGCTCTGTAAAACTTAAAATCCTTAATTTTGACACCACAGTGTACGAGCTGTTTGCGACAGTGTGGGCGGAAGTACACCTTGGCATTACCTACCCGATCTGTGCCCCTGCTCATCTCGCTCAGTTTGCAGTGCGCATGCGTGCGCATGCGCGGCACAAATCGGGCAGGGGGTACAGATCGGGGAGTGACACCATGCTCACGCTCACACCTCGCCGAGTATCTGTTTGGTAATACCTGCAATACAAAGCGTTTCTCTTGCCCTTGCTATTCTCCGTGTATGATCTTGTTTTTGTTTTCTACCGACTTTGATTTTTGCCTGCTCCCTTGTGTTGGATATCCGTGTATGACCTGGACTGTTTATAGTACTTTGGATTTTTGCCTACCCTGTTATACTGCCTACCCGTGTATGAACTCTGGACTGTCCTCCGGTTATGGTATGGTTTTTCTACACTGTGTATTTTTGGTACTGACCCTGTTTCCGTTGACTACCCCTGTCTGCTCTATAACTTTTAATAAAGTTATTTTATTATATCTGCACCAGTCTCATTCCTGTCTGGCCCTGACACTAATTTTCTGAGACTGATTTTTTGGGGTTTTCATTGGCTACAAGACATAATCATCAACAATAAAAGAAATAAACGCTTTAAATAGATCACTCTGTGTGTGTAATACATCTATATAATTATATGAGTTTCACATTTTGAACTGAATTACTGAAATAAAGTAACTTTTCAAAGATATTTAATTTTTTTGAGATGCACTATATTACATAGGACATGCACCCATTATTGTGTTTGTCAATGGTGGTAGATTTTAGTATGTAGTAACAGTGTTGGGCACGTTACTTTGAAAAAGTAATTAGTTATAGTTACTCGTTACTTCTCCAAAAAAGTAACTGAGTTACTAACAGAGTTACTCCACTATAAAAGTAACTAGTTACCAGTAAAAGTATAAAAGTATAACTATTGCGTTACTTTGTGTTATTTGCCCGTCAAAAAAAGGAAATCAATTATGTATTTACTATTATTATTAGAAAAATAACAAACGAAAATAAACCCAAAATGTTGAAAAAAAAATAATCTAACGAATTAAAAAAAAACAAAACGAAATTCTCCACACAACCAAAGAAAATTACTAAAACTTGTAAAACTGAAAAAAATGGGAAAAAACGGAAAAATGCGTCTGGGGATGAAATTAAACAAACCAAGCCACACTCAAAGGAAATATGTATATATAAACAAAACTAAATAATGGACCGTTAAAATGGTATTAATATAACAGCTTCACCAAAAGATAGAGGTTAGATCGGGCCCAAAAAATCCGACCCGACCCAGCCGGAGCCCGTGCATGTTCTGCCCAAGCCCGACCCGAACCATAAACTGTCTGTTTTCGGGCTGTTTGAATGAGCGAAATATTATCAGAATTATGTCAATTTACACTGTAACATAGAAGCATAGAACTATTATTTAATTAAAATTATTTTTAAGAACAGCTACACACAATGCTGCAAGTCAAACGCGGAGGCGTTCACGTGCGCCCAGAGCTACGTGATTACATTTTTTATTTTTATTATAGTTTAATTTTTTTTTTTTTTTTCTGTTCAGTAAGTTTTAATTTGTTTTTAGGGTGGGCTAGCTAGTTTTTATTATTCACACATCTCATCAGAGCGATCAATCTAAAAAACGAGAGAGAGAGAGAGAGAGATTTCTGGTATGAGCTACTCGCAGGTAAAAGTTCTCACACACTGTATCTGCCTGGCGCTCATATTGTAATCCCATACATAGTTCTGCAGTTTCTCAGTGTTTTTGTCGTATTTTGCGGCTAGCGCAAGCGCTTTAAACGAGAACTAACGCCACGAGGTGCCGCGCGCTGCTGCTGCTGTGCTGTATCCGACTCCACGCTGAATCAGACTCCGCTTTGCAAACAGAATCGGCACAACACCGCCCGCTGTACAACTCCAAGAGTGAAAACAGCGCTTATAAATAAATTAAACACGAAAATGAGGGTATTCTATCAGTAATGTCAGTTCGTTTTAGTTAGTTTTATAAACACAAAATACAGTTCCAGATGTTCTGTTTTTTCCTTTTAATTACCGTTTTTATTAGATTCATTTAACACAAATGTTTTTTCACTTTCAGTTTTCGCTATTTCGTTCCCTTTAGTGAACAATAATAATTGGTTACTTAGCAACATTGTGATTATCACACCAGAGCTTTATATAAAATAAAAATAGGAGCCTGATTTCGGGTCGGTCCTCAGGTCAGGTCGGGTTCGGGCAGAGAATCTAAGCTCTAAAAGAGAAAGCAGCAGCAGCACCACAAAAACCGGAGCAGCTAAAAAGAGCTTAACGTCCTTAATTCGGAACTTGGGCTGTCCACGGCAATCACTGAATTGATTAGAGCACGCAAATCGTCATAATTGTGCCTCACTTCACCACGCCAAACCACTTAAACCTACAGGCACAGCGGCCAGAAGCTCAAGTTCACCGGAAAGAGGAGGGGTTAACCAGGGCAAAGCGAAGTTAAAACAAAACAAAAAAAAAAGTTCATTGAGCAGCTAAAGTAACGTGCAGTAACGGGGTGTCGGAAATGGTAACGGCGTTATAGTTACAGTCAGAGTAATTAGTTAGATTACTTGTTACTGAAAAAAGTAACGGCGTTAGTAACTCCCAAAACTGTGTAGTAACAAATTTATGAGTACTTTATGATGGCAGTCAGATTTTAGAACCTAACTAAACAGTTTGAACCTCTTATTAATTTATGGTTATTAGGCAGTAATGTTTTCGATGGCACCGGCGTTGGTTGTAACAAAAGACAGATGTTTATTAGATGACGTGAATGACTGGTGTTTTCATAAATCTGTAGTGTTGCACAGCAATTGACACATTTTGCATATAAAACAAGTAACTGATTTAAAAGCTCCCTCTAGAGCATGTTTTAGTGTTTTAGCGTCTATAATGGGGGCCGTGCCTTCCAGTGCCTCCAGACTCCAGAATAACAGAACCACCCTGTAAATTAGCCCCTTTGGCCTCCTTAAAGCCAACAACACATGCACCCTTGCTCTCCATTTTGATTTGCCCCTCTAGCTGCTGCTGGAAGCTCCTGGTTGAAGCCAATGCTGTTCATGCTTTGAAAGTAATGATTACTGTTTAAGTACTTGGTTAAAAGCTAGAGGTGTTAGTCCTTTGTTAGTATTTCTTATCTTTTGTGTTTAATGACTTTGTTTTATTAGGATCAGTTCCTGACTATTGCCTTGATTTTATGTACGGTAGGCCCAGCCATTTGGGTTTTAAGGTAAAAACAAGTTCTTGTTTTTGTTCAAGATATTGTAAGTGATATTGTAAGTCTCTTAACAGTTTTCAATTTCATTTTTTGTAGGACTGACCTCTAGCTAGCTGCTGTTTTGTAATTATTTTGTTTGTTTTATTTTGGTTTGTTTTGAGATAGTTTCGGTCTATTTTGAGGATATTGGTTTGTTTGTTTCTTTGTTTTATTTGCTTCTTTTGATTAATATTTTGTATAATGGTTTCGCTCAGTTGATTAAACTAGAGATTTTATGGCCTGTATTAAGTCACTGCCATCATTACACTTTTGCTAGTGGTTCTTGGAAGCCTGGTTGGACCTAAGAGTAAACATTAGGGAAATACTTTTGTCACTTTTTAAAGTGTGAGGTTTTAAGCTGTGAGATCTTTTGTTGGTATTTATAAACACGTGTGATTAATTTGATTTTTGGGTGTTAAATTTCCCTTTCTCCTCTTGTCTACCTGTTTATCTCCAGGCCCCTTGGATGTGTGGATTTATGCAGTGGTGTTCAGTCGCATAAAGAGCCCTGTGTTTTAATTGAATAACTATATTCTTGATTTGGTACCAATGTTTTAATTAAAGTAAAAATAAATGTGAATGAGATTTCTATTTTGTGTGGAAAATAAATTAATTGTTTTGGAAACTTGTCTCTTTGTTCAGAAGTGAATCATTTTACTGTAGCAGTGTACTTTGCTGGGTTACTTCTATAGCTAAGGCCAAGTGATTTACATACTGTTACATAAGCATGGAATCAGACCAGAGAACTGTTCCTCCAAGGCAAATAAACAGCATTAATTCTTCTGTGTAATGCACCATGGAGAGACCAAACCCAGATGGAGCTGATCGTTTTACTCCCAATCCAAACACAGCGTGCAACTTTTAAACTTTAGTCCAACAGCACCCGCTTACTATTTACTGACGTAACCATTCATCAGACCTTCAAGTCCAAGTTTAAGTCCAAGTTTTGAGGCTTAGATATTCAAGTACCTTCAGGTAACACTTGTTTTTGAGGGTCAACCTCCCCTTTGGAACCTTTGAAGAGGAAGTGGTTGAAATCCTGTCCCTGAGAAATACAACTACCTTTTAAAATCCTGATACAGTGGTGCTTGAAAGTTTGTGAACTCTTTAGAATTATCGATATTTCTGCACACAGAGGAACTCAGAGTCAGAGGAACTAATATGATCAAGTTGCATGAATTGAACCGGCCAGTAAAACTCAATAAAATTAGTTCAGAGAACTTTAACCTGAAAACTTTCCAATTAAAAAAAATTGATTTTAACCAACTTTTATACACATTGGATTCATACCATTTGCAATCAAAAAAAGTGAAAGAAATATTCTGTGATTACTGATTTGGGTTTGTGCATTTGTGTTTTTTTTTAACTACTTGAACCAAAATCTTTCTTTTATTCCTATAAAATCTAAAAACAATACTAAAATCTAAATACCTGAAAGTCAGACACAATTTATTTCCAGTCAAAATAGGACAAATTCAAAAAAATATATGTTATAAGATTATTAACTTGAATAAAGAAGAAAAAAAGTCTAATGGGAATAATAATTAAAAGAAACAGAAAACGGGACCCCCAACAAGATTTGCTAGACCACCCAAACTGACCCCATCAGATAAACAGCACTTAAGGCTTTCATCTTAAAAAAAAAAAAAAGAGGAGAAAACCCAGATCCACACTCGCTTCAGATCTGGAAAAAATCCACAGGTGTTTCTGTTTATCTGTCCGCTGAGAGACTCAACAGTGTGGGTCTAAAGAACGGAGGCAATAAAATAACTTTTTACATTTCTGCATATGTTTGACTTAAAACCTCACCAAATTAAAATCTAATAAGATACAAATATTAGACTTTCTCGTTTATTTATTGAGACAAATGTTCCAATAAGACGTATATGTGAGGATCAAAAATATGTGAACCTTGTGCTTTCAATCAGCAGGATGAGAATGATAGAACATGTCTATCAAATAATTTTAATCACAGCACATGTTTGTGGAATTGTTTAATGCCTGGAAAATATTACAAAACCATCTTTAAATGAGTTCAGAGCTTACAAATCAATACAAATGGGGGAAATTTGGGATCATTAGTACGTACCCTCCCCAGCAGTGATCAACCAACACAGATCACACCAAGAACTAGATGTGTAATAGTTCATTAGTAATGCAGGCTCACAAAGGAACCCAAGGTAACTTCTAAGCAACTAAAGGTCTTTGTTACTAATGGTAAAGTTCATGAATCCATCATTATGTGCGTAAATGAGAAAAACATTGATCGCATCTGTGTAGCATGGTGGTGGTAGTCTTATGGTTTTGGCCTGTTTCGCCATGTCTGGGCAAGGACAGATTGCCTTTATTGACGGAACAATGAACTCTTAAATAAACCAGCAAAAACTGTCTGTGAGCTGAATCTCAAGGGAAAGTGGGTCATGCAGCATGACAATGACCCTAAGCTGACAAGTCTTACTACCAAAGAACAGTTTAAAAAAAAAGAATAAAGTTAATGTTTTGGAATGGGGCCAAGTCAAATTCCTGACCTTAATCCAATAGAAATGTTCATGTGAACAAACCAACCAACAAAACAGAGCTGAGGCTGTTTTGTACAGAGGAATGGACTAAATTTTTTCTAAACTGTACGACAATTTATCAGTTACCAGAAACACTTACCTGCAGTTATTGGTGTGCAAGGAGGACACACTATGTACAGAAAATAAAGGTTCATATACTATTTGCCTCTCACAACTATGTAATATTGTCACAAGGGCCAAACACAGGACAGACAAGCCTAAATACCAAACACACAGTATATTAAATAAAGGTTCAGGCTTATTACAGTCAGGGACAGGCAGGGTCACTAACTAAATGGCTGCATCAACAAACAATATACCAAAGGGAACAGACAAATACACAGGAAAATACACAGGAAATCCACAACAAGGCAAAAATGAGAATGAGAATGAGAAAACAAACAAGCAATAAAGGACTATGCAAAAAAAGAGAAACAGAAAAGCAAAAATGTGATGTAGAAGATCTATGTGAACAGATTCAATTCCGGGCGAAGTGTGAGGGAAAACAGGGGCTATTTATACTAAAGAGTCCAGATGTGAGTAATGATTAGAAGCACTGCGAGCCGGATTGCTGATACGCCACATGATCCGCCATGTCTGGGGGATTGAGTGCAGATGCATCTTGGGAAATGGAGTCTTTTTTTCGAGAGAGAGAACTGGAGGCAGACAGACAGTCACAGGACTGACAAATGTACAAGTGTACAATTTTGGTCTTACCCTGGTGAAAAAAATATATACTTAATTATACTTAAAACATATTGAGAAATATCTAAGTATGCTCTAAATATACTAACAGATTTATGTACTTACTTATAATATATTAAAGTAATCTTTGATCATGCTTCTTAAAAAAAGGACAATATAGTGTATTTAAAAAAAACAGACTACTATGAAGTACACTTTTAGTTTAATGTAATTCAATAAGTATACTTCTAAAATACTTCTAAATTATCAAATATACTTTTGTACATTTCTAGCAAAGTGTGTTACATGAGATCACTTAAAGTACAATGTGTCATGTAACTTAGACAGTTACAGTTTTTCTCAATTGGTTTGGCTCATTTCTTGAAACTGAGATGACATTCTCAAAATAACATGGACAAATCCCCAAACTAACTTCATCACATTTCAAATGCTTTGTACATGTCTCAAGCACTTAGTACATCTTTGCAAATGGTTATGTAGAAGTATCCTACACTTAACACAATCATCCTACATTTAGTACATTTTCCAAAAGAATGCATCTTGTTGGTCTATCCCAATTGGTTGGTTCTCGGTGTAATGGTTGTTCTCTCCAAAACATGTCAGCACAATTTCATCGTATAAGTCATCATCTGCAGAATAGTCTGCTCAATTCTCAAAATGAGTTAAGAAATTGTAATACAATACAGAACACATATTTTGGAACATTTCATAAATTCATGACAATCAGGTGAGTAGGTAACAGGTGAAAGCAGGTTTTGACGAGGAGGAGTGTCCCACATTACAGGTGACCAATCCATCAGTTTGTTACCTGACAGGTGTTGTCTATGATTTTTAATGCTGGCATTGCTGTATATATACAGCTTGGCCTAGTGCTAGTACTTTTTCCAATGCCAACATGGAGAGACCGCAAGTACAAGACCAACCTCCACCTGGAGCAAGAGGAAGAGAAAGAGAAGGAAGAGGAAGAGGAGGATTGAGGGTGCGCGGTGGTACAGGAGTAGGAAGAGGAGGAGTGAGGGTTCGTGGTGGTGGAATAGGAGGAAGAGGAGTTCGCAGACATCATCCTGTCCCGGACGAAATTTGGGCCACCATTATCGACCATGTAGTCAACCATGGCCTCACAATGGCAGAGGCAGGGTGCCGAGTGCAGCCTAATGTGCCACGCTCCACAGTCTCCGTCATCATACAAACCTTTCGCTGGGAAAGCAGGTATTCACTCAGGCAATGACAGAACTACAGAATTGTGTGTGTGTGTGTGCATGTGTGTGTGTGTGTGTGTGTGTGTGTGTGTGTGTGTGTATGTGTGGGCCCATAGGCTACTGCAAAATCTCACCTCAATGTCACAGTATGACCATTGCAGCATGACAAACAAAATACATTTGTACTGTAAATTTGACAAAATACAGTGTTGCAGTTTACAGTAGTATTGCAGTGCATTTGTAAGTACAGTAGCCTACAAAAGCTATAGAATGATAGTAGATACAGTCATTACAGTTATCGACAATATGTAACAAAGACATAAGACAAACACTACAAATAGTCATGTTGTCTGTCTTTGTGCAGGATTGGGCGACAGCGTCATGTAGGTGGGAGAAGAAGACTGCTCACCCATCGCCAAGAAGAAGAGATCTGCAACATGGTCATTGCAAATAATGCAATCACACTGACACAGATCCGTGACACAATCCTTCAAAACAACACAGTCTTCCAAAACATCAACTCCATCAGCATATCCACAATAGACTGGGTACTGAAGAAAAACCTCATGACCATGAAGCAGATCTACAGAGTACCGTTCGATCGGAACACAGAGAGAGTGAAAGAGCTGCGCTACCAGTGTGTGCAGGTAAGCCAATTATTTACGGTTTATCAGTTTGTATAGCCTACACTATGCAGAGGTTCCAATTTCTGAGGGTTACCAGTATCCTCTTCACTTTTGGAATCCAGCTTTACAATGCAGTATCTGACCACAGCATTTTGCCAAAGAACTGTTACAAAACATTATGTCTCCCTTCTATTTGTGTCAAAAAACTACCTGCAGAACCTCTGCATATGCCTGCACTCTAGGTTTGGAACCACAGTGGGTTAGATTGACTTTGTTAAGAGTATAACTGCTGTGACCATGTGACCCATCTATATGACTGATTTGGTTTATTTTTGTCTTTTGTAGAGAATCCTGGCAATAGAGGGGAATGAAACCCCCCCATATCCTGGTATTTGTTGATGAGGCAGGGTTCAACCTGGCCAAGGGCCGCAGGCGTGGCCGAAAAATAACTTAGCAACAAGTTTTTCTCATCTCTGTGGAGGAATTTAGTTCTACTCTTCTTTACAGAATTGTTTTAATTCAGACACATTGAAGGGTTATCAAGCATAAACGTCCTGTTTGAGATCATCCACAGCATCTCAATCAAACCATCATTTAATTTTTTAAACCATTCAGAGGTGTTGTACTTGTTTGTGTGCTTTGGATCATTGTCCTGCTGCAGAACCCAAGTACACCTGAGCTCGAGTTCATTAACAGATGGCTGGATATTCTCCTTCAGGACTGTCTGGTAATCAGCAGAATTCATGGTTCCATTTATTACAGCAAGTTATCCAGACCCTGAAGCAGCAAAGCAGCCCCAGACCATCACACTACCACCACCATATTTTACATTCAGTATAATGTTCATTTTCTTTTTCTGAAATTATGTCATAGTTTTACACCAGATGTAACGGGACACACACCTTCCAAAGAATTCCCCTTTTGTATCGTCAGTACAAAGAATATTTACGCAAAGTTCTGGGGATCATCAAGATGTTTGTTGGTAAATGTGAGACGGGTGAGATCCTGCAGTTCTTTAAATGTTGTTCTGGGTTGTTCATGCCCTTTTGGAGTAATTTCAGTCGGCCGGTCACTCCTGGGAAGGTTCACCAGTGTTCCATATTTTTTTTCCATTAGTGAATAATAGTGAATCACTGTGGTTCTCTGGAGTCTCAAAGCTTTAGAAATAACTTTATAATCTTTTCCAGACTGATAGATGATCAATAAGTTTGTTTTCTCATCTGTTTATTAATTTCTTCAGATTACAGTATAATGTGCTGCTTTTTGAGATCTTTTATCTGCTTCATGTTGTCAGACATGTTCTATTTAAGTGATTTCTTGATTCTACAGGTCTGGCAGTAATCAGGCCTGGTTGCGGTTAGTAGTGAAATTTAACTCAGCTTTCCAAAATTGTGATTAATCACAGTTAATTAATGGGGGCAAACACTTTTTCACAAAGAGCTAAATTGATTTAGATTTTTTCCCTCTTAATAAATGAAATCATAATTTATTTGCTTTTTATAATTACTCAGGTTATATATTTGTTTGTTATAAAAGTTTGTTTGATCATCTGAAAAATGCAAAAACCAAAGATATCTGTTAGAAGGGAAATACTTTTTCATAACAACCGTCAGTTCAACCTTCCAGTGTAATGTAATAGATGGAGATCTATATAGCAGGTGGAATTGAGGCAAACTAGCAGAAAATATTGGTTAAAAAAATACAATAATCAGTTTTTCTTCTTTCTTTTTTTGCTTACATCTATGTAATCTTTGGAAAAACATGTTATTGGTATTGAACCATTTTTTTTTTAAAGAATCACCAATTGATGATTATAACTCACCTGTTTTTAGAGTTTGAAAAACACAATTAGGGTATTTTTAAATATTGTCTTGTGTCTCTTGTCCTGCCTGCAACTCTTGTTGAAGAACTCATAGAGTCAAACACCATTTCCCAGAATACCCTGGACTCTTAAACTACACACTGTAGATACCATAACACTGTGATGATCAAAGTCACCTGAATGTTGATTTTATTCACCTGTCCACTCCACTATAAATACCATTTGTTTTATTTGGCTTATTCCTAAGTTTTGTTTATGCTAATCCCAACTTTGCAAGGCGTCTATTTATTTCTAGCCTTGTTTTTTGTTTGTTTCATCTGTTTGACCCTTGAATTGATTTTGAATTATACCAGCAAATTCTGGTAAAAATGTCAGAACATCTGTCTGTGAGCTGTTTCTCTAGAGATTGTTGGTCATGCGGCAAGACAATGATCCTAAGCACACAAGTCATTCTAACAGAGAACGGACTAAGAAGAATAAGATAAATGTTTTCAAATGGGCAAAAGTTAAAGTCCTGATCTTAATAGAAAGATAAAAAAAGCACAGATTTGTATTTTGGATTATATTTTTTTAATATATAAATGACATAGTCTTGTTTTTATGCAAATTTTGTTTCATTTATTTGATTTGGTTCTTATTATCTGCTGTAAGGACTTAAAGATGACGAAATCAGACAACGTTATGGGTCAAATTTATGCAGAAATGAAGAAATGAAGAGTTTTCTACAGGCCCTCAAACCATAAATTAAGTGGAAAGAACTGGGCAGAGAACAGCACAACAACACTTTCAACCTTTAGGTACTAATACCCTGACAACACAAACAGCCACTCTGCTCTGGTGAAAAGTGGATTGTTGGTTCCTTTGTAAAAACAAAGACATGTCAGGTCTATACATGTTTATACAGCCTCGGGCAAAGAGTGATTAAAGTTATTAAATATTATGTACTATAATTGGTGAGGCTCTGCAGGGAAAACTATACTCAGAGGGATTTATAACCTGTCGATCTCTCCTGCCCCTCCTCTTCCCTCTCTCAGGTCCAGATGAGGCAGGAATCTGCACTCTTTCACTTTTTACAAAATCTGACGTTTTCCTGGAGCTCTCTGGCTGTACTGGGGCTGGACGCGTTCTGGTTTGTGTTCTACTAAAGACCCTGAAACCCTGAATATATTCATAATTGGACCTCACAACACTTTAGGTCTCAACAAAAAGACTAAAGACTGGTTTATACAGTTCTGTTATCAAACACAATTTAATAACAGACACAACTTTACACAAAAATTGTACATATCTAAAATTATGTTATAGAGCTATTTAAAATGCACATACTCAAAATGCAGATTACAATGAGTCGAAACTAAATTAGAGATACAGCTCTGAAAAAAAATAAGAAACCACTTAAAAATGATGAGTTTCTTAGATTTTACCAAATTGAAAACCTCTGGAATATAATCAAGAGGAAGATGGATGATCACAAGCCATCAAACCACCAAACTGAACTGCTTGAATTTTTGCACCAGAAGTGGCATAAAGTTATCCAAAAGCAGTGTGTAAGACTGGTGGAGGAGAACATGATGCCAAGATGCATAAAAACTGTGTTTAAAATCCAGGGTTATTGCACCAAATATTGATTTCTGAACTCTTACATCTTTATGAATATGATAAATATATTTGTTTTCTTTGTATTATTTGAGGTCTGAAAGCTCTGCATCTTTTTTTGTTATTTCAGCCATTTCTCATTTTATGCAAATAAATGCTCTAAATGACTATTTTTATTTGGAATTTGGGAGAAATGTTGTCTGTAGTTTATAGAATAAAACAACAATGTTCATTTTACTCAAACATAAACCTATAAATAGTAAAATCAGAGAAACTGATTCAGAAACTGAAGTGCTCTCTTAACTTTTTTACAGCTGTGTATTGAATTTGCGTTTGTAGTAGTCATATGGTGTAATTCTGACTTTTTACTTTTCACAGAATAAAAGTGTTGAGATCTGTAACATCAGGTTTACTAGCACAAATGTTATTATAGATAAGTAATTGTAAAATATGGCTCATCAGAAACACTATATTATGAATATATCAGTAGATCTGATGTTATCACTAGTAAATGGGAGCTTCTACCAGTAACAATTATGAGCTATTACCAGAATAAACCTTTTATTGTTTAAGAGTTAAGACTAGTATATCTGGGATCATTTAGCCACTAAATCCTCTTGCCTAACTAAGCTATAGTCATTTTAATCAGTGACAGGTGACATTTTGTTCTATTACAGTTTTTCTCAATTGGTTTGGCTCATTTCTTGAAACTGAGATGACATTCCTATAACTAAAAGGTAAATTGGCCAAACAGACTTACAGTTCTTCACAACACTTCAGATAACCAGCAAAATGTCATATGTCTCCCAAAACGTTCATTATTGCTTCAAAATGAAGTCCCTCTCCCATATAAATAGTCAGTACCATAAAAATGGCATAGATCCTTCTCAATTGCTTTGGCACATTTTCATTAATTTCGTCCTCCTGTCAAAATAAACTGGACGGTGCAGCAAAACTACATGGATCCTCATCACTGCTCATATCGCTCCAAAAACAGCTTACCCATGAGTCAAAACTGATTTCCTTTCTCACACAAATCATCAGTGCCCCCAAAATGCATTGTCCCTTTGGCATTGTGTAAGTACTGCAAGTCAAAATGCTTAGATGTTTTGTCTTTATGGCAGAGGTCTAGCTAAAGGAATACAATGTTCACACCACACACACTGCACTCTTTCTGCTGAGGAAATTATAACTATTTTTATTCAGTACATCTTTACACATTACTGTAGGTAGAAAATAATAAAAATACAAAGGAACATGTATCAAATATACTCTGCATACAAAATACAAAAACCTGCAAAAACAAAACAAAATACATTACAGTATGTAAAAAAACCAGTCAAGCATCACAAATGCAATACAGTAACATTCTGACTACTCTGTGTAATGCAATGCACCTTGGGAAGAATGCCTGAGCCATCCTCTACACTGATCACCTGTTATATCATCACAGGACTAGCATCAAAGTAGTAGTATATCATCACTAGGCCAAGCTGTATATATACAGCAATGCCAGCATTCAAAATCATAAAGAACACCTGTCAGGTAACACACTGATGGATTGGTCACCTGTAATGTGGGACACTCCTCCTCATCAAAACCTGCTTTCACCTGTTACCTACTCACCTGATTGTCATGAATTTATGAAATGTTCCAAAATATGTGTTCTGTATTGTATTACAATTTCTTAACTCATTTTGAGAATTGAGCAGACTATTCTGCAGATGATGACTTATACGATGAAATTGTGCTGACATGTTTTGGAGAGAACAACCATTACACCGAGAACCAACCAATTGGGATAGACCAACAAGATGCATTCTTTTGGAAACTGTACTAAATGTAGGAGTATTGTGTAGTAAGTGTAGGCTACTTCTACATAACCATTTGCAAAGATGTACTAAGTGCTTGAGACACGTACAAAGCATTTGAAATGTAATGAAATGTTATTTTGAGAATGTCATCTCAGTTTCAAGAAATGAGCCAAACCAATTGAGAAAAACTGTAAAACTGTTCTTTCTAGTGTTTTAGAGAGAAAGGGTAGTAGTGAGACCGGTCTGTAGCTGTCAACCTGGGCAGGGTTGAGAGACAGTGTTGGGAAGGTTCCTTTTAAAATGTAATCCCTTACAGATTACTGATTACATCACTCAAAATGTAATTTGTAATGTAATCAGTTACGTTACTTCAAGTGAGTAACGTAATGTGATTACTTTGCATTACTTACAATATTGTCGTTTTTTTAAGCCTGAATGAATGTAGCAACCACATATTGCATATTATTCTTTTATTTTTCTTTCCAGTTAACAAATGGATAAACAAATAAAACAGCTTTTTCTATCACCCTATAAAAATACTTATGAAACCATTTTATCAAACAATTTTATGAAACACTTCTATAAATTGATGATAAAATCATTAAAAACCATTAAAAACCAAACAATGTAACAACATCTGTAAGCTATCTATTTGCAGGTTTGCCACTTTCTGCAGGTGGATTTTTTGCCAGGATTATCTAGGGGTGTAAATCACAAGATTCATTACGATACGATACGATTATTTTAGTCAGCGATACGATAATGTACGATACCTCAAATTATGTCACGATACGATACGATTCGGTTCAATACAATTTAATGCGATTACAATCTGTTCCTTTTCTAAGAACTCACAAATGCAAACAAAATATAATTGTAATGTTTTATTATTAAATGTCAAATGCAGTGTAATTATAAACAGTAAACAAAAATTCACTTCAACACTTTAATTTCCATTATTTAGGTTCCATTTGAGAACATCAAATGCAGAAGAAAATGTAAAAATAAAAAAATAAAAAGCGCCTGTTATATTTAGAGTTTACAGTGTGTGTATGGATGTTGGTGATGAATAGTCAGTCATTCTCTACATTTCCTGATTCAGTAGGGTCTTGACAAACAAATGACAAATTTGTAATTTATATCAGAAAGCATTGAAGAGTTACACTGCATTATATTAGGTGTCCACCAGGCGTCTCCAAAGGGTTCAAAACCTCTCCAGAGCGCACCTAATCTAATACAAAGATACACAAGTAAATCTGTTACTATACAACAAAAGTGTGTAATATTTAGTCTATTTCAGAGTAATATTAATATTTTTTGATGAAATGACACTCAAAATCACACGTATGCGCGCTGTGGGCGCACCTTTGTTCAGCAGAGGGATTTTGGTGACAGCGGTTAGCTCTGTCAACCCCAACCGCAAAATCTGCAGGAAACCAAAGAAATGGCTTGTTGTCGACTTTCCTGGTCCCTCAACACCGGCTCCATAACCAAAAAAGCAGCCCAGCAGCACCTCTACTTCCTGTGAAGACAAAGCACATCTTCGACCTCCCATCCTCACCATGTTCTACAGAGGGAGTGTAGAAAGCATCCTGAGCAACATTTCAGATCGCAAGACCCTACAGTGGATAGTGCGGACTATATTAGTGTAACTTCATACCTTCATCCCGGTTCTCTTTAGGATCCAACAATGATCTGGTTTCAGTATGAAGGCCTTGAGGTGAAGCTTCAATCCTGACTTTGCTGCAGAATGACATACTGCCCCAACTGTTGGTGTGATTATCTAAGGAGCATTGCATACAACAGTCAGTCACTCCTAGTAGTAATAGTCGTATCACAACCTGGTCATATTGTTTTTTCCTTGTGTGCCCTCTGTGCTATTTGTGTTTAGTTTTTAGTTGCAGGACCATGATTGGCCACCAGGGGCACATTCTATAAAAGGACAAGAGAAAACCTGACCTGGAAGAGATGTTCATGGCTCCTCCCCTTTCCTGACCTGGAACAACTTCCTGCTCAGACCAACCCGGCATCTCCATTTTTCTGTGTGTTGCTTTAGTTATGTTCCCTTATTTTTATCAATAAAATCACCCTGATTTAATTCATTTGCAGTATCTGGTGTTTGGTCTGGAGAGAGAGCCTGACCCCAGACCGGGTCTTAACAACGAGGGACACCAACAACACAGCAACATGTGCAGAACATCCTGCGGCCAAATGCATTGCATGGTGAGGTGTCTTTCCACTGAAGCTGAATGACTTTCATCACTGCTCCCTCGCTTCTGCTCCAGCTTGTAGAGACAAGTGATTTCATCATCTGCCAAATTGGGCTTGTATTTCTGCCAGGGTTACTGTCTTTCAGCGCGGGTGACCTCAATCAACAGGCTTCTACTTGAAAACCGGTCAGAATGGAAGAGCTTTGATGGAAGCAACCTGGAGGAGACAGCAGTATCTGTACACTGCACTCAATGAACCCATTGGGTGCAAAATCTGCTGTTTTCATTGAGAGATATGGGCGATTATAACACAGAGGACGACTGTGGATGTGTGATAAATGGCTTTTGGCGTCGTCTTATGAAGAGTTCTAAAGGATGATGTCATTAAATTCCACCATAAAGACTCTGAAGTGCAGAAAAGATGTATTTATGAGCTGCAGTAGAGCAGTGCCAGAGCTTTCCTGTAGGTGAGTCTCTGGATGCTTTAATATTAGTGTTTATGAAAGAGATCAGTCTTGAGTTATTGAAAAAAAAAAGCTGTAGTCTTCCTCTGTTTCATACCAAATAGAGGCATTAAGTTTTAAATGAATAAGGATTAAAAAGCAAAACAAGACACTAAAACCAGGCGGACACTGTGCGATTTTTTTAATCGGATGCGTTCTGGAGAGCTCACACTGCACGTTTGAATCGTTTGTCGTGTATGAACAACGCCTGCGATTCATCTGCACACACTGTACGGTCCGACTGACCTGCTGCGACGGGGGAGCTTACACTGCACGTCTAAACGCAGCCCGTAGGCGGAGCTTTCTTTCCGTACAAACTCTCGCTTCAACACAACATGTCGCCTTGCAAAAGAAAGCGCTTAGCTTTGCTTGTTTGTGCCCTGTTGTGCGCTGAAAGTCCACGGAAGAGACGTACATGGACTCGCAGGTGGCTGAGGCGACGTGGACTCTACGGGTTGTCCGTTTTACAGAAGGAGAGCGCATAGAAAAATGACTGCGCGTCAGGCTGCGAAAGAAACACCAGCAGCTTAAATAAAATAAAATAATTGTATTTTTTATTCTGTTTATTATTTATGTAAAAACTGGTTTTGCAACACTGAATATTAAACAAGCAATCGATTATTCACACTGGATAGGGACCCTCATTTACAGTGCCGCTGAGCATTAACAGTTTAAAAGGGATTAAAAAAAATATATATATAAAAACTGACATTTATTATAGACGAATAAAATATATACGTAAAAAAGGAAAAATAGGACCTTTTAAAAAGATCATAAAAATTGACACAAAAGGTAAAAAATTTATATCTTATGAAGATATATATATTTAATGATTTGATTAATAAAAGAAGAAAAATAATTAAAATGAATAAATAAAAAATATAAAATATAAACTCATTAAAAATTTGTTTAAAATAACCCAGGCTTTCTGCAGAATAATCAAAGTTTCAGTTAGTTTCAGTTTCAAATCATGAAAACAGCTCACCAAAACCTCAAACTATTCTTTATATTTGACAATATTTACTTACAGGCCCTTACTTATTTTTATTCAACTGAACTGAGTTTTATATTATCTGTAGCCTCGCGCTGAATTCAGCTCCGCGCTGCGAAAGAGAGAAAGAGAGCGAGAGAGAGGAGCAGCACATTTTGTCCGATTTATCTTTATTAATTATCAGTACATTTATTAGCTTTAGTAAGTTTAATAGCACTAATTTTACTACACTTCTCCGACCTTATTTATTAAAACGTTTATTTTAGAAGACAGAAGTTATTATGCGCGCAATGCCGCGCGCTGCGCTAAGCTGGCTTTGCGTGGCTAATATTATGGAGCACTGGATGAGATTTTAATTAATAAATTAATATATTTATAATTTTTATAAATTTGCCCTGGCGAAAAGAAACAAATTATAAAATATAGCTTTATATTTCTGTGCATGTTTTAAGTGTTATATAATTGACGGGCAGCACCAGAAGCTGACAATGTGCTTTATTTATCAGATATAATAGCAAAGTGAAATAAAATAAATTTATGTTTGTCAAAGTTATTTTCTCTTTTAATTTTTCTTTTCAAAAACTGCAGCTATTGACTGAGAATAAGCATCTGTTGAAATTCTTAAACAGCAGAATGCCTGTGTCTGCTATATTAAGCTATAAGTCTGTGTACCGAACATAAATATAAATCCTTATAACTGACAGAAATAAATATGACTAATAATAATTTATAGTTACTGTGCAGATTTTTGGGAAAACAGGTCGTGACGTTAAGAAATCGGCCCGCAAAACAGCTCACACTGTGAGACAAGCGACCAAAATTTCTGGCATGTCAGAAATCCCTGGTCGGGTCCGACTGCTCATTCGCAGCTCGTATGGACAATTAATCAGACATCGCTTCCCCTCTCGCACTGCACGACAAACGACGCACGATAAAGCTAAAATTCGGCCCGATCATGAAATTCAGTCGCATCCGACCAGATCGGGCTTAAAATCGGGCTAAAATGGCACAGTGTCTGCCTGGCTTAAAAGTTGATTGTTGGAATGGAGTTTTATACTGTATGTGTGAATGTACTGATGATATGTGTAAGTGATTATAATGAATAAGAGTGATGGGATTAAAGTTTATTGGGGAAAACTGTACAGTATAATGGACTGTAATTCTGTTAAGGTACCTATTTAACATCCTTTGCAAGGTGCGACATGATGCTCATTACTATCTTACACCCCAGCGACTGTGATTGTGAACACATCTACGCTGATGGGCATGGTCTCGAAATGAGGTGTGTTCAGGTAAAATCTTTTTTTATTCCATTTTCTCCCCAATTTACACGGGCAATTACCCAGATGACTCATTAGGACTCCCCCTAACACTAGTGATGCCCCAACACACCAGGAGGATGAACACTAGCACATGCCTCCTCCAATACATGTGAGGTCAGACTCCACCTCTTTTTGAACTGCTGCTGATGCAGCATTGCTGAGTAGCATCACAGCGCTAACGCCCGGAGGAAAGCACAGCGACTCGGTTCTGATACATCAGCTCACAGACGCAGCCTTGCGCTGATCGACATCACCCTAAAAGTGATGAGGGAAAAGAGTGCCATCTACTGTACCCACTCAAAGAGAGCAAGGCGCCCACGGAGCCCTGCAAATTGCTATCTTGGCATTGGAAAACACAGGTGCACCACTGACTGAATTAAACCCTAAAAACAGTAAATATTCAAATGTTCATTGCTATCTTGGCAACAGGGGAACACACAGCAGTGCACAAATCCAACTTTTACATCACTTATAAACAGAATACAAAATTTAATAACATTGCTGTTCCTGTAAATGAGCTGCTTATACATAATTACATTGTGAACAAGCAGGTCAGTTTCCTCTGCTAAGAAAGAGAATGCAGAAACGCTGCACCATTAAAATTACAATCCACAAAATCAGATAGATAGATAGATAGATAGATAGATAGATAGATAGATAGATAGATAGATAGATAGATAGATAGATAGATGTATATATAGTACATATATAGTAGTACATAGTAGATATATAGTAGATATATAGTATATAAAGTAGTTAGTCTACTTTATATACTAGTTAGTTTTGTTGTTTTATTTTATAAACTACAGACATTTCTCCCAAATTCCAAATTAAAATATTGTCATTTATTTATTTACAGAAAATGAGTAACGGCTGAAATAACAAAAGAGATGCAGAGCTTTCATAGTTCATATTCATAACATTTTAATATCTTTCAATATTTGATGGAATAACCCTGGGTTTTAATCACAGTTTTAATGCATCTTGGCATGTTCTCCTCCACCAGTCTTACACACTGCTTTTGGATAACTTTATGCCACTACTGGTGCAAAAACACAAGCAAACAAACAGCAAAAAAGTTATAGTTTATAGAAACTAAAGACACAAATAAACGAAGTGAGCATGTTACTACAAAATATGTCAGTTTTGTAGCAATTACTTGATGGCACCTGTGATGAAACATGATGAACATGTAACCGAATCTTCACATGAAGTGAGAACTGTTCAGACAAATGTAGGACATAAAATGCACAGGATAAAATGAATATCTACTGTACCCACTCAAAGAGAGCAAGGCGCCCACGGAGCCCTGCAAATTGCTATCTTGACATTGGAAAACACAGGTGCACCACTGACTGAATTAAACCCTAAAAACAGTAAATATTCAAATGTTCATTGCTATCTTGGCAACAGGGGAACACAGCAGTGCACAAATCCAACTTTTACATCACTTATAAACAGAATACAAAATTTAATAACATTGCTGTTCCTGTAAATGAGCTGCTTATACATAATTACATTGTGAACAAGCAGGTCAGTTTCCTCTGCTAAGAAAGAGAATGCAGAAACGCTGCACCATTAAAATTACAATCCACAAAATCAGATAGATAGATAGATAGATAGATAGATAGATAGATGTATATATAGTACATATATAGTAGTACATAGTAGATATATAGTAGATATATAGTATATAAAGTAGTTAGTCTACTGCAGGGGTCGGCAATTAAGTTTGGCCGCGGGCCAGATTTTTTCCAAGCCATTACATGGCGGGCCACAAGCGGGGGGGGGGGGGGGGGGGGGGTTTGGGTGGGGGATTGGCGGGCGCGGTGGCGGGAGGGCGCTCTTAAAATGACAAGCAGACATTCAAGTGGGCTGATGTGGGTGAAATCTGTGGACTGACCATTGGGGGCGCTATTAATGATATACCTGTTTGTTAAATAAAAAAAAACAAACGAATAAAAAAAAAAATAACAGAATAAAGAAGCTAGCAGTTATCTAACAGCCCGTGGCTCTATCAAAAAAACTTTAATAAATTTTTCTGTTTTGGAAAATTAAGTTTCTAAATAAAGAGCATTTTTGAGACGGACAGTCTGATTTTTTTTTTCATTATAGTTCAACCTCACGGGCCAGATGTTTCTTGCTTGCGGGCCACATCTGGCCCGCGGGCCGCCTATTGCCGACCTATGGTCTACTGTATATAGTAGATAGGTGGAAAGTGCAGTGACAGAGAATAAGTTAAGTATAATGGATAGCAGGTATCAGCAGATACAACAGTATTACAATACAACAATAAAGCACACCTGCCTCTTAAAATAAATGGCAAGTGACACACTCTGATGTGCATTCACACACACACACACACACACACACACACAAACACACACACACACACACACACACATGTATATGCACATCATTCAACACTGATCTAAATGCAGCACACACATACACACACATCTGTCACACAGCTTGTGTGATTTCATTCCTTCTCACACTAAACCTGTATCACTCCGCCGACGCGTTGCCGAGTAACGGTGTATATACACAGGACAGCTTAGGATCATCAACGGCATTAGCGGCAGCGTTAGCATAGCTAGCGCTCAGCCACGGCGCGCTCGCCCGCATCGCTGACTCGTCTTTTGTGGAAAAAAGGGAAAGAAAATCGCTCGGCTAATGCCGTCTGAGAGCCAGAACGCTAACCAGCCAGGCTAGGCTAAGTTAATGCTGAGCTAAAGCAAGCTACGCTAACCTAACCACAGTCCAGCTGGCTAGCTAAAACCAACATGACCCAGCAAAACAAGCAGAAATGCTCAAAAAACGCACAGCTTTCACCTGAAGACGACTCCACAGAGCAGGAGAGGAGAGTATTAGTGTTATTTCACGCTCCTAACGTTACCATCTTCACTTATTCCTAATTTTGATTTCAAGCTAACTTTCGTTAGTCTGTATAAACCATACACCGTTTTGTAGTTAAGTTTCAGTTCTGTTACAGTTGTTGTGGAACTACTTTTTGGCGGAAGGCACAGTCCATATTAAAGCATATTCATTCTTAATTTTTTTAAGTTCTTTGATTTATTTTCTTTATTCATTTCGTAAAAAAAGAAACTGTTGTATAAAAGCAATAGCAACACTCGAGGTCGTGTGTGCCGATTTTTAGCCAAGAATTACAGCAGCTCTGTGTGAGGCTCCTTGTCTATATGAAGCTGCAGTTTCTCGTTCAGCCACTAGATGAATCTTAAACAGTCTGGCATAGTTTTTCATGTCATTTCTGACTCAAGTGTTTCTAGAATGTGTAAGACTAACACACCTCATGTAGGAAAAAAACATACCACTAACCAGAAACCCCTCTCCAGAATGCAGCTTTTATAAGTCTATTAGCACGGCAATATAGCAGGTGCAAACAGCTAGTCAGACAGCTAAAGCAATTACATGCCGGTATACTTGAAACAGTGTATTATATCAACATATTGTTAGAAACTAAATGCGAAAAGCTGATTTAGAAATGTTATTGTTTTGTAGGAGACATATTTGGGTGGTTGCTTTTATGTAAATGCTTCGTTCTGCACTTCGTCATCTTGCATCCTTTGTTTCCACAGACTAGGACTAATCAATACCTTTATTTATGATTATCATGTGTGATGATGTCAGGCCTCTGAGCACATCACCATCTACCATCTACCCCCATGTACATTTTATTAAGCACATTATGAACACACATTAACACAGTACTTGCCTGGCTCCTGTAGAAATGGCGGCGCGCGAGCCACCCGGGTCCTTAAGGTCTGGGTAGAGACCATGGGGTGTCCTGGGGCAGGGGAGCCTGGGGGAACCTGTGAAAATGAAAACATAGAAAATAATGCATTAATATTGTAAAATTATTATCAATACTTACCTTGACGTCCAAATGTTTACATGCATGTGTTATTATCTGTAAATATGTTAATATTGTATAAGAACTATCATGTATGGTTGTCTTACCCACCTGCCCACAAGTTAATTGCTTGTTGGTTTAGCCAGAGGTGGGCTAAAAGTATTTGAGGGCAGGCGGGTACACTATTGGGGGGTCACTCACTGGTTAAGCGTGGCTGGTATGCCGACGGGAGTTATAAAATATGTCAGTTTTGTAGCAATTACTTGATGGCACCTGTGATGAAACATGATGAACATGTAACCGAATCTTCACATGAAGTGAGAACTGTTCAGACAAATGTATGACATAAAATGCACAGGATAAAATGAATATTATAGACAGGGTATTAGCACTATGACTATTTTGCGAATGTTAAAATGCAAAACAAAAAATTACCTATATATTTTCCATATCTAATCTAATCATCTGGGAAGTGTTGCTAAGTTCCGCTGCATGAACTTAGTAGGGTAAGTAAGTATGAACTCACCATAGCCAGCTGTGCATCTCCAGCTCTGATGCTATTGGCTGATTTGGTGGATTATGTTATCCTGCATCATCTGGCAGCGTTGGAGCGTTCTGCAGGGCTGACGCAAAGGGTGTTGGATCTATGCTAAACGCTAATGGAGTAATAACATGGTGTGAGTGTCGATGGTGTGGACCCGGCTCAGGCCCTCCGGTCATGGTAGGGCTGGGTGAGCGGAGTGTGTGCGCTGATGTAATGAGTTGGACGGCGGGAGATTTGGTGTAATATGAAATTCTTCATCACGCAGTGAAACGGCGTAAACACACGCACATGCTGCTCGTCCCTCTGTGGATTGTAAAGCTAAAGCTTCGGGGAGCTTTTTTTAAGCGCCTGTTTTGAGCCAGGCTGATGAGGAACATTGGCAAACAGATTCACAATGAAACCCAGACAAAAAAACACACACTTCCCCCCAGCCCTGTTCATTACGCCCCTCTGCAGCAGCTGCCCCGCTGCTTCCCTGGTCCTGAGCTGGGTAAAGTTCTGACACGAGCACTTGCTGTAACCTAATCAGTCAAAACACAGAGGAATGATTAACCTCACTGAAGCCTCAGGGGGGCACAGGCTCAGCCAAGAGGAAGTGGACGCCCTGAACCAACACACTGAACGGGGATATGTACAACTTACAAATATGTACAACTTCAAACGCTGGAGAGAGACAGAGTCTGGATCCATTTAAGTATGATGTATATGATTTGATTTTGAACATCCCCCCCAAAAAAGAGACTATTAAACGATTTGGTTCCCAATTTAGCTCCATCTATGTTTCTGACCATCTTTTCTGTCCCTGCTGAAGAACAGCATCCCCACAGCATGATGCTCCCACCACCATGTTTCACAGTGAGCAATGGTGTCTTTAGGATTAGTGCTTGAGTTCCCCTGACCACTGACTGAACTGCTACATACTGTATGTTTTAATACAGTGAAGTTCTATTTGTCCATCCATTTCAATCCATTTTTCCATGAACTCTAACCAGCTTCCCTGTCCCTGCTGAAGAATAGCATCCCCACAGCATGATGCTCCCACCACCATGTTTCACAGTGAAGGTGTGTTCAAGGAATTGTGAATTGTGCTCTAGTTTGTGGCTGTAAGGTTGACAAAATGTGAACAAGTTCAAGTGTTGTTTCCCCTGTAAAAGTGGATAGGAGTGGGTGGGAGTGTTAGGACTGAAACCATCAATTCACACCACCCCCCCTTAAACCGGTATATGTGCAATCTCAAACGTTTGAGAGAGGCAGTGTCTGGATTCATTGAAGAATGATGTATTTTATTTAATTTTGAACGCAAAAAAGAGGCTTTTAAGCGATTTGGTTCGCTAAGAGGACAATGAAGCATAGGCATTAAATCATACTGAAATCACATGCAAACGGGAATCAGATGAAAGCGAAAATGAAGCGCTTTCTTCGGTTCCTGCCTGACAGACCTTAATGTTTGCAGCTAAGCGCAGTGAAGCGTGATCCCGTTGTTCAAAGCACTTATGTAATCTCTGGGTGGAGAAGGAACAAGCGAATTCCAAATGTAGCACTTCATCCGTACATTCTTTTTATATTGACAACACTCATCCAGACCCATCCAGAAAACACTCGCTCAGCGGAGCTCCTGGAAACATCGGCCTTCATATCCAGGAAAGATCTCTCCAGGTCTTCCAGTAATACATCTCAATATAATTCAGGCTAATTAAACTATAATCTAACTTAACCACCAGCGAGTGATCGGTTAATTATGTGGCTGCAGAAGTGAGTAAGGAAATATTAAATATGTAATATTCTTCATGGTGAATAAAGGAAACGCTGCACTGATGTGGTTTGTGAGTTTAATAAGTGACTAAATTCATTAGCGCTTAGTGTAAATCAGTAATGTGTAATTCGTCATGTAATATAACAGCCAGACACGCAAAGCTCCTGTAAAATATGAATCACAGAATTGCTTTTGTTTTCATGCATCTTTTATTAGTCACACTTACTGTCACAATCAATGATCCATTCCATTCAATTCTGTTCTATAGGAATGAAGCCAAAATTTAATCTATGTTGTCAAATTTAAGTTGGATTTTGTTTTTAAAGGTGTCTTTCTGCTAAAATCTACTTTTTCTCTGAGTTGTATATGGATGCTGCATATGAAACTCTTTCTCATCCTCTATTGTCCGCAGTAGCTAGTAAAAGTAAATATTCAGAAAAATGGGTTGATCAGGAAATGAATAACCCATGAATTAGCTAGTATTCATGGCCCCGCCCACCTTGGCTCGGGACCACCCACAGGCAGAGCTGAAGCCACGTAACGCTGCAGCGACACCGTCTCATCAGATAGAAGCTAACATTGCTAGGAACAGCATGCAGTTCATTCCTGTGTTATTTGTGTGAATAACACATCAGTGTTTTATACTTTACCCAGTAATTCAGAGCTAAGGAACAAATGGTTAGAATGTGTCTATGGAGGAACAACACCAGCGAATTACAATTGAGATAGGTAGGCGTATGTTTAATACAGTTCTGTTTACACTAGTTAAAAGTAAAAATTTTGTTCCAACTGCCTGGGCGGGTCTGCTTCGGCAAAATGAAAATTTTTACTTTCAGCTATGTGGAATAATTAAGAAGAAACAACATATTAATTAATGAACTCATTAATCACGAAGGCACTGGTAGTTTAAGAAATACCTGCACTGGTGATGGCAGAACAATCCTGACTTTGATGAAAAAAAATCCTCAATTGTTGATCAGAAACAGCCATAAGGTTGTGTGTCTTTTTGTCAGAGACTACTAACTGCAGAAAATGAAAATACAGAGGCTACTCTGCAAGATACAAACCACTAAACAGATCATAAGAGTTGGCAAAAGGTATGAACATGTAGCCAACTGTATGAGGCCTGCATTATGATTCAAAGTGAATCACCTCATCTTTAAAACATGGTGGTGGGAGTCTCGTGTCTTGGGCTACAGTGGTGCTTGAATGTTTGTGAAGACTTTTTCCTATATTTCTATATTTCTATCCATATTATGGCAAGAACTACTCAATTAAATAAAGATAAAAATGACTTTAAGTAATGAAGATCAGTCAATCTGATATATTTTAAGAAGTCTTCAAGAAAGTATTCTTAAATGCAATCGCAAAGACTTTCATCAAAAACATTATGCTTTAACTGGCTCTCATCAGGACCACCCCAGGAAAGGAAGAGCGAGAGTTTCCTCTGTTGTACAGGATAAGTTCATCAGAGTTACCAGCCTCAGCTCCCCAGACAAGAACACCTAAATGCTTCACATAGTATTTTGGTTTGTTTAACACTTTGTTAACACTTTATTACAAGTTTATTACATGTTCCTTTATAGTCTTCATAGGAGGACTTACTTTACAATATTGCTTACAAACGTTGAATAAAAAGGTGTGTCTGAAGAAAATACTGTTTTAAGGAAAAATGTTACACATCGTCAAAAACATTATATACAGCACTGATTGATTATTGATTGAAAATCACCAGAGTACTGCAGATGCTGGAAAACATGTTTACGTGTTGTTTACAGGAAGAAGATCAGTCTGGACAAAAACAGATTTTGTTCCTGTGTATCATTGTCTGGCTGCACTGCAGCCCCACCAGGGTGCCATTTACAGCGCACAAGTGTGAGGCTGTCTCACACTCACTAGCTAGCTTCCACATACACTCCAACTTCAATAAAACTTCTGCAGGAAGTCAAAAACATCTTCAATAATAACAGCTATAGCTGTATCATCCTTCAGCTCACACTGGTGAAAAAACTTGAACTTAAAATGTAAAACTTGAACTTAAAGTGTAAAATAATTATTAAAAAAGTATATATTTATCTTTCCTGCTTCATCTATATTAAAATATTTCTATTAAGTTATTTGGCTGCACTAATTTAGTTTAAGTTACATTCATTACCTAATTGCATTTTTTGAACAAGATTTTTGTGTTGCGTCAACAATATATAGTATTACAAATTGAAATAGTTGTAGTGTAGTAAGTAGTGTGTAACACATGTGTAACGCAACATACCAAACGTCTCAGCATGGAGTTGTAGAGGTTCCTAATGTACTCCTAATGTTCTTAAGGTCTCTCCTCTGACAGTGTGGCACAGCACCATTGCAGTCTTTGGCACTTGTCACCAGCGAGTCAACTAAAGAACCAGAACCAGACAGAGACCATAGGGGTGAACTCAAACTACCCCGTAGGGGACTTTATTTATCCAGCAGGAATTTGCCAAAAAACACTTTTAGAAAAAAAAAAAAAAGAGTCTTTCTCTTAGCAGGCACTGGGTCACTGGGTTAGTTTGGGGAGCTGGAGCCAGATGGAGGAAGGGGTCTGAGGGTCGAGTGAAGCGGCCCCGCCCCCTAGCCATGCAGTTGTGTTTGTTTATCACCGCCACGTGCGGGCTGAGTAGCGGGGCAGTGTGTTCAGCACCATGGATAGCGGTAGAGCCCTGGGAAGGTCTGCTACTCTCTTTATGCGGCCGCTGCGGGTGTTCAGCACCATGGACAGCGCCACAGCGGCCGTGGGTGACAGTCCCCCCCCCTCAGAGGCCTTCCCAGGGCGCTCACAGCTGTGGCCCACCAGGAGTTGATGCGGGAGAGGGCGTCTGCGTCAGCATTCAGGGCCCCAGCCTTGTGCTGCACCTGGAAAGAGAACTCTTGAAGGGACAGGAACCAATGGGTTAGACGGGCATTGGAATTTTTAGCCTTAGCCAGCCACTGTAGAGGTGCATGATCTGTGATCAACGTGAAGTGCCTACCCGTCAAGTAGTACCTCAGTTCCTCGATGGCCCACTTGATGGCCAGGGCCTCTCCTTCCAGGGCAGCGTAGCGACGTTCAGCCGGGGTGAGTTTGCGGCTGATAAACAAGATGGGATGTTCCTCTCCTCCCGTCTCCTGATCTAGGACTGCCCCGAGTCCCGTCTCTGACGCGTCCATGTGGACAATGAAAGGCTTGTTGAAGTCTGGGTTTTTCAGGACGGGCTCAGATGTGAGGAGGGCTTTTAGGGTCTGGAAGGCAGCCTCTGCATCAGGGTTCCATGCTACCTTGTCTGGCTGGTTCTTTTTGGTCAGGTCAGACAGAGGGGAAGCTAGGGAGGAGAAGTTGGGCTCAAAGCGCCGGTAGTAGCCAGCCAGGCCCAGGAAGGCCCGCACATCCCTCTTAGTTAATGGTTGGGGCCACCGGAGGATGGCCTCCACCTTTCACTGCTGGGGGCGTAACAGTCCTCTCCCAATTCTATACCCCAGGTAGTGAGCTTCAGTGAGCCCCAGATGGCACTTACGTGGGTTCGCCGTGAGCCCCACTTTCCGGATGGCCGTGAGGACCTTTTCCAGATGTAGGAGATGTTCTCCCCATGTCTCTGAGTAGATGAGAATGTCATCCAGGTATGCTGCAGCGTAGCGATGATGCGGTCGAAGGACGACATCCATTAACCGTTGGAAGGTGGCTGGGGCCCTGTGCAGACCAAAGGGCAGGACTGTGTACTGCCATAGGCCAGACAGTATTGAGAACGCCGTCTTTTCTTTGGCGTCAGGAGCAAGAGCAACCTGCCAATAGCCCTTGGTCAGGTCCAGCGTGGATACAAACCGCGCCCTACCAAGGCGGTCAATCAGATCATACACCCGGGTTAGGGGGTAGGAATCAAACTGAGAAACCACATTTAACCTACGAAAATCATTACAAAATCACCAGCTACCATCTGGCTTTGGAACTTGCACGATTGGGCTGGACCAAGAGCTTGTGGAGGGCTCTATTACTCCAAGCTTGAGCATCATCTGGACTTCCTCCTCGATGGCAGTGTAGGCGGAATGGCCGCTGCTTCACGATGATGTTGGGGGCAGTATGGATGTGGTGTTGGATCACTTGGGTACGCCAGAGACAGAGGTGTTCAGACGACGGATCTGTAGGAGCTTGCAGAGGTCAACCATCAGTTTGGAGACAAACGGGGTGCCCTGATCTGTAAGGATCTCTTTGGGTATGCCCACACGACTGGCCACGGCTTTGGAGGTGGCTTTTCGTAGCGGTACAGCTTCGGGGTACCGTGTGGCATAGTCCAGGACCACCAATATATATTCATGTCCCCGGGCGGATCTGGGTAGTCCATTCCGATCCGTTCAAAAGGGACCCCTATGATGGGAAGGGGAACCAGGGGAGCAGGCGGGGGCTTATGGGGGCTAGTCAGCTGGCAGCGTGCAGACCTGAGGCAGTGTTTTTTAACTTCTGTACGTATGGAGGGCCAGTAGAATCCAGGCTACTCTCCTGTAGGACACGACAGGGGGAAAGCGTAGAAGAGAGGAGGAAAAAAAAGGCAGAGGTTCAGCATTTCAGCCTCTTGGAGCAAGCATACTCACTCACTGGTGCTCCCATGCTGCTTTTATTCCTGGGCCTGAGCCGTAAGTGAGTGTCTGCACGTGAGTGAAGCGGCCCCGCCCCCTAGCCATGTGGTTGTGTTTGTTTATCACCGCCACGTGCGGGCTGAGTAGTGGGGCAGTGTGTTCAGCACCATGGATAGCGGTAGAGCACTGGGAAGGTCCGCTACTCTCTTTATGTGGCCGCTGCGGGTGTTCAGCACCATGGACAGTGCCAGAGCACTGAGAACGTTGAGAGCTCTTTTCTTTGCTGCAGCAGCAGCCGTGGGTGACACACTGTTGACTTGGTGTTATAGCCATTTGATGCTTTGTTTGGCCAGAGTGTGTACTGTCCTGTGTCATGCAGCCGTCTGCCAGTGGTGCTGGCACTAACATAATCACTTATGGAAGGCATCCTTGATCACTAAATGTCTGTAATCATGGGTTATTGCCCTTAGTGGTTTGTGTAAGTCTCACAGACCATCTTGTCTTCTTCTATAATATCCATGCAACTGCTGTCATACAATACATAATTAATACCATCCAGCTTACCGAAGCCATACAATGCAACAATGCTGTTTAACCATCTTACTGATGCTTGCGTTGAATCATGCCATTTTTTTCAGCAAGGTTTTTTACAATGGCACTTTTTCACATTTTGTCACCTTAAAACCACAAATCAAATGTATTTTATTGAGATTTTAAGTGATAGATCAACACAAAGTAGCACATACATGTGAAGTGTAATGAAATGATACATGGTTTTCAAAAGTTTAATCAAACAAAAATCTGAAAGTGTGACGTGCAAATGTATTTAGCTCCCCTATATCAATGTTTTGCTAGTATTGACCCACACCCTTGACTGGGCAGAGAAGAAGAAAAGAGGGGGAGCGAACTCAGAGTATTGGGGTGGAGTTCGGGGCAGCTTTGCTGTAAAGCGTGAAGCCGAAGCCCCCCCTCACATGAAGAGAAACACGAGAAGAGAATAAAATTAAAGAAGGAGGAAGATGGGGAGGAGGTGGGTGCGAGGTTTGTTCAATGAGCAGGTAGAGAGGAAGTGACGGTTTAAATAGGGAAGGAAGTGAGAGGAGTGAGGGCGTGGATCACTCCCAAAACTTAGTTATGATCCATAACTCCACTTTGCTAGTATTGACCCACGCCCTTGACTGGGCAGAGAAGAAGAAAAGAGGGGGAGCGAACTCAGAGTATTGGTGTGGAGTTCGGGGCAGCTTCGCTGTAAAGCGTGAAGCCAAAGCCCCAAAAATTAAATCAGAACTTTCGACCACTGCTAGGATTTAAGAAGAGTTCTGACTGTGAAAGGATGGAGTGGGAAGACGGAGTGGGAAGACGGGGGCGATGGAGTGGGAAGACGGAGTGGGAAGACGGGGGCGATGGAGTGGAAAGACAGAGTGGGAAGACGGAGTGGGAAGACTGAGGCGATGGAGTGGGAAGACCGAGTGGGAAGATGGAGGCGATGGAGTGGGAAGAAGGAGTGGGAAGATGGCAGCAACGGGAGATGGAAAAAGTAGGGAGGACAGACAGACTGAGGAATGGCAGAGAGAAAATGAGTGGCCACGCCCGAGCAACGCCCTACGAGACTGCAAGGAGGCGGAGCCACAGCCCGCCACCGGGCTGGGCGGAAAACACGGGTTGCACGGGAAAAAGGGGAGGGTGGGCCTCGGGACCAATGTTAGGAGGATGGGCAGGGAGGACAGACGGACTGGCGTTGGGAGGATGGAGGATGGGCAGGGAGGGCAGACGGACTGGCGTTGGGATGATGGAGGATGGGCAGGGAGGACGGGCTGGGAGGACAGACAGACTGGCGTTGGGATGATGGAGGATGGGCAGGGAGGACAGACAGACTGGTGTAGCGAAGATGGATAAGGAGGCGAAGACGATGGTGGCGGTGACGACGATGGTGACGAAGGTTAGTATGGTGAGGGTGATTGTTATGATGGCAACGAAAGATTGGAATGAAAAGGGCAAGATTATGTCCCAGATGGTGGCGATTATGCGGGCGGTGAAAGTGAAAGCTATGAAGTTGCGGCAATGATGGCGATGACATAGGCAGAGATGGTGGCAATGATGCAGATGGTGGTGAAGATGGCCAAAGTGAGGGCAAGATGATGCCCAAGACGATGGCGACAAGACGGGGGCTGTGAGTCGCGTTGAGCGGCTCTGGGCCGTGAGGCGCTACCTGTCACGTGATCTTCGGAGCGTGATGTGATTGGCTGGTTGTTGGCTCGATTGAAGACTGAATCGATTGCTCATCCTGTGTGTCCCGGATGTTTTGAGCGTTGTATTTTAGCAGTCGAATTTGACAGGTCGAATTTGAGCAACCTGAATTTATTTTAATTGAATTTTTTAAAACTTGAATTTTTGCTTTTGAATTTTTTTACATTAAAATAAAATAAGTGAAAATGATATACTGAAAAATTCAAGTGTTTAATTCAGAGGCAAAAAAAATCACATGCAATAATTCAATGTAAAATAATTCAGTGCTAAAAATTCAAGTGCTTTTAAAATTCAAAATCTGGTGACACTGTTTTACTTCCATAATGGTGGCCCTTTTAAATGGAGACGCCAGGAATTGGGGGCTAAAGAGTGTTTACAGAGGAGACTGTACTGTTCAGCTGCAGTGATTCCGCGACTCCTGCATAAAGATCATATCGAGTCGGATCTTTAACGCTGGGCAGTGATGACGTAGTGCACAGGTAAAGATGGTTTGTAGAGGAGATGGTACTCTTAAGCTGGTTTTGCGATGGACAGCGGCAGTGACGGATTGCGCAGATGAGCTGTTGTTATATTACCGGTCCTGCGCAGTTGCATTTGTTTGGCGTGGTGAACGATAGCGGCATAAGTCGGCAGTGCAGCGCGATTCTGCGGTGTAAAAGTACAAGTTTGGTGTTTAATAGTGCTAGTAAGCGTATAAATGGCTAACTGATGGCTGGTGTAATATTTTTACAGACTGAGACCTGTCTGAGCGCCTTAGGATCTAACTCAGTGTGGTGCTGTAAACGGTGTGTGACTATGCTGGTGTGAGTATACATTTGGTGTCTATTTAGTTTTAGTAAAGTTGTGTGTGTAGTTGACTGATGCTGGTGTCACATCCCACAGGATGAGAGCTGTAGAGAAGTTGGCTACAGGTGTATGTAAAAGGTGTTGAGAGTTGAGGAATCCAGAGTTGGCCAACTGTTAGTTTTAGGTTGGTATTTTATGAATTTAGTGATTAATCTGTGTATCTGGTATAAAAGGGAAACATGACAAGGGTACGTAGATGGTGTTTGTATATGTATAGGTAGGAATGTTTAAACATGTATAGTAAGGCTTTGTTTTTAAAATATATAAATAAATTGTTTAGTATATGGAGTTTAAACAGGCAGTATGCCAATATTGGTGGGACTATTTAGTGTAGTAAGGTAGGTTTGATTTTAAGCTGGTGTGATTTTTGTATTCTTTTTTTTTTAATTCAGAATCTCTCTCTGTAGAGGAGAGTGGGTAACTAACTACTGAACTACTGAAAGCAGACCAGTCCCAGTGAGAATCTCTGAAGGTTCATCTTATAGTGGTTGAAGGTAATAGGATGTGTGTGTGAGAGAGTATGCTGGTGTGAGGTGTGTCTGCCTATGTGAAGAAAGAAACCAAGGGAGATGTATAAATAAATTAATGCTGTTTTTCATCCCCTTGCTGTAGGCTACCCTGTTGGCACCAGTCGCTGTTTTGTTTTGGTTCTTGTTTTTGTTTGTTTTTGTTAAATATAATTTAAGTATTAATTTTGTATTATTACTACTATTTTTTACATAGAAATGGTTGATTCTAGTGCATTGTCCTATACCTAATCCTCCATGTTTATTGGTGGTAATAACTGGTGTTTGGGATCTGTACACTGTCTGTAGTTTATTGATCTTAAATGGCCAGTGCTGCATGATATTCAGTAAAGAGGGCCAATTGTTTTAATTAGATTAAACTAGGGGTGTGACGAGACACTAATCTCACGAGAACGAGAACGAGACGAGATTTAAATTTTTTTTTTAAAGAAAATGTTAAAAATTAAAAATGTCAAAATCATATAACGCACAATTAACAGACTGGTTTCTCTCACACATTGATTTTATAGGAAATAGAAATAAAAATAAGATTAAAAAATAAACATAAAACCTTTCTAGGTCTTATATAGAGCAAACAATAAGTGCAAACCACAACCAGTCATATTAAACAAAGGGTTTGTGTTTTTATTTCTCCTAAATCTCTTGTAATTTAACTATGCATAACCATAACCAGTCATATTAAGACTATGCTTGAAGTGAAACAGAGACAGAACATGTTTTTAAATACAGTACAGAGCTAAGGGATTAGTACAACTGCCTATGAAACAGTCACATGTAGGATTTACTCACAGTATTTACATATGGTTTGTGTCTTGTTGGTCACTCTGTTACAGATTATTGTTTCCACTGGAGCCAAAATGCAGCCAGACATACAACTTAAAAGTAGCAGAAGCATCTTCTATGCCAGGAGTATTTAATTAGAATTCAGTATGGTCCAGTTCTCGTTTTTCCGCCCCTTTTCGGGCTCCCTATCTGAACGTGACCCTGACAACACGGGTTCGATCCTGCGTGAGGAGCGGTGTGTTTATTTATTTATTTATTTATTCATTCATT
Source organism: Astyanax mexicanus (assembly GCF_023375975.1). Taxonomy (NCBI): domain Eukaryota; kingdom Metazoa; phylum Chordata; class Actinopteri; order Characiformes; family Acestrorhamphidae; genus Astyanax; species Astyanax mexicanus. The sequence continues at coordinate 8,899,257 of NC_064428.1, read as the reverse complement.
CATTACCGCGTCTGCACAGATCTGATTGACTGAAGAGAGCGTTTGGTGATGTTCCACTACACGTGATTGGTCTGTGATTTACTGCGCCGCAAAGCGGGTATACATTTAAATCCTTCTCAGTAGGTTTGGGTCTGCATTGGACAACGTTTTTGAGTCCGGACCCGGACCGCGGTCCGCCCATTAGTGACCTCTGCTCTATGCAAATACCCGAATTTTCCTCTTCTGCTGAGAGCTGCTCTCACTGCTCAGCCACCCGCTGTATCGCTACTGTGTTGCCAGATCCCTCTTAAAAAGTCCACACTGAACTATTTTTTTTCTTCCCGCGAGACAGTTTTAAGCTTGACGAGAAATATTGTCACGTTTAATCTCGCGAGATTAAACTCGTGCCACGAGATCTCGTCACACCCCTAGATTAAACCATTAAAATGCTTATCTTTTTCTAATTTTGTTGTTGTTTTGTTTTGTTTTTTAGGTGCTGTGGTGGGGCATCCTCCAGTGGGGAGCTATTTTGCATTTGTCGTGGTTGTGTGTGGGTAATTAAATTCACGAGTGTTTTCTTTTTGTTTGTGAGTAGTGCAGTGATTTATTTATTTTTTTTATTAAGAAAGTAGAAAAACTCCCACTGGAGTGATACGACCACCACAGTGACCTTTATTACATCCATAGTCCATATTTATGTTCATATACATTTTTTTTATTGTTTGCAATAAAGATTGTTATTGATTGCCCTCTACTTCGTTGCCGTTTCTGCTCATTTAGTTGAGACCCCTGTAACCCTCTGTCCCACTTACACACCTGATGCCTGCATTCTCACCACCAGGAGGTCAGCAGCAGCAGCATACATGTAAGTATTATCTTTATCAACTCCATGCCTTTTCTGTCATGGAGTATCATGTTGGTCAACAAAGTAGACACTAGTTAGCTAACTACAAAATAATCTTAATGTTAGTACTGTGTTAGCTGGCTTACTTAGCTAGCTAACATTACACTAGCTTAGTAAGCTAGCTGATATTACTGCATTTGTTATGTAGAGACTCATTGTATTCATGATTCCTTGTAATATAAGCTAACCTGTTAGTTAACCTACTATATCATTATTTAGTGTGTGTGTGTGTGTGTGTGTGTGTTTGCATGCGTGTGGGGGCACATGCATGTCTGTGCTTTTACTTAGATATATTTGCACAGACATTTACTTAGATAGCTACATATTGAGTTACTGTTTTGTGTGTCATTCAAACATTGTCTGTTTTATGTTTTCTCATCTAGACTATCATGGCTACTCGGAGGCCAGCTAGGATACCTGAAGACCTTGCTCAAGATATGATCCTGAATGAATGGGATGAAAAGCCCATCGGTGGGATTGACTCAGGATCTGACATCTCAGATGTAGAGGATCCAGAATATTGTCCCCTGAATTTTCCATAGGAAAAACGCACGGCGACATTTCCTCACAGAGCTCTCAAAGGAGCTTGTAACTCCTCACATGAAGAGTCGACTGGAAGGTACACCGAACCTACATCACTAAAGCAATGGGAAGGTGTGGAGTGACAAAAACTGCAAACCAGAGGAACAGAGGGACAGAAGAGAAAGAGGTGCCAGATGTGTCCAAGAAACAATGATCGCAAAGCCACCAATTGCTGTTGGAAATGCAGTACCCCAGTGTGCAGTGATCACTGCCAAAAGCCAATAGTTTGTGAAAATTGCACACAGTTAATAGAGAACAATTTTGTGCGGGCAAATGTGAGTGGACAGTGTTTTGATATTATGTATGTTCATTTTCTTTTTTGTCCTGCAGACACATGGACATACTAACAATAATTTTTGAAGATTTTGATGTTATTTTTGGTGAAAATGTTAAAAAATATATATAAATATGCAATATGTTAAATGTAAAATCAGTCTTTGTTGACCCAAATGTAATAAATATAATCACCTTTAACAATAATTTAAGGATTTTTTTTTATTATTATTCATTGCAAAAACACAGATTCTAATTGGGGTCATTTTTGACTCCACTCATGGAAGAGTGTAGGTATTGGTCATCCATGCATCCAAGGGTTAAACCAATGGTGAGTTCCTTATTAGTGTTTCCTATAATATATAATAATCATATTGATGTACTGATGTACAAAGTGGTTATTTACATACATTTTATGTACAAATAGCTTGTAGCTTGTAGTAGTAGGAATAACATTTGTAGGTTCCTGAACCTCCTAGTTCTTAGAAAACAAATTCACCAACAGTAAAAGACAAAGTACCTTCAGTTACAAGCAGTTTGCTTATGTTGGGCACTGGACCAAGTTCGGTGGCCGGATCTCAGCCAGCTTCAAGAACAGTCAAAAAACAGAGTAGGCCCAGACCTGCTCCTACACTCAAAAAGACACTGGGCAGAGTCTGGTGACCGAATCTCAGCCAGCTTCGAGAAGTCAGAAACCGAATAAGGCCCAGACCTGGTCCTGCGTTCAAAAATACACTGGGCCGAGTTCGGTGGCCGGTTATGGGCCACCTTTGAGGATAGTCAGAAACCAGCTAAGGCCGAATTCTGGGCCAGCACTCGGTGGCTATCTGGGTTACTTAAAAAAAAAACATTTCGTTAGCATTATATCTCCAGTGTTGTACCATTTTTGTGTTTATTTTCAGTTTCTGATTTGTTTTGACATTTTTATTACAGTTTATTTTAGGGTGACCAGACGTCCTCTTTTTCCTGGACATGTCCTACTTTTAAGACCTAAAAAAATGTTGGGGGGGAATTCCAAAATCGTCCGAGATTTTGTTTGACTGCCCACAGTACAATGCATTGTGATTAGTATTGCCACGCCGTTCCATTCCACTCCATTCCAGGTTTCTCTGTATCGCAAATTAGTCACGCCCTTCTCCTCAAATCTATCTAATTTGTTTGTGTGTGTGTGTGTGTGTGTGTGTGTGTGTGTGTGTGTGTGTGTGTGTGTGTGTGTGTGTGTGTGTGTGTGTGTGTGAACAAAAGCGGGGGCTTATCAGTGTTGAGCAGCAGACCGGGAGAGCAGGCTTTTGACGGAGGAAACGAGGTACAGACTGTGCAGGAATGTCTAGCACATAAACATGTAGTAATGTTAGTAAAGTTAGGATAACACAGGGACCAGTGTTGGGAAGGTTACTTTTAAAATGTAATCCCTTATAGATTACTGATTACATCACTCAAAATGTAATTTGTAACGTAATCAGTTACATTACTTCAAGTGAGTAACGTAATCTGATTACTTTGGATTACTTTAAATATTGTCATTTTTTTAAGCCTGAATGAATGTAGCAACCACATATTGCATATTATCCTTTTATTTTTCTTTCCAGTTAACAAATAGATAAACAAATAAAACAGCTTTTTCAATCACCCTATAAAAATACTTATGAAACCATTTCATCAAACAATTTTATGAAACACTTCTATAAATTGATGATAAAACAATTTAAAACCAAACAATGTAACAACAACTGTAAGCTATCTATTTGCAGGTTTGCCACCAGTGTTAATTTTGACAACAAATATTGATTTAGTCTTAGTCATAGTTTTGTGACGAAAATAGCATTTAGTTTTAGTCACAATTCAGTAATTTAGTCGACTTAGTTTTAGTCAACTTAATGTCATAAGAATATAGTCTACTAAAATTACAGTAAATTTAGTCGACTAAAATGTAAAGGGTGTAAATGTAAATGATTTTTCATCAGTTCCCTTGAATTATTAACTATACACTTATACGAAATGAAACGTTTAATAACCAATTGAGTAATATTGTTAATGTTTGAATGTGAAATATATTTATATATGATTTAATGTATATTATTATTATTATTATTATTATTATTATTATTATTATTATTATTATAGGTGTGTGACTATATATATTTTACATTTAAAATTTTGCTCTAGAAATCAGGTCATAAAACAACTGAATAGTTAAATTATAGTTTAAACAGAGCTGTAGATGCAAAAACAGCTTTTAAATTATCTAGTTTTATCTCCAGCAGTAACCCAGCACACCTACTGGACCTACAGTCTATAAATGAGATCAAAAACACACCTTCACACACTGTCCTGTAGAGATGCTCTCAGGATGTACTGAGAGACTTCATGAGTTAAAGTGAGAAACTTATGAGAAAGTGCTGTAAGGAACTTTACACAGACTTTTGGGTTCATAGATTCACTTATTTTATTGTTTTATTTTGGATATATTATTGAGTTTCTTTCTGACCTGCTGCTGCTTTAACACTAGCTGTATCTTTCCCACTGTGAGACTAAACAGATGATCTGATCTTAATGAGTAGTTCTGTATCAGTTCTGTGTTTTAGTGCACTGCTGAGTTAAACACCCCATCAGCTCATGAAATAACATCAGTATTAAAACGCGGATCTCTGCATGGAGATCTGTGTGACTCTGGTCTGCAGAAGCTGAAAGATTAGTGGTGTTTTTACCGGAGATGGAGTCGCTCCACACGGTTTACACGTTATCTTGTTTTTTGCGACGTCAAAAGAGAAATATATCGCCTCTCCCCTCTCTGTCTCTCTCTCTCCCTGCTGAACACTGTCGAGTTAACTTCCAGTCGAGCTCCGTAAGTATCGACAGGTTAATTCCCGGGTTTGTAACTGAGCGCGCAGCGCTACTGCAGGAAAAACAGGTACTGATTGGATGAGTACCCCGCTTGTCCCGCCTCTCCACCTTCGCTAAAGTAGCAGTGATTGGATCTCTTCCTAACTGGTCACTACCTTTCACAGAACTAAATCAGTTCTGATTGGATTTCGTCCCTGCCAAACATTTTCGTCTCGTTTTTATTCGTTGACCAAAATGTCAATTAATTTCGTCTCGTTGTGTGTGCGGAGCCGCTGTCTGCCCCTCCTCCCTGTGTGTGTGTGTGTGCAGCGAGATGGGAGAAGGGGCAGACAGTTTCCTGTCATATCAGAGCGATTCACCGCAAAATGTTATTTGCGTTTTGTCAGTGTTGGAAGAGCAAAAAAATAGGAAAGTACCGCAATGTAATCCTTTAATTTTAGCAGAGTAACTGTAATCTGATTACCACTTACTGAAGCAGTAACTGTAACGGATTACAGTTACTCATAATTTGTAATCTGATTACGTAACGCCGTTACATGTAATCCGTTACTTCCCAACACTGACAGGGACTTTGAGGTGATGGAGGTAATGTTAGTAAAGTTAGGATTACACAGGGACTTTGAGGTGATGGAGGTAACGTTAGTAAAGTTAGGAATACACAGGGACTTTGAGGTGATGGAGGTAATGTTAGTAAAGTTAGGAATACACAGGCACTTTGAGGTGATGGAGGAGTAAAACAGTGTCAAATACTTTTAAGACATAGTTGTGTTGCATGAATTCATAAAGCAGCCCTGTTTGTAGCCTGATACAAATACATGTTATAGCTGTTTAAAGGAGGAAACACCTTTAACCTAAAGAATTATAAATGAGCTGTTATATCAGAGAAATTCAGAAAATACAAAAAGGAACCCAAATCTGGTCACCCTAGTTTATTTGCATATACATCAGCCCATCTTATCCTTGCTGCAACCGTGACAAAATAGCAAACTTCGGTACTGAGCGGGTTCTCATCTGGCAAGAGATTTTTTTTGGCCCAGAAGAAACTGGCCACCCACATTTGTGCTCAATTATGAAGCATCACCTCCAGTTTACCTCTTCTCTTACCACTTGTTTATATAGATTTGGTGCATAAAATGTAAAGCCAGTGAGAATATGAGTATATTTTGGTGCTAGTTGGCAACTTCACAAGATTTTCCATCACAAAACAATGAAAAAAGTCTGGTCAGACTGCAGAACATCTTTATTCTGAACATTAAATTATTCCATCCCTTTGTTTGGCTGCATCTTATACCTCAACCGATGCTGAGAGGTGTAAAACAAGCTCTTTGAGAACATTTGATGGCTGTCAGGGTTAGATCACTCGAACTTCTTCTGCTGAGAGATTTAATTTACCACTCCTGTAAATACTGCACACAAAGAAAAGAAAAAGATGAATGCATCCACTTGCATCAAGTGGTCCACGCATAATCAACTGTACTCTGCATAAATCCACAGTACTCCCCTCACTTCTTGCTGTAGGGTTGCCATTCTGTTTACCATCCTTTACACAAGTATTTAACCCTCTTAACAGGCCTTGGTCCACATACAGGTGATACAAAACCCTTTTTTTGTGCAGTAAATTTTCTATTTAAATATTAAAAAAAAACTCTTGAGGGTTTTGGAGTTTCTGGATACTTGGAGAAGCTGTTCACTTGTTCACTCTCTACTCTTAAAACACATAATAAATTAAGATCTGTTTTTAGAAGAAACTAGAGGAAAAAAATCTACATATGCTGAAAATATACGTCATATTTACCCCCTTCGAGACTATATAAAGTCTCATAAAAGAAGTAAAAGCAATACACAACATCAACAGGTGCATACCAGAACAGTTTCCCAAAAATATTTCCTCCAGCACACAATGATTTACCAAATCAAGGAATGTGAGAGCGAAAACCTGTCAGAGTTATTTAACAAACAAGACAGGAAAAATTCTCTCATGGCCCCTCCTGCCCCCTAGGCGGCCATATTCTATATTAATGAAATTGGAGGAAGTAACAAAAAAGCTCTTTAGTGACTTAAGGTAAAGCACATACAATTGAAACCCCAGAAACTAAAACAATAATGTCCACCTTCAGGCTAGTTGACCCATCGGACCCTACAGTGGACCTGTCCCTGCCTAACACCAATATCCCTAACGCGGGGAAAGAATAAAACATCTGAGGTTCCAATATACCTGCTCCACAACATAACCCAAAATAAGTCAGAGAATGACAAGCACCATGTTAGACAGTGTAGCAGCACCCCTACAAACTAACAAACCAAACAATAGAGTACATGACATTAAAAGATGTCTAAAATAAGTCCAGAATACACAGTAAGAGGATACAAACCAATAACATCATACATGTATACAGAAATATATAAAAAAAAGAAGAATACTCCTCCCCAACGTAGAGGGAATGATGAAACGGCTCCCAGGCTTGTCATCACAGATCCCAAGTTCAGAGTCTTTCGCATTATGTCCCAGTACTGTCCATGTTGAAACATTTGAGTCATTTTGCACAACAAAGTCCCAGAATAGCCACACATCCAATCTGTGGACTTTTTCAACATCTGTCTGGAAAGAAAGAAAGAAAACACCAACCAGTATCGTGTACAATGGAAGAGACACAAAGTAAACAGTTACAATAACAAACAACAATAGTTTCAATTCACTCCTATATAAGAGGATATGAGTAAAATATTTGTGTGAATAATAAACTTAAGTATCAAGAGTATAAAATGGTTAAATAATTAAAATGGATATTTTTCCACCATGTCACCGTCCACTACACTTTCTACCTGTGAGTCATCGTCATCGTCTGAGTCAGTCCTATTTAATAATGGCATCTGGATTCGATCTCCTGGCATTACAACTCCTATCCACCTCAATATCATAGCCTTAGCACAAGTCAATAACAGAGTACAAAAACAAAACATAACACACACAGATAAAAAAGCTGCTCCCAATAATTGCACTAACAATGCTCCCATTGGACCAAATTTCTCAAGCAACCATGCATTGACAGACCAACCAGCACCTTGTGAAGGACCAAAAGCATCCCTAATATTTTTAATGCCTCTATAACATTAGTAACATTGTCAGTGCTATCAGGAATCAATGTATAACAGGCATCCCCTGTCAAATTTAAAGCTACACATAATCCACCTTGTTTAGCCAAAATATAATCTAAAGCCATGTCATGCTTCAGTAATGTTAATCTATGACTTTTTTGTGTATTGGACAAAAACTCAAAACCTTTAATCGTTTCATTAGCAAAGCCTTGCAAAGTGTATGTAATGTTATCTATATGATCTGCTAAAAAAGTCACCCCATACCAGGGAAATAAGCCTATCCCCCATTTTTCTCCTATACTAATCCTCCAATGATAAGCATCCACAATGTGAAACTGTGCCATCTCCCTTTTTCGTCTCTTTGATTGGACAACATTAGACGGCTCACCCTTCTGAAGCGTATAAACCTCATACGGAAGCTTCAACGTTGCCATATAACAGCAACCTATCCAGCCATAAGGCAGAAATATATATGCCTTATCTCCACAGACCCACCAAATATCTTTAAAATTACCAATAGTTACATTTCCTGGCAATGGTTCATGCTCTGCCATCACAGTTCTACTCTGCTTAAGGTGTGGTACCTGGAAAGTCACTTCAAACAAACCATCCCTCATTTTATGTTTACTTAAATCTAATTGTATCACATAATTGTTGCATTCTGATAACCCCATAAACATTCCTGAACCCCCATGTGTATTATTTGAACAAATGCATTCATCTGCCTTAACAGCAGTTACTTCCATTGCATCCGGCATTGCTGACTGCACATCTTCTTGCTGATCTAATATGTTTACATATTGTATATCCTTCATCCAAGTACAATTACCTCCAGATTGAAACAAAAACCTAGATATAGCCATCTGTGCTTCAATAGTAGTCTGCTGTTTATATAATAGCCAAGATAATGCATAAAACTGACATTCTGAAAGCAATGGTTCTGGAATTGCTTCTAAGATTGAAGACCAAATTCCCGGTGCTGGGACTTTCACTACACACGGACCCTTTCTATGGTAACCCACCCTTACGGAATGAGTTCTCTGCTGAAACCATAAATTCCTATTTATCCATGGATCTGCTGTTTGTAATACCTGAGAATCAAAGCCATATGCCTTCCACTTAGTATCTCTCTTCCGAACTGCACGGTAATGGTCAGTCATGTCAGTCAGTGTCCTGTCAAAATCGTCCTGCTGATTAGTTAAATTTGTCATATTAATAGATGATCCCCAGTCATTTTCTGCCCTCAATTTATAACTAAGTTCAGAAATCTCATTACTTCTATTCATGCTCGATTCTAGTTGTATTATGGGCTTTTGAGTTATATTCACTGCCTGTTCCACTACTTTAGAAGTTATGTTAGCAGGGGACAGTGTTATTCCTGTAGTATTAGCCAAATTACCCTTTATTCCATCCCTCCTTGTATTATTTCCAAAAATACCTGACTTGTATGTTGTCACCTGTGCTGTAGTAACACTAATTCCCTTCCCTGTTGTAACTACAATAGTAGGCTGAATTGTTGTAGTAGTGTTCTTAAATATGTCTAAAGCTACAATATGCTGCTTTATTTGTGAACCATTTTGCCTTGGAGTGGTTAGTGTAGGAAATTGATTCTGAGGTTTTGCAGTAATAGTTGGACTTAAATCTTTTATCACAACTAACACTCTACGAGTTATATACCCAGCTTGCCACACATTCAGAAGCGGCATAAATCTAAAATTAGGCTCCAAATACGTACATATGTATTCTCCTTGGTCTTCTTGGGTTACATTACGCATTAGAATTGAACAATCACTCCATACTTTAAACCATCTCATGTCATTATACAAAACATACTTCCTTTGATCATGAGGTACACTATTCACTTCAGGCCCTGCTAACACCAGTTCCTTACCACTACTATGTTGCCACCTTGGTGGATTATTACCTGCAGTATTAAACCTCCCACAGCTACAAGGCAGATAAACTGTCCTACCCAACTTAACTTTAATAACAGTTGTTTCAGGTGCTATTGTTGTTAACATACTCTGAGGTGTCATAGTAGTTATGTGAGTTACATTTATACCCTTAAAAGCAGTCAATACTGTCATAGTAGAGTTCCCTAAAGTCACATCCGTCCTAAGTCTCGTAGCGTTTTGGTCTAACTCTTTTCCGAACTGGTCGTGGGCTCCTATCTGAGTCTCTAGCTTCTCTTGCAACGGGATCACAGTTCTCTGTGTCGTTTGCTGCTCTTCTTTCAACTGGAAGTGGTTCTGCTTGTTCTGGGACATATTGAAAGTTGATGTCTTCAAATCTTCTTTCCTGATCATTGTCTGCTGAGTTATTCCTGACAACATCAGCAATATGCACAGAGTCATCACTCCCCTCCATAACTCGGACACTCTCTTCTTCTGGAACTTGACTTTGTGACTCCTGCTGTATCTCTCCCTCTGCATGGTCTGCCACATCTCCTTCCTGTGGGTGTGGTGCCTCATCTTTTGGAGCTTTAACACAATGTGACAAATGGTACCAGGTTGGAGACCCTTTAACCTGAACTGCAGTTCCTGTACAACAAACTACTTCAAAAGGACCTTCACAGCGTTCATTATACCACTTTCTTCGAAACACCTTCACAAACACCTTGTCTCCTGGTTGCACTGTGCTCTTCTTTTGCTCCTCCAGTCATTTCTGCACCTCCTCTTTTCTTTGCCTGTCAGAAACGTATGTGGACAGTCTCTCATGTTGTTTGGCCATGTACTTTACATAGGCTCTCATGTCATCTTCTAAAAGGGCTAAACTTGGACCCTTTCCACTTGTTCGAAAACAGGGCGTCGGCATTTGTCTTCCTGTAACCAACTCATGAGGTGTCATGTGTAAGTCTCGCAGCTCACTTGAGCGACATACCATTAGTGCTAATGGAAGTGCTGCTACCCAATTTAGACCTGTATGCTGACAAATTTTGACAATGCGATTTTTCAAAACACCATTCATCCTCTCACAAATTCCCTGACTTTTTGGATGATAAACTGCACCAAGGCGCTGCATAATACCCAATTTTTTCAAAATCAATTTTACTGTCCGATCCACAAACTCTTTCCCGTTATCTGAAGAAATTCGATCTGGAAAACCGAACCTGCTTATAACTTCCCTACACAAAAACTTTGCAACAGATTGAGCATCCTTGTGTTTGGTTGGACAAGCTTCAGGCCAACGTGAAAACCTGTCCACTACCAATAGCATATATCTCTTGCCTTCAACTGGTTTAATCATGTCAACAAAGTCCACAACTAACTCTCGCATAGGACCTTTTGGAGTCGGAAAGTACCCAGGCGGAACCATTACCCCCCTTCGAACATTATGTTTCAGGCAAATTGTACACCTGCCAATGACATAATCAATTTGTTCAAGCAAATACGGTCCCCAAAAGCCATATTCCTTCATGATCTTTCTTCTTACCTCCCCCCTTGCAACATGGGCTAACCCATGTGCCTCCTGAATCATTAGACCTAACAGATCTGGGGGCGCTACTATGAACCCCTCATGATTTCTCCATAAACCAGACTCATCTTGGGTGGCACCCCGATCTACCCACAGCTGCTTATCAATGTCAGAAACTGCTTCCTGCATCAAAATTACATCTCTCAGAGTAATCTTGTCTTCCATGTCTACTTCATGAGTAACTAGAAACACTTCACCTAGTTTATCTGCACCTGTAATAGCCTTAGCTGCCTCATCTGCTGCTCTATTGCCCTGCGAAATCCTAGAAGCATCTCTCTGATGAGCTGCACATTTTGTTATTGCTATTTCTTTGGGCTTCATCATTGCATGCAACAACTTCAATATTTGTTCATGATGTTTTATCGGAGTTCCATCTGTCTTTTTAAACCCCCTATTCTTCCACACTGCTCCGAACAAATGACAGACGTTCAATCCGAATGCAGAATCGGTAAAAATATTTACTCGCTTGCCTTCTGCTAACAAACATGCTTCTGTTAGCCCCACAAGTTCTGCTAATTGAGCAGATGCAGGCTGCAGTACTATTTCAGCCTTTTCAACAACAAAATCAGAGCCCTGGGCTCTCACTACTGCATAACCAGCACTTAATGTGTCACCTACACGATAGCAGGATCCATCAGTCCAATATTCTACATCTGCGTTATGTAATGGGATGGCTTGCAAATCAGATCAAAACTTTGAGTATCGTTCTGCTTCTTGCACACAATCATGTGGCTCACCATCCTCTGGAGTCAGCAAAGTTTCAGCTGGGTTTGCTGTAACACACCTAACTAATGTGACATCCTCCTGTTCCAGGAGCCTATGATAATCTCTAAGCCTTGGCACTGTCAATGTATATTTTCCATGGTTCAAAAGATTCCTAACACTGTGATGGGTAAGAATTGTCACTGGATAGCCCATCGTGACAGCAGATGCCTTTTCATACATCAAATAAACACCCACCAGTGCTCTGTAGCACAATGGTAGCCCCAATTCTACTTCTGAAAATGCAGTAGAGTAGTACGAAATAGGTTGAGGACTAGTTCCCGTCCCTGTTGGCTGACAAAGAACTGCACATGCATATTTACCTCCTATGGACGTGGAGACATACAACAGAAAATTCTTAGAATAATCTGGAAGCGCTAGTGCACGTGCTTCTTGTAGCCTCTTTTTAATTGTCTCAAACGACAATAGACCCTCTTGTGTCCAGGAAAGTTGACAATGGAGTTTGGCATTCCCTGTGTCTTTGATCATAGCCCTCAAGGGCCCCATTATCCTAGCATAATCCTTTATCCATGCTGAGGAATACCCAGTAATACCCAACAATGTCATCATTTCCCTGACTGTCCTGGGCTTTGGAACCTTACGAATTGCTTCTAGCTGTTTGTCAGAAATACTTCTATGTCCATGTGATATGGTCTGACCCAAATAAGTTACCTTCTCCTGACAATATTGCAACTTTTTCTGAGAGACTTTGTGACCTTTTTCTGCTAGTATTTTTAACAACTTAACTGAGTCTTCGTGACAAATTGCTTGTGATGAACTGCAAATAGCAATATCATCTACATAAAAAATCACTTTACTTTGTATTGACAACTCTAATCCTGCCAAATCATCCTTCAAAACTTTATTGAAAATGTGAGGACTATGTTTAAATCCCTGTGGTAACCTTTTGTACTCATAGAACTGTCCATTGTACGTAAATCCAAACAACCCTTGGCTTTCTACACTGAGTGGAACACTAAAATATGCCCCACATAAATCTAACACTGTAAAATGTGTTGCATCTGAAGGAATCTGATCTAATAAAGTATGTGGATCCGGCACTTCAGCTGGAAAATCAGCCACTACGTCATTCACTGCTCTCAGATCATGTACTAAGCGATAAGAACCATCTGGTTTCTTCACAGGTAACAAAGGAGTGTTACTCTGAGGAGTCTGTGTTATCTTCAGAACATCAGCTTTCAGAAGCCCTTCAATTTGTAGTTCAATCCCTTGAACAGCTTCTTCTGGCAATGGGTATTGGTTCTTCCATGGAGGTTTGATTCCAGGTCGGAGTTCAACTTTCACTGGTTGAGCTGATTTCACAAGTCCGATATCAGTACTATGTTGAGACCAGAGAGATTGTGGTACTTGTCTTCACATTTCCATCTTCAGAGAATCAGCTTCCACTTCAGCACTACATATTGATTCATGTGTCATCCGCACAGTTTGTGGTTGTCCTTTCCCTTGTACAGCAATTATGATTTTCAAAAATCGCTGATCTTCACTCCTGCATATAGCCGGATTCTCTTGTAGAGGCTTGAACACAGCCTTCTCCGCTTCTGACATCATTTCTCCAAGATGTTTCTGCTCATAATCCTCAGAGACCAACAATGTCACATGTGGGACACTGTTTTTAATGTCAAATTCTTCCTTTAAATAGTCATTTTCGTCTATCTTCATAGCGGCACCTTGTGGTCCCAAAATGATACAAATTGACTGAAGTTGAACTTCCTTAGGTTGATGACTCAGCCAGTCTTCCGCATTTGATTTTGCAGCATCTTTGAAGTATTTGAGAGTACAGTGAAATGGATACTCTGGAAGCTTTGCATCAGGTAGGTTTGCTGTCAAGAACTTCTCCCACACTCTGGCTGGCTCCAAAAGTTCAGCACTTAAATTTCCAATCCAAAACACTGCAGACTCTCCTACTTCTTCTGTCATCATTAATTGATGGACAACATCATGTGGTACTTCCACCAGACAGCCGTCTGGCATACATTTTATCGTACAGTTCAGTCTACATAAAGCATCTCGTCCTAGGAGTGCAATGGGTGTATGTTCTGATACCAAAATTGGTATTTTAGTCTTTTGATGTTTATAGCAGAGCTCAATTGGTTCTGTGAGAGGAATCAGCTGTTTTACTCCCTCAAACCCGACCGTCCGAATCCATTGTCCAGACATGGGGAGGTGTATAGCATCTTCAGGCCGAATACAGGTGAAAGCAGCTCCACTATCTGCTAAAACTTCCAATGGTCGATCATTAACTTTCACCTCTATTGTTGGATCACTCTCCGGCCCTATTGCTACCAGCTGACACCCCTCTTTCGAGTCTTCTGGGCACCCCTAGAATCCTGGTTCCGGGCCCCTCATCGGGTTCACCGGTCCTCTTGATATTCTTGCTTGGCCTCTGAATCCTGCCCTTTGATTTCCTCTGAAATTTCCTACTGGTCCATTGCACTCACGAGCAAAGTGGCCTAACTGTCCACAATTGTAGCACACTTCTGTAGACTGTTGAAAATACGGATCAAATCGTCCTCCTCGACCTCTATTCATGTTTCCTCTGCTCCTTCCTCTCCACGTCTGGCCTTGTCCATAAAATGGTTGTGTCCAGGAAGTGACTGGAATCTCCATTGAAGGTTGAATTGGTGTCTGTGTTGATTGAGGTTGAGGTTGTAATACCTGCTGTGGTTGTGGAGCTTGGGTCTGTATCACCAAAGCTTGTTTTTTCTCTTTGGTTTTGGAATCCACCAATTGTATTTGGTTCAGCTTTCTTAGGATGTCTTGATCTTGTTCTTTTCGATCATGTTCTCTCTTTCGATACAATTCCACTTGATGCGAAATATGATCCGTGTAAATGCCTTTTGCCATACTTCCAAGACCAACCACCTCTGCCAGTTTAGTTCTCACTGGTAATGGCAACCCCTTCTGCAGCTTGGCTCTCAAAATCGATTGCTCCATTTGGTTCAGATCTGGATCATTTCCTGTAACATTTCTCCAAACCTGATGAGCTCTTGACACATAAGCCCTCGTATTTTCTTCTTCTCCCAATGGGTCAATTTTAATATTATCAGGATGCACATTTGTTGGAAACATATTTCTCAATGTTCTCCACATTTGCCCTCTAACAGCCGAAAACAGCTCTGAATCGTTCACAGCAGTTGCTATGTATCTGGTCAGTCCAGCTGTCTGTAGAATCTCTTCCATGGCTGGAACCCCCAGGAGATTTGCCAAAAGACGCTTGACATCTCCCACTGCTGGGTGTGTCCCCACCATAATCTCTTCCAATTTTGAAATCCAAGGATGTGCTCCATCTTGCAGAGTAGGCAGTTTCTCAAGTACATCTGACAAGTCAGTGTTCTGCCATGGCTTATATTCCAAATTCTGTCCTCGAACAATCACTGGACACATCTTCTCAGGTGTCTTCCCTTTTCTTGACCTCAGTGAATATTGTCTATCCATCTTCTGTCCTACATGCCTCAGATCCTTTCTTCGTGTCTCCAACTCTTCTATTCAACTCTCCAATGCCCTTCGGCTCTCTGGGTGACTTGCTTCATCCAAACATGAAAGACATTGGTCTATTTTCCTTTCCACTTCACTTATAGCCCTTCGTCTACTTTCATAGGGAAAATCTTTACTTCCTGAATCTTCATCACTGTCTTCGTGCTCACTTTCAGTAGAACTTTCAACTTCTGTGGGGTATTCCATCTTTCTTGTCTTATCTCCTCTTCTTTCTGCAGTAGCCAGTATTCTTCTGATTACTGAACTGTATCCACCCCTTCTCTCTCCCACATCACTTTGTTCTTCTTCTTCTTCATCTCTTGTCCTTCTGATCCTTAGTCCACCTATTGTTGTCAGATTTGTGGTTTTCTTTTTGGATTTTGGATACATCTTTATGGTTGTTTCTGCACATCCTGCTTCTATCACTTGATCATCTTCATTTTTGATGTGGTAATCACCTTGTTGACTAATCACTGGGAGTTGAGGATAGATCTCCTCAAAGTTCACTTGCTTCTCATAAGGTGGGGGTTTCTTCACCAGATCCACATGTGAAAAAGGTACATTGATTTCTGTCATCTGTTTTTCTATTACTTTAGCACGTTGTCTTATTTCTTCTACACCTTTCTCTCTCTTCTCCTTAGCTGCTTTAATCATTTTCTGTCCCTCAGCTTCAAACAATTGAAGAATGCCAAGCTCCATTTTCCTCTTTTCCTTGCGCCTCTCACCCTTCTTCCCTGTCTTTTGCTCTGCTTTATATGTAGAGACCAGCACTCGTATCACACTAATTACATCTGGATTAAGAGTCCCTTCCTGGGGCCACGGCTGATCAATTGAAGCCCATCTTTGATTCCACTTTTTGGACACTTTTGCGATACTTTTAATTAATGGATTATTCTTTTTAACCACATCAACCGGAGTGATCTGTTTTGCAGCATTTGTCCCCATGTTTGACATTCCTATGGTTCTTTTTGTTTTAATTGTCTACAATATAGTAACATAAATTGCTTAAGAGGATTACAAATTATAATTAATTGACCTTCTTTTAATTTGTATTGAATTTTCCCTAATAAACAAAAATCTAAATAAATTGATCAAAATCTGAAAGTTAGAATATATACTAGTGTCACACTTCTGTCCCACACCAAGTCCCCTTACCAATGATAAGCATAACAAAAACAAGAAGCTATCCACCACTTATGAAATCTAAAAATCAAATGTGTGTAACTATTATAATTACTCACAATGCTTAAATATTATGATCCTAATTAAAATTCTTCTTAACAAACTCCTGTAAGATCACTTATTCACTTAATCAGTTGCAAAGTTTCTGAGAGATTACCCTTAATTATTTGTAGGCCAATCGTGAAAACTAAACCCAATGCATATGTACTAGTCCACAAATTAAATAAATGATTGCATTTATCACGAGAACTATTCACAAATGTATGTGTCTATAAAATCTAATGCAGATGTGAATCTTTTATAGAGTTTGTGAATTAGGAAACAGTACCCTGAATTGTTTTTGAAGCTTCCTCAGGCTTTTCTGTTCGTCAGCTCAGGTCTGCTGCAGCCCTTGGGGACGACCCCCCCCCAAACTTCCTCTCGGTTTTCTCACATGGATAGAAGAAACACAAAAACAGTGATTACTTTCCAAGTTCAAGACCCATAAACCATCTGGTATGAGCTCATGTTATGTTTTCCTAAGGAATGTTCTAATAGCTATACCAGTTTGCCTAATGACCTGTCACCCCAGTTTGATGTACAGCATACATAAGCTGACAGACTCAAGCAATCACCCAAACTTCACATAGATCTCATTACATCCTGTTTAAACCAGCAGCACTTTACTCTCCAGTCCATCACCAGGCTACAAAAACATTCCAGACCAAAATCCCACCGCACCTTCACTTGTTTTTCTCTCGTGTTCTTTGACATAGTAATTTACATTAGTTCAAGTTGAAAGCTTTAAGCCTCAGCTATCAAACATCCCTAGAGACACATACATTACCCATGAAACCCAAACCATGACGCACAACCATTTCAAAAAAGCCATATCACAAAGTAAAACAGCCTAAGACAAAAAACACCACCAGTGTGACCCCAAACGCATTAATCAATGTCAACCAAACTCAGAAGGTCCAGACACTCTGTATACAGCTCAAAATACACACAGACATACATTAATTTTAAGCACACACAAGCCTGCACATACGTTCAGCCAGCTGTACCCAATTACAATAATACACCTATTTCTTCTACTCAAGCACAAAAATATATATATGAGTCTACACCCATATTTCATATTTATCTCATAATCAACCCATTTCAACACATTATTAAACTCTCCAGTGGTGTGTTTATGATGGGAAAGCCCTAAAAATACCACTTTATACGTCCGACTTTTATTTATTTATTTAATATCTATTTATCATGACAAGATACAGAGCTCATTCCAATATTCAAGTATTGGTTACTGTGTCTCTGACCTCATCCATATTTAAACTAAAAAATAAGTTGGCTCATCTTTCAGTGGTTTATAAATATTACCTCATGATTCCTATATAAAATACACACACACCAGAGAATTTATATCACCTATACATATAAACCCTTATTCACTCACTTATAGTCTATACCACAATATAGCATTAACACTACTTTTACTCTTTATTATACCTATGCAATAATATATATATCATCGGCCATTTTAAAACTAACAAAACACATAACATATACCATTCATTTCAGATTTTGACAGTATTCAGGCACTATATACTATAATTTTGTCTTCAAAGCTATTTTATGTTTGATCAAAATAATGTGACTTTTCAGTACTTCACAAAAATCCATTGTTCCATTTGCCTCTCCCTAGGCCAAGATCACAGACAAAGCATGTAATCTCAAAGCCCGACTGAGACAATTGGTAACCTGGCTCTGTGAACCTTTTTTCTCCCAATAAAAGTCATCAAATGGAGATTTGCAATTGCTCTCCTCTAAATTAATACAATTCAACCCCTAAATTCCCCCATTAGCCTGATCTGCCATATTGAGTATACTAATCAACACATGAACATAATACATACATTTGTTAATGAAACACAATTTACACTATCTCACTGTATTCACCAAAAGAAAGAGATTCCACACACACACGCACAGCCTTGCGCAGCCTCAAAACTCATCAATCACACACACGCACACACAAAAACTCTCCAGCCACACACACACTTACACACACACAGACAGAGAGCCTCAGTGTCCAGCACTGTTTTTACACACACAAAAAAAAGAAAGTCGACTATTTAAGTATCCTTAATTCTCAACCTTAATTCTTTCCTATCTCTTTTCTTAACATATTTTCTTGTTTCTTTACTAGCTTCTTTTACTGCAGTATTCCTCTCTATTACTTTTTTACTCCTATTTTTTTTTATTCTCTTTTAAGGCCTTTTCACACTTTTTCCTCTTTTTGCATGCTTTTTAACCTCTTCTTCTTCTTCTTCTTCTTCTTCATTAAAAACACATAAATACCTTTTTCAGTCAACGTTCACATAGATAATGCACGCTAAAGCCGGGTTTGTGGACACGTCTTATAGAAAGTCACGTACAGTCTTACGCCATCCTGAAGACTATATTTCACGCATGCCGTACAATACTTGTTACTAGTTACTGTCTTTATCTTTTTTTTTTCCTTCTTCTTCTTTTGACGTCATTCCTATTTCTCTTTTTTACTCTTCTCTTTATTCTTCACTTTTACTTCTCTTTATTCTTCACTTTTTCCTTTAACTCTTTATATCCCTTCTAGTTAAAATACTTTTTTTACCCCAATTTAGAACGGTGCATCCTCCCCACATCTCCACAGCAAAATCTAACTACACAGGATTCACAATGCGACCAAATAGTAACAGCCCACAGCCTCTAACAAACAAACTAGCACCCCAAATCATGTGAGAAATGCTCACCGTATTTGCCGGCTTGGAGCGGGAATCGGCGTGCTGAAGCTGTGACGTCACAGATGGAAGTCAAGTCCCTGTTCCGGGCGCCAAGTTTGTCGTTTACCGCTGTCTCTTTGCTGTGAAGATGCTTGAAGATGAGGAAGAAGACACCGCAGACATTGCCTTAAGTGTAATACAATTATTTATTACAAAGACTAAGACAGTATCTTCAAGGCTTCCTAGGCCAGCCTTGGAGAGAGATGTTGCCCGATCTGATCTTGTTCTCTCCCCAGTACACTGTGTAGGAACTGCTTTTAAAGGTCTGTGGTACACATCTGGAAACACTTAAACCTACACAACCATACATAGCCATAGGCGGAGCCTACAGTACATGCATTAGAGAAAGAGTATAAAGAGAAATAAAGGAGAATATAAAGAAAATACATATGCTGAAAATATACGTCACTAACCAAATGAAAGTATTGGAAAACTGTTTGATTTTTTTCAATACAATATTAATTTAAAATGTTAAAGGTTTAGGAAATCACCAATTTTAAGATTTTTAGTTATAGTTACAATTAGGATTTTCAGCATCAATTCTTATTTAAAATTATACTGTTGTATGTAATGCTTTAATCGAAATATTCAATATATAGGCGTGTAATATCATGTAGAATAGAGAGAAAAATGCTAGTCTGTTAGAGGGTTAATACCAATAAAGCCCACTTAAAGAGGGCTGAAATCTGTGTGTCACCCTGGCAGGGTATCTGGCACCATATGTGAGGGTCTTTAACCAGAGCATGTGTGGAGAAGACCATGTTTTATTGTTTATCCTGTTCCCAACACACCTATTCATGCTACTCATCTAATTATCAGATTAAAAGAAGTGTTTTAGAGCAGGATCCCTCAAAAATACGCAGGACAGGAGGTGCTCCACCACTACAGTTGGGAACCACTGGACTGGACTATGAGACAGACTGATAACCCAGAGATCTGAGCTGGACTGGTTCCAGCAAAGCACAATATTTCTGATTCTCATCTTTTGGGCCAAGAAATAAAATGGGTGTTTCCCAGGCATATCCTTAGTCATAAAGGATTTCACAACAAGCATTTTAAGGTATTTCCCTTTTACTGCTAGAGTTGGGACACGAGTAAGAGCTTGTATCAAAGAGACTGAAAATTTGTTGCTGTTTATTATATTGATTTATTTGATTATTGCTTGTTTTCTTAGTTATAAAAGAAAAAGCACACACAAAGGTTTAATTTGCTGATAGCATTAAGTAAAATGAAAGCACATCAGAAGAAGATTAGAAGAGAAAACAGCAGTATGATGGTCACAGCATGTCACAGGATCCTCGCCTGCCTCAGCACCCTTGAGAAGCCCAGTGAATGTGAACACCCCACACCAGGAAGGGACACTGGAAATGTGAAATTGTGAAAAACAGAATATTGTTACAGTCTCACAATAAATATATCTATAATATAATACTATTATATCAAAATATTAATTATTTCAATCCATGAAAACAGGATTTTGCATGTGAGGACATGCTAGTAAAATACAAACTAATTCATGACAAATCTGATTGCAGTGCATCATACCTACTGCTGTTCTAGATCTTCTCTTCATCGTACTCGGTGGTGATAGATTCTCCAGACTGGCACCTGTATTCTCCATACTCCTCCTTACACTGAGAACCCGTGGTGATGATCAGCTTGACTGGAACCTTTACACTCACTTGTTTCCTCAACACCTTCACAGTGAGCTTGGTGTTCGGAGAGACGGTGTTCGGCAGGGAGATACGAACACTCTTCTTCTCGGTTCTGGTGTTGCTTTTCCCCCACTCCACAGTGAAGGTGTTACTCAAAGATAAGTTGTGGCCACCTTCAAACAGCCCCTTTACAACTACATTAAAGGATGTTCCCCAGCTGATTTGTGTACTGTTGCTAAAGTTGAAGCTCTCAGTGACAGACGTCTCGTAATCTCGACCCATCTCCGTGGTGAAGGTACGCTCTTGTGATGAACGATTCACAGAGCTTATGGTGTCGATGACAACGGACTGAACGTGTTCCTCCTTCTTGTCCCAGAGGACCTCTGCAGATATGCCAGTTTTTCCCGGCTTCAGAGGAACAAGGTAGGAAAGCTTGTCATGGAAGTTGAAGTGGCCATAATCAGGCACATCCTGAGAGAATCTGGCCAACATTCTATACCCAGTTTTATTTGGATGCTCATAGAGGATCCATGCTCCTCTCTGCACCTTGTGAGAAGATGCAATATCATTGAAATAGCCATGGCACAAGTTGGTCTCATTCCTGAGAACCGTCTGCTTGCCCTGATAGTTTGAGTGCTCATAAAGGGTGATCTGAGGATTAGTCAGGTCCTCCGACACCAACTGTAGTGAAGAAATGACATCATTTCTGCACACAGTGCCATATTCACCCTCTTCAAAGATCTCAATGTGCCCACGATAATTGGTATGTTCGTACGCCACCCACGGATTTCCGATCACTTTCACAGAAGAGATGCAGTTATCAAAACTTTCTGCACCTATGTCAATGACATCGGAGGTGAACTCTCTGCTGATGCCCTTGAAGTGAGAATGCTCGTAGACGATGATCTTGTTCATGGTGCCGGGAAGAGTTGTCCTGTTGATGAAGGCAAAGCAGGAGGTGAGTTTGAGTTTGTGAAGAGTATATCCATCCATAAACTCATCTCTTTACATATATAGCTTGCTTTGAGGATTTGAAAACCTGCTTGGACATTCAAGAGCTGACTAATGCAACAATAAAAGGCAAATGACACACATGAATGTTGTGAGAGTGGTTGTAAATAGACTGCACAAGACCATGCTTTATGATGCTTGTCATGCCTCCACTTACTCTCTGCCTATAAATATGCTCAAAATATAGTAGAGGTAATGGGCGGGGCTCAACAACTGCTTATTTGCTTACTTATTTATTATGGTATGAACGATATTGACTTTATGTATTAATTATAAATTATAATTTAATATATAATCAATTAAATATTTGCAGCCGAATATTATTCCTAATGTCAGGATGTAGCAGGGGCAAGGAGAGGATGCAGAGAGCGGACATAAATGTGAGGTATTTATTAACAAGATAAAAAAACAAAACAAACCAAGAACCAGAAATAAACCAAACATAGAAAGAAGGAATAAAGAGAAAACCAACAACCTAACAGACATAACAACAGAAAGTTTCGTTACAAATGTTTGGGAATTAGATGCCTTACCTTTCTACACCGCCTCTTTCCAATGAAGGTTTGAATGGCGATTGAAGGTCGGGGACTGTGGTGGACCTGACGTTCTGTAAAAGCAAACCATCAAAGCTGAGTAACATGATAAATAATAAGAAAAGCCTGTCAAATAAAAGCTAAGAGCCACAATGAATGCTTGTATTACCATATTTGTTTTACACTACTATTTGCTTTATGCATGTCAACCAAACAGAAACCAACTAATATATTATACAACGCACAACACAAACATATGTAGTAACATACATAGAGTTTTGGGTGCACTGAGTGCATTTAAAAAGTCTAATAGAATAGTAATTGATTAAATCAGATTGTGTCATATTCATCAGATAACCTACCTTTAAATGGAGACAGAGTTTAGCTGTGGATCTCCCAGCTGTACTGATCCAAAGACTGAATGCTTTATTTATACACAACCAGTGAGAAAGGGGAGGGGCCAGTTAATAATGAGATCAATACAGAACCTTACCATATTTGGTAGTTTAGAAGAGGAAAGATATAAGATGTACACCATAAGATAAGATTGATATATTAATATTAAAATGATATACTATTTAGTATCAAGCATAACATTATGACCACCTTATTGTTTGTACACCCAATATGCATGTAATCAGCTCTGCTGGTCAAATAAGAGTACTTGGTAGTTCTATAATACAGGCTGTAGTTCTGTATCTGTTTCTCTGTCTACTTTATTATTACTCTCCTTTCACTCTGTTCGTTCATATGTAGTACCCTAAAGGGAACCACCACAGAGCAGCTATTATTACTTGGGTAAAATAAAATAAAACAAAAAAAAACTCTACTCTTATAATAACATACAACAACACGGCAAAAAACGTATTCATGTAATTTACGTAAACATTAAGATATTTTGGGAAGTGAAGTGCCTATTTAAAAATGCAACAGAAGTTGTTCATGTGTTAAGAGTTCATGTTTAACATTTCTAACTGTCACACCTTTAGCCTTTTGTGTATTGTATTTCTCATTTTCTGTCCTGCTCCTCTGTTTGTTGCTGTGTTCCTTGTCTTGTTTTGTTCCAATTTTGAAGTTTGTGTTCCTGGAATCTCTGTTTCTTCAGTCCAGGTCTGTTGTTTTGTTAAGTAAGTGTGCCAAGTTTGTTCATTTTGTATTCTTTGTGTTCTCTAGTTATTCTATGTTAAGAGTTATGTTTTAGAGTTTTAGTCTTTGTTTAATATATTCTAGTCTTGTTTTGTGAGTTTTTTGCACTACCAGTGTTTTGTTTTCTGTTTTGTTTTTATTAATCTTGTTTATTAAAATTATTTAAATATATCTGCACTTAGATCCATCCCCCTCATTCGTGACATAAGACTCGACCACCAATATGGACGTAGCGGATAATCCCTGCAGAGGTGGGGAGGATTTGGGAGAGGAGTACTGGACTTTTAAGAGACTAAGAGTGCTTGAAGAGTTTAGACCAAGCCATGTGTATTACACACTGATGCCAGCAGAGGGAAGCAAATATATTATTGTTATGTATGTGATTCAGTTGTACAGTAAAGTTTTAATATGTGAAATTGTACGAGCACTTCAGGTGTTATTCCTGCAACGTTGTTTTCTGTTTTAAAAATAAAGGTTCAAGAATTAAAGATAAAACCGGTTGGATAGATATGTATGTTTGTTGAATTGCATGTGTTTAATTAGGGTTACAAATATCTAGTTCTTAACTTCTGTATGACTGTGCTTTAGAGCAGTGGGGGTCAGAGCACTGGGCCCCTGATTCCAAAGTCGTGGGTTTGATAACCAGCTTTGGCGGTCTGCTGATATAGAGCTCATATGCATCTGAATCCAAAATCTGGTGTACAGCATGTGTGGCGGTGATCTGGTGAGGAATACTAAGAGAACTAAAGTATGGTGGTGGTAGCATCATGGTCTGGGGCTGCATCAGTGCTGCCTGTGTTCTGCCGAGTTATGCTACCCATCGATATGTGCTTCTTTACGGACATTTTTTTTACTTGAACTTTTTTTTGTAATGTTTTTGTAATGTTTTTGTCATGTTTTGCATGATAATGCATTAAGTCTTTATTGGCTAATCCCCTTAAACAGGCCTTGATCCATATACGGGCTACAGGTGAAGGGGATACAAAACCCTTTTTTTCTGTGCAGTAAAATTATCTATTTAAATTCTAAAAACTCTTGAGGGTTTCTGGATACTTGGAGAAAGAAGAAACTAGAGGAAGAAACTAGAGGAAAAAATCTACATGTTTGAAAATAAACACAAAAACCAACCAAATGAAAGGACTGGAAAACTGTTTGATTTTTTTCAATAAAATATTAATTTAAAATGTTAAAAGTTTAGGAAATCACCAATTTTATGATTTTTAGTTATAGTTACAATTAGGATTTTCAGCATCAATTCTTATATAAAATTATACTGTTGTATGTAAAGCTTTAATCGAAATATTAAATATACAGGCGTGTAATATCATGTAGAATAGAGAGAAAAATGCTAGTCTGTTAGAGGGTTAATACCAATAAAGCCCACTTAAAGAGGGCTGAAATCTGTGTGTCACCCTGGCAGTGTCCCTTGCACCATATGTGTGGGTCTTTAACCAGAGCATGTGTGAAGAAACCTGGTTGTAATCCAGGAGGACTCCCTGCCTTGCACGTTTTATTGTTTATCCTGTTCCAAACACAACTATTCATGCTACTCGTCTAAAATTCTAGATAAAAGAAGTGTTTTAGGGCTGGATCCCTCAAAAATATGCAGGACAGGGGGTGCTCCACGACAGTTGGGAACCACTGGACTGGACTATGAGACAGACTGGTTCTTATCTTTTGGGCCAAGAAATAAAATGGGTGTTTCCTGGCATATCCTTAGTCGTAAAAGATTTCATATCAAGCATTTCAAGGTATTTCCCTTTTACTGCTAGAGTTGGGACACGAAAAAGAGCTTGTATGAAAGAGACTGAAAATGTGTTGCTGTTTATTATATTGATTTATTTGATTATTGCTTGTTTTCTTTATTTATAAAAGACAAAGCACACACAAAGGTTTAATTTGCTGATAGCTTTAAGTAAAATGAAAACAAATCAGAAGAAGATTAGAAGAGAAAACAGCAGTGTGATGGTCACAGCATGTCACAGGATCCTCTGCATGCCTCAGTACCCTTGAGAAGCCTAGTGAATGTAAACACCACACACCAGTAAGGGACACTGGAAATGAAGAATGGTCAAAAACAGAAAAATTATTCAAATATATCTGCACTTACATCCATACCCCTCATTCATGACATAAGACTCGACCACCAATATGGACGTAGCAGATAATCCCTGCAGAGGTGAGGAGGATTTGGGTGAGGAGTACTGGACTTTTAAGAGACTAAGAGTACTTGAAGAGTACCTGTACCATACATGCCTTGTACATGGTCCATTCTCCCCTGATCCAGCAGCACCCGCTGCCCCAGCTCTGCATCAACCCCAGCCCCGGTACCAGCCCCGGCTCCAGTGCCAGTGGTGCTCGCTGCTTCTGCTCTTTTGTCTGTAGTGCCTGCCGCCCATGTGGTACCCACTGCTCCAGCTCCAGCCGCCTCTGATCCTGTGGAGTACTGGATCAGAGGCGTACTCCAGCGGCTCTAGCCGCCTCTGATCCTAAACCCGCTTCCAGAACTAAACACACCCTAGGTCTTGTGCTCCCAGACCTGCACCAAGGTCTCCTGCTCCAGCCCCTAGAACTGTGCCCAGGCTGGCCCCTCAGACTTTAAACTTCACTAGTCCTGGGCTCCAACTCTGCCAAGGACGGTCCCAAGCCTGGCTGCAAAAGGAGGAGGGTTGGGCGTGGGGCTAGCTACCCCACCCTGTAACAAACACTCTTGCTACAGAAACGCCAACAAGATTATAAACAGACACCATGGACCTGGGAGAAGATGGACCTCCACCTGGAAGGCGTATGACGTCAGACAGTGAAAGCCAGAGTCATCTGGAAGCTGTCGGGCCGAAGATCATCGTCTCCACCAGGATCACTACTACCATCGCTACATGGAATGTCCGGACCATGTATGAGACTGGGAAGTCAGCGCAAGTGGCCGCAGAGATAAGGAAGTTTAATCTCACCATCCTAGGAATCAGCGAGTCAAGATGGACTGGTTCCGGGCAGAAGCGACTGACTCCCGGCGAGTTACTGTTGTACTCTGGACACGAGCAGGAAGAAGCCTCACACACCCATGGAGTGGCCCTGATGCTTTCCAAGCCGGCACAGAGAGCGCTAATTGGGTGGGAGACACACGGACCAAGGATCATGACAGCCTCCTTCCATACAAAAAAGCAGAGGATCAACATGGACTTAATCCAGTGCCAGGCCCCAACAAACGACAGTGAAGAGGAGGAGAAGGAGAACTTTTACAACAGACTGTCAACCATCATAAAAGACAGACCAAAGAGGAACATCGTCATCATAATGGGTGACTTCAACGCCAAGATCGGCAGCGACAACCGAGGGTATGAGGAGATAATGGGGAAGCAAGGGCTGGGCGAGATTGATGAAAACGGGGAGAGATTTGCCGACCTATGCGCCGCAAGTAACCTGGTCATTGGAGGAAGTGTTTTTCACCACAGAAGGATACACAAGGCAACTTGGGTGTCCCCAGACCTGTCGACGGAAAATCAGATCGACCATGTGTGCATCGGGAAGAAGTTCCGCCGCTCTCTTCAAGACGTACGTGTCAAACGAGGAGCAGATGTTGCTCCGACCACCATCTCCTTGTGGCCAGACTGAAGCTGAAACTGAGGAAGAACTGGGCAGGGGGGTCCAGCCAACGACAGCGCTACAACACTGCTACGCTAAAAGACAGTAAGAAGAAAGAAGAGTTCAAGGCCACCCTCTCCAACAAGCTCCAGGACCTAGAAGAGCAGCTTGAAGATGAGACAATAGAACAGAAGTGGCAGAAAGAGAAAGAAGCGGTGACTTCACCAAGAAGTTCTGGGCCCCAAATTTTACACACACAAGGAATGGATCTCAGCAGAGACGTTACATAAGATAGAAGAAAGAAGAGAAAAGAAAGCAATGGTGAACAACAGCAAAACAAGAGCAGCAAAAGCACAAAACAGAATGTACAGAAGCTAATAAAACTGTCAAGTGCTGTGCACCTACAAAGGAAGAGATCCGCAGCGCCATCAAACAACTGAAAAACGGCAAGTCTGTAGGACCTGACAGCATCCCGGCAGAAGCGCTAAAGGCGGACCTTGAGACCAGTGTGGAGCTCCTCCACCCACTCTTCTGCAAGATCGGGGAAGATGAAGAAGAACCAACGGAGTGGAAAGAAGGCTACCTCATCAAACTCCCCAAGAAAGGTGACCTCAGTTCATGCTCCAACTACCGAGGGATAACGCTGTCATCCATCCCAGGGAAGGTGTTTAACCACATTCTGCTAAACAGAATGAAAGACGCTGTTGATCCACATCTACGTGACCAACAAGCCAGCTTCCGTAAGGAAAGATCTACTACCTCATTCTCTGTTGGGCTATGGAACTGCCAGTCGGCTGTTAATAAAGCAGATTTTATCACCTCTTATGCGAATCATCAGTCATTACAACTGCTGGTACTGACTGAAACTTGGATCAAACCTGAAAATACTGCTACTCCGGCCGCTCTTTCCAATAATTATTCCTTCTCCCAGGTGGAACGGGCCTATTAATCGCTAATGGCTTAAAACATACTCCAATTCTACCGGCAAACACATTCAATACATTTGCGTATCATGCCACACTGGTTAATACTCCAGCAAAACTTGCCATTATTGTTATCTACCGTCCTACTGGACAAATGGGCGAGTTCACACATGAACTCGACATGCTACTGTCTTCTATCCCTGAGCAAGATTGTCCCATGCTCATTCTAGGGGATATGAACATCCACCATGACAGTACCAGCTTCACAGACTTCCTATCCCTCATGCAGTCTTTCGAACTAGAGCAGGTCCCCAGCCCTCCAACACATAAAGCTGGCAAACATCTAGACCTGATCTTCACTCGTAACTGTGACACCGACTCTCTAACTGTCACTCCTTTGCACGTCTCTGATCACTACTTTATGAAACTCAATGTTCATATTTCGATTAAACCCACAGCTACTCCTACTATGGTCTCGTTCCGTTGAAATCTTCGAGATATCTCAGCAGACAAGTACTCCTCGCTGGTGACTGATAATATGCCTCCACCAGGCTCATTTTCATCACTCAATGTAAATGATGCCACTGACACTCTCTGCTCCACACTAAGCTCCTGCCTGGACAACCTCTGTCCTCTTACATCTCGAGCCATTAGCTCAAGCAAACCGCAGCCATGGCTTAAAAATGACACACTCAGGGAACTACGCTCCAAACTCAGAGCTGCCAAAAGAAAATGGCAAAAAAACCAAAAACAAGCAGACCTAAAAAATTACCAACTGCTCCTGGCTTCTTTCTACTTTTCAACCTCACTACTGCTAAAGCTGAATTTTATCACAATAAATTCTGCTCTCTCACAGACTCTCGGAAACTATTTGCTACATTTAAATTATTACTCAACCCTCCGCCTCCTACTCCGGCTACATGCCTTACAGCTGAAACACTTGCCTCATTCTTTACTGGGAAAGTGGCGGCCATCAGCAACCAGTTTACTGATGTAAAATGTAGCAGTCCTACTACATGCTCTACTGCCTGGTGTCCCTCCACCGAAGGTGTCGCTTTCTCCTAGTTCACTCCTCTCACTGAAAACGAGACACTGGCTCTCCTAACACGTAGCCGTCCCACTACGTGTCTGCTTGACCCAATTCCTTCAAACCTACTGCAAACCATCACACCTGCAATCATTCCGGCTATCACTCACACGATCAATGCCTCCTTAACTTCTGGTGTATTCCCGACTGCTTTCAAACAAGCATATGTGACACCACTGCTTAAAAAGCCTTCTCTCAACCCCGCCCAGGTTGACAACTACAGACCGGTCTCACTACTACCCTTTCTCTCTAAAACACTAGAAAGAACAGTTTTAAATCAGGTCTCTGGCTTCCTCTCCCAGAATGACCTTCTGGACCAGAACCAATCTGGGTTCAAAAAAGGACACTCTACTGAGACGGCTCTGTTGTCTGTGACTGAAGCGTTGAAAACTGCTAGAGCTGCAGGTCATTCCTCAGTGCTCATTCTGCTGGACCTCTCGGCCGCATTTGACACAGTCAACCATGACTTCCTCCTAACTATACTCTCAAACATGGGGATCTCAGACAATGTGCTGTCATGGTTCAGATCATATCTCACTGGGTGCTCGTTCAAGGTGTCGTGGCAAGGACAGCTGTCCTCAGCCCACTCCCCACTTCCCCAAGGTTCGGTACTGGGACCCCTTCTCTTCTCAATATACACCACCTCTCTTGGTCAGGTTATCCGCTCACACGTTTTTTCCTACCATTGCTTTGCTGATGACACCCAGCTATTCCTGTCATTCTCACCTGAAGATCACTCAATCTCTGCACGATATCGCAGTGTCTCTCTGACATATCCTCATGGATGAAGGAGCAGCACCTTCAGTCTCTCAAAGACTGAACAAAACCATCTTTTCAACACAACTTCTCTATAAGCATCGACTCTCTCTCTCTCTCACCGACAAAGGTTGCTAGGAACCTGGGTGTTATGGTTGATGACCAACTCTCCTTCACGCACCATGTGGCCTTAGTTGCTCGGTCCTGCCGCTTTGCGCTTTATAACATCCAAAAAATTAGACCGTTCCTGACGCAACAGGCCACCCAACTCCTGGTACAAGCGGTCATCATCTCACGCCTCGAACCAAAACGGGCACATGTCACCCCGCTGCTCATTGAGCTCCATTGGCTACCAGTTGATGCTCGCATCAAATTCAAAGCTCTTACAATCGCCTTCAAGGTGATGACAGAACAGGCTCCTTCCTACCTGCATTCACTCCTGAAGGCTTACGCTACCTACCGGCCGCTGCACTCCTCCAATGAACGTCGCCTCGCTTTGCCAAACATTCACACAAAGCAATCCAGACTGTTCTCATACAGAGTTCCCCAATGGTGGAACAAACTACCTTCCACTACCAGATCAGGAGAATCTCTCACTATCTTTAAGAAACTCCTGAAGACAGAGCTCTTCAAAGAGCACTTACTCTCTTAACACCTCTAACACACTAACTACTTCTAACCTCATTTCCTTCTTCCCCTCCTTCACTCCTCTATCCCATTATTTCCCTTTGACCTCCTTTAATCCCTGTCCAAAGATGTTTTACCTTTAACTTATTTTACTTCTGTACTGACTATTGTAAGTCGCTTTGGACAAAAGCATCTGCCAAATGTAATGTAATGTAAAGTAATGTAATCGTGCACAGACCAGATCGCAACCCTGCGCATCATCCTGGAGCAGTCCCTGGAATGGAACTCGCCTCTCTACGTCAGCTTCATCGACTATGAGAAGGCGTTTGACAGCGTCGATAGGCAGACCCTCTGGCGACTACTGAGACACTATGGAGTGCCAGAGAAGATCACCAACATCATCAGGAAGTCATATGAAGGTATGACCTGCAGAATAGTGCATGGCGGACAGCTCACAGACACCTTAGGATTAAGAACCAATTCAATTCAATTTTATTTAAATAGCGCTTTTTACAACAAAGGTTGTCACAAAGCAGCTTCACAGAGAAAAACAGGTCCACGCCTCTTATGAACAGCACCACAGAGATGCCAATTTTATGGTGACACAGTGGCAAGGAAAAACTCCCTTTAAGAGGAAGAAACCTTGGAAGGAACCAAGACTCAGTCCATGGAACACATCCTACTCGAGTTGACCTGCTCAGTACAAACAAATAACAAACAACAAACAAATAACAGAACAAAACAGTACAGAGAATTAATGTGAACTATGGCTAATATAACAGGTACTAATTTATGAATGTAAGAATGTGATGGGCACAAACTATAGAGCTATGGCTAATAAAGAAACAGATTCTGAGTGTGTTAACGTTAACCAGTGCAGGGTTGCAGCGCCGGAGAACAACGTAGCGGGAAGTGGAGAGCCAGGCTGGGAACATCGGGAACAGGGCATCTCCATACATGTAAAAGAGATAGATAGAGAAAACAGAACGGAAAGAAAGAGAAACAAAAAGCAGAAGTTAGAAGGGTTGTGTAATAATTCAGATGAGTAGAAGGACAGGGCTGATTCCTGAAAGCTGGAACCACAGACGGACACATCCAGGCCGACCGGCCGGCCGGGCATCTCAGCACATGTGAGAAAGATAGAGAGAGAGAACAGAGAGGGGAGGGAAGAAAAAGGGGTTGAAAAATGGTTTTATAAAAACTGCTGAAGTGGGATGGGCACTTGGCAGCAGCAGCTCAGGACATGTGTAGAGAAAGAGAAAGCAGATGATTAGGACAGGGTTTATATTTGCTGGATAAGCTGTAAGAGGAAGAAAATTGTAATGAGACATTACTCAAAAGCTTGAGCAAATAGAAATGTTTTGAGTCTAGATTTAAAGATTGAGAGTGTGTCTGAGTCCCGTATATTAATAGGGAGGCTGTTCCAAAATTGGGGAGCTTTATAAAAGAAAGCTCTTCCTCCTGCATAGTTTTTCCTAATACGTGGGACTAATAACAGGCCAGCGTCTTGGGAGCGGAGTGAACGTGCCGGATTGTAAGTAGATAATGCAGGGCCAAACCATTGAGGGATTTATATGTCAGGAGAAGTATTTTATAATCTATACAAAATTTAACAGGTAGCTTTGTCGACTTTGTCGACGATCTGGCTCTTCTCTCCCATACCCAACAACAGATGCAGGAAAAGACCAACATCGTTACGATAAACTCAGCTAGACTGGGCCTCAACATCAACAGAGGGAAGAGCAAGGTGTTCAAGACCAACGCATCCAACGAGACACCAATCACAGTCCAGGGTGAAGCGCTGGAAGAGGTGGACAGTTTCACCTATCTAGGCAGCATCCTGGACAAACATGGAGGAACAGATGCAGACGTCAGAACCCGCATCGGTAAAGCACGAAAAGCCTTCCATCAGCTGAAAAACATCTGGGGATCCAGCGAGATCAGCGTTACCACCAGGATCAGGCTTTTCAACACCTTAGTAAAGCCAGTACTACTCTATGGAGCAGAGACCTGGAGAACCACCGTCAACACCATGAAAAAAATCCAGGTCTTCATTAACACCTGCCTCAGGAAGATCATAAAGATCCGCTAGCCCGACAAGATCAGCAATGTAGAATTGTGGCAACTAACAAAACAGCAGCCTGTTGACCAAGACATCCTTCAGAGACACTGGCGATGGATTGACCACACCCTCCGCAAACCTACATCCAATATCACCAAACAAGCACTCACCTGGAACCCCCAAGGGAAGAGGAAGAGAGGACGGCCTAGAAATACCTGGCAACGAGACCTGGATGCAGACGTTAAGCAGATGGACAAGATGTGGGGGCAGCTGGAGAGACTCGCCCAGAACCGCGATGACTGGAGAAAGCTTGTTGGTGGCCTATGTCCCAGACGGGACCACAGGCTGAAGTGAAGTGAAGAGTGAGTCCTGGACTCCAGTCTATGTTTGTATCTGTACCTGTGTCTTTTCCTGTCTTAGTCCCAGCTTGTCCCTGTACCTGTCTGTTCCTGTCTTAATCCCAGCTTGTCCCTGTACCTGTGTCTAGTCATGTTTCAGTTCCTGTTCCCCTTACTGTGTTCGTGTCCGTTCCAGTCAATGTATTTGTCCCAGTTCCCCTGTCCAGTCTTTAGTCCAGTCTCTATTTCCGTCCACAGTCCAGCCACCTCTTTAGTACCGAGTTCTTCCGTCCTAGTTCTGTCTCATCTTGTTCCTCTGTTCCCTCTCTCAGCCCCTCTAGTAGTGGCGCCGTTGAGTGGGGGGTAATGTCACACCTTTAGCCTTTTGTGTCTTGTATTTTTCAGTTTCTGTCCTGCTTTTTGTTGCTGTTTTCCTTGTTTTGTTTTCGTACTCCATGTGCTTTGCATGGTCCTGTCTCCGCCCTAGCTCTGGCCTAGCCATTAGTTTTGTCACACTTTGTGTCTTGTTTGTAACCCCGCCCCCTCATTACCAGTCCTCACCCTCCTTGTGTATAAATAGCCCTTTGTATGAGTGCTTGTCGAGTCTTTTGTATCAGTGTCTTCTGTTTATGCGTGTACCCGTTTTGTAGTTTATTTTCCTTGAATCTCTGTTTCTTCAGTCTGTTGTTTTGTTAAGTAAGTGTGCCAAGTTTGTTCATTTTGTATTCCTTGTGTTCTCTAGTTATTCTATGTTAAGAGTTATGTTTTAGAGTTTCATGTTTTGAAGTTTAGTTTTTCTTAGTCTTTGTTTAGTCTTTAATATATTCTAGTCTTGTTTTTGTGAGTTTTTTGCACTACCAGTGGTTTGTTTTCTGTTTTGTTTTTATTTATCTTGTTTATTAAAATTATTAAAATATATCTGCATGTATGTCCATCTCTCTCCTTCGTGACACTAACATATTTAGGGTGTTTTTTACACACTTTTTTCTCTCCCACAACATCAATCCTTAACAGCTTCAGAAACATGTATTATGCAAATTAGGCAGTGATGTCATTTAGTGACTTCTAGCGACTATTAGGACAGCCAATAGCTACTTTCCTAACTGGGGAGTTGGCAACACTACTGCAGCAAAATAGCTAGCAGAGCTGGTTCACGAGGCACATCAGCTGCTACACAGCTTAAAAAGCCTCAACACGTCTCAAAAAATCTCAGTGACCAAAGAAGGAACATAACAAGAGTGAATAGTGGCAGTGAGTTAAAAGTTAAAGACTACAAGACTGACCCAGAACTGCTACTTTTCTCCTGAACAGGAGATGTGCTTACTAGGGACTGGTGTTTAAATTCATTTAAAAATTAAGTATTTACATTTGTATCAGTGATCTGAGTGCAGCTGGGGTTAAAAGGCAGAGGGTGTCTAGATAAGTTAGCAAGGTTAGCTAAAGTGATCTGAATGTGCTGGATAATGCAATCATGCTACACATTCTAACATGTGTCACATCTGATTTAAACCTCGGCAGTGATAAGTACTCCAAAATTTACGCCAGAAACCAATAGTCTTTATATATTGAGTGATTTGTTATGTCCAAAACAATTAATGGTAAACTTCACTTATGGCAATCCCTAGCAACTATCTAGCTTTATAGCTGTTTAGCAGTCAATATAATGCTAGATACAGGTTTTAGAAGAGTCTCTTTCGGTTCTCTGTCTCTCCTACCAGTCTAAACTGGCTTTGCTAAGCCAAGCAGTAAATTACTAAGACCTGTAAGGTAGTAACTCCAGCGCTGGGGTGTGCTTTTTTGAAGGTATAACAGGCTTGGCTTAGGCTAACACAGCTAGCGATGCATGACACTAGTTTAGCTAGCTACAGATAAAGTTCACATGACACTTTATCCACATCACATATTATGACTTTCTTGCCATGGTAGAAGTTACTGAATGCGTCTTTCACTGGATTGTGTAGATGCAGGTTGGCCCAACTTGGCAACCCGAAGTATCATTGTGTCTGGGGAGGGCGGAGCAGACTAGTCTCTGTGGTGTTTTGAAATTGGACCGCTCCAGCTATTTCACACCTCGCTCTCTTTTCCTGCAGAATGTTCCTTTAACATTGCAACACAGAAGAAGCATAAAACTGTTATTTAAGAAAACCCTTGATTATGAACCGATCTTCCCGTCTACTCCAATATAATTAACTAGGTTTAAGAATATAAAATACTTTCTGAACAAACATTTTTTTTTATTTTAAGCATATACCTCTTTTTGCTGTGGAATGCTAGGAGCTGAATTAACACACTCTACAAAGCCGACACACCTGTTGTTACTATCAACAATTAACTTACCTCTGACTTTACTTCGCATTGACCCAAAGTTAGAGTAGCTCACCTGTCATTTCTGCTCACGTCAGAAGGCTCTATTTTGTTGGCGTAGCTTCACACAGCACTGTGAGTCAGGTGCGTAATGCAGAGAAGCAGAAGAACTGACGTGTGCAGTGCTCACTGCACAGTTCCAGAGCTGCGTGATTATAACATTCTAACCTGTGCAACTTTTTATTTAAAACAAAGTTTGATTTGATACTTTACTTTATTGTGATTCTCACACCATAGCTTTATATAAAACAAAAATAACATTAAAAACCAGAAGCCGGATGAGAATCTAAGCTCTAGTGTATGCCCGGTTATTACTTAGGTATAGCTAATTAAATTAATAAATCAACATTTATTAAAAAGATCTGTGAGACGTTATGTAAGCTAAATAAAGAAAATTCCTGCACAAAATAATCTCAAAATAAAACTAACCAATTAGTACCACAAAAAGTATTAAATAAACAAAAAAAAGCGATAAGGCCCAGTATACTCACTTAAAGAAACCCAACCCAAACCAATAAACACCACAAGTTAAGCAAATAAAAAGAAAAGCAAATAAGGCCTACAGGCCAAAACAAATAAGGTCTGCTCTTTAAAAAAATGAAAAATGATTAACAAAATAACTTTTTATAATAACTATAATAAAAATAATAATAATAATAACTTTGAAAAATAACCAAAAAATAACTCAACTAAACCCAAAATAACAAAAATATAATCTAACAAACTATGAAAGGTTAAAACAAAAGGTCGTTTTACAACAGTGGAAAAACAACAATAAAAAACACATATCTCAAAAGTTAATAAGCTGCGTCAGCCGCTTAACCGCTAGAATATGCAGCTTCACAAAGGCATGGTGAACAGCAGCACCACGGAGGGAAGAACAGCTAGATGGATGTTAACTTCCTTTAAACAGAACTTGTTCTGTCCAGTCTAGAAAGTACAGTACAGTTACACACTATTATACCACTATACTCTACCATTATACCACTATACTCTACCGTTATACCAATATACTCTACCGTTATACAACTATACTCTACCATTATACCTCTATACTCTATCATTATACCACTATACTCTACCATTATACCACTATACTCTACCGTTATACCAATATACTCTACCGTTATACAACTATACTCTACCGTTATACCTCTATACTCTATCATTATACCACTATACTCTACCATTATACTCTACCGTTATACAACTATACTCTACCGTTATATCTCTATACACTATCATTATACCACTATACTCTACCATTGTACTCTACCGTTATACCAATATACTCTACCGTTATACAACTATACTCTACCGTTATACCAATATACTCTACCGTTATACAACTATACTCTACCGTTATACCTCTATACTCTATCATTATACCACTATACTCTACCATTATACTCTACCGTTATACCACTATACTCTACCGTTATACCACTATACTCTACCATTATACCACTATACTCTACCGTTATACCACTATACTCTACCGTTATACCAATATACTCTACCATTATACCACTATACTCTACCATTACTCTACCATTATACTCTACCGTTATACCACTGTACTCTACCATTGTACCACTATACTCTACCATTATACCACTATACTCTACCGTTATACCAATATACTCTACCGTTATACAACTATACTCTACCGTTATACCTCTATACTCTATCATTATACCACTATACTCTACCGTTATACCACTATACTCTACCATTATACAACTATACTCTACCGTTATACCAATATACTCTACCATTATACAACTATACTCTACCATTATACAACTATACTCTACCGTTATACTAATATACTCTACCATTATACAACTATACTCTACCGTTATACCAATATACTCTACCATTATGCAACTATACTCTACCGTTATACCTCTATACTCTATCATTATACCACTGTACTCTACCGTTATGCCAATATACTCTACCGTTATACCACTATACTCTACCGTTATACCAATATACTCTACCATTATACAACTATACTCTACCGTTATACCACTATACTCTACCATTATACCACTATACTCTACCGTTATTCCTCTATACTCTACCGTTATACCATTATATTCTACCATTATACCACTATATTCTACCATTATACCACTATACTCTACCGTTATACCAATATACTCTACCGTTATACCACTATACTCTACCGTTATACCAATGTACTCTGCCATTATACCACTATACTCTACCGTTATACTACTATACTCTACCATTATACCACTATACGCTACCATTATACAACTATACTCTACCGTTATACCACTAAACTCTACCATTAT
Organism: Astyanax mexicanus; assembly: GCF_023375975.1. Classification (NCBI taxonomy): domain Eukaryota; kingdom Metazoa; phylum Chordata; class Actinopteri; order Characiformes; family Acestrorhamphidae; genus Astyanax; species Astyanax mexicanus. Next base: position 8,861,448 of record NC_064428.1, on the reverse strand, counting down.
ACCACTATACTCTACCGTTATACCACTATACTCTACCGTTATACCACTATACTCTACCATTATACCACTATACTCTACCGTTATACCAATATACTCTACCATTATACAACTATACTCTACCGTTATACCTCTATACTCTATCATTATACCACTATACTCTACCGTTATACCATTATACTCTACCATTATACCACTATATTCTACCGTTATACCACTACACTCTACCGTTATACCAATATACTCTGCCATTATACCACTATACTCTACTGTTATACCAATATACTCTACCGTTATACCAATATACTCTACCATTATACCAATATACTCTACCATTATACCACTATACTCTACCATTATACCACTATACTCTACCGTTATACCAATATACTCTGCCATTATACCACTATACTCTACTGTTATACCACTATACTCTACCGTTATACCACTATACTCTACCGTTATACCACTATACTCTACCGTTATACCACTATACTCTACCATTATACCACTATACTCTACCGTTATACCAATATACTCTACCATTATACCACTATACTCTACCATTATACCAATATACTCTACCATTATACCAATATACTCTACCATTATACCAATATACTCTACCATTATACCACTATACTCTACCATTATACCAATATACTCTACCATTATACCACTATACTCTACCATTATACCAATATACTCTACCATTATACCTCTATACTCTACCATTATACCAATATACTCTACCATTATACCAATATACTCTACCATTATACCACTATACTTCAAGTTCTTCAGGTTAGTAAGCACAGCCAGAATTCATACATATTAAAGGATTTGAGTAATTTTATTTAACAGGAGATTACTTGTCAATTATTGCCAGGTAGTTACTGTGATTTTATTTCACATTAGTTACTTTTCAATTACTGCCAGTTACTTACTGTTAATTTCACAGCACATTTTATGCTGTGTAGTGTTGGTTGATGTTATTTTTTTCAGAGAAATGTTGTCTACCCAATAAGCTTATGTTTAACGGTCAGAAAGTTCTCTACCAACAGACATTAATTTAGGATTCTTTATATTCATATTTATATAGCCTTAACTTGATCTTAGTCCCCTTCAGACTCTGTGTAGGACTGTAAATCTTAGATTTGTGATTCTGTCTTGACTCAACCTTAACCCCCTTATGATTGTGTCTTTACTCAATCTTGGCTCCCATAAGATTCTGTCTTGATTCAATCGTAACCCTCTTAAGATTCTGTCTTGATTCAATCGTAACCCTCTTAAGATTCTATCTTGATTTAATCTTAATCCTTTTAAGATTCCATCTTGATTCAATCTTAACCCTCTTAAAATTCTGTCTTGACTCATTCTTAACCCTCTTAAGATTCTGTCTTGATTCAATCTTAACCCTCTTAAGATTTTATCTTGATTCAATCTTAACCCTCTTAAGATTCTGTCTTGATTCAATCGTAACCCTCTTAAGATTCTGTCTTGATTCAATCATAACCCTCTTAAGATTCTGTCTTGATTCAATCTTAACCTTCTTAAGATTTTATCTTGATTCAATCTTAACCCTCTTAAGATTCTGTCTTGATTCAATCGTAACCCTCTTAAGATTCTGTCTTGATTCAATCTTAACCCTCTTAAGATTTTATCTTGATTCAATCTTAACCCTCTTAAGATTCTGTCTTGATTCAATCTTGGCTCCCTTAAGATTCTGTCTTGATTCATTCTTAACCGTTTTAGGATTCTGTCTTTACTCAATCTTGGCTCCCTTAAGATTCTGTCTTCATTCAATCGTAACCCTCTTAAAATTCTGTCTAGATTCAATCTGAACCCTACATTTTCTTTCGGGATAAATAAAGTATCTATCTATTAGGGGTGTGATGAGATCTCGTGGAGGAGATATGTTCTGTCATATGTCTATCTGTCTTATCTCTCCTAAAATTCTGTCTTGATTGAATCTTGACCCCTTAAAGATTCTGTCTTGGCCCCTTTACATTTGACTTAATCCTGAATCCCTACAGATTTTCGGCCCTATTTTATTGATCTATAGCGCACTATTTAATTGCACTTTGCGCCGCTGGATTTAGGGGCGTGTCTTGTGTCTTTGGAATACGCCAAAACATATGCCTTGTGCAGCTCCAACAGTGCATAAGACGTGTACTAATTATTTTAATTATTTATGGGTGTAATGTGAAATAAACCAATCAGTGTGCCAGTTGTCATTCCTTTTAAAGCCCCACTAGGTAGGATTTCCTTGATTATTGAACTTTTTAAAGAAGTGAAATTACAGCTTGAAACTCACTGCAGCGCTGCATTGAGGTGTAATAGGAGGAATAGCGGTGCTCTCGTGTCTGTGCCGGAGCTCCTCTGAGCTCAAACCAGACTCTGTAAGTTTTCCGAGGCGGCCGCAACCAACGCTAGCGAGAACTGCAACCTGCTTTCCGACCTTTAGTTCTAACAGTTCTACATGGACTACTGCTTCATTCTTTACAAACTAACATACAGACACTCTGGCAGAAGCTAGAAAGAGAGTGAATATGTCTGTGAAAGCCAGAAAACGAGAAAGAGAAACTAAAATCCGCCTGAAACATTTATTACACTCTGCAACTGTAGGGGGAGCCCACGAGCACAAAATCTCAATCCTACCTAGTGGAGCTTAAGAGGCAGGTATGCGCTATATTCTTTGTATTGAAATTTTATAATTTCAGCTCATTTAAGAGAACAGAAATGTTATTTTATTGTTTATTCTGTTTATTGTTTATGTAAAAAGCTGGGTTTGCAATACTGAAAATCAATCAGTCAAGCAACTTTTACATACATTTGGGAATACATTAAGGGTGACCCTTATTTACAATTCCGATTAGCATTTACAGTTTAAAAGGGAATGAAAATATTTAACAAAAAAATAAATAATTGGGAACAAAACAGTAAAATAAATAAATAACATACAATAAATAGAAATTTTAATCTGCTATTTGATACAGATGAATAAAATATACACGTTAAAAGAAAACAATAGGACATTTATAAAAGGACAGTACAAAATTAACACAAAAAAGTAAAGAATTTATAAAATATAAAATTAAGAAAAGGATAATAATAGTAAAAGTGATAAGAATGATAAGAAATGTAAAAAAAATTTATAATAATAAACTAAGAATCTGGGAATCAAAATAAAAACATAATTTTAAAAATAATTTCATATACAGTATAAATACAAAAAAAATAAAAATGTAAATGATATAAAATTTAAACTTTTTAAAAAAACTCATTTCAAATCATTAAAACTATACTTATTATATATTTGAAAATATTTGATGAACTTTACAGGTCTTTACTTATCTTATTCGTAGCCTCGCTCTGAATTAAGCTCCGCACTGCAAAAGAGAGAGAGAGAGAGAGAGAGAGAGAGAGAGAGAGAGAGAGAGAGGGGTGCAGAGCAATTTACCTGATTCTCCCCTGGTTAAATAACAGTAAAGATGGTTGTTATAGTGTGTTTTATACCATTGCTTTCTGTTTGAACTATGCTTGATCCGACCTTATTTATAAAAATCCTGTCACCAGTCGAAGTGCTTTTCTCTTTTGATTATTATTTCCTAAACTACAGGGTTTAGGAAACTGAACATGTACTGAACATAAATATAAACCCTTATAAATATCAGAAATAAATGTAACTAATAATAAATTATAGTTACTGTGAACTTTTTTAAGTATATTTTATGTTATGGTTGATTGCTAAAGGCTAAAGGGAGTGGTGATGTGTTTGGGTGGGTGAGGTGTTTTTTGCTGTGGTAAAGACGTAATGGTATGTGGTATTTTGGTGCGAAGTACGCAGGGTCAGTCGTGCAGCTCTATTTTCCACTACCAAGATAGAAACATGGGTGTAAGGTAGCAACGTGCAGGGTGCAAGATAGGGCCTTTTATCTCAATAGAACTCGGCTCTGTTTAGACTCAGCAATGAATTGAACTGAGCCAACTTTAAATTAAATTTTGAGTTTGATCTCAGAAAAGGTGTTCTTGAGTGCAGCCCTATTTTATCTGTCCCTGAAAGGAGGATTTGAGCAGAGTAAAGATACATCATTCCTCTATATGTCCTCTTTTAGACCTGTATTCAGTATGAGTAAACACAGTCTCTGAGTAGTGCTTCAGAGAAGGGGTGACAATAAGTGCATGTAAATAATTACACAATTTTTCATCAGGAAATATATATTATAGTAATTGTAGGTGTATGGACTTATTTTATAAATTAACTAAAATAAAAAAACAGCAACTAATTTAAAGCATTAATCTGTGTTTTTAGTTTCTACAGGACTCCTATCTGACTGACAGCGGAACTGACCAATCAGAGCTTTTTAAAATGGCTTCTGCCCTCACGTGTCTGCATGACCCTTCTCCTGATTTTGAGAAGGGTGTAGTAATGAGTCTATTAGCAAAGTCATAGGATCTATCTAACCAATCAGATTCATGATTTTCACTCAGGGGCGGGGCCATGGCTGTGTAACCGCTTCTCAGCGCTGTGCTGAAGAGGTAGCTACACATTGATTAGTCGTAAAACAGCGCGCATAGCTAACTATCACGGAATTCCGACTACAAATAAGACAGATATTGTTTCACATCATATTAAAAGCACTTTTAAAGGCTGTTCTTAAATGTGAAACTAACAATAATAGGCCGCCTGACTGGTGAGTTTTGTGTGTACAAAATGTTTTGGCTGCACTGGCGGACTGTCGTCATACAAATCTTTGTTGAACGGCTGTACTTGTAGGAAAATTAAGCATTGATTGTTGGGTCTATTGTATACTTTTGTGGTTTGTAACTGTATTTGGGGGCTGTTTATGTGTATTAAGTTCATATAATTCAGTCAAGACAAAGAATATGTAGTTATTGTAATTTTTATGTATGTGTCGCTTGTGGGGGGTTGCAGAAGGGGTACCCACTATATTCACTGCACGCCACTGTATTCTATTAAACTTTAAGTGTTAATCCACTTTACATGTAAATTAACGTTAATTAACGAGTGATGGATTAGTATTTAAACACACAGAGAAGCAGCACTTTCCGTCTTTTTTCCTAACCCTCACTGTTTCTGTTAGAAAACCCTGAGGTTTGTGTTTTTAGTTTTTAACAGATAGAGAGTCTGTTGTGCTGGATATTTAAGATGATATAATCTGTGTAGCTGTTACTGAACTGGATGAGTTTTAAATACACTTGTTCAGTAATGTAAGTCTAGTCTACTGAAAGCCAGTAATGTTAGTATAAATCTGTACTGCAGTAGAAGTGTATAATTTCAGAAACTTGACTTTATTCCTCCCACCTCCATTACAGGTCACTTGCTTTAAAATATTTACATGTTAGCATAATTTAAATGCAACAAAACTTAAAGGCTATTATTTTAATAAACATTATCAGTAAATAATCTCTAAATAACAACAAATATAAAATAGAAAAACAGTAAAACATATGTAATACATACTTTTTATATGAAGAAAATGTATTAGACTAAAACTAAATCAAAATCACCTTTCAAAATGAAAACTGATATACTCTTGTATTTTGCTTTATGTAGTTGCCTGCATTCAGGGAGAGGAATAATCATTTGATTAAATTTAATTTTTAAAGTGCTATTGCAATTTAAATTAAACAGACAAATAATGTAAAGGGTCTGATTTTTTTATAGTTTATATATGTGTCCCCTTGTACTTGTTTGGACCTGTGTGGATGTATAATGACTTTTTAAAATTAATTTAAAAGCTGTCTGAGCACCTTGTACCCACCTGGCAAGATGTGAACATCCTAGTGTCTGTCCTCTGTCTGTCTGAGCTGCTAGTGATTTTGGCCATAACTTCCTTATTCTGTCACTTATGAGTAAAAAGTGATTTGATTTGTATCGTGATACATATCGATATCGGCTAAAATGGAAAACTATATCGTGATAAGATTTTTTTCCATATCGCCCAGCAGAGTACCTCATTAATAGGCAAACCTGAAAGTACAAGTGTAAGCATTAGCACTAGTGCCTGTCAGGCTGCAAGATCACAGTTACAGGTAGCTCCCAGTCTGCTTTATTCGTATATTACTGTCTCATCATAATAGAGGACCTTCTGATGGCCAATCTCAGCAGTGCTTCAGTGGGCGGGCCTGTGTTGGGTGGAATTTCAATAATTTAAGACTCACTCACTCATTCAGTAGGAAAGAACATTACCATAAATAGTAAAAATGCTTTGCAGGTTTCTTCATACAGTTGAACCTTTGTGCTTATATGGTTATAATTCTAGTAATCATATGTAATGCTACATACGTAATTTAATGCTTTTACAACTTACTGCCAGAACACTTTTCTAACAGCTCATTTGAAGATCACACTTTACTGGGTGTTTTTATTGTTATTGTGGTCGGCTAGGTGCCAAGGCAAGTCACTAACCACTCACCACACACACACACACACTTCACTGGTGTGACATCAGCCAGTGCACTGAAGCGATGGCTCTGCCTGTGGTAGGTGTTAGCGGTCGCAAAGGGGTCTCTAGGTTCATATATTTTATTTATTTATGATTAGATGCTTTGTAGAAATGCAAGACTTGTTATAAGCCATCAAAGCTAAATCAACCTAAGCTACAATTTACACAATAGTACACTCATACATAAAAACATAACATGCTTAATACATTTATTTGCAAAAAAAAAAACATAAAAATTTACCCATACCCACTAGTTCAGATGTGATACTACAATAAGCATAGTGACAATAAAAAGACGACAAGCAAATGTTGAGAGAAAACTTTAATCAATTCAAAGGAAAAACTCTTAATAAAAGGAGCTAATGCTGCCTCCAGCCAGTCTGAGCAGAATTCGTCTGCCCCGTTATAAGAGCCTCTTCCCCGGCCTGTAATCCCTGGGGACCAAATAATCTGCATCTGAAACAGCACACAGAAACATGGAGGACCCAATCATAATTTCTGTATTTACACATTAAACCACAGAGTTACAGGATAACCTATAATTATTCTGTCTAACAGTTAAACCTTTGTGACCAGGGTCAGAGCTCAGAAAACACCCCTTTACTCACAATAGATTTGACTACGCCACCCAAAAAAATGAATAAATAAATTCAGTGCAGTTATAAAGAGATCAGTAATGCCACCAAGGCATAAAGTCAGCTGTTAGAGTGAACAGCAGCAAATCCTAAAAAATGAATCCCACCACATTTGCCTGCATATGTAAGAAATTACACAATTGCTAATAACTGGCAGTGTAATATAGTATTAGGTAGTATAAAAATATCCAAATATTTAATAAGGCAGAACAGAACTAATCAATTATTTCAGAAAGCATTTAAAAAGTGCATACAGATAATATTTAAAAATAATAATAATAAACCAAAACTAACCAAAAAGGGCACATACCTGATTAAAATCCACTCTTCCTTTTACCTGAGCTGAAGTAACGTAACGACGGCTCACTTCTGCTTTACGAAGCTCACAAACAACGCAGTCACAGTTGCTCCACACAATCCACACTGTCTTTACACCGTTCACAGTTGGCTGGAGACTCTCACTCTGGTCTGGCTGGAACCACACGTTAAAACCAGTGCTTAACAGCTAGAGATGTACCCTGTTAAAACACATTTCCTTTAAACTTAAAACCTGTCGTTTAAGCATAGAAACGAGACGAAACGGAGACCAGCAGCAGCAAGCACGCCACACACAAGCACTTCCCGTATACCCAAAGGAAGTGGAGTAACAATCAATTACCGGGACTTTTATTAGCCTTTTTCACAAGGAGGAGGGGTCAAGTTCCGGGCAGGTGATGGGTAAACCTATTTTCGGTTTGGAGCACCACTACGAAAATGCATGTGTTTTATTATTACTCCTATTTTTGGTTTAGACCCCCTTATAATTAGCGAAGCACTACCGACTTGTAATTTATGTATGTGGGGTTACAGATAAACATAATGTATCATCAACATATTAAATCTAAGAAGTTTAGTATAGTGCTGGGCAGTATACCGCTTCATACGTTGCACAATTTTGAACTGCAGAACAGCACCACCAAAGAAACATGCTGGGAGTTAAATACTGTCACTCTAACTCACTGTTCCCAGCTGCGAGAAAGAAGGGAATTGTGGCTTATTTTAATACTACAATGGTTCTAATGGCTTAAATTATTTACTAAAATATTTAGTTTTGTAAAGGAAACCGTGTTAAAGTTGCTGGCTTATCTTTTTTTAAGCTCTGTTGTTTATATTCTTTATGTCACGTCCTTGCCTTGTCTCGTGTCTCTGTGTGTTTTCCCAACGTGACCTGTGCTCCTCTGTGTCTCCTGTCTCAGTAGTTTTCCACCACGTGTCTCATTTGTAGCTCCGCCCCTTCCCATGGTGTTTCCACTTCTAGTGTGTTTCCTGTTTCTTTAAATAGATCCCCTGTGCCACTTGTCCCTCGTCTGTCTTTGCACTAACCTCTGTTGTTTTGTCTCTCTGTGTTTCTCCGTGTCTCTTAGCCCTAGTCATTGCTCCGTGTTTACCTCAGTTTATCTCTTGTGTATGTTTCTAGTTTCTTGTTTATTTCCACGTTTCTCAGTCCTCTGCTTAGTGTTTAGTTTCTAGTCTATTCCCTGTATATATATATATATATATATATATATATATATATATATATATATATATATATATATATATATATTCCGGCCCTGTTTAGTTTTGTATTTATTCAGTCCCTCGTTTGTTTCTTTTTTTATTTTCTCTCGGTTTGTTTGTTAGTTATTATCTATCTAGTTTTTTTATTTATGTTCTGTGTGGGCATAACTTTTGCTAATATTACTTTTATATTTTTAACACTTACTTTAATCATGCTTAAATTGCAAAGCTTTTACTTATCATTTATCAGTAAGAGCATAGACAGCATAGAGGCTAAAAATTACAACCTACTATGCAGCCTTTTAACACAGCTTTAACCTAAATATCTAAAATGCTACGATGTAGCCTAAAATAGACACTTGCTGCTCATCCAACACTTCTCAGTCTTGACTGTTTGCAATTTCATCAGGATAAGGGAGCGTGGCTGCCAGATTTTGGGAAGTATGCAAATACCAATTAATATTGATACTAATCAATCACCGTTGCACATCATTTTCATGTAATAGAGCTAACGTTACCTCCATCACCTCAAAGTCCTTGTGTTATCCTAAACTTACTAACTTTACCTCCAAAGTCCCTATGCTACCCTAAGGTTACCTGTTTACGTACTAAACTTTCCCGCTCAGTCTGTCTCTCGGTTTCTGTCACAAGCTCTGAATTTCTGCCTGCTGCCCTCCTGGTCTGCTGCCGCTCTCTTCGCCTGTACAGAGGACGCAGAGGCTACAGCAGCGAACATGTCTGTGATTTTTACACATTTTGTAGCAGATACAGTGAGACTCTTCAGTTTCGTCACATGCAACTTCTCCGCAAGCTCTTTCTGCCGCTTCTGTTTCTCCACACTGCCTCTCCTCTAACATATGCACTCAACACTGAACATAGCGGGAGTTCAGTGGAGTTCAGAGGGTTGAGTGGGGCAGCTTTTGCCTTATAATCTCTATATTGAAGATGGGACTGTCGGCCCACCGGGCAAACGCCCGGTACGCCAGATTGCCAGTCCAGCCCTGCCTTCTATCATTTAAGCCTTCATCAAACTGTTTGTTTATCTTATTGTTAAATAAAGCATATAATCTATTGTACTATTATAGGTGCCTGCAATTATTGTGTCTTAGGATTTTGTGTATTAAGTGTCCACTGATGTAGATCCTTGTAAGGGCCAGGTGCTACCGGTGTTCTGTCTGTGGTGAGTTGTGCTACCCATCCAATATATGCTTGTTACCACTAGTGCGCCCGCACAAACCTATTTTTTTTTTTGTTACCCAAAATAATAATAAAAGGAAAAAAATAAATAAATATAAAAATATAAATGTTTTTTTTTTAAAGTTAATCTAAAACTCCTGAATGGCAGCCCTACCACACTTTTACACAGGATGACCGCCTGAAGCTGGTAGCGCACCAGCAGCTTTAGCTTAGCATGCTAGCAGGTGTCAGCTTAGTGCCGCGTTTGGTACTTGGATATATGACCAGCATTTTAAGCTAGAATCGGCTAACCAGCTAAGCTAACGGTAGCTTCAGCCAGTCAGATATTGCTTTAAATTAAGAATAGATGAAAACAAGACTGGAAAACAACTTAAAACAGTGTTAAATGTACTAGTGTGGTAAACAGATGCAGCTGTTAGTGGAAATACATGAGAATTTTTTTACATTTGTATAGAAAGTCCCCCACAATGCCGACTCCGTCTGCCATGTTTTTAAATGTGAGCGCTGGAACTCTGAGCTGGTAAAATGCATCATGGGATCTTACACTGCCTTCTGAATTGGGGTAAAATAAGGATGCTGCCCATGAAGGATCACATGCTATCTACTAAATAGGACAGTACTTTTCTCAGGAGAACGCACATCCTGTCTAAAAATGGCTGTGTTCCATTCCTTCAGAATGGAACACAGCCAATGACTAAGATGTAGCTTAAATGAAATAAGTGAATGGGAGTTTAAAAGGTTTAAGAAAGAATATTTATGTTATCTATGACAACATCCAGGGTCAAAAGTAGATCCAGAGTATGATTACAGTAATGTGTAGGTCCTACTATATTTCGAACAATACAAAATTAGTCTAAAAAAATTTCCATACTGAATATTCTGAATGACTGAAATCTCCTTTATTCTTTACTCAGTTTATCATTACATACTGCTAAATCTGCGATAAAACCAGTTAATTCTTCCAAGAATTCTACATAGGGCCCTGGTGGTCTGTATATATTATTTAAAGAAAATGTGTGCCTTTTTGTAATTAGATTTGTTTGTTCAGGGACAGACGGTCGGTTAAGCCTCTCTGTCTGCGGCCTGCTCCCAGCTCTGGATTGTCAACAGCTTGCCACTCTGCCGACTAACTAAAATACTATGTGCAATGCTGCACAAAAGTATGGCAGCACCCTCCAGAGTGGGGTGGACACCATCCCTACCTGTAAGACCAGGCTTGCCCTGAAACTTTAGCCATCAAAGTTTAGACGAAACTTTAGGTCCTTAAGCTTTAGGCTTGCCCTCAAAGTGTAGCCTATAAAGTCCTCATGATTTTCTGCACACCACTTGGACATCCAGTGAAGAAAGCCTGCTGTAAGCTTCATCACCACAGTAACCCATACACACTTTTTATTGTTTTAACACACAGTACATTTTCTACCAACAGCCTTAACCCTGGGATTCTTTATATTCAGCCTTGACTTAATCTTAGCCCTCTTAAGAGTCTTTGTATGACTGTAAATACATTTTAGATTCTGTCCTTATTCAATCTTGGCTCCCTTTAATATTCTATCTTGAGTCAAACTTGACCCCCTAATGCTAACCATGCAATAGATAACTTTGAAAACACTCTGAAATTACTTTTAATAGAATATGAGTACTATATATATAAGTGTGACTATATACTATGTGTGACACCCTCCCACATCTAAAGTCACGTCAAAAATACAATCTTGCTCACTCTACAGCTCCACCAGATTTTCCTCCTTTTGAACACTCCAAGAGAACCGTGGTTTCCGAGCCATTGCCGGAGCATCATCCATGTCCAGTTCCGCAAACGTTCCCGTGCTTCTCATAGCTCTCCTATTGATTGTTCACATCACTCTTAGCAAGAGCCAAGTCTCAAGACTTACGATAATATTAAACATGGTTAATTTTATCTGAACACCAGGACAAGAAAATCACTGACCTTCAATTCTAAACACTTTACACTGAATGATCAAAATTCAACTTTAGCAAGACTCTCATGAACCTATACACTGGAAAATTGTCTGTGACAGTAAAATCCTTTGAAAATAATTTGGTGTAAGGTTGGCATAAGATTCTGTCTCTCTTAGAATCAACTCCAAATTTGCTGTTCCTACAGTTTCTTGGCCCATTAGCTAGAGACATGCTACATTTTCATTTCATTCAGAAATGCTACTTTTTTTGGTTGTTTTTTTTTACTTAAATATAGTAACCTTTTTTCTGATTCATCTTCCACATAGAGATGCTGTATACATTGGGGCATTTTCTTCACTTTTAGTTGGAATACACATTCTTAGGCTGCCATCTGACTGATGGCACAGCCAGAACCCGTGCAGTAGCACTAGTGCTGAACCTTTGTGCTTAGAAATATGGGTACCACTTTAAAATAAGACTACCTTTATAAAGGGTTTATAAATGGTTTACAATTAGTTTATTAATGGTTACTAATTAGGTTGTAAATGCCTTAAAAATCATTAATAATCAGTTATAACACATAAGTAGAAAGGGCTACAATGACCTGTTGTTTGCCAAATAGTGAACCCACAGCCATCTATACTGTTGCCCTTTCTAATCATGTGTTATAAATGATAATTAATGATTTTTTAAATTGAATTTTAGTCTTATTATAAAGTGGTACCGAAATATGTAATGTGATTAGCTGAGCTTCTTAATAAGAAAACAATAAAGGATTATAATCAACACTGTTAATATTATTTGCTACGGAAAAATCATGTTAATGTCATTCTGAGAAACGTTTCAGCTGTGAAACCAAAGTGTCAGCAAGCCTTTACATTTTTTACAGTATGTACCGGCACCTCAGTGTAGTGTGAGATTTAATCAGAAGACTTTTTCACACACATTTATTTGTGTCATAACCAGTAAGATCTCCACCCCCAGACAAAGTAGCGTCTACTACTCTCTACAGTAAAACCTCATAATAATTATTATTCATTATATTTTAAACAGTTATCCCATTTTATCATGACTCTTTACTCTTTGATTTATTTTTGGCTTCTTCTGTCCTGAATCTATCCCTCCCCTCTTTAGAGTAGACTTTGATTAAATTTCCGTGCATTTTAGACTGTCTTTACTCCATCAGGGCCCCCTGATTCTTTTCTAAAATCCAATTATATTTTAAAATCCCATTTGACCCAGCCTTCAATCAGTCTCTTCTTCTTTAGATCCAGTCTTGACTTGATCTTGGAATTCTTTGCATCTTTACTCAACCTTGGCCCTCTTTAGATTTTTACTTGATGGGCTTCTTTATATTTGACCTTGACCTGATCTTAGCCACTTAAGATTAGATCTTAGATTTCAGATTCTGGGCACTAACTTACACCCTGTAAAAGGTGTATTGTGATGCTCATTGTTATCTTATACCCTGCCAACAGTCTATTCTCAAACCTTGTGCCTCTGTAATTTAAATAGCGATATAGTTATATATATGGGTTCGATCCCGCGTGAGGACCCGGACCGTGGTCCGCTTATTAGTGACCTCTGCTCTATACACTTGCTCCGAAAGGTACGGTTCTTCTTTCTGTATCATGGAAGAAAGTCTATATACTTTGCTGAGGTAAATTTCATACCTTCAGGGAGCCTAAAGGGGCCAACCAGCTCTCTCCCCATGATTCCAGACCAAAACATGACTCCGCCCTCTCCTCACTGATGACGAAGCCTTGTTGGGACATGGTGGCCATCCACCCACCATCCATCCACTACTCCATCCATCTGGACCATCCAGGGTTTCACGACACTCATCAGTAAACAAGACTGTCTGGAAATTAGTCTTCATGTATGTCTGAATTCACTGCAGCTGTTTCTGCGTGTGAGCTCTGGTTAGGGGTGGATGAATAGTAGCTCTATGCACCACAGCGAGTCTTTGAAGGATCTACACCTTGAGGTTCGCGGGACTCCAGAGGCTCCAGCAGCTTCAAATACCTGTTTGCTGGTTTCTTATGGCATTTTAGCAGCTGCTCTCTAAATCCAATGAACTTGCCTGACAGAAACTTGCCTTCCTCATTTTGCCTTTATCTGCACGAACCCGTCTGTGCTCTAAATCAGCCGCAAATCTCTTCACAGTACGATGACCACACTTCAGTTTTCGTGAAATATCTAATGTTTTCATACCTTATCCAAGGCACTGCACTATTTCATGCTTTTTCAGCTGCAGAGAGATCCTTTTTCTTTCCCATATTGCTTAAAACCTGTGGCCTGCTTTATAATGTAGAACAGTGCATTTTAAGTTTTTTTTTATGAAAAAATACTGTTATCATTGGGAGGTTTGTTCAATAATAAAAGTGGATTTATACTGAACAGGTCATAACTTAGAAATTATACTGACTGTCATTTGCATTTACCATTTAGTAAAATCTGAGAAAAATATCACTTGCATAATAATTTATAACACAGTGTTTATAATTTGGGTATGATAAACAGTTTTTCTAAACGGAACATTGTTCGAAAATCAGAAATAATGTTTTTTTTTATGTTTTGTAAATAGGATGAACATGATGCTAAGGACACGTCAGAAAAGGTCCAGGCAGAATGAGACAGGCTCCATATGAACCCATTCATTTAGGCCTGACTCTGGAGCGCCCTTTGGTGGCGCAACAGAAGATATTCTGAAGTGGGCATTCTCCTCCCTATACATTCTATAGTCGATATAAACAGATATAATAACAAAAAAAAAGTGAAAAAAACATTTTCAGTGTGTATTCGGTATTTATTTAAATTATATGACTGTTTTAGCCATCAAAGTGATTATACAGTATGTAAACCTGCAATTAAACCTTTAATAACAAGTAAAAAAGTAAAAAACATTGAATCAACGTTCATCTTTCCACCAGTAATGCATTAAAACAACGTTAATCTCATACATCAGAATTGATTTATTTAGTTTATGAATCTATATGTATGCTTTATATTAAACTTCACTTACATTAAATTTGTATATACTGTTTGTATTTTATTCTAATATTGTATACTGTGGTCTTGCAGAGTATAATTATATTAAATAATAATTATTATATTTAAATAATTATAAATATTAATATTATTATTTGTGGGGAACATCTTTCAACTGAAATCATAAATGTGAGAATCGATTTATAGTTCAAACCAATGCCTATTAGGAATGTTAAATAAACATTGTTTTAGGTTTGTTTTTTCAACATTAACGTTAAATGATTGAATGCAACCAAAAAAATAACGTTTATTCAATGTTCTTTGCTATTAGGGGCATAACAAACGATTTAGTTTTATCATTTATTTTATTGTAACATTAAATATCATGTTTTTAATGTTTTTAATGTTTTTAATGCACTGAAATACAGTTTTAAAATCTGTTCACTAGATACACAAAGCACTCTGAGGTTTCAGCCTCCAGATGCAGATAATGTACACTGTGTTCTGAAGCTTCGAGCAGAGAATGTATAGAGAGGAGAATGCCCACTTCAGAAAGTCTTACGGGTTTATTACACCACCAGAGGGCGCTCCAGAGTCAGTCCTAAGTCCTAAGTCTTATGGAGAAAATCCTATTTTATAAATATTGTTCTTTTTTAAACAGAATTTTATTTAATTTCTTTAATAAATAACATATTAGCAAATTAGCACTGCAGATATAATTTTAATGCTTTTAAAAAACAGTTATAACCCTTTTAAACGAGCTCTGACTGTAACTCCAGTATCAGCTCACCAACCAATCAGATCACAGTAGCAGTAATGCAGCGACTCTACTGTATAAAACCTGTTTACTGTAGAAAAAAATGAAATATAAAGTTTAGATTTCTTTCATTTTAGCAACATATTTTATTCTACTTTCTAAAATTAAAGGAATATCATGGAGAAGAAGTTAGACTCTCTTTAATTTGAGTTTTTATCTGTTTAGCTCCATTCTCCTCCATTTATTGAGGACTCCCTCGACGGGTCCCTCTAGCGATGAGCAGTGATTTTCTGATATTCTGGTGTATTTGGGGGAGTATAAAGGTGTACCAGACATTATAAAACTATCAATATTTGTTTACTATTCTCTTTTCTGCTTCAGAGTTTGGTTAATGTGTGTGTTTACTGTGGTTCTGTGAGGATTTTAAGGTGGTGGAGACAGAACTGATTTATACTGAGCTCCCCCTCCCTGTTTCCCCCGTTATATCAGAAAATCACTGCTCACCGCTAGAGGGAGCCCGCGAGAGAGTCCTCAATGAATGGAGGTGAATGGAGCTAAACAGTTAAAACCTCAAATTAAGTATAGTCTAACTACTTCTCCAGGATATTCCTTTAATTTTTGAAAATATGAAAAGTGTTTTGTTAAAAATGCAAAGAAAGCTTACCTGTATATTTCATTTTTTCTACAGTAAACAGGTTTTATGTAGTAGAGACGCTGCATTACTGCTACTGGGATCCGATTAGTTGGTGAGCTGATTCAAGTCAAGTAGTTTTATTGTCAATACTGCATATGTACAGGACACAGGTATATAACTAAAGCTATAAAAAGCTTTAAAATTATCGCTGTAGTCTTGAAACATTTATTATTGTTCTGTGTTGATGAAAAAAAAAATAGAAAAATGATCAAACATTTATAAACTATGATTTTGCTCCAGTGCTCCATATGAACCCATTCATTTTGGACTGACTCTGGAGCCCCCTCTAGTGGTGCATCAAACCCAGAAGAGATTATGAAGTGGGTGTTCTTCTCTCTATAGATGCTCTGGTTTAATTGCTTTAATAAGGTTTAAAGCTTTAAAATAATGTCTGAGCCGCTGAAATAATTATTATTGTTCTGTGTTGTTGATTATAAAATTATTAAACATTTATAAACTGTGATTTTGCTCAGTTGCTCCATATAAACCCATTAATTTTGGACTGACTCTAGAGCTCCCTCTGGTGCTGTAACACAGTCTGGAGCAGTGTGTTTTTAATGAAAGAGAGTGAAACTGAAAGCTGCTGTAAACGGAGAGCGTTTCAGAAAGAGAGCAGGGCGGATTTCAGAGCTCAGCGCTTTATATTTTACCCGGTAAGTTAAAGATCCGTCGCTTATATGGTTTATATCGAGTTTATATAGAGTTTAAATAGAGTTTATAGAGTTTAAAGAAAGAAAAAAGAAACTCTAATAACTATTAAACAGAGCTGAGCTTCAGTTTCTGTTCCGGATCAGAGTGACTCAAATAAAAAGTGGAAGATTCAGTACTGTAAAATACTTCTGATCCGCTGGAAAACGGTTAAAACTTGAATTTAGAGTTGAATCCAGATGAAATAATGAACTAGCTGTGTGTTTGTGTGCTCTGTGGGCCAGTAGAATCTAGTACTGGTAACTTTACTGTAACTAAAACCAGCTAACAGATAACGATATGATTAAATCAATTTAAACTCCGGCTAAATCTGTGTTCTGGGCTGTTGGGGGCTTATCGTCTAATAATCGAATTAAATACAAGTAGAGAAAATTATTACACTCTTAACGAGATAACACTTTACAATTTGATCTCATTCTCACCGCGTTGTCTGTAGCCTCCTGGTAAATAGACTCAGAGACGAGTCAGACTCACGAAGCCCAACGAATCGACACCTGGTTTTACCGAGAAGAGATTCACTGAATCGGAATCATACAAACTCTACGCAGCAAAACTCTGGAAGTCTCTTTAAAGTCTATTTAAAGCCGCATTTAACTGAAAATGAGCCATAATACATTAAAACTGGCGGTGGATAAAATAATTTGAACAATATTCGAGGCATTTCTCTCACTTTTAGCTGAAAGTTAAAGTGCTCGTACTGAGGGAACCCAAACTGTTAGCTTAGCATAATTTTATCAGTAGTTTCTACCGTTTCAGCTCCAGTTTAAACACAGATATTTCAGGATAGGAATACATATTTAGGGAGATTTACTTTAAGTTTATATGTATATTAGTTTATCAGGGAGTCTAAAATAAATATATGACGTTTTTTTATAATTGTACTGTCTTTTTAGCTTGTTATATGACCAGGCCTGCCTACTCTAATGGAAACATAGCTAATTAGTTTAGTTTTATAGCTCATGTAGTTACAGAGGCCATTCAACCTAGCTAAGCTAAAGCCGGTTAGCTAACAGTTAACTTAAACCAGATATACAACACTAACTTAGCTAGCTAAAGGTTAAACCAGATACAAGAAAGCCGGTTCCCTAGCTAACTAAAGGTTAAACCAGATACAGAAAACATGTCAGCTAGCTAGCTAATGGTTAAACAAGCTATAGATAGCCAGTTAGCTAGCTAACAGTTAAACCAGATACAAGAAATTCGGTTAGCTAGCTAAAGGTTGAACCAGATACGGAAAGCCTGTTAGCTAGCTGCATATTTTATGGAAATTTTGGCATAATCTGAAATTCTGCCATATGTTATTACTAAATTCAAGAAGAAATTAATTACTGCAGCGTAATATTTCATTATATAATAAAATAATTGTATATTGGGTTTTCAGTATGTGTTCTTTTGCTTTATTGATATGGTGTCAGATTTATCTGAAAAGCAAATTTTCACTAAAAAGCACCATTTAAACACCCTTTTCAGTCAGGCACATTGAAAATTTCAATATAGCATGAACTGATGGAGTAATGAGGATAATGTGCTGGGTAAAATGTCAAATATTAATGTAGTTTTTGTACGTTAATTCTGACAATTTAATTTTTAAACAGTTTAAACACTGCACATGAATTCAGTGTCTTCCACACGAATCTCTCTGGCTTATAATGGTTTCTATAAAAAAATTGCTTACCCAATTTAATTCAGTACCAGATCTGTACCCCAAGTGAGGTTTATTCAGGTGAGGTACTGAATTTTTCAGGTGAGGTACTGAATTTTGAACACTGCAGTGTTTTTCTTTTTTATCAGGTTTTGACAGTTTGGTGCTGATACCTGATTCATGTGTTCCAATGTCCTGGTCATGCTTTAAACTGAGAAACTGTATGGAGTAGAGAGTGGCCTGTCCAGCCGGTCTTCTGTGGAAGAACAGTAACATCAGAATGGACCATCAGAACTTCTGCACTGGACAAGGACTCTCTGACTCAGAGTAACTTACTTTATATTAATAATTTAAAGCAGCATTTTCGAGCGTTTGTTCATGTAATAAGGAGAATAATGTCTTTCTGGGCTTGGCACACTGCTAACCAAGTAAATAACATTAGTGAAGTGGGCAGGACATTTGTGTAAAATCCTGTAAAATGACTCTATCACCTTAGTCCATATAGTTCCCATGGTTCTGTATCTGTCAGCATGTAAAATTCATGTGAAATGTGTATAACGACTCAAAGAATATATTACTCTTCTCGGCTGTAGGATGAGCCTAGTAGGAAAAGGCACACTTTTGATAATGAGTGTTCAGTGATGTTAATTTACAGCAATCTCAGATGTATAGTCTAATGTTTAGTTGTGGCATGTTTGGGTTGTAAAATGTTTTTAATGTTAAATCTGTTAGAATTAGATCACAGTGAAATATAACTGATAATGTTATGATGTACTCCTGCTGATTATCAGCAGCCAGATACAGCAGGATTGTGTTGGTTTAACTACAGTACACTGTATAACACTTTTAATACCAACTGAGTGGAAATCCAATTGGTAGTTGTGTGAAATAATTGCCTTGAGATATATTCACTTTAACTGTTTTTGTTTGTTTTTGTTTCCATGTCACATTTTCAGACTGCAGACATACAGAGCAGAACCTCCAGAGCCCAGCTGTGTGTCTATGAAGAGCAACTTCTCAATGATTGAGCCATATAATTTCAGTAATGAAAGAATGGGCGCTGACCTGAGGTGAGTTTACTCAAGCGAGGAGAAGCAGTGAGACCAAAATGTAACAAAGTCCAAATAAACAGAAAAGTAGAGCTTCTGTTGTTCCTGCTGCCAGTAACCTGCGGTTCATATTTTTCATAGCCATGTGTTGCTAATGTGGACAGAAATATACATCTATTGAATGGGCAGACTATCAGGATTACAATGTTCTTAGCCTTGATTCTCTTAAATGTACGACTGTTTTTTAATAAGTTTGTTTCCTACCTCAGTTAATATAAAATAGGTCGCTTAGATGTCTGTTTAGAAACACACCTCTTTTTAACCTAAAACTATGCCCAGTCAAAAGCACAGCGGGTGATCAGACAGCTTCCAGAGACCCACAGTGTGAGACACTTAATCATATCCTGCTATTAAGTGTAGATAAAATTAATTCAGTTTTTGGATCAGACGTAAATAGGTGTCTATTTCCGCCCCTAACATCTACAGTTAAAAACCTGTGACATTTTTCTACATTTGTTTTAATGTTTTATTTCTCCACATTCTCACATTTCCAGACTGCAGACATACAAAGCAGAACCTCCAGAGCCCAGCTGTGTGTCTATGAAGAGCAACTTCTCGATGATTGAACCCTATAATTTCAGTAATGAAAGAATGGATGCTGACCTGAGGTGAGAAACACACACAGTATTGTAGTGAGTTTCTGCAGGGCGTTTTTCAGGAAGTGTCCTATTGAATGTTGTCCACTTTTTACATTGGGTGCACTGCAATATTGTACACATGCTGCTTGGGCTGCACAAAATACTGTTTCAGCATCGCAATGTATGCCATCGCAATAATCACATCCCAGGATGTGCTGCATTACGCTGAGAAACTATATTATTGCCTGACACAAAAGAAGATTTTGCAGAATGTACTGAATATTTGGCCACCAAAATTATTTGGATCAAAATGCCAAAAAAAGGATAAAAAATTTGAAGACCAAATAGTATATACCAAACAATGTTTAATTTATTAAATTATATTATGCTTTGTTGCTTTGTCTGCTGAGTTATAAGAAATAATCAGAGGTTAGTAATTTTTTTTTCAAATTGTAGTTTTGTAATTGTATTTACAAATCAACGCAAAATACATACATGCTATTTAATTTACTTTTAAATAAAATTAACTAAAACCCTTGAAAAAGCTTTTCTGTATTTTTTGCCATTTCATTACATCCATAGAAAGCTGTTTTTTCATGAAAAAACTGATTATATCTATCCAATATAATTTAATTTACTTCTTTGTATCATGGCATGTTGGAATTTTTTTACTTCTTGAGAAATCTGCAAAAAAAAAATCTATGTTTGTTTCATACCACAAATGTCACCTTTATAGTAAAAGTATATTTTAACTCTGCTTTCATTCAGTCACAATAAGAAATACAGATCTCTATGGTGAATGGTGTGGTGAAATATATGAAATGTATTCTAACATTACACACATGATCAGTCTCTTAATTTTGCTTTTTTACTTTTAAACTGGACTGAAAATCTTATGTGAATTTTTAGAACAAACTCTGTAAACCTGTTTGTAATTGTGTCAGATGTTAAATGTGGTTATCTGCCATTATGTCTTCAGTTAAGACAGCTGTTCTTATTTCATTTTGATATTTTGTTTCTTCACATCACATTTCCAGACTGAAGAAATTCAGTGCAGAACCTCCAGAGCCCAGCTGTGTGTCTATGAAGAGCAACTTCTCGATGATTGAGCCCTATAATTTCAGTGATGAAAGAATCAGTTCTGACCTGAGGTGAGAGGCAGAGAGACCAAAATGTAACAAGGTGTAGAATAAACAGTAAAGTAGAGCTTCTGGTGTTCCTGCTGTTAGTAACCTACTGTGTGCTTGGTGAAAGGTGACTGATAGGATGAATTATGGTCAGAGTGCTTTAGCCTGGGTCTTAACCTTTTTTTATTTCTTGACCCGCCAGCGGGATCCTCTATCAATTATTTATGTAATTATCTGACAGTTCATTTTCAGCTTGAGTATAAGGCCTCAAGATTTGTGTGTGCAATTTCAGGGGAAAATTGGCAAAAATTGTTGGCATATTTTAATAACAAGACATATCAGAGAACATCATTCTGGTTCTGACATGATTACTCTGGAGAAGTGAGGAGGCAGGAGGAGAGCTGAATGAAAAATTGAGCAATTTACCTAAAACCTTATTGAGATTACACATGAGTACATAAGTGTAGAATCCACTGAATATATTATAATATAAACTGTATTTTTAAATTTTGTCTTTACTGGCTTTTATTACTAATAGTGTTGCTTTTTGTTTTCACTTTACTTTAATTATTTACAGAATTGTTATTATTATAATGCATACACATTTTAATTTCAAATGCAAATCTTGTGGCGTTAATCTGGCTTGTTTTTACTTTTGTTAACTTTTTATTACTAGAGAGTGACATTTCCATTACTATTTCATTGGTCCAGAGGTAATTACAGCAAAAATTAAGACTAAAACTAAAAATGTCTAGTTGAAAATTGGATTTTTTTCTCTTTGAGTCTTTTTTGCACAGCGACATTTCAGGTCATATGGGTATTGAACTGTTTTTACTTGTTTCCTTGAGCAATTTCAAAAGGGCATTTGCTGTTGTTCTTTAACTTTTTTGGATCTCAGAGGAAAAACAAAAAATCTCCTTCCTGAAAGGTGTGATTGCCATGTGGCCCCATGGTGTTTAAACTTATATTATTAAATAAATAATTTTGGTGCTTTACAGTGTTTGGAAATTACCCCCCAGTGATATCATATTTAGTTTCTGATGTTTTGACTGATTTGATTTTTTTCTAGAAGTCAAATTTAAAACAAATTGGCTTTTATGGTATGCCTTAAAATACTGCTTAAAAATTATTTCATCCTAACTGTATGTAAACTTATGCCTTTATACTATAACAGTATAATTTATATTATATATTAACGTTAGTCTAATTAATGTTAGGTATCTGACTCTCACACTATTTTTACTCATTCTCTCCCTCTCTCTCTAGCTGTGAAAGGGATGTGCGATTTCAGGATCAGTGCAGGTGTGGAGTGTGTGAGCAGATTCAGACAGATCCAGTCTCTATCACCTGTGGACACACGTTCTGTAGGCAGTGCATTAACAGCTACTGGGACCAGTCTGCTCCATCAGGAGACTTTGCTTGTCCCCGGTGCAAAAAGAGATCTAAAACACGTCCAGTTCTGTATCCACTTATGCAGGAAACCATGAAGCAGCATTACTGCCCACCAGTGAATGATGTCTTACCCACAGTCTTAGAGAAACACAGAATCAGTATGAAGAACAGGTACGAGAGCTTATTTGAGGGATTCAAAACACAGGAGAATAAAATTCTGCTGAACAGGATTTACACTCAGCTCTACATCATAGAGGGAGAGAGTGAAGGAGTGAATGAAGAACATGAAGTTCTACAGATGGAGAAAGAACTCTGGAAACAGCTGCAAGAAATACCCATTAACTGTTTAGATATATTTAAACCAGTTGAGGGAACTTTAGGTGGAATGAGAGCAGAGAACATTAGAGCTTGGATGGCTGAAGAAAGAAAAGGAGATGAAGGTAAAGAAGTGCAGAAAATCAGAACTGTGCTGACTAAAGGCATTGCTGGCATTGGAAAAACTGTGTCTGTGCAGAAGTTCATTCTGGACTGGGCTGAAGGAAAAGCCAATCAGGACGTAGATTTCATGTTTGTGCTTCCATTCCGAGAGCTGAACCTGATTAAAGGTGATCAGTACAGTCTTCATAAACTTCTGTGTGACTTCCACCCAGAGATCAAAGACCTTCATCCGAAGATCTGTGACCAGTACAAAGCCGTGTTCATCTTTGATGGTCTGGATGAAAGCAGAATTCCACTGAACTTCTCAGACTGTGAGAAAGTATCTGATATTACGATGAAATCATCAGTGGATGTGTTGATGACAAACCTCATCAAAGGAGAACTGCTTCCCTCCGCTCTCATCTGGATCACTTCCCGACCAGCAGCAGCCAATCAGATCCCAGCTCAGTTCATCAGCCGTGTGACAGAAATCCAGGGATTTAACGACTCCCAGAAGGAGGAGTACTTCAGGAAGAGAATCAGTGACCAAGAACAAGCCAGCAGCATCATCTCACACATCAGGACGATACGGAGCCTCCACATCATGTGCCACATTCCAGTCTTCTGCTGGATCTCAGCCACTGTGCTTCAGAGAATCATGAAACAAGGTAATACAGAAATCCCTAAAACACTGACTGAGATGTACTCCCACTTCCTGTGCACTCAGACACTCATGAATAGTGAGAAGTACGAGGGAAAAGACCAGAGAGATCTGATGGAACTGCTGGAGTCCAACAGAAAGATGCTTCTGAAACTGTCTGCTCTGGCTTTCAGACAGCTGATGAAGGGCAATGTGATGTTCTATGAAGAGGACCTGAGAGAGTGCGGCATTGATGTCACCGAGGCCTCTGTGTACTCTGGCATTTGCACCGAGATCTTTAGGGAGGAGTGTGTGCTTTACCAGAGGAAGGTCTACTGCTTTGTTCATCTGAGCTTTCAGGAGTTCCTGGCTGCTCTCTATGTGTTTCACTGCTATGTGAGCAAGAACCTGGAGGAACTGCAGTTTTTGAAGCCTAGGGGTGGTAAGTGGTCAGACAGTGTTCTGTTGGAAGAGCTGCTGAGAGGAGCTGTGCGTAAAGCTGTTAAGAGTGAGAATGGACACTTGGATCTGTTTCTCCGTTTCCTGCTGGGAATCTCACTGAAATCCAGTCAGCAGCTCCTACAAAACCTTCTGACACAAACAGTGAGCAGCTCAGAGAGCATCAAAAAAACAGTCCAGTACATCAAACGCATCATCCAATCAGAAGATCTTCCTTCTGAGAGATTCATCAACCTGTTCCTCTGTCTGACTGAAATGAAAGTCCAGTCTTTCTCCAAAGACATTCAGTCAAAAAAGAAGCTCTCCACCGGAGAGTGTTTAGCACTAGCCCACTTGATCCTGATCTCAGAGGAGGTGCTGGACGAGTTCAACCTGAAGAATTACTCAACAACTGAGAAGGGCTACAGGAGACTGATCCCAGCTGTGAGGAACTGCAGGAAGGCTGTGTGAGTGTTTAATCTACATTAATGTCTTTTATACTTTACAGACATGCCTTACATTATGGGGGAGACACTGGCTGACAAATCCATAACAGAATATGAACAGTTAGTAATTTAGAGTGTACCTACAGTGCTTTGGAAATGTTTTAAAGTGATTTTTTTTGTAGATCTTAAACATTTTTTATATAATTTTGTACAAAGGAAAAATATTATTTAATTTATTTAAGAAGAATTTTATCATGAAATTTAACATGAAAATCACTTGCGAAGAATAAATTGGCCCAATATGATAGTTAACTAGAAATTAACTATTTATAGGTATATGTTTGATATAGATATATATATATATATATATATATATATATATATATATATATATACTCAATATATATATTATTATTATTATATTTTTAATTATCTTTAGCAGCAGTAACACTGCAACCAGCATTTCTGATAAGTTTACTGTAAGTCTTTACACTCTTCTGGAGCAATCTATTGGATTAAGGTCTAAAATATTTTATTTTTCTGTAAATTTTCACTACTTTAGTCCCTGCCCTTTTCCCTAGTTTAACGTGTTCCTCTCATTTTTGAGCACTTTTAAAGTTGATGCGAAGTTTCTGACATAATGCAGTCTATCATAGTTCATAATGTGAATTAAAAATTCTTTGTGTTTTAATTGTTTTTTTTGTCTTGTAGATTATCTGGATGTAAACTCACCCTGAACTCCTATGAAACTCTGTGCTCTGCTCTGAAATCAGTAAACTCACCACTGAAAGAACTGGATCTCAGTAAGACTGAGCTCCAGGATTCTGGAGTGGAGCTAATCTCTGATGGGCTGAAGAGTGTAAACTGTAACCTGGAGATACTCAGGTGAGCCTTCTGTCAGTACCATTTACCCATCCTGCACTGAAGCACCGTCATATTTTAAAATAATACTCGAGCTCTCAGCAGAGCCCTGGTGTGTATTGTACATCAAATGTAAACATGAAGCTGTAAACAGGGCAGTGGTGTGTTGTGGTTACATTCATGACACAGATGATTGTTATATCTCTTATATATTCAGCCTTATTTCCTGCCCTTTTTTCCTGATCCATTTTCTAAGCACTTTTAAAACCAATCAGAGATGGAGTTTTTGAAATCATGTGATGTCTTGATATTGGAGTGTGAATACTGTATTCCCTGTATGTTAATAGTTTTTTCTTTGTCTTGTAGACTATCTGGTTGTAAAATTACCATGAATTCCTATGAAACTCTCTGCTCTACTCTGAAATTTATAAAATCAGCAGTGAAGGAACTGGACCTCAGTAACACTGAGCTGCAGGATTCAGGAGTGAAGCTAATCTCTGATGGACTGAAGAAATCAAACTGTAAAGGGAAGATACCTGGGTAAGCTTTCTGTTAGGTGATTTCTGAATGGAAAAATCAGTAAAATTTACCTATCCTGCATCAGTGTCACCTGTCACAAAAAAACAGAGCAGAGCCCTGGAGTGTATTATACACTGTATACACACTTATAAAGTACTGTGAAAAAAGTATTTGCTCTACAAATTTCTTTTGTTTTTGCTTTTTTTAATCATACTTACATTTTTCAGATTAACAAACATGAGTAAATATAAAAAGCAGTTTATAAAGGATAATTTCATTTGTTATAGGGAAAATCTTTTCAAACCAATCTAACCCTATGTAAAAAAGTATTTGCCCCTAAACTTAAATACTTGGTAATGCCACCCTAAGCAGCAAGAAATCTGTAAGCAGTCAAGTACTTTTCTAATCTTGCGAGATTAAATGTGACGATATTTCTCGTCAAGCTTAAACCTGTCTCGCGGGAAGAAAAAAAATAGTTTAGTGTGGACTTTTTAAGAGGGATCTGGCAACACAGTAGCGATACAGCGGGCAGCTGAGCGGTGAGAGCAGCTCTCAGCAGAAGAGGAAAATTCGGGTATTTGAAAAGACCAATCACGTGTGGGGTAAGATCACCAAATGCTCTCTTCAGTCAATCAGATCTGTGCAGACGCGGTAATGAATAAATAAATAAATAAACACACCGCTCCTCACGCGGGATCGAACCCGTGTTGTCAGGGTTGCGGTCGTGAAAAACGTCTTTATAAGGAGATAGGGAGCCCGAGAACGGGCGGAAAAACGAGAACTGGACCATACTGAATTCTAATTAAATAACGTATCGTAGGCAGTTGTACGTACCCTTAGTTCTGTACTGTATTTTAAAAAGAAATTGTCTCTGTTTGCACTTCAAGCATAGTCTTGACTAGTATGGTTTTGCATAGTTAAATTACAAGGGATTTAGGAGAAAAAACACAAACTATAGGCTTAATATGACTGGTTGTGGTTTGCACTTATTGTTTGCTCTATATAAGACCTAGAAAAGTTTAATTGTTATTTTTTAATCTTATTTTTATGTCTATTTCCTATAAAATCAATGTGTGAGAGAAACCAGTCTGTTAAATTTGCGTTATATGATTTTGTCAAATAAAACTCTAGTTTTCAAGCCATTTTTCATTTTTGACATTTTCTTTAAAATTTTATTTTGAAATCTCGTCTCGTTCTCGTGAACCCAATATCGTGTCTCGTCTTGTCTCGTGATATTAGTGTCTCGTCACACCCCTACTGGGAACTTTAAAATTAAATAAAGTATATAACTATTAATATAAAAAAAATTCTTTAGACATGACTGGAATTGTTGTATATTTCTAAAGTGGTCAGTGAAGAGACATTCGGTCACCAGTCGTTCCTAAAACAGAAGAAAGAATAGTCTATAAGACCGTCAATGTAGGAAGATCACAGCTTTATTAGATGTTTTTTCTAGACTGGCCATACAGCTCCACGGTTCACTCCTGACTGCACCCGACTCCACCACTATAACGCTCAAGTGGTATGGTTTAATTAGCACAATCAAGTGAGTAAGAAACTTACGTAATCTATATAATTACATGCTCAATGATTAATAATGTAACCAATTCACAAAGTAAATGAGAGTTTTTAGGCGTTCCAGTTGTGCTGTGCACACACCCCTGCTAGTTACACACAAGTGCACAAACCCAAATTTGTGTCAACAATAAACAGAATACAAAATAAAATACATTTCAGTAAATGAGATGCTGACAAACCTTAATAGCGTGACTGTGCAGGTTAGTTTCCTCTGCTGAGATGTGCAGAAGCGCTGCACCATTTAAATAGCACTCCAGCATGTCAGAGCGCACCTGGCTCTTAAAGGTTACATTAATTTCAGTAACAACTTAAGTTTTATATAGGGATTGTCTTAAGAGAAATCATTATTAACCTTAATTTCTTAAGTGTTGCTTAACATTCTGTAACATTCTGTTTCCTTAGAACTATTTAAGATATATAAAACCTCACCCCAACACTGGAAAAACAGAATATGGCTTAGTTTTTAAATTAATAAGTTATACAGTCTACATTTTTAAAAATTTTCTGCTAACAGTTCAGAGCCATTAATAAACAGAAAGTAGGAGTAAACATTACTGTTTATACATGCACAGTTACAGCAGAATGAAAGGGAGAGTGAGTGAGAGAGAGATTAGCATTGAGAGGGTGCTGCCTCTCGCATAGGGGGAGTTTAGGTAATTATTTTCTGAGAGAAGTATTGAGTAAAAGTATTGAGTAAAAGTAATTTGTCAGTGGAGTCTGAAAAGTTGAAACAAGACTGATAAGTTAGCAACACTGGTTATTGAACAGTGTTGTTCATTGAAACTTTGTCGTGGTTATTGATGTGCCATGTCAAAGTGCACCAAGAATGGTTTTGATGATAGCAGTTTGTCTAAATTTGTTGTGATCCAAGTAGGACTGAACAATAAATCAGTATCAGTATACATAGAATGTGTTTATTACCGATGATAGTCATACGATTTTTACTGCCAAGTAATTATTTGAGCAAATTCAACAGACTAATGCTCATCAGTACTGTAACTGCCTTGTTACTTGGACCCATGCTTCCCTCATATCTGGCCACCCTGGGAAGTCAAGTACTCTACACCTGCCACACATTGCTGGGGGGGGGGTACTGTCAGCCTACCTACTTGGGAACTTCTCACTCAAGACTCTAATTCTCTGCATGCACTCTCAGTGGAACTCTCTAACACTAATCACATGACGCTACGCTGTACCTGCTCTCCTGAATACTAATTACTGTTTCTTGTGTATATATACCACCCAGTAGTTGCAGAATATTGAATCTCTTGTTTTGTTTCTCGTTACTGATCTGTGTTTTTTTCCTTAACAATTGTGGTGGAAATTGTGACCGAAAAATAAGTTGCAGAGTCTCTGAGTCTGGATCAAAATGAGTAACAAGGTTTATTGAGAAGACAATGTGTAGTACAGAAATCTCCTAACTACAACAGTGCCTCAGTGTCTCTTATACTCCCAACCCTTTGCTTCCTGACTACTTAATATGGGTATACGTGCCACCAGTGTGACATGTTGACTTCTTCTGACAGGTGGTCAGAGCTATATGACAACTTCTTCTTCAGCATATCAGGCCAGTTCTCAAGACTGTGGTTTTCTGTACCCTGAGGGAGAAATGACCCTGGGCTCCAGATAACAGATAGAACAGTGACGCGCATTCCTCAGAACACACACACTGCTCATGAGATTACATTATCATTGTATGGAACAAAAATAAATTACTAATAACCGTCACTGATTAAGAATCATTTCAATGAACACATTCCATCACACTATCCATTTTGTTTTGCACATTGTATTGATTGCTTGTTACTAACCTATTTTTTTTATTCTTTCTCGCCTTAGCCTACCCTCTAATACTTTTTTATTCTGTGTATGATCCTGGATTGTCCGATCACTCTCTGATATGTTGTTCATTTATGCTGCAATTTGGTTGCTGACCCTGCCTGCTTTTCACTACCATGTTTTGCTAAACCCCCTTTAAAAAATATTATATTGTTCATCTGCATTTGTCTGGCCTGTGTGACACATGTGAATTGTCACATCTCCTGTAATTTTTTTGTATTTTCTTTTGTGAATTAAGGTGAATTAAACTATCAAAACCTTCTGCACTGTACAGGTGTACACTATTTACAGCATTTACAGGTTTTCTGTTTTTTTTAGTTCTGAAATGAAAATTGGATAATCAAAATGTACACGGTCCAGAGTGATACTGCTTTACTGTTTTCTCCTGGTCCTTTTTTTACATTCATTATTTCCTGCCCCCTTTCCGTGGTCTAAAATGTCCCTTCGATTTTGAGCACATTTTAAAGTTGGAGTGAATTTTTTAGAAATTATGCAATGTCCCCATAATTCCTAAAAACTGAGAGTGAATTTGTCATTGTGTGTTTTGTTTTTCTTTATCTTGTAGATTACCTTATAAACTCATCCTGAACTCCTGTGAAACTCTCTGTACTGCTCTGAAATCAGTAAACTCACCACTAAAAGAACTGGATCTCAGTAACACTGAGCTGCAGGAGTCAGAAGTGGAGCTAATCTCTGATGGGCTGAAGAGTTCAAACTGTAAACTGGAGATACTCAGGTGAGATTTCTGTCAGGTGATTTTTGAAGTGAAACATAAAGTACAGTTTAGAATAATGCTCAGGCTCTCCGCAGAGCACGTGGGTGTACTATAAGTTAAATATACATATGAATATAAAATATTGTGGCGTGGAAGAGGAAGGAGGACTCGTGAGACTCATTGCAAGTACTCAACAGCTCTTTATTTAACCGGCTTGCCACTCACTTACAGCCTTTAACAAGGCTAGGAGAGCGAAACCCAACTGCTAACACAGCTCAAACAGCCCTGAGGCCACCAACCCAGCTATCCAACACGAAGATGGTAGGTCCCCTTAACCCACCCAAAACATGCCCCCATAATGCCCCACTGGCCCCGGATTAACATAACCCGCCCCCACAGGCACACTAACAGCTGGCACACACACACACAGACGCCACATAGCCCCCCCCTAAGGGTCAGCCGTCCCGGCGACCCCACAAACCCAACAATAAACCCCATGAACAACAAAACATGTTTTTTTTTTTTTTTTTTTCACAATTATTCACACACAAAGTCCCGAAGGCGGGCGGGCGGCCTCCTCACCCGCGGCAGCCTGGAGGGGCCGGGCAAAGCGCCACCCGCCAGTGGTTCCACAGAGTCAGAGTACTGGTCAGGCTCAGGAGCAGGGCCGGCAGGTTCCGCACCGCCGTCCCCAGTGTCCAGCAGTCTCGGCCTATATGGGGCCAGCCTGTCCCGGTGCACAATCATCCTGCGCCTGCCCCACCGGATCCTGTACACCACCTCCCCAAGCCTGGACAGCACCGAGCACGGACCCACCCATGCCGACTGAAGCTTCGGGCACAGACCCTTTTTACGCTGAGGGTTGTACAGCCAAACCCTCGCCCCCACAGATAAAGGCTCCCCAGATACGCGCGTTTCTGCTTCCGTCCGGCAGCAGACTGGTTCGAGCACGTGAGCCCGTGCGCTAAATCCAGTGAGGACAGGAGACGCGAAACGAAAGTGGGCGCGTCCGTAGCGTGCTCGCCCCCATCAGGAGGCGCCCCGAAAGCCAGAGCCACCGGCGTCCTCAGCTCGCGACCAAACATAAGCAGAGCCGGCGTGAATCCAGTCGTCTCCTGCACGGCCGAGCAGCAGGCCAGCAGCACGACCGGTAGATGTACGTCCCAGTCACGCTGGCCTTTGCTCGACACCATGGCCAACTGCGCTGCCAGCGTGCGATTGAAACGCTCCACCAGCCCGTCACTCTGCGGATGAAGGGGCGTCGTCCTGGTTTTATGAATGCCCAAGATGCGGCAGACCTCCGCCATGACCTCCAACTCGAAGTTCCTCCCCTGGTCGCTATGCAGCTCCTCCGGAACCCCGAATCTGCAGAAGAACTCCCGCACCAGGACATCCGCGGTAGTGACCGCCCCCTGGTCCGGCACCGCGTAGGCCTCCGGCCACTTTGTAAAATAGTCCATCGCCACTAAGACGTAGCGGTTCCCAGAGTCCGTCACCGGGAAGGGGCCCAACACATCCACGGCCACCCGCTCCATCGGGCCGCCGCACTGATAGGGGTGAAGTGGGGCCTTTCTTGGCGGCGCACACATCACAGCAGTGCACAAAGAGCTCCACATCAGCCCTGCACCCAGGCCAATAGAAACGTTGTCTCAGGCGCTTCAGGGTTTTGGTAACGCCAAAGTGCCCAGCCCCAGGCGACCCATGGACTCCCCGTAGGACCGAATCCCTAAGCGCCCGCGGTAGCCCATTCGCCGGATCCTCCCAGGTATGACACAGCACGCCATCGGATAAGCTAAAGCTAGCCCAGTTGGAGCGCAGCGCTTTAGCGACCGGACCCAACGGCACCACCTCCTCCCACGACGGCGTGACATTCGCCTCGAGCGCGTGTACGGCCCACATTAAGTCGCGATCCGCCCGTTGCGCATCTCGGATCTGTTCCACGGACACCTGGGCCACCACTACACCGCCGGTCACATCCGCTGAGACTGCAGCGCAATGAGCAGTCTCAGCGGATTTCTCCTCCGCACGAGCGCAATGCTTACAGTCCATGGCCACACACGGCCGGCGCGACAAAGCGTCCGCGTTACCATGGCTACGGCCCGGTCGGTGCACAACCTCGAAGCTAAACTCCTGGAGTCTAGATATCCAGCGCGCGAGCTGGCCCTCGGGCTCGCGGAAACGCATGAGCCACTGAAGTGAGGCGTGGTCGGTGCGCAGCAGAAACGGGACCCCATACACATACGGTCGGAAATGCTTAAGGCCCTCGACCACCGCGAGTAGCTCCCGGCGCGTCACGCAATAGTTACGCTCCGCCTTGTCTAGGCGGCGACTATAGTATGCTATTACGCGCTCTGAGCCATCCTGAACCTGTGATAGAACTGCTCCGAGGCCACGGTCGCTCGCATCAGTATCCACAACGAAACTCTCCGACATATTCGGATACGCCAGAACCGGGGCATTGCATAGACGGCTTTTTAGCTCCTCGAACGCTCGCTCCGCCTCGTCAGACCAACGGAATGTCACACCCGGTCTAGTTAAATTGTGAAGCGGCGCCGCCACGTCCGCGAACCCCCTGATAAACCGCCTGTAATACGACGCGAGCCCCACAAAACTACGAACCATTTTCGCGTTACGTGGGACAGGCCAGTCACGGACAGCCTCCGTCTTTTTAGGGTCGGTTTCCACACCAGCACCGCTCACTACATGGCCCAGAAAATTCACGCGCTGCCTCAGCAAGTTACACTTCGCCGGGTTGAGCTTCAGGTTAGCCGCCTGAATCGCGCCGAGCACCACCTCGAGGTGAGAGAGCGCGGAGTCGAAGTCGGTCCCGTGCGCCATGACGTCATCCAGGTAAACAACGCAGCACGAACGCGGGATCCCGCTTAACACGCGCTCCATAAGACGCTCGAAAGTAGCCGGCGAGTTACACAACCCAAACGGGAGCACCGTGAAATGCCATAGAGCCAAGCCGAGCGAGAAAGCGGTTTTCTCCCTATCCCCTTCAGCTAGGGGCACCTGCCAATACCCGCTCCTCAAATCTAGCGAGCTGAACCAGGCTGAGCCCGATAGCTGATCCAGCGTATCGTCGATCCTGGGAAGCGGATAAGAGTCGAGCTTCGTGACGGCGTTAAGTCGGCGGTAATCAACGCAAAAACGCCAGTTCCCGTCCTTCTTTTTTTGCAAGGACCACCGGGGCCGACCACGGGCTGCTCGAAGGCTCAATAACGCCTGCACTCGCCATATCACGGACTAACTGCTCAGCCGCCACGCGTTTCGCTAATGCCAGACGGTGCGGTCTCAGCCTGATGGGCTGGGCGTCACCTGTGTTTATAGAATGAAACGCGAGGCTAGTCCTAGTACACTCGCGCTCAGACACAGCGAAGCTAGCACGAAAACGCTCAATCAGGCCGCGTAAGCGCAGTTGTTGGGGCTCTGATAAGCCCACACAACTGTGCTCCAGCATCTCTTCAATCGGATCGCTAATTAACCCCACATCTAATGGACCCTCGAACATAACGTGCACCGAATCACACGCATCCCCCCCCAACGGCTCACTTACCCCGCACTCGTCATGTTCCTCTACGGGGAGTCCAGTCACCAGAACCGAGCCCCGTGCACAATCAATGACGGCTCCAACGCGTGCGAGCAGGTCCTTGCCCAGAATGCACGGATCGTTGATGTGCCCAACCCAGAACTCCTGCTGAAAGGGGCCCTTGCCAACATCAACAGTCAGCTCCGTTAATCCCAGGAGAGCGATAGGATCTCCGGTGGCCGAAGAGAGAGCGATGCGCCGGCTGCAGTCCACCCCAAACTCGCCTGCCACATCCCTCGCGAGCTCAGGCTTTATCAGCGAGACTGACGAGCCCGTGTCCACCAGCGCGTCCACCATCACTCCATTCAGCGTGCACTTCAGAAAATAGCCGCCGGGTCCGACAGCTCCGTGATCAGGTTCCGAGGGTAAGCCTAGAATCCCGGCTCCGCCTCCATCTCGGTGGATCATGGGCTCCGGGCGACGCCCCCCACGGTTCCGGATGGCAGGACAGGATGAGTTCGGTCCGCTCAGCCACCTCCACCGCGGCCTCCAGGGTCTGTGGGTCGGCCAGTCTCACATGTTTGCGCAGCTCGCCTGGCTCTAGAGCGCGCAGGAAATTATCCAGCGCGAGACTTCTCTGAGCCCCTCGCGGAAATGCCGGATACGCTTGGCGGGTTAGCAGAACCATCTCAGACGCCAGCACGCCCAAAGTCTCTCCCCGCTGCCGGCGCCGGTCCGCCACTAGCATTTTGGCGGCCGCCTCGGAAGGTTGACGGCTGAAACGGGTTCTCAGCGCCCGCGTCAAGTCAGACAGCTCGCAGCAGCACTCCGCGGGGAGCTCGATCAGCACTCTCAGTGCGTCTCCCTGCAGCGCCAGACAGAGGTTGGCCGCCGTCTCAGCATCCGTCCAGCCCCCACGGCCCGCCACGATCTCCAGCTGGGCTTCGAAAGCCGTCCAGTCAGCGCTTCCGTCATAGAAGGACAGGCGGGGATGAGCCGTCAAGCTCGCCGTCAGCGCGCCGTCCACTCTGGGAGCCGGCGCCACCGATTCCACGCCATGCGCCGTCCTCGCGCCATCCGTTCCGCGGGCTCGACCTTCGGACAGCCTGCTGGTGCCGTCAGGTCTGGGCCCACTCCGCTGGTGAGTCTTGCCCCTCGTCCGCTGGTCCGCCGATAACCTCTTCAGCCATTCGATTTCCCCTGCCAGCATCTCCATATCATCCAGCAGGGCCACTTCTGACACCAAATGTGGCGTGGAAGAGGAAGGAGGACTCGTGAGACTCATTGCAAGTACTCAACAGCTCTTTATTTAACCGGCTTGCCACTCACTTACAGCCTTTAACAAGGCTAGGAGAGCGAAACCCAACTGCTAACACAGCTCAAACAGCCCTGAGGCCACCAACCCAGCTATCCAACACGAAGATGGTAGGTCCCCTTAACCCACCCAAAACATGCCATCATAATGCCCCACTGGCCCCGGATTAACATAACCCGCCCCCACAGGCACACTAACAGCTGGCACACATAAACACACACACACAGACGCCACAATATCATGGCATTGTATTATTGATTGATTGCTAATTGCATCTCTGCCTATAGCACAGTTGAATCTGTGAACTATGGAATCACTTGGAACTGTAAACCAAAATAAATAAATTGTATATATAAGTTAAAAAAAATTCTTGTATGTTTTAATTTAACCAAAATATACATGACCCAGAATAATACTGCTTTGCTAATTTCTCTTTGTGCTTTTTTTCTACATTACATGCAATGTCTCCATAATTCCTGATATCTATGAGTGTAAATTGGATGTTCTCTGTTTTTATAGTTTTTTTTCTGTCTTGCAGATTATCTGGATGTAAACTCACTCTGAACTCCTATGAAACTTTGTGTACTGCTCTGAAATCAGTAAACTCACCACTGAAAGAACTGGATCTCAGTAAGACTGAACTGCAGGAGTCAGAAGTGGAGCTAATCTCTGATGGGCTGAAGAGTTCAAACTGTAAACTGGAGATACTCAGGTGAGATTTCTGTCAGGTGATTTTTGAAGTGAAACATAAAGTACAGTTTAGAATAATGCTTGGGCTCTCCGCAGAGCATGTGGGTGTACTATACATTAAATATACATATGAATATAAAATATCATGGCATTGTATTATTGATTGATTGCTAATTGCATCTCTGCCTATAGCACAGTTGAATCTGTGAACTATGGAATCACTTGGAACTATAAACCAAAATAAATAAATTGTATATATAAGTTAATAAAAATTCTTGTACGTTTTAATTTAACCAAAATATACATGACCCAGAATAATACTGCTTTGCTAATTTCTCTTTGTGCTTTTTTTCTACATTACATGCAATGTCTCCATAATTCCTGATATCTATGAGTGTAAATTGGATGTTCTCTGTTTTTATAGTTTTTTTTCTGTCTTGTAGATTATCTGGATGTAAACTCACTCTGAACTCCTATGAAACTCTCTGCACTGCTCTGAAATCAGTAAACTCACCACTGAAAGAACTGGATCTCAGTAATACTGAGCTGCAGGAGTCAGAAGTGGAGCTAATCTCTGATGGGCTGAAGAGTTCAAACTGTAAACTGGAGATACTCAGGTGAGATTTCTGTCAGGTGATTTCTGAATTGAAATATCAGTGTTATTTACCCATCCTGGATTGAAGAAGCGTCTTGATTTTAAATAATTTTCTTTACAAAAATGAATAATTTTGTCAGATTTCCTCAAATAGTCTAGCAACAGTGTCCCTACTGTTCAGTTCAGAAGTGAAATAACATTTCATTCATAATGAAATATGAATTGAATATTATAACTTACTCTCTCTCTTACCTCTTCCTACTCTCATCCTTCTGCCACACACACCCACACACAGAGGTCCTGCTCCAGTAAGGCCTTTGTTTCCTCCTCTACATGTTGAATGCTTTGTGGTAGTTGTTGTTCATTTCCTCCATTATAGCTCCTGGGTCAGAGCTTTCTGTTTGCTGAAATGTGGAAAATTGTGGACACAGTGTTTAGATTTTACCAATACATGGATGTAACACACTGTAAGTCACTGTTATTTACCCACTCAAAATCCCACATATCTGAAACAGAGATGTAAAATGGCCCAATTCTGAAACCTCCCAAGGCTCCCAACCCACTTACAGGTGCCTTTAATGGCTAAATATAACACGTACATTAGAACTAACTGAATGGATGAAGCACCATGTGGAGAAAGGCAGAAGTGACATAGTGCTGCTACAACTTTTGCCTCTTAAAGGGAATGACAATTAGCACACTGATTGGTTTTATTTCATGATATGCCCAAAACACACCCATGATTAATTAAGAGAATTAGTACACGCCTTTTGCTGCATGTTGTGAAAGGTGTATTTTTTTGCGCAGCTGCGTGATGCACTATTGACCGGTGCATCGTAGATCGCTAAAATAGGACCCCAGGTACTTAGTTACAATGAAAATATGAAAGAAACGCCATTTTAGGTACATCATACAACAACATTACCGTTTTTTTTATTATTTCTTTCAGACATAGACAAGAGGTACTGACTGTCTTTCTCTTTCTTTCAGACTGGCTTTATGTGATCTTGAAAAACAGTCTTGTGAGTATTTGGGATCAGTTTTACTCTCAGAAAACTCCTCCCTGAAAGAGCTGGACCTCACTAACAATGACCTTCAGGATTCAGGAGTGGAGCTGCTCTCTGTTGGACTGAAGAGTTCACACTGTAAACTGGAGATTCTCAGGTGAGAGTCATTCTATAATCATTTATAAAATTGTCACCATTTCTCCAGAACTCCAGGGCATTAGTTTTTCTTGCAGAATCAAGTTCTGATTCACCCAGATTCCAATTTGATTTAATTTTTGATTTCACATAAAAAATCTGTTAAAATGACAGGTTTTGTTCAGATATTATGTTTTTTTTAGAGAACTAATGATGTAAATTGTAAAGGAACACTTAATCTAACATTATTAAAATAATACCCTACTCTTTAATGTTGGTTCTAAAGAGTGTACAGTGACTTGCAAAAGTATTCACATACCTTACATTTTTTTCACATTTTGACACCTTACATCCACAAGCTTAGTGTATTTTATTGAGATTTTAAGTGATAGACCATCAAAAAGTAGCACATAATTCTGAACTTTTCCACAGCTTTGTCTCTGACCTGTCTATGGTCTCTGAATTCCTTGGTCTCAATGATGCTGTTTGTTCACTAGTGTTCTCTAACAAACCACTGAGGTCCTTACTAGGGGTGTGCCATATCATATCGTACGCGATTATATCGCCAACATTTTTGAATATCGTGAATGATATTATACCCTGAAACATCATGCCATAACACCTACCCCTAATTATCACATCAGGGTTCTACTTTTTTGCTGTTTTTAGCAAAAGAAAAATTCACACTGTTCTTATTTCCTATTAAATATCTACTAGAGACAGATAATATTTGTTCAGTATCATGTATTTTACTTTAATCCTGGATATATGGAGATATTTGGAGTGCATTATTAGTATTAGTATCATGACATTCGGGATCATTGGCTTAGAATACAAATCTTCTAAAATTCTTGTACTTTTTTAGATCTCAGTTAGGGGTGTGCTGTTTTGTTATGTTGCAGTAGTGTATTTTTTATTTTTTGTCATATCGCCAAGAGTATTGTTATCACGATATCACAATATCACCATAAAATATTAGGGCCATATGGCCCACCCCTAATCCTTACAGAACAGCTGTATTTATACTGAGACTTAATTACATACAGCTGGACTCTATTAAATAATTAAGATGATTGTACTGGACTTTATTAATGCCAGCCTTAACACCTAATGATTTTCAGCGGTTTTGCGTCCTGGCGCTCTGATAAAATCAACCGTGGTTAATATTACCATAAGTCTGGAGCACAGCTTGCGCAAACAGTGATGTAAACAATGTCAACAACCAATAGGAGAGCTACAGGAAGAGGCAAGAATATATTTCATGTGAAATACTTTACTGTGTACAGTATTTTTAAAACAGGTAGCATTTTAAAGTCATTATATTTAAAGTTAATTTATTTTGCACTACTTTGTCTTATTGTGCAGTGTTATTTTTAATACAAACAAGTTTAATAATTACACATTTTGCAAGAATGATGTTCTTTATTGCTTTAATTTGAACTAAATTAAGGCAAATGTACAGCAGTGAAACTGTGATTCTTTGCTTTACAAGGTTTTAGCAAAAAAGGGAAAAAAGAAGCTTATAGGCAGAGTTGAACACCAAATGTATTCTATTAAAAAATATCAAGAAATAACAGCGTGGCAAAAAAAATAACTGTTGAATGGGACAAAAGTTGTTAGTCTTTGATTATTCACAGTACTGATATACACATCATTTGTAACCTAATATGTTATATGTATTGTACGTAAACTCCACCAGAAGCATGATGGGAAATAATCTCAGAAAGAATCTAGATTCAGTCTTGCAGTTAGTGATAGTTAGTCTTTGCAAAAATATTAGTCTTTGAGTAAAAAGTCTGTGAGTAAAAGGTCTTTTCAGAGTCTTTTCAATGTCGTGTAGTGTATTGACAGGGTATTTTCATTCCACTTCACAATAAGGTGGTACTGTGTTTTGGTCTGTCACTTAAAATCTCAATAATATACATATAACTTTGTAGTTCTAAGGTGACAAAATGTGGAAAAGATAAAGGGGCACAAATACTTTTGCAAGTAATGTAAACACACACTCGCCCTAGATTCTCACACACTGCCACAAAACTTAAAATTTGTCAGAATAGACAAACCTTTTGTCCCTGATGTGGCTCCATAGGAGTGTTAAATGTCCACACAACTTCTCAAGTAGAATCCCCATCTATCTGGCAGCCACTACCATGCCTTGCTTGAACCCTTTCCATGCACCTGCTGCCCAGTGTTTTACCTCACACCACAAGATAACACCTCACAACCTACACATGTGTAGGCCTTCTTAAGCTGTCCCATGAAGAAACACTTCATGATTAGTTTACATACTGATGTTTGCTGTGGATTAAAGATGATTTATCTACTCTGATAGAGAACACAAAGTTAACAGGCTGAGCAGTTCTGAGTGTTTTGCTGGTGTTTTGTGCTACAGGAGAGTTTGTTTTTTCTCTCCTCTCTGCAGATTGTCTGGATGTTTGGTCACAGAGGAAGGATGTTCTTATTTGGCTTCAGCTCTGAGTTTAAATCCATCACACCTGAAAGAACTGGATCTGACCTACAACCACCCAGGAGAGTCAGGAGTGAATCTGCTCTCTGCTCGACTGGAGGATCCACACTGCAGCCTGGAGACTCTCAGGTATGTTCAGCTTTTTAGATTATTTAAAACGACTGTAATCTGTAGTCATCTGCTGTTACTGTATTTTATAAAGCTTTACAGATTATAGATCACAGTTAATAAAAGCTCTGCTCTGCTGTAATAATATACATAACAATACATTATAGTATATAATATCTGTGGGTTACGTTTATGTTCTGTTACTGTGTTTTAATTGGAGTAAGTAAATGAACCATCTGGAAGACACTAATGATTTGTTTAAGATTTATATAAAATTAATTAATACATATAAAACTGACTGAATCTTTGTTTAATCTGTTTTTTGGTAAATTTACTGAATTGGAAAATGTTATATCTCTTCACTGTGGTAGGTAATGACCTCTATTATGTATTTCTGGTACAGTATGTGACATTGTAGATAAAGGAGTGTTAAATGTCTGCACATCTTTGCAAATCCCCATCTATCTGGCAGCCACTACCACGCCTTGCCCGAACCCTTTCCATGAACCTGCTGCCCAGTGTTTGACCTCATTCCACAAGATAACACCTCACGTCTTATACAGGTGTAGGCCTTCTTAAGCCATGAAGGAACACTTAATGATTAGTTTACCTACTGTTGTCTGCTGTGGATTAAAGCTGATTTATCCACTCTGATGGAGAACACAAAGTTTACAGAAACTCTATAACTTGGACGTGTGTAAAAATGAATGGGAGTGAATGGGAATAAGGAGAGATCAAGATAATAAATGAATTCAAAACTGAGGTGAATTTGTTCTCAGGGTTCGGCTCTCAGATGTAATATTCAAAATGGTGTGCATCAGCTGAGCTAAAGTACATACGAACACGCATCAAAAAAGTAATGCGATAATTAAAAAAAAATGGGATGAAAATGTTTGTTACAGGGGAATACGTGCACACATCACACAATTAGACCAAACAATCTGGATTTGGAACAGTTTCAGCATCTCAAATACTGGATGTGGGATGAGTTAAACAGCATAAATCCGGCAGAAAAGTAAAACAAAGAAGAAGAATAAAAATCAGACAACAGTATAACTAGTAGCTCTCTCACCACAAAGGAACTTCACATGTGAGTTCAGTTCCTGTGTTTTAATTTGAGCTGGCCATCTGGAGGATCCTGATTACTGGTTTAAGAATTACTGCTGTAAAAATAAAAACTATAAAATATATATATATCTTTATTTTGGATTTTGGACAAGTTATTGAATTAGGAAATATTGTAAATGAGCATCATTCTCTGTATTTAAAGACTGTATAGCTGTGGGTGAGCCAGAGGGGCACTTGGTGTCAGCTGTTGTCATGTTTTGGTGCTATAAACCCTGACGGCTCTGCTGTCTCCTCTGAAGGACTCCTGTGTGAGCAGTGTGATCTTTTACACCAGCAGAGTGGAGAAGAACTGTGCTTAAAGTGTGTCTGTATTAAAGGACACTTAGGCTACGTTCATACAGAAGGTTTTGTTTGTTCTGCTGTCATGTTTTTGATATTAGTCTGAACTAACCTGCATGTACAAAACCACAACTCTCCACTCAGCACAATTATTTACCACACCATATTTATCCCCCATCTTTAATTATAAATTACCCACTAGTGATCCACTGATGTGGGAATTCTGGGTCGATGCCGATGTTCAATATTACATCTGTATATATCTGCCGACACTGGTGTACACATTTATAATTTACAGCGAGAATAGACACCCTGTATAACTTTATTACTTTTGGCGACCTTAAATAAATACGTCAGCAAAAGACGCTATGAAATATTGGCAGATGCCGATGTTTCTTAAAAACTATTATCGGTCGATACCGATATAATTCTGATATAATTGTGCATCACTAATACCCACATTACCAGGCAGGTAACAAATCTGTGCCCCATATGAAGAAAAGATTGATTTATATCAGGTTCACACAGGAAACATGATATTAAATCCCATCTGTCTGTTCAGGTTTATTATTTCCCAGGAACACACCAGTAAAGGTCCTGCTGGGAGTAACAGTGGGCAGATCACATAACATGAGTAGATCACTTTGTAGATTAAGCTCATCTTTTAAATGTTAGAGAGAGTGTTTATTTAACAGTGATCTCTGTGCTAAGAGTCTTTAGGGCAGGAGAGACACAGCTGGCAGTGTTGGGCTGGAGTGGCTGCAGGATTAATTCTAAACAACCAGCAGCTCCCCTGATTTCACTGGTATAATCACCAGGTGATTTTTCAAACAGCTGATCACATGAGCTTCTGCTTGGATGGAATGAAAGCATCCTCTAAAATGAGCACACCTCTTCTCCACACTGCTGTACAAGTCTCCGTTTCCAATCCAATTAACTCCTGGATTTACCAGCCTACAGAGATTTCTTGTGTGTGTAAAGTCTGAGTAGGAGCAGCAGGGTGTTACCTACGTTTTCAGCTGGTGTAAAACTCAGTAAATTGTTCTTTAACTCACTTATTTAAAGAAGGGGTGAAAGAGTCGATTCCAGTGCTGATTACACAAAACCTCTGGGTAAAGGTTTTTTTTTTTTTATCAAATGAAGCATCTTCTATTCTCTCAACAACTATGATAATTATTTTTGTATACTGAAAGGTTTTAGAGCGTGGCAGCTGCCTTGACCCTGTCCTTTCTCCAGTGCATGATTTATCTCACTTATAGCATTTAATCTCCATATTTGTAGCCAAACACAGTTTATAAAATAGCTCATTTTAACAGGATTGAGGTAGAAATGTGTTTGTTTCACTGAGTTAACTTCATAATTCACAGAAATTTTAAATAATAAAATGGCTTT
Source organism: Astyanax mexicanus (assembly GCF_023375975.1). NCBI lineage: Eukaryota > Metazoa > Chordata > Actinopteri > Characiformes > Acestrorhamphidae > Astyanax > Astyanax mexicanus. The sequence goes on along the minus strand of NC_064428.1, from coordinate 8,818,588 downwards.
TTTAAAACCAGGTCTACTAGTAACTGAGAAGTCAATAAAAGCATATGCATTCTGGAATAGTTGGAAAAACCTGTAAAATGAAGATTATATACATGAACAAAACATTTAAAAACACAGTTAAAGACAACATAATGACAGATCTGGGCCTGAGAAATTACTATTACCTTAGTCGACTCTGACACTCCTGTCCTGCTGGTACCTGTCTCTGTCTCAAACTCCATCTCCCATAATGCCCTTGACTCCACTGATCACATGCCTCTGCCCCGGTCTCAGTCACCTGATTTCTAAATTGCCTACACCTGTTTCCCTGAGTATATACACTTCCTTTTTTCACTCAGTCCTTGCTGAGTATTGTTAGCGGTTCCCTGCTCTACAAAGCCTTCTTCTGTATTGTGTATTTTATGGGTATGACCTTTTGGCTGTGTTCCTGTTGTCGAGTTTTGCCATGCCTTCTATATTGATTGCTGTGTTTTTGATCCTGTATCTCAATATGTTCTGTGAAGTGTATTTTTGCCTTATGTTCCTGAATTAGACTATTCTGACTACTCTTTCAGATTTATCCATTTTAGTAAAACAATTACAAAAACTAAAATTAGAAAGGCATCTGGATCCTGAATGGTAAAGAATTAGGCTAAAATGTACCAGTTGCACATTTCAGCTGACCATGAGTTTATTTCTCTGAAATCTGGAACCACAGACTGATAACACCAGCCTTTATAATGTAAATAAGTTTGAGAGAGTAGATTTTTAAACTTCCTTATGAAGTATGAGGAGTCTTCAGCAGAAGTCTCCTGCTCTTCACAGATGATCTGGTCCAGCTGTTCCCCACAGATCAGGCTCTGCATCTGAATCTAAATCTGCTGGAGCAGAACTGGAGGACCTGGGCCCTGATAGTAAACCTACATATCACAAATATAAAGATATTTCATTAAAGATCCAGCTCTCAAGAAACAAAACACACTTTTGTATTTAGGTACATATGAGATTTAACTATACTTTATTAACAATCATACAGGCAGATAAAAACATTAGCAATTATGTAAAATATTTAATATAAAACATCAAGAAGTGGAAAATGCCAAAGTCAACATACAGAGAACATCATAAACCCAAACTTCACCAAATCCATTGTAAAAGACTATGCAAATGTTAATTTAACATTTAAAAACATGACTAAAATTAATGGCTTTTACAAAAAGTAAAAAGTTAAGTAAAGTTAAAACCTTATAAACTAAAAGAAAGAGAAAACAGAGAAACCAAGAGAAATATTAAAACAGGAAATGGGTAAAGAGTAAGGGTTAAGATAAAGGGTAGTCAGTATGAACTAGGTCAATAATGTTAAACAGCAGCCAGAGAGGAGAACCATATCATACACATGATACAGTCCAGGGTTCATACACAGGTGAGCAATAATGAGAAACAGTCAGAAATCAGAGTCCATAAACAAAACAAGGTCGTAATCCAAAAAGAGAAACGCTTAGTAATGTGGATAATCCAGGTAATACTCAACAAGGAGTGCATGGAGTGAGGTTGTGTATATAGGGACAGGAACAGGTGAAATCAATCCTCTAGTAATTGACTTCCTGGTGTGCTGAGTCATGTGATCGCGTGAGGGATCTGGAAACATGTACAACACAGCGACCCCCACTTATACCATTATAAAGCTCTGCAGTACCAAGAGATGAGCAAAGACACCAGTCCCCTCATTCAGCTGATCCTGAAGCACAGTTCTACACCTACACACACTAACACAGCTATAACACACACTAACACAGCTCTAACACACACTAACACAGCTCTAACACACACTAACATAGCTATAACACACACTAACACAGCTATAACACACACTAACACAGCTATAACACACACTAACACAGCTATAACACACTAACACTACTAAAACACACACTACCACAGCCATAACACACACTAACACAGCTATAACACACACTTATACTACTGTAACACACACTAACACAGCTATAACACACACTTACACTACTGTAACACACACTAACACAGCTATAACACACACTAACACAGCTCACACACACTAACACAGCTATAACACACACTTACATCCAACACGTTCAGGACCAGAAACCAATCAGATTCAACCAAATTACAAAACACCTACAACAAAACTACATTAGCTATTGGGAAACTAAAACTCAGAGTAAATTACAGAGCTTACCAGTCCTAAACCGTCAGTACAGAGCGGTGGAATACCTGACCACCCTGACTGACCCCAAACTGAGGTCCACCTGACCAGCTACAGACTCAGTGCTCACAGCCTGACCATAGAGACGGGCAGATACAGGAAGTCCTGCTGCCCAAAGAGCAGAGACCGTGCCCGCACTGCCCACTAAACAGGCCAGAGACAGAGCTGCACTTCCTTACCGAATACCCAAAATATACAAAATCAGAACCCAATTCTACAACAAATTCACCCAAAAATGTCCTGCATTTATAAACATCCAGATTCACAAAATTCCCCTACCTGCTTTGAGTTCTGCACACTGGCAGCCGTAGGTCCACGCCTGCCACACCCTGAGGGACAGAGAGTGACCACAGACACACAACTGTACAGAACTATACTCTGTATTATTGTTTATTATAATTAATGCTTGTGATAAAATTCATTAATTATTTATTAATTAGTTTTATTGAACATGAACACAGCTTTGGCAAACCAAATGTGAATATTTGTCATGCTAATAAAGACACAGACACAGACAAAGACACAGAGAAAGAAAAACTGAAAAAAAGACGAAACCAGACAGAAAAACAGGGAGAAAGAAATTCAGGAAAATAGAGAAAGTGGAAAATGGAGAAAAAGAAACAGATGGAAAAAACAAAGAAAAAGAGAAACAGGGAGAAAGAGGAAAACAGAGAGAAAGAGAAGCAGAGAACAAGAGGAAAATAGAAAAGGAGATAAATAAAAAAATGAAACAGAAACGGAGATACATGAAAAAAGAAAGTGAAAAATATCAAGAAAAGAGAAGAAAAAAAAAAACAGAAAAAAAGAAATCCGGTAAAAAAGAGAAACAGAGAAAGTGAAAAACAGAAAGAGGAAAACAGACAGAAACAAAAAGAAAGAGAAACAGGAGAAAAAGAAACAGGAGGGAGAAACACTAGAGAAAGGGAGAGAGTGGAAAACTGAGAAAGAAGAACTAAAAGAAAGAGGAAAACAGGGAGAAAGAGAAACGGAGAGAAAGAGGAAAACAGGGAGAAAGAGAAACGGAGAGAAAGAGGAAAACAGGGAGAAAGAGAAAAAAAGAGAGAAAGAGGAAAACAGGGAGAAAGAGAAACGCAGAGAAAGAGGAAAACAGAGAGGAAGAGAAACAGAAACAGAGAAAGAGGAAAACAGGGAGAAAGAGAAAATAAAGAGAAACAGAGAGAACGAGGAAAACAGAGAGGAAGAGAAACAGAAACAGAGAGAAAGAGGAAAACGGGGAGAAAGAGAAAAAAAAGAGAGAAAGAGCAAAACAGGGAGAAAGAGAAAAAAAAGAGAGAAAGAGGAAAACAGGGAGAAAGAAACGGAGAGAAAGAGGAAAACAGAGAGGAAGAGAAAGAGGAAAACAGGGAGGAAGAGAAACAGAAACAGAGAAAGAGGAAAACAGAATGAGAAAGTGATAGATAGATAGATAGATAGATAGATAGATAGATAGATAGATAGATAGATAGATAGATAGATAGATAGATAGATAGATAGATAGATGCTTTATTGAACCCAAAGGACACAACACAATACAAAAAGAAATAAATTTAACATAAATGAGAAACAGAAAAAAAGGAAACACACGAGAAAAAGAAAAACAGAGAAAGAGAAATAGATGAAAAAACAAACAGATAAAGAGGAAAATAGAGAAAGAGAAACAGGTAGAAAAACTGGGAGAATGGAAAACGGGGAAAATGGCAAAAGAGATAAACGGGGGATAGAGAGAAACAGGAGGGAGAGACACAAGGAAAAATAATAAAAAGAGAGAAGATGAAGGAGAGTGAGAGAGGGAATGAATTGTGTATTTATTAGTTAAGAAACATTTTTTTTAAAACGCGTGTGTGTTTTTGTGTGTGTGTGTGTGTGTGTGTGTGTGTGTGTGTGTGTGTGTGTGTGTGTGTGTGTGTGTGTGTGTGTGTGTGTGTGTGTGGTAGGTTGGAACATGCAGGAGAGACCTGGATGAAGTCAGGATTAAAAAAATGTAAGTACACACAAACACACATATCTACACACACACACACACACACTCACTTATACCCTACATCACACACACACACACACACACATACCTACACATATACATAAACATACACAGTCACTTATACACACACACATACCTACACATATACATTACCATACACACTCACTTATACACACACAAACACACACATATACCTACACACACACACGCACATAAACATACACACTCACTTATACACACACACACACACAAATACCTACACACACACACACACAAATACATGCACACACACATAAACATACACACTCACTTATACACACACTCACATATACCCTACATCACACATACACACACACACACACACACACCTACAAATATTCACACACACACACACTCATATCTACACTCACACTCTCTCTCTCTAATGTGTGTTCTTGTGTTCAGACGGCTGTGATCTCACACTGGATCCAAACACAGCGTACAGACTCCTCTCTCTGAGTGAAGAGAACAGGAGGGTGGAGTATGGAGGAGAGCTGCAGTCGTATCCTGATCATCCAGAGAGATTTGATTGGGCGCAGGTTCTGAGTAGAGAGAGAGTTACTGGACGCTGTTACTGGGAGGCTGAGTGGAGCGGGTGGGGAGCTGATGTAGCTCTGAGTTATAAAACCATCAGCAGGAAAGGAGGAGGTTCAGACTCTGGGTTTGGAGGGAATGAAAAGTCCTGGAGTCTGGAGATCTTTAATAACAGTTACTCTGTTCTTCACAATAATAACAGCACTGATCTCCCTCCTCCTCCCTCTCCCTCTAACAGAGTAGGAGTGTATGTGGACTGTCCCGCCGGCACTCTGTCCTTCTACACCATCTCCTCTCATACACACACACCCTCCTCACACACACACACACACACACCCTCACACACACCCTCCTCACACACACCCTCACACACACCCTCCTCACACACACCCTCACACACCCAAACACTCACACACCTACACACATTCTACACCACATTCACTGAACCGCTCTATGTTGGGTTCAGACTTGTTTATTCTGGCTCCTCAGTGCGTCTGTGTGATATAGAATAGTGTGTTTTGAGTGTGTGTGTGTGTGAGTGAGCGTGTATGAGTGAGTGTGTGTGTTTGAGTGCATGTGAGTGTGTGTTTCTGAGTGTGTATATGCATGTGAGGGAGAATAAGTGTGTTTGTGTGTGTTTGAGTGTGTGTGTATGTGTGTGCGTGTATAAAGGTGTGTTGTGCGTGATTGTGAGTGTGTGTGTGTTTGTGTGCGAGTGTGTGTTGTGAGTGTGTATATGCGTGTGAGGGAGAATGAGTGTGTGTGTGTGTATGCATGTGTGTGCGTGTATAAAGGTGTGTTGTGCGTAATTGTGTGTGTGTGTGTGTGTGAGTTTTTGTGTAATTTTGTGTTTTTTAAATAAATAAATAATATTATGTAATAAATTGTTGCTGGTTTTAAATGTATTGTTTATTATTGTTCATTTATTGTTTATTGACTTCCATTAATAGTTAATCAAGTAGTTTTTTTTGGTGATACTGGGTTTCATATATGTTTTTTTTATTAATAAATATGATTTATATGTACTGTATATGTATGTGTTGATGTATTGCTAAAATATTAGCTAAAAATTAAATTATGTAATATTTGAATATGTCTGAAATAAATGTGGTATAAAGAGGAATTCTGTGTATTTTAGTCTTTTACAGTCTCTGAGATCCAGTTTCTAAAAGCTTTTGTCTTTTCTTCACACACAGCTGACTAAACCTCTCACACATCAAACTGAATGTTTTACACAGATGAACAGTTTACTTACTCTCGGAAAAAGGTAGATAAATGTACACTTCAATAATGTGAACAATCACAATCCAATGAGGGATTGTTCATTTCTGTTAAATGATGTTGAGGGGAAGAACTCACAGAAATGAGTAATCATTCATATAGACTGTTCACTGAGTATGACCATTTACAGTTTTTCCCAAATGTTTAAACGCATATCTAGAAACTTGGATCAGTTTCCTAAAACTCTAAACACAAACTGAAAATGATTAAATGCTTTGTTGAAACTCCACAAATCTCCAGCAAAACGGATTCCTTTCACCAAAACAACACACAGATATTTATATACTTCAAATAAATACTGACAAGATAAATTCAGAGCACCATAATCAGAAGTATTTAGTCATGTTTTCGACTTCATGAGGCCACTGTACAAATTAAAATGCACACAAGTCCATAGAAATATGTTGGCATTCTGCTCTTTATATTTATTTGGTGCAGATAATATAGCATATAGCATTACAGTACTACATGTATATACGACACAAATGTAAGCCATTTTTACTGTATGTAGTTTGATGCAAAACTGTAATTTTCACTTATGTAATGAGAAACATGATGAGGAAAATCAGATCTCACACAAAGAGGAAACAAACATGTATTTATTGTTGATGTGTTTGAAGGTCAGTGATTCTTAGGTGATCAAGGTGTACTAAATGATGCAGTTTGTGTTTAGTGATTTGTAAAGCTGTGATTTAGAGTGATATTTGAGTGAGAACATGTGGAATTGTGCTCAGAGTTTAGCAGTTTGGAGTCACAGTGTTACACATGAGCTTCATGTTTTTAGATTTGTGTGCACAGTTCCACATTTTGTGTTTATACAATGTGGAAAAACTGTAATACAATTTAATAGTAGAAGCCTGTACAGAAACTTTTCCAAAATTAAGGATTACTGGAGCAACAGCCTATTATTTGTGATCATAAAACCAACCAGAATAACAATCGACACTGCTACACTGATTGATATTTATAAATAAAATAGAGAGCAAAATAGAGGCTGGATTGCTCATAAACGACATAAGTGATCACCTTCCAATTTGTGCAATCTTTCAAAATATGTTCAATATAAAAAAAAATAAAAGTCAGGCACTTTTAAATGTATCTACAGAAACAGAACTCCAGAAGCTATCGCTGCTCTCGAGATTGACCTAATGAAACAGAACTGGACAGAAGTAAATGAAAATGATGATTCAAATAAGGCATATGATACTTTTCTGACTATAGTAACTGAGTTATATGAAAAAAATAAAAACTGTCCTTTAAGAAAATGTACAAGAAGCCACAAAACAGTGGAAAACCATGGATTACTAGAGGAATTGAAAGAAAAATGTACTTTATAAGATTTTTTAAAAACAAAGAACAAAATAAGCAGAAAACAAATATAAGACCTATAAAAATAAATGAACAAGTATTAGGAGAGATAGCATAAAGAAATTCTATCAGAAATTATTGGAACATCACAGGAATAATACTGTGGAAAGTGCTAAACAGCATAGTTAAAACACGTTTGGGAAAAGCAAATAATGCAAATTATTTTGTAAAAGAAGATATTACAATTTTACATCAAATCAAAGAAATTGCAGACAAATTTAATGATTATTTTGTGAATGTAGGACATAACTTATCTAAAGAGATTTTAGAGCCAAGAAATACGCATGGAATAAATAAAGATATTATTCATAAAAACTCTCACTCCATTTTTATTAGCAGAACTGAAGAAAATGAAATACTGGATATTGTTAAAAAATACAAAAACAAGAAGTCCACTGACTGGAATGGAATAAATATGTGGCTGGTAAAAAAAAAAAAAACTCATAAAGTGTATTATAAAACCTTTTCCTCATATCTGTAATCAGTCACTGCAAAAAGGTATATTTCCCCAAGAATTAAAACCAATGAAAACTGCAAAAGTCATTCCTATTTATAAAAGTGGAGACAGACACAATTTCTCTAATTACAGACCAGTTTATCTGCTTTACCAGTTCTCAAAAATACTAGAAAAAGTATTTGCTCATAGACTTGAGCATTTTATAGAAGAAATCAATGTATTGAGTGATCACCAGTTTGGTTTGGATTGCAGTGATGCAGCTAGTAGAAGAGAAAGCTACAGCAATAGACAAGAAGAAATTTACAGTGGGGGTGTTTATAAACTTAAAAAAAAGCGTTTAACACTATTGATCACTATTTATTAATGAAAAAGTTAGAGAGATATGGTATTAGGGGAATAACATTCTCATTAGGACTTTAATTGTTTAATCTGTACATAAACCATATTTGTAAGGCATCTAAATTGTTACAATTTGTCCTATTTGCTCATAATACCAATTTATATTGCTCTGGAAAAAACTTTGAATGGCTTCTAAAAACAGTAGAAATGGAAATTAAACATCTTAAAGAAATGGTTTGCTGTTAATAAGCTATGATTAAATTTAAGGAAAACATAGTTTATGATCTTTGGTATTCGACAAATAAAAAGAAAGTAAAATTATGATCAATGATATTGAAATTGAAAGAGTGTATGAAAATAAATTTCTAGGTGTGATAATTGATCATAAATTATGTTGGAAACAACACATAAACCATGTAAAAATAAAACTGGACAAAACCATTGTAATACTCTATAAAACTAAAGATATTTTAAATCAGAAGTCACTATATTTACTGTACTGTTCCTTCATAGAGCTGTATATGACCCATTGTGTGGAAATATGGGGAAACATATAAAACCAATACAAATCCAATTACCATACTACAGAAGAAAGCTATAAGACTTATTAACCAATCAAACTGCAACAAACCAACCAATAAATTATTCATTAAATTACATGCTTTAAAATTCTGTGATTTAGTAGACCAGAATTTTGCACAGATAATGTACAAAGCACAAAATTAATTACTCCCAAATTGTATTCAGGGGAAATTTAAAACTAAAGAGAACAACTATGAACTTGGGGGAATAGATATATTTAAAATAAATAGAGCAAGGACAAATATATAAAATAGATGTGTATCAGTCAGAGGGGTAAAGCTGTGGAATAAATATATTGAATAATTAAGAATGTGTAGTTCGCTCTATTAATTTAAAATAATGTTTAAAAACAGGGCTGTAAACAAATATTTAACTGATAAATTAGCTGTCTATATATTGTGAACTTTCAAATGATTAATGATTTTTTATACAGTCATATGAAATGTTTGGGCACCCCTATTAATCTTAATCATTTTTAGTTTAAATATTTGGGTGTTTGCAACAGCCATTTCAGTTTGATATATCTAATAACTGATGGACACAGTAATATTTCAGGATTGAAATGAGGTTTATTGTACAAACAGAAAATGTGCAATATGCATTAAACCAAACTTTGCCCGGTGCAAAAGTATGGGCACTCTTATCATTTTATTGATTTGAATACTCCTAACTACTTTTTACTGACTTACTGAAGCACAAAATTGGTTTGGTAACCTCATTGAGCTTTGAACTTCATAGCCAGGTGTATCCAATCATGAGAAAATGTATTTAAGGTGGCCAATTGCAAGTTGTTCTCCTATTTGAATCTCCTTTGAAGAGTGGCATCATGGGCTCATCAAAACAACTCTCAAATGATCTAAAAACAAAGATTGTTCAACATAGTTGTTCAGGGGAAGGATACAAAAAGTTGTCTCAGAGATTTAACCTGTCAGTTTCCACTGTGAGGAACATAGTAAGGAAATGGAAGACCACAGGGACAGTTCTTCTTAAGCCCAGAAGTGGCAGGCCAAGAAAAATATCAGAAAGGCAGAGAAGAAGAATGGTGAGAACAGTCAAGAACAATCCACAGACCCCCTCCAAAGAGCTGCAGCATCATCTTGCTGTAGATGGTGTCACTGTGCATCGGTCAACAGTACAGTGCACTTTGCACAAGGAGGAGCTGTATGGGAGAGTGATGCGAAAGAAGCCATTTCTGCAAGAACGCCACAAACAGAGTCGTATGCAAAAGCAAAGCACACCTCAGGCGACTCTGTTTGTGGCGTGCTTGCAGAAATGGCTTCTTTCGCTTCACTCTCCCATACAGCTCCTCCTTGTGCAAAGTGCACTGTACTGTTGACCGTCCTTTTTTTAAGATCACTTATTCCTTATAGAAAGTTTCATTAGAAAGTACTTACAAATCAGCTGTTATTCTCATCACTGCAGTAAAAAACTCTTCTGGTCATGTGCTGGCTGTCTGAGGAGAGGTTCCCTACAATTCACGTTCTCCTCACTGCTCTCGCTGCTGCTGAAAACACCCTGACCTTCCTGATTCCTGAAAAAGTACAAACATCCTCCGAGGCCTTGTGTCACTGTGACACAGATAAAAAGAGAGTGAAGACCAAGTGCTGTCAAGCGTTACAAAATAATCTATTTAATTACATGCTCAGTGATTAATTTATCGAAATAAATCACATTCATAACTAACTACAAAGCTTCCTGTAATGAACAATTAATAGCTGATATACGTTGCCATGTAATAATAAAAAATATACCAGCCCTGCTTAAAACACTTAAATATGAGATGCAAATATTAAGATAATTCAGATTTTTGATCATATTTTGATCAAGCGTTTGTTTAGGAAGGTCTAAATTAAATAAAACAGTTCATTCAAAATTGAAAACTGGATGTTCTTTATTTTTCTACTATACATCTTTTCATAAACATGCCCAAAACGGCAGATTATCCATAATAACTTCTGAACTGAGTGCAGCTTTCGCCTCCTTGGAGCATCTGATTATTTTGAGCAGGTGTAGTGCGCAAGATGCATCCCCCCGTCAGGAGCAGAGATATTTCACTGCCTTTACTTTGGTTATTGTGATGTTAAATTACCTTAAATACAATTAATTCCAGTCATGAATAAAGGAAAAAAACATTTTACTGATGCAGGATGAGTGTCTTTATGTTATATAAACCATATCAGTAAGTAATTAATTCACCTTTGATCTTGTGTTTAAGCAAATCCCAGTCTTTAGAATTTGGTATTGTGTTTATTGATTTCTCATATAGGATCAATATGTATTTACTGAATAAATTTAGTTGTAAATATAAAAATATTTTTTGTTGATTTAAACGGGATGCATTTTTCATGATTATAATAAGAAGATGGGATTTAAGAAGGGAAGCATTTACTGACAACTGTCACACATTACATTGTATTTATTTTATATTATTTTTTCCCTCCTTTTTACAGTGATTGATTCTGAGAAAAACCTGACAAAACATTTTTAGTGTTTTTAGCTCAATAATTCAGAAAAACATGATTTTCGCCAGGCTGAGTGTACAAGAACTCCCTTTCATATTTCCACCAGTGACTGGTCTCTTCATTTAAAACATTTAGAGGGCAGTTCTCAGATTTTAGCAAATTGTGTTTTTGTATTAAATAGACACATAGCTGTTGTAGATGTTTAGCCTCTTTCTCAGATCATTTTGAGGTAGTATTCTGCTTTTTATTCTCCTTTTTATTTTGCAAAAAAAAAACTCAGTTAGCATAAAAATTAAGTTAAAGACATATTCACACATATTCCCAGAAAATGTATATCTAAATAATCGAAACTGGATATTGCTATGACAGTCATTTACATTACATATTTAAATCTATTTGTTTAAGAGAGTTTAGTCAATATTATATAAAGTTTATGTTTTAAAAAATAAAGGATGTTTAGGGTAAAAACATGTACAGGTCCTTGCATATAAAACAAAGAAAATCCCATACTAGAGAAAAGAATATGCAGGGGAACATTAATTTTATGTCATATGTGCAAAGGAAGCCTTTTTAACCAATAGAAATGCGTTTTATTAATAACTCATACGTACATCCATCCAGCTGCCTAACCTGGTAGTTGTGTTTAAGAAAGCCACTGGGATTATACAAAGGGCGTCACACTCCTACTGGAGATCCAATAACAATAACCACAAAACTCCAAACTGGCTGAGACACATACCACACATTCCACACATTCCACACTGCAGAGTGAATAAAGAAGACATGATGCAACAAAACAGAAAACAAAACTCGGAGGAGCCCAATGTCTCACAGCAACATAAAGTAGCTGGAGACCCCTGCAGGACTCACCAGAACACCACACTGTACATTTAAATGAATAACAATTACAGCTTTTACAGTGTCTTGTAGAAGTATTTATACCATGTGAACTTTTCCACAGTTTTACACATTACACCCACAAACCTGAAATGTATTTTACTGGGATTGTATGTAATAGACCAACACCAAGTAGCCAGTAAGCGTGAAATGCATAGTTTTCAAATGTTTTTCGAATAAAAGTCAAAAGTCAAAACTTTGGAGGATAATTTTTTTTTTTTAATTACAGCTGCTTATTTTTTGTTTTTCCCCATTCTTCTTTGCAAAACAGCTTAAGCTCAGCCAGATTTAATGGAGAGCATCTGTAAACATCAATTTTCATGTCTTGCCACCAGGTGCGGATTTGAAAGTTCTGGGGTCCCAAGCAATGTTTTTTTTCCGGGGGCCCTGATCAAATGGGTTCTCTTGTCACGACCTCGCTCTGTTTCCCTGTATTTCCTGCGATATACTGAGCGTTTATCTTCTACCTATTTTACCCGTGTATGACCCTTGTTTTGTTCGTTTCGACTACGTCTCTGCCTTATCCTTTTGTTCTGTTTGTTTTGTGATTTTCTGGTTTATTGAACTCTGCTTCTGTTTAATGGTTTCGTTTTCGGTTTGTGATTCGGCTCTGATGTTTTTGGTCTGTTGTTTTTCTGGTTTTGACCCACGCCTGTTATCCGACTACGCTATCTGCTTACGTGCTTTTTAATAAAGCCTCGTTTTGTTTTTACCGCGAGCGTCTGACTCCCGTCTGTGGCGTTACAGAATACCTCGCCGCAATGCAGACGGCGGATTTCGAGGCTCTTAAAAACGCGGTTAGCGATCAGAATAAGACGCTACTACAACACCAGCAGCTTTTTGAGGGATTTTCTCAGTCTGTTACTGCTATGGCTCAGCGTCAGGGAGATCAGCAGGACCAGCTAGCCCAGGTGATTGAGAGTATGAAGCAGTTATCTTCTCAGCTACAAACTTTGGGTGCTTCTGCTGTTCAGTCTGCTCCCAGCCCTGCTTTAGCTCAGAATGTTACTAGTCACGTTTTTCCTGTGAGTAAACCTGACAAGTTTGATGGCTCTCCTAATTTGTGCAAGGGTTTTTTGTTGCAGTGTTCCATCTATTTCAGTAATTCTCTCCCTAGCTCTGATAGTTCTCGTATTGCGTTTGTAGTTTTCTGTATGACTGGTAAAGCTCTGGATTGGGCTACTGCTGTATGGTCTAACATACAATCCTGTACCTATGAGCAGTTTGTTGAGCAGTTCAGTATATCGCTGGAAATACCGGGAAACAGAGCGAGGTCGTGACATCTCTTGTATAGCAAAATGCAATATTGACTCTGACAACGTAGCTGTCTCAGGTACCTCATCAGACTTTTCATTTCTTGCTGCTACAAAAAAACTGGTGAGCTTTGTGAAGCTTTCTGAGCTGGACTTCCTTTCCTTAATTTTCTTTCTTTTTTGGGCACTGCTGGGACAAAACCATTTAATGGTTGTGCCGGAGCTATCCTAAGTCTACCTTGCCTAGCTTAACTTGCATGTACAGTGTCTCTTCGGTGTAAAACAAAAAAGAAATAATGTGTTCCGTTTTTTTTGTTGTTGTTTTTTTTTGCCAGCAGGGGGCCCCCTGGTCCCTGGGGCCCTAAGCAATTGCGTGGTGTGCATGGTGGTTAAATCCGCCCCTGCTTGCCACAGAAGCTCATGGGATTTAGGTCTGGGCTTTGACTGGATCATTCTAATACACAAAAATATTCTTGATCTAAACCATCTTACTGTAGCTCTGGCTGTATGTTTAGGGTCATTGTCTTGCTGGAAGGTGAATCTCCTTCCCAGTCTCAAGTCTTTTTCAGCCTCCAACAGGTTTTCTTCCAGGACTGACTTGTATTTTTCTCCATCCATCTTCCCATGAACTCTGACCAGATTCCCTCAAAGCGTGATGCTGCCACCACCATGTTTCACAGTGGGAATGGTGTATTCAGGGTGATGTGTGGTGTTTGTTTTCCACCCCATTAAGTGCTTTGAATTTAGGCCCAAAAGTTCAACATTGGTCTCATCTGACCACAGAACCTTCTCCCACATGTTTGCTGCAACTGCAAACATCAATTCATATGGTTCTTTTAACAATAGTTTTCTTCTTGACACTCTTCTATAAATGCCATATTTGTGGAGCGCATGACTTATGAAAGTTGTCCTGTACAGATTCTCCCACCTAAGTTGTGGATCTCTGCAGCTCCTCCAGAGTGATCATGGGCCTCTTGGCTCCTTGAATGGCCATGACTTGGTAGGTTTACAGTTTTTTTTTTTTTTTACAAATACTTTTTCTATTTTTGAATGATGGATTGAACAGTGCTACTTGGGATGCTTAAAGCTTGGGATATGTTTTTATAACCTAACCCTGCTTTAAACTTCTGCACAACTTTATCTCTGATCTGTCTGGTGAGTTCCTTGGTCTTTATTATGCTGTTTGTTTACTAGTGTTCTCTAACAAACCACCTTCAGAGAACAGGTATATTTCAACTGAGACTAAATTACACACAGCTGGACTCTACTAACTAATTAAGTGACTTATTTTTGGCCCGCCACCACCCCCTTTTTTCGGAGGACAACTTTATTTTTATTACAAGAAGATAAAATGTAAAATAAATAATAGTACAGATAACAGTAATACAAAAAGAGCGGAAAACTCCATACCAAATAGAAAGTGATGGATGATTGGGTGTGTATGCCGTGTTTGTGCGTTCAAGTGTGTTCATGCAAGTGTGTGTGTGTGTGTGTGTGTGCTTATGGATGTATGTCAGTCAGTGGAATGTAACTACACAAACCTTTTTTTTTATAGATCTTTTTATTGAAAAATCAGATATACAAACAGTACATTGTCATTATGTTTACAAAAGATTTTTCTTTTTTTTTTTTTTTTTCGCACTCAAAAAACCGATCGACAGTAGGTGGCGCACTTGACTTCCAATTAAGTAAAATTCGCCTTCGTGCCAGCAGAGAAACAAATGCTATAATATTCTGTTGGTTCCTAGTTAAATTTTCTTCTTTGTTTGGTGCCCCAAATAGTGCCATCATTGCACATGGCTGTAAAGCGACTCCAAAGACCTCTGACAGTACCTCAAATATATCAGACCAATAGCCTGTTAACAGATGGCAGGACCAAAACATGTGAGTCAAATCTGCTACATTAGTATGACATCTGACACACTTGCTATCAATATTTGGGTAAATGGAAGCAATCCTTGCTCTACTCCATTGCAAGCGATGGACAACTTTAAACTGAATGAGGTTTAGTCTTGCACAAGACGTGCTACTGTTTACTCTTTTTAAAGCGTCTACTGAGATTTCAGTTCCAAGTTCGTTCTCCCAGTGATTTTTTATCTTGTCTCGGTTGACAATGTCCGTTTTCATGATGATTGCGTAACAGTGTGTAGTAAAACCCCTCATAAAAACAGGAGCCTTCAAGATTAAGTCCAGGAGTGACTCACTTGGAAGAAAGGGAAATTGTGGGCTGTGATTTCTAGCAAATTGGCGAGCTTGAAAATAGCGAAACAGATCCTTTTGCTGAAGCTCACATTTGGCACACAAATCCTCAAAACCGGAAAATAATCCATTAATATACAGATCACTAAACCTCTTAATTCCTTTCCTATGCCATGTGACAAATGTGTGGTCAAGGTTGGCTGGTAGGAAATTATGATTGTTACATAATGGAGTATAAGTCAAAAGAGTATCCCTCAAGCCGTGCTGCTTTCTGAACTGAGCCCATATTCTTAATGTAGATATTACCACAGGGTTGGAAGTAAACCTGGAAATCTTCAATGGAAGTCTGGATGGACCAGCGCAAGAAGAGAGGATGATATGCATGACATGTACTCCATTTCACACCAATCTGTATCTACGGATTGAATCCAATATGCTATTTTGTGGAAATTCGCTGCCCAATAGTAAACTCTGAAGTTTGGCAGAGCCAGCCCTCCTTCCACCTTTGATTGTTGTAAGAACTCCTTCTTAATCCTAGGGTTTTGACCTTTCCATATGAATCTAGATATGAGTTTGTCAAGTTTACTGAAAAAAGACTTTGTCAAGAAAATAGGAAGGCTCTGAAATAAAAATAAAAATTTCGGTAAAACATTCATTTTAATGCAGTTTACTCTGCCTGCCACGGTTAAATGTAGAACATCCCATCTTTGCAAATCTGAGTCCAACTTAGACATGAGTGGTGTTAGATTTGCATCAAAGAGATTATTAAATGAAGGTGTTATGTAGATACCCAAATACTTAAATCCTGACCTAGAAATATGAAATGGTAGAGCATGGTCTGGAATTTGCATAGCTAGTTTGTTTATGGGTAAGCATTCACTTTTTGTTAGATTAAGTTTATACCCTGAGATCTGACCAAAATTATGCAACACTGAAATAACTGTATTAATGGAGTTCAATGGATCTGATATGTAAAGCAATAAATCATCTGCATACAATGACAACTTTGATTCCAATCCCCATCTTCTGATACCTCTTATTGAGGGTGTTGATTTAAGAGACAAGGCTAGTGGTTCTATAACCAGTGTGAATAGTAAAGGGCTCAATGGGCAGCCCTGTCTGGTGCCTCTATACAGAGGAAAATTTTGGGAGCGGATATTATTCGTAATAACTGAAGCTTGGGGGGAAGAATAAAGTAGTTGCATCCACTTGACAAACGTCTCACCAAAACCAAATTTCTTTAGGACATAAAAGAGGAAGTCCATTTCCACACGGTCAAATGCTTTTAAGGCATCTAAAGACACCACAATTTCTGGAACATTGGTTGATGAGGGGCCATATAGCACATTCAAGAGACGTCTTATGTTTGAAAATAAATGTCTATTTTTAATAAAACCTGTTTGGTCAGGTGAAACGATATGTGGCAGTGATTTTTCCAAACGTGTAGCTAGTAATTTGGAGAGGATTTTAATATCTGTGTTTAAAAGAGATATTGGTCGGTATGACCCACACTTAGATGCATCCTTGCCTGGCTTTAACAGAAGAGTTATGGTTGCTTCATTAAGAAAGTCGGGTAATTTGCCCTCTGACAGTGCGTGAACAAACATGTCTAACAGCAGCGGGGCTAGATGTTTAGAGAATTTTTTATAAAAATCGATCTGGAAGCCATCCGGCCCTGGAGACTTGCCGTTTTGCATGGCCGAGATGGCAAAGCTGACTTCCCCCAGTTCAATTGGTTCATCCAGACATTCTCTCTGATTAGAAGACAAGGTAGGGACTTTAAAGATTCTGAACTATACAAATCAGAGTAAAAATCTTTAAAAATATTATTTATTATTAAGGGGTCTGTTGTGGTCCTTCCCATTTCATCTTCAATTTCTAATATAATCTGTGCAGCCGACTTAGACTTAAGTTGATGTGCCAAGAGACGTCCTGATTTTTCTCCCTGCTCATAATATAACCCTCGCGATCTCATAATAAGTCTTTCTGTTTCAGATGTAGATATTAAGTTGTATTGTGTTTGCAAGGATATTCTTTCCTTATGAAGTGATGCGCTTGGGGATGTGGAGTTTTTCTTATCTAATTCAAATATGGCTTCAGTCAACTGTTGTTTTTGTTTCTTTCTTTCCTTATTAATATAAGAAGAATATGCTATTATTTCTCCTCTAACGTAAGCCTTAAGGGTTTCCCATAACAGTGATGGGGACACATCATCAGCTCTATTAGTTTCCAGAAATCTATTGATGGCTATTTCAATCGAAGTGCAGAATGTGTTATCTGACAGTAGTGTGGTATTAAAACGCCACTGAGGACGATAGCTGTAGTTTTGGCGAAAAATGAGATTCATTACTATGGGAGCGTGGTCTGATTCTACAATGGCTAAATATTCTACTGTCTCTACTGAATTCAAGAGTCTTCGGTCAATAAAAAAATAATCGATCCTGAATAAGTGTGATGCACATTTGAAAAGAAAGAGAACGTCTTAGTATGTGGGTTTAAATGTCGCCATGGATCCACACATGCAGCATGACTGGAAAATTCTGAAAACCCAGCAGCCATTTTGGAGAGGCTTAGCGCTTTGGGGTTAGACTGGTCTAAATTAGGATCCATTGCGCAATTAAAATCTCCCCCCAAAATCAACAGGTTTGTGTCAAGGTCTGGCAGCTGAGAAACCACTCTTTGCACAAATCCCACATCGTCCCAATTGGGGGCATAGATATTTACCATTAATACAGGGGTCTGATACAGAGTCCCTGATACTATGACATACCGGCCTTGTGGGTCAGAGATGAAGCTGGAAGTAATAAACTGGATTTTTTTATGCATTATTATTGCTGTACCCCTTGATTTACTGTTAAAACTAGAGTGGAACACTTGGCCCACCCAGTGTTTCTTTAAGCGCAGTTGGTCTGAATGGCTTAAATGCGTTTCCTGAAGAAAAGCAATATCTGTTTTCAGATTTTTAATATGAGAGAGTATCCTACCTCTCTTTACAGGGCCATTGAGTCCTTTAACGTTCCAGGATGTAAACCTCACGGCTGAGCCAGCGTAAAATCTGAATTATTATTAGCCATATCCACACATTGAACACATTGCAAATAATTATATCCTGTATCCCTTAACGTGCAAAACGTCAGTCATACCTAACACCATTGAAGCTAGTGGTACACAGTAAGAAACAAAAAGCTTACAGTCCACAAGAATACAAGTATAAAGGGTCCAGTCTACCCATTCATCCCCAAAAAGTGCTATCCCTGCTAACTCTGCTAAAATAGCAGCACGCAGGATTCGTCCCTCTTCTGATACTTCCAAAAACTTTCGTTCAATAACCTCACTCTTGAGAGAACTCCTGAATTAAGACATAAAGAAATAAAAAAATTAAAAAAAAAGGGGGAATCAACCTATAACCTAAAGTATTTGTTCACAGTTGAATGAAAGAGTGAAAACTCAGGCTTACAGATAGCGAACCAAGAACAGTCACCGAAGCCTGATTTAACAGTACACAGCTGTTTTTTTATTTTTTCTCCCCCCAACATCAAATGCGCTTAGGTTACTTTACCCAGTGCTGGATATGTTGCGTAATTACTCCTGTTCCTCCGACTCAGCCCGGATATCTGGGTTTCCCTCAACCCTTTGAGAGTAGAATGTCTCAGCCTCCGCAGGAGTCTCGAACAGTAGTGTTTCCTTGCCGTAATTAACACGGAGGCAGGCAGGGTAGAGTAGGTTCAACTGAATTCCTTTCTTGTAAAGGGCCGCTTTGACGTTCTTGAAGGCTGCGCGCTTCCTTGAGAGATGAGTGCTGAGATCGGGGTAAAATCTCAGGGTGTGTTCCTCATAGATAATTTCGTTCTGCCTTGCCCATTTCAGAACTCGCTCGCGGTCTTGACAGCTGTGGAAAGCGACGATTATGGGTCTCGGACTCGGCTTGCCTTTTTTAGGTCTCCGTAGCGAAATCCGGTGGGCTCGTTCCAATCTGGGTAGTGAAGGGAGGGTGTCTCCCATGTAATTCTTCAAGAGAGTTGAGACGAACGTGACCATGTTGTCTGCTTTCTTTTTGCTACCTTCAGGCATGTTAATGATGCGAAGATTCACCCTCCTAGACTGGTTCTCCAGGTCATCAATACGATCCATCAGTGTAGCGTTTAGCTTTTTCAATTCAGTAATATCTTGCTCAGCCTTGAACAGCGCATCAAAGTTGTCACCTGCTGTGGACTCCACCGCGGCGACCCTCTTTTCCAGTTTATCCGCCGTCTCTTGGAAACTCGCTATAGATGCCTGGATAGGTGCCAGCGATGTATTAATTAGAGACATCATGTCCAGTTTCAAATGTTCGCGTTGTTTTTCCATCTCTGCCTCCAATATCATACCGAAGTCTTCGGCATTAGCAGCTGCCGCCATGTTAGCCACTTTACTACTTAGCGTTCGGCTGGACTTCTTCTCAGAATCTTTCTTAGACATGTTTAGTAACCTAGAACTAGCCGTTTCAATGAATAATGAACTTAAAATACTATTACTTCGGTGTAAAGTCGTGTATATAGGTGTCCCAACCCGGAAGTTGTAACTACACAAACCTAAACAGATAAACAGACCAACAGAGACAAAGACAGACAGATTTACATACATACATATATGTGAAGTATTTATTCTACAGGTTCTGTTGAATAGTTTTGATATCTCATCAATCTATGGGCATATATGTTATAGATATATATACATACACATGCACATATACATACATATAATTTAGTATTGTGGTGAATTTTAGAACTTTAAGATTATTAAATATGTTGGCTGGTTAACAGGCTTTTTTCTGTTTTTGTTTAAATTAAGTTACTTCTGAAGGCAGTTGATTGCACTGGATTTTATTAGGGGCTTTAGAGGGGTTGAATATTGTTGCACATCACATTTTTTAGATTTTTATTTGATAAAAATAAAATAAAAAATTATCATTATCAAGTTTGTGGTTGTCAAATGACAAAATGTGGAAAAGATTAAGGGGTGTGAATACTTTTGCACTGTAAACCATTCCACTGAAGCTCTGACTGTATGTTTAGGGTCACTGACTTGCTGGAAAGTAAATATCCTTCCCAGTCTTTTTCAGCCTCAAACAGGTTTTCTTTCATGATTGTCCTGCATTTAGCTCAATCCATCTTCCCATCAACTCTGACCAGATTCCCTCAAAGTGTGATGCTGCCACCACCATGTTTCACAGTGAGGATGGAGTGTTTAGGATGATGTGTGGCGTTAGTTTTCCACCACACATAGAACTTTGCCGTGACCGTGGGTCTCTTTTCAGCTTCTCTAATTAGTGCTCTTCATGCCTGGGCTGTCGGTTTAGGTGGACGGCCTTGAGATGAGATGAGATGAGATGAGATGAGATGAGATGAGATGAGATGAGATGAGATGAGATGAGATGAGATGAGATGAGATGAGATGAGATGAGATGAGATGAGATGAGATGAGATGAGATGAGATGAGATGAGATGAGATGAGATGAGATGAGATGAGATGAGATGAGATGAGATGATCCTTTATTAATCCCACAATGGGGAAATTTACAAATTTGTCTTGGTAGATATGCATTTGTGTCTAAACAGTGAGATGTTCATAACTTGGGATATTTTTGTTATAATCTAGCTCTTACATTTCGACACAACTTTAACCTGATGTTACTTGGTTTTTCTGATGCTGTTAGTTATATGAAGAGTAAATTACACACAGCTGGACTATATTTACTAATTAGGTGTTTCTGAAGGCAAACTGGTTACACTGGATTTTATTATTTAGGGGTATCAGAGTACAGGGGGCTGAACGCAAATACACACCAGACTTTTCTATTTTTTTTCTCAGTGGTCCTGAAACGAAATGTGCCTGTGTGTGAAGATTAGTCTCAGTTTTTAAGGCAAGTTTAGACCAAGCCATGTGTATTACACACAGAGGCCAGCAGAGGGAAGCAAATATATTATTGTTATGTATGTGATTCAGTTGTACAGTAAAGTTTTAATATGTGAAAATGCACGAGCACTTCAGGTGTTATTCCTGCAACGTTTTTTTCCGTTTTAAAAATAAAGGTTCAAGAATAAAAGATAAAACTGATTGGATAGATATTCATGTTTGTTGAATTGCATGTGTTTAATTAGGGTTACAAATATCTAGTTCTTAACTTCTGTATGACTGTGTTTTAGAGCAGTGGGGGTTCGAGCACTGGGCCGCTGATGCCAAAGTCGTGTGTTTGATAACCAGCTTTGGCGGTCTGCTCATATAGAGCTCATATGCATCTGAATCCAAAATCTGGTGTACAGCATGTGTGGCGGTGATCTGGTGAGGAATACTAAGAGAACTCTCACTTGCAAAGAGTAAAGCAAGGTGGTGGTAGCATCATGGTCTGGGGCTGCATCAGTGCTGCCTGTGTTCTGTCGAGGTATGCTACCCATCGATATGTGCTTCTTTACGGACATGTTTTTTTAACTTTAACTTTTTTTTTATGTTTTTGTAATGTTTTTTTATGATAATTCATTAAGTTTTTATTGGGAACATTAAACAACTTGCTTGAACTTGTTTGTATAGATTTTGTGCATAAAATGTAAAGCCAGTGAGAATATGAGTATATTTTGGTGCTAGTTGAAAACTTCACAAGATTTTCCATCACAAAACAATGAAAAAAGTCTGGTCAGACTGCAGAACATCTTTATTCTGAATATTCAATTATTCCATCCCTTGGTTTGGCTACACCTTCAAGTTATACCTCAACCGATGCTGAGAGGTGAAAATGAGCTGGATCACTCTAGAACTTCTGATTACCATCCCTCTGCTGAGAGATTTAATTTACCACTCCTGCAGATACTGCACACAAAGAAAAAGAGAAATGAATGGACCACCTGCATCAAGTGGTCCCTGCATACAACTGTACTCTGCATAAATCCACAGTACTCCCCTCACTTCTTGCTGTAGGGTTGCCATTCTGTATACCATCCTTTTCACAGGTATTTAATCCCCTTAACAGACCTTGATCCATTTACGGGCTACAGGTGAAGGGGATACAAAACCCTTTTTTTGTACAGTAAAATGATCTATTTAAATTCTAAAAACTCTTGAGGGTTTTGGAGTTTCTGGATACTTGGAGAAGCTGTTCACTTCTTCACTCTCTACTCTTAAAACACATAATAAATTAAGATCTGTTTTTAGAAGAAACCAGAGGAAAAAAATCTACATGTTTAAAAATAAACACAAAAACTAACCAAATGAAAGGATTGGAAAACTGTTTGATTTTTTTTAATACAATATTAATTTAAAATGTTAAAAGTTTAGGAAATCACCAATTTTATGATTTTTAGTTATAGTTACAATTAGGATTTTCAGCATCAATTATTATCCAAAATTATACTGTTGTATGTAATGCTTTAATTGAAATATTAAATATACAGGCGTGTAATATCATGTAGAATACAGAGAAAAATGCTAGTCTGTTAAAGGGTTAATACCAATAAAGCCCACTTAAAGAGGGCTGAAATCTGTGTGTCACCCTGGCAGGGTATCTGGCGCCATATGTGAGGGTCTTTAACCAGAGCATGTGTGGAGAAGACCATGTTTTATTGTTTATCCTGTTCCCAACACACCTATTCATGCTACTCATCTAATATTCTGGCTAAAAGAAGTGTTTTAGAGCTGGATCCCTCAAAAATACGCTCGACAGGGGGTGCTCCACCACTACAGTTGGGAACCACTGGACTGGACTATGAGACAGACTGATAACCCAGAGATCTGAGCTGGACTGGTTCTTATCTTTTGGGCCAAGAAATAAAATGGGTGTTTCCTGGCATATCCTTAGTCGAAAAGGATTTCACATCAAGCATTTTAAGGTATTTCCCTTTTACTGCTAGAGTTGGGACACGAGTAAGAGCTTGTATCAAAGAGACTGAAAATGTGTTGCTGTTTATTATATTGATTTATTTCATTATTGCTTGTTTTTTTTGTTATAAAAGACAAAGCACACACAAAGGTTTAATTTGCTGATAGCATTAAGTAAAATGAAAGCACATCAGAAGAAGATTAGAAGAGAAAACAGCAGTATGATGGTCTCAGCATGTCACAGGATCCTCGCCTGCCTCAGTACCCTCGAGAAGCCCAGTGAATGTGAACACCCCACACCAGTAAGGGACACTGGAAATGAAAAATGGTGAAAAACAGAATACTGATACAGTCTCACAATGAATAAATCAATAATATAATACTATTATATCAAAATATTAATTATTTCAATCCATGAAAACAGGATTTTGCATGTGAGGACATGCTAGTAAAATACAATCTAATTCATGACAAATCTGATTGCAGTGCATCATACCTACTGGTGTTCTAGATCTTCTCTTCATCGTACTCGGTGGTGATAGATTCTCCAGACTGGCACCTGTATTCTCCATACTCCTCCTTACACTGAGAACCCGTGGTGATGATCAGCTTGACCGGAACCTTTACACTCACTTGCTTCCTCACCACATTCACAGTGAGCTTGGTGTTCGGAGAGACGGTGTTCGGCAGGGAGATACGAACACTCTTCTTCTCGGTTCTGGTGTTGTTTTTCCCCCACTCCACAGTGAAGGTGTTACTCAAAGATAAGTTGTGGCCACCTTCAAACAGCCCCATTACATCTACATTAAAGGATGTTCCCCAGCTGATTTCTGTACTGTTGCTAAAGTTGAAGCTCTCATTGACAGACGTCTCGTAATCTCGACCCATCTCCGTGGTGAAGGTACGCTCTTGTGATGAACGATTCACAGAGCTTATGGTGTCGATGACAACGGACTGAACGTGTTCTTCCTTCTTGTCCCAGAGGACCTCTGCAGATATGCCAGTTTTTCCCGGCTTCAGAGGAACAAGGTAGGAAAGCTTGTCATGGAAGTTGAAGTGGCCATAATCAGGCACATCCTGAGAGAATCTGGCCACAATTATTTGCCCAGTATTATCTAGATGCTCATAGAGGAGCCATGCTCCTCTCTGCACCTTGTGAGAAGATGCAATATCATTGAAACTGCCATGGCACAAGTTGGTCTCATTCCTGAGAACCAGCTGCCTGCCCTGATAGTATGGGTGCTCATAAAGGGTGATCTGAGGATTAGTCAGGTCCTCCGACACCAACTGTAGTGAAGAAATGACATTATTTCTGTACACAGTGCCATATTCACCCTCTTCAAAGATCTCAATGTGTCCACGATAATTGGTATGTTCATACGCCACCCACGGATTTCCGATCACTTTCACAGAAGAGATGCAGTTATCAAAACTTTCTGCAACTAAATCGCTGACATCAGAGGTGAACTCTCTGCTGATGCCCTTGAACCAACAATGCTCGTAGACGATGATCTTGTTCATGGTGCCGGGAAGAGTTGTCCTGTTGTTGAAGGCAAAGCAGAATGAGGTGAGTTTGAGTTTATGCAGAGTACATCCATCAATAAGCTCATCTCTTTCCATATATAGCTTGCCTTGTGGATTTAAAAACCTGCTTGGACATACAAGTGCTAACTGTATGATGTAGCAGGGGCAAGGAGAGGATGCAGAGAGCGAAGGTCAATGGCATGTATTTATTAACAACAAGATGAACAGAAAACACACCAAGAACCTGAAATAAACCAAAACATAGAAACAAGGAATAACCTAACAGACTTAGCAACGTACAAGAACTGACAACTAAGACTGAAAACAAAGGGCTATATACAACCCCTGGCAAAAAGTATGGAATCACCAGTCTTGGATGAGCGCTCCTTCAGACATTTCATTCTGTAAAACAAACTCTGATCAAAAACATGATACAATAATAAGGTCATTCCAAAGTGCAACTTGTTGGCTTTCAGGAACACTCAAAGAAATGAAGAAAAAACATTGTGGAAGTCAGTGAATGTTACTTTTATTGACCAACCACAGGGAAAAAAATATGGAATCACTCAATTCTGAGGAAAAAAGTGTGGAATCATGAAAAACAGATAAACAAAAGATGATTCAAAATACATCACTAGTATTTAGTTGCACCACCTTTGGCTTTTATAACGGCTTTCAGTCTCTGAGGCATGGACTTGATGAGTGACAAACAGTATTCTGCATCAATTTGGTGCCAACTCTCTTTGATAGCAGTTGCCAGATCAGCTTTGCAGGTCGGAGCCTTCTTGTGGACCATTTTTTTCAATTTCCACCACAGGTTTTCAATTGGGTTGAGATCTGGACTATTTGCAGGCCATGACATCGACTGAATGTGTCTTTCTCCAAGGAATGCCTTCACTGTTTTTGCCCTATGGCACGATGCATTGTCATCTTGGAAAATTATTTCATTATCTCCAAACATCTGTTCAATTGAAGGGATGAGAAAACTGTCCAAAATGTCAATGTAAACTTGTGCATTGATAGAAGAATTAACCACAGTCATCTCCCCAGTGCCTTTGCCTGACATGCAGCCCCATATCATCAAGGACTGTGGAAATTTGGTTGTTTTCTTCAGGCAGGCCTCTTCATAAATCTCACTGGAACGCCACCAAACAAAAGTTCCAGCATCATCACCTTTTCCAATGCAGATTCTTGACTCATCACTGAAGATAACTTTCATCCAGTCATCCACAGTCCATGATTGCCTCTCCTTAGCCCACTGCAGTCTTGTTCTTTTATGTTTAGGTGTCAATGATGGTTTTCTTTTAGCTTTCCTGTATTGAAATCCCATTTCCTTTAGGCGATTTCTTACGGTTCGGTCACATACATTGGCTCCAGCTTCTTCCCATTTATGCTTCATCTGTTTAGTTGTACTTTTTCGGTTTTCAAGACAAATGCTTGTCTTGACGCTTTGATGTCTTTCTCGGTCTACCAGTACGCTTGGCTTTAACAACCATTCCATGCTGTTTGTATTTGGTCCATATCTTGGATACAGCTGACTGTGAACAGCCCACATCTTTAGCAACCATGCGTGAAGAGTTACCTTCAAGAAGTTTCACAATCCTCTCTTTTGTTTCAAGAGACATTTCTCTTGTTGGAGCCATGGTTCTTGCCACTCTAATTCGTCCAGCAGCCCTCCAAGGTGTCATGACTGCAGGTGTTTTTAACTGCAGACTAACGAGCAGATCTAATCTGAGGCAGGTTTCCATTTAGGGAAAGGAAATTGACTGGGTGTGTCCTTATTTTCTACCTTCAATTTGAGTGATTCCATACTTTTTTCCTCAGAATTGAGTGATTCCATATTTTTTTCCCTGTGGTTGGTCAATAAAAGTAACATTCACTGACTTCCACAATGTTTTTTCTTCATTTCTTTGAGTGTTCCTGAAAGCCAACAAGTTGCACTTTGGCATGACCTTATTATTGTATCATGTTTTTGATCAGAGTTTGTTTTACAGAATGAAATGTCTGAAGGAGTGCTCATCCAAGACTGGTGATTCCATACTTTTTGCCAGGGGTTGTATATGGAAGGGGACAGGAAACAGGGAACACCTGAACAAAGGTGAAGAGGGGGCGGAGCTACAAATGAAACACAGGTGAAAACACTAAAGGCGGAGATACGGGAGGAACACAGGACCATGTGGGGCATGACACAGGCATGGAGGAGGAAAATTAAACACAGAGGCTGCATCCAGAAACTTTTGCTACTCCTCCTCTCCTACTCCTCCTTTCCTACTCCTCCTCTCCTACCCCGGAAGAAGGTGGAGGAATCGAGGAGAGGAGAGGAGGAGGAGGAATGGAGGGAAGGAGCTGTAATTGGGGAAATGGGACAGCTGATCCCTTTTAGATAGGATGTTGACTACCGATGAACTGAGCCAATCACAACGCTCACTTTCAGCACGTTTCAGAACATTACTATCACACACAGCCAAAAATTCAGATATTCCAATAAAATCCTGTTTACTCCCAGCCGCATTTTTGGCCGCATCTCTGGCCAGTGACTCTGGCAGCCCTGTCTGACCTCAGCCTTATGAGGGATTCAGTTCCTCATCAGTCCCTAAGTTAAAATAAATAAGTAAATAAATGAATTAATTAAAATTATATATATATATATATATATATATATATATATATATATATATATATATATATATATATTATAAATAATATGTTTTTATATGTATAACATGATACACATAGGGTCATAAATATAGTTTTACTGAGCATACAGTTTATCTAAACTATAAATTATATTACTGCTTTACTGGCTGTTTAATTAGATAAGGAACCTAGTTAATTAATATGTTTATGACGTATATTTGGCCGCGTTGCCTTCCCCATTTTCGCGTGCTCTGTGGGCGTGGATGCAGTGATGTCATTGGAAAATCCTTAAAAGTCTTCCGGAGTAGGATACACTGATGTAACCTCCGTTGGTAGTCTACTACAGGTGGATTTTAAGCGGCTTCTTTCGTCTCCTACGGTATTCGGACAGGCGGCAAGATGGCGTCACGAAATCAGTTTCCGGGTCACGGAGGAGAGGAGGAGGATCGGTAGGAAAAAGGAGACACTTATGGGGTTTCTGGACACAGCCAGAGAGAGCAGTAAAAACACAGAAATGGAATAGGAACAGACACAGAAAAGAGCCAGCTAAATAAATAGCAAATATAAAAGTAAAAAATAGGCAAACTAAAGCAAAAACCGAGGAAACTGAACAAAAAAAAACTAAACACAACGATTAACATTCGTTTTCACACACACACACACACACACACACACACAGATGTAGAATGCATCACAGATTAATTATTATAGTGCATAGTGCTTGCATGCTCACCGCAAGACCTTGGGGACTGTAAAAAAAAATACCGGTCCTGACAAGTGATGAAGATTTGTTCACTTTATTTGAATTTCTGTAAGCTAAACCTTTAACAGGATTCAAGATTCAAGATTTTTATTGTCACGTTACAGAGTACAGGTGTGCATGTGAGTGAAAAACTTGGGTGCAGATTCCCACCAATGTGCAGAGAACAATATTTACAAGAAGAATAAAAAAATAAAATATAATATAAAATAAGACATACAGATAGCTTTACAATATAACACTGTATGTCTTATTTTATATTATATTTTATTTGGATGTGTTCTTGTAATGTCAAACCAACTGTATTTTTGTATCTTTGGTATATTTTTGTATTTTACTGTTGGATTGACATCACAGCATCACATTTGAGAAACTTCTAAAGAAATCTTTTATAAAGTCTATTAATACTGAATGGCATTGGCCACACATTTCTATTTATAATAACATTCATAAATACAGCTCATTTTTATTCTTTCTTTTGCGCAGTAAAACATATCTAATACACTGTATATAATTTAATGTGACCTATATTTTTAGATCAAGTTGATTGGTCTGACAGTACAGTCAAATTACTGGAAAGGCTCACGACGATTAAGATAAATTAATATTATTGTGAGTCTGATTGAAATCTCAGGACAGTATCTCATTGGATGAGTTTTACCCATCATGTATAAAGGGTTTGTTATGAATGTGCAGTTCAAGCCTATATTAATTCATTTGATAGACTACTGAGAGGCTATTGATTTTTCTGCTGTATTAGTTTAGATTTTTGTGGGGGCCACAGAAAGTTTTGTTACAAATGTTTGGGAACTCTTGCATTAGATGCCTTACCTTTCTACACCGCCTCTTTCCAATGAAGATTTGAATGGCGATTGATTCTTTGAACCGCTGAGCCAAAGAAACTGTAGGTCTGGGACTGTGTTGGACCTGACGTTCTGTAAAAGCAAACCATCAAAGCTGAGTAACATGATAAGTAATAAGAAAAGCCTGTCAAATAAAAGCTAAGAGCCACAATGAATGCTTGTATTACCATATTTGTTTTGTAGGTACCCTAGCCAGCCAGTAGGTGGCAGCACCACCAGTAATGCCCAATGCAAGCAACACCAGAAGAAGAAATAGGGGTGTGGCTTCACATGGAACAAAAGCATTCCTGAGGCAAGAACAAAGCCTCTTTGAGTTTGCCCATAGACAGGTAAACACCTCAACAAAGAGACAAGAACACCAATGCCTCTCCTTTGTTCTACCAAGAGAACAAAGAAAACATCTTTAGGCCTACATCTTCAAGATAACAACATTAGCCAAACGTCTGATCAGCGTTTCCACACGGCTATTTCTTCAAGACAAGCTTGCACGAGATACACAGCTCGGAAAAGACAAGAAAAGCGGCCCGACCCTTCTCTTAACTGTGTACAAATTTCCTGGACCCAAAACCAGAAGGACGAATCATTCCCAGAAGAGTTTCCTGGACGTCGTCAAAACCCTTTCTACAAGAAGGCTGAAAATTCCCTCCATCCAGTGAGGACGGAAAACATGGATATTTTCTAACATATCCATTGTGTAAGACTGAACTTTTAAAACATCTGGGCATAGTTTAGATAAAGAACATTTTATCTTTAACTTACTGTATTTTACATTTTACATAAATGTATTTTTATTTATGAAATCTGCAACTGTTTATATTCTCTAAACTAAATTCTGTGAGCAAACCAACCTACTTTTCTCTGCATGCAAATCTCTTTCTCTTTTCTAACACTGAAATACAGCTACTGTATTTCTCTCTTCTAAAAATTTGAATCTAGCAATAGCTTGAAAACTGTCCTTTTAAATAGTCAGCTTCAGTTCTTTGTTCTGACTCAAAAGAGACCTGAACAAAGAACAGCTGAATTCAGTTACAGTGGAGCCATGCTCCACGTTTAAACTCAGCGCCATTTATCCTTTGTCCGCGCGCACGCGCACACACGCACGCTCCTCTCGCGCGCACCCGCGAGAACACGTGCGCACACTCGCATACGCGAAAACCCCCCTTCCGTCTCTATCGCGCGCGCACACACGCGCACGCACACACGCACGCTCTCTCTCTCTCTCTCTCTCCCTCATACACACACCCTTAGCTAAATAACCATTTAGCTCTCATATTGTAAATATACTGACTGCTGTTTGTAATATTTGTGTTTAGATTAGTTTGTGTGTTAATAAATGTCCATTTATTTTCACCAAGGTGTCTGTGTTGATTTCATGAATGCTAGTTGCTGCCAATAACCATATAAAAGAATTCAATTTAAAACCTTCAGAATCTGATTCAGCAATATCAGAATTTTAGTCATTGATTAAATCCTG
Organism: Astyanax mexicanus; assembly: GCF_023375975.1. Taxonomy (NCBI): domain Eukaryota; kingdom Metazoa; phylum Chordata; class Actinopteri; order Characiformes; family Acestrorhamphidae; genus Astyanax; species Astyanax mexicanus. Next base: position 8,787,866 of record NC_064428.1, on the reverse strand, counting down.
ATATTGTGGCTTTTTAATTAATAGCTTTATAAAAACAATTGTAGTTTTAATATTAATTAAAACTACAATATTTGTAAGGTGCAAGTAATTTTATGAGACTGATTACTTAATGAGATTTATGCCACCAGCACCTACAGTTTTACACTACTACTTGCTTTATGCATGTCAACCAAACAGAAACAATTAACATACCATAAGATGCACACCAATTAAACACAAATATATGTAGTAACACACATAGAGTTTTGGGTGCACTGAGTGCATTTAAAAAGTCTAATAGAATAGTAATTGATTAAATCAGATTGCGTCATATTCATCAGATAACCTACCTTTAAATGGAGTTTAGCTGTGGATCTCCCAGCTGTACTGACCCAAAGACTGAATGCTTTATTTATACACAACCAGTGAGTAAGGGGAGGGGCCAGTTTATAATGAGATCAATACAGAGCCTTACCATATTTGGTAGTTTAGAAGAGGAAAGATATAAGATGTACACCATAAGATAAGATTGATATATTAATATTAAAATGATATACTATACAGTATCAAGCATAACATTATGACCACCTTATTGTTTGTAACCCAATACGCATGTAATCAGCTCTGCTGGTCAAATAAGAGTACTTGGTAGTTCTATAATACAGACTGTAGTTCTGTATCTGTTTCTCTGTATACTTTATTATTACTCTCCTTTCACTCGTTCGTTCATATGTAGTACCCTAAAGGGAATCACCACAGAGCAGCTATTATTACTTGGGTAAAATAAAATAAAACAAAAAAAACTCTACTCTTATAATAACATACAACAACACTGCAAAAAACGTATTCATGTAATTTACGTAAAAATGCAAAAAACGTATTCATGTAATTTACGTAAACATTAAGATATTTTGGGAAGTGAGGTGCCTATTTAAAAATGCAACAGAAGTTGTTCATGTGTTAAGAGTTCATGTATAACATTTCTAACGGTCACACCTTTAGCCTTTTGTGTATTGTATTTCTCATTTTCTGTCCTGCTCCTCTGTTTGTTGCTGTGTTCCTTGTCTTGTTTTGTTCCAGTTTTGTAGTTTGTGTTCCTTGAATCTCTGTTTCTTCAGTCCAGGTCTGTTGTTTTGTTAAGTAAGTGTGCCAAGTTTGTTCATTTTGTATTCTTTGTGTGCTCTAGTTATTCTATGTTAAGAGTTATGTTTTAGAGTTTCATGTTTTTCATTTTTCTTAGTCTTTGTTTAATATATTCTAGTCTTGTTTTGTGAGTTTTTTGCACTACCAGTGTTTTGTTTTCTGTTTTTTTTTATTAATCTTGTTTATTAAAATTATTTAAATATATCTTCCCGTCTACTCCAATATAATTAACTAGGTTTAAGAATATAAAATACTTTCTGAACAAAGATTTTTTTTTTATTTTAAGCATATAGCCTACGTTCAGAACACTAAAACAGCAATAAGGATATGCGACGTCTTTTTGCTGTGGAATGCTAGGAGCTGAACTAACACACTCTACGAAGCTAACACACCTGTTGTTACTATCAACAATTAACTTACCTCTGACTTTACTTCGCATTGACACAAAGTTACAGTAGCTCACCTGATGTCATTATATCACTATACTCTATCGTTATACCACTATATTCTACCGTTATACCACTATACTCTACCGTTATACCACTATACTCTACCGTTATACCACTATACTCTACCGTTATACCACTATACTCTATCGTTATACCACTATACTCTACCGTTATACCACTATACTCTATCGTTATACCACTATACTCTAGCGTTATACCACTACACTCTATCATTATACCACTATACTCTACCGTTATACCACTATACTCTATCGTTATACCACTATACTCTACCATTATACCACTATACTCTACCGTTATACCACTATACTCTACCGTTATACCACTATACTCTGCCGTTATACCACTATACTCTACCGTTATACCACTATACTCTACCATTAGACCACTATATTCTACCGTTATACCACTATACTCTATCGTTATACCACTATACTCTACCGTTATACCACTATACTCTATCGTTATACCACTATACTCTAGCGTTATACCACTACACTCTATCATTATACCACTATACTCTACCGTTATACCACTATACTCTATCATTATACCACTATACTCTGCCGTTATACCACTATACTCTACCGTTATACCACTATACTCTGCCGTTATACCACTATACTCTACCATTATACCACTATACTCTACCATTATACCACTATACTCTACCGTTATACCACTATACTCTACCGTTATACCACTATACTCTGCAAAAAAGTTATTCAGATTAGTAAGCATAGCCAGAATTCATACATATTAAAGGATTTGAGTAATTTTATTTAACAGGAGATTACTTGTCAATTACTGCCAGGTAGTTACTGTGAATTTCACAGCACATTTTATGCTGTGTTGGTTGGTGCTTTTTTTTTCTTCTGAGAAATGGTGTCTATCTAATAAGCTTATGTTTAACAGACAGAAAGTTCTCTACCAACAGATGTTAATTTAGGATTCTTTATATTCATAATCATATAGCCTTAACTTGATCTTAGTCCCCTTCAGATTCTGTGTATGACTGTAAATCTTAGATTTGTGATTCTGTCTTGACTCAACTCTAACCCCCTTATGATTGTGTCTTTACTCAATTTTGGCTCCCTTAAGATTCTGTCTTGATTCAATCTTAACCCTTAACCCTAAATTTCCTAAATAAAGTATCTATCTATTAGGGGTGTGATGAGATCTCGAGGAGGAGATATGTTCTGTCAGCGCCCTCAGTTGGGGAAGGGGGGGAGGAGATACGTTCTGTCCTTACTAGCGCACCGCGCTCCGCAAAACCAGCAAGCTGAAGGCTGTTTTTCCTGAGAGAAAATGTATTTGGGGCTTTCATTTGGTGCCCCCTTTAGTGCAGCACCCCTATGCGTCGCATAGTCTGCATACCTCCTTTTTAAGTCTGGCTGCATTTTGGCTCCAGTGGAAACAATAATCTGTAACAGAGTGACCAACAAGACACAAACCATATATAAATATTGTAAGTAAATCCTACACGTGACTGTTTCATAGACAGTTGTACTGATCCCTTAGCTCTGTAATGTATTTAAAAAAAAAATTCTGTCTCTGTTTGCACTTCAAGCATAGTCTTAATATGACTGGTTATGGTTTGCACTTGTTGGTTGCACTATATAAGAAACTTAGAAAAGTTTTATTTTTATTTTTTATTCTTATTTCTATTTCTTATAGAATCAATGTGTGAGAGAAACCAGTCTGTTAAGTTTGCCTTATATGATTTTGTCAAACAAAACTCTAGTTTTCAAGCCATTTTTAATTTTTGACGTTTTCTTTAAAATTTGTTAAAACTGTTAAAAATGTTAAAAACTGGGTTTGCAATACTGAAAATCAATCAGTCAACCCTTATTTACAATTCCGATTAGCATTTACAGTTTAAAAGGGAATTAAAATATTTAACAAAAAATTAAATAATAAGGAACAAAATAGTAAAATAAATAAATAACATAAAATAAATAGAAATTTTAATCTGATATTTAATACAGATGAATAAAATACATATGTTAAAAGAAAACAATAGGACATTTTTAAAAAGACAATACAAAATTAACACAAAAAAGTAAAGAATTTATAAAATATAAAATGAAGAAAAGGATAATAATAGTAAAAGTGATAAGAATGAAAAGAAATGTTAAAATTAATAATAATAAATTAAGAATCTGGGAATCAAAATAAAAACATAAATTTAAAATTAATTTGATATAGATAAAAAAAACAAAAAATATAAATGATATATAATATAAATTTATTTAAAAAACTCATTTCAAATCATTAAAACAGCTCACCAAAACCCCAATCTATACTTATTATATATTTGACAATATTTAATTAACTTTACAGGTCCTTACTTATCTTATTTGTAGCCTCGATCTGAATTAAGCTCCTCGCGGCAAAAAAGAGAGGGGTGCAGAGCAATTTGCCTGATTCTCTCCTGGTTAAATAACAGTAAAGCAGACAAACCAAGTCTCCCTGAAGCTGCGGGAGTCTCCCGCATTTCGGTAGTGGCTCTGCCCGCGAGTCACATATAATCTCACGGAATTCAGAACGAACACAAACGACTAGGGGTAACCTCCCTGAAATCAACTTTTGCAACTTGGGATGTCTGGTAAAGATGTTTTTTTATAGTGTGTTTTATACCATTGCTTTCTGTTTGAACTATGCTTGATCCGACCTTATTTATAAAAATCCTGCCACCAGTCGAAGTGCTTTTCTCTTTTCATTTCCTAAACAATTTAGGAAACTGACCATATACTGAACATAAATATAAACCCTTATAAATGTCATAAATAAATGTAACTAATAATAAATTATAGTTACTGTGAACTTTTGTAAGTATATTTTTATTTTATAGTTGATTGCTAAAGGCTCTGGGTGAGGTGATGTGTTTGCGTGGGTGAGGTGTTTTTTGCTGTGGTAAAGAAGTGATGGTATGTGGTATTTTGGTGCAAAGTACGCAAGGTCAGTCGTGCAGCTCTATTTTCCACTACCAAGATAGAAACATGGGTGTAAGATAGCAACGTGCAGGGTGCAAGATAGGGCCTTTTATCTCAATAGAACTCGGCTCTGTTTAGACTCAGCAATGAATTGAACTGAGCCAACTTTAAATTCAATTTGAATGAGTTTGATCTCAGAAAAGGTGGTCTTGAGTGCATCCCTATTTTATCTGTCCCTGAAAGGAGGATTTGAGCAGAGTAAAGATACATCATTCCTCTATATGTCCTCTTTTAGACCTGTATTCAGTTTGAGTAAACACAGTCTCTGAGTAGTGTTGGCCGATAAAACCATATCGTTATTTATCTAACCCTTCAGAGAGGGGGTGACAATATGTGCATGTAAAGAATTACAATATTTTTAATCAGGAAATATATATTATAGTTATTGTAGGTGTATGGACTTATTTTGTAAATTAACTAAAAAAAAACAGCAACTAATTTAAAGCATTAGTCTGTGTTTTAAGTTGCTACAGGACTCTTATCTGACTGACAGCGGAACTGACCAATCAGGGGTGGGTTTCCCTAAAGCTTCGTAATGCTAAGAACTTCGTTAACTCGTACTTAAGATTGATCGTTAATTAAAGAGTGTTTCCCAAACCCGTGCGTAACTAAAGTACTACGTAAACTCGCTCGGCGATTAACGAGTGCCCTCACCCAGTCGCTATTCTTAACGAGCTTCTTTAGGGGATCTCGACTTGCAGTTCAGCACCTTAAACACCAGGGACCGCCAATTTTGAGGAAGAAAAATGATAATTTCCGTGTTTGAAGCAATTAAATTATATTACTATTAATTATAATCAATTATATTGCTATATAATTATTATATTATATTATATTATATTATATTATTTACCGTCTGCGGGTGCTCCGGTTTCCTCCCACAGTCCAAAGAAATTAGTTCAGGCTAATTGGATGTCGGATAAAAATTGCCCCTAGGTGTGAGTGTGTGAGTGAATGTGTCTGTGTGTCTGTCTGTGTCTGTCTGCCCTGCAACGGATTGGCATTCTGTGCAGGGTGTATACTGCCTTCAGCCCGATGCCAGCTGGTATAGACTCCAGCCACACCCAGCCAACCAAGCACCCCAGAGCTTTTTAAAATGGCTTCTGCCCTCACGTGTCTGCGTTGACCCTTCTCCTGATTTTGAGAAGGGTGTAGTAATGAGTCTATTAGCAAAGTCATAGGATCTATCTAACCAATCAGATTCATGATTTTCACTCAGGGGGCGGGGCCATGGCTGTGTAACCGCTTCTCAGCGCTGTGCTGAAGAGGTAGCTACACATTGATTAGTCGTAAAACAGCGCGCTTAGCTAACTATCACGGAATTCCGACTGCAAATAAGACAGATATTGTTTCACATCATGTTAAAAAGCCCTTTTTAAAGGCTGTTCTTCAATGTGAAACTAATTCACAATAAAAGGCTGCTTGACTGGTGAGTTTTGTGTGTACTTAATGTTTTGGCTGCACTGGTGTACTGTCGTCATACAAATGAGTGATTTTTGTTGAACGGTTGTACTTGTAGGAAAATTAAGCATTTATTGTTGGGTCTATTGTATACTTTTGTGGTTTGTAGCCGTATTTGTTGGCTGTTTATGTGTATTAATTTCATATAATTCAGTCAAGACAAAGAATATGTAGTTATTGTAATTTTTATGTATGTGTCACTTGTGGGGGGTTGCAGAAGGGGTACCCACTATATTCACTGCACGCCACTGTATTCTATTAAACTTTAAGTGTTAATCCACTTTACATGTAAATTAACGTTAATTAACTAGTGATGGGTTAGTATTTAAACACACAGAGAAGCAGCACTTTCCGTCTTTTTTCCTAACCCTCACTGTTTCTGTTAGAAAACCCTGAGGTTTGTGTTTTTAGTTTTTAACAGATAGAGAGTCTGTTGTGCTGGATATTTAAGATGATATAATCTGTGTAGCTGTTACTGAACTGGATGAGTTTTAAATACACTTGTTCAGTAATGTAAGTCTAGTCTACTGAAAGCCAGTAATGTTAGTATAAATCTGTACTGCAGTAGAAGTGTATAATTTCAGAAACTTGACTTATAAATAATCTCTAAATAACAACAAATATAAAATAGAAAAACAGTAAAACATATGTAATACATACTTTTTATATGAAGAAAATTTACTACACTAAAACTAGATTAAATGTGACTAAAACTAATAATATCCGACAGACCAAATTGTAACTAAATCTATTATACATTTTAGTTAAAAAACTAAATCAAAATCACCTGTCAAAATGAACACTGATATACTCTTGTATTTTGCTTTATGTAGTTGCCTGCATTCAGGGAGAGGAATAATCATTTGATTAAATTAAATTAAATTTAATTTAATTTAAACAGACAAATAATGTAAAGGGTCAGATTTTTTTCATAGGTTATATATTTGTCCCCTTGTACTTGTTTGGACCTGTGTGGATGTATAATGACTTTTTCAAATGAATTTAAAAGCTGTCTGAGCACCTTGTGCCCACCTGGCAAGATGTGGACATCCTAGTGTCTGTCCTCTGTCTGTCTGAGCTGCTAGTGAGCTTGGCCATAACTCCCTTATTCTGTCACTTATCAGTAAAAAGAAACCTTTAAGTGTAGCAGAAAGTGATTTGATTTATATCGTGATGCATATCGATATCGGCTAAAATGGAAAACTATATCGTGATAAGATTTTTTTCCATATCGCCCAGCCCTATCTCTGAGTCCTCATTAATAGGCAAACCTGAAAGTACAAGTGTAAGCATTAGCACTAGTGCCTGTCAGGCTGCGAGATCACAGTTACAGGTAGCCCACAGTCTGCCTTATTCGTATATTACTGTCTCATCATAATAGAGGACCTGCCGCTCTGCTTGATTGAAACCTTTTTCTTCAAAGCTCACAAACACTTGTCATTTGACAAGAAGTACGCTTAGTCCTGGACCCAGACTTATGTTTGTAACCCCTATCCCCAGTTAAATTAAAGAAATAAGGGCCTGAGTTCTTTCTATTCTTTCCGTCTCTATTTTGGTAAAATTAAATAAAGTATATAAATGTAAATTAAAATATAGCCGCAAGCGGCAATCATCGGGTTCAAGCACCAACTTGCACAATGGTGCCTACTGGAGCATTGAATGGTGATGTGTAAGAAGGTCTAATATGATTGGAGATGCCCTGTCACATTTAGAAATTATCAAGTTTTTCACCTGTTATTAATGTTGAGCAGAGGCCTTTCAACCTGATCAGTGCTTAAATTCACATGTAAATCTAGTGAACTTTGTAGGATATTCATTAAGTGAGTTAGAACTAGTCAAAAGGTGTCTACATGTTATTGGTATTGATCAGGTGGCTTCAACCAGAATGTTCACAAAGTGGTATTCAGATTGACTATTGAACCTTTGCAGAACAAGCTGAAATGTTTGACCAAACAAGTTTGAATTAACACAAAGGAGTGAATGTTCTGATATGACATGTAATTACGAAGTTATTATAAATCTAGTTCTGAATTAAATGGCGCTTCATCAGAGTGATATTGTACAGAGGTCTTTAACATTGTGAGATTACAGCAAATACTGCAGAGTTACAGCAATTTAGGTTAGAAATTCCAAGGACGCACAGATTGCTTGATGCCTGGAGAGTATTGTATGTGAAATTTTCACAAATGTTTTTAATGAACATTTACCTAGAGACTCTACAGTGTGCAGCAAGACTGAAATGGAGGTGATAGGCCAAATATCCAGAGAGTAGTTTCAATATAGCTATTTTCAAACAATTAGCAATTATGAATGAACAAAGCACTTTTTAAACATAGTTGTATTGAGAAATTTGTCAGAGCCACTGTACTAAATATGGCAAAAACAATTAGATGTCAAAATAGTACAGCATGATTGACATATACTCGTTTTTTTGGAACAGCGCCCCCCAGTGGGCGGATTGTTTCAGCACTTTGCAGGTCACTACAGTGTCTCCACCTGAACATAACTGCCAAATATCATCCAGATTGGGCAACATTCAGCCTGCCAAAATGTCTGCTGAATGCTGATTGGCTGATGGTGTTCAGCCATGTTGATTGATTAAGTTGCCCTTTGAACATCCTTTAGAGGCTGTATGATAGATTCTGCATGCAAAGTTTCAACTTGCTAGGTTGCACGGTTGCTGAGAAACAGTGCTCCAAATTTACCTCTTGAAGTGAATGGGGCATATATCCGGAAGGACTAATTTGCATATGGCGGCCATATTGTTTACATATTTCAACGTTTTCTTAATGAATATTGAAGCGCATGCTCTCACGAGGGTTTTGATACCAAACATGCCGGAAGTGCATGGTCCAAATTGGAAAATTGTTGGTATTGACCCAAGGAATCCATCAAAAAAAGAATTTTGAATGTAGGTCTTATGGTTTTTGAGTTATTGAGAAAATTGTGAAAAATGGATTTCCTTGTTTATAGCGCCACCACTTGACCAATCGGTGCCATTTTTGTTGTCCACCGAGATGCACTGATCCTACATCTACCTACCAAGTTTCATTTCCCTATGACTTACGGTTTAGGCTGCACAACTGTTTTTTCAGGAGAAAAAGAATAATAATAATAAGAAGAAGAAGAAAAATCTTAGCAAAAACAATAGTTAACACAAAAAAGTAAAGAATTTATAAAATATAAAATGAAGAAAAGGATAATAATAGTAAAAGTGATAAGAATGATAAGAATGAAAAGAAATGTTAAAATTAATAATAATACATTAAGAATCTGGGAATCAAAATAAAAACATAAATTTAAAAATAATTTGATATAGATAAAAAAACAAAAAATATAAATGATATATAATATAAATTTATTTAAAAAACTCATTTCAAATCATTAAAACAGCTCACCAAAACCCCAATCTATACTTATTATATATTGGACAATATTTAATTAACTTTACAGGTCCTTACTTATCTTATTTGTAGCCTCGCTCTGAATTAAGCTCCGCGCGGCAAAAAAGAGAGGGGTGCAGAGCAATTTGGCTGATTCTCTCCTGGTTAAATAACAGTAAAGCAGACCAGGCCCGTAGCCAGCATTGTGATGGGGGGGGGGGGGGGTCTTTTTCCCCCAAAAGTGGACTTCATTTGGCTCTCTACTCCAATGCCCCCTAAATACACGAGCACACTTCAAACCTTTTAATTTAGACATATTTTATTTATTATAAGTTTGTTGTGAATCTGTTGTTGCTGTCCTTATTTGTTCGTCTGTTGCTCCCCACTGTTAACATAAATTTGATATAAATGTAAGTGTTACTCAAACTTCCTACATCTGTGATGTGACTTCATTGTCTGTCTCTGTTGCTCACCTCAGTTGTCTGTTGCTTTGTTCCATTGTCTCTGTTGCTGCCCTCCATTGTCTGTCTCTGATGTTGCTGTCCTTTATTGTCTATCTCTCTACTATTGACATAAATAGATAAGAATTACTTCATTAGGAACACTATCGGTATGGTCATTAAAACTTAAACATGAATTAATAATAATATAAATTGAAGTGTTCTGTTTTATTAAAATCTTCCTATAACTGTGCTGGGACTTCGTTGTTTGGGTGGGTGAGGTGATGTGTTTGCGTGGGTGAGGTGTTTTTTGCTGTGGTAAAGACGTAATGGTATGTGGTATTTTGGTGCGAAGTACGCAGGGTCAGTCGTGCAGCTCTATTTTCCACTACCAAGATAGAAACATGGGTGTAAGATAGCAACGTGCAGGGTGCAAGATAGGGCCTTTTATCTCAATAGAACTCGGCTCTGTTTAGACTCAGCAATGAATTGAACTGAGCCAACTTTAAATTCAATTTGAATGAGTTTGATCTCAGAAAAGGTGGTCTTGAGTGCAGCCCTATTTTATCTGTCCCTGAAAGGAGGATTTGAGCAGAGTAAAGATACATCATTCCTCTATATGTCCTCTTTTAGACCTGTATTCAGTATGAGTAAACACAGTCTCTGAGTAGTGTTGGCCGATAAAACCATATCGTTATTTATCTAACCCTTCAGAGAAGGGGTGACAATATGTGCATGTAAAGAATTACAATATTTTTAATCAGGAAATATATATTATAGTTATTGTAGGTGTATGGACTTATTTTGTAAATTAACTAAAAAAAAAACAGCAACTAATTTAAAGCATTAGTCTGTGTTTTTAGTTGCTACAGGACTCTTATCTGACTGACAGCGGAACTGACCAATCTGGGATGGGTTTCCCTAAAGCTTCGTAATGCTAAGAACTTCGTTAACTCGTACTTAAGATTGATCGTTAATTAAAGAGTGTTTCCCAAACCAGTGCGTAACTAAAGTACTATGTGAACTCGCTCGCAGATTAACGAGTGCCCTCACCCAGTCGCTATTCTTAACGAGCTTCTTTAGGGGATCTCGACTTGCAGTTCAGCACCTTAAACACCAGGGACCGCCAATTTTGAGGAAGAAAAATGATAATTTCCGTGTTTGAAGCAATTAAATTATATTACTATTAATTATAATCAATTATATTGCTATATAATTATTATATTATATTATATTATTTACCGTCTGCGGGTGCTCCGGTTTCCTCCCACAGTCCAAAGAAATTAGTTCAGGCTAATTGGATGTCGGATAAAAATTGCCCCTAGGTGTGAGTGTGTGAGTGAATGTGTCTGTGTGTCTGTCTGTGTCTGTCTGCCCTGCAACGGATTGGCATTCTGTGCAGGGTGTATACTGCCTTCAGCCCGATGCCAGCTGGTATAGACTCCAGCCACACCCAGCCAACCAAGCACCCCAGAGCTTTTTAAAATGGCTTCTGCCCTCACGTGTCTGCGTTGACCCTTCTCCTGATTTTGAGAAGGGTGTAGTAATGAGTCTATTAGCAAAGTCATAGGATCTATCTAACCAATCAGATTCATGATTTTCACTCAGGGGGCGGGGCCATGGCTGTGTAACCGCTTCTCAGCGCTGTGCTGAAGAGGTAGCTACACATTGATTAGTCGTAAAACAGCGCGCTTAGCTAACTATCACGGAATTCCGACTGCAAATAAGACAGATATTGTTTCACATCATGTTAAAAAGCCCTTTTTTAAAGGCTGTTCTTAAATGTGAAACTAATTCACAATAAAAGGCTGCTTGACTGGTGAGTTTTGTGTCGTCATACAAATGAGTGATTTTTGTTGAACGGTTGTACTTGTAGGAAAATTAAGCATTTATTGTTGGGTCTATTGTATACTTTTGTGGTTTGTAGCCGTATTTGTTGGCTGTTGAAGAGTAACTGTTTATTATACTTTGGGTTGATTGACAAATATCTTTCAGTTATGATTACTTATCTTAGTATCTATAATTACATAATCATTGTGTGAAACCTTGTATGGTATATGCATTAACCAATACTCACCTTACATTTGATCATTTTTACTCACAGTGTATTTTACACGCATTTATATAGAAGATTAACCAATAATCACAATATATTCTTTACATATATAGTAAAACATTGTTTGATCAGGCATGTGACTAACACAGACTCTATTATATGACAAATTAACCCACATGATACATTTACTAACACATAGGATTTATTATATGGCGGACTAACCACGCGTTACTAACACATTAACATATAACATATGAGATGTAGCTCAGGCTTGAAGTATTTTGTTTACTGCATGACCCTAACTAACGGTCATCAATTCGACTGGTACGGGGCTAAATTGCTACAGAAAAGGCTCTTAGATCAAAGCGGCCTTTTGGTGAGTGAGTGCCTCCCTAAAAACCTCTGCTTCAAAGCGGGGGGGTGACGCACACACACAGATAGTGCCACGATGTTCCATCCTGGAAGAACACAGTCAAGGTCAAACACTAGTGGACCAGTCCAGACACAAAGTCAGAGCTCCTCCGCCATTACGCACGAAAGGGGAACGAGCCTGGCTGGATTGAGCCTTTCCAGGTGACTGAGAGAACAACGTACGCAGATCAACTGAAAGGCGAGGGTTCGACATGGTGCAACTGGAGCCAGTGTGCAGCCACCAAGCACAGAGATCGAGATGATTTTATCAACAGGTTTCACGTCATTTGGGGTATAAAACATGGAGTCAGATCAGAGGGGGTCAGAACTTATGCTGGGACGGCTGTTAGACGGTCTTTCATGTGTTAGTTCTCCTGAATATTCAGTACTTTATAATAAATACCTGGTTTGCTTTCAGCTTCACTCCACCTGTCTGACTCTCTCTATCAAACGAACACGCAGGGGAGTTGTACCCCGGACGAGAGGTGGGTTTCATTTTCTTTTCTACAACACTGTTTATGTGTATTAATTTCATATAATTCAGTCAAGACAAAGAATATGTAGTTATTGTAATTTTTATGTATGTGTCACTTGTGGGGGGTTGCAGAAGGGGTACCCACTATATTCACTGCACGCCACTGTATTCTATTAAACTTTAAGTGTTAATCCACTTTACATGTAAATTAACGTTAATTAACTAGTGATGGGTTAGTATTTAAACACACAGAGAAGCAGCACTTTCCGTCTTTTTTCCTAACCCTCACTGTTTCTGTTAGAAAACCCTGAGGTTTGTGTTTTTAGTTTTTAACAGATAGAGAGTCTGTTGTGCTGGATATTTAAGATGATATAATCTGTGTAGCTGTTACTGAACTGGATGAGTTTTAAATACACTTGTTATGTAATGTAAGTCTAGTCTACTGAAAGCCAGTAATGTTAGTATAAATCTGTACTGCAGTAGAAGTGCAGAAACTTGACTTATAAATAATCTCTAAATAACAACAAATATAAAATAGAAAAACAGTAAAACATATGTAATACATACTTTTTATATGAAGAAAATTTACTACACTAAAACTAGATTAAATGTGACTAAAACTAATAATATCCGACAGACTAAATTGTAACTAAATCTATTATACATTTTAGTTAAAAAACTAAATCAAAATCACCTGTCAAAATGAACACTGATATACTCTTGTATTTTGCTTTATGTAGTTGCCTGCATTCAGGGAGAGGAATAATCATTTGATTAAATTAAATTAAATTTAATTTAAACAGACAAATAATGTAAAGGGTCAGATTTTTTTCATAGGTTATATATTTGTCCCCTTGTACTTGTTTGGACCTGTGTGGATGTATAATGACTTTTTCAAATGAATTTAAAAGCTGTCTGAGCACCTTGTGCCCACCTGGCAAGATGTGAACATCCTAGTGTCTGTCCTCTGTCTGTCTGAGCTGCTAGTGAGCTTGGCCATAACTCCCTTATTCTGTCACTTATCAGTAAAAAGAAACCTTTAAGTGTAGCAGAAAGTGATTTGATTTATATCGTGATGCATATCGATATCGGCTAAAATGGAAAACTATATCGTGATAAGATTTTTTTCCATATCGCCCAGCCCTATCTCTGAGTCCTCATTAATAGGCAAACCTGAAAGTACAAATGTAAGCATTAGCACTAGTGCCTGTCAGGCTGCGAGATCACAGTTACAGGTAGCCCACAGTCTGCCTTATTCGTATATTACTGTCTCGTCATAATAGAGGACCTGCCGCTCTGCTTGATTGAAACCTTTTTCTTCAAAGCTCACAAACACTTGTCATTTGACAAGAAGTACGCTTAGTCGTGGACCCAGACTTATGTTGTTGTTTTTTTCACAAATTATTTTGCCACAAAAACACTTTTATCACATCAGTTTCAAAATATGTCCCTCCTGCAGCTGAGAAATCTGATGGCCAACTATCTCAGCAGTGCTTCAGTGGGCGGGCCTGTGTTGGGTGGAACTTCAATAGTTTAAGACAGGCTGCAACTTCCCTCACTCATTCAGTAGGAAAGAACATTACCATAAATGGTAAAAATGCTTTGCAGGTTACTTCATACAGTTGACACTTTGTGTTTATATGGTTATAATGCAAGTAATCATATGTAATGCTACATGCATAATTTAACGCTTTTGCAACTTACTGGCAGAACACTTTATTCTAACAGCTCACTGGAAGATCACACTTTACTGGGTGTTTTTATTGTTATTAACAAATAGTCTAACACTGACATTGTGGTCGGCAAGGTGCAAAAGCAAGCGACCACACACACTTCGCTGGTGTGACACCAGCCAGTGCACTGAAGCGAAGTGCAAAGGGGTCTCTAGGTTCATTTATTTTATTCATGATTAGATGCTTTGTGGAAATGCATGACTTGGTATAAGCCATCAAAGCTAAATCAACCTAAGCTACAATTTACACAATAGTACACTCATACACAGTCAGATAATCTTTCTTGACATTTTAGTTGCATAAAAAAACATAACATGCTTAATAAATTTATTTGCAAATAAAAAAACAGAAAATTTACCCATACCCACTAGTTCAGATGTGATACTACAATAAGCATAGTGACAATAAAAAGACGACAAGCAAAATGAATAATGTTAAGAGAAAAACTTTAAAAAATTCAAAGGAAAGGTGCTAATGCTGCCTCCAGCCAGTCTGAGCAGAATTCCTCTCCCCCGTTATAAGAGCCTCTTCCCCGGCCTGTAATCGTGTTCATCCCTGTGGACCAAATAATCTGAATCTGTAACAGCACACAGGAACATGGAGGACCCAATCATAATTTCAGTATTTACACATTAAACCACTGAGTCACAGGATAATCTATAATTATTCTGTCTAACAGTTAAACCTTTTGTGACCAGGGTCAGAGCTCAGAAAACACCCCTTTACTCACAATAGATTAGACTACGCCACCCCAATTTACTGGGTAGGGGATCCGACATCTAGACATTCAAAAAAATAAGTAGTCCAAAATGTTTAACAATTGAACAATGTTTATTTAGTATTTTAAAAATTAAATAGCAAGAATAATTAAGACAACTGCCAGTGTTTGTTCTGAATAGCAAACAAGTGGGAATGGTAATATAACTTTACCTGTGGTTAGATTCTATCAGTATAAATACACAATGTAATTACTTTGGTCGTGGAATATATCTAATAATTTAACACTTAGTAGCCGTCTAAAAAAAACTGCACAAGACATTTTTTTAAAATAAATTTGTTCAACAGAAAACCAAACACTGCTACTAATTCACAATCTCTGATTAAAAAAAAATAAATTCAGTGCAGTTAAGTGCAGTTATTAAGAGATCAATAAAGCCACCAAAGCATAGAGTCAGCTGTTAAAGTAAACAGCAGCAAATCCAAAAAAACTAATCCCACCACATTCGCCTGCATATATAAGAAAACACACAATTGCTGTTGTAATAGTAGCGGCAGTGTATTACGTAGTATAAAAATATCCAGGAAGAACAGTACTAATCAATTATTTCAGAAAGCATTTAAAAAGTGTATACAGATAGTATTTAAAAACATTAATAATAAACCAAAACTAACCAAAAAAGGGCACATACCTGATTAAAATCCACTCTTCCTTGTACCTGAGCTGAAGTAACATAACGACATCTCGCTTCTGCTTTACGAAGCTCACAAACAACGCAGTCACAGTTGCTCCACACAATCCATACTGTCTTTACACGGTTCACAGTTGGCTGGAGACTCTCACTCTGGTCTGGCTGGAACCACACGTTAAAACCAGTGCTTAACAGCTAGAGATGTACCCTGTTAAAACATATTTTCTTTAAATTTAAAACCTGCCGTTTAAGCATAGAAACGAGACGAAACGGAGACCAGCAGCAGCGAGCACGCCACACACAAGCACTTCCCGCATACCCAAAGGAAGTAGAGTAACAATCAATTACCGGGACTTTTATTAGCCTTTTTAGCAAGGAGGAGGGGTCAAGTTCCGGGGAGGTGATGGGTAAACCTATTTCCGGTTTGGAGCACCGCTACAAAAATGCATGGGTTTTATTATTACTCATATTTTCCCGCACTTTAGGTAGGATGATGTTGCCAGAACCTTCGTGGAACTATTGAGGAACAAACAAGCGAAACTCCATTAGGGATATAAGTTAGGGTGACCAAACGTCTGTATTTCCCGGGACATGTCCGTATTTCACGTGCTGTCCCGGGCGTCTCGGGTTTTTTTCAAAAAGTGAGAAAATGTCCTGGTTTTTAAATTACCTTCATTGGACCATTAAATGTACAGGCACTAGGGCACCCCCATCCCCCCCCCCCTCCTACCCCCCCTCCCGGTTAACACCCACAGTCACAGCGCGGACCACCATCACCCACCACCCCCACCCCCGTCCACACTCACAGTTAGAGCGCAAAACTCCCCCCACAACACCCCCCCCCCCCTCCTTGTTTACCAATATGAAATTATGGTCACCCTAATATAAGTTCTTTTTATTATGAAGGTAAATGGCTCCAGTTCTGAAATTTAGGTTAGCCAAGTTAGCTTCTTAGCTCTGTGCTCAACTAACCTTTTGACTTCATCAAACTGTTTGTTTATCTTATTGTTCAATAAAGCATATACTGTATTGTACTGTTATAGGGACCTGAAATTATTGTGTCTTATGATTTTGTTTGATCAGTGTCCATCATGTGTAGATAAGGAGATCCATGTAAGAGCGGGTTCTACCTGTGTTCTGTCTGTGGTGAGTTGTGCTACCCATTTATATACCTCTAACCACCAGTGCACCCGCACAAACCTGTTTTTTATAATTTTTCCGTTCTTCATCTACAACTCACTGTCATTCTTTGTCTCAGTGATACAAAAGTGGAAATAGCAATAATAAGCATTAGAAGTAAAAACATTTATTCTAAAAATACAAAATACGTTTAATCACATCTCATTACTGTCATAATTCGTACAGTACTCAGACACTTGCAGATACAGATAAAACCACAGTTTATTAAAGGTTTGGTTGATCCAGGGGAAGTCGTAAACAGAAACAGTAGAGCACCGTAGACAAAACCACACCATAAATGGGAGACAGTCCAGAGTTCATACACGGAAAAGCCAGCAGTAGAGATAATCCAAAAAGGCAGAAAAGATACACAGTCCAGGTCAAACACAGTATATCCACAGTCTGAGGTACAGGCAGTAAAACAAAAGGCAAGGTCATACACGAGATAAACAGAGACAGAGAATAGAAACTCTTTGTAATGAGGATAAACCAACATTACTCGGCACAGGTGTGTGCGTGGGAAGCTCTTAAATAGTGCCGGTAATCAGTACTCGGGACTTCCTTGAGGAAGCAGGTGATGTGTCACGTGATCGGGTGTGTGTGTGATGTCAGCAGGTGGTGCGTTCTGGGTAGTGAAGTTGTTTAACTGAGAACCTCCGTTAGAGCTGCGTGTGGGAGAAACAGGAGGGCTTTCAGCACCAGACGTGACAATTACCTTAACTTTACTTTTTGATTCAGTGACTTAGTTAGCTAGCTTATCCAAATATTCTGTTGGAAGCACATTTCTAAAAGTGCTTATTTTTATGATGATATATACACCAGGGTAGCACTGTTGGGCAGGGTAGCACAATCTATCATAACACCGGTCTTTAAAGAAACGCGAGGTAGACACACAAGATATTTTGGATAGAATATAGCTGGCTTATGGTTACAGCATTGCAGTTCACTTAACCGTTTAAATTTCCACAAATACATTTAGTGGAGTTTTATAACGTAAAATGGGAGTTTGATCCACGCCCTTACTCCTCCCACTCTCTCAAACTATATAAACCGTCACTTCCTCTCTTTACCTGCGTGTCGAACAACCTCGCACCCACCTCCTCCCCTCTGCCTCCTTAATTTATTTTCTCCTTTTCTCTTCCCGCATCTCTTTGTGTGGGGGGGGGCTTCAGCTTCACGCTTTTTCAGCGAAGCTGCTCCAAACTCCTCCCCTTTTCCTTCTCTTTCAGTTAAGGCCGTGGGGAAATACTAGCAAACTAGTTATTAGTACAACCTAATGCTTTGTTGAGTTATATATACTCCACCAACACACACCTTTTATAACAGATGCTTGCCATCACAGATGTTTCCTAGTGCCACACATGGATGAATGGAAAGTCATGTTTTAGAAAAATACTCGTATGAAGTGCGGGATTAAGCTAAATGAAGAAAAATTTAAGTGGATGCTACAGCTGTTGTTCTGGGGTATATTTTAGTAGTAATATTTTGCTTGACTACATCCTGCTTAGTAAAGCTAAGTAGTTGGGCTGTTTTTGTTTGGAATTAGAGCGCAGCGGTACGCTGCAAAAACACTAACTAGTCACTTGCGCAATGGGAAAAGAACGAGCGTTCCAAACGGATGTGAGTTTACACAGAAGTTTCTAGACTGGAAATGTAGACCACGGAAGCGAGAGAACTGTCTTTTGAGCTCACCTGGCGTCCTGTGACGCCACAGATGAGTAAAAAAAAACTAAGAATAAATTGATATAATAACCGGGAATTTAATTATTAGCTTGTTACCCGAAATAATAATAAAAGGAAAATAAATAAATAAATATAAAAATATAAATCAAAACATAAATGTAACAATTTACAAAGTTAATCTATGGCTTGCACCCACCTCTCAGTTCCAGCAGAGGGCAGCCAAAACTCCTGAATGGCAGCCCTACCACACTTTTACACTGGATGACTGCCTGATGCTGGTAGCGCACCAGCGGCTTTTGCTTAGCACCAGCACCAGCCGTGTTTGGTACTCGGATATCCAGCTAGCATTTTTAGCTTCCTCAGTGAATTGGCTAACCAGCCAGGGTAAGGGAAGCTTTAGTTGGTCAGGTTTTACTTTAAATTAAGTACAGACAAAAACAAGACTGGAAAACAACTTAAAACAGTGTTAAATAAACTAGTGTGAGAAACACATGCAGCGGTAAGTGGAAATACATAAGAATTTTTTTGACATTTGTACAGAAAGTCCCCCAGAATGCCAACTCTGTCTGCCATGTTTTTAAATGTGGAACTCTGAGCTGGTAAAATGCATCATGGGATCTTACATTGCCTTCAGAATCGCTGTAAAATAAGGATGCTCCCCATGAAGGATCACATGCCACCTACTGAATGGGACAGTACTTTTCTCAGGAGAACGCACATCCTGTCTAAAAAGGCTGCCCAGTTGAGCAGCTGCCTTCAGAATGGAACGCAGCCAATGACTAAGATGTAGCTTAAATGAAGTGAAATGAATAAGAGGTTTGAGAAAGAATATTTAAGTTATCTATGCAAACATCCAGGGTCATAACTAGATCCAGAGTATGATTACAGTAATGAGTAGGTCCTGTTATATTTTGAACAATACCGAATGAGTCTAAAAACTTTTCCATAATGAATATTCGAAATGACTGAAATCTCCTTTATTATTTATCTCAGTTTATCATTACATGCTGCTAAATCTGCTAATTCTTCTAAAATTTGTATTTATTAAAGAAAATGTGTGATTTATTGTAATTAGATTTGTTTGTTCAGGGACAAGCACATCCTAAGCAGTTGTCTGAAGGCACTGGCTAAAGGCGGTTATCGCTGGAGGCATGATCAGATCCTAAAATCCATCGCTGAGGCGATCAACAAGGGGATCAGTGATAGTAGGCATACAAACAGCACAGCCAGGACAATTAGGTCTGTTTTATAGGTAGTGTCTCATTGCAGCTTGCAAGCCTTAACCTTGGGCTTCTTTATATTCAGCCTTGACTTAATCTTAAGAGTCTTTGTATGACTGTAAATACATTTTAGATTATGTCCTTATTCAATCTTGGCTCCCTTTAAGATTCTGTCTTGAGATAATATTGACCCCCTAATGCTAACCATGCAATAGATAACTTTGAAAACACTCTAAAATGACTTTTGATGACAAGAAAATCACTGACCTTCAATCCTAAACACCTTACACTGAATGATCAAAATTCGACTTTAGCAAGACCCTCATGAATCTATACACTGGAAATTTGTCTGTGACAGTAAAATCCTTTGAAAATAATTTGGTGTAAGGTGGGCATAAGATTCTGTCTTGACCCCCTTTAGATTCTGTCTTGATTCAACCTTGACCTTGGCCCCCTTGTTTGAGCACTTAGCATGTTTCCTTAATATCTGATAACAGATAATTCTATCATTTACTACTAAAAATATAATACTTATTGGACCTTTAATAGCTTTGAGATGGCTTTTGCGATCTTGTCATACCTCTCTTAGAATCAACTCCAAATTTGCTGTTTCTACAGTTTCTTGGCCCATTAGCTAGACAAATGCTACATTTTCATTCAGAAATGCTACTTTTTTGGTTGTTTTTTTTTACTTAAATATAGTAACCTTTTTTCTGATTCATCTTCCACATAGAGATGCTGTATACATTGGGGCATTTTCTTCACTTTTAGTCAGGATACACATTCTCAGGCTGCCATCTGACTGATGGCACAGCCAGAACCCCTGCAGTAGCACTAGTGCTGAACCTTTGTGCTTAGAAATATGTAATGTGATTAGCTGAACTTCTTAATAAGAAAACAATAAAGGATTATAAGCAACACTGTTAATATTATTTGCTACGGAAAAATCATGTTAATGTCATTCTGAGAAATGTTTCAGCTGTGAAACCAAAGTGTCAGCAAGTGTCACCTTTACATTTTTTTCAGTATATACTGCCACCACAGTGTAGTGTGAGATTTAAACAGAAGACCTTTTCACACACATTTATTTGTCATTTGACCCAGCCTTCAATCAGTCTCTTCTTCTTTAGACCCAATCTTGACTTGATCTTGGAATTCTTTGCATCTTTACTCAGCCTTGGCCCTCTTCTGATTTTTACTTGAGGGGCTTCTTTATATTTGACCTTGACTTGATCTTGGCCACTTAAGATTAGATCTAAGGGCGTTTTCACACCAGCACTATTTGGTCCGGTTCAAATGAGCTCTGGTCCGTTTGTAACTTTAGTGCGGTTCGATTGAGCAGGTGTGAAAACAGTACCGTATTTTTCGGACTATAAGGCGCACCGTATTATAAGACGCACTATCAAAGAACGCCTATTTTCTGCTATTTTTCCATACATAGGGCGCATCGCATTATAAGGCGTGTTAAGTGACACTAGAAAGGGTGCCTATATCAAAGTGAACAGGGGTGGCGCCATGTTTCCCTTCCCCCGCCGGGGGTGGTCGCTTGCCGGTGGAGCGTCTCAGTATACAAATATAGCTCTTTCAAAGTCAAACGAGTGCTGGATATTAATCTACACAGATTCCTCTCCTGAAAACTGTTTATTTGGGTGAGTAACGTGCTTCAGTTTATTTACAGTAAGCTTAGATTTCCAGATGTCCACTAAGGCTTGCTGCACCAGCGTTAGCATAGCTATCCGCTAGCACGCTAGCTAGTCACCTAAACTAGTAAAGTTAACCCAAACTTAAACGACAGCGTTACACTGAGTAATCCTGCGTGTTCTGGTAAGACAGTGAGATATTAGCTAGCGATTCGTCCCCTGTAGCTTGTTTTAACACGGTAAACAAGCAGATTACAGGCTGATAAAACTCACCTCTGAGAGAGTTAGCG
The DNA here is from genome assembly GCF_023375975.1 of Astyanax mexicanus. NCBI lineage: Eukaryota > Metazoa > Chordata > Actinopteri > Characiformes > Acestrorhamphidae > Astyanax > Astyanax mexicanus. The sequence continues at coordinate 8,765,898 of NC_064428.1, read as the reverse complement.
CTTAGCATCTAGCTAATGCTAGCCAGGCAAAGCAGCACAGACTTACAGGCCGATAACTCACCTCTGAACGGTGAACGCTTAGCGATTAGCATCTAACTCTAATAATACTGCTCCAGCAGTATTAAAAGTGCTAAATTTAGAAAATACTGATCTCTGAACAGTGAAAAAGCTAGCTAGCTAAGCGGTTAGCATCTAGCTAATGCTATTGCTGCTCCAGCCTCGGAGCGGCACGGCTCTGCACGGAGTGTGTGTTTACTGCTCCTTACACCTGACGGGTAAAATTTAGATAATACTGATCTCTGAACAGTGAATAAGCTAGCTAATGCTATTTGCTGCTCCAGCCTCGGAGCTGCACGGCTCTGGACTCTGTATAGCACTGAAACTCTGTATAACGCTGCACGGAGTGTGTGTTTACTGCTCCTTACAACCTGACGAGTAAAATTTAGATAATACTGATCTCAGTGAATAAGCTAGCTAGCTTAGCGGTTAGCATCTAGCTAATGCTATTGCTGCTCAGCCTCGGAGCTGAACGGCTCTGGACTCTGTATAGCACTGAAACTCTCTATAACGCTGCACGGAGTGTGTGTTTACTGCTCCTTACAACCTGACGACTAAAATCCATACAAAAGGCGCACCGTATTATAAGACGCACTGTCAATTTTTGTGAAAATTAAAAGTTTTTAAGTGCGCCTTATAGTCCGAAAAATACGGTAATCGCATTCGGATGCGGATCAAAAGAACCGGACCGAGACCAGCTAGAGGAGGGGGTCTCGGTCCGGTACCAAACGAACTCTGGAGCGGTTCGCTTTGGTGAGAATGTGATCCGGTCTCGATCGGATCCAGCTATTAAATATAAGCCATTTATTTGAGCTAAACTGATGATAAAGCAAGCACAGTTTAAACTGATATATTAGCCAGATAACGCTGATTACCACAGCTGTGAACAAACACTGTGCCATGCACGCGCCAACTGCGCTGCATTCACTGCTCACAGCCGCGTGACTCTGTTTATTATATTTATTTTAAATCTGCGCTGCACGTAGAAACACTGTGTTTGAAAGTGCAGCTTTATACGAAATTATACTGACTGTCATTTGCATTGACCATTTAGGAAAAATATCACTAGCATAATAACTTATAACACAGTGTTTATGATCTGGGTATGATGAACAGTTTTTCTAAACGGAACATTGATACAAAATCAGAAATAATGCTTTTTTATGTTTTGGAAATAGGATGAACGTGATGCTAATGACATGTCAGAAAAGGGACAGGCTCCATATTTAGGACAGACTCTGGAGCGCCCTCTGGTGGCGCAACAAACCCAGTAGATATTCTGAAGTGGGCATTCTCCTCTCTATACATTCTATAGTCGAAATATTTTGTCAATATAAACAGATATAATAAAAAAAAGGGAAAAAACTTTTTCAGTGTGTATTCGGTATTTATTCAAAATATATTACTAGAAACACTGTGTTTGAAAGTGCAGCATTTCAGCGTTTAGTGTTAAAGCTGGAACACAAAATCTTCTGGCTGTATTTACTTATTTCGTATATTTATATTTAACGTACTCTCGTGTCAGACAGCTCTGACCAATCAGAGGACACAGGCTGCTCGTGTGGTTTATTGATGCGCATTTTGGTGCGTTTACATTTATGCCTATGTGAAACCAGACCGAACAGAGCGAGAAAACACTCCAAGTAAACAAACTCATTAACTGATTCGCACCAGAGAAACGAACTACAGGTGAAAACGCACTTAGATTTCAGATTCTGGGCCATACACCCTGTGAAAGGTGCATTGCGATGCTCACTGCTATCTTATACTCTGCCAACAGTCTATTTTCACACCTTGTGCCTCCGTCATTTAAATAGCGATACAGCTATATATACGAGTTCGATCCCGCGTGAGGAGCGAGCGGTGTGTTTATTTTTTTTTTCCCTCACCGCTTCTGCACAGATCTGATTGGCAGAGGAGAGTGTTTGGTGATCTTACACCACACGTGATTGGTCTGTGACTTTACTTCACCGCAAATGACGCATACAATTAAATTCTTCTCAGTAGGTTTGGGTCTGCATTGGACAACTTTTGGGTCCGGACCGCGGTCTGCTTATTAGTGACCTCTGCTCTATACACTTGCTCCGAAAGGTACGGTTCTTCTTTTTGTATCATGGAAGAAAGTCTATATACTTTGCTGAGGTAAATTTCACACCTTCAGGGAGCCTAAAGGGGCCAACCAGCTCTCTCCCCATGATTCCAGACCAAAACATGACTCCGCCCCCTCCTCACTGATGACGAAGCCTTGTTGGGACATGGTGGCCATCCACCCACCATCCATCCATCCACTACTCCATCCATCTGGACCATCCAGAGTTTCACGACACTCATCAGTAAATAAGACTGTCTGGAAATTAGTCTTCATGTATGTCTGAATTCACTGCAGCTGTTTCTGCGTGTGAGCTCTGGTTAGGGGTGGATGAATAGTAGGTTGATGCACCACAGCGAGTCTTTGAAGGATCTACAGCTTGAGGTTCGCGGGACTCCAGAGGCTCCAGCAGCTTCAAATACCTGTTTGCTAATTTGTAATAGCATTTTGCTGCTCTCTTATCTGATGAACTTGTCTGACAGAAACTTGCCTTCCTCATTTTGCCTTTATCTGCACGAACCCGTCTGTGCTCTAAATCACAGTACGATGATCACGCTTCAGTGTTCATTAAATATCTAATGTTTTCATACCTTATCCAAGGCACTGCACTATTTCATGCTTTCCTTTTTCCTTTCCCATATTGCTTAAAACATGTGGCCTGCTTTATAATATAGAACATAACATTAGAACGTTTTTAATAAAAAAGATACTATCATTGGGAGGTTTGTTCAATAATAAAAGTGGATTTATACTGAACAGGTCATAACTTAGAAATTATACTGACTGTCATTTGCATTTACCATTTAGTAAAATCTGAGAAAAATATAACTTGCATAATAATTTATAACAGTGTTTATAATTTGGGTTTTTTCTAAACGGAACATTGATAGAAAATCAGAAATAATGTTTTTTTTTTTATGTTTTGGAAATAGAATGAACATGATGCTAAGGACAGGTCAGAAAAGGTCCAGGCAGAATGAGACGGGCTCCATATGAACCCATTCATTTAGGCCTGACTCTGGAGCGCTCTCTGGTGGCGCAACAAACCCTGAAGATATTCTGAAGTGGGCATTCTCCTCCCTATACATTCTATAGTCGAAATAAACAGATATCATAACAAAAAAAGTGAAAAAACATTTTCAGTGTGTATTCGGTATTTATTCAAAATATATGACTGTTTTAGCCATCAAAGTGATTATACAGTATGTAAACCTGCAATTAAACCTTTAATAACAAGTAAAAAAGTAAAAAACATTGAATCAACGTCCATCTTTCCACCAGTAATGCATTAAAACAACGTTGATCTCATATATCAGAATTGATTTATTTAGTTTATGAATCTATATGTATGCTTTATATTAAACTTTACTTACATTAAATCTGTATATACTGTTTGCATTTTATTTTAATAGTGTTTACTGTGGTCTTGAAGATTAGAATGTTACCTTTAAATAATAATTATTAATATAAATATTATTATTTATGGGAAACATCATTGATGTAAAAGCATTAATGTGAGAATAGATTTATAGTTCAAACCATTAAAAAATATTCAATGTTCTTTGCTATCAGGGGCACAAAAATCTAGTTTTATCAGTTTTATCATCTAATATTAAATATCAGGATTTTAATGTTTTAATCTGTTAATCTGTCCACTAGATACACAAAACACTCTGAGGTTTGAGCCTCCAGATGCAGATAATGTACACTGTGTTCTGAAGCTTCGAGCAGAGAATGTATAGAGAGGAGAATGCCCACTTCAGAAAGTCTTACGGGTTTATTACACCACCAGAGGGCGCTCCAGAGTCAGCCCTAAATTAATGGGTTCTTATGGAGAAAATCCTATTTTACAAATATTTGTTCTTTTTAAACTAATTTTATTTCATTTCTTCAAAAAATAACATTATTAAATGTTTCAGCACTACAGATATAATTTTAAAGCTTTTAAACTCCAGTTATAAACCTTTAAAACGGGCTCTGACTGTAACTCCAGTATCCGCTCATCAACCAATCAGATCACAGTAACAGTAATGCAGCGTCTCTACTGTATAAAACCTGTTTACTGTAGAAAAAAACTGAAATATACAGGTTAGATTTCTTTGATTTTAGCAACATATTTTATTCTACTTTCTAAAATTAAAGGAATATCATGGAGAAGAAGTTAGACTGTATTTAATTGGAGTTTTTATCTGTTTGGCTCCATTCACCTCCATTCATTGAGGACTCTCTCGCGGGCTCCCTCTAGCGGTAAGCAGAAACTGTCAAAAAATGCGATGACGTCGTTTAGCGACTTCTAGCGACTTTTAGGACAGCCAATAGCTACTCTCCTTACTGAGGAGTTGGCAGCACTAGTGCTGGAGTGGGTGTTCTTATTGAAAGAGGGTGAAACTGAAAGCTGCATTCAGAAAGAGAGCAGGGCGGATTTCAGAGCTCAGCGCTTTATATTTTACCCGGTAAGTTAAAGATCCGTCGCTTATATGGTTTATATCGAGTTTATATAGAGTTTAAATAGAGTTTATAGAGTTTAAAGAAAGAAAAAGAAACTAATAACTATTGAACAGAGCTGAACTTCAGTCTCTGTTCCGGATCAGAGTGACGCAGATAAAAAGTGGAACATTCAGTTACTGTAAAATAATTCTGATCCGATGAGAAACGGTTAAAACTTGAATTTAGAGTTGAATCCAGATTAAATAATGAACTAGCTGTGTGTTTGTGAGCTCTGTGGGCCAGTAGATCCAGCACTGCTAACTTTACTGTAACTAAAACTATCGAATCATTCCGATTCAGTGAATCTCTGCTCGGTAAAACCAGGTGTCGATTCGTTGGGCTTCGTGAGTCTGACTCGGCTCTGAGTCTATTTACCAGGAGGCTACAGACAACGCGGTGAGAATGAGATCAAACTGTAAAGTGTTATCTCGTTATAAGAGTGTGATATTTTTCTCTACTTGTATTTAATTCGATTATTAGACGATAAGCCTCCAACAGCCCAGAACACTTAGATTCAGCCGGAGTTTAAATCGATTCAGTTCACTGAAAGGAATCGGTTCACTGGATCAATGTGATCATATCGTTATCTGTTAGCTGGTTTAACATTAGCCTGAGAGCATTACACACCAGTATAGTTTTGCTTATTTATATTTTCTGAGTAGGCTCTAAAAGCAAGTTATACCTTCTCTACACATATTTAATTGTACGCTTGTTTCTATCGATACAACTATCAACTAATATAATCAAAGGACAGTAATAGTTTAATGTTAAATATGTTTATTGCAGTCATATTTACAAATATAATGCTGTTATGTTTTTCCTTTCGTATGACATGACCAGTGATGGTATAGTTACTTTGAAAAAGTAATCCGATTACTGATTACTCCTTTAAAAAGTAACTTACCCAGATAGCCACCGAGTGCTGGCCCAGAATTGGGCCTTAGCTGGTTTCTGACTGTACTCAAAGCTGGCCCAGAACCAGCCACCGGACTCGGCCCAGTGTCTTTTTGAACGTAGGACCAGGACTGGGCCTTATTCGGTTTCTGACTCCTCAAAGCTGGCTGGGAGTCGGTCACCGGACTCAGCCCAGTGTCTTTTTGAATGTGGGGCCAGGTCTGGGCCTTATTCAGTTTCTGACTGTTCTGGAAGCTGGCTGAGATTCGGTCACCGGACTCGGCCCAGTGTCTTTTTGAACGTAGGACCAGGACTGGGCCTTACTCGGTTTCTGACTCCTCAAAGCTGGCTGAGATTCGGTCACCGGACTCGGTCCAGTGTCTTTTTGAACGTAGGACCAGGTCTGGGCCTTTTCCGGTTTCTGACTCCTTGAAGCTGGCTGAAATTCGGTCACCGGACTCGGTCCAGTGCCCAACATTGGGCTGAATAGAGTAAGCAAACTGCTTGTAACTGAAGGTACTTTGTCTTTTACTGTTGGTGAATTTGTTTTCTAAGAACTAGTAGATTCAGGAACCTACAATGTTATTCCTACTACTACAAGCTACAAGCTATTTGTACATAAAATTTACGTAAATAACCACTTCGTACATCAGTACATCAATATGATTATTATATTATTATATTATATTATATATATTATATATTATTATAGGAAACACTAATAAGGAACTTACCATTGGTTTAAATAAAGTATTTTGTTTACTCAATTAGTGTTAATGAGAAAAAAAAGCTCAAAGAAAGACATAAAACAAAGACTTATATTAAATTTATGTTTAATTCATAAATGTTACATATTAAAAAAAAAGTAAAAAAAAGAAAACAGAAACAGAATACAATTTGCAAATCTGAATCGAATTGTGGGATTCCCAAAGATTCCCAGCCCTACTCTGTACTATGAATAACATTGGTTTAATAGGTTTAAGGTTAAAGGTTTGGCACCTGTGGACTTAATATTGTCTTAATATTGAGATAATTGGTTTTAAGAAAATTGCATCGGCCTAAAACATTTTCACAGTAATGTACATACACACATACTGTATAGGTTTTTGTGTGTGTTTGATCTGTACTATGGAGGACCAAAAATGACATAAGTATAAATTAATAAATGCACATATTAATGTAGAAATACATAAATATAGACATAAATAAATGAATAAATAAATACATGTTGAAATAAATAAATATATAAATAAATGAACATATAAATGAATGAATAAATAAATAAATACACGCATAAATATTTGCATAGGTAAATAAATAAATTAATAAATACATTTCTTATTTATTTATACATTTATTTATATATGAATGTGCATTTATTTATTTATTTATTCGTTTATTTATTCATTTATTTTCACATTTCTTCATTTATTTATTTCCACATTTCTTAATTTATTTATTTCCACATTTCTGCATGTCTATGGTAGTTAGAGCAATTAAAGCAGGATTGGTTGCGGGACACAGAAGTACAGCGGCTGTCTTTATACAGTAATTCACAAGAAAACAGACATGGGGGTTCCAGTAAAGAAGTGTTTTACACACCAGTACAGTGGTGTATACACCAGTACACCCTACAGAACAGTGTTTTACACACCAGTACATAACAGGACAGTGGTGTATACACCAGTACACACTGGTGTACCGGCGCACACCCCGCTGTGCTGCTGTGTGTCCCGGCGCACACTCCACCGTCCTGTACTTCCGGTATCAGTGAGAAGGAAACAAAGGGACGGCACAGCAACATCATGGCTATAACCCCTACTGCAGTAACAACTGCTGAAAATAAATGAGGGTCAACAGCTTCAAAATGTTGCCGCTGCAGGCCAAGACAGGAGCAGTAGAGCCAACACTTTTGCAGCTCAAAAACTAATCCTGCTTTAGAGCGAGGATAGGACCACCTACCTAACTATCATACAAATGCAGAAATACAGAAATAAATCAATTAATAAATGTGGAAATAAATCAATAAATAAATGTGGAAATAAATCAATAAATGTGGAAATAAATCAATAAATAAATGTTGAAATAAATGAATGAATAAACAAATGTTAAAATAAATAAATGCACATATAAATGAATAATTAAAAAATATATAAAAAATAAATAAGAAATGTATGTATTATTTTATTTATTTAACTATACAATTATTCATGCGTGTATTTATTTATTTCTACATTCATGTATGCATTTATTTATTTATACATATGTCATTTTTGGTCCACCATACTGTACTACTTAAATAAATAAATACATCTACATTAATTATACAGAAAATGTGTTGATTATAGATATTAAAATAATATAAGACAATTAAAATAAAGGTAATTTAATAATTCATTGATGTCTCCTCCTCAGTAAATTTATATCTTACTCCCGTTTGGAGAACATGTTGGCATTAGCGTCCAATGCAACACCTAACATTAGCCTGAGAGCATTACACACCAGTATAGTTTTGCTTATTTATATTTCCTGATTAGGCTCTAAAAGCAAGTTATACCTTCTCTACACATATTTAATTGTACGCTTGTTTCTATAGATACAACTATCAACTAATAGAATCAAAGTACAGTAATAGTTTAATGTTAAATATGTTTATTGCAGTCATATTTGCAAATATAATGTTGTTATGTTTGCCCATTGTGACCATTTTTTTTGCCCATAATGTTGACCATTTTAAATTCAGCATCACATTCTTAACATAAGTACTTGGAAAATTGGGCACTAGCAGAAGCGAAAGTAGGGGCAGCAACATTAAAACATATATTAATTTACTGACAATAATAAAAGGCATCTATGATTTTCCTATTTCATTTTCTGCCAATAGATAGATAGATAGATAGATAGATAGATAGATAGATAGATAGATAGATAGATAGATAGATTGCTCTGAAAAGCTCCACTATTTTACTTAATGCTGTTAAATTCTCCTGTTGTGTCTAGTTATAGATAACTGTATGTAATTTGATTTTACATTTTTTAAGTAAAACACTTTTGTCTCTAGTATACTAATATAACTTACTGCACACACAAACAACTTCTAGTGTGATTTTACAAATTAGAGAAATGTTGACTAAAGCTTATTTGGTAGTAGTGAGTGTGTTTATATAAAACTGTGCTAGCTAAGTTAATAAAGTACTTACATTTTTAACAAAGTAGCAGAGTGTGCAGGAACATATTACTGATCTTTATTACTGAATAAAGATTTTTTTTTATTAACTGACAGACACAGCACCATTTTATTTAACTAAAAAGCTAGCTAAAACAAACATTACACAGTGACTTGTAGAGACACACAACCACTAAGTTAACCTAGCTGACTAGCTAGCTAATGTACAACATCTAAACAAAAGTTCTGTGGAAGCATTTAGGTTAGCTAATAAAGAACAATTCGCTAGCTAACTACCAAATTGGTTAACTAGCAAACCTAAATGCTTTTACGGTATGTATGTTTGTAAAAGCATTTAAGCTAACGCTAGCAAACTAGCTGGTTTCTATCCTAGCTAGCTAACTGTTTATAGCTTAGCTAACCTAAATAAGGTTACCGAAACAGTACTTCTGTTCTGGCCTTGTACACTAGTTAACAATTTTAATTTCAAGTAAAAACATACTTTTTGGTTGTCTGTTAGTGACTGTTATATCTGCATTATCATTTACATTAACATGAAATGTGTTTAATGCTACATTCTGAGATAATTTAGCCTCAGATAATATCACCTTGATATGCTGCTAAGTTAGCTAGCTTAGCTAACTGAAGAGGCGACACACAGATAGGGTTATAACTCATATTTGACGGTCAAAATATTTATTAAGTACATGGAATCTAAATAAATTATATTTCAAAAAAGGTACTTAATACTTAGGTACGTAGGTTTGCTACCTACCTACAAACTTCAAAGGTGTCAGGATAGCTGACAGTTGACGAAAGTTTTAATGTTTGAGGAATCCGCGCGCCAAGTGCTACGAGAAACCGCACGGGTTGAACTGGGCTGATGCGCAAAGGGCACCAAGGTAAATATCACCTAGATCACTCTAAACGTGATCACACACACAGCTTATCCAGTCCATGTAGAAAAATGTGGCCAATAGAATTAGACTCTCTGGGTGTGTGTGTGTGAAGCAGTACTATAACAGGCTGTCTGTGTGTGTGTGTGTGTGTGTGTGTGTGTGTGTGTGTGTGTGTGTGTGTGTGTGAAGCAGTCCTATAACAGGCTGCGTGTGCGTGTGCGTGTGTACTATAACAGTGCTGGTACAGGGTCATCTGCCGTATTTGAGCCAGTACACACCTGTGTTCAGATAATCAACAGGTCAGGTGCGTCAGTCCTTCACCAGCACCAAAACGACTGCTCAGTGACACTGATGTAGAACAGTCAGAAAGTGACACTGGGCCAGCTGTGGGCCAGAAGTATTTTTCTGCTTGTGACTCTAAACCAGCAGTGCCGACTTAGAAACGAGTCCGGGCCAAAGTCGCTGGCTATCTGGGTAGTTACTTTATGGATTACTTGATTTTAAAAGTAACTAAGTTACTTTATTAGTTACTTTCAGCAGCTGCAGACACCACCTCCCGCCACCTTAACATAAACATTATAACCAGTTTTGCCAATACTATAATAATTATTGGAAAATGCATTTTTAACAGCAACAATTTATCTCTGTTAAGTTGAATTATTTCCTAAAAAAAATACGTTTATTTTAATAAAAATAAAAAAATTAACTTAACATAAATATTTTTTAAATAAAAAAATAAAATATGGTCTTTCTTGATTTTACTAAACATAAATACTTGTTTTTATAAAAAATATATAAAATAAAGAAAGTCTTTCTTGACCTGACATATTTAACACTGTAAAACTGAACATTGAACCTGTTGTTCTCTGCAGGGCAGCAAGGAGTGGTTTTATAAAACAGAACCGTGTATATGGTCTAGACCAGGGATCACATATTTGCAGACTGCGGTCCGGGTCCGGACCCAGACGTTGTCCAATACGGACCCATACCGGACCCAACTACTGTTCATTTAAAGCACCGGAACTTTTCTTGTCTTTACGGTATGTGCGCTCTGCGCCACAGAGAACTTCCAATCACGTGTGGTGTAAAATCTTCAAACGCTCTCCTCTGCCAATCAAATTTGTGGCAGACCGCTGCCCTGGCTAGTGAATGGGCTCCTTGCACTCACGGCTCTGACGCATTTCCGTTTTCAAATAATGCGGCTCGGACGTTTCCGGTTGTATTGTTTACATTCGCCTGTATAGGCAAAACGTACATTTTTTACTAGCGAGAGGTCAAAATGAGTATCCAGCGTGAAGTTTTCAAGCCGTTTTCAGCACTGTTGTGTTCCTTTTTGCACTGCGTCTGCTAAGTTTTAAGGAAGCTTTAAGCTAATAAATCTAATAAACAGTGGCTAATGAACATTAGTCGGGACCACTTTACCATTTCGCCATATTAAAGGTCTGTAGCAAACATTTCATACCAGACTACCTGGTTAAACCAGAAACGTCAGAAGCTTGGAGACGACTGGCAAAGCATGCAGTGCCACTGCTTTTTAAATGGAATAATTAACGTTACAGCACGCAGGCTCCATGTATTTGGGAGAGGAGATCAGCGTACTTGCCTGAATGATCCACCAGCTAGCATTTTTATTATTATTATTATTATTATTATTATAGCGAGATATTATTATTATTATTGTTGTTATTATTATTATAATAGCTAATTATTATTATTATTAATATTATTAAAATATTATAGCTAGCATTTGTATTCTTATTTTTTACTAATATAGCTAGCGTTTTTATTATTAGTATAGCTTGATATTATTATTATTATAGCTATATATTATTATAAATTGTACTATTTTAATTATTATTATTATTATTATTATTATTATTATTATTGCTAGCATTTTTATTATTATAGCCAGCATTTGTCTAATTATTTTTATAATGATTATTATAGTTTGCGTTATTATTATTACTAGCATTTTATTAGACTTCCATTTGATAACAGGAGAAACTATCAATAATGCACCTAGCAAGCTAGTTAGCTATACTAGCTAATGCTGAGCTATGTGGGCTAACGTAAAATATAAGAAAAAAAACTTTGTAGTGTGTAGGTATGATATAGTTTATAGGCATATAGTTTAAAGCCTTTCTCTAGTTTTCTAGTGGTAGGCTTTACTGGTCTCCTTGACGTTGAGGTTAATTTTTAGAAGCTCTTGTAAACACCAGCTGATACTGCCATAACGAGTGTATTGGAAAAGCCAAACAGGAAACGCTGGAGCAGCACTGATGAGAATGCGGAAGTAGTTGTGCAAAGAGCGCATTGGGACGCGGCCGCAAAAAAAAAAACGCCTTTATAAAGAGTTTTCGCCCGAGAACTGGCGAAAAACGAAAACGGGCGGAAACTAAAGACACGCCGAGCGCGAGAGAGAGATACAGGGGAGAAAGCGAGACGCGTGTGATTGGGGAAGAGCGGAGGGGGAATGGAATGGGAGTGTGTGTGTGTGTGTGTGTGTGTGTGTGTGGAGGAGATAAGGTGGAGAGAGAGAGTAACGCACAGTGACTTAAATAAGTAACTTTAATCTGATTACTGGATTGGAAATAGTAACGCGTTAGATTAGTCGTTACTGAAAAAAGGGTCAGATTAGAGTAACGCGTTACTGACATCACTGGACATGACCATTTTAAATTCAGCATCACATTCTTAAAATAAGTACTTGGAAAATTGGGCACCAGCAGAAACGAAAGTAGGGGCAGCAACATTAAAACATATATTAATTTACTGACAATAATAAAATGCATCTATGATTTTCCTATTTCATTTTCAGCCAATATAAAACATGAATAAGTTAATTGCCCTGAAAAGCTCCACTATTTTACTTAATGCTGTTAAATTCTCCTGTTGTGTCTAACAGGATAACTGTGTGTGTAATTTAACTTTAAACTTTTTCAAGTAAAACATTTTTGTCTGTAGTATATACTAATATACTGCATACACAAACAACTTCTAGTCTGATTTTACAAATTAGAGAAATGTTGACTAAAGCTTATGTGGTAGTAGTGAGTGTGTTTATATAAAACTGTGCTAGCTAAGTTAATAAAGTAACTTACTTACACTTTTATGTTTATATAAAACTGTGCTAGCTAAGTTAATAAAGTACTTTTTAACGAAGTAGCAGAGTGTGCAGGGACGTATTACTGAACTCTGGAATAAACAATACAAATAAAGATTTGTTGTATTAACTCACAGACACAGCACCTTTTTATTTAACTAAGAAGCTAGCTAAAACAAACATTACACAGTGACTTGTAGAGACACACAACCACTAAGTTAACCTAGCTGACTAGCTAGCTAATGTACAACATCTAAACTAAAGTTCTGTGGAAGCATTTAGGTTAGCTAGTAAAGACCAATTCGCTAGCTAACTACCAAATTGGTTAACGAGCAAGCCTAAATGCTTTTACAGTATGTATGTTTGTAAAAGCATTTAAGCTAACGCTAGCAAACTAGCTGGTTTCTATCCTAGCTAGCTAATGGTTAAACAAGCTATAGAAAGCCAGTTAGCTAGCTAAAGGTTCAACCAGATACAGAAAACCTGTTAGCTAGCTGCATATTTTATGGAAATTTTGACATATTCTGAAATTCTGCCATATGTTATTACTAAATTCAAGAAGAAATTAATTACTGCAGCGTAATATTTCATTATATAATTTTCAGCATGTGTTCTCTTGCTTTATTGATATGGTGTCAGATTTATCTGAAAAGCAAATTTTCACTAGAAAGCACCACATAAACACCGTATTCAGTCAGGCACATTGAAAATTTAAATAATGCATGAACTGATGGAGTTATGATGTAAATGTGTCTGGGTAAAAAGTCAAATATTAATGTACTTTTTGTATGTTAATTCTGAAAAATTACTTTTTCAACAGTTACAACACTGCACATGAATTCACACGACTCACTCTGGCTTATAATGTTTTCTATTAAAAATTGCTCACCCAATTTAATTCAGTACCAGATCTGTACCCCAGGTGAGGTTAATTCAGTAGACAGTAGTGTAGTAAATGCTGGCAGCAGGTGAGTGCCATGCTGATGAATTATGTTTATAAGTAGTAGTAAAGGTGGGTTCTGTGTAAGAGCAAAGGGATTGGTGGTGCTGCAGGTACTGAATTTTAAACACTGCAGTGTTTTTCTTTTTTATCAGGGTTTGACAAATTGGTGCTGATACCTGATTCATTATAATCTGTGTTTCAGTGTCCTGGTCATGCTTTAAACTGAAAAACTGTTTGGTGTAGAGAGCAGCCAGTCCAGCTGGTCTTCTGTGTGAAGAGCAGTAACATCAATATGGACCATCAGAACTTCAGCAGTGGAGAAGGACTCTCTGACTCAGAGTGAGTTACTTTATAATAATAATTTAAAGCAGCATTGTGGAGCATTTGTACAATCAAATAGCAGCTTCAAATTCACTGTTACAAGGAGAACAATGTCTCTCTGGGCTCGGCACACTGGGTTCTAAAAATGTTTTAAATTAAAGTTGTGTTTATTCTGTCATAATCAGATCACAGTGAATTGATAATGTTATGATCTACTCTTGCTGGTTATCAGCAGTCAGATACAGCAGGATTCTGTTGGTTTAACTACAGTACGCTGTATAACATTTTAATACCAACTGAATGGAAACCAGTGATCTTCAGATATCTGTTTGTAGTTGTGAGGTATAATTGTCTTAAGATATTTACTTTTAACTGTTTTATTTAGTTTTTCTCCTTGTCACATTTCCAGACTGCAGGCATGCAGAGCAGAACCTCCAGAAGCCAGTTGTGCGTGCATGAAGTGCAACCACTTTATGGAGCTGCCTAATAATTATTTTAGTAAGGAAGAAAGAAGTTCTCATTTGAGGTGAGAAACATGCTGACCCCTGCCAGTTTTTCTTGTCCACTATTTCCATTGGGTGTACTGCAACTTCAGTGGGATTTAAGTGGGATACATTTAACCAGGTATTTGTGAATTATGGAAATCCACATACAATTTCTGAATGAAAATAGGCCAAAATTAGAAAAAAAAATATTTCCTGCTATGATGAGGTGGAAGAGTTGCAGTATCACGAAAGTCAGATTGTCAGTAATAGAAAAAACTTTTTTCAAATGAACAATGACACAATTAGCTGTCTGGTGATGAAGTGAATAGTTTAATTAATTTCATTTTTACAGTTTACAGCATATACACAATAACTAACTGATTTTATGCTCAAACCAAACAGTTCCCTACTACCCTATACTCCACACAAATCTCCATCTTGTATAAAGAAGTGGTGATTATCAGTTGGCACGAGTGGCCGGTGACTGGACCGGAAACGCCTGATTCGATGACATCCAGGTTTTCAAAAGTTATTTTAGATATTCTGAATTGATGAATCCAAAGCTCTTTTGAAATATGGCTCTGCACTGCTGTCCCAGAACAGCCTGATTCACTACCAGGTGGCTCACTGCTTGTCTTGTGTGGGGTCTTTAAACATCAGATAACACATCCACAAAAAGTAGACTCTAAATCTCTGAAAAGATGATTTTGCTTAAGCAGGTGGTTAAATCTCTTTAATCCACTTGCTTCAGTGCTGTTCCTAATTCTGGTGGGATACATCATCTAAAATTTCTTGTCCCTGAACCCACTAAAATGAATGTAAAAAGGTGTCTAATTTTGCTTTTATGTCTGCTGTTAAAAACCTGTGACATTGATGTACATTTATATTATTTTTTTCTCACATCTCATTTGCAGACTTCAGACATTCAGAGCAGAACCTCCAGAGCCCAGCTATGTATCTATGAAGAGCAGCTGCTCGATGATTGAGCCTCTTAAATTCAGTAATGAAAGAATGGGCGCTGACCTGAGGTGAGTTTACTCAAGTGAGGAGAAGCAGAGAGACCAAAATGTAACAAAGTGCAGAATAAACAGTAAAGCAGAGCTTCTGTTGTTCCTGCTGTCAGTAACCTGCTGTTTACTGGATGAGAGTTGACTAATAGGTTGAATTATATACATATACATACAGTGGTGTGAAAAAATGTTTGTCCCCTTCCTGATTTTACACTTAAATGTTATGGGACATCAAACCAATTTAAATATTAGTCGAAGAGAAACACAGGTAAACACAAAATGCTATTTTTAAATGAAGGTGTTTATTATTAAGGGAGAAAATAATCGAAACCTCCATGGCCCTGTGTAAAAAAGTGATTGCCCCCTAAACCTAATAGCTGGTCGGGCCACCCTTAGCAGCAACAACTGCAACCAAGCGCTTGCAATAACTTGCAATGAGTCTTTTACAGCGTTGTGGAGGAATTTTGGCTCCACTCATCTTTGCAGAATTGTTGTAATTCATCCACATTGGAGGGTTTTCAAGCAGAACGGCCTTTTTAAGGTCATGCCACAGCATCTCAATCGGATTCAGGTCAGGACATTGACTAGGCCTCTCCAAAATCTTCATTTTGTTTTTCTTCAGCCATTCAGAGGTGGACTTGCTGGTGTGTTTTGGATCATTGTCCTGCTGCAGAACCCAAGTTCCGTTTAGCTTGAGGTCACAAACAGATGGTTGGACATTCTTCTTCAGGATCTTTTGGTAGACAGCAGAATACATAGTTCCATTTATCACAGCAATTCTTCCAGGCCCTGAAGCAGCAAAACAGCCCCAGACCATCACACTACCACCACCATGTTTTACTGTTTGTATACTGTTCTTTTTCTGGAATTCTTTTACGCCAGATGCAGTGGTGCACACACCTTCCAAAGAGTTCAACTTTTGTCTCATCGGTCTACAGAATGTTTTCCCAAAAGTCTTGGGGATCATCAATATGTGTTCTGAAAAATTTAAACGAGCTATAATGTTCTTTTTGCTCAGCAGTAGTTTTCGTCTAGGAACTCTGGCATGCAGACCATTTTTGCCCAGTCTCTTTCTGATGGTGGATACATGAACACTGACCTTAACTGAAGCAGGTGAGGCCTGCAGTTCTTTGAATGTTGTTGTGGGGTCTTTTGTGACCTCTTGGATGAGTCATTGCTGTGCTCTTGCGGTAATTTTGGGTGGCCGGCCACTCCTGGGAAGGTTCACCACTGTTCCATGTCTTAACCATCTGTGGTTCGCTGGATTCCCAAAGCTTCGGAAATGGCTTTATAACCCTTTCCAGACTCATAGATCTCAATCACCTTCTTTCTCAATTGTTCCTGAATATCTTTGGATCTAGGCATGACGTGTAACTATTAGGATCTTTTGGTGGACTTTGCTTTGTCAGGCAAGTCCTATTTAAGTGATGTCTTGACTGAGAACAGGTGTGGCAATAATCAGGCCTGGGTGTGGCTAGAGACAGTGTATTCAGGTGTCAGAAAACACAGTGACGGTATGTTTTAACAAGGGGGCAATCACTTTTTCACACAGGGCCCTGTAGGTTTGGATTATTTTTCTCCCTTAATAATAAAAACCTTCATTTAAAAATAGCATTTTGTGTTTAACTGTTTTGTCTTTGACTAATATTTAGATTAGTTTGATGTTCTGAAACATTTAAGTGTGACAAACATGCAAAAAATTAGGAAATCAGGAAGGGGTCAAACACTTTTTTACACCACTGTAGATGTATATATTTGTAAATAGTTTATTTTTATTTTTATGTTTTTGTTTACTTAAATGCCAATATAGCAGGAACAGGTATCCAAAAGAACTTGGTAAAAAGTGGAATCTGGAGAAAGTAACAATGGGTAAATAAATTGGGTAATTAATAAATATTTTGAGCTGTCTATTATCTTAGTGTTTTATTATGTATTAACGAATCAACTAAACTAAACGCAAGTTCTGTATTGTAATATCTAGCTAACTATCTTGTAAGTGTAAGTAACTATGAAGATCGGTACACAATGCTATTGCCGGATTATGTATTTTACCATCATAATCAGTTAAATGTTTTTGTGCATTAATGAACAAATTTCTCTGAACCCACTAAATCCAATGTCAAAAGCTGTCTATTTTTGCTTTAAGTCTACTGTTAAAAACCTGTGACATTGTTTTACGTTTATTTTTATGTTTTTTTTCTCCACATCTCATTTCCAGAATGCACACATTCAGAGCAGAACCTCCAGAGCCCAGCTATGTATCTATGAAGAGCAACCACTCGATGATTGAGCCTCTTAAATTCAGTAATGAAAGAATGGGCGCTGACCTGAGGTGAGCACTTAGGCCAATGTCCACTTTTTACTGGTGGGTCTGCAGTAACCAGTAATAATAAAATGGATAAGATACACTGGAAGTCAGTACTCAGTTAATTGTTTCTGTAAATAAATGCACAAACATGTCTCTGGACCCACTAAATCAAATGTAAAAAGGTGTCTGTTTTTGCTTTTATGTCTACTGGTAAAAAACCCATGACATTGTTGTACCTTTATTTTTTTTTTTTTTCTCCACATCTCATTTCCAGACTGCAGACATTCAGAGCAGAACCTCCAGAGCCCAGCTGTGTATCTATGAAGAGCAGCCTCTCGATGATTGAGCCTCCTAAATTCAGTAATGAAAGAATGGGCGCTGACCTGAGGTGAGTTTACTCAAGTGAGGAGAAGCAGAGAGACCAAAATGTAACAAAGTGCAGAATAAACAGTAAAGCAGAGCTTCTGTTGTTCCTGCTGTCAGTAACCTGCTGTTTACTGGATGAGAGGTGACATTATTTTTTATCTTTTTACTGGTGGGTCTGCAGTAACCAGTGATAATAAAATTAATAAGATACACTGGAAGTCAGTAATCAGTTAATTGTTTCTGTAAATGAATGCAAAGATTTAATTGAACACACTAAACCGGATGTAAAAAGGTGTCTATTTCTGCTTTTATGTCTGCTGTTAAAAACCTGTGACATTGTTCTACATTTATTTTATTGTTTTATGTTATTATATTTAATGTCTCATTTCTAGATTGCACACATTCAGAGCAGAACCTCCAGAGCCCAGCTGTGTATCTATGAAGAGCAGCCACTCGATGATTGAGCCTCTTAAATTCAGTAATGAAAGAATGGGCGCTGACCTGAGGTGAGTTTACTCAAGTGAGGAGAAGCAGAGAGACCAAAATGTAACAAAGTGCAGAATAAACAGTAAAGCAGAGCTTCTGTTGTTCCTGCTGTCAGTAACCTGCTGTTTACTGGATGAGAGGTGACTAATAGGTTGAATTATATACATATACATACAGTGGTGTGAAAAAATGTTTGTCCCCTTCCTGATTTTACACTTAAATGTTATGGGACATCAAACCAATTTAAATATTAGTCGAAGAGAAACACAGGTAAACACAAAATGCTATTTTTAAATGAAGGTGTTTATTATTAAGGGAGAAAATAATCGAAACCTCCATGGCCCTGTGTAAAAAAGTGATTGCCCCCTAAACCTAATAGCTGGTCGGGCCACCCTTAGCAGCAACAACTGCAACCAAGCGCTTGCAATAACTTGCAATGAGTCTTTTACAGCGTTGTGGAGGAATTTTGGCTCCACTCATCTTTGCAGAATTGTTGTAATTCATCCACATTGGAGGGTTTTCAAGCAGAACGGCCTTTTTAAGGTCATGCCACAGCATCTCAATCGGATTCAGGTCAGGACATTGACTAGGCCTCTCCAAAATCTTCATTTTGTTTTTCTTCAGCCATTCAGAGGTGGACTTGCTGGTGTGTTTTGGATCATTGTCCTGCTGCAGAACCCAAGTTCCGTTTAGCTTGAGGTCACAAACAGATGGTTGGACATTCTTCTTCAGGATCTTTTGGTAGACAGCAGAATACATAGTTCCATTTATCACAGCAATTCTTCCAGGCCCTGAAGCAGCAAAACAGCCCCAGACCATCACACTACCACCACCATGTTTTACTGTTTGTATACTGTTCTTTTTCTGGAATTCTTTTACGCCAGATGCAGTGGTGCACACACCTTCCAAAGAGTTCAACTTTTGTCTCATCGGTCTACAGAATGTTTTCCCAAAAGTCTTGGGGATCATCAATATGTGTTCTGAAAAATTTAAACGAGCTATAATGTTCTTTTTGCTCAGCAGTAGTTTTCGTCTAGGAACTCTGGCATGCAGACCATTTTTGCCCAGTCTCTTTCTGATGGTGGATACATGAACACTGACCTTAACTGAAGCAGGTGAGGCCTGCAGTTCTTTGAATGTTGTTGTGGGGTCTTTTGTGACCTCTTGGATGAGTCATTGCTGTGCTCTTGCGGTAATTTTGGGTGGCCGGCCACTCCTGGGAAGGTTCACCACTGTTCCATGTCTTAACCATCTGTGGTTCGCTGGATTCCCAAAGCTTCGGAAATGGCTTTATAACCCTTTCCAGACTCATAGATCTCAATCACCTTCTTTCTCAATTGTTCCTGAATATCTTTGGATCTAGGCATGACGTGTAACTATTAGGATCTTTTGGTGGACTTTGCTTTGTCAGGCAAGTCCTATTTAAGTGATGTCTTGACTGAGAACAGGTGTGGCAATAATCAGGCCTGGGTGTGGCTAGAGACAGTGTATTCAGGTGTCAGAAAACACAGTGACGGTATGTTTTAACAAGGGGGCAATCACTTTTTCACACAGGGCCCTGTAGGTTTGGATTATTTTTCTCCCTTAATAATAAAAACCTTCATTTAAAAATAGCATTTTGTGTTTAACTGTTTTGTCTTTGACTAATATTTAGATTAGTTTGATGTTCTGAAACATTTAAGTGTGACAAACATGCAAAAAATTAGGAAATCAGGAAGGGGTCAAACACTTTTTTACACCACTGTAGATGTATATATTTGTAAATAGTTTATTTTTATTTTTATGTTTTTGTTTACTTAAATGCCAATATAGCAGGAACAGGTATCCAAAAGGACTTGGTAAAAAGTGGAATCTGGAGAAAGTAACAATGGGTAAATAAATTGGGTAATTAATAAATATTTTGAGCTGTCTATTATCTTAGTGTTTTATTATGTATTAACGAATCAACTAAACTAAACGCAAGTTCTGTATTGCAATAGCTAGCTAACTATCTTGTAAGTGTAAGTAACTATGAAGATCGGTACACAATGCTATTGCCGGATTATGTATTTTACCATCATAATCAGTTAAATGTTTTTGTGCATTAATGAACAAATTTCTCTGAACCCACTAAATCCAATGTCAAAAGCTGTCTATTTTTGCTTTACGTCTACTGTTAAAAACCTGTGACATTGTTTTACGTTTATTTTTATGTTTTTTTTCTCCACATCTCATTTCCAGAATGCACACATTCAGAGCAGAACCTCCAGAGCCCAGTTATGTATCTATGAAGAGCAACCACTCGATGATTGAGCCTCTTAAATTCAGTAATGAAAGAATGGGCGCTGACCTGAGGTGAGCACTTAGGACAATGTCCACTTTTTACTGGTGGGTCTGCAGTAACCAGTAATAATAAAATGGATAAGATACACTGGAAGTCATTAATCAGTTAATTGTTTCTGTAAATTAATGCACAAATTTCTCTGAACTCACTAAATCGAATGTGAAAATGTGTCTGTTTTTGCTCTTATGTCTACTTTTAAAAACCTGTGACATTGTTGTACATTTATTTATTTATTTTTTTTTCTCCACATCTTATTTCCAGACTGCACACATTCAGAGCAGAACCTCCAGAGCCCAGCTGTGTATCTATGAAGAGCAGCCACTCGATGATTGAGCCTCTTAAATTCAGTAATGAAAGAATGGGCGCTGACCTGAGGTGAGTTTACTCAAGTGAGGAGAAGCAGAGAGACCAAAATGTAACAATGTGCAGAATAAACAGTAAAGCAGAGCTTCTGTTGTTCCTGCTGTCAGTAACCTGCTGTTTACTGGATGAGAGGTGACTAATAGGTTGAATTATAGCCAGAATGCTGATGACTGTGTGTTAACCTTTGTTAACTTTGTTAATCTTAAAACTTGGAGTCTTAGATTCTCAATGGTTTTACCATTTTATCTTTTAATCCTTTCACATAATAATAAGTAATAATAATAATAAATGGCAGGCCAAGAAAAATCTCAGATAAGCAGAGGAGAAGGACACAGACCAGCTCCAAAGACCTACATTATCATCTTGCACCATAAACAGAGTTGCGTGTGGTATGCTAAAGCTAAAGCACGTTTGAAGAAGCCGGCTCCATTTTGAAATAATGTCTCTTTGGGCTCGGCACACTGGCAACCAAGTGAATAACTTTAGTGAAGCGGGCAGGACAACTGCAGAACGCTGCATAACCAGAGTTACATTTGTGTAAAATCCTGTAAAATGAGTCTATCACCTTAGTCCACATAGTTATTTACTTTCAGTGATGGTTCTGTATCTGTCAGCTTGTAAACAAATTATGGAAATCCACATACAATTTCTGAAAGAAAACAGGCCAAAATTAGGAAAAAAATTATTTCCTGCTATGATGAGGTGGAAGAGTTGCAGTATCACTAAAGCCAGGTTGTAAATGATAGAAAAACTTTTTTCAAATGAACAATGACACAATTAGCTGTCTGGTGATGAAGTGAATTGTTTAATTAATTTCATTATTACAGTTTACAGCATATACACAATAATGGACTGATTTTATGCTCAAACCAAACAGTTCCCTACTACCCTATACTCCAAACAAGTCTCCATCTTGTATAAAGAAGTGGTGATTATCAGTTGGCACAAGTGGCCGG
Source organism: Astyanax mexicanus (assembly GCF_023375975.1). Taxonomy (NCBI): domain Eukaryota; kingdom Metazoa; phylum Chordata; class Actinopteri; order Characiformes; family Acestrorhamphidae; genus Astyanax; species Astyanax mexicanus. The sequence continues at coordinate 8,743,642 of NC_064428.1, read as the reverse complement.
TGACTGGACCGGAAACGCCTGATTCGACGAAATCCAGGTTTTCAGAAGTTATTTTAGATATTCTGAAATGATGAATCCAAAGCTCTTTTGAAATATGGCTCATTAATGCCACACAGTTGCCAGGCAACCTTTGTACTGATCCTCCTAATTACAGCCACCTTTAAGCAAACACTGGAAATCTAAGCTGATTTCTGGAGATGTATATGTGTACATACATGTACATAAATGTATATATTTGTAAATAGTTTTATTATTATTATTATGTTTTTTTTACTTAAATGCCAGTATAGCATGAACAGGTATCCAACAGGACTTGGTAAAAGTGGAATCTGGATAAAGTAAACAATGTGTAAATAAATTGGGTAATTAATAAATATTTAGAGCTTTCCATTATCTTAGTGTTTTATTAGTTATTAACGAATCAACTAAACTAAACGCAAGTTCTGTATTGTAATATCTAGCTAACTATCTTGTAAGTGTAAGTAACTATGAAGATTGGTACACAATGCTATTGCCGGATTATGTATTTTACCATCATAATCAGTTAAATGTTTCTGTAAATGAATGAACAAATTTCTCTGAACCCACTAAATCCAATGTAAACAGCTGTCTATTTTTGCTTTATGTCTACTGTTAAAAACCTGCGACATTATTCTACATTTATTTTAATGTTTTATTTTCTCCACATCTCATTTCCAGATTGCACACATTCAGAGCAGAACCTCCAGAGCCCAGTTATGTATCTATGAAGAACAACCACTCGATGATTGAGCCTCTTAAATTCAGTAATGAAAGAATGGGCGCTGACCTGAGGTGAGCACTTAGGCCAATGTCCACTTTTTACTGGTGGCTCTGCAGTAACCAAGGATAATAAAATTGATAAGATACACTGGAAGTCAGTAATCAGTTAATTGTTTTTGTAAATAAATGCACAAACATGTCTCTGGACCCACTAAATCAAATGTAAAAAGGTGTCTGTTTTTGCTTTTATGTCTACTGGTAAAAAACCCATGACATTGTTGTACCTTTATTTTATTTTACATTTCCAGACGGCACACATTCAGAGCAGAACCTCCAGAGCCCAGCTATGTATCTATGAAGAGCAACCACTCGATGATTGAGCCTCTTAAATTCATTAATGAAAGAATGGGCGCTGACCTGAGGTGAGTTTTCTTAAGTGAGGAGAAGCAGAGAGACCAAAATGTAACAATGTGCAGAATAAACAGTAAAGCAGAGCTTCTGTTGTTCCTGCTGTCAGTAACCTGCTGTTTACTGGATGAGAGGTGACATTATTTTTTATCTTTTTACTGGTGGGTCTGCAGTAACCAGTGATAATAAAATTAATAAGAGACGCTGGAAGTCAGTAATCAGTTAATTGTTTCTGTAAATGAATGCAAAGATTTAATTGAACACACTAAATCGGATGTAAAAAGGTGTCTATTTCTGCTTTTATGTCTGCTGTTAAAAACCTGTGACATTGTTCTACATTTATTTTATTGTTTTATGTTATTATATTTAATGTCTCATTTCTAGATTGCACACATTCAGAGCAGAACCTCCAGAGCCCAGCTGTGTATCTATGAAGAGCAGCCACTCGATGATTGAGCCTCTTAAATTCAGTAATGAAAGAATGGGCGCTGACCTGAGGTGAGTTTACTCAAGTGAGGAGAAGCAGAGAGACCAAAATGTAACAAAGTGCAGAATAAACAGTAAAGCAGAGCTTCTGTTGTTCCTGCTGTCAGTAACCTGCTGTTTACTGGATAAGAGGTGACATTATTTTTATCTTTTTACTGGTGGGTCTGCAGTAACCAGTGATAATAAAATTGATAAGATACACTGGAAGTCAGTAATCAGTTAGTAGTTTCTGTAAATTAATGCACAAATTTCTCTGAACCCACTAAATCGGATGTGAAAGGGTGTCTGATTTTGCTTTTATGTCTACTGTTAAAAACCTGTGACATTGTTCTACATTTATTTTATTTTATTTTCTCCACATCTCATTTCCAGACTCCAGACATTCAGAGCAGAACCTCCAGAGCCCAGCTATGTATCTATGAAGAGCAACCACTCTATGATTGAGCCTCCTAAATTCAGTAATGAAAGAATGGGTGCTGACCTGAGGTGAGTGCAGATGGAGTCACTGTGCATCGTTCACTATTCACTATTCAGTGCACTTTACACAAGGAGTGGCTGTATGGGAGAGAAATGCAGTAGAAGCCTTTTCTGCACCACAAACAGAGTCACTTGAGGTATGCTAAAGCTAAATAAAGCACATGTGGAGAAGCAGCTTCATTTTGGAATAAGGTGCTGTGGACTGATGAAACTAAAATCGAGTTATTTAGAGGGCGGTTATTTATGCATGGAGTAAAAAGTGTTAACTGTTAATGCGCATGCGTGTCCCACGGGGGAGGAGTTGTTCTGAGGGAGAGCGATGTAATGGCGGTGGTGTGAATACGGAGAAGTAAAGTTTGGAGTTCGTTTAAAACGCGTGTCGTCTTTGTGCACTAACATTGGTAGCAGAGGATGGCGGCACACAGCTACAAAGTGCCGCCTCCGTTTGATGAAAACAAGTCGGATTATGAAAGTTGGAAGAATGAAATCAAGATCTGGAAGCTAGTTACTGAGCTGGACCAGAGGAAACAGGCGCTAGCAGTAACCCTGTCTCTAACTGGAAAAGCGAGGTCTATAGCACTGGAAATATCCGCAGAGGATTTGAACAAAGACAATGGATTAACAATGCTTTTGCCGAAATTGGACACGGTGTACTTGAAACAGGAGAAAGACCGTCAGTACGATGCTTATACGGAGTTTGACAACATCAGAAGAGATAGCAACGTTACCATGATGGATTACATTGTTGAATTCGAACGGGTATACAACAAAATGAGTAAGTTGAAAATGAAACTACCCGATGCTGTTCTCGCATTTAAATTACTTGATACTGCTGGACTTACAGTTAAAGACAAACAATTAGCGCTTACCGCTTGCTCTGATGTAACATTCAGTAGCATGAAATCAGCCTTGAAAAGAATATTTGGCGATAATTCACCGCCAGCTGGTGCTAGTGCATCGACTGATCCTGACTGTGCGTACTTCACAAGATTTACTGGAAAAAAGGACAAGTCAAGCCCTCAAAGTCAAACTCCTCTGCTAGCTGGGTCAAACCCATTAGACAAATATGGAAGAAGATTGCGTTGTGCTATCTGTCAGAGTACTTACCACTGGGCAAAGGACTGTCCTCACAAAACTGAACAGGCAAGATTAACAGAAAGTGTTGAGAGCCACACAGAAGATATTGATGAGTGTCACATAACTTTGTTCTCAAAAGAAACATTGTCTGAAGCAGAGATATTCATGGTAGAGGCTTTAGGATCAGCTGTAATTGACACTGCCTGCACCAGAACAGTTTGTGGAGAAAAATGGTTTGACAACTATGTTAATGGACTGAAGCAGAGCGAGCTTGAGACCCAAACCAGTGCCAAAGCGTTCCGATTTGGAGATGGTAGACTTGTTCATTCCACAAAACGTGTGATAATTCCAGCTGTGATCGGTCAGACTAGGGCTGAACGATTAATTGCATTTGCGATAATCTCGCGATATTTTAAAACGCGATTCTCTAACCGCACTAGCTGCGATTTGACTGGTCACGTGACTTGGGAGCGAGCCAAGCCGAGGACGAGCGGAGCAAACCCGAGCAGAAGGCAGGGAGGTGGAGAAGTGAAGTCAACACAGCGCACTTTAGGGCGTTTTCACACCAGCACTATTTGGTCCGGTTAAAACGAACTCTGGTCCGTTTGTAACTTTAGTGCGGTTTGATTGAGCAGGTGTAAAAACAGTAATCGCACTCGGGTGCGGATCAAAAGAACCGGACCGAGACCACCTCCTCTAGGTACCAAACGAACTCTGGAGCGGTTCGCTTGTGGTGAGAACGTGATCCGGTCTCGATCGGATCCACCTATTAAATATAAGCCATTTATTTGAGCTAAACTGCTGATAAAGCAAAGCAAACTAATATATTAGCCAGATAACGCTAATTACCACAGCTGTGAACAAACACTGTGTCCAGGCACGCGCTGCATTCACTGCTCTGTTTATTATGTATAAATCTGCGCTGCATTCATAGCTCACAGCCGCGTGACTCTGTTTATTATGTATAAATCTGCGCTGCACGCAGAAACACTGTGTTTGAAAGTGCAGTGTTTCAGCGTTCAGTGTTAAAGCACAGATATTTGAGCTGGAGCACAAAATGTTCTCGCTGTATTTACTTTTTTCGTATATTTATATTTAATGTACTCCCGTGTCAGACAGCTCTGACCAATCAGAGGACACAGGCTGCTCGCGTGGTTTATTGATGCGCATTTTGGTGCGTTTACATTTATGCCTATGGGAAACCAGACCGAACAGAGCGAGAAAACGCTCCAAGTAAACGAACTCATTAGAAACGAACTACAGGTGTGAAAACGCCCTTGTTGCACAATGGCTTCAGGCTCGACAGAACACATCAGTTGTGTAGAATTACTTTGGCTTTAAAAAAGAAGATGCTGCTCAACGTCAGGTACTGTGCTAAACGTGCCTTGCTACTAGGGGTGGGCGATATGGGCAAAAAAAATATCTCAATATTTTTTTGGATTTTTGCGATAACGATATTTTGACGATATTTTCCAAAAAATACAAAACTATTCTAAAAAAAAGTATTCAATTGAACATGTAAGGTTCAAAATATGGTAAAAAAACAGGAAATTTTTTAGGCGCTTTTCAGATTTTCTATTTCTATTTTTTATTTTTAGATCCATAAAATGATATATTTATGTGGATGAAGTGTTTTAGTAGCTCTATATTCTGCTATTAGAAGTTTTAAAATCACCATGTAAAATTATAAACTGCTCCCTAGATATGATAGAGATCTGAACCTGGGATGGTCCTTTCTTTCTGAAAAGGACTGGAAACTTTAGAAGAATAAAAACTATTAATTTTATAACTTATTTCGCAATAAAGAAGGTCTCTCCGCCTGTTCTCTCCCTATAGAATAGACCCGCTGGAGCAGATTTTCCAGAGGGAGGGGGGAGCGCTCTCAGAGTGTCCGGTTTCAGAGCGGGCTTCACCTCTGTCCCACATAACTCGCCACCTGATTGGCTGACAGAATGTAGGGGGGCAGAGGGGGGCTCTCAGTCTGCCCAACTACCATGGTAACACGCATGCGCAGTTTGATCGCTCCAGAACAAAGGGAAAGTCTCAGAACACAGCGCTGGAGTTTCCAATAGTTTTAATCTGCGTCGGATTTATAAGAGCGCTTCTCAGACATAAATGGGGATTATTGGGGACTGGATTGATGGATTTTCTGATGGTTGGGTGGATTCTGAAGCCAGTGCTCTCAGGTAGGTGCTGATTCGCTCTGTTTGGGTGTGGGGGGTGTTCTGCAGGTACCCCGGGCGGATCAAAGAGCGTGTTTTTATCACAAACCGGACCGTGTAGCGCACGCTTTCAGCTCTAAAACGAAATACAGCTAAATGTGACTGAAAAGTAGAGATTCTTAGCTTTAAAATGGCATATTGGGTGTCTATATTGAGCCTATACTTACTCAAACACAGCCAGATATGAATTATGATATTTTTCTGGCCCGCCGGCAGGGCAGGGCGTGTTAATACTAGAGACCTGCGCGGGACAGCATTTCCAGTCCTGCTCCCGCAAAAAAATATGATTTTCAGTCCCACTCCCGCCCGCAATTCCCGCATGATTCCGACGTTCGCGTTACTGCTCAAGGCAGTTCTTGTCATTGGCTTGAGGAATTAAAAGTGATGTACTTAGCTGAACACATCACTAAGCTAGCTGCAATGACAAAATATTCAAATAAACAGAACTATTTAACCAAAATAACAAATAAATTCTTACACAAAACAAACTAAAAAGTAAACAATTAGAACTAAAAAAAAGAAGTAACTAAACAAAACCCACCTACAGACCCAAACAAATAAACGCCACAATAAAGCAAACACAACTGAAAGCAAACACAACTGAAAGCAAACAGGGCCTGCAGGCCAAGACACAAGACACAGGCCAAGGCCCTCTCTTTAAGGAAAATAAATGAATAATAAATCGCAAAAACAAATAAAATTAGAAAACAAACAAACTAAACTAAACCCAAAATACTAACGAAACTATAATCTAACGAATTGCAAAAGATGAAAAATAAAAACGTCACACAAAAGTAGGAAAACAATAAATAAGTAAATAATAAAGTAAATAAACTGCGTCTGGACGACGACACCAAATACAATAAATCACCCAGAAACAAAGAAATAAACAAACAACAATGTAACGACTGGCAAAGCACCAGCTTAACCAGAACCAGCACAACGAAAGGAAGAGCAGCTAAGGTTAGCTTTCCGAGACTTTCCGTCTGCCTCACCCGCCCGCAATGAGCTTTCAAAATTTGCCCTGCGCTGCACTACTATGCATTGGGTCCAGCGGGTGCAGGTCTCTACTTTATACACAACACACTCTGAGTTTAGTTAATCAGTTGTTTTTACTTACATTATGTATATGTATAAATATATAAATAACAGCCTTAAAATACGATGCAGTTTATTAATTTTTGGCGATTAAAAAAAAAACAAAAAAAACTCGATATTACAAAATTACACATCGTCAAATCAACATTCACGATAATTTCGCAAACGATACATATCGCCCACGACTACTTGCTACTGTTGCTACTACGCGAGGTAACACTACAAACCTTTTTCAGCATTTAAAAAAACACCACAAAGCCTCGTGTGGTATTTGCAAGGCTAAAATGCCAACGACCAGTGCTGCATCTTCAAATACAGAAAATAACGAGTTGGTTAAAGCAGATTCTCTTTATGTTTTTTGCACTTTAATTTTTCATGATGTTACTAGCTGGAGAGCAGTAAGTTAAAGTAAGTTAACAATCTATTGTTTTTCCTAATTAAAAAAAAATGGTGAAAAGGAAAAGCTATTTATGTATTTATTTTTCTATAAAAAAAACAAATGGTGAAAAGGAAAAGCATAGATTTTTTTGCTTTATTGTTATCTGTGATTTAAATAAATCTGACATTGTTTATTATTAAACAGATTGATTTATTGCTTCTGTTGTTGAAAAATACTTGAGAAGACAAAAAAAATCGCATTTTAAATTGCAATCGCAATTTATAGATAAAAAATTGCAATTAGATTATTTTCCAAAATCGTTCAGCCCTAGACACAATGCATCATTTAGGAGCAGTCATGTCGCAAGTTGATCCAGCAGTCTTCTACTGGTTAGATGACTCCTCCAACGGGAGTACTTGGCTGTCATGTGGATGATTTTATCTGGGGAGGTTCTGAAAGATTCGCCACAAAAATCATACCACAGTTAAAAGCAGCTTTTCAAGTTGGACGGGAAGAACACAACACCTTCAGCTATATTGGAATGGAGTTCTCCTCTCTGAATGACACAGTACAGGTACAGCAGAGCATGTACATCAAGAATCTCCAGCCCATTCCAGTGAACCCGGCTAGAGCTGCTGAGCGAGATGCTCCCCTAACAAATCAAGAAATTGACATGCTTAGATCAAAAATTGGCCAAATATTGTGGGTAGCAAGACAAACAAGGCCAGATGCAATGTGTGATGTATCCATCTTAGCATCCAGTATGAAAGCTGCTACTGTTCAAAGTCTGCACTCTGTAAACAAACTGATCCAGAAACTCAAATCTGATGAAGTGACCTTGAAATTCCAGCACCTAGGCAAAGACAGTTCCTTACAGCTTGTCGTGTTCAGTGATTCATCAATGGGCAACCTTCCTGATGGTGGCACTCAGGGTGGTCATCTAATCATGCTCATGGGAGAGAATGGAAGATTCTCACCTATATGCTGGCAGTCGAAAAGAATAAGAAGAGTGGTGAGAAGTACCCTTGCAGGGGAGACACTGGCCCTTGCAGATGGCATTGATAATGCAATATTTCTGGCCACACTCTACTCAGAACTTACTGTAGGTGACTGCAAGCACAGAGGCTTACCCATAATATGTATAACTGACAATCACTCACTCCTGGATGCTGTAAAGTCAACCAAACCAGTTACAGAGAAGAGACTACGGCTTGAAATTAGCAATATCAAGGAGCACATCCAGTCCGGAGTCATTCGACACATCATGTGGTCAGCGACCAAAGACCAGCTTGCTGACTGCTTGACAAAGAAAGGAACGTCAGCTCTACTCCTCCTAAAGGCCTTCAGCGAAGGTGTATGGCACCTCAAGAAATAAGAGAACAAGACAGCCGTTTAATGGACTAAAAACATTTTGAAGGCAGTATTTTTATTTTTTTTTCCTTTGGACAGTATTACACTTGAGTTTTTTTTTTTTTTTTTAAGGGGAGTTTGTTAACTGTTAATGCGCATGCGTGTCCCACGGGGGAGGAGTTGTTCTGAGGGAGAGCGATGTAGTGGCGGTGGTGTGAAAAAGGGGGAAGTAAAGTTTGAAGTTCGTTTAAAACGCGTGTCGTCTTTGTGCACTAACAAAAAGAACTCAGCAACTAAGACAAACAATTTACTAGAAAGGTGAAATATAGGAAGGTTTACTAAACACTAAACACTGCTCAAAATCTACTAAAGCATTCATGCAGAGGAACAAGTACAATGTTCTAGAATGATCATCTCAGATCATCTCAGTCCCCAGACCTGAATATTATTATAAATCTGTGGTGTGATTTAAACCGGGCTGTTCGTGATCAGGACCCACAAAACCTGAATGAACTGGAGATATTTTGTAAAGAAGAATGAGCCAAAATACCTTCAACCAGAAGCCAGACTCTCATTGGAAGCTACAGGAAGCGTTTAGAGCAGGGATGGGCAATTCATTTTTCCAAGGGGCCACATAATTAATGGTTTTAGAGGACCAGACTAATTTTAACTCTGTTCTGCCCAATACATATATACTGTCGACCTACACAGCATCTGTAATAAACCCTTTTTATATAAACAAAAACAGTAAATAAGTTACAATGATACAATTAAGTGCAATGAATTTTATAATTATTTAATAAATATATGATGGTTAATTTTAGAAAATGTTGCATTGTTTTGATTAGCACCACAACCTGACATAAAATACCATGTTTTTCTAAGACCAACATCCCTTTAACTTAATAAAGAACAGTAAATGAAAACATTACAGCGATGCAATGAAAATGTTGACACATAATATATAAATATTTAAGAAACATTTATAAAATTTTTTTTTGTAAATTTGAACATTAACAGTGTTTATAAACTAGCAGCACTGTCAGCTACACAACTTTACACAAAAAAAGACCAGCATCACTTAACTTTATACTTTATATGTTTGTTCTACCTCAGTTCTTTTTTTTGTGTTCAGTGAGAGAAATCTAACCTGTTTTGGGCTTAAACAAGTCCATTAAAATCATTCTGAATATCTGAAGTGGAAATGTGGAGGACAGCACACAAGTGATTAAATCTGTTTTATATAGAAACAAATATAGGTTTCTCCTGAGTCTAATTTCCTGCTTCTCCAAAATGATACAGTAATATCACTTGTTACTTCTTAAATATATGAGAAGGAGATGTTTATGAATTTAGTGGTGTGATATAATAACCCTTTGATTTTCATGTTTTATAGGACTCCAAACTCTTGTCTTATGTTCAGTATTATTACTGGAAACATACATAATTAGTAAAAATAAACAATGTTCTTCAAGGCTTCAGTGGTATCATTTGATAACCATTTAATTTGCTTATTTTATAGGATAAATAGTTCTAAAATGTTACACTGATAGGTTGCTGTCTTTCTGGTGCATATTTGTTTATTACACATGGTTAAATCATGTTTATTTAGCTAGTTTCTGTTACATTTTCAGTCTCTGAACGAGAAGTGCTCCGCTTTGCACGCGGCTAACATATAGACGCACACACAAGTTTTTGGTGCGGATAGTGCGATTTACTCTTCCCTCTTCTACTCTTACCAACAATCTTGCGTGGGCCGTACAATGCCCTGGTCTGCTGTTATTTCTGCAAAAGGAGGATCTACAATTTATTGATGTATTTTTTCTGTTGAGGTGCCCAAACTAATGCACGTGCCTATTTTTTAAAAGGAATTATTGCACACTTTCCTGAGTGGTGTGATGGCCGCGTGGTCCCATGGTGTTTAAACCTGCATATTATTGTTTGAATAAATAATTTTGGTGCCTTATAATGTTTGGAAATTGCCCCCAATCATATCTACATTTTTAGTTTTCTGATGTTTTGACTGATTACTGTAGATTTTTCCAAGAAATCAAAGTAGAGACAAATAGGCCTTAAGGTATGCCTTAAAATACTGCTTAAATATGCTTTATTCTAATTCTCACACTAATTTTACCCATTTTGTCCTTCTCTCTCTAGCTGTGGAAGGGATGTTCCTTTTCAAGATCAGTCCAGGTGTGGAGTGTGTGAGCAGATTCAGACAGATCCAGTCTCTATCACCTGTGGACACACGTTCTGTAGGCAGTGCATTAACAGCTACTGGGACCAGTCTGCTCCATCGGGAGACTTTGCTTGTCCCCGGTGCAAAAAGAGATCTAAAACACGTCCAGTTCTGTATCCACTTATGGAGGAAACCATGAAGCAGCATTACTGCCCACCAGTGAATGATGTCTTACCCACAGTCTTAGAGAAACACAGAACCAGTATGAAGAACAGGTACGAGAGCTTATTCGAGGGATTCAAAACACAGGAGAATAAAATTCTGCTGAACAGGATTTACACTCAGCTCTACATCATAGAGGGAGAGAGTGAAGGAGTGAATGAAGAACATGAAGTTCTACAGATGGAGAAAGAACTCTGGAAACAGCTGCAAGAAATACCCATTAACTGTTTAGATATATTTAAACCAGTTGAGGGAACTTTAGGTGGAATGGGAGCAGAGAACATTAGAGCTTGGATGGCTGAAGAAAGAAAAGGAGATGAAGGTAAAGAAGTTCAGAAACTCAGAACTGTGCTGACTAAAGGCATTGCTGGCATTGGAAAAACTGTGTCTGTGCAGAAGTTCATTCTGGACTGGGCTGAAGGAAAAGCCAATCAGGACGTAGATTTCATGTTTGTGCTTCCTTTCCGAGAGCTGAACCTGATTAAAGGTGATCAGTACAGTCTTCATAGACTTCTGTGTGACTTCCACCCTGAGATCAAAGACCTGCACCCGAAGATCTATGACCAGTACAAAGCCGTGTTCATCTTTGATGGTCTGGATGAAAGCAGAATTCCACTGAACTTCTCAGACTGTGAGAAAGTATCTGCTATAACGATGACCTCATCAGTGGATGTGTTGATGACAAACCTCATCAAAGGAGAACTTCTTCCCTCTGCTCTCATCTGGATCACCTCCCGACCAGCAGCAGCCAATCAGATCCCTGCTCAGTTCATCAGCCGTGTGACAGAAATCCAGGGATTTAACGACTCCCAGAAGGAGGAGTACTTCAGGAAGAGAATCAGTGACCAAGAACAAGCCAGCAGCATCATCTCACACATCAGGACGATACGGAGCCTCCACATCATGTGCCACATTCCAGTCTTCTGCTGGATCTCAGCCACTGTGCTTCAGAGAATCATGAAACAAGGTAATACAGAAATCCCTAAAACACTGACTGAGATGTACTCCCACTTCCTGTGCACTCAGACGCTCATGAAGAGTGAGAAGTACGAGGGAAAAGACCAGAGAGATCTAATGGAACTGCTGGAGTCCAACAGAAAGATGCTTCTGAAACTGTCTGCTCTGGCTTTCAGACAGCTGGTGAAGGGCAATGTGATGTTCTATGAAGAGGACCTGAGAGAGTGCGGCATTGATGTCACCGAGGCCTCTGTGTACTCTGGCATTTGCACCGAGATCTTTAGGGAGGAGTGTGTGCTTTACCAGAGGAAGGTCTACTGCTTTGTTCATCTGAGCTTTCAGGAGTTCCTGGCTGCTCTCTATGTGTTTCACTGCTATGTGAGCAAGAACCTGGAGGAACTGCAGTTTCTGAAGCCTAGGGGTGTTCAGTGGTCAGACAGTGTTCTGTTGGAAGAGCTGCTGAGTGGAGCTGTGCGTAAAGCTGTAAAGAGTGAGAATGGACACTTGGATCTGTTTCTCCGTTTCCTGCTGGGAATCTCACTGGAATCCAGTCAGCAGCTCCTACAAAACCTTCTGACACAAACAGTGAGCAGCTCAGAGAGCATCAACAAAACAGTCCAGTACATCAAACACATCATCCAATCAGAAGATCTTCCTTCTGAGAGATTCATCAACCTGTTCCTCTGTCTGACTGAAATGAAAGTCCAGTCTTTCTCCAAAGACATTCAGTCAAAAAAGAAGCTCTCCACCGGAGAGTGTTTAGCACTAGCCCATATGATCCTGATCTCAGAGGAGGTGCTGGACGAGTTCAACCTGAAGAATTACTCAACAACTGAGAAGGGCTACTGGAGACTGATCCCAGCTGTGAGGAACTGCAGGAAGGCTGTGTGAGTGTTTTATTTAAATTAATGTATTTTATACTTTATGATTATGGCTCAGAGGGTCAGACATGCCTTTCATTATGGGGGCTGACACTGGCTGACAAATTCATAATAGAAGATAAACAATCAGTAATTTAGACTGTACCTACCTAAATGTTTTAAAGTGATTTTTTTTTGTAGATCTTAAACATTTTTATATAATTTTATACAAAGGAAAGCAATCTATTGGGTTAAGGTCTAAAATATTTTAATTGGTGTAAATTCTCACTACCTTAGTCCCCGCCCACTTTCCCTGAAGTGTTCCTCTCATTTTTGAGCACTTTTAAAGTTGATGTGAAGTTTCTGACATAATGCAGTCTATCATAGTTCATAATGTGAATTAGAAATTCTCTGTGTTTTAATTGTTTTTTTGTCTTGTAGATTATCTGGCTGTAAACTCACCCTGAACTCCTATGAAACTCTCTGTACTGCTCTGAAATCAGTAAACTCACCACTGAAAGAACTGGATCTCAGTAAGACTGAACTGCAGGAGTCAGGAGTGGAGCTAATCTCTGATGGGCTGAAGAGTTCAAACTGTAAACTGGAGATACTCAGGTGAGATTTCTGTCAGGTGATTTTTGAAGTGAAACATAAAGTACAGTTTAGAATAATGCTCGGGCTCTCCGCAGAGCATGTGGGTGCACTATACGTTAATGACATTTTATTATTGATTGACTGATTTGCTTATTGCATCTCTGCCTATAGCACAGTTGAATCTGTGAGAGCGCTGAAATGATCGCAGTAAAAGTGTTTTTTAAAGGTTAGGAAATGTTAATAAACATTTTAAGCTGTGTGATGCCACAATTTTCTGGTAGAGAGCAACATTCATATTTCCACCAATTATAGCAAGTTGTCCAGGTCCTGAAACGAACAAGCAAAGTAGCCCCAGACTGTCACACTAGCACCACCACCACTACAATGTACTTTTTTTAAAATGCTGTTTTTTTTTTTTTCGCCAGATGTAACAGGAAACACACCATCCAAAAAGTTTCACTTTTGTCTTGTCAGCCCAGAGAAAATTATCCCTGGGAATCATTAAAATGTGTGCCCGTAAATGTGAAACAGGCCATTGGATAACATTTTCACCCAGTCTCTTTCTTAATATTGATTTATTAATAATGACCTTAACTGAGGCGGGTATGGCCTGCAGTTTTTTTCCTTAATAAATTAAATCATCATTTATAAACTGTATTTTTCTATTTAATTTTTCTATTTAAACATTAATGATATTAATGTTTGCTTCATAATCTGAAACAAGTAAGTGTAAATGACTCAAAAGAAAAAAACTAAAGAAATACATTTTTACAGTGCATTGGTGTTTTTAGCAGACACGTGAACTATGGAATCACTTGGAACTATAAACCAAAATAAATAAATTGTATATATAATTTAATGAAAATCCTTGTATGTTTAATTTAACCAAATATACATGACCCAGATTAATACTGCTTTGCTACTTTCTCTTTGTGCTTTTTTTTAAATTCATTATTTCCTGCCACCTTTCCATGGTCCAAAGTGTCCTTCCTATTTTCAAACATTTTTTAAAGTTGGTCTGAGGTGGAGTTTTAGAAATGATGTGATGTCTCCATAATTCCTGATATCAATGAGTGTAAATTGAATGTTCTCTGTTTTTCTTGTTTTTTCTTGTTTTTTTTATCTTGTAGATTATCTAGATGTAAACTCACCCTGAATTCCTGTGAATCTCTCTGTACTGCTCTGAAATCAGTAAACTCACCACAAAAAGAACTGGATCTCAGTAACACTGAGCTGCAGGAGTCAGGAGTGGAGCTAATCTCTGATGGGCTGAAGAGTTCAAATTGTAAACTGGAGATACTCAGGTGAGATTTCTGTCAGGTAATTTCTGAATTGAAATATCAGTGTCATTTACCCATCCTGGATTGAAGAAGCGTCGTGATTTTAAATAATTTTCTTTACAAAAATGAATAAAACTTGTCAGATTTTCTCCCATAGTCTAGCAACAGCGTCCCTACTGTTCAGTTCAGAAGTTAAATAACATTTCATTCATAATGAAATATGAATTGAATATTATAACTTACTCTCTCTCTTACCTCTTCCTGCTCTCATCCTTCTGCCACACACACCCACACACAGGTCCTGCTCCAGTGAGGCCTTTGTTTCCTCCTCTACATGTTGAATGCTCTGTGGTAGTTGTTGTTAATTTCCTCCATTATAGCTCCTGGGTCAGAGCTTTATGCACGCTGCTAACGCTCTCCCTGAAATGTGGAAAATTGTAGATACAGTGTTTAGATTTTACCAATACATGGATGTAACACACTGTGAGTCACTGTTATTTACCCACTCAAAATCCCACATATCTGAAACAGAGACTTAAAATGGCCCAATTCTGAAACCTCAAGGCTCCCAACCCACTAACAGTTGCCTTTAATGGCTAAATATAACACGTGCATTAAGACTAACTGAATGGATTAAGAACCTTGTGGAGAAAGGCAGAAGTGACAGTGCTGCTACAACTTTTGCCTCTTAAAGGGAATGACAATTAGTGCACTGGTTGGTTTTATTTCATGTTATGCCCAAAACACACCCATGATTAATTAAGAGAATTAGTAAACGCCTTTTGCTTTTGCGTGTTTTGTGCTGCAAAAGATGTATTTTTTGCACCCTCACAATACCAAAGAAACACCGACATGCCCTAAATTCAGCTGCGTGATGCGCTATTGTCCGGTGCGTCATAGATCGCTAAAATAGGACCCCAGGTACTTAATTACAATTAAAATATGAAAGAAACACCATTTTAGGTACATCATACAACAACATTGCCAACATTGCCATTTTTCTTTCTTTCAGACTGGCTTCATGTAATCTTGGAAAACAGTCTTGTGAGTATTTGGGATCAGTTTTACACTCAGAAAACTCCTCCCTGAAAGAGCTGGACCTCACTAACAATGACCTTCAGGATTCAGGAGTGGAGCTGCTCTCTGCTGGACTGAAGAGTTCACATTGTAAACTGGAGATTCTGAGGTGAGAGTTATTATATAATCATTAATCATTTATAAAATTGTAACTAGGGGTGTGATGAGATCTCGTGGGACGAGATCTCGCGAGATTAAACGTTACGATATTTCTCGTCAAGCTTAAACCTGTCTCGCGGGAAGAAAAAACAGTTTAGTGTGGACTTTTTAAGAGGGATCTGGCAACACAGTAGCTATTCAGCAGAAGAGGAAATTTCGGGTATTTGCATAGAACAGAGGTCACTAACGTTGTCCAATGCGAACCCAAACCTACTGAGAAGGATTTAATTGTTTACACGCTTTGCGGCGCAGTAAATCACAGACCAATCACGTGTAGTGGAAGATGACCAAACGCTCTCTTCAGCCAATCAGATCTGTGCAGACGCGGTAAGGAATCAAACCCGTGTTGCCGCTGCTCCGGCTGTTGATTTGGGACGCGGCCGTGAAAAACGCCTTTATAAGGAGATAGGGAGCCCGAGACCTGCGGAAAAACGAGAACGGGTGGAAACTAAAGTCACGCCGAGCGCGCTGGGCGTGACTAAAGCGTGATATAGCACTTAATCATAACACACGTTAACAATCGGTCCGGACCTTCTCTAACTAGATCATACTGAATTCTAATTAATTTAAGTTGTATATCTGGCTGCATGAATAAAGTATCCTGTCTGTCTATCTGTCTATCTGACTATGGTTATGCATGGTTGTGGTTTGCACTTATTGTTTGCACTATATAAGACCTAGAACAGTTTTATTTTTATTTTTATTTAATTTTTCATTTTTTACATTTTCTTTAAATTTTATTTTTAAATCTCGTCTCGTTATCGTGAACCCAGTATCATGTCTCGTCTTGTCTCGTGATATTAGTGTCTCGTCACACCCCTAATTGTAACCATTTCTCCAGAACTCCAGGGCATTAGGTTTTCTTGATTTTACAGAATCAATTCAGTTCTGATTAATTAATCCACAAAAAAGTCTGTTAAAATTACAGGTTTTGTTCAGATATTAGGACATTTTTTGAGAACTAATGCTGTACATTGTAAAGGAACACTTAATCTACCATTATTAAAATAGTACTCTACTGTTGACTCTTTACTGTTGATTCTAAACAGTGTACAGTGACTTGCAAAAGTATTCACATTCCTTGAACACATTTTGTCACCTTACATCCACAAGCTAAATGTATTTTATTGAGATTTTAAGTGATAGACCATCACAAAGTAGCACATAATTCTGAACTTTTCCACAACTTTATCGCTGACCTGTCTATGGTTCACTAGTGTTCTCTAACAAACCACTGAGGTCCTTATAGAACAGCTGTATTTAAACTGAGACTAAATTACATATAGCTGGACTCTATTAAATAATTAAGATGATTACACCTAACGATTTTCAAACGATTTCACTGTCGCAGACACATTTCCAGAGTCGGGATAAAATCAGGAGAGTCTTGCTAGAGTCGAGCTGCAGTCGAGTCATGGGCACGTAAATAAATTACAGTATTGAAATACACATTATGTGTAACCTACTATGTAATATGTATTGTACGTAACCTCCACCAGAAGCATGATGGGAAATAATCTCAGAAAGAATCTAGTTGCAGTCTTAATAATAATAATAATAATAAATCAATTTTATATAGCGCTTTTCTTGGTACTCAAAGCCGCTTTACAGAAAATTTCACATACACACGTACAATCTGCACATGTGTCAATGTTCATATGCAAACTTGAAAAAGGTGGGTTTTGAGATGACGTTTGAAGGAGTGCAGGGACTCAGAGTTTCGAATGGTAAGGGGGAGGGAGTTCCATAGGGTGGGGGCAGCGACGGCAAAGGCCCTGTCCCCACGGGTCCGGTATTTGGTGGAGGTAGTTTGGGTGAGGAGGTTAGCGTCAGCAGAGCGGAGTTGACGGGCGGGGGAGTGGCGGTGAAGGAGGTCAGACAGGTATGGGGGGGCGAGGTTGTTAAGGGCTTTATAGGTGATAAGGAGGATCTTGAAATGTATACGTTGTTTTATGGGAAGCCAATGGAGTTGACGGAGGACAGGGGTAATGTGCTGTCTAATGGGGGAGCGGGTGGGCAATCGAGCAGCAGAGTTCTGGACATATTGGAGTTTTTGAAGAGCAGTAGAGGGGAGACCATACAGGATGCTATTGCAGTAGTCGAGTCTGGAGGTGATAAAGGCATGAATTAATGTCTCTGCAGCAGGAGTGGGAAGAGTGTGTCGCAGGCGTGCAATATTACGTAAGTGAAAGAAGGATGTTTTAACTATGTGGTTGATGTGTGATTTGAAGGAAAGTGTGGGGTCCAAATAGATTCCAAGGTTTCTGACAAGTGGGGAAGGAGTGACAGAGTGACCGTCAATACAGAGAGTGAAATTTTGACAGGTGGAGAGGCTGAATTTTGGACCAAAGATAATAATCTCCGTTTTATTACTGTTTAGTTTGAGAAAATTATGGTTCATCCAGTCTTTGATATCCATGAGGCAGCAAGTGAGGGTGGAGAGGATGGCAGGGGAGATGGTTTTAGTGGTGATGTAAAGCTGGATATCATCAGCGTAACAGTGGAATTTTAGCCCATGGCGGCGGATGATATGTCCAAGAGGAAGCATGTACAGAATGAAGAGAATGGGGCCCAAAACTGAACCTTGAGGAACACCGTGTAGAACAGGGGTAGTGTGGGATTTGTGTTGATTGATGGTGATGTAATGGAATCTGTCAGACAGATAGGATTTGAACCAGGAGAGGGCGGTGTTGGTGATGCCAATGGATTCTAGACGGTTTAGAAGAATGGAGTGATTTACCGTATCGAAGGCAGCACTGAGGTCAAGGAGGAGGAGGATGGTGAGAGAACCAGAATCAGAGGAAAGCAGGAGATCATTCGTAACTTTGAGTAGGGCCGTTTCAGTGCTGTGGTGGGTGCGAAAACCAGATTGGAAAGTTTCATACAGGTTATTTGAGAGAAGGTGGATCTTAAGTTGATTTGCAACGGCTCTTTCCAGTAGTTTTGACAGAAAAGTGAGGTTTGAGATAGGTCGGTAGTTGTTCGGATCCTCGGGGTCAAGACCAGGTTTTTTGAGGAGAGGAGTGATGGCTGCAAGTTTGAGAGGTAACGGGACTATCCCAGAGGTGAGGGAGGAGTTTATAATGTCAATAATGAGTGGAGCAAGGGGGGTGAGGCAGTCTTTGATAAGCTGAGATGGCATGGGGTCCAGGGGAGAAGTAGAGGATTTCATAGTGGAAAGTATTTTGGAAAGGTCGACAGAGGTTATGGGTGAAAAAGTTGATAGCCGAGTGTCAGATGGAGAAGAAAAAAGCGTGGGCTCATGGTGTGGGGTAGTGGAGGTGGAGGATGCAAGCAGGTGGTGGATGGTTTCTACTTTTGAATTGAAAAATGTCAAAAGCGTATCACATTTCTCTGGGGTGATTGATGATGAGGTGTTGTCATGGGGTTTAAAGAGCTTGTTTATGGTAGAGAACAGGGAGCGTGGATTTGAGGAACCAGAGTGAATAATATTAGAGTAGTGAGTTGAGCGGGCTTTGTTTAGGACTAATTTGTAATGTTGCATGTGATCTTTGTAAGCAAGGGTATGGACAGTGAGACCAGTTTTCTTGCATAATCGTTCTAGCTGTCGGAGTTGTTTCTTGAGTTTATGAAGTTCTGGGGTGAACCATGGGGCTGAGTGGGTAAAAGTGACTGTTTTGGTTTTCCAAGGAGCTAGTGTGTTGAGGGAGGTAGACAGAATGTTGTTGTAAGTGTTGACAAGGTCCGTGAGGGTTGGATTTTCAGGAAGGGTGGAGCAGGAAAGAGAGTTTGATATACAGGTAGAAAGAGCGACTGGGCAGATGGACTTGAAGTTACGAAAATTGATTGTGCGATTTTGTTTTGGTTCGGGGGTGGGAATGTCAATGTCAAATATAATGGCTAGGTGGTCGGATATGGTAAGGTCAGAGCTGGAAATGTTATGGATATGGACGCCAGTAGAGCAGACCAGGTCTAAGATGTGTCCGCGAGTATGGGTGGGAAAATTTATGTGTTGAGTGAAACTGGAGCAATTTAGGAAGTCCATGAAGTCCATAGCATGTTTACAGTCCGGGGAGTCAATGTGCAGGTTAAAATCACCAAGAAGCAGAATAGATGATGAAATTGAAAAAAGTGCGGTGATGAACTCAGAGAGGTCAGATATGAAAGATGGGTTGGGTTTGGGGGGGCGGTAAATAATAGCACAAATGAGAGGTTTAGGTCCAGGAAGTTTAAAAGCCAGATGTTCGAATGATGGGGCTAAGGGGAGGGACAGCGCACGGGGTTTAAGGTTTTGATTAAAAATAGCAGCAATGCCACCCCCCCTGCCCTCAGTACGTGGGTTGTCAAGATAAGAGTATCCTGTAGGGGTGGTTTGATTTAGTGAGAGATAGTCCTGTGGTTTTTGCCAGGTTTCATTTAGGCAGAACAGGTCAAGTTTGTTGTCAGTAATGAATTCATTTAAGATAAGACTTTTATTGTTAAGGGATCGTGTGTTGAAGAGGGCGATTTTCAGGAGCTTTTGTTTTGAAGCAGTTGAGGAGGAAGTTAGGATAGTCCGGAGATTGAAAAGGTTCGCAGAGGAGGAGTTCTGATGACGTGTGTTGTTTTGATGACGTAGGGAGGAAGTGCGGAAGCCAGTGTGTAAGCTGCGGTCGGTCCATAGTGCTGGAATGGAGTTCTCAGTGCTTGGAGTGTAGATTAATTTTCGGCGAGATCCACGATGCATGTAGGGAGGTCGGCGTAAAAGTGCAGAGTTCCGCAGATTTTCTAGCAGTTCGGCAGGAGGAGACAGCGTGGGAATGAGCCGGAGAAGTTCGGTTGGTGTGTAACGGAAAACCATGGCCGGTGCTGAGAAATGGCAGATCCTGAAGATGGGTGGTGGTGTTGGATGTAGGTGAAGGTCTAACTGTTGAAGAAAGGAGAGCAGCAACAGCAGCGCGGAGGACAAGGGGAAAAACCGGTGAGGTTCCATGTGGAGGAGGTGGATGATGAGGAGCGAGGTAGCGGCTAGCCGGCGTGGTTGTCTAGCCAAGCCAGCTCAAAAACGAGGGTAGCGGTCCCAGCCAACGAGGGCCAACCGCACCGGGGTTAGATGGATGTCCGCCCGGATCTCCACCCTCGGCGAGCGGCGGTGAAAAGATGAAGATGAAATCCAGCCAGCATGCACAGATCACAGAGGAGATTCCCGGAACTTTAGCCTAGACTCAGATGGAAGTTTTACGGCAGGTAGTCCAGGTAGGTGGTAGGTTTGTTGGCGGAAAGGAGGTACAGGTTGGAGGTTGGAGGTTAGAGCAGCGAGAAGCTGCACTTTCTTGCAGTAAGTGATCCCCAATCTTAGCAAAATCTTAGTCTGTGAGTAAAAAGTCTGTGACTAGTCTTTAGATGTGAGAGGGTGTCAGACTTCAGTCTGTTAAGTCTTTTCAGAGTCTTGTAGTGTATTGACAGCTTTAGGGGTTTAAGAGTAAAGGAGTCTAAATACTTTTGCATGTCACACTTTTTCAGATTTTTATTTGATAAAAATTTTGAAAACCATGTATCATTTTCATTCCACTTCACAATAATGTAGTACTGTGTTTTGGTCTGTCAATGTTAAAATCTCAATAATATACATTTAACTTTGTAGTTCTAAGGTGACAAATTGTGGAAAAGATGAAGGGGCATGAATACTTTTGCAAGTCACTATACAAGTAATGTAAACACACACTCGGTTTAGATTCTCACACACTGCCACAAAAGAATTTGTCAGAATAGATGTTACATGCCCCTTGTAAGATGGTGGCTGGGGTATGAGAGGTACAAGTTAGGCAGTAACATGAGTGTGTGTTGATAAATGGAAGTGAGGAGACAGACAGACAAGTTGAATTCCTTTGAGATTTTTACTCAGAATAAGGTTTTCTTTAACAAATCTGCAGTACTTAAAACATACAAGTTGTTAAAAGACATGTAGCAGTACAGATTTGTTTAAAGAAGAAGTTAAAACTCAGAAACCGACTGTCATGGTTAGCACAGAATGCAGACACGTGCAGATACTGATAAAAATATGTTTATTATAAAATAAACAGATGTAAGACGTAGTCGGTACAGAAAAATGGGTAATCACCAATAACAGGCCTTTGTTTCCTCCTCTACATGTTGAATGCTCTGTGGTAGTTGTTGTTAATTTCCTCCATTATAGCTCCTGGGTCAGAGCTTTATGCACGCTGCTAACGCTCTCCCTGAAATGTGGAAAATTGTAGATACAGTGTTTAGATTTTACCAATACATGGATGTAACACACTGTGAGTCACTGTTATTTACCCACTCAAAATCCCACATATCTGAAACAGAGACTTAAAATGGCCCAATTCTGAAACCTCAAGGCTCCCAACCCACTAACAGTTGCCTTTAATGGCTAAATATAACACGTGCATTAAGACTAACTGAATGGATTAAGAACCTTGTGGAGAAAGGCAGAAGTGACATAGTGCTGCTACAACTTTTGCCTCTTAAAGGGAATGACAATTAGTGCACTGGTTGGTTTTATTTCATGTTATGCCCAAAACACACCCATGATTAATTAAGAGAATTAGTAAACGCCTTTTGCTTTTGCGTGTTTTGTGCTGCAAAAGATGTATTTTTTGCGCCCTCACAATACCAAAGAAACACCGACATGCCCTAAATTCAGCTGCGTGATGCGCTATTGTCCGGTGCGTCATAGATCGCTAAAATAGGACCCCAGGTACTTAATTACAATTAAAATATGAAAGAAACGCCATTTTAGGTACATCATACAACAACATTGCCAACATTGCCATTTTTCTTTCTTTCAGACTGGCTTCATGTAATCTTGGAAAACAGTCTTGTGAGTATTTGGGATCAGTTTTACACTCAGAAAACTCCTCCCTGAAAGAGCTGGACCTCACTAACAATGACCTTCAGGATTCAGGAGTGGAGCTGCTCTCTGCTGGACTGAAGAGTTCACATTGTAAACTGGAGATTCTGAGGTGAGAGTTATCATATAATCATTAATCATTTATAAAATTGTAACTAGGGGTGTGATGAGATCTCGTGGGACGAGATCTCGCGAGATTAAACGTTACGATATTTCTCGTCAAGCTTAAACCTGTCTCGCGGGAAGAAAAAACAGTTTAGTGTGGACTTTTTAAGAGGGATCTGGCAACACAGTAGCTATTCAGCAGAAGAGGAAATTTCGGGTATTTGCATAGAACAGAGGTCACTAACGTTGTCCAATGCGAACCCAAACCTACTGAGAAGGATTTAATTGTTTACACGCTTTACGGCGCAGTAAATCACAGACCAATCACGTGTAGTGGAAGATGACCAAACGCTCTCTTCAGCCAATCAGATCTGTGCAGACGCGGTAAGGAAAAATAAATAAATAAACACACCGCTCCTCACACGGGATCAAACCCGTGTTGCCGCTGCTCCGGCTGTTGAATTGGGACGCGGCCGTGAAAAACGCCTTTATAAGGAGATACGGAGCCCGAGACCTGCGGAAAAACGAGAACGGGTGGAAACTAAAGTCACGCCGAGCGCGCTGGGCGTGACTAAAGCGCGATATAGCACTTAATCATAACACACGTTAACAATCGGTCCGGACCTTCTCTAACTAGATCATACTGAATTCTAATTAATTTAAGTTGTATATCTGGCTGCATGAATAAAGTATCCTGTCTGTCTATCTGTCTATCTGACTATGGTTATGCATGGTTGTGGTTTGCACTTATTGTTTGCACTATATAAGTCCTAGAACAGTTTTATTTTTATTTTTATTTAATTTTTCATTTTTTACATTTTCTTTAAAATTTTATTTTTAAATCTCGTCTCGTTATCGTGAACCCAGTATCATGTCTCGTCTTGTCTCGTGATATTAGTGTCTCGTCACACCCCTAATTGTAACCATTTCTCCAGAACTCCAGGGCATTAGGTTTTCTTGATTTTACAGAATCAATGCAGTTCTGATTAATTAATCCACAAAAAAGTCTGTTAAAATTACAGGTTTTGTTCAGATATTAGGACATTTTTTGAGAACTAATGCTGTACATTGTAAAGGAACACTTAATCTACCATTATTAAAATAGTACTCTACTGTTGACTCTTTACTGTTGATTCTAAACAGTGTACAGTGACTTGCAAAAGTATTCACATTCCTTGAACACATTTTGTCACCTTACATCCACAAGCTAAATGTATTTTATTGAGATTTTAAGTGATAGACCATCACAAAGTAGCACATAATTCTGAACTTTTCCACAACTTTATCGCTGACCTGTCTATGGTTCACTAGTGTTCTCTAACAAACCACTGAGGTCCTTATAGAACAGCTGTATTTAAACTGAGACTAAATTACACATAGCTGGACTCTATTAAATAATTAAGATGATTACACCTAACGATTTTCAAACGATTTCACTGTCGCAGACATATTTCCAGAGTCGGGATAAAATCAGGAGAGTCTTGCTAGAGTCGAGCTGCAGTCGAGTCACGGGCACGTAAATAAATTACAGTATTGAAATACACATTATGTGTAACCTACTATGTAATATGTATTGTACGTAACCTCCACCAGAAGCATGATGGGAAATAATCTCAGAAAGAATCTAGTTGCAGTCTTGCAGTAAGTGATCCCCAATCTTAGCAAAATCTTAGTCTGTGAGTAAAAAGCCTGTGACTAGTCTTTAGATGTGAGAGGGTGTCAGACTTCAGTCTGTTAAGTCTTTTCAGAGTCTTGTAGTGTATTGACAGCTTTAGGGGTTTAAGAGTAAAGGAGTCTAAATACTTTTGCATGTCACACTTTCAGATTTTTATTTGATAAAAATTTTGAAAACCATGTATCATTTTCATTCCACTTCACAATAATGTAGTACTGTGTTTTGGTCTGTCAATGTTAAAATCTCAATAATATACATTTAACTTTGTAGTTCTAACTTTGTAGTTCACTCGGTCTAGATTCTCACACACTGCCACAAAAGAATTTGTCAGAATAGATGTTACATGCCCCTTGTAAGATGGTGGCTGGGGTATGAGAGGTACAAGTTAGGCAGTAACATGAGTGTGTGTTGATAAATAGAAGTGAGGAGACAGACAGACAGACAAGTTGAATTCCTTTGAGATTTTTACTCAGAATAAGGTTTTCTTTTACAAATCAGCAGTACTTAAAACATACCAGTTGTTAAAAGACATGTAGCAGTACAGATTTGTTTAAAGAAGAAGTTAAAACTCAGAAACCGACCTTCTGGGTGGACCATGGATGGTGCCAAAGAAAAGAAATAAAGAAAACAACTTACCTACCTAACCAACAAAATAACCTAACAAAAATATACAAATGTGGCACCCACCCCTTACCTAGTGTGTCTATACACAGTTTTACCTACGGTGATGTAATGTATAGGCGCCTTTCCTTGCCTGTCCATGCCAGGGTGGTTAGAGAAAACAGAACTGAATAAAAAGTTACAGCTGCAGATAAGAACACTGGAGGCTAAAATTCAGGCTAAACAAACAGAGGCAATCAGCATAATCCTCAACAGAGTTTCAGTATACTCGGTATAAATCTCAGTCAGTCTCAGTATTAAAAAAAACTACATAGTACCATTAAGCCTCTCACAAACACAAAGCCTCTCACAAACACAAAGCCTCCCACAAACACAAAGCCTCCTCCATTAGTCCACACGTGGAGGTATTTGAACAGGAAGCACCACCCCTTCCTGATGAGCCACTCCTCCCATTGGTGGATCTGGTCAGCTGATCCTCAGCATGTCTCCCATTGGCTGGCAGAACTCTGGACAGTGCAGGATAGGAGTAGAGTAGAAAGAAAATAGAAAGAAAACAAAAAACACAAAAAGATACGTGCCTTTGTGGCACGTAACAATAGACAAAACTTTTGTCCCTGATTTGGCTCCATAGAATGTGTTTGCAAGTAGAATCCCCATCTATCTGGCAGCCACTACCACGCCTTGCTTGAACCCTTTCCATGAACCTGCTGCCCAGTGTTTTACCTTACACCACAAGATAACACCTCACAACACAGGTTTAGGCCTTCTTAAGCTGTCCCATGAAGGAACACTTCATGGTTAGTTTACGTACTGCTGTCTGATTTATCTACCCTGATGGAAAACACAAATATTTCAGGCTGAGCACTCAAGGCTGAGCTTGAGTGTTTTGTTCTACAGGGTAGTTTGTTTTACTCTGTTTAGATCTGTCACTTTGTCTCTTCCTCTCTTCTCTGCAGATTGTCTGGTTGTTTGGTCACAGAGGAAGGATGTTCTTCTCTGGCTTCAGCTCTGAGTTTAAATCCATCACACCTGAAAGAACTGGATCTGACCTACAACCACCCAGGAGAGTCAGGAGTGAATCTGCTCTCTGCTCGACTGCAGGATCCACACTGCAGCCTGGAGACTCCCAGGTATGTTCAGCTTTGTAGATCATTTTAAACGACTGTAATCTGTAGTCATCTGCTGTTACTATGTTTTATAAAGCTTTACAGATTATAGATCACAGTTAATAAAAGCTCTGCTCTGCTGTAATAATATACATAACAATACATTATAGTATATAATATCTGTGGGTTACATTTATGTTCTGTTACTGTGTTTTAATTGGAGTAAGTAAATGAACCATCTAGAAGACACTAATGATTTGTTTAAGATTCATATAAAATTAATTAGAATGTATAAAACTTGACTGAATCTTTGTTTAAACTGATAGTTTTTGGCAAATTTACTGAATTGGAAAATGTTATATCTCTTTACTGTGGTAGGTAGTGATCTCTTATGTATTTCTGGTACAGTATGTGACATTGTAGATAAAGGAGTGTTAAATGTCCGCACATCTTTGCAAATAGAATCCCCATCTATCTGGCAGCCACTACCACGCCTTGCCTGAACCCTTTCCATGAACCTGCTGCCCAGTGTTTGACCTCATTCCACAAGATAACACCTCACATTTTATATAGGTGTAGGCCTTTTTAAGCCATGAAGGAACACCTAATGATTAGTTTACATACTGCTGTCTGCTGTGGATTTAAGCTGATTTATCCACTCTAATGGAGAAAACAAAGTTCACAGAAACTATATAACTTGGGCGTGTGTAAAAATGAATGGGAGTGAATGGGAGTAAGGAGAGATCAATATAATAAATGAATTCAAAACAGAGGTGAATTTGTTCCCAGAGTTTGGCTCTCAGATGTTATATTCAACTACATACTTTTTGGGGTGTATGCATACGGAGTATCTGTGCCCCCGGGGGGGAGCGATACGTTTTGGAGTCATCAAACGGGGGAGGGAGGGGGTGGGGGGGGTGAGATACGTTTTTAAATCGTCAGTGGGGGGGGGGGGGGGGGGGGGAGATACGTTTTAAAATCATCAAGGGGGGGGGTTGGTTGGGTGTGGAGATACATTTTAAAATCGTCAGGGGGGATACGTTTTAAAATCATCAGCGGGGGGGAAGAAATCGGCAGGGGGGGATACATTCTAAAATCGTCAACGGGGGGCGGATACGTTTTAAAATCTTCTGGGGAGGGGGGGTGGGGTGTAGAAAACGTCAGTCGGGGGGGATGGGTACGTTTTAAAATTGTCAGGGGGGGATACGTTTTAAAAGCGTCCTGTCATTACTTTCCCACCGCGCTCCGCAAACCAGCAAGCCGATTGGCTGTTTCTCCGGAGAGTAAATTTATTTGGGGCTTTGATTTGGCGCCCCCTCTAGTGCAGCGCCCCTATGCGTCGCATAGGCTGCATACCCCCTTTTTGCGCCACTGATGGTGTGCATCAGCTGAGCTAAGTACAGTATATGGACATTCAACAAATAATAATGCAATAATATTTATGAAAAATGGATGAAAATATTTGTTATGGGTCAGTAAGTGCACACATCAAACAATCAGACCAAACAATCTGGATTTGGAACAGTTTCAGCATCTCAAATGCTGGATGTGGGATGAGTTAAACAGCATAAATCCGGCGGAAAAATAAAACAAAGAAGAAGAATAAAAATCAGACAACAGTATAACTAGTAGCTCTCTCACCACAAAGGAACTTCACATGTGAGTTCAGTTCCTGTGTTTTAATTTGAGCTGGCCATCTGGAGGATCCTGATTACTGGTTTAAGAATTACTGCTGTAAAAATAAAAACTATAAAATATAATCTTTATTTTGGATTTTGGACAATTTATTGAATTAGGAAATAATGTAAATGAGCATCATTCTCTGTATTTAAAGACTGTATAGCTGTGAGTTAGCCAGAGGGACACTTGGTGTCAGCTGTTGTCGTGTTTTGGTGCTCTAAACCCTGACGGCTCTGCTGTCTCCTCTAAAGGACTCCTGTGTGAGCAGTGTGATCTTTTACACCAGCAGAGTGGAGAAGAACTGTGCTTAAAGTGTGTCTGTATTAAAGGACACTTAGGCTACGTTCATACAGAAGGTTTTGTTTGTTCTGCTGTCTTGTTTTTGATATTAGTCTGAACTAACCTACATGTAAAAAACCACAACTCTCCACTCAGCACAATTATTTAACACACAGCTATCCCCCATCTTTAATTATAAATTACCCACTAGTGATGCACTGATGTGGGAATTCTGGGTCGATGCCGATGTTCAATATTACATCTGTAAATATCTGCCGACACTGGTGTACCATTTATAATTTACAGCGAGAATAGACACCTTGTATAACTTTATTACTTTTGGTGACCTTAAATAAATACGTCAGCAAAAGACGCTATGAAATATTGGCAGATGCCGATGTTTCTTAAAAACTATTATCGGTCGATACCGATATAATTCTGATATAATTGTGCATCACTAATACCCACATTACCATGCAGGTAACAAATCTGTGCCCCATATGAAGAAAAGATCTGATTTATATCAGGTTCACACAGGAAACATGATATTAAATCCCATCTGTCTGTTCAGGTTTATTATTTCCCAGTAACACACCAGTAAAGGTCATGCTGGGAGTAGCAGTGGGCCGATCACATAACATGAGTAGATCACTTTGTAGATCAAGATCATCTTTTAAATGTTAGAGAGAGTGTTTATTTAACAGTGATCTCTGTGCTAAGAGTCTTTAGGGCAGGAGAGACACAGCTGGCAGTGTTGGGCTGGAGTTTAATTCTAAACAACCAGCAGCTCCCCTGATTCCACTGGTATAATCACCAGGTGATTTTTCAAACAGCTGATCACATGAGCTTCTGCTTGGCTGGAATGAAAAGCATCGTCTAAAATGAGCACACCCCCTCTCCACTCTCCACAGCACCACACTGCTGTACAAGTCTCCGATTCCAGGAGCAGCAGGGTGTTACCTACGTTTTCAGCTGGTGTAAAACTCAGTAAATTGTTCTTTAACTCACTTATTTAAAGAAGGGGTGAAAGAGTCCATTCCTGTGCTGATTACACAAAACCTCTGGGTAAAGGTTTTTTTTTTATCAAATGAAGCATTTTCTATTCTCTCAACAACTATGATAATTATTTTTGTACACATAAAGCTTTTAGAGCGTGGCAGCTGCCTTGACCCTGTTCTTTCTCCAGTGCATGATTTATCTCACTTATAGCATTTAATCTCCATATTTGTAGCCAAACACAGTTTATAAAATAGCTCATTTTAACAGGATTAAGGAAGAAATGTGTTTGGTTCACTGAGTTAACTTCATAATTCACAGAAATTTTAAATAATAAAATGGCTTTTTTAAAACCAGGTCTACTAGTAACTGAGAAGTCAATAAAAGCGTATGCATTCTGGAATAGTTGGAATAACCTATACAATAAAGATTATATACAGGAACAAAGCATTTAAAAACACAGTTTAAAACAACATAATGACAGATCTGGGCCTGAGAAATTACTATTACCTTAGTCGACTCTGACACTCCTGTCCTGCTGGTACCTGTCTCTGTTTCAACCTCCATCTCCCATAATGCCCTTGACGCCACTGATCACATGCCTCTGCCCCGGTCTCAGTCGCCTGATTTCTAAATTGCCTACACCTGTTTCCCTGAGTATATACACTTCCTTTTTTCACTCAGTCCTTCCTGAGTATTGTTAGCGGTTCCCTGCTCTACAAAGCCTTCTTCTGTATTGTGTATTTTATGGGTATGACCTTTTGGCTGTGTTCCTGTTGTCGAGTTTTGCCATGTCTTCTATATTGATTGCTGTGTTTTTGATCCTGTATCTCAATATGTTCTGTGAAGTGTATTTTTGCCTTATGTTCCTGAATTAGACTATTCTGACTACTCTTTCAGATTTATCCATTTTAGTAAAACAATTACGAAAAACTAAAATTAGAAAGGCATCTGGATCCTGAATGGTAAAGAATTAGGCTAAAATGTACCAGTTGCACATTTCAGCTGACCATGAGTTTATTTCTCTGAAATCTGGAACCACAGACTGATAACACCAGCCTTTATAATGTAAATAAGTTTGAGAGAGTAGATTTTTAAACTTCCTTATGAAGTATGAAGAGTCTTCAGCAGAAGTCTCCTGCTCTTCACAGATGATCTGGTCCTGCTGTTCCCCACAGATCAGGCTCTGCATCTGAATCTAAATCTGCTGGAGCAGAACTGGAGGACCTGGGCCCTGATAGTAAACCTACATATCACAAATATAAAGATATTTCATTAAAGATCCAGCTCTCAAGAAACAAAACACACTTTTGTATTTAGGTACAAATGAGATTTAACTATACTTTATTAACAATCATACAGGCAGATAAAAACATTAGCAATTAAGTAAAATATTTAATATAAAACATCAAGAAGTGGAAAATGCCAAAGTCAACATACAGAGAACATCATAAACCCAAACTTCACCAAATCCATTGTAAAAGACTATGCAAATGTTAATTTAACATTTAAAAACATGACTAAAATGAATGGCTTTTACAAAAAGTAAAAAGTTAAGTAAAGTTAAAACCTTATAAACTAAAAGAAAGAGAAAACAGAGAAACCAAGAGAAATATTAAAACAGGAAATGGGTAAAGAGTAAGGGTTAAGATAAAGGGTAGTCAGTATGAACTAGGTCAATAATGTTAAACAGCAGCCAGAGAGGAGAACCATATCATACACATGATACAGTCCAGGGTTCATACACAGGTGAGCAATAATGAGAAACAGTCAGAAATCAGAGTCCATAAACAAAACAAGGTCGTAATCCAAAAAGGCAAAGAGAAACGCTTAGTAATGTGGATAATCCAGGTAATACTCAACAAGGAGTGCATGGAGTGAGGTTGTGTATATAGGGACAGGAACAGGTGAAATCAATCCTCTAGTAATTGACTTCCTGGTGTGCTGAGTCATGTGATCGCGTGAGGGATCTGGAAACATTTACAACACAGCGACCCCCACTTATACCATTATAAAGCTCTGCAGTACCAAGAGATGAGCAAAGACACCAGTCCCCTCATTCAGCTGATCCTGAAGCACAGTTCTACACCTACACACACTAACACAGCTCTAACACACACTAACACAGCTCTAACATACACTAACACAGCTCTAACACACACTAACACAGCTATAACACACACTAACACAGCTATAACACACTAACACTACTATAACACACACTACCACAGCCATAACACACACTAACACAGCTATAACACACACTAACACAGCTATAACACACTAACACTACTATAACACACACTACCACAGCCATAACACACACTAACACAGCTATAACACACACTAACACAGCTATAACACACACTAACACAGCTATAACACACACTTACACTACTGTAACACACACTAACACAGCTCGAACACACACTAACACAGCTCGAACACACACTAACACAGCTATAACACACACTAACACAGCTATAACACACACTAACACAGCTATAACACACACTTACACTACTGTAACACACACTAACACAGCTATAACACACACTAACACAGCTCGAACACACACTAACACAGCTATAACACACACTAACACAGCTATAACACACACTACCACAGCCATAACACACACTAACACAGCTATAACACACACTAACACAGCTATAACACACACTAACACAGCTATAACACACACTTACACTACTGTAACACACACTAACACAGCTCGAACACACACTAACACAGCTATAACACACACTAACACAGCTATAACACACACTTACACTACTGTAACACACACTTACACTACTGTAACACACACTAACACTACTGTAACACACACTAACACAGCTATAACACACACTAACACAGCTCGAACACACACTAACACAGCTATAACACACACTAACACAGCTATAACACACACTTACACTACTGTAACACACACTAACACAGCTATAACACACACTAACACAGCTATAACACACACTAACACAGCTATAACACACACTAACACAGCTATAACACACACTAACGCAGCCATAACACACACTAACGCAGCCATAACACACACTAACATAGCTATAACACACACTTACACTACTGTAACACACACTAACACAGCTATAACACACACTTACATCCAACACGTTCAGGACCAGAAACCAATCAGATTCAACCTAATTACAAAACACCTACAACAAAACTACATTAGCTATTGGGAAACTAAAACTCAGAGTAAATTACAGAGCTTACCAGTCCTAAACCGTCAGTACAGAGCGGTGGAATACCTGACCACCCTGACTGACCCCAAACTGAGGTCCACCTGACCAGCTACAGACTCAGTGCTCACAGCCTGACCATAGAGACAGGCAGATACAGGAAGTCCTGCTGCCCAAAGAGCAGAGACCGTGCCCGCACTGCCCACTAAACAGGCCAGAGACAGAGCAGCACTTCTATACCGAAAATATACAAAATCAGAACCCAATTCTACAACAAATTCACCCAAAAATGTCCTGCATTTATAAACATCCAGATTCACAAAATTCCCCTACCTGCTTTGAGAACACAGTGAGTTCTGCACACTGGCAGCCATACATCCACGCCTGCCACACCCTGAGGGACAGAGAGTGACCACAGACACACAACTGTACAGAACTATACTCTGTATTATTGTTTATTATAATTAATGCTTGTGATAAAATTCATTAATTATTTATTAATTCGTTTTATTGAACATGAACACAGCTTTGGCAAACCAAATGTGAATATTTGTCATGCTAATAAAGCCACAGACACAGACAAAGACACAGAGAAAGAAAAACTGAAAAAAAGACGAAAACAGACAGAAAAACAGGGAGAAAGAAATTCAGGAAAATAGAGAAAGTGGAAAATGGAGAAAAAGAAACAGATGGAAAAAACAAAGAAAAAGACAAACAGGGAGAAAGAGGAAAACAGAGAGAAAGAGAAGCAGAGAACAAGAGGAAAATAGAAAAGGAGATAAATAAAAAAAAATGAAACAGAAACGGAGACAGGAAATAGGGATACATGAAAAAAGAAAGTGAAAAATATGAAGAAAAGAGAAGAAAAGAAAAAGAAAAAGAAATCCGGTAAAAAAGAGAAACAGAGAAAGTGAAAAACAGAAAGAGGAAAACAGACAGAAACAAAAAGAAAGAGAAACAGGAAAAAAAGAAAAAGAAACAGGAGGGAGAAACACTAGAGAAAGGGAGAGAGTGGAAAACCGAGAAAGAAGAAATAAAAGAAAGAGGAAAACAGGGAGAAAGAGAAACAGAGAGAACGAGGAAAACAGAGAGGAAGAGAAACAGAAACAGAGAGAAAGAGGAAACGGGGAGAAAGAGAAAAAAAAAGAGAGAAAGAGGAAAACAGGGAGGAAGAGAAAAAAAGAGAGAAAGAGGAAAACAGGGAGAAAGAAATGGAGAAAAAGAGGAAAACAGAGAGGAAGAGAAAGAGGAAAACAGGGAGGAAGAGAAAGAGGAAAACAGGGAGGAAGAGAAACAGAAACAGAGAAAGAGGAAAACAGAATGAGAAAGTGATAGATAGATAGATAGATAGATAGATAGATAGATAGATAGATAGATAGATAGATAGATAGATAGATAGATAGATAGATAGATAGATAGATAGATGCTTTATTGAACCCAAAGGACACAACACAATACAAAAAGAAATAAATTTAACATAAATGAGAAACAGAAAAAAAGGAAACACGAGAAAAAGAAAAACAGAGAAAGAGAAATAGATGAAAAAACAAACAGATAAAGAGGAAAATAGAGAAAGAGAAACAGGTAGAAAAACTGGGAGAATGGAAAACGGGGAAAATGGCAAAAGAGATAAACGGGGGGATAGAGAGAACAGGAGGGAGAGACACAAGGAAAAATAATAAAAAGAGAGAAGATGAAGGAGAGTGAGAGAGGGAATGAATTGTGTATTTATTAGTTAAGAAACATTTTTTTTAAAACGCGCGTGTGTGTGTGTGTGTGTATGTGTGTGTGTGTGTGTGTGTGTGTGTGGTAGGTTGGAACATGCAGGAGAGACCTGGATGAAGTCAGGATTAAAAAAATGTAAGTACACACACACACACACACACACACATATCTACACACACACACACATACACACTCACTTATACCCTACATCACACACACACACACACACACAAACACACATACATACCTACACACTCACTTATACCCTACATCACACACAAACACACACAAATACCTACCTACACAAACACACACACAAATACATGCACACACACATAAACATACACACTCACTTATACACATACACACACTCACACACACATATACCTACACACACACACACACATAAACATACACACTCACTTATACACATACACACACTCACACACACATATACCTACACACACACACGCACATAAACATACACACTCACTTATACACACACTCACACACACATATACCTACACACACACACGCACATAAACATACACACTCACTTATACACACACACACACACACAAATAACATGCACACACACATAAACATACACACAAATACCTACACACACACAAATACACGCACACACACATAAACATACACACTCACTTATACACACACTCACATATACCCTACATCACACACACACACACACATACAAATATTCACACACACACACCTACAAATATTCACACACACACACACCTACATCTCATATCTACACTCACTCTCTCTAATGTGTGTTCTTGTGTTCAGACGGCTGTGATCTCACACTGGATCCAAACACAGCGAACAGTTATCTCTCTCTGAGTGAAGAGAACAGGAGGGTGGAGAGAGGAGAGGAGCAGTCGTATCCTGATCATCCAGAGAGATTTGATAGGTGGCCGCAGGTTCTGAGTAGAGAGGGAGTTACTGGACGCTGTTACTGGGAGGCTGAGTGGAGCGGAGGAGACGCTGAAGTAGCTTTGAGTTATAAAACCATCAGCAGGAAAGGAGGAGGTTCAGACTCTCTGTTTGGAGGGAATGAAAAGTCCTGGAGTCTGGAGATCAATAATAACAGTTACTCTGTTCATCACAATAAACACAGAACTGATCTCCCTCCTCCTCCCTCTCCCTCTAACAGAGTAGGAGTGTATGTGGACTGTCCCGCCGGCACTCTGTCCTTCTACAATATCTCCTCTCATACACACACACCCTCCTCACACACACCCACACACACACCCTCACACACCCAAACACTCACACACCTACACACATTCTACACCACATTCACTGAACCGCTCTATGCTGGGTTTTATGTTAATTATGGCTCCGTGCATCTGTGTGATATAGAATAGTGTGTGTGTGTGTGAGTGCATGTGAGCGTGTTCGGGTGTGTGTGCGTGTGTTTTGAGTGTAAATGTATGCGTATGTTTGTGTGCGAGTGTGTGTTGTGTGTGAGAGAGAGTATGTGTGTGTGTGCATGCGTGAGTTTTTATTGTGAGTGTGTGTGTGTTTGTGTGCGAGTGTGTGTTGTGTGTGAGAGAGAGTATGTGTGTGTGTGCATGCGTGAGTTTTTATTGTGAGTGTGTGTGTGTTTGTGTGCGAGTGTGTGTTGTGAGTGTATATGCGTGTGAGGAAGAATGAGTGTGTTTGTGTGTGTGAGAAAAAATGTGTGTGTGTGTGTGTGTGTGTGAGTATGCGTGTGTGTGCGTGTATAAAGGTGTGTTGTGCGTGATTGTGTGTCTGTGTGTGTGTGAGAGAGAGAGAGAGTGTGTGAGTTTTTGTGTAATTTTATGTGTTTTTTAAATAAATAAATAATATTATGTAATAAATTGTTGCTGATTTTAAATGTATTGTTTATTTTTGTTCATTTATTGTTTATTGACTTCCATTAATAGTTAATCAATTAGTTTTTTTTGGTGATACTGGGTTTCATATATGTTTTTTTATTAATAAATATGATTTATATGTACTGTATATGTATGTGTTGATGTATTGCTAAAATATTTGCTAAAAATTAAATTATGTAATATTTGAATATGTCTGAAATAAATGTGGTATAAAGAGGAATTCTGTGTATTTTAGTCTTTTACAGTCTCTGAGATCCAGTTTCTAAAAGCTTTTGTCTTTTCTTCACACACAGCTGATTAAACCTCTCACACATCAAACTGAATGTTTTACACAGATGAACAGTTTACTTACTCTCGGAAAAAGGTAGATAAATGTACACTTCAATAATGTGAACAATCACAATCCAATGAGGGATTGTTCATTTCTGTTAAATGATGTTGAGGGGAAGAACTCACAGAAATGAGTAATCATTCATATAGACTGTTCACTGAGTATGACCATTTACAGTTTTTCCCAAATGTTTAAACGCATATCTAGAAACTTGGATCAGTTTCCTAAAACTCTGAACACAAACTGAAAATGATTAACTGCTTTGTTGAAACTCCACAAATCTCCAGCAAAACGGATTCCTTTCACCAAAACAACACACAGATATTTATATACTTCAAATAAACACTGACAAGATAAATTCAGAGCACCATAATCAGAAGTATTTAGTCATGTTTTCGACTTCATGAGGCCACTGTACAAATTTAAATGCATACAAGTCCATAGAAATATGTTGGCTTTCTGTTCTTTATATTTATTTGGTGCAGATAATATAGCATATAGCATTACAGTACTACATGTATATACGACACAAATGTAAGCCATTTTTACTGTATGTAGTTTGTTGTAAAACTGTAATTTTCACTTATGTAATGAGAAACATGATGAGGAAAATCAGATCACATACAAAGAGGAAACAAACATGTATTTATTGTTGATGTATTTGAAGGTCAGTGATTCTTAGGTAATCAGGGTGTGCTAAATGATGCAGTTTGTGTTTAGTGATTTGTAAAGCTGTGATTTAGAGTGATATTTGAGTGAGAACATGTGGAATTGTGCTCAGAGTTTAGCAGTTTGGAGTCACAGTGTTACACATGAGCTTCATGTTTTTAGATTTGTGTGCACAGTTCCACATTTTGTGTGAATACAATGTGGAAAAACTGTAATATAATTTATTAGAAGCCTGTACAGAAACTTTTCCAAAATTAAGGATTACTGGAGTAAATTAAAACATTTCAGTATTGATTTATTAAATCCAAATCGACACAACAGAACAACAGAATTTATTGATACAGTGTACAGCAACAGCCTATTACCTGTGATCATAAAACCAACCAGAATAACAATTGACACTGCTACACTGATTGATACATATATTTATAAATAAAATAGAGAGCAAAATAGTGGCTGGATTGCTCATAAACAACATAAGTGATCATCTTCCAATTTGAGCAATCTTTTAAAATATGTTTAATATAAAAAAAATAAAAGTCAGGCACTTTTAAATGTATCTACAGAAACAGAACTCCAGAAGCTATCGCTGCTCTCGAGATTGACCTAATGAAACAGAACTGGACAGAAGTAAATGAAAATGATGATCCAAATAAGGCATATGATACTTTTCTGACTATAGTAACTGAGTTATATGAAAAAAATAAAAACTGTCCTTTAAGAAAATGTACAAGAAGCCACAAAACAGTGGAAAACCATGGATTACTAGAGGAATTGAAAGAAAAATGTACTTTATAAGATTTTTTAAAAACAAAGAACAAAATAAGCAGAAAACAAATATAAGACCTATAAAAATAAATGAACAAGTATTAGGAGAGATAGAAAAAAGAAATATTATCAGAAATTATTGGAACATCACAGGAATAATACTGTGGAAAGTGCTAAACAGCATAGTTAAAACATGTTTGGGAAAATTTTGTAAAAGAAGATAATACAATTTTACATCAAATCAAAGAAATTGCCGACAAATTTAATGCTTAGTTTGTGAATGTAGGACATAACTTAGCTAAAGAGATTGTAGAGCCAAGAAATATGCATGGAATAAATAAAGATATTATTCATAAAAACTCTCACTCCATTTTTATTAGGAGGACTGAGGAAAATGAAATACTGGATATTGTTAACAAATGAAAAAACAAGAAGTCCACTGACTGGAATGGAATAAATATGTGGCTGGTAAAAAAAAAAACTCATAAAGTGTATTATAAAACCTTTTCCTCATATCTGTAATCAGTCACTGCAAAAAGGTATATTTCCCCAAGAATTAAAACCAATGAAAACTGCAAAAGTCATTCCTATTTATAAAAGTGGAGACAGACACAATTTCTCTAATTACAGACCAGTTTATCTGCTTTACCAGTTTTCAAAAATACTAGAAAAAGTATTTGCTCATAGACATTTGCTCATAGAGCATTTTATAAAAGAAAACAATGTATTGAGCGATCACAAGTTTGGTTTCAGATCAGATAGGTCCACCTCGATGGCAGTGATGCAGCTAGTAGAAGAGAAAGCTACAGCAATAGACAAGAAGATATATACAGTGGGGGTGTTTATAGACTTAAAAAAAGCGTTTAACACTATTGATCACTATTTATTAATGAAAAAGTTAGAGAGATATGGTATTAGGGGAATAACATTCTCATGACTCAATAGTTACCTTAATAATAGATACCAATATGTTCAAATAAATAATATCAAGTCAGATTTTCTGAAGGTTACATGTGGTGTGTCACAAGGCTCAGTGTTAGGACCTAAATTGTTTAATCTGTACATAAACCATATTTGTAAGGCATCTAAAGTGTTACAATTTGTCCTATTTGCTCATAATACCAATTTATATTGCTCTGGAGAAAACTTGGAATGGCTTCTAAATACGGTAGAAAGAGAATTTAACATCTTAAAGAAATGGTTTGATGTTAATAAGCCATCATTAAATTTAAGAAAAACATAGTTTATGATCTTTGGTAATCAACAAATAAAAAGAAAATAAAAATTATGATCAATGATATTGAAATTGAAAGAGTGTATGAAAATAAATTTCTAGGTGTGATAATTGATCATAAATTATGTTGGAAACAACACATAAACCATGTAAAAACAAAACTGGCCAAAACCATTGTAATACTCTATAAAACTAAACATATTTTAAATCAGAAGTCACTATATTTACTGTACTGTTCCTTCATAGAGCCGTATATGACCTATTGTGTGGAAATATGGGGAAACACATATAAAACCAATACAAATCCAATTACCATACTACAGAAAAAAGCTATATGACTTATTAACCAATCAAACTGCAACAAACCAACCAATAAATTATTCATTAAATTACATGCTTTAAAATTCTGTGATTTAGTTGACTTTAATATTGCACAGATAATGTACAAAGCACAAAATAATTTACTCCTAAATTGTATTCAGGGGAAATTTAAAGAGAACAACTATGAACTTGGGGGAATAGATATATTTAAAAGAAATAGAGCAAGGACAAATATGTAAAACAGATGTGTATCAGTCAGAGGGGTAAAGCTGTGGAATAAATATAATGAATATTTAAGAATGTGTAGTTCACTCTATAAATTTAAAATAATGTTTAAAAACAGGGCAAATATATAAACAAATATATAACTGATAAATGAGCTGTCTATATATTGTGAACTTTCAAATGATTAATTATTTAAACCTTAATTTTCTTTTTTTTTTGTTTTTTTTTGTTTTGTCACAACATTTTATTTACTACATTTATTTACTGTATATATGGTAGGCAAAATAAGCTAAAGCTTCAGCCTATGTCTTTTCGGCTGTTATTGATTTAAATGCAAAATACAGGCTGAGATTTTTTCTTTTTTTCTTTGTCTTTTTTTCTTTATTATCTGTTTTTATGTGTGTAAAACGAAAAACTAAACTAAAAAAAAACAAATAAAAATCAGTGAACAGCTTTTTCTACACCACAGTGAAACACTACACACTGATGGAGTAAACACTCCCTTTAATTCCCCCAACTTTACTTTAAAGCTTTTCAATTAATAAAAAATGAAAGAAATATTTTAGTCATATTTTAAAAGAACCAAGTGTCTTTTTATTATGATGTAAATCAGAATTTTAATATTTTTTACAAAAACGTAGGTCTGGTGGTAGACAGTAAACATATTTGTTTGTCCCCACTGACCATCCTTACATATTTATTCCTCTTTTTAAATATAAAATTACAATTTCAATACACTCCCACAGTTTTTTCCAAACCCGCCACACCAAATAGTTTACCCCCTATAAAAATAATAATCAGCATTGAAGAATTTCCTGAATTATCATTCAGGAAATTACATCATCACACTTGTCTCTTGAAGGACAAACTGTAAATGGGCCATTCCACTGAATGGGTGCCATATGCCTGTTATAACTCTTCTGAATTAAACTCATTTTTTTTAATAACACGTGTATTTAACTATTTAAAACACATCAAAATCAGTTTTACAAGGTTTCTAATCCGAAGATGTTTACAAAACTCATGTGACATTTAAAAAGCATGTTTAAAAGCAAGTCCACCAATTCTTTTGATTTTCTCTCAAGAAACTCTTTATTTTAAAGAAATGTTTGAGAACATTTTATGACATTTGTTATGTTATAATATTTATGATCAAAAAATCACTGCTATTAATGCTGAAACTCCTGTTACTTATTATGGCATAGAATTAGCAAAAACATGAAAAATAGTTAAATGGCGGCTGTGCTAATAGCATGAGGACACTGAGCACATTCTAGTGATTTTCCCAAAATTTGTATTTTAAAAATAAACAAATAACATCTAAGAATGAATTTATGTAACAGGAGTGTTGAGATTGATAAGATCAAATACACAGAAAAACTAATGAGGAAACTTAATTCTGGTATTCCCATGATCTTCAGAAGAACCAGCTGATGTCACTTCCTGTTGTAGATGTGACTTCCTGTCGTAGAATGTTCCAGATGTTTCAAATGGGGTAATGTGTTACGGTAAAAGAACTGAGTGAAAACCCAGGAACATAACTAAAATGTGTAATTTCACTTAAATACTATGTTAAATAAATTATTTAATATTATTATTAAAAAAATATTATTTAAGCATAGATGAGATTTGGAGTCACACAACAATGCAAAAATTACATCTCTGAAGGACTTTAATAATTATATTTTATGGTAAAGTTTATAGTTAGAGAGTGGGGACAGGTAACTAATGCTATTTTTTTGTGTTCTATGTAGTTTTTATTAATGTTTTTAATTACATATCTTACTTTGGCAATTAGTCAGTGTGGATAACACTAAGTTTAATAATAAAATGTATTTTAAAGTTATTTTGTGTGCACATTTATACATACCATTTCCTGGGGGCAGAAATGGCACTGATTCAGTGGAATATGCCAAATAACCTTTCAGGAAACACACTTTTGTGATACGTTTAAAAAAAATGTAAAAGTAAAAAGAGGTGATTCTTATTTTTCTCATGCAGCTGGGGTTCCAGTTCTTTTAAATAAATTTAAAGGTAAGGTCTTGGAGATTTCCCCTTTTAGGGGAAGGAAAATAAATTTTAAGGGTGTTAAAACTGAGTAAAACAACATTTTGATCTCTAATGTTTATGGGCATAATCATAGTCCTGTTAATTTGAATATGTTTCAGGAAATCATTAAAATTATTTCAGACTTTTAAAAAAAACAAGTACATGGCCACATTGTTGTTTTTGTTAGGAAGTGATTTTACAGTTTTTTCCAAATGTTTAAACGCATTTCTAGAAACTTGGCTCAGTTTCTTAAAACTCTAAACACAAACTGAAAATGATTAACTGCTCCACAAATCTCTAGCAAGATGTAAATCGTTTTTTTCTTGAGAACTGGCATAATAAAGGAACAGAACATGTGCTTGATTTATTTGTACCTACTGTACCTTTATGAGTAAACACCTTTAAATGTCAAATCTCATTTAAAGAAGTGGTGAAAGATGGATGACTGTTTTTAGTAGACAATGTTTAGAAGTGTTCTTTGGCTTTTTATATATACAATATAGGACAATCATGCAAAAAAAGAGAAAAATCTAAGCTTTAATTCAAGTGTCTTTATTTGGTGGGGGAAAAAATCACACATTAAGAAATAAATATTTTAAATGAAATCATGTGTGCCACAATTATTGGCAGTGCTGGTGTTAGTACTTTAAAAACCTCTTTTTGCCAAGAAGCAGTTATAGGAGAAGATTTTTGCACTAAATCCTCTCCTATAACTCTTTACAAGATGGGAAAGAACAGAAAGAGGGATATTTCACCATTCCTCTTTCCACAACCTCCCTAAATCCTCCAGAGTCCTGGGTCTTCTCCTATGCTCTAATATTGGGGTAG
Organism: Astyanax mexicanus; assembly: GCF_023375975.1. NCBI lineage: Eukaryota > Metazoa > Chordata > Actinopteri > Characiformes > Acestrorhamphidae > Astyanax > Astyanax mexicanus. Next base: position 8,701,513 of record NC_064428.1, on the reverse strand, counting down.
TTTTTCCAAAATAAAGAGAGAATAAGGTAAAGAAAGAGGATGGGATTTTGTTGCCCAGAGTAAGATCAGATCAGATGATCAGATACCCTCAAAAATATTTCATTTAAGTTAGAGCAGATAATGGAAAATGCAGCTGTGAAGTGTTTTTGATATGTAAAAAGGATGTTTAAAATGAAAGAAACCTGTTCACTGTATATAATAGTTTGTGTGTCTGACTTTTGGGAGACTTTTGTTTTTTGGAGAGAGCAGTGTGACTGCTTTCGTTATCACTAATGATGCACTAACACCTGGAGATTATAGACTAGCACATGCTTTCTCTGATACATGTGAAGTCAGACCCCACCTCTTTTCTAACTGCTTTACCGAGTAGCCAGTGCTCTCGGTTCCTTAGTCCACTGGACCACTCGGAGCATTATATAAATTTAATGTGTAATTAAAGACGTTTTTTCAATTTATTTTTTTCATAGATGGATGGATGGATGGACGGTATGGTATAGATGGGTGGATGAATAAATGGATAGTATGGATGGACGGTATGGTACAGATGGGTGGATGGTATGGTATGGTATGGATGAATCAGTTGTATGGATGGATGGATGCTATGGTATGGTATGATATGGTAGAGATAGGTGGATAAATGGATGGATGGATGGATGGATGGTATGGTATGGATGGATGGACAGTATGGTATGGATGGATGGATGGTTGTATGGATGGATGGATTGTATGGATGGATGGATTGTATGGATGGCTGGATAAATGAATGGATGGATAGATGAATGGATGTATGGATGAATGGATGGACTTTATGGATGGATGAATGAATGAATGGTATGGATGGATTGTATGATTGGATGGATGAATAGATGGATGGATGGTATGTATGGATGGATGGATGGATGGTATGTATGGATGGATGGTATGTATGGATGGTATGGATGGATTGTATGATTGGATAGATAGATGTATAGATGGATGGATGAATAGATGCATGGATGGTATGTATGGATGGATGGATGGATGGATGGGTTGGATGGATGGATGGATGGATGGATGAATGGATGGATGTAGGGTATGATATAATAACTAAAAGCTGGTTTGTTATCTGAGGGCAGCACTCTGCTATAGAGGGTTAATAAAGCCGGGCGGACGCGACCCGCAGGGCTGCTGCTGCTCCTTTAAGACTCCGGCTCTATACCGGGGTATCCGCGCCGGGCTTTCCGCAGCTCCACCCTGCCTCCCCCGCTTCTCTTGCCGCTGCCGCTTATTGTTTTCCTCCGTCACCCCCGGTCGGGTCATGGCTACTCATTCCGTAGACGAATCGTTCCCTCTGCACGGGCTGCTCCCCAAGAAAGAGACCGGCGCCGCTTCTTTCCTCACCCGCTTTCCGGAGTACGATGGACGGGGCGTGCTCATCGCCGTCTTGGACACGGGAGTGGACCCGGGGGCGCCCGGCATGCAGGTAAATGCGAGAGCGCGGCTTCAGGAGAGAGCAGGCCGCAGGGCTGGATTCAGCCTGCTTATTTAAACACACACAGAGAGACAGCACGGGCTCAGCTTAAAGCGTGTAAAACACGGGTTTAGCTCCAAATGCGCCTAAAACGTAACAGCGTTTCTGATTAAACTGCCTGACTGACAAGATAACTAGTTAATCTAGCAGCTAGCTGTGTCATCCTTAGCTTAGCCAACCACTGACAAGCGATGCTAACCGAGGAACTATAGGCTGTAATGTTAGCTTAGCTTAGCTTAGTTAGCTCTATAATTAAGTCTGTCAAATATTACTAGTTTTATATTGCTGTTTAGATTAATGTAGACACTAAACATTTTCCTATAGCAATCTGCTTTAGCCCAACAGTACACCAGTAAAACAAGCTTTAACCCTTTATACAGGATTATACTAGTAAAAACTCAGATTCAGAATCAGTGTAATGTTATTTTACTGATCTAATCTCTTATTTCAGAGATCAGCTATCATGTTTATTAGCTTGTAATCTAATAATCAGATTTACAGATCCATAAAATCATTCTGAATAGTCATAGATCACTAACAGCACTTTCATATAATTATCAATAATTGTGAAATTCAGGTTGTGAGGAAACTGAACTAATGAATGGTACAACATATTTTGTTACAAGATCCAAACATTTAAAAATCTATATTTTTCCTGAAATTCTTCTTGTACCAAATGAAAAAGCGATAAAATAATTCTTTATTAATCCCACAGTGGAGAGGAAAAAAAACAATATCAAGAACTATACAAACAATATAATAACATCTATATACACAGGAAAATAAAGGTAAGAGAATATAAAATACTTTAAAAAAAGTATAAAACTAGGAAAACTAAGATTAGAGGAAACATGAGTTCCCTGTATGTTTGACCAGTGATATTTCACATAATCTGACAGTAAATAAATAGCAAATCTGTTACAAAATCTTAATTTTTTTCTGAAATTCTGATTGTGAGAGGAAGAAAGGAAAACTTGAAAATTAAGTAAAAAAAAAAAAGTTCTTTTTACTATTCTTCATAGAAAAAAATGATATAGAAAAAAACAGGTCAATAAAACATTCTAAAAATACCGTACATAACTATAATAAAATGTACTTTTTACTTACATGTAATTTCACTTTCTCTTTTATCTAAATTACATTTTTACTAGAATAAACTCCAATTATGAATATCTGTAATGACTTGTATCTAAAATTTTTAGATCCGTGTCTGTAAATTAGTTCTGAAGAGTACAAATGCAAAAAATGCCATTAATATGTCGTTAGTGAAGTTTAATATAAGTTGTGTATGGATCTGTCACAATAAGATTTTTTTGTGGAAGATGTATCATTCTAGAGATTATTGCAATAAACAGTATTGTTGTCATGCGGACATAATAAAATGTATAGAATAGCATAACAAAGCATTCATAACCTTGAATCATCAGTCACAGTTATTGAATCATTGGCTAAAATACAGTTTACTGTTATGTATATGAACAAAAATACAAATAAACCTAGTGGACGATATTATGATTATCCAAAAAATATTGCTGTCATGTTCATTAAATTCCATGTTGATGGTAATATATGCGTAGCCAGAATTATATTTAGAATATTTGGGCCTAGGAATTTAAATAGTCAGAATAGATTTATAGATCTGTACATTATCTGTATAACTGCTGTCATTTTAGCCTAAATGACTTTTGTTTTTGTTTGTTTGTTTGTTTGTTTGTTTTATATACTGACATCAACTGCTCACTACCACACAGCAGTAAGTGAAGCTGCATTAGCATTATGACATGGAGATAACAAACACACGGTTAGATCTGAATAGTGCTACATTTCTTAGCCTTTATAAGTAACATATCACTGCAAATAATGTTAGCTAGAACCAAAACTGAACTGGTGACGCTGTGAGTGATGGGTCTCATGGTGAGGGCCTATAAAACAGCCGGGCATGAACTCTACAAGCTCTGGCACCCGCAGCTGAAAGAGGATCAAGCACCTGTTGCCAGATTTCACCTCAACTGCCAGGAGTTCTGCTCACGCTTTCCTCTTTCTCTCAGATGACCAGGCGTCTCTAAAGTGCGCCACGTTTCCCCTGAACCCTGCTGTAGCTATGGGGTCCTGTGGCATTGGGCCCTTGGTACATATTTATTTAATTTAGTGGTGTATTTAAGTAATCACCTAGGCAGTGTCTGAAAAGTGCCCGAGATTTCCCTGCAAAAAAATCCAGATCAGGTCCAGCATGTGCGGATGGGGTTTGGAGGTCATGATGGTTGAAAAGCTGCTCATCCAAAAAAAAAAAAAAAAAAAGCATGCCCAGTATTGGTAAGCTTGCTGGTTAACCAGCTCCTGAAGAGCTTAGTGTTTGTTGAATTAGTTTCGGATCATGCATGGCCATGCTGGTTGAGCTGATTAATTACATTTTTAAACTATTGCAACAAAATAAGTATCAACATTTTATTTAGTATAAACAGAACAGTTGAGTCTATTCAGTGAGAACCAAAGAAAATCTATAATCTATTTTGAAAATAACAACTTGACTCTCATTTTGTATGCAGTAATAATATATATATATATATATATATATATATATATATATATATATATATATATATTTTTTCCCCTTCCTATCTCTATCAGTCTTGCTTTCAAACTTGTTTTCTATTCCTTTTTTCCCCCCTGTTATCTCATCTTCCCCCAATTATCCCATTTTCTTCATCCCCCAGCACCCTTCCCCAAATCCCTGTAATTGTAATCCCCCTTAACTATACTCACAAAAAAACACACAAAAACAGAAACTAGTAACTGCTGTAATGTGTACATAATCAAATAAATAAACAGTAAAGTACTAATAGTCCTCCAAAGAGGGGGGGTGGTGGCGGGCCAAAAAAAAAAAAAGTAATAATAGTGCAACAAAATAAAAAGTATAAAAAATGTCAACCACAAAAATAAAGCTTGTTTAGTGCATGTATATGAATTGCAAATTGAAATTTAAAAGTAAGTACAGTAAATAACAAAACAAATACAAGACAGACTGCTTTTACAGACTGTATAAATATCTTTTATAATCATGGCAAAAATGCTTGCAATATTATTACGTATTATACAATATGGCACACGTCTACTGGCTAGGTCAGGTTTATCATGCTTGTAAACCATCAAAATTTAACAAAAAACGACCCAATTCATCTCAAAATCATTGTTTTTTAGAAGGATATATGTTAATATTGACATTTTAATTAAGTATTCATCACCGTAAGAACAGAAACAGTGTCTCAAGTAAATGGTTACATACACTTCATATACTCTTCAGGTTTTGTGTATAACATTTCTAGATTAAAGTTCAATCATGTAAACAATTGGCTCATATTATTGAATGATCATTGGTTCCCCAACCTTCATACATGTGTGTGTGTGTATATATTTGTATATGTAAACTGATATGAATTATAAACTTTTTCTTTTTCAGACCACAACAGAGGGGAAGCCCAAGATTGTGGACATCATCGATACGACCGGCAGCGGAGACGTCAACATGTCCACAGTGGTGGAGCCCAAGGATGGAGTGGTGGCTGGGCTGTCTGGACGCACACTCAAGGTTAGAGTCTGTCCGTCAGCGCTGATCGAGAAGACTACACACCCTTTCACCATTTATTTCCTCACTCTATTCTCACATTACATCACTCTATACTGAAACCCAATCACTACAGTATTCCTGCTGCACCGGTCAGGTTTGCACAAGAGCTAACATGTTAGCTTTGGTTTCATTCATCCATTTCAGTGCACTGGTTTATCTACTGCTTACCTTTCAAACTTTATTCTCATTTTTCTGCAGATCCCTGAAGCCTGGGTGAATCCATCAGGGAAATATCACATTGGAGTTAAGAACGGTTATGAGTTTTTCCCTAAAGCTCTCAAAGAGAGAATACAGGTGAGTGTCTTTGTACAACATCAGTTCTAAAAAAGTTGTGATACTCTGTAAAATATAAATGAATGTAAATTTAATGATTTAGAGTAATTTGTTCACAACAGAACATAAAACAAATATCAGATGTTGAAAGTGAGACATTTTACCGTTTAATGAAAATGTAAATTCCTTAAAAACTTAATGACCGCAACATATTCTAAAAAGGTAGGGTTTGGACCATGTCTACCATGTCTATCCACAGACCTGCCAACATGTACGCATTTAGTACGTATATACGTATATAAGTACGTATATCATTTGACCTCTTTTTGCCATGTTGTCCACAGTTTGTCTGTGTGAGGGAGTTCACAGCGGCTCATGCTGTCGTGCTGGCCAGTTAGCATGAATGCTAATCCAGCAAGCTACTTATCGAGCCATCCGCTACTTTCATCAATGCTTCATTTTCCTCCATACTGTCAACACACAGTCACTGTGCTGAAGATTCTATGTCGCTCGGCCCCCCTTGTCGCTCGGCCCCCCTTGTCGCTCGGCCCCCCTTGTCGCTCGGCCCCCCTTGTCGCTCGGCCCCTGTGTCGCTCGGCCCCCGTGTCGCTCGGCCCCCATAAACTACCCTGGTGTATTATAATACAATTAAAAAAAGGCTCTAGTCTAGACCTAAACCACACTGCACTATTATTACTGTCCCCCTCCCAATAATACAGCTAAATACTAGCATTTAAAAAAAATAGTCATGATTTTTAATTGATTGTTTATTTAGTGGAAGATGTGGACTGTAAGCAGGGCAGTTCAACACCCGGACTCTTTTTCTTCAAAGCCATGCTGTTGTGATAGATGCGGTATATGGTTTAGTATGGTCCTGCTTGGATTATACAAGCCCTTCCCTGAAATCGGTGTTTGCATAGGGGCAGGTGCAGCTGCAAACCTATTCGACAGTATAAAAGGCTTAAAAGAAGCTGAATAAATAAACCACTTACATTGTACAGGACAGAAAATGGATTTATGTCATTGTTGCTGTGTTTTTGTAATTGTGTGTGTGTGTGTGTGTAGAAAGAGCGTAAGGAGAAGTTGTGGGATCCAGCACACAGAGCTGCGTTGGCAGAAGCGAGTCGCCGGACCGAGGAGTTTGACCTGGCTCACCCCAACCCCTCACAGGTCAGCCTGAACCCACTACAGCACAGTTAACATCTCTACCACTGTCTGTGTAACACTTACAGAGAGATCAGAGCTGATGCCTCTTGATCCTATATAAGTTCCATATGTTTATTTGGTGTGATGTTTTGGATGTCAGATGGAGAAACTGCAGAAGGAGGAGTTGCAGTGCCACACAGAGCTGCTTGGTGCCATGGAGAAAAAGTACAGTGACCCAGGTCCAGTCTACGACTGCTTAGCCTGGCATGACGGCATCACTTGGAGGTCAGGAGCTTTCTTTCTTTCTTTTTCTTTGTTTTATTCCTTCTTTCTTTCTTTCTTTCTTTCTTTCTTTATTTCATTATTTTAACTAAAGATATGCTTGCTGCATTAAATATATGCCTTGTCCGAATACTTTTGCAAAATATTTGTCAGAAGTGCAGTATAAAATAGGTGTGTGCTATATCGGATTGTACGCAATAAATTTACCAACATTTTTGAATATTGTGAACGATATTATACCTTAAAATATCGTGACATATCACCCATGCCTAATTATAGCATCAGAGTGTTTTTTTTTTTTTTTTTTTTTTTTTTTTTTTTTTTTAACTGTTTTTAGCAATCCTGGATATATGTAGATGTTTGTAGTGCATTATTAGTATCATGACTTTCTGGATCAATAATTTCTGTTAATAATCTGATAAAATTCATATATATATATATATATATATATATATATATATATATATATATATATATATATATATATATATATATATATATATATATATATATGTCTCTCCTGTGGGGTTCTGAGTATTGAAGAACAGGGTGAAAGGAGGATAATAATAAAGTATAGAGAGAAACAGATACAGAACTACAGTCTGTGATATATTATACATCTACAGAGTGCTTGTATATGAACAGTGGAGCTGAAAAAATATTATAAAAATTTAATATTTAAAGTTTAAACTATTTTTTATAGTGTTATGTTTGATCTGTGTATTTCTTCTCCATCAATGGTAAATCAGATGTTGTTTACTGGTGTTTCTCATCAATCTAAGGGTATTTGTGTGTCTGTAGGGCAGTGGTGGACACGTCTGAGAAGGGAGAGCTGGAGTCCTGTACCGTGCTGAGCTCCTACAGAGAGAGACAGGAGTACGCCACGCTGGGAGACGCCGAGATGCTCAATTACTCCGTAAACATCTACGACGAGGGAAATACTCTCTGCATCGTTACCAGTGGAGGTGAGCAGATCATCACAGTCAGTCAGGGCTGTGTGAGTGAATAAACGCGAAGTATCAGAAGCAAATTTTTGATAGTATCATCGCTTTTGTGGCGACAGCTTCACTAAGCATCCCTGTTCTGTCGTTAGCCTCAAATAGCATCTCTGTTGCACTATTGCTACTCGTGTTTTCGTAATTAGTATAGCTATACCAGTGTAAGCCTTTCCCAGCATCACTACAGACCTTTTCCACAGTGTTCTACATGAGTCTCTGAATAGCAGTGTTATGGTTTTTCGTTCAGCACTGTTTAATAGGCACTCGCTGGGTTTCAGACACCCTCAGTCATCTTTAGTTAGCACCGCTAACAGGAGCACCGCTAACAGGAGCACCGCTAACAGGAGCACCGCTAACAGGAGCACCGCTAACAGGAGCACCGCTAACAGGAGCACCGCTAACAGGAGCACAGCTAACTAAAACAAACTGAAATTACAGATAGGACATGCTTCGTTTTTATGTTTGTTAATTTATTTATAAGAGCTGTTTCCACTCGAGCAGTGCGATCCGTGATGTTACTACTTGTTTACGGTGCTTGCGCTAGCCGTGAAAGAACAACAGAAAACACTGGGGAAACTGCAGAATTCTGTATGTGATTAAAATATGAGTGCGAGGCAGATTAAAGCACGTGTCCTGTAGTAAAACAGGTGATAAAGTATGTGGAATAAACTTCACACAGCTATAGATCCATCTGAGAAGCAGCATAAGAGCGCTAACTGTGAGTACTTTTACCTGTGAGTAGCTGAGTGTGTTTGTGTTTCTCAGATTGATCTCTCTGATGTGATGTGGGCTATTTTAAGCAGCAGTGTTACATATATTTTGAGCTTTAGGCTGCTAGCTTGTGGACTGTTACAGTTTTTGTGGACAGTTGGTTGTTTTACAGTAACTTTAACAGTTTTTCTGTTCACCTTGGTCCGGATGTTCCTCCAGCACTGACCAAAGGCTGGTGTGTTTTGGGAATACGGATCACACTACAGTTTAATATTTTAGAGCCGTGTGTGATCCTGCTCACCTCCCACAGCGTTGCTGTTGTTTAATGCTGCACAGAGCTCCGTGTGTGATCCTTCCACAGCACTGCTGATGACTTGAGCTCAGCTACAGCAGCAGCAATCAGACAGAGGAGCAGTTTTTACACAGCAGAGCTTTGTTTCTTTATGATCAGCACATCTCTGAACTACACAATAAAATAATAATAACTCTTGGAGCTTCATACTGTGTTAAAATAACACGTAATAAAGCAGAGCTTTTCAGTTGGAGTTGAACAGATGAATCTTGTTGGAGTAAAATCTCTGGATTTAGGAACGGGCAGTAGCATAAACTATAGATCACAACATGACCAAAAACCACTTAACCCTGATATTTAAGCTTCCACATTATACACAGCGACTGTTAATATGGTCTATTGCAGGGTTTGCACCTTAGCTTTGCTGCTGTGGTATTAGCACCATTAGCCTTGCCCAACATCACTACCCAACTAAGTGTTAATCTGGGCTTTTCTCATCTACATCTGAAATTCTTCACCAGGCATAGTTCATGAAATATAATAGAGGTATCTGTTGCTTGTATTAGATTCATTGAACATTCAGTTCTCTAAAATGTTGAGTTGATATTGTTATAGCATTAAAATCAAACTTCTTCATTCCAAATGAAATAATTTCAAGAAATGAGATTCCCAGCCCTAGTTCTTTTATCTGTGAGGTAAAGCTGTATATTCTGCTGCTGTATTTTCCAGGTGCTCATGGGACACACGTTGCTAGCATTGCGGCGGGCTACTTCCCCGAGGAGCCGGAGCGAAACGGCGTGGCCCCTGGTGCTCAGATCCTGGCCCTGAAGATTGGAGACACTCGTCTGAGCACCATGGAGACAGGCACAGGTCTCATACGAGCGGTAGGAGCTTAAGGAGCTGAACAAAGTAAAAATTACAGTTAGACCCAAAAATATTTGACCAGTGAAATGATTTGCATAATTTTCCACCACATTGTATTTTAAATTAAATCAATAAAACTCAGTTGAAGTTGTAGACTTTCAGGTTTAATTCAAGAGGTGGATCAATAATATCCTTTGAAGCGTTTAGAAATCGATCGATCAGCATTTCACTCTCTTAAGACAGAACTAAAGTTAGATAAACCCACAAACCAACAACAACTGAAAACAGCTTCAGTACAGTCCTGACAAAGCATTTTCAGAAAAAGTAATTAAAATTAATATTTTATTTATGGTAAATTTCATTTCTCCAATTACTTTTGAGCCCCTGAAATGAGGAGGCTCCTGAGGCCCCTGAAAAATTGGTTGTAATTCCTAAATTACTGTGCAAATGTTTTTGGGCCTAACTGTATTTTTTATATTTATTTTTGGCAATATAATATCCATTACTGACTTATTCATTTCTGTTTCTCCTTTCAGATGATTGAGGTCATCAACTACAAGTGTGACCTTGTAAACTACAGCTACGGGGAGGCGACTCATTGGCCAAACTCAGGGTGAGCCATAGAGAAACTGCTGATACTGGTTTTGAGTATTGATTAGTTAAAGCTAACACTGACCTGATATTAATATTAAATAATTATAAAAGCCAGTCATGTCTCTTGGCCAATCACGATATATTGACTCATCGCACAATATATGGAAATGATGACTTCAATGATTTTTTGTTTCTTAAAATTGATGTGCATTATGTTTATCTTAGAAAGGAGTGCATAGATGAATAAAAAAAATGATTATTCAGACACAAAATGAACATTAATAGATTTTCTGTTATATTAGTGTTCTAGTATAGATATTTAAAAAATACAGTATTTTGTGCACCATAATGAACACCTAAAATCCTTATGTATGAATTCTACCAGTTTAGTTCTACAGCTTATTTCTCCAGCACAGAGACTCGAGACTGGAGCAGTATTAGCATTAGCTGCTAACCGAGCTAAGCACTGGCTCTTTTCCTGTTCAGAAGTGAGTATTATCGGCCTGTAGCCTGCTTCTAACCCCAGCTAGCACTGCTGGAGCAGCATTAGCATTAGCTCTGGTTAGCTCTTTCGCCGTTCAGAGGTGATTTTATCAGACAGTAGCCTGATACGTGTTTACGGTGTTAAAACAAGCTACGTGGGACAAACCGCTAGGTAATATCACCCTGGCTTACGGGAATACTCAGTGAGTTCCTCAGTGTAGCGCTGTCTTATTAGCCTAGGTGGAAATCTGCAAGTCTAAGCTTACTGTAAATAAAAAGAATGCTTTACTCACCAAAATAAACAGTTTTCAGGAGAGAAATCTGTGTAGATTAACATCCAGCACTCGTTTGACTTTAAAAATAATGTGCCTTGTGTATAAAAAATGGAAAAATGGACGTATATTGGTAGTGCACCTTATAGTGCGAAAATATGGTGGAGAGCTCTGTGGTATTTCGTGAGCTCTGTGGTGAGAGTGTGTAATTACAGCACACAAGCGGAAATCTTTTGGGTTGTGGTGGTGTGGTTTCCCCTTTTCACGACTGCTTTATTAACCAGCAAACACTGCCGGATCCTCTTTTGAGAGGCTGAAATATGTAAAGACCTGTAATACTGGCAGAAAAACTCCTGTACAAAAAAAACCTACCAGACCACTCTGCTTTCAGATCTATTATGTGAGATGTTGCAAGCACGAGAAGGACGGGTTCCCAAATAGAAGTGTGAAGGATGCGCTCTGTTCTTGCTGGTGTTTTAAACATATAACGTGTCTTCATGTCGCTCATGCAGTCATTATGTATGCTGTGTGTTATTCTTCAGGAGGATCTGTGAAGTGATCAGTGAGGCGGTGCAGAAACATAACGTCCTGTTTGTGTCGAGTGCTGGAAACAACGGGCCGTGTCTGTCTACTGTGGGCTGCCCTGGAGGAACCACCAGCAGCGTCATAGGTAACGATGCAGCCGTTCATGTGCGTCCATTCCTATTCTGATCCAGTACTCAACATGAGGCTGGGTGATGTATCAAGATTTTAAGAAACATCAATATATATATATATATATATTTTTTTTTTTTTATACAAGATTTCGTTTCTATCAATTTAGACTATGCTGCGTTTCAGTGAGCTCTGACAGTTCTCCCAGTGCCTCTCGTCCTGCCTCTCTCTGTCACTGTATAAAATAAACATATTGTATATCACCATTTAGTGAAAAAATATATAGATCTAAACACCCAGATATACATTTACTCAGGAGCAACAAAGTCCTGTTCTCACTAGTGATCAACCGATATATCACCCGGCCGATTAATCGGGCAGATTTTTTACATTTTTTAATAATTGGCATTGGCTCATATATGAGCGCGAGAGGCCGATATTTACACAGTACACAATGCTGACAATGCTGCGGACAGGTCCTTCATTCTGGCTGTTAGAGCTCCCCCTTGTGTCCATTTTACCATCAAACAGGCAGACATCAGTGAACACACAGGTACAGGAGTACAAGCCCTGTAACTACAACATGTAACTAAATGCTGTCTCATCAGAGAAAACGGTAAAAACAGAGTTTTCTGTCCTTCAGCTCTCACTTACTGGCTGCTCTTCGTAAGATCCACTCAATAATCTGCTATCATACACGACTGAGCTGATAGTTGTAACTCGGACGTGCTACAGCCTTATCGATTTTACATATCGGCCATTGGCCACTACTGCTGTCTAAATATCGGCATTGGCCATCAAAAAAAAAAACCACACCGGTCGATTACTAATTCTCATTTAATGCTGCTTCAACCCAAAAGATCTTATAGTGTGTTTGTGTCAGAGCCTGTGTAAAGCTGTGTAACATTCCTTACAGCACTCTGTCTGTCCTTTACTTTAACTCATTACGTCCCAAAGTGACACGTACTGAACTTCCTGAGAGCTTATTCACAGAAAGTTGTAGTGCTGGGTTAGTGCTGGAGACTAAACTAGATCTAAAGATCTAAACTAGCTCATTTAAAAAGTGTATTTGTTTCTGAGGGTCTGTTCCTATCAGTTTAATAAGATGTTTTACGTTCCATAAATCAATCAATCAACCTTTATTTAAACTCGGAGAACGTTGAGGGTGGCCCTCATTTACGATTTAGCCAAGCAATTACATAGGGAAGGGATTGACACTTTTTTTTTATAAAATAAATAAATAATTATTACAAATTAGCATTTTAATAAGATATTGTTAAAAAGATATGAAACAAATAAGGTAAATCAAGGTAATCAAAGGTAATAAAACAAAAAAACTAGTTCTGACCTCATTTCTAGGACAGAATGTTAATAAAAGTTAAGAAATTGTTATTCAAGTTGCATCCTGATTTTAACTTTCAAATATTTGCAGTCATGTTCCCACAATAAGAAACATCCATGAATAAGCTGCACACTGAATTTATCTGATTGAATATTTTTTTTTTTATACAGAAATGGGTCTGGGCTCTTTTGGGATATAACATTTGAACAGATTAGTTTCAAGGATATAATGAGACTTTATTTTCATTCACATCACATGTGATACCTGATAAGAAACCGGAAGAAAATGCCACCTGTGTTCTCAAGGTCAGCACTTATTATGTAGAATGGAATAGAATAGAATTGAATATAATAAAGAATAATATAAATAGATAAATATGAATAAGTAAAAAAAGGAGCAGCAACATGAATCCCAGTATGAGAGAAGTGAACGAGACACTTTTCCTGTGGCAGCAGTGATGAGTTTGAATGAATAGCAGTAACGTGATAAAGTGTCCCTGTGTGGGTTTGTGGTGTTTGAAACCGTTTTCAGTAGGAAAGACTGTCTTAGCTATAAAATATTATTAATCACTGACCTGTTTTTTAAAGTTCTACTTTATCATCTCTTTGTCTGTCTTAAGGTGTCGGAGCGTACGTCACCCCCGACATGATGGTAGCCGAGTATTCGCTGAGGGAGAAGCTGCCCCCCAACCAGTACACCTGGTCCTCCAGGGGCCCCAGTACAGACGGGGCTCTGGGGGTCAGTATCAGTGCCCCCGGTGGAGCCATCGCTTCTGTACCCAACTGGACCCTACGCGGTACTCAGTTAATGAACGGCACCTCCATGTCCTCACCCAACGCCTGCGGAGGCATCGCTCTCGTACTCTCAGGTAGGAAGATGGAGATTAATCTAGGGGTGGGAATCACAGGGCATCTCCATACGATATCACGTTACGTTGGCAACAGTAACCATATTATGACGATTCTTCAAATCTGTGATACTCGATATATCACAGGACAATTCTCCAATTCTCTACAATACATTAAAGCATCTGTTTAACCCTTAGAACCCTACAGAATCGCACCTTGTGTTCTCAGCTTAATTACTCAGAAATCCCTTCACACATAAACATAATCCATATAATTTTAGAAAGGGCGGAATTTCCTCTTTCTAAAAATAGTGATGAATAACATCCCAGTGCAGTAAAGCTAAATCTACAAGAAACCCATTGAGAAAAACACCTAAAAAGTGAAAAATCTCCTTCCCCAACCAATATTATTTACCTTTAGTGCTTCAAACATATTTATATGATGTTTCAAACCAAATAATATCAGTAAATAAAGACTCAAAAGTGTCCACAGAAAAAGTGTGAAACGGCCTGCTTTACTCAAACTAAAGCTAGGTATGGTGTGCGCACTACTTTATATAGTTTTTATTTTACTTGCACATTTTTACTAAGTAGTTATTTTGCACTAAACTATATTTTTATTTATTTAGACTAAAAAGTGTAAATTGTTTGTATATACTATAGTTTTCTTTGTGTTTCCTGATTAAAATACTGAAAGGCATAGGCTGCTCTGAGTGTCAGGTTTTTAGTATCTACATGTATCCTAGAGGTGTGATTATTGATTATCAAGAAAAATAAATCCGCCTGATGCTGTTTCTCCATGTATTTTATTAAAGTAATAATTAATAAGCCATGTAATGAACTCAAATCATCAATATTCTTATGCTTATATAACTCATAAACACTCTAGTCTAACCATTTTTGAAAATATATCTTAGATGTGAATGTATTTAAAGTCTATACATTCAAAAATTGGTCAATTTTGACCAAAACATGATCAGTTCCAGGAAAATAGAACAATTCTGCTTCCTTTTACATTTTAAATGATTATATTTTTGAGCAGCCGTATGTCTTCTGGAGTAAAAGAGATCAGGGCATGTGTCTGTCTGATATAATTACTGTGTTATAAGACCTGAAAGAGGAACTGAAAACAAAAAACGAGTTCAAAGAGTTAAGGATAGAACATTCCTAAATAAGAAAATACCAGAAGTTCTAGTTTTTTTTTACATCAGTTTTACAGAATTTAACAACAAATGTTCTTCAAAATGAATTTAACTTATTTATTTGTTTATACCGCCACCATGTGAGTAAACGTTAAATTGGGGAACCTATGTTTCAACAAAAATATTGATATTTGATTCAATTATATCAGTAAAATATACAATATATCGCAAAACCAATTTTTTTCCCCACCCGTACTGTGTGTAAAAGATTTGAGTTTATGATGAAGCCCTGTTTTGTTGCTTTTACTTTTATATTTAATGAAAATGTACTGGTAATGTGTATAGTCTGCTGTGAGATCTTGTTTTTAACTGACATATAGATTCGTCTGTATAGAATAAAATTTTTTTGTTTGTGTTTCAGGGCTGAAGCAGAATGGAGTTCGGCCCACAGTTGCAGCTGTGAGACGTGCGTTAGAGAACACGGCGCAGAAAGTGGATGATATCGAAGTGTTTGCGCAGGGTCATGGCATTATTCAGGTACTTCAGCACTAGGATTCTTAATATCAAGCAAAATATTAACACACTTGAGTATTGTGTTGTATTTTGCATATGGCTGTCCGTCGATTAAAAAAAATAAAATCACTAATTGCACAATTTGCGGTGATTAATCACGAATAATCGCATTTTCCTTCTAAACATTAGAACTTTTTATAAGGTATATCCAGCACGACCTTGCTCAGTTTTGTGCACGTTCTGTCCGAGCCCGATTTAAACTCCATATTTTTTCTAAAATAAATCAACGTGCTGTTTAAAGTAACTACAATAATAGCGTGATTAACATTGCAACACAGAAGATGCCTTGGCCTGTCCTGTATTTTTGGACTATAATGTGCACTGGATTATAAGGCACACTATTTAAAAACGTCTATTTTCTGGTCTATTTTTATACATAAGTCACACCAGATTATAAAGCGCATTATTTGACACTAGTGAGGAACAAGAATGTCTCCATGTTTTTCTTGTAATTTTCAGCAGACCTGTAAAGCTAAGCTAAGTAAACAAAACTGGAATTCTTGAAACAAAATAAATAAATAAAATAAACGAGTCAGACAAGTCAAAACAGTGCTAGATGTTAATCACAGATTTTTCTCCAGAAAACTGTTTATTTTGGTGAGTTAAGTGCTTCCTGTATGCTGACTTTGTTTCAAAACTGCTGAAACGAAGCTGAGATCTTATTTAAAACACAACCGTCCAGCCCAACTTTCCGAGCTGAATATTAAATATGAATATTGTTCCTGCCTGTTTATTTACAGTAAGCTTAGATTTACAGATTTTTACTAATGCTGGAGCATTGGCAGCTAACCGCTACCAGCTAATGTTAATGCTGATCCAGCAGTGCTCCCTGTGGTTAGCAGCAGGCTACAGGCTGATATACTCACCTGTGAACGGCGAAAGAGCTAGTGTTTAGTGTGCTTAGTAGGTCATGCTAATGCTGCTCCAGCAGTGCTATCTGGGGTTAGCAGCAGGCTACAGTCCGATATACTCACCTCTGGACGGCCAAAGAGCTAGTGCGGTTAGCGGCTAATGATAATACTGCTGGAGAACTAAACTGAAACTCCTGTATAACTCTGTACTTTTACAGAGTGGCTTTACTGCTCCTGAATATCTGACTGGTCAAATTCAAACCTAAGGCTGGATTTAATCTGGATTATAAGACACACTAAGGATTTTTGGAGAAAAGAAAGTATATTATACATTAAACATTATTAGTGCCCCTTATAGTGCAAAAAATATGTTAATTTGAGAAAAATGTTACACACCGGGCACTGCACGTTTCTGCAGGTGATTTAATTGGGATGAGCTGGAACGTCACAAAGCAGGAACTACTGTTTAGCACCTCCAGGAACTCCTTTCCTTCCTTCAAGATGCTGAGAAAATTATTCCAGGTGACTCTTCATCATGAAGACACTGAGATTAAAATACCAAGAGTGTGCAGATCTGTCCTCAAAGATAAATGTGATCCTTAAACAAGAATCTAAAGTCGAAAACATGGTTTTGTTTAGAGAATAATTCCACATGTTCCTGTATAGCTTTAATATAGTCTTTAATATTAGATTTACATTGTAAAAATTCTTGAAAACTAAAAAAACACAATGAGAAGAGGTGTGTTGAAACCTGTGACTGGAACTATATGTTGTGGTATATTGAAGTATAACAGTATACTGTCTTTTGTGTGTGTGTGTGTGTGTGTGTGTGTGTGTTGTAGGTGGACAGGGCGTTTGACTACCTCATGCAGCATGCCTCCTCTCCCACTGGTAACCTGGGCTTCACCGTTACAGTGGGAAACCAGCGAGGCATCTACCTCAGGGACCCCATCCAAGTGTCCAGTCCCTCTGATCACGGCGTTGGCGTTGAGCCGGTCTTTCCCGAAAACACTGGTTAGATTTCTGACTTGTTACTAATGTTTCTTAACGATGCAGCTAATTACAATTTACTCACCCAAATGAACAGTTTTCAGCAGAGATGAGTGTGTAGATTTAATATACAGCTCTCGTTTGACTTAAAAAGAAAGTCATTTGGTTTGCTTAGATGCCACGAGAAGCAGCAGCCGGAATTTATTTCCATTTACTGTTTACTTCCATTTATGCACACTGATACTGTTTTTATTAATTTTTTTTTTTGATTAGTCTGCCTAATCAACAGTGACGACTATAAAAAAATTGGCTGCACAGAATTTCAGAGCGCACGCAAGAGAAAAAAAAGGCGAGAGAGTAAGACATACACAGTGAGAGAGTGACACATCCTGAATGGCCTTTTCTCATGCTTAGTTGGCCAATGAGTGGAAGAGAGAGACTTTTAACTTTACAGTACTCTACAGCAGGTTGGCAATAAAAAAAAAATCTGTTTTGTAAAATGAAGCGTAATGGGATGGAGTGCTACAGACTAGTAGCTCTCCAGCCCAGAGGGTTGTTGAACCCAATTGCAGAACAGTTGATCTCAAAGCAGGTAAACCCAAGAAGAAAGGAAATAAATAAATAAATAAACACATCTCATCTCGCGCCTTCCAATACACTACTGCTGCCCCAGCTAGTGAATTGGGACACAGCCAGGAAAAAAACGCCCTTATAAAGAGAGAGGGAGTCCAAGAACAGGCAGAAAAACAAAATGACCGAAAACTAAAGTCACACAGGGCGCGACAGAGAGAGACAGGGGAGGAATGTAAACAAAAGTTTACCAGAGAAGCATTTAATTTAACATTTTGTTCATTATAGTTCAAACAACCTCACGGGCCAGATGTTTCATGCTTGCCGACCCCTGCTCTACAGTCTGTCTCTACTGCAGAGAGCTGCTGATGTGAATAATTGAGACTTATTGAACGAATAATCAGGAGATTAGACTAAAATAGTCATTAGTTGCAGTCCTACTGTATATGTACAAATTCTTACATTGACATGCCAAAAGTTATGGGATAGCAGTATGTAACTGGTACCTGAATGTGAAGGCTGCGTGAGTGACCGCTCGTGTCTGCTTGTGTTTTGTAGAAAACTCGTTGCGGATCTCGCTGCAGCTGCACCTGGCGCTCACCTGCACCGCCCCCTGGGTGCAGTGCCCCTCACACCTGGAGCTCATGAACCAGTGCCGTCACGTCAACATCCGCATCGACCCGCAGGGGCTGCGCGAGGGTTTACATTACACAGAGGTAACGCTCTCTGTAAAGCTGTGTGTTTGATGTCTGTCTGTTACTCTGGTCTTCAGTTTCATTCACCTCAATCACTTTAAACTGACCAAGGACTGCTCCCTAAAGAAGCAGTTTATCAGTGTTCATTTTTTATGTTCTACTTTTTCTGTGATTTTAATTATTCATGATAAACTATGATTTTGATGTTGTGTACCACTAACACTTGTGTGTTTTTGGTTTTGTTCTCCAGGTGTGTGCGTATGATACATTAGCTCCCAGTGCAGGACCTCTATTCAGGGTACCTGTAACGGTTATAATCCCTACAAAGTAAGTAGAAACAGCCTTGTGTTCTCCCAATTCTGATCTTATCTTTGATTTGCTTCGTAAAGTAAGTGTGTGTGTGTGATTGTGTGTGTGTGTGTGTGTGTGTGTTTAGGGTTACAGAGAGCCGGAATCAGGAGATCTCCTTTACAGACGTACATTTCAGACCAGGCCAGATACGGCGTCACTTCATCACTGTCCCTCAAGGGGCTTCCTGGGCAGGTAGGGAAATCTGTGGCTGTGATGCACCAGATTAAATCTATTTGTTGAACAAAACTAAACATTTGGCCAAATCATTTTTTATATATACTAGTGCATCTCAGTAAATTAAAATATCTTTGAAAAGTTACTCTATTTTAGTAATTTAGTTAAAAATGTGAAACTCATGTATTATATAGATGTATTAAACACAGAGTTGATCTATTTTAAGAGTTTATTTATTTTATTGTTGATTATTATGAGGATTACAGCCAATGAAAACCCAAAAATCAGTGTCCCAAAATATAGAATATTATATAAGACCAATTGGTACTTTTGGCAGTGTGGGCAGTGTCCCAAGTCCTGCTGGAAAATGAAATTTGCATCTCCTTTAAAGTCAAAGTTATCAGCAGAGGGACCTGATAAAACACAGTGAATCAACACCAGCAGATGACATGTCTCTCCAAACCATCACTGACCATCAGTAATTTTTACATTTTATTTGAAGTAAATCAAGGGATCAGAGTCTGGAGGAAGAGTGGAGAGACACACAGTCCAAACTGCTCGAGGTCTTGTGTGAAGTTTCCACCAATCAGTGATGGTTTGGAGAGACATGTCATCTGCTGGTGTTGATCCACTGTGTTTTATTATCAAGTCAGTTATGTATAATATGAGTTTCACATTTTGCACTGAATTACTGAAATAAAGCAACTTTTGAATAATATTCTAATTTCTTCAGATGCACTTATAAATGTTTTTTATATTTATTTTATCCTTTTTTACCATGAAAAATGTTAACAATTATTTATTGGACAGTGAACATTTTTAACTCGCCAGCTGTTCAAGGTCTCTGAATATTGGCTCATCTCTAATCTCTGTGTCTTTACACAGTGTCTAGGTTATCTCTCTAATCCTGAAATCAAATGTTAGGTAGATGTAGAGAGTTGTTCTATTATTCATTCTGATCTTCACTCTCTGGTGTTTTCAGAGATCACGTTAACCTCTCACTCCAGTGACGTTTCCTCCAAGTTTGTGCTCCATGCGGTTCACCTGGTGAAGCAGAGAGCTTACCGAGCGAATGAGTTCTACAAGTTCTCCTCCCTGATGGAGAAGGGCTCTCTCACAGAGGCATTCCCTGTTCTGGTACGGAACTCAGCTAATCTGTTTTTGTGGATCGTTACCATTTAATACCAGTATGTAATATGAATATAACCAGTAGAAAGCCACGGCAAGAAAAATGTTACACGTAAAAATGCATGAATGCTCTTTAATGAAGCACAGTCTTATCTAGCAAGCAATAATTTAATCCGTGCAAATGCTCTTGTGATTCATTAATCATGTCTGGGGCATGTAATGGCTGTAATCGACCCTTTAATCAGGCATTTAAATTGCTTTTTAAAAGAGCGTAAATAAGAGCGTTTTTCTGAGATTAAAAGCGTGAATTCAGCTGTAACTGAAAATATCTGCACTGCAAAACTGTGCTGGACTGAGGTGCACAGCTTTTCCACACCCCCTCCCCCTTGCACTCCCCCTCCCCCTTGTGCTTCTCAGGCAGCAGCAGCCTGTCACTCACACAGACACAGAGACAGCGCTGTGTATCTACTTCTTGTGTTGAGAATCAAAACATTGCAACATGGCGGGTTTGATTTAATTGTCTTAAGTGACTCCACACGTCCTGCGATGTGACTATTGCACAGGCACATCGCCTAGACTATGCTAAAAGGATATATCATGTCTCTATGTCTAATAATATATTTTTATATATTATTCTCTGTCTCTCTCTCTCTCTCTCTCTTCCTCTCTCCCTCTCTCAGGCTGGCCGGACTGTGGAGGTGTGTGTGGCTCGCTGGTGGGCGAGTCTTGGTGATGTTACTGTAGACTACACCGTCTCCTTCCACGGGCTGCAGACGTCCCCCTGTCCTCTGCATGTTGTAAGTATCAGCAGGTTAATTGATGTCTGTATATTATACTGTTGGTTGGCTGGTTGTGTTACATTTGAAACATCAAGATAAATCTTGAAATCAGAGCAGAAGCATCAGTTATGGATCTTATCTTATGCTAACAGGAGTCTGATAGAGTCCCTCCAACAAATATTAATTTTTCAACTGATTCTGTCAGTTATTTTCTTTGTTTTCGTTATTATTTAAAAGTTATTTTATTCTAAGTTTCTTTATAAATAAATAAAAATTAGTCTAAATAAAGCACATTTTTAAACTAGTGTCAATCAAGTGATCAAATTAATCTGATAAACCTTAACCAGGGGTCATGTTGTAAATAAAAGAATGAAAAATTGGCAAAATGGTTATAATACCTTAGTGGGGTCAATCTCTTAAATAATTCTGAAAGTCTGAAATATTCTTAAAAGCATGAAAAATTGAAATAAGTGAAAGAATGAAATTAATGAATGCTTTTTTTTTCTCAGGATAGTTTTCTTGCCTTTTAAATAAGAATAAAGCTAAAAGAGAGAACATCACAACATAAAAGTCCTAATGCGTTGTCACCCCGAACATGATCATTTTATTAAATTTGTAAAAACAAAAATAAATACATAACGGGTTTAAGTTTTCTAGTTAATTGTGTGCATTATCCATTAATTGTGTTACTGTTGACAGCCTTGTTTAAACTCTTTCAAAATTCAGTTGTGAAGATATTTCTGTGTATCTGAAATTAAAATCCCCTTTCCTACCAATTATCTTCTAGTATTGGTATAAGCTCATAATATCTGTGTGATGATCAGCATCTGCATGGATCATCTGTATGGAAGTCCTGTGCCAAAAATGTGAGAAACTCAATGAAATTTTAATATGTCAGCAACTAGACATTTGAGCTTTGTTTTTTTGCAGTATTGAGAGATGAAGGTAATATAACTAAACTAAACTAATTTAAAACATGTTTTTAAAATGATATGCAAAATTCTTAAGAGCTCAGTCATTAGTTAGGTGTGATCTTGATTATTGAAGTAAGTGGATCACCAGATTTTATTTTATTTCTCCGTCAGCATGCTGCAGAGGGCATAACCAGTTTTGAAGTGTCTTCTCCTGTTAGATATGAGGAAGTCTCTCCCACCATCACCCTGAAGAACTGGGTGCAACCCCTCAGGTAACCTCACCTTTAGAGATCACCCTTAGAGATCACCTATATGTATCAGGTTCAATATTTACGCAATTGTTTTTATCAGATATCATACAGACAGGCTGATACTCTAAACTATATTGGCCATTGTTTTTACACAGAATGTTGTTTGTTTGGAGATATTTTAGTCTGCATCGTATTGTGATATTTCGTTTTGCAGTTCTCTGTTTTTTTATTAGTTTATTTTTAAGATCAGTATTAGAAGTGCTTCATTTACTGTTTAAACCCCGCCCACTAGATAGTAGGGGTGTGCCTACTAAAATATAATAGCAGTATTCCATCTTAAAAGCAGCCACTTAAACACACAGTTTATGTGTGCCCACAATTTTCTGCACCTTAATATTTTGATAGCATGGCATGTTTCACAGTCTGTTGGAACATTTTAAGTTCATATAAATGTTATCTGCCATAAATAAATATATTGGGAATGATTTTAAATTCAGTGTAGTTTGTTGTTGTATAGTTTTTGCTCTTTTAATAAGACATGTTATGTTCTCTATTTTAGCATCATGATGTGACTTTAAGCACAACACCTACAAATGGTTATAAAAAATATATATATATTATTTTTTAAACCAGCATAAAAGAAGTTTATTTGAGAAAAAATTGTCTTTAGAAATGTTCTTCTAGCAGAAACAACCTCCTAATATGGTGGAGGACTTAACAGGTGTAAGAGGTATTGAGTGGTTTGAAGTAACCTCTGTATGAAGAGTAGTTGGACAGAAAACTGCACTCTGGAGAGCATTTAGTGTCTAGCCTCAACTGCTTCATTATATAGCTTCATTAAATATTTATTAATCATTTGTCTGTGTGTTTCTCTGTGTGTGTTTTCTCCCCTCACAGGCCAGTAAGTTCGAAAGTGAAAGCTTTAGGCCTCAGAGATGTGCTGCCCAATAGCCGTCAGCTGTATGAAGTGGTCCTTACATACAACTTTCACCAGGTATGCAGATTTCAGTTTATATATGTATATATTAGTGCTGTGCCATATCGTGTTGTGCGTGATAATATCGCCAGCATTTTTGAATATCATTAACGAAATTATACCCTGAAATATCGTGCCATGTCACCCACCCTTAATTATCACATCAGGGTACTACTTTTTTCTACAGTTTTTATCAAAAGAAAAATTCACACTGTTCTCATTTCTCATTATATATCTACTAGAGACAGATTATATCTGTTCAGTATCATTTATTTTACTTTAATCCTGGATATATGGAGATATTCATATTCAGAGTGCATTTATTATTATTATTATGACATTCTGGATCACTGACTTCTGTTATAAATCTGATAAAATTCTTGTATTTTTTAATATCTCAGTTAGGGGTGTGCAATATCATATCGTATGCAATAATAAAATGTAAGTTTCAGTTTGTTGCAGTAGTGTATTTTTAATTTTTTTTTTTATTCAGCGTTTTGTCATATCGCCAAGAGTATCGTTATCGTGAAAATGCCATGAAATATCGTGATATTATTTTAGGACCATATTGCCCACCCCTAATGTATATGATCAAATTCTGATATTAATAAGTACAATATAAAGACAACTATGTTCCGAGGAACGCTGGCTCAAATCCCTGATCGTTCCGCTTCTCCATCAGCAGCCGGAGTCTGAGAGAGTACACTAGTTCATGCTGTTTCTCTCATGGGTGGTTACAGTAGGTGGCGCTCTCTCCCCTCATCACTTCCACTGTGATTTTAATCAGCACAGGCGTCTGTTAGCTGATGAATCAGAGCTGGGGATTCGATGCTTTCCTCACAGTGCGTTGCTGGCTGCTCAGTAATGCTGGATAAGCAGCAGTTAGAAAAGAGGCGGAGTCTGAGTTTACATTGTCTGAGGAGGGGTATGCTAGTCTTCACTCCCCTAGAGGCATTACTGTTAAATAAACTGTTTAAATAATATTTAAATGTGTTCATGTGAGCTTGTTTCAGTGTTTTATATGAGTTGTTGCTTGTTTTGCAGCCTAAAAGTGGAGAGGTGACTCCTAGCTGTCCTCTGTTGTGTGAGCTGCTGTACGAGTCTGAGTTTGACAGTCAGCTCTGGCTCCTCTTCGACCAGAATAAGAGACTCATGGGCTCTGGAGATGCTTATCCTCACCAGGTATATCAGCACTTTCTCATCTACTAAACTTCTTAAGATCTAATTTATATTTTTTATTTTGCTTAATTGCTTGAATATAATTTTAAAGCTGCTTTACAGCGCAGTTAAAACATTTACTTTACATTGTGCAATTATAAAGTTTGGTTGTTGACAAACAGGGGATTTTGTCTTTGGGTTTGTTTTTTTTCTTAGTGGTGTTTTCTTAAGCGCACCATATTATAAGGCGTACTGTCAATAAACGTCTGATTTTATACATAAGACACACCAGACTATAAGGTGCATTTTAAAAGACACTATAAGGAAGTTTGAATTCAGCAGGTCTCTCCGCTAGGGGGTGGTGAGAAGTGGGGGATTGGGGTGGCTAACCAAGTTAAGTAAAGCTAAGCTAGATAAACAAAATAATAATAAAAAAAACCCTTTCTTTTAAAGCTCACCTTCCGCGAAAATCCGATTTTTCTTGTTTTTTGTGGAATACAGTAGGTCTCTCCGAGTTGAATGTGTACACCTGCACATTAAACTGTTTTGCAGCCCCCATTGTCTGCAGGAGCTAAGCCAAGAAATCCCCCCTCCCCCCCTCCGAAAAACGGGTGAATTTTGAATTATCTTTCTGCCTACGTAGGCAGAAACTCACAGACCAGCCCACCTTGGCTCGAGAAACTCCCAGAGGCGGAGCTGAAGCGACGCAACATCACCGCTCATCAGTTAGGAGGTGGGAGGCAGTGAGCGGCAGAGCGGTGGAGGGGCGTCACAGTGCTCCTAGCCAATCAGAGGAGAGATATTTGCATGCTGTTTGCATGTATGAATATTCATGAGCAAAGCTGGAATCCGTCATTTTGGACACACCCCTAAAACAGTCCATTAAAAAAGAGCTATACAGAGACACCTGAGCACTTTTTTTTTACAAAAACGGCTCACATGTCATTCATTCATACTAGAGACCACAACTAGACATTTTAAAATGAAAGAAAAAACGACGGAAGGTGAGCTTTAAAGTAAAACGAGCACTAGATGTTAATCTACCCAGAAGTTTATTTGGGTGAGTAAAGCACGTCTATTTATTTTATATTAAGCTTAAATTACCCAATTTCTCCAGCACTGGAGCATTAGCATTAGCGGCTAACCGCTCCAGCAGTGCTAGCCAGGGTTAGGAGCAGGCTATACAGGCTAAAAATACTCCACTCTTAACAGGGAAACAGCGAGCAGAGTTGGTGAGTAATGCTAATGCTGCTCCAGCAGTGCTAGCCAGGGTTGGCAGCAGGCTACAGGCTAATATTACTCGCCTCTGAATGGGGAAATGGCGAGCATGGTTAGCGGGTAATGCTATTGCTGCTTTAGCAGTGCTAGCCAGGGTTAGGAGCAGGCAATACAGGCAGATAATACTTCACTCTAACCCGGGTTGTAGCTAACGCTGTTAGCGGGTAATGCTAATGCTGCTCCAGTAGCGCTAGCCAGTGTTGGCAGCAGGCTACAGGCCGATATTACTCACCTATGAACAGGGAAAAAGCGGTTAGTGGCTAATTCTAATGATACCCCAGCCCCAGTGCTGGAGAACTAAACTGAAACTTCTGAATAACACTGCTATTTGGCGTAGTGGCTTTACTGCTCATTACAACATGACTGGTAGAATTTGTACATAAAGGCGCACCAGAAAATTTAAGGATGTTGGTGCGCCTTAAATACGGTATTTTTGGGAGTTTGGGATTCTTTTTCCTTAACATCAATTTATTTTTTTTTTTTTTCTACAGTCTCTGCAGAATTTTGCTGTTTGTTCCAATGAGCTTTGCATTAAATTTATTCATTTATTAGTTGATGCAGAATTAAAACTAGGCATGTAGGAAATATGGAAAATATGGGCCAGTGCTGATATCTAGTATTTTGATATCTAGTACTGTGTGCCTCTATCAGTGCAGGAATATAAACATCTAGAAAATGTAGTGCAGGACTTTGACCTCTGGTAACTTCTGAACTGATCATTTAAGTTTTAATGCTAACCAGTCTGTGAGCATTGGTTAACGAGACTACACCTCAGCTTATCACTACTGCTTATAACGCTTGCCCTGCGTATCTTCACCTCCATAGTACTCTCTGAAGCTGGAGAAAGGGGACTACACCATCCGGCTGCAGGTTCGCCACGAGCAGCAGAGTGAGCTGGAGCGGCTGAAGGACCTGCCCTTCGTCGTGTCCCACCGTCTGTCCAACACGCTGAGCCTGGACATCTACGAGACGCACAGAGCCGCCATGCTGGCTAAGAAGAAAGCCAACTCCCTCACCCTCGCCCCGGGAACCTCACAGCCGTTCTACATTACCTCCTTACCGGACGATAAGTGAGTCGAGTTTATTTGTCTGTGTGATTGTTTTTGATATTTCTAGAACAAGCTTTTAACCAGAGCTGCATGTTGATACAGAAAAAAAAACAGAAAAAGGTCTAATGAATATCCCAAAGTTTTACAGTAATGAGTAATCTAACTACTAATCTAATTTTATTACTTTCAATCCAGTAATCTGATAAAAGTTACTTATGCAAGTCACTGTGCATTACTTTTTTTTTTGTTGTCATTTTCCTTAGTAAAAAGATATTGTAACATCCGGCTGTAGAAACGTACAGTATCCTGGGAATTGTAGTGTGGGTGTGTAGTCGACTAGGTGCGGCAGCAGGAGCGGCATGTTAAGTTCTCTCTGTCTCTCTCGTTCATTTTTATTGTTTTAGCACGGTCAGTCGTTTTATGTTCGTGTCATGCAGGCGCCAAGCAGGCTACAGTAACTGCCCAGTACTTCACTTTAACCCAGTTTCTGCTCTTCTTTCTGCTGGAAAAGAACCAAAGTTTGGGTTTTGTTCTCGGGTGGCACAGCCAAGAGTCAGCAATCAGGATAAAGAACACAGTCCTCGCCTTATTGCTAGAACTGTCTACCGCTACCATAGCAAAATAACCACAGGCTAACAAGCTAACAGGCTAAAATAAGTTCTCAGACTGAACACACACAGCAGCTGCTGAATGTAACTAATAAAGTAACTTGACAGTAACTTTGTTACTTTTTAAAGGAGTAAATAGTATTCAGATTACTTTACTTTATTAGTAACTATACCATCACCGATGCTATATCAGTGGTTCACTGCTGTACCGGAAATTCCAAAACAAAGAAGACAAACATGGCCCCAGCCTTGTTGTTGTAACTTTGGTAGAATGTGTGGGTATGATCGCCTGTGAGAACTTGTTTATCTAAACTCATTTATGTTAAATCTTGTAATATTGCTCTACCACATCAGGCCACATGCTTTTTTTCCCACATTTTGTGGTTCTGTATCTCTCCGCTTGTGCAGAAATACATGATTTAGTCTTGTCTTTTAGGTGGTTTATGGCTACGTTCACATTACAAGCCAGATTGCTTAAATACGATTTTTTGCTCAGATCAGATTTGACTATCTTGACGGTTCACATTCACAAATGTAAGTGATCTGTATCCGTGTGTAATGTGAACAAATCGGTCCCCGAAACGCCTCACATGCGCACATTGATACGTATATAAACATCACCAACAACAAAAAAACTCATATTAGAGAGACAAGAGACTTATAAAGAGACCTTTATAAAGGGAAGTGGATGAGTTAGCAGCTCATATGTGGAGCATCTTTTGCTGGAGTGGAAAGTAAACAGCTGGTCTGAAGTTCATGTTCAGGTCGAGGAGAA
This sequence comes from Astyanax mexicanus, assembly GCF_023375975.1. Taxonomy (NCBI): domain Eukaryota; kingdom Metazoa; phylum Chordata; class Actinopteri; order Characiformes; family Acestrorhamphidae; genus Astyanax; species Astyanax mexicanus. Next base: position 8,673,358 of record NC_064428.1, on the reverse strand, counting down.
GAAAAAAGGCCAGGCTTTGGTTTGCTTTTGCTGTTTTTTGAAGCTAAAGCTGCACAGCTGCACCAAGAGATGTGTGGGTACAAGAGAGAAGCACGTAGCGCTAATGCTAATACTTAAAAGCAAAAAAAGACGCATGAATTCTGATTCGACCGTTCACATTCATGTCGCCTGATCATGTATCAGATATGTATCAGATTTAGGACCACATATGTAAGTGGCTCAGATTGTGGTGGAAAATAATGACAGGAAGAAAGAAATATTCAGAGTCTCTGAGTCTTGATCAGAATGAGTAACAAGATTTATTGAGAAGCCACACGTAATGAATACAGAGTGAACTCCTGCCTTGCAAGAGTGCCATGCTCTCTTTATACCTTTTAGATCCTCCCATCCCTTACTTCCCAATTATGGGCACAGTGCCACCATTGTGACACGTCAACTTCTTCTGACAGGTGGTATGACATAATCCCTTAGTGAGCATATCAGGCTGGTTCTCAAAACACCGCAAGCAGAAGGAAAAATGACCCTGGCGCCAGAATTGTAGACAGAACAATCCGTGACGTGCACACATACATAGACACACACTGCTTTCCCCAGATAGAAAAACTCTCACTCAGCATCTTAGATATGCTCCTGAGTACACATTATCATCGCATGGAACAAAAAGTAATATCATTAATAGTCGTCATTGTTTATGAATCATCACACGTCATTGATTATGAATCATTTCAATAAACACCTTCCATCACACTCCCCCCTTTGATTCTGAATCAATAATAATTTTTTACAGATAATTTTCTTTACCTTCATCAAACAAACGGTCCAGCCTAAATGCAGTATCTAACTCTATTGTATCTACTGTAACTTGCAGGAACTGGCCTTTCTTCTGCATATGGCGGAACAAAAATTAATAGATATATATTAGAAAAGAGTAAAAGTACATCAACAAATAAAATCTCGATAGATCAACACATTTGCAACCCATAGAGAGAGAGAGAGAGAGAGAGAGAGAGAGAGAAAGAAAGAAACAGAGAGAGAGAGAGAAAGAAACTAAAGCCAGTCGAGGGACAGAGAGAACTCCTCATACTTCATCCAAGCAGTTATACACTTTGCAAATGACATGTGATTGTACAGAACTTATCAATATGATTATGTCAGCAGAGTCCAGTTAACAGCATGTTGTCCAGTTTTAATGACGTGATTAGCTCCAGCCTGTCTGAGCAACAGGTTCTTATCATGATGTTGTTCAGCACTGTGTCCTTCATGAACACAGCAGACAGTCCTTAAGTGTCCTAGAGTCTGTGAGAAGATGAGACAGAGGAAAAGAGTGGATGGAAAGATCTTCTGGCTATCTGAGGAGAGGTTTCCAGTAGGGCTGGACCCGAATATTCGGGTATTCGGATATTCGTTCGTTGAGTAGGTATTCGGTTTTTAATTTTGGTATTCGGATATTCGTTTTTTTTTCTACTTTCCAGAGCTCCACCTCACTCTAACCACTTCTGTTCTCGCGGGTCCCGTCAGAATATCTTGCGTGCGGGACAGAACTGAACTGTTATTGGCTGGAGCGGGAGTTTAATCCAGACGACAGTGTTGGGAGTAATGGCGTTAAAATAAACGGCGTTACTAACGCCGTTACTTTTTTCAGTAAGGAGTAATCTAACTAATTACTATGACTGTAACTATAACGCCGTTACCATTTTCGACACTCCGTTACTGCACGTTACTTTAGCAGCTGAATGAACTTTTTTTAAACTTTGCGCATACAGACAAAGAGCCCTATCATACACCCCACGCAAGGCGTGTAGCGTGGCGCTTTGCCACCCGTCAACAGTCTATTTTTAGGCCTTGCACGCGTCCTTAAAATAGCGTTGGACTTTGGAATATATTAACACCGATGGGCGTGGTGGTCTGGAAATGATGTGTGTTGAGGTAAATTTCTGGCGTGTTTCTATCTTGGCGGCGGAAAAAAGCTTAGCGCGATTGCTCACCCTGCGCTCCAAAATACTCCATACCATCACATCTTTACCACATAAAAATAAACCACACCCAGAGCCTTCAGCAATCAACTATGAAAAAATATATATACTTAAAAATCTGCACTGTAACTATAAATTATTATTAGTTATATTTATTTCTGTCAGTTATAAGGATTTATATTTATGTTTAGTACACAGACTAAATAACTGTAACTAGGCATTCTGCTGTTTAAAAATTTCAACAGATGCTTATTCTCACTCAAATGCTGGAGTTTTGAAATGGAAAATTAAAAGAGAAAATAACTTTGACTGAACATAAATTTATTTTAGTTAACTTTGCTATTATTTAACTGAATTTCACTTTTATATCTGAAAAATAAAGCACATTGTCAATCTGGCGCGTGGTGCTGCCCGTCAATTACATAAAACTTAAAACATTTGAAATACACAGAAATATAAAGCTATATGTTAGCATTCGTTTCTTATCACCAGGGCAAATTTATTAAAATATTAAATATATTAATTCATGAATTAAAATCTCGTCCAGCACTCTGAAATGTCAGGCACGCAAAGTGGTGCTTGGCGCAGCGGCGCGGCATTGCGCGCAGAATAACCTCTGTCTTCTAAAAAAAGTTTTTATAAATAAGATCTGACAAGTATACTAAAATTAATGTTATTAAACTTACTAAAGCCAACAAATGTACTGTTAATTAAAATCAGGCAAAATGCGCTGCGCCTCTCTCTCTCTTTCGCAGCGGGAGATGAATTCAGCGCGAGGCTATAAATAATTTACAACTCAGTTCAGTTAAATAAAAATAAGTAAGGACCTGTAAGTTAATCAAATATTGTCAAATATAAAGGATAGGTTGAGGTTTTGGTGAGCTGTTTTCATGATTTGAAACTGAAACTAACCGAAACTTTTATTATTCTGCGCAAAAAGCCTGTGATTGTTTTAAATGAGTTTTTTAATGGATTTAAATGAGTTTTTTTAACGGATTGTTGTTTTTGTCCATTCTTTTGTTTTGTTTATATATACATTTATTTCTTTGAGTGTGGTTTGGTTTGTTTAATTTTTATCCCCAGACGCGTATTTGTTTTTTCCGTTTTTTTTTTCATTATTACATGTCTTAGTAATTTTCTTTGGTCCTGTGGAGTTTTTCGTTTCTTATTTTTTTTATTCGTTAGACTATATTTTTGTCAACATTTTGGGTTTATTTTTGTTTGTTATTTTTCTAATAATAATAGTAATTACATCATTTATTTTCTTTATTTATTCTTACGCAGCAGATAAGACGCGGTGTGCGGCAGCAGAAATTCCGGGATGAAAACACAAAGAAATCTGGGCTAAAAACACAGAAAAAATATGGGGTGAAAAACAAAAATCCGGGATAAAAACACCAAAAATCCGGGGTGAATATGTCTTAAGGGGGCCGTGATTTTCTTTTTTTTTTTTTTTACCTCTTTTTTTACCTCTTTTTTTAAAAACGAATATTCGAATATTCGCTTCGAATCAGTGCCGAATATCCGGAGCTCAAAAAACGCTATTCGGGCCAGCCCTAGTTTCCAGCACTTCACTCAGATAACTTGTTGTCTCCTAGTTCATATGCACTGGTCCCAGAACAGCAGAACAGCAGTGAAGCTTCTCTGCCACTCAGGGTCACATTCTCCTCACAGCTCTCACTGTTGATGAAAACACTCTGACCTTCCTGATTCCTGAAAAAAGTAAAAAAAACCTCCAAAGCCTTGTCATAGTGACAGTTAAAAAGAGAGCAAAGATCATAAGGTCTTTAAGTGAATTATAAAGTGAACAGTAAAAATAATAACTGTATATATAAATGTATAAAACATTTAAGAATAAGAGTGTGAAGGTGTGGTTATCTCCAATCACACCCTTCACTCCCCCCTTCTAGACCAAATGGAATCATCCAAGATTCCATGATGGTCTACATAACGCCTAAGAAGCCCCGGGAGTAATGACAAGTGTCCGCATACAGAGTATGAGAACAAGTGTTTCTTCATCTCAGCTGTGGACATGCTGGGGCCTATTGCACACCAGTCCCCACGCCGGACTCTCCCTGCCTCGTCATGCCCACCATGGATCTGAGAAGATTCATAAACAAATGTTTACTACATTAACTTTCTCTCTTTTTTTTTTTTTTTTTTTTTTCAGAATTACAACATAAAGTTATAAAAGTGTTAAAATCAAGTAATTTTTTCCCAACATTGTCATTGTTTTTGCTCTAGACTATGGAATACATAGTCTCAACATTTATTCATCAAATACCTTCACATTGTCTAAATTTTTAACCATCAACCATAATAATGTATATTTTTTATACATTAATTAGACACTTTCTTACACTAGATGCTGAGCTTTGTTTTGATTAGACTATTGTAATGCATTATTCTCTGGATTACCAGAATCTTCAATTTACAAATAACATCTTGGTCAAAATGCTGCAGCTACAGTTCTAACTCACACAAAAAAAGAGAGAAGATTATTTAGATTGGATTTTAATATTCGTTTAGTGTGAAAAGTGTAAAAATCTCTTAATGGCTTAGCAGCTAAGTATATATCAGGACTCCTGACAGATCGACAATTCCAGCTCATTTGTTGAGAACATTTAACGTTGCCTTTTGTATTTATGCACCAAAGATTTGTAACTCTCTATCAGTTTATATCCATCAGGGATCACCCAGTTCTTCCTTTGAAGCCCATCTAAAACTTATTTGTGCACTTCAGATTAATCTTAGTTGTATTTATTTTAAAATAGTTTATGTGCCCAACATTCTTAATGCCAATCTATAGACCCACAATCCTCAACTTTACATATACTCAGAAATCCTTAAAGCATTGCTCATAATATTTATTCTTATTGGTGCTGTTATTTGAGGGCGAACATACAAGGAGCATAAAACACCCCCTTTTTATTTTAGTTATTGAGTAGAGAGTTCAGTTCCTTCAAAACTCTGATGAGTATGATGCATTCAGTGCATTTCCTCTATATCCTTTGTAAACTTATTTTCCATCTGTTAACCTGAGTCTAAAAACATTTGGCTGATGTTAGGATTTTAATGTGTGTGGAGTTGTGTCCACAAGCTGTTGTAGGCATGGTCCACCTAAGTTTAGACTAACTAGTTCCTATGACAGTGATTTTGAAGCTATGAGCTGCAGTGGTCCTGTTAGAAGTCATTGGCCTAATATTTATTTTCCTTGTTCAGTTCCAATATATATTTTTGCGAACTGTGCTACCTGTAAATTAATTGCAAAAATAAAAACATATTTAAGTTTCACTTGTTTGGCATAGTTGCAAGACTGTTAGCTGGTGGTTTAGCAAGCTAGTTATTATATATATATATATATATATATATATATATAGAATTAATTTAGCATTAATATTAATGCACATATAAGAGAAAGATTTCTATCTTACCCTATATATATATATATATATATATATATATATATATATATATATATATATATATATTTTTTTTTTTTTTTACTTTTGGAGCAAACAAAACTCTTTTGTAGTTGATAGTCTACATTGATGTATTAATAAGATTTTAAATGGTTGATTTTTATTTAAGCAAGCATGCTTGGTTACGTTAGCTAGTTACAGCTACATCCTTAAGCTTATATGTATTAATTTTGTCAAAAGCCTGTAACCAACTTCCCTTACATAAGCCTTAGCGGAGATGATTGTTGTTAAAAATGTTTTATACAAATCATAGTCATTAGACAACATAAATTACGTAATATAAACCTAAAAGAACTTTTCAGTAAAAAAAAATTGAGGGCCAATAAGTGATAGGCCTCTAATGTATTAATCTGCCCAGCAACCATGCTTGGCTACTGTTTACAATGAAATTAAAGATTTTTTTCCTGAACTAGATATTATTATTATTATTAACACTATTTAAAAGAGAAACAAAAATAGCTAAAACCTCCCGTTTTTCCTTAAAAAGAAAGGTAAAACAGTCATAATTTGAGTCACCACCAGATTTAAAGTTTAACCAAACATTTTCTACATGAGGCATAAACATCAAAAATGAAATAAAATCACTCCTTTTAATAAAAAAGAAACAGGCATAAAAATAAAAATAAAAAAAAAATCTGGTCTCACGTCTCTGTTGCTGGCTCAGGCTGAGGTGTGGATCCACTGGGCTGATTGGCTGATGGGGGTGGGTGGTGTTGATGGTTGAGCAGGTGCTGTCTGAAGCGGTCTCTGATCGCTCAGTTCTTCCAGATCTGAAACCAGTTTCCTGGACCAGTGCTGTAACATTTGAATCACAACAGGTCCGGTAAAGACGCAGTCCAGCCATCGACCGACAGCTGGACCAAACACAGTCTCTCATCTGAGACTCTCCTCATGAAGTGCTCTGGTTCAGATGATGTTCACAGTACTGTTGCAGAGGACCCTGTCTCTGAGGGTCAAAACTCCTGTGATGAGCACCACCCCCGCCTTCTCAAACACCCAGAAAACAGCACTGAGCAACATTCAGTCAAAGAGAAAAATCCCTCCAAAAAAAAACCTTAAAAGAAAAAAAAAAAAATAATAAAAAAGAAATCCTGAAAGGAATTCTATAATATGGTTAAAAATTGTTTAGCCTCATGAAATAACTAAAACAAAAATTATTTCCAGCCAAACAATGCTTGATATTTCTAAACTGTATAAACATTAACATTATATTGTTGTGCTCTGATGGGGACTCAAAATATAGCTAAGAATATGCAAGCAAGTTCTTCATTGCCAGAAATAGAAAACATATGGAAAGCAAAACAGATAGCTTTGTTTTATTTAAAGACATCTGATGTCTCCTTGTTTAAGAGTCAGAAAGAGAGACCCAATTCACTGCAGCTCGTAATAGATACAATATTAAGTTTGTCAAATTAAACCTTTCCAAAGAAAGTAAGGTCTTTTCTTACTGGTTTCTAAAATCTACTATCCTCATTAAGAGAATCAAAAGATCAGCATAGACTGAGATACATGAGAACCACTAGAGAAATTAGATATGTGTATTCTTTAAATCTCATTCAGCTGAGACTGAGCTGAAATCAGTCTCAATAAGAAAAGAATAATAATAGAAAAGGCCACATGAAGACAGAAGCTGTGTTCAGAATGGCTCACTCATTAACTCTTTCACTATGTAGCATTTTCTATTTACTAAACGAATTATGGAACAACCAAACAATAAACCATGTTTGTCCTGCTCTGAGGACGTCTAATACAACAGCACTGCATTGCATTATAGTATATTTTGAAATTTCTAAATTTTTGTGATGCATTAGGTTTTCCATAGTGAACTATATAGGGAACAGAATGTACTGCTGGGGTTTTAAACAGTACTGCAAAAATGGTTTATACACTATATAGTGCACTATTTCTGGAATAGGGAGCGATTCTGACACAGCCACACACACATTATATTCATCATTAGATTAGCTTATAGAATATCAGAGTTAGACAAATGTTAGAAACATACACACTTACACACACACAGACACACACACGCACACGCACACCAAATGTGATAGAAGATAGCAGAGAAGAGATGTTTTGTCTATCTCTCTCACTGCTTTATTCACACACGCAGAAACACACACACACATTGTATCAAAAGCCTGGAATCCTCATCTCTTTTCTGTTTCAATCAGGGATGACTTTCACAATGTGGACATTTGTACATAACTCATCACTACTACTCAAACATGAAGCTGTCTCACATATTCACTAAACTGTCATCCTCAGAATTCTACAGCATTCTCCATAGAGATAATGAAACATGTTACATTGAACAGTTCCAGCATGGCTCAATATTCTGCCCTACTTTAATATATGTATATTGGGTTTATATGCTAATGATTCCAAACCTTTGAACAACACTACATAAACACACACACACACACATATAGTCTTGGCTCATTTGATTGAAAAGAGCTGCATCATGAATTTTTGGATTAAGTTTCAATTCTTTAGTTACTTGGGATCCCATTTTGTTCTCTCATTCGATTTTAATGACTCAGAGTAATTTAGCCCCAATAATCACGTCTCACCTTCCTTCTTCTATCCCTGCTTAATACACAATCAGTACCCTGTACTATTAGTATTATTTATGCACTCCTCCCCACGGTCCCGGGACCTATACTCTAATGACACGTCTATCAATAGAGGCCTCACGACCAGGCTAGTCTTCTCTTTACTTTAAAGATATATTTACATACATCAATAAAGGCCTCACGACCAGGCTAGTCTTGTACACCGTCATGTAACTATACACTGTCCAGGGCGGAGTGCTGAAGGAAGGATGGAGGGGAGTAAATTAATTTAAGAACAATTGTTTACATTTAAAATTTCCTTAATGAGTAAATTAGTTAACCTGTCACTCACCACCAATGTTTGTTGATGAGGCCTGGATTTGCGAATGAGGGGTGAGAGGCCGCACCTGCCCCCGCGGTACTTCGTCCTTATTCTGTGGAATTTTCCCTTGCTTCTGGGGCCCAGCTGTTTTGCTGGAGAGCGTCCTCGGCAGGTGCTTAGTCTCTCCCCCTCCGCCGCAAGACCATGCTCATCCTGTTCCGTGACGCCAAATTGTGGTGGAAAATAATGACAGGAAGAAAGAAATATTCAGAGTCTCTGAGTCTTGATCAGAATGAGTAACAAGATTTATTGAGAAGCCACACGTAATGAATACAGAGTGAACTCCTGCCTTGCAAGAGGTGCCAAGCTCTCTTTATACCTTTTAGATCCTCCCATCCCTTACTTCCCAATTATGGGCACAGTGCCACCATTGTGACACGTCAACTTCTTCTGACAGGTGGTATGACATAATCCCTTAGTGAGCATATCAGACTGGTTCTCAAAACACCGCAAGCAGAAGGAAAAATGACCCTGGCGCCAGAATTGTAGACAGAACAATCCGTGACGTGCACACATACATAGACACACACTGCTTTCCCCAGATAGAAAAACTCTCACTCAGCATCTTAGATATGCTCCTGAGTACACATTATCATCGCATGGAACAAAAAGTAATATCATTAATAGTCGTCATTGTTTATGAATCATCACACGTCATTGATTATGAATCATTTCAATAAACACCTTCCATCACAAGATCTGGTTTGAAAAAATCGGATTTGGCACATTTACACAGCCATGAAAAAATCTCATCTGAGCCACATTGAGCAAAACATTTTGATTTGGGTCACTTCAGCCTGGTAATGGGAACGTAGCCTATGTGATCTGAAAAAAAGTTAAAGTGAACTGTAGCTCCTGCCCTGTAGAGGGAGCTCACGGGCAAGATACACTTCTCACAATTCTCACAAAATGCTGCTTAAAGAGGTGAACCTGTATTTTAGCTATCCTGAATATTTTTTTTTATATGTTTTCCACCAAACTGGTTGTGATGCTTCTTCTGTTATGTTCTCTTCTATATTCCAGGGTTCCTAAAGGTACGGGTCCTGGGTGCTACATGACTGGCTCCCTGGTTGTACCCAAGAGTGAATACGGGAAAAAAGCAGTGAGTGGCCATATTTGCCGTCAACTTTCTGTCTACTCCAGTGGCTTTCCCCGCTGAGCTCCACCCATCACATATGTGGACCAATCGGAAGCTTTGACACTGTCCTTTTTTGCATGTTGCTTTAGAACTCACTTTGTCTTGTTAGAGAGGATGTTCACAAGATGATGATTATAGGAGTTTCTGATTGATTCTGGGCGATATGCTGTGCTGCTCGGGCTTTTGCTTGTTTCCTGAGTGTTGATGTACAATTTACAGATCTGACGAAGCCTTAAGAGATTGGGTAGCATCAATCAACCTGCCAGTCAGTACAGATTAGAATTAAGTTATTCAGTGAGAGAAGTTTAAAAAAAAAAAGTGCAAAGTCTGGTCTAGAAATTCTACATCTGTTCAGTGCAATTTTCACACCTGCCAAATGTATTCCACTCTTCTGGAGGTTTTCTGTTCTGAGACTGTGTCCGCTCTCTGTCCGCTCTAACTGTTCTTACTGCTGTTGCTTTATTGCTGGCAGATCAAAGAGGCTGTGTGGTAGGGCTGGACAATAATTAGATATCAAAATGATTTCGCAAGCTACGACAGCGACATGCCAGTGCAGTGCCATCGACTTGTAATCAGCTATCAGCGAGTAATCCAGCTCAGAATAACAGTTAGCATCTTATAAACTTATTCTGGCAGCTGTTTCTGTCAAATCAGGACTCTAACATGGCTGAGTCTGGCTGTTAGCATTGCAGCTCGCTATTTTAGGCTTTATAATGCACTTTTAGAATAACAGACATGATACTTATATCTAAGTAGTGCAGTGACATTCACTAATCAATAATGTCTGCGAGTAATCCAGCTCAGAATAACAGTTAGCATCACAGCTAACCTGTTTCAGTAAAGTGCTTTCTGTCATCTGTCAACTGTCTGAGTAATCCAGCTCTGAAGTACAGTTAAATACAGCTATCATTACATCTAGCATGCTCCAAGCTAGAGGTCTGCGCGGGACACCTTTTTTAACCTGCTCCTGCCCACTCCCAGGTGTTTTTGTCCCGTTACCACCCGCTCCCACCAAAAATCGCTTCTTTTAATCCCATGCCCACCCGCCACATACACATTGCTGTCGCTCCCGCATTGCATTAATTACATTTAGCGCTGAATAGTGCTGTCACATTTCTTACCACAGTCCAAACACAAGCTGTCAGGTGAATTGGAGATGCTGAAAATCTCCCATCGGTGTGTGCGTGTGCATGGACTTTTGTCAACACTTAAGATAATTTAGATATTTGACCAAAATTTATTATTTTTTACGTTTCAGATTTAGACACATTTTAGTAGCGGAGGATCTCCTAAAAAAAATAATTGATTACAGAGAACGCCACAGTATTCTCAGTGTCTAATTAATGTTTTTTTTTGTCTTTATATTGATTTTAAGATAATATCACATAGATCGATATTAAGAAATGTATCATAATATAAATCCAGCCCTACTTTGTAGCCAGCCATTGATTGATTGATTAATTTAGTAGGAAAGAAGTGCAATATCCCAGCAAACAATGCTAATTGTTACAAGTTAATGTCTTTTTATATTGACCCAAGATATGATTAATAAGACTGGGACAGTTAAAATCATATCAGGATAGAAAATAGATTAGATTATAAAATGAATAAAATCAGTGCTTGCAACAACAAAGAGCTAGACTGTAGAGTGGGATAAGCAAAGGAAAAAGAGAGAGAGTTCCAGAGATGGTGTGTGCCTGTTTTCTCTTCTCTCCCTCATTGTGTGTTATTCTGACCACCAGGGCCAAGCCTCAGCCAAACGACAAGGAAAATTTAAAAAGGTACTGGATGGGCTAGAGTTCTGTAAATACAATGCTCTATAAGGTACAGAATAATTAACATTCTATAGGAGTGTGAATATTGCATTTGTTTACAATGGCAGGTGAGTTCTATTTTTAGGACATTTCTGCCATGTCTGTGATCTTGTAACACTCAGACATCACATCCTGATCATATGTTTCATATGTGTCAGCTGTTTGTCATTTGCTGTTAAATCCCCACTGTATAAAGTTAGTCTGGGTTTATTAAAGGTGCCATAGAATGCTTTAATTTAGGCCAGGCTGTACCACATGATCAGTGTGCTTTAAACAGCCACGTAAAGAAAAAGTATTTTTTTTCAGGGCTTTCAACATTAAAGTGTTAATGCACGTGATTGATTTTAAATCAGTAAAAAAAAAATGTAAGCAATTAAGTACGCCACCAAGTTTGACCCCCAACGTCCGACCTAATCTGCCCCACCCACACCCGCAGTTCCCTGGTCTTTCTCCGACCCAGCTATCAAATATACTTCTTTTTAATTGAGCTAAACTGCTGATACTGTGCAGTTTAATATGTTATATTACTCAGATAATATACTACTATGAACAAATGCTGTATCTGCTGCTCCATGCTGTTTACACACTGAGTACAGTGTGTGCAACGTTCACTGCTCACATCTGTGCTGCGCGTCACATTGAAAACACTGTGTTTAAAAGCGCAGCAGCAATTTTTCTGTGTTAAAGCAGCTTTACACTGCACAGATATACACGCTGGAACACAAAATCTTCTCACTATATTTACTTTCTTGCTTCTGCACCAGACAGCTCTGACCAATCAGAGGAGACAATGTGCTTTATTTTTGTGGTTTATTGGTCTGCATTTTGGTACGTTTAGACTTATGCCTGTGTGAAACCAAACCAAACAGAGGGAGAAATGCTCCAAATAAACAAACTCATCATCTGATCCAGATTATAGAAACTTGTGAAAAAACGCTCTTTTATACTCAGATAATTATGATCTAATTCAGAAATCCTCACAACCAAGCTGAGATGTTTATGATAATGTGAATAGAGGAAACTTTTTTTCACTTTATCATGCATTCTTCATTCCAGCTCCCCACATTACTGCTTTATCTCCCATCAAACATACAAGTATATACTATTATTTTAATAATAAACACCACTAATTACTTTTGACATTTATTCTTTTATTTACATTTAAATGTCCACTATGAAATCTTGCGTCTTAGAAAGAACAAGTGTGATTAATCGCAGTTAAACACAGAATATTGTTGTGATTAATCTGATTTAAATCTAATATTTTCACGTTAAAGTATTAAAATAACTGATGGCCACAGTTCCCTTGGTTCACCTAGTAGTGGACATTATTGGCAAAAAAATATATATATATATTTTAATAAACCTGTCTCTGTAGGTAATCTGTGGTTATTGAACAACTTAAATGTAAACAGACAAATAATAAAAATGTAAATCTGTCTTTACTAGAGAATCAATTTCATTCCTACCTTTTTTTCCACAGAATCAAACAAAAACTAAACAAACAACACAGGCAACATTACATCAGTAACAGGCCCTTTGAGACGCATCAACAGTTTTCTATTCTAGGGCACCTTTAAGCCTCTATCCAACCTATTATGCAAAATTATTTGATTAACAGCATCAACAAATCTTCAAGCAAATCAGGTTTGTAGCCAGGAAGTCGTGGTGGATCTGAGGCTGCTGTAGCTCATGGGTAATGTAGTTTCATCAGGAAGCTGCCCCTTTAATTCCAATGTGTTATTTGCCTCCTGTTTTAGGATGTGGTTCCAGTCTTCTATCACTTGATCTCCGCCCCCAACAAAGCGAAGAACGGTGGGAAAGAGAAGGAGAAGGATGGAGAGAAGGAGAAGGATGTGAAGGATGAGTTTTCAGAAGCTCTCAGAGACTTGAAGATCCAGTGGATGACGAAGTCAGTACAGAATTCTCTCGCTCGCTTCTAGTTTGAATTAACCCATTTATCATGACTTTGTTTTTACTGATGGCTTGTTTGATGCGTTTTATCTATTGTATCAGATTGGACAATAGTACTTTATATGATGAGCTGAAGGAGACATTCTCAAATTACCTCCCTCTCCATGTCCAGCGACTGCACCAGCTCGATTCAGAGAAGGTATGAATCTCCATCTCTCGCCAGAAAGAAGAAAGCACAAACTGTACAACTCGTCAAAAGTTTTAAAACAGCCCTATTGTTTAATTCTCCAGAAGTAGTGCTGTGTGACTCAAGGAAAATGCTTTTTTTATTTTCTCGTTTTATCGATAACTTTTAACTGCACTTCACCTGTCAGACAGAGCTAAACTGAGACTAAGTCCTTAATCATGTTAATCTTAGCTAAAGGCTAATACTGCTGTTTCCATGTGGGTCAGCCAGACGTCTTCCTGTAGCATTTTTTTTTCTCCAGTATCCAAGAGTCTTTATTTGAAGGTGTAGGAAACAGTACTCACTGCTCTCTGGCTTCATCTGTAATTTCTCTAAAGAAAAAACTTCTACTTTTCATAGTTACAGAGTTCTCTGTGTTTCTGTATCTTTTTCTGCATCTGTATCTTTTGGCTGCAGTACAGAGTAACAACAGTAATACCATCTATTACAGCACTGCTCTACTACAGACTAAAGAAATTTAGAAAAACTTAGTTTATTTTCAATGCTGTTTACCAGCTGTAAGCTGAGTTGTTTGCTTTTTTTTTTTTTAAACAATATGATTTTTTTTCAGGGATTTTTTTACTTTTACAATTTTAGTTATTTTATGTACATATATTTTTTTGCAATAGTAATATTACTTTTTTTCAAATTTTTAGGTTGTTTTCCATAAAGTCCCTTACAGTGTATTGCTGAATTTTGTGCACTGGATTTTGTACCATTTCTGATTATTGACTGGACCTGAAAAGCTTAAATGGCAACATTAAAGAAAAAAAAATGGGGTGTTCTAATTAATTCTGCTTTCCACCAAAATGTTGAACTGAACGTGAAACGTTTTCAGAACTAACTGCTATCTAACTTAAATTCCTCCTGCAGGAGCGGTTGAAGCGATTGAGAGACGTCATGGCAGCAGCAGACGTTGTAATCTCTCACATCGACCAGACTGCTCTGGCGGTCTACCTCACCATGAAGACAGACCCTCGCCCAGATGCAGCCACCATAAAGAGGTAAACACACCCAGTACGAGAAACCCTCACAGTGGATCAACACCAGCAGATGACACAACTCTCCAAACCATCACTGATCATCAGTAAAATTTTACATTTCATTTGTAAATCTGGAGGGAGTCTGGAGGAAGAGTGGAGAGACACACAGTCCAAACTGCTTGAGGTCTAGTGTGAAGTTTCCACCAATCAGTGATGGTTTGGAGAGACAGGTCATCTGCTGGTGTTGATCCACTGTGTTTTATTATCAAGTCTAAAGTCAGTGCAGTTTTGTTTTCCCACAAAATCTTACAGCACTTCATGCTTCACTCTGCTACTTGCAACTTTTATGGGGGTGCAGATTTCATTTTCCAGCAGGATTTGGCACACTGTCCACACTGCCAAAAGTACCAATTGGTCTTATATAATATTAAAATTTTCTGAGACATTGATTTTTGGGTTTTGATTGGCTGTAAGCATAATAATCAACAATAATGAAATAAGCGTTTAAATATAAAATAAAATGGATCACTGTTTGAAAAAATATCTGTAAAATATCTCAGTTTTTATTTTATATGATATTATATTTATGTTTTTTTTTCTGTCCTGTTGTGCCTTTGCAGTGATATGGAGAAACAGAAGTCCTCGCTGCTGGATGCTCTGTGCAGAAAGGGTTGTGCTCTGGCTGATCAGCTCATGCAGCCTCCAGCACAGGAAGGGGCGAGTGCCAGCGAGGTGGGCAGCTCTGATGAGGACCCTCAGGATGTTGCTAAGGCCCTTAGTGATACCTTCTGGGAGGTGCAGAAGTGGGCTGAGCTCACTGACTCTAAGGTATGAGGATCTAATATATCATATCATAAATGTTGTTGAAATTAATGTATGTGATGGAATTTTGTAATGTGTAGTAAAATGTTTCAATAAAGTTTCTTTAAAAAGGCTATTATTTATGACAGTGCTTTAGATCAGTGTACTGTACAGTAATCGTGAGGTCATGTTTTATGCTGTCTCAGTGTAAGAGAGTTCCTTGGTAGGAAAGATATTTAGAGCCCTATCTTAAACCCTGTGCAAGGTGCGTCACAATGCTCATTGCTATCTTACACCCAGCCAACAGTCTTTTTTTTTTATTATTCCTTTCACCATGAATTTTCACTTCTTTCACCAACATTGTTTATATAGCAATGGATATTATGAATTTTATCTACACTGATAATCTCAAAATGAGCTGTGTGTAAGTACATTTTTGGCGTATTGCTTTATATTGGCAGTGAAAAACACAGGTGCTCCACTGTCTGATTAAAACCCTGACAACAGTCAAACGTTAATTGATATCTTAGCTAAGCAGGTTTGCTGCATGCACTCAACCCACATACACTCCTGCTCGTTACACACACAAGGACAGGCAGCAGTGCACAAACCCAACTTTTACATCAACAATAAACAGAATACAAAATAAAATTACTGTACATGACCTGCTCACGCACCTTCACAAGAGTGAACAAAGAGCTCAGTTTCCTCTGCTGAGAAACGCTGAAGTGCTGCACTGTTTAAATAGCAATTCACCAAAGTCAAACCAAAACAAACCATGATTTAATTAAGAGAATTAATACATGTCTTTTGTAGTTTCATTACCTGTATTTACTGTTTACACTAATCAAGCACAATAAGCATTTACCCATTATCCATTTTTTTTAGCTCCACTGATCATATAGGACAGTTTGTAGTTCTATAATTAACAGTAATGGTACTTTGCTTCAGTTAAACACTGTGTGATATTTTGAGATTGTTTGTGATTGTGTATAACTGAGATATTTTTAGGGATTAGTGCAGAAATAATAATAATAATCCAGATAATTACCTTTTTTTGGTCTCTTTTTTTTATTATATATTTTTATTTTTAATTATATGTTCCTCTTTTTCTGTCATTGCAGGTTTTGACATTCTCCTACAAACATGCCTTAGCAAATAAAATGTATGGGCGAGCCTTGAAGTATGCATCGAAAATAGTAGAGGACAAACCCAGTAAAGAAAACTGGAAGAACTGCATCCAGGTAGGATATGATCTGTACAGGTTTTTTTTTCACTGCATGACTATCTGGTACTTTTAAAGTAAAGTATATGTACTAATCCGTAATGAATTCTGCTATTTAATAGGCTCTGACACTATTTTATAAAATAAAGTGGGGGGAACAGAATTATTTCAATTAAATGGCAGAATGGCAGCAATGACTGATGAATCTGTGTGTGGAGGCACTGTGATCAGCGCCAAGATCCACACCAGGCCTGGCGTCATGGTGTTAATCTTTTACCAGCACTTTAACAGCCCAACGTTATGTTAATGAGCTTCTGCAGCCAGTGGCCCTACTTTTTCTGAGCACGCAGTTCGAGCTCAGAATATTTCAGCTATTATAGATTGATCATCACAAAACTCTTATTGGGAACCTTTACAACTTGACATGCGTTTCACACTACTTCTGTATGTGTAGCTTATTAAATATTACACATAATGATCTAATTATATAGAGCATTTCCATGCAAAAGAGGAAATGCATGTGTCCTTACAAATGGTTTTATGGTAGGTGGCATTGCAACACTTCCATAACACTTCCTTCTGGGTGCACAAGTTAGTTTTGTACTATAGGCGCTGAGTGCTCTAGCAGTTTAAAACACTGCCACTATGAACGGGAGATCGCTGGTTCGAATCCCTGTCATGCAGCTTGCCATCAGCTGCCGAAGCCCTGAGTGAGCACAGTTGGTCTTGCTCTCTCTGGGTGGGTACAGTAGATGGTGTTCTTTCCCCTCATCACTCTTAGGGTGATGTGGATCAGCACAAGGTTGCGTCTGTGAGCTGATGTATCAGAAGTCCGAGTGATGCTGTGATGCTACTTGGTAATGCTGCATTAGCAGCAGTTTAAAAAGAGGCAGTGGCTGACTTCATATGTATTGGAAGAGGCGTGTGCTAGTCTTCACCCTCATTGTATTGGGGCATCACTTGATGGGGGGGATATAAAGTTAAATAGCAGCTGAATATGTGGGGGAAAAAAAGTTTGTTATTTGTCAATTTATTGTTTTTTGTGTGTGTTTTCTGTGTTGCAGTTGATGAAGTCTCTGGGCTGGACGCACTGCACCACCTACACTGAAAACTGGCTTCCCATCATGTACCCCTCAGAGTACACCCCCTTCTAAAAGCAGCGCACCCATTTCCACCCACAGCCCATTTTCCACACGACCCCCAGTGCACTCCGACACAACTGTCAGCAGGACACTGTCCTGTAAATGCAGTACCGCGTTTCAAAGCTCAAAAACTCGAATGCCTTTTTGAAAGCAGCCTCCTCTCGTCACATGGTCTGACACAGATCCCACGATGCCTTCCTTTTTGTGTGGCGTCTCTCAGAACTGCGCGCCGCGTCTCGGCCCTGCCTGGGGCTTTCCTCAACAGCCTGCATCAACAGCCTGCCTGCCCTCATCGGATTATTCGGAAAAGCTACACGTGTTTTAGTACCATTTCGTAACTGTCCAGCTCCATATTCCACTCTGTTAACAGTGATTTGTTGTGACACAGCGTTCCCGACTCGTTTGGTCCTGATGCTTGTTTGAAAGAGGGAGGAACCTGAGTGTTGCAGAACGTTTTGAGGATGTTGGACCTCACCTTTTTCTTTTTTTTTTTTTAGAATGCCCACCCAATGCCCAGCCATCACTTAAAGAGAGAGAGAGTGCTTTTAACTACGAGCCGTTCCAACCAAACTATAAGCCGTCCTTTTCGTGGTTTGGAGTGCCAATTGCGTCGTTTTCAGCTGGCGATTGAACTCGATTTGAATGTCTGAACCGATGTGTTGAAATGTAGTGACGGGTATCAATGCACACAACTATATCAAAGGCAATATACATATGTGTAAACCTAATTTTCCCGCAAATACGGTATACATACAGTGCATGCATGTTTTTATAAAGCTTAAAACTTTAAATTGATTGGTTGTGTACATTATAATTATATGATTATAAAATGGGACTGGGCTTTTGTACTATCGGATGGAGTCCATGTCTTGCCTTTTTAATGAGTTGTGATATTACCAAGTATATCTGTCTTTGTGGAGATTTGTTCTGTCCGTGTGGTCGTTGATGTCCGAGTGAATCTTTTGTGTGCTAACAGTTTTTTGTTCTTTGGTTCATATGCGTGCAAAGTCTTTGCCTGGCACACCAGTCCTCTACCTTTTATTTTTTATTTAATCATGAGCACCAGTCAGGATGTTCTCCCAATGTGTGCAGCTGTATATGTATGGTGTACACTCTGCTCCACTGACTTTTAGGACCATTTTGTAGTTTTATAAAAATCACAGACTGTAGTTCTGTATCTGTTTCTGTGTATACTTTATTATTATCCTTTTTTCACCCTGTTCTTCAATACTCAGAACCCCACAGGAGAGAAAATCACCACAGAGCAGCTATTAATGTAGTTTGGATGGTGGGTGGTTATTCTCAGCAGTGCTGCTGGAGTTTTTAAACACCTCAGTTTCATTGCTGGATTGCATCCAACAGCATCCTGTGGGCACCGATAAAGAACTAGAAGATGATCAACACAAACTGTTGCATCTGTAAGGTGGAGCAGCAGTGAGTGATTAAACAGTGTTTAAGAACTCTAGCAGCACTGCTGCATCTGCTCAGAGTGGTAGGATGGTAGGATGGTAATGATAAAGTATACAGAGAAACAGATACAGGACTGCAATTATAGAACTACAAAGTTGGACAGTGGGTCTAGAAATAAGGAGGGGGTCATAATATTCTGAGTAGTCGTTGTGTATATATGATCTATACATATGCACATGGGAACCACATCACTGCTGGACTGTAATCACTTTTTAGGAATCTCTGAATCTGGATTAGTGAGTTAATACGGTATGATTGGTCTGAATGAAGCAGTGAGTTAGGGTTAAATATAAACTGCATTTCTCTCTGTAATGGAAGCTTTGTGGGGCTGATTTAAGTCTGACGTTATCTTGTGTTAACTCACCAGTCCAGCGTCAGTGTACACGAAGCCTCTTAATACAGATGCATCTCAAAAAATAAGAATATCATTGAAAATTTATTTCGAATTAGTAATTAAGTTCAAAATGTGAAACTCGTATGTTATATAGATGCGTGACCATTTTCCATTTACCAGGAAAATCTTACAGCACTTCATGCTTCTCTCTGCTGACAACTTTTATGAAGATCTGAATTTCATTTTCCAGCAGGATTTGGCACACTGCCACACTGCCAATTGTACTACCAATTAGTTTTATATAATATTCTGATCTGATTCTAATTTTCTGATGTAATACATCTGTATAATATGAGTTTCACCTTCTAAACTGAATTACTGACAAAGTTTTTTTTTAATGATATTAATTTTTTTTAAGATGCACTAGTACAATCAAAGCTTTGAGGCGTTCGAGTTTCGGGGCAGATGTTTAATCGCTCATCAGGACTTTGAAGGTGTTTAATCAGGGAAGACTGTGTTCAGATCACAAGCCAGCAATACATCCTCACTCTTCACAAAGGGAAATTTACAGTCTGTGCAAAAGGAATGAATGGATTTGGCAGAGGTGGCCTCTGGATTACAGTGAGTCACACTTGAGTATGTTTACATTCATTACATCCAAATCAGTTTATAATCAGAATCAGATTACTGCAGTTACCTGTAAACTTCGGGTTTTACGTGATGTTCAGTTCACGTCTGATTCTGTGAGATTGTTGGCTGGCTGCAAAGTTAAAATCTGATTATTGCCTGATTTATGTAAAACACACACAAAAAAACATCTTATTATTTATGTAAACATGTTGATTGGATTACTGATTCTTCCAATATTCAGCTGTAGTCTGATTATCCAAGTTCCTTTAAACATGTTGATTGGATTACTGAGAAATCCAGATGTTCTGCAGTAATCAGATTATGAATGACATGTAAACAGTTTGATTGGAGTAACTGAAAAACTCCTAATATTTAGCAGTAATCTGATTACCAATTTGTTTTTAAACATGTTGATTGAATTACTGGGAAATACAGATGTTTATCAGTAATCTGATGATCCAATTTCATGTAAACATGTTGATTGAATTACTGAGAAACTCCCAATATTCAGCAGTAATCTGATTACCCAAATTCATGTAAACATGTTAAGTGGATTACTCTGATTCTCCCAATATTTAGCAGTATTTTATGGAAATGCTTTGATCAGATTACTGTCGAAATCCCAGTGTTCTGCAGTTATCAGATTATGAATGAAATAAAAAACATGTTGTAAACTGTTTGATTGGATTACAGAGAAACTGTGATGTTCATTAATTTGATTACCCAAATTCATGTAATAAATGCGTTGAACGGTTTAATGACAAACTCTAATATTCTGCAGTAATCAGATAATGAAGTGCGTGTAAATGCATTAATCTGATTCCTGATGAACTCACAATATTTAGCAGTAATCTGATTGCTCAAATTAATGGAAATGATTTGATTAGATTGCTGTGAAACTCCCAGTGCTCTGCAGTAATCAGATTTACAAAGTGTATGTAAACTCACTCAGTGTGGATCAGATGGTTTTAGCGTTAGCATTTCACACCAAAGGAACGTTTTAACGTATTCTTTACCTCTTTACGAATATTACTGTGTTCATTTTTGTCCGTAATCCGATGGTTCTTGGTGTTTTTTGTATTTTTCTGGTGTTTTTCAGTCTGTGTTTGCTGGAGTTTGTGGTTTTGGTTTGGAATGACATTTCAGGTTTGCGCTGGCACAGTTTGTTTTTTTTTGCCAACAGCAGTTTCTCAATAATGGCCTTAAAACGTCTGAATCTGCGAACGCCGTCCTCCCCGAGCACAGCCGGGGTCATATCACTATACGCTCGCTGTGTCAAAGACTGTAGGATATATTTATGGACGTCCTGTATTTATAAAGTTTAAAGCAAAAACTAGGTAATGCCAATATTTTAAACTGTTATTTTAATTTGAAGCCTATGGTATGTGCTAGTATTATTTTATAACCATTATTCCTCAAGAGATGTACGGAAAGTCGTGACCAGATATTTTGTTATCACGGTAAATGTTGGGAGTTGTGTGATATGATGGAGATGATTCTGAATAAAATTATTTGAAACCGAAAGTGCCTTAATAATTGTGATTAGAAATGTACTTAAATATAATTTACACAAACTGTTTGTATATATGTCTATATATTTATTAGAATTGCTGATACAATTTTTTTAGCGAAGTTTAGAAAAACTGAAACAATATGAAAACACATATTTATAAAAATTGAGTAAAATATATATTTACTTTCTATCGAGTCAGAACAGTGGGATGTAATGACAATAAATTTAGTCTAATGACTAAATGAACCACTTCTGACACCAATCTTTACATCTAAACTATACATATATGCATATTTTTTACCTCCCAGTATTTATTGTGTATGATTCCAAAGATTAGAAGTATAAAATTAAGATATTCCCAAATTAGGAAAACTTATGTTCAGTTTAAAAATGTTGGTTTTGTTTGTGGTAGAAGTTTCTGTGTGTTTAAATTTCCTCAATATGTTTTTAATGCACTAAATGCAATAAAAATTAAAAAAAGATTTATCTTTAAAAATGTATTTTTTAAAACATATACAAATATCTGGACATATTATTTGGCATTTGAAAAGATTTTTGGCAATTTAAAGATTTAAATAAAACAACTAAACACATACAACAAGAAAAGAAAAGAAAAAAAGTAATTATTCAAACATGTGTCAGTATTTAATGTCCTCAGTTTATAGAAATATACATATATTTTTAAGGATTTATTTCTTTGCACATTTTGTATGAAAATCAAGCCTGTTCAGTCTTTCCCTGATCATAGAAATTGTACTTTTTTATCAAATATGTTCCAATTCTCTCAGGTTGGAGATGTTTACATTACGTCAGTCAAGTCAAATCAGCTTTATTTACAAAGTATGTTTATAAGACATCAAATGTCTAGCTTTACTTTTCAGACTGATCTGCTGAGGGTTCGACTCCAGGAATCTGCAGAGAGCTACAGCCTGTAATTAGACACTCAATTATAATCATATAACATCATTACTTTCAGCTCATTTCACTGAATATCTAATATTCTCTATGTAGAACTACATACATTTAAAAATAATACTAATATACTGACCACAGAACCTTTTATCACATGTTTGCTGTGTAAACAACACTTCTTTTGTCTGTCTTTCAACAGTGGTTTTCTTCTAGCCACTCTTCCATTAAGGCCAGATTTGTGGAGCGCACAACTTAAAGATTCTCCAACCTGAGCTGTGGATTTCTGCAGCTCCTCCAGAGTGACCATGGGCCTCATGGCTGATCCTCTGACTAGTGCTCTCCTTGCTCGATCTGTAAGTTTGGGTGGATCATGGCCATGTCTTGCTAGGTTTGCAGTTGTAGAATACTTTTTCTATTTTTGGATGATGGATTGTGGAACAGTGCTGCTTGGGATGCTTAAAGCTTAGGATATGTTTTTATAACCTAACCCTGCTTTAAACTTCTTCTCCACAACTTTATATCTGATCTGTCTGGTGAGTTCCTTGGGCTTCATGATGCTGTTTGTTCAATAGTGTTCTCTAACAAACCACTGAGGCCTTCACAGAACAGCTGTATTTATACTGAGACTAAATTACACACAGCTGAACCCTATTAACTGATTCAGTGACTTCTGAAGGCAATTGACTGTACTGGGTTTTATTTAGGGGCTTCAGAGTAAAGGAGGCTGAATACTTTTGCACATCACACTTTTCAGATTTTTATTTTATAAACATTTTGAAAACAAGTATCATTTTCATATCATTTAAAATCTCTATAAAATACATTTAAGTTTGTGGTTGTAAAGTAACAAAATATTAAAAAGTTCAGGGGATATGAATACTTATGCAAAATTAACCTTTTAACCATTCTTGATATCAAAAAATAAACATTGTCATCACTCTTGGTATCAAACCATACATTGTTACTAGTAGTTTCATTTTATTTACAAGTCATTTTAATATTTAATTATCAGGAATTCAATTTATGGGCCATTCCACCGAATGGGTGCCATGTCTGTCTCCAGGAAATTACAGGAAAAACAGCTTTTATATAAAATACATTTTATTATTAAGCATAGTGTCTTGTACACTGACCTCATTGCGAAAGTATATTTACTTTAAAAAATAATAAAAACTACTAGAAAACTAGAACACTGAAAAAATAGCATTTTTAACTTGTCCCCACTCTCTTTAAACTTATATACCATGTAATATAGTTAATAAAATCCTTCAGAGATATATATTTTTTGCATTGCTATGTGACTCCAAATCCCATCTATGCATTAAACATATTTTTTCATGATAAATCCATAATACTTGGGCGCAGAGTGGTCCAGCGGTCTAAAGCGCTGCCACTATGAGTGGGAGGTTGCAGGTTTGAACCACCGCTCAAGCTGCCGGTGCTCCTTGCTCCCACAGGGTGGGTAGATGGCGCTCTCTCCCCACATCACTCCTAGGGTGATGTCCACAGCACAGGGCGTCTGTGAGCTGATGTACCAGAACCGAGCCGCTGCGCTTTCCACCGAGCGCGCTGTGATGCTGCTCGGTAATGCTGCATCAGCAGCAGCTCGAAAAGAAGCGGTGGCTGACTTCACATGTATCAGAGGAAGCATGTGTTAGTCTCCACCCTCCTGGTGTGTTGGGGCATTGCTAGTGATAGGGGTCCTAATGAGTCGGTTGGGTAATTGGCTATGTGAATTGGGCAGAAAATGGGGGGGGAAAAAACATAATATTTAGTATAAAATACACAAACTTAGTGGGCGGCACGGTGGCGCAGTGGGTAGCACTTCCGCCTCACAGCAAGACGGCTTGGGTTCGATTCCCGGGTGGGGCGACCGGGTCTCTTGTGGAGTTTGCACGTTCTCCCCGTGTCTGCGTGGGTTTCCTCCGGGTGCTCCGGTTTCCTCCCACAGTCCAAAGACGGCACGTTCAGACTAATTGGATGCCCCTTAGGTGTGAGTGGATGTGTCTGTGTGTCTGTCTGGGTCTGTCTGCCCTGCGATGGATTGGTGGCCTGTCCAGGGTGTCTCCTGCCTTCCGCCCGAAGACTTGATTTGACTACACATTTTAGTTGTGTCTCTGGGTTTTTTCACTCAGTCCTGTTACCGAAACACATTACCCCATCTGAAACATTCTACAACAAGTCACATCTACAACAGGAAGTGACATCAGCTGGTTCTTCTGAAGATCATGGGAAGACCAACATTAAGTTTTCTGTATATTTGATCTTTTTGTAACTCTGACTGAGAAGCTCATTCTCACCGCTCAGTCCTGTTACCTAAATTAATTCTTACATCTAATTTGTTTATTTTTAAAATACAAATTTTGGGCAATCACTAAAACGTTCTCATATTAAAGTATTGAACCAATAACACACAGTATGTTGTACTGCAGGATCTCCAGTAGCTCCGTTGCAGTCTTGAGCTTTACTATGATGGTCTCCTGCTTCTTGAGCCATCATCCCATCCTCCTCCTCCTCCTTCTCTTCTTCCTTAAAGACTTCAACAGTTATCGTCCTGTGCAGATTTATATGTGGCTTTATAAATCCTGACCTGGTCCAGCTCTGCTATCACTGTAGCATGGAAGCTTTTCTCGAAGTTCTCGATGAAGGTCCAGTCAGACGTGTAGCGTATCTTATTAGCCCAGATGAGGGTGGTGCCAGGCTGGCAGAAATGACGCATGGTTTCCAGAAGTTCAGCTAAGAAGCTGTGATGATAAACCACATCAGCCGCCAGGACGTAATCGTAGTGATACGTGGAATGTGGGAAGGTTTCTTCTAGTTTATGACCCCAGGAGAGCTCCATCACTAGAGGTTCATGTCTCCGGTGCTGCCTCGTGTTCCGGTTCAGATTAAATCTCAGATTACTTAAGATTTCTGGCAGATCTGTGGCGGTTAATTTGGCACCTAGTAGAGGAAAATGAAACATAGATTAGAATAATCATTAGATACATGCACAGTCATACACCCATTGCCCATTTTTTCAGATCCACTGATCATACAGGACACCCTGTTCTTCAATACTCAAGCTATTATTTTCTGTGTTGTTCTGGTACAGGAACTGGAGTGAATCAGATGCAGCAGTGCTGCTGGAGTTTTTAAACACTGTGTTTAATCACTCACTGTCCTCCACTCTATTACACACTCCTACCTACAGCTGAGTCAGAGACAGAAGACCTGAATTTGATGTTGCACATATTGTCCAAATCCCATTTTTCTTTTGTACCCCTAATTCTTCCCCTTGGAACAGTATTGGGAAGACAGAATTGGGACAACCGTTCTATAACTTGTAATTCTGATGTGATAGTAGTGGAGCGCTAAAGTTTAGCAACCTAGTTAATTTACTGATACGGCAATTACTTATTACTGTCCAACCCTTAATTCCTCTGTGTTGGGGAGCTGAAGTTACCCTTTATTAGCTTTTAGTTTACTAAATACAAATGTTCCATTACACCTTAAATGCTGCAGCCTCTGCAATCTGTTGCACTATTTAAGGTGGGACGAGAACGTTAGCTAGCTAGCCAGAAACTGAGCCTAAAATAGCCATAAAACACATATTATTTGAAAACACATATTGACCTATTGTAATATAGTGCTTATTGTCATTTTTGACAAGGAATCTAATCAAATTTGTGGGTTTCTTTGGTTGCTTGTGCTTGCCAGTGGTTCACATAGCCCTCTGTATAAAGTGTGCCAAATCTGCGGTTTGAGGGGCCGTGTAGCCCCCTCCAGCCTTACAAGAATTGGGACACACTACCCCAGGTATGAATGCACAAAAAAAAGGGGTAGGGATACGTTGTAGGGTCAAGGGGTGAAATGGGATTGGGCCATTGATGGTGGTCATCCTCTATTGCTTCATCAGCCT
Source organism: Astyanax mexicanus (assembly GCF_023375975.1). NCBI lineage: Eukaryota > Metazoa > Chordata > Actinopteri > Characiformes > Acestrorhamphidae > Astyanax > Astyanax mexicanus. Next base: position 8,646,960 of record NC_064428.1, on the reverse strand, counting down.
CATGACGCAGTCCAGCAGTGATATTGAGATGTTTAAAAGCTCCAGCAGCACTGCTGCTGTATCTGATCTACTCACTGTACCAGCAGCTCAACACACACTAACACCTCATAGACCACCACCATGCTAACCAGTGCTAATCACTGCAGTGCTGATAATAATAACCCACCACCCAAATAATAATATTAGCTATATCTCTGTGGTGGTTTTCTCTCCTGTAGGGTTCTGAGTATTGAAGAACAGTCTTTAATAAATATACATATATATACATATATATAAACTACAATAATAATCAGATCAGTGGAGATGAAAAATAGACAGTGAGAGTAGAAACAAGGAAGTGGTCATAATGTTCTGATAGACCTGTGTGGAATAACCTACCAAGTAATGTGGCCACAATAGACAGTAAACCAGTGCCGGCTCCAATCTCCAGAACTGATTTATCCAGTAGGTTAATTTGTTGTTGGCCTTCTGCTGTATCCAAAAATTTACAAAGAGCCACGGCCTAAAAGAAAGATCATTCATATTTGTCATTATCATTATTTTGGTTATTAAGACAACCTGAATATATATGTTACATATATGGTTTTTGACGTATTCCAAAGACATAATAGTACACTGTAAACCCAGAAGTTGTTTGAACTCAAATAAATTGAGTCTGTTTCGCATAAAATTGGATATTTCTAAACAATACTCAACTATTTTGAGTTAGTTGAACATTTGTGGGCACATATACTGTACTATTCAAACTGAGATCTTTGAGTTGAACCAACTTATAATAACTGAGTTTAGTCTGTTGCCATTAACAGCTCCTTTTCCATTGGCTTCTGTCACAATCGATTTGCATACTGGGTGTGTCCCCCAGTTTCTGGCTAACACTCACCATCAGTGTGTAGTGATTCCTCCCAGGCTAGGTTAGGTAAACTTGTAGATCACATATTATGATTAAATGCTTGGTCTCTGTGTTGTAGCTGTAGAACGAGCATCATTTTCTGAGCTGCAGTAACTCTGTGTTCTCACTGTGCTCTCAGTACTTTTAATTCTTTACTGTTTTCTTCCATCTACTTTTCTATCAGTATTTAAAAAATAGTTGAATGAAACCAAAAAGAAGACTAAATACAAGTTCAGGAAAATAGTCATTTTAAATATATATGTATATGTATTTGTTAAGTTCACTGTACTTAAAAATTATATTACATGAACTTAAAATTTATTAGGTAATTGGTTACAACAAAAGTTTTGAGTTTAGTCAACTTATCGGGTTTTACACGGTAACTACTGACTTTTAATAGGGCAATTAATAATAGTTTAAAACTCACCGCTGGCCAAATCACCGCCCCATAAGAATCAAGCGATTCCTTTATACTGATGTTGTGACCCAAGAAGTAGTGAATCTCTTTGCCAGGTGTGTAGTACATGCTGGGTTGCCAAATCCTCTGATATACAGACACTGCATTTGTCTCCTTGAAACCTGAACAAATTGAGAAGTTTATTTAGTATATAGATTTAGTATATAGTTTATATAGTAGCGGCTTATCACTGTACCTGGTAGCATCTTCTGCATATAGAGTAATGCAGAGCCTCTAAGAACTCTAAGAAGACTATGAAAGCAATACGAGCACCTGGAAGAGATACAGAGGGGTTGCATCGTAGAGCTCTGGCAAGCAGGCACGTTTTATTGACGTATAACATTTCATAACATTCATGTGGATATAACAATAACATGCTTTTGGTGACTAGTGGCTAGAAAAAAGCAAGCGGCATGGGACATGAAGGATCTGAGAGACAACAGCCATGATTGCAGACATTGCCTCATATGAGTCATGCTGTTAGTGCCAGCACCATTGGCAGACGGCTGCACATCCTCATTGAGGAGTCATGCTTTTGTCTTTGTGGAGACGACCAACAAGTCTATGTGTGAAGGCACTGTGGTCAACATCGAGATCAACATTTTCACATGTTGTGGTGTGGTGTGGTATTCTGTACAATGTCTGATCATCTTTGGTCTTCATCACAGACATCTGTGTTTTCAAGTCGAGCAGTTAAGACTGCAGCAATATGTGGATAAGAATAGAATTAGTACAAAACTGAACCCCACACCAAGACACCAGGCTTTCCAGTGCGCTATTACTACAGGATAATGCTTTTCCACACACTGCTGCCTTCTCAAGGGCTTGTTTTAAAGACACTACAGATACTACACCATGTCCAGCTGTATTACATTGCCAACCACCCCTACCACACAATCAGCAGGAACTGTCAGAGAATATTAGGGCTGTATAAGATAGATTATCACAAGGCTCCTGTAGGAACCTCTACAACTTCATGCTAAAACATCTGACATGTTGTAGTGTCACTCATACTTCCGTATGTCTAGCTCAATAAATATGACCAAGAGTTTCACATGACAGTCTAATTGTTAATCATATATTGTTTGTATTGTGTATTGTTTTTATTCTAAATATCATTCAATTTCAATTATTATTACTAACCTGATTCATCCTCTGTAGATGCATCAGAAGTTGATGTGGATTCATTAGAGAACTCACATTCTTCATCTATCTCTGCACCTTCAGATTCTTCATCCTCTTCTTCTGTAGACTCTTCTTCCATGCTTCCAGTCTCATCATTGGTTTTCAGTTGAAAAATCACATTTTCATTAGCTCTGTCTTGTGTATCTCTTATGTTCTCCTGGATACAAATCCTTTTGAAGTCTTTTTGATGTTGTGCTTCCTGTTCTGCATCATCCTCTTCGTTGTTTAGTTTTAGTACTTCCTTCTTATTTCTTGTCAAAGCACTTCTCTTTTCTTCATTCTTGTCTTGGTTCTTGTCCACCTCTTCTTCCTTTACACTTTTAGGAAGGTCATTGTCTTCCTCATCTGGAGTTCGGTAAGTGGCCTTATAAATCCTGACCTGGTCCAGCTCTGCTATCACTGTAGCATGGAAGCTTTTCTCGAAGTTCTCGACGAAGGTCCAGTCAGACGTGTAGCGTATCTTATTAGCCCAGATGAGGGTGGTGCCAGGCTGGCAGAAATGACGCATGGTTTCCAGAAGTTCAGCTAAGAAGCTGTGATGATAAACCACATCAGCCGCCAGGACGTAATCGTAGTGATACGTGGAATGTGGGAAGGTTTCTTCTAGTTTATGACCCCAAGAGAGCTCCATCACTAGAGGTTCATGTCTCCGGTGCTGCCTCGTGTTCCGGTTCAGATTAAATCTCAGATTACTTAAGATTTCTGGCAGATCTGTGGCGGTTAATTTGGCACCTAGTAGAGGAAAATTACTCAGTTAAAAATGATTAGATATTTAAAACATCAGTCTGTACATTTGGGGAATTTGGGGATTTGGAGACCTCTTTGGTGAGAATGTGTAACTGCACATGGCATGTAGTAGAGTACTCTTAATGCAGATAAATGTTAATACATTGCTTTGCTAATTTTGTTCTTTTTTTTTTGGAAGGACAATTAACCTTTATTAGTGTTATTACAGAGTTATATCAGGGATATAATAATATATGCAAAATAACAAATAAAACAGAGAAGACAAAAAAGGCGGGAGAAAAACAAAAAGTCAAAATATAGCAAGAAAAACAGACAAATATTAAGAAACAACAACAAAGAGAGTAGAACAGCTACAAAAAACAATAGATAAATAGATATTTTTGGTTTGTATGTGATGGAGATACAGAGAAAAGAGAAAAGGGAATAGAGAAAGTATGTGTATGTGTGTATAGGAACATTCGCGTAGAGGTGTTAGATGTATTTGATGGTTGCACGTAAAAATGGTTGCATTAGTGTGTTGATCTGTGAAAATGATCAGATATTTAAAACATCAGTCTGTAATTTTAAAGATTTGGGGATTTGGAGACCTCTTTGGTGAGAATGTGTAACTGCACAGGGCATGTAGTAGAGTACTTTTAATGTAGATAAATGTGTTAATTTAGTTCATTTATAAAATTATGTCCAAACCTAACACACCGCTCAGTGTTATGCACAGGACATCCTGCAGCTTCCAACTGATATTTTCAGCAGGATAATGTGCATCCACACATTGCATAGGCTTTTCGAGAGTCTCCACCAACACTTTCTTGGCCTAGCTGGTTGCCAGATTGATCACAAATTAAGTATTTATGGGAGCAGCTGGCATGCCAGCTTCAGCAATCTGGGAGTGTATAGCAGGGTCTACAGGCCCAGCTGCAACTGTGGGTAAATGTGCTGCAGGACACTGTACAGAACCTGTATGCCTACATGCCCAACCATCTCAATCTCCTTTTGTATCCAGGCAATTCTATTCCAAAAACTAATAGTACTAATTGTGTAATGATTTATTTTTTATTTTGCCATATTCAGTCATATTATTATGTAATATGTATAAATATGGCTGGTGCTTTTGTCTTATGAGCTCTAACGTATTTGCTAGGTTACATGTGTATATGGCAAAGTAATACCGGAAGAGCTTCTGTCAGAGTGACATTATACTATGCAATATTGGCCCTCATAACATGTTACTCAGCCAATCACATTGTGGGGTTGGAACAAACTGTGGTTTAATTGAAAATATACAAACTTAGTTTGACCTACCGAGCAATGTGGCCGCAATTGACAGGAGGCCAGTGCCAGCTCCAATCTCCAGCACTGATTTATCCAGTAGGTTAATTTGCTGTTGACCTTCTGCTGTATCCAGGAATTTACAAAGAGCCACGGCCTAAAACATAAAAAAAACTGAATCAATAAATTATAATCATCTATCGCTATGATCACAAAGCCAAAAGTTAAGTTAAATAGAGCTTCAGCATTTCTTATTTAGCTCACCGCTGGCCATATCACCGCCCCATAAGAATCCAGTGATTCCTCTATACTGATTTTGTGGCCCAAGAAGTAGTGGATCTCTTTGTCAGGCATGTAGTACATGCTGGGTTGCCAAGTCCTCAGATAAACTGACTTTTCATTATTATCTGCTTCAGCTAGGAATTGACACAAAGACATAAACAAACATTTTTTAGCTTAATTTTCACAACTTGCTTTTATTTTATTTAGATTTGATATGAGTTTGTTGGTGTATAAAGGTAAAAGCTTATAATTGTCAAAAGTTGTACTTCTCTCATGTCTCTTTAGTGTAAAAAGTTTTTAAAAAGAGATTTGCATCCCTCAGCTTTTGAAAACTAGTACATCATAAAGAGAGACAACAATACACCATTAAGAAGAAAGAAAACACTAAGGTTAAATTTCCCACTTTTCCCTAAGTCTAACTTTAAATGTTATATATCTGTAAGAGAACAAGAGCATTTACATTTATTCATATGTGGAAATCTATTTGTGTGGAATATGTGGAAGTACCATAACTAAAATAATTCACTACATAGTTAGTAAGGAAGTATGGTGGGTCATTGTTCTCAGTACAGCAGTGATTAGCACTGATTAGCATGGTGGTGATGTGTGTTGTGCTGTGAGTGCCTCAGATACAGCAGTGCTGCTGGAGTTTTTAAACCCCTCAGTGTCACTGCTGCACTGAGAATAGTCCACCAACGGAATCCTGTAAACACTGATAAAGGACAAGACGATGAGCAACACTGTAAACTCTGCAGCAACAGATTCAGAGCTTCTGTCTCTGACTTTATTTTATCTACAAGGTGGATCAGCTGTAGGTAGGAGTGTGTAAAAGAGTGGAGTTTAAAAACTCCAGCAGCACTGCTGTATCTGATCCACTTATACCAAATGATTAATAGTAGCTGCTCTTTGGTGGTTTTCTCCCCTGTGGGTTCTGAGTACTGAAGAACAGGGTGAAAGGAGGAGAATAATAAAATATACAGAGAAACAGTCTGTAATTATTATACAACTACCAAAGTGTCCTATATGATCAGTGGGGCTGTTTTTTTTTCTTTTTTTGTCAATAAACACATTGCTTTCACTAAATATGTACTGACCAGACTTTTCCTCGATTTCTGACTGAAGAGAAGATTCCTCATCTTCTCCTTCTTGTTGTCTTTGGTCATTTTCACCAGTGGATAGATTTTCTTCTGAATTTTCTACAATATCTTCTTCCTGTTCTCCAGAAGAGTCTTCTTTAGGCATTTCCTGTATTTCCTCCTTGCACTCCTCTAAATGTGCACTGCTCTTCGTTTCAATTTCAGCAGGGTTTTGATGAAGGTCAATCTCTTTAATATTCTCTATATTGTCTTCTTCTTCCTGTTCGGCTTCCTCTTCCTGTTTCAACATTACTGAGAGATTTCTTGGTTCTTCGCACTCTTTTGTGGTGGCTGAGTAAATTTTGATGTCCCCCATGTCTGCGAGTAACGTGGTATCAAAGACCGTCTTAAAGTTCTCCAAGAAGTCCAGATCAGACTTGAATCTGACCTTATTAGACCAGATCAAGGTTGTGCCCGGTTGGCAGAAATGGCGCATGGTAACCAACAGCTCTGCCAAGTAATCGTGGTGGTAGACCACGTCAGCAGCCAGAACGTAGTCGTACCGATAAACAGAGCGAGGGAAGGCTTGTTTCAGTTCATGGCCCCAGCTGAGCTCGGCAATTTGGGGTGCATATCTGCAGCGCCCCCTTGTGTTTCTGGCCAGATTGCTTCTCAGGTTCCCAAGGACTTCAGGAAGGTCACTAGCTGTTACCCAGGCACCTGTGGAGAGCCCATACTGTACATCATCATTGCTTAATTACACAATAACATTTGATCATAGTGATAATTAATCAGAAAGGAATTGACATCACTCACCCAACAGACTGGCAACAATGGATACCAGGCCAGTGCCAGCTCCAATTTCTAACACTGCTTTATCCAGCAGATTAACTATCCCTCGATTTGTGTCCAGATACTGACAGAGAGCCAGTGCCTGAGGGGTGGTTCAAGAAAACTATAATTATAATATATGTCTATATGGAAGCCAAATATAACATTGTTTTGTTTGATTTATCATATATATATGGGTACACTATGGGTAGTGTACCTCTTGATGAGAGATCATTCACTGCTAACAAGGCCTCTACAGTGATCTCAAAGACATTTAGCTCAGTTGACAGACTTTAAGATAGGGAGCATTACTGGTATAAGAGATAGAGAATGGTAGTTTCAACAAATTGCATACCATCTTAGCTATCTATCAGTTGGGCACCATCGGCTTTGTTTGCAGTGCAGCTGTAAACAAAAAAGCTGGACTGCTATGGACTCCCTGATTTAAAAAAAAAATACTTAATTGTACTTAAAACATATAGAGAAACATCTAAGTAAATATAGACGTTATCTAAATATACAGATTTTTGTACTTACTTAAAACATATTAAAAGTACTAGTAGTATTATGCTTTGATTAAATGTATGTATAAAAGTAAACCTTTATCATAGGACAATATAAAAAGGAAAAGGACAATATAGTGCCTTTTTTTTAAAATGGACTACTATGATGTACACATTTAGTTTAATGTAATTTAATAAACAATATACAAATATACTTTTTTGTATATGTTTGTACATTTATAACTTTTTTAAGTAACTTAAATTACCACATTACATTAATATTACAGTTAAAATGTTTTTCAATGCATGCTTTGTAATTATAATGAGAAAAATATAAATAAGTAAATGATAGGATACAGTGTTAAAAACACATTTAAATGTCAAATAAAAAAATGTAAGTAAATTTGTAACACACTAAAAATTGTTGTACTGTATATTAAAATATATTTTTATACCCAAAAAGTATACTAGAAGTGTGCTACTTACAAACGACAGGAGCAAGAAGCATATTTGTACTCTAATGTAAATATATTTAACACCAATTCTTAGTACATTTCTAATATACTCTGTGTACAGTAGTGATACAATCATATTTAAAATATGAGGTTACATACATGAAGTAGTTTAAATGTTTAAATGTTACTTAAAACAGACGCTTCCAATGGAATGGACATTAAAAATGCATTGAATTAAATTTAGAGTTTCCCTTTGTGTGCATCACAGACAGAAACCAGCATTTTTATATTTTTCCACCACTGAAAGAGAATATTTTAAGCTAAAATCTTAAAAAAGACGTATCATTTCATTCTAAACTTTGATCCTGGATCCTGTTGAGAAATTACCCACTAAACATTAGACGTCTTATGGACGTGAAGATCATGTCTATATTGCGTCGGTCGGTCCAAGACCAATTCTGTACGTCTACACGACGTGCAAACTAGGTCCGCTATTTGGACGTCTAACTATGACCCCACTTGGACGTCAATATGCAGTTAAACATTTGAACGTCGGACTAGGTCACTTTTTTGGACGTCATGGGGACGTCTAATACAGGTGCAGGAAATTAACATTATTTAAGAATATATTTATTTTTAAATGTATGTCAAAATTGTTGTTATCAATATTGTTAATCACTATGAATATAGATTATTTATGATTAAGCATCATTTATTTCTAATTATTTATTTGAGTATTATATTTTTTATCTATTTAATTAATTAATGAATGTAGGTATTTATTTACGTATGTTTTTATTTTTATTTGGAAATGCAATTTATGTGGAAAATTGTTAAGTTGATTTCAACCAGTCAACGCCACTCTGATTTGCTGAGACCGCACCTCATCATAAACTCCACTCTGATATGCCGAGGCAAAACACGCTAAACATTTTTTGGCTGCTGCAGTAGCTCAGCTCAGCTCAGCTCATTCAGTTCAGCTCGCTCAGCTCAGCTCCGCTCCGGACCGGACTCAGCTGCCAAGCTATAAGGTAAGACGATATGTATAAGTTATAGTGTTAGTTGTTTTAGCTCTGTGGTCTTAAATCATCTGAACCTGCTGGCGTTGCCTCTCTTCCCAGGCAGTTAGCTAACTAGCTAGCTAGCTAACGATAGCTAAACAGTGGCCATAGTTAAAATGGAATTGGAATTACTTTTGAGAAAGACCGTAATGCAAATAATATTTACTGTAACCGAAGCTTTAACGTAGAAGCATTGTCCGGTCATTAAGTCAATGCACTAACCAGAGCTAGGCTGATAAGCCAATCTAAGCTAAATCAAAGAACCGTCTTTGGATAAATTCGCTAAGCTAGCGTTAAGTTATATAAGTTTGTGGCACCCACAATTAACCTAGGCAACTGGGGGCAATATCAAGTGCATTTTGAATAGCCTGAAGAAGTAAGTTTATGTTAATATTACATAAATAAGGCAATTTAAAATAGTTTGTTGTGGGAAAACATTTATTAAAATAGCTTAATATGATGTGTGAGAATTAAAACGGCACGATAATTCTGGTCAGGTGTTAAATGTGTATTCCCGCCTTTAGCTTAGCGTTAGCTTATCGTTAGCTTAGCGTTAGCTAAGCCATAGCATGAAGAAGTAAGTTTATGTGAATATTACATAAATAAGGCAATTTAAAATAGTTTGTTGTGGGAAAAAATTAATTAAAATAGCTTAATATGATGTGTGAGAATTAAAACGGCACGATAATTCTCGTCAGGTGTTAAATGTGTATTCCCGCCGTTAGCTTAGCGTTAGCTAAGCCATAGTGTGAAGAAGTAAGTTTATGTGAATATTACATAAATAAGGCAATTTAAAATAGTTTGTTGTGGGAAAACATTTATTAAAATAGCTTAATATGATGTGTGAGAATTAAAACAGCACGATAATTCTGGTCAGGTGTTAAATGTGTATTCCCGCCTTTAGCTTAGCGTTAGCTTAGCGTTAGCTAAGCCATAGCATGAAGAAGTAAGTTTATGTTAATATTACATAAATAAGGCAATTTAAAATAGTTTGTTGTGGGACAAAAATAAATGGCCATCTTCAACATTTTCTGAGATTTCTAATTTGTCTTTTTCTACTTGTGCAGATGGAGTCATGAAATGTGACGGGACAGCCACCGAGGACTTCATACTTCGGAGCATCTCAAACATGCACCACAAAGACGTGGAGGACACACCGCTGTCTCTCAGGACCTAGAATCTTAATGAAAGTATAATGATGTTAAGGGAAGGTGTAATGGAAAGGTGTAATGTAAAGTTGTAATGGTGTTAAGGGAAGGTGTAGTGGAAAAGTGTAATAGTGTTAAGGGAAGGTATAATATTGTTAAGGGAAGGTGTAATGCAGGGGTCTCAAACTCATTTTTGCTGAGGGTCACATTGACATATTGGCTGTCCTCTGAGGGCCAGATGTAACTTATAAATATAAGAAAATGTAACCAGATGTAATATAAAATGAATGTAATTACTCCTTAATGTTAAATAACTCTCAATATATTATTTATTCAATCAAATATTACAGTTGCATGGAAAAATGTTTGCTTGTTGCTCTATTAACATAAATCCTTTTAATTTGTCATGTTATGAAATCCAAAAACTCCATCAATCAAGAACCAAACTATTCAAGTGAATAGAAATTACATCAAGTACAAGTTATATTAACTTTGATCAAAACGTTTAATACTGAAATAAGGCTTAATAAATATAAAATCTAAAATTGTGAGCTGTGACAGATTTAGCATTTCCTCAGATTTAGCAGTTCCTCATCCAACCACTAGTCGGAGCTGCAGCTGCAGCACCACAAGCCCGCAGTCTTTGCTTAGTCAGAGCTACAGCCCAGCCACGGGCTACAGGGCTCAGCTGAGCCAGTCTGGAGCGTTTTTAAATTTTTTAAGTTCTTCTGTGTATGAAATAAAATAACCCCACTAACCGGATAATACAGCTCTCTACAGTTCATCTTTCAGCCCAAGCAGCTAACAGCAGCAGTTTAGAGCAGCGTCACGGAGGCACTGCTGGGATTACATTATAAACAGGTCAGTTAGCGCGCTGCTAACCTCAGGATGTTTATAACTACGGAGTTTAGTGGACACACCACGGCTGCAAGGTTAGACTGTTGAAGGCTACTGAAGACTACTAAAGCAGGCAACGCAGCGTAAGCAAAAAAAAACAAAAAACACACACACACACACCAAAATACAAGTTAAGATAAAATATGAAAACGAACATAATAAAGCATAAATAATTAAATTGAATTGCGGGCCAGATGTATGTTTATTTTGTTAACCCGTGAGGGGCCGTATGAAACCGCGTGGGCCGGTACTTTGAGACCCCTGGTGTAATGTTAAAGGTGTAATAGTTTTGAGGGAAGGTGTAATATTGTTAAGGGAAGGTGTAATGTAAAGCTGTAATAGTTTTAAGGGAAGGTAAATGTTTAGTGAAATTGTTATGGTGTGAATCTAAGGTGTATGTTATGTTGATGTAAAATAAAGGCATTAACCCCAAATGAGATTTACTCATTATGTTTATTATTATATTAATGTTTCCCCAAACAGAAAGGGTCAATTTAAAATCAACAGTGGTAAGATGGGGGTAATTAATTTATCCCTTGCTTTTACTGGTTCTTTGCAGGTTGACATGTTTTGGAAAAAGTGAGAGGGTTGAAATTCAATTTATTTGTAAAGCATATTGTGTATAACTAACGTGCATAACTAGTTCCAGAAGGTTGTGAACCTGTTCCAGTAATTGTTTGGCTTAGCTTTGTATGCGTTTCCAGTTAACTGCTGAAGCTGGAACAATGGAACAGTTGCCACCGTCTGAAATGGCACTACAGTTATGCAGGGAGCCTCAAAGTAGTTGGTCTATAAAAACGTATACATGTAAATTTCACGTAGAAAAGACGTCCACAACGACTTAATTTAAACTAGAATTAGCCCTTATCCGGAGGTCTGAGGGACGTCAATACTGGACGTGCAGAAGACGTCAGAAAAAAGACGTCGTCTGGCGTCACAGTCTGCACCTTCAGGAGACCAAAATTGGACGTGCAAAAATGACCTAGAAAAGACGTCGTTTCAACGTCTTTTTGTTTAGTGGGTAGTTTAAATATAATATTTTGCACTTTAAATGCAATTCTTTAAAGTTTCACTTTAAATGCAATTCTCACCGCTGGCCATATGGTGGCGCCATAGGAGTCCAAAGACTGCCAAATACTAATTTCATGACCAGCAAAGTAGTAAATCTCCTTGTCCACTCGTAAGTAGAAGTTTGGTTGCCAGGTATGCTGATGCGTCTCTGAGGCAGAGAAATGAATACAAGTATAAATACTTAGTGTGTGTACAAATCACCAGCCATTCTTATATTAACTAGAATATCTCTAAACACACCAACCTTGCGGCTTTTGGTTTTCCTCTTCTTTTTCACCCTCTGTTTCCATGTTTTCCTCTTTTATAGTGAGGCTTTCGGCTCTCTTAGTGTATTTATCTTCACATACTGCCGCCATCATACCTGTCAAGTTTTGGACTTAAAAATAAGGGATTTTTTCCGCCGCCCCAACAGCCCAACCGAGGGCTTGTGCTTTATATATATATATATATATATATATATATATATATATATATATATATATATATATATATGAAATTGAAGGGTGCACAAATTTACAAGAAGGACATGGATCAGATATATTCCATAAGTAAATAATAGTTCTAAGGGGCCTACACAATTACTAATCTTTCATTAATACTTCTTTCTATTGTTCAGTCCACTCCTGATCAGTTCAGTTAATTTCAGCCCTCTTCACATTTTCTCTCTCTCCAGCTCAACCATCTCTTCTACCCCTTCTAAATAATACATTACACCACAATACTTGAGATTTAAACAAATTCTAACAAACCCTAAAACTAGCCCTGAACAAATAGAGTTTGGAAATTATAGTTATTGGCTGATCAGGCACATAAGGGCAGGGCATTATATATATATATATATATATATATATATATATATATGTAGATTTTTCTCAAACCCTGAATATCTATCTAGCTAATTCTAAAGTTAAGCTAACTGAGTCACAAGCTGGATTTTATTAAACACACAATGGGTTTAATTTATGTTTTGATTCAGAGAAGAGTCTTTTTAACCAGCTATCAGAAACAATCTCATCACAGTTTACATGGTTAGTTACCTTTCTTTTAGAAAAATCTCCGTATATCCAGATTAGTTTTAACGACAGCTGCTCCGACTAGCTGCCTGAACTCACAGCGAGGGGAGGGGCGGGGCTTCCCCCACACTAAACAGCTCTCCGCAAAACCAGCAAGCTGATTGGTTGTTTCTCCTGAAAGGCGGGACTTTCTCCTTGAACCGGAACCACGATTGGTTAAGAGACACACAGCGGTCAGTGCATTGTCGCCTGTGGCCTATATATTTTTTTATTTAGTATAATACGGGAAATTTACGGGAAAATACTAATACGGGAGGACGGCGGGAAAAAGGACTAAAATACGGTAGTTTCCCGGCCAAAACGGGAGACTTGACAGGTATGCGCCATAAAACTCACAAATCTTCACACTGCTGGAGTTTAATAGTTTCAAAAGAAACAGTATGATGAAATGATGTACTTTCAGACAATTCATATGTCAAAAGTCATTATTTACTGATTATAAAGGAAACTAGCTACAATTGTTTTAGATTCTTTCATTTCATTTTTGGAAGTTAGCGAGCCTAATGCAGCATTAAATTACCTCAGGTTTTGGATGTCAGAGCTCAGAATTATAAAACACCAAATGGAATCATATTAAACATTCAGATGATTTACATAAAAAAGCTAAAGCTAGGGTTTAAAACTAAAATTTGGCAGTTAGCTTGATTTTAAGGGCGTCAGTGTGTCTGCTATCGTAACGACTGGAAAAGTACACTGTTGCTCAGCTACAAACAAAAGGTGTGACATGTACAAATTCTCTTAATTAATCATGGGTTTGTTTTGGGTGTAAAATCGATAAGATCGATAAACCAATCAGCATTTAATTTGCCATTCCCTTTAAGAGCTGGGTGAGTTTTTTTTGGTGTGCATTTGCCATCTTAGCGGCCATGTCCAGCGCTTCTTAGCAAAGAAAACTCTCCTGCTTGTTCACGCTTGCTTATTATGTTTATGGTTGATGTAAAAGTTGGGTTTGTGCACTGCTGCAGATCCATGTGTGTGCATGTGTGTTGGGGATGTTTTGTATTTTTTGTCAGTGGCACACCTGGGTTTTTTCATTGCCAAGATAGCAATATGCCAGATATTTACCTAAACACACATCATTTCCAGACCACCGCACTAGTGTAGATATATTTACACGCACTGTTGCTATTTAAAAGACTACAGGTGGAAGGTGTGAAAGTAGACAGATTGCAGGATGTAGGATAGCAATGAGCATTGTGAAGTACAGTTTGCACAAGGTGTAAGAGGGGTTGTAAGCAGTAAGAACAAGTTACCATTTGTTTTGGCTAAATACTACACAACAGTATGGTGTGCAGAAATACTTTGGCCATGTAATGTACTGTAACTGGCTGGTAGAAGAATAGCAGATGCAATTTCCTAATGCACATTTATTAGCTGATCTACAACTGAAGTTATGTATAAAATTTAGAAATAATAATATAATTTAATTTAATTTAATTTAAGTATACTCATGATAATGTAGACAGATTTGAAAATTTACCTTGAAGTATACCCATGGAAAATCACTGATTTTACAATTTTACATACAATATTACCAGTGCACTTCTGATTTTAGCCATACTGACCAGGCTGCATTCTGTATCTTGCATTCAGAGCTTATCCTTTAGCGGAAGCACAACTCATCATCTCACACAACTGATGCAAATATAAGCAGCATACACACCTCGTACGCTTGGTGAATCTCCAGAAATATCCAGTTAATGGTGCTCCAACTGCATCATCAGACTTCTCCCAGGCAAGGTTATAGAGGATCAGCATCATGCAGGACACTCCCAGCATCACACGGACCTGCCTTATATTTAGCCCTGGCTACATGAAACAGGCATGCACGTAGGCATCCACACAAATAGAGAGAAACTGAGAGACTGGGATGAACGGGAGGGGCTGTCCTATTAAAGGAAAGTGTGTCAAGCATAATGATCACCATCATCGAGGCTCAGGCAGGATGGTGATAAATTAAAGCGACAGGTAGGAGAGATTTGTGGTGCGAGTTGTGTCAGGCAGTGGGGTGGAGATCACTGCAGATCTGTTGCAGAAGAGTTTCCACAAACAAATGATGCAAAGAGATGTAAACGACCCAGGGTTTTTATTGCTTTGTGCATTAGAAACTATTCAACATAAATTTGATATGAAAATTTTGGAAAATTTAATTTTTATTTTCATAGATTTCTTGACTTAAAAAGCAGTCAACTGGCACCCAGCAAAAAGTTGCATCCACAAGTTTGGACAAATGGACATATCATTGACCTGTAAAAAGGCTCTTAGAAGCTCATTTTGGTGAGAGATCAGTAATTGCTAGACATGCCGCCTCTATGATGCATTCGAAGTGGAGTTATGATATAACTTAATTTTGGGAGATTGATTCACGACTTTTATTCCTCCCACTCAGCATTTTACTGTATAAACCCTCACTTCCTCTCTACCTGCGTGCCAAACAACTTTCCAACCATCTCCTCCTCATTTTCCTTCTTTTTTTATGTATCTCTTCTCATGGAGGGGCTTCAGCTTCAAGCTTCCCAGCGAAGCTGCCCCAAACTCCACCCCAAAACCATTAAGTTGCCCAATCCACCCTTTCTTCTTTTATTTCAGTTCAAGTTTAATGGAAAATACTAGCAAACACATTTTGCCAAGCTGTCTCAAGCTGAATTAAAAGTGTTTTCCCATTTTACCCTGTAAAAAGGCTCTTAGAAGCTCATTTTGGGTAGTGTACCTCCTGGTGAGAGATCATTAATTGCTAGGCACGCCTCTATGATGCACTCGAAGTGGAGTTATGTATATAACTTAATTTCGGGAGTTTGATCTACGCCTTTTACCATTCCCACTGAGCATAATATCAACCCGCACTTCCTCTCTACCTGCGTGTAAAATGACTTCCTTTTTTCTGTATCTCTTCTCGTAAAGGGGCTTCAGCTTCACACTTCCCAGTGAAGCTGCTCCAAACTCCAGCCCAAAACCTGAGTTTGCCCAATCCACCCTTACTTCTTTTATTCCAGTTTAAGTTTCCACCATATTCATGGGAAATACTAGCTAACACATTTTGAAAAGCTTTATCAAGCTGTCTCAGGATTTTAAGACTAAAGGAATGAGCAGGATGATTGTTTAAATTAATTACACAATATCAGGGCCATCCATTAGACAGCCACCATCTCTTTCATTTGCAGTGGTGTTGTGATAAGAAACCTGGACTGAACTGTATGCTCCAGATTCTGTTTGGGATCAGCAGGATAATGCTCGCTCACACACTGCAAAAGTTTCCCAAGAATGTCTACAGCAGATTGCAACACTTCATTGGTCTGGCTGGTCTCCAGATGTATCGCCAATTATAGGAGCATCTGGGATGCATATATCTCATCTTGTATCCAGGATAGAAGCTCCAACAGGGTCTAAACTAAAGTTCTAATGTTTCTATTGTAGAGTTTTCTCCAATACACGTATCCTTTTACTCTTATGTTGTAATCACTCTCATATATCATCATCGTTTGTTTGATCTTGGTTGCTTCATGCCGTGTATACAGCTGTTTTAAAAGTGCTACAGAGATATATACACTGATAATAAAACTTGCCTACTAATATTACTCCATGCCATACGCAATTGTTAAGAGTTATGAGGGGAAACCCAATCCATGGTAGGCTCAGCATCCCTCTGGGCCATTTCAAAATCTTGGGTAACCCTGACCCCTGGCAATTCTCCCTGCCCTAAATTCTCTCTGCATCATCTGCTGTTTCTCTCAGGGTAAACAGACCCTACCAAGCTGGCAGCCACTTTAACTGGCCATCAAGTAAGGGTGGGCGATAAGGTTGCCCAATGACATCATTCCTTGCCTTTCATGTCGCTTTTCTGGCACTTGGTTCTGACAAGGACAACATTCTGGCATGGGTTTTAAAAGCATTGACTTGGATTATCTTTTATTAGATTATAAAAACTATGAATTGGATCTGAACATAAAGTATAAGGAGTAAAACTACACTAGCAGGTCTTTTTGGTTCTACCAAATTTAGTTTCTGTAGCTCAAAAAATGTGATCTGTAGAAAGGTTTTTCTACACAAGAATTTTGGTTAAAAGCAAATTGTCATTTCAATGCATTCCTGGCAACCGTCCACCATTCTGCATCATCTGCTGCTTCTCTCGTTATAAACAGATCTGGCAAAGCTGGTAGGCATTTTAACTGGCCTTCTTCAAAGTTGGTATGGTTGCCCGGTGACATTATTGCCTTTCATGTTCTTTTCCTGGCACTTAGTTTTGGTAAGTCCAACATTACGGCTGTGTTTTAAAGCATTTATTTGGATTATCATTGATTATTTTAAGAAAACTGTAACTGGATCAAATTATGAAGCATACAGCATAAAACTAAGCTATTATTTCTACAATTCTGCCAAAGTTTGTCTATTGTTTAAATGTTGTTTAAAAACGTGAGCTGTAGAGTAGTTAGAATTTTTGGTTAAAAGGAAATTGAAACATTGAAAAATTGAAGCATTCTGGGCAACCCTTCCATTCCTTAAATTCTCTCTGTAGAACCATCAAAGGTAGGTAACGTTTTCCTTCATCAAAGTTGGTATGGTTGCCTGGGCGACATTATTGGTTTTATGCCACTGTCCTGGCAAGTTCAACATTACAGGTGTGTTTTAAAGCATTTACTTGAACTATTATCCATTTTGTAAACGGGATCAGATTATGAAGCATAAAGTGTAAAAATACGTTTTTATTTCTACAATTCAAATGTGTCTGTTCTTTAAAAAATGTAAGCTGTAGAGAGTTTTTTATTTTTAATAGAGGAAAAGGAAATTGACACATTTCAGGGCATTCTGGGCAACCTATTTGCGCAAATTGGCCATCATCAAAGTTGGTATGGTTGCCCAGTAACATCATTCATTCTTTCATGTCACTTTCCTGACACTTGGTTCTGGCAAACCCAACATTCTCTCTGTTTTAAAGCACTGACTTGGATTATTATTATTAATTAGTTTATGAAAGCTGTAAATCAAATCTGATCATAAAGCATAAAGTGTAAAACTACGCTATTTGTATTTTGTATGACATGTAGATAGGTTTAAACTTTTGGTTCAAAACTAATGGACACATTTCAGTGCATTCTGGGCAACCCTCCACTGCTTTAAATGGTCTCTTCATCATCTGTTGTTTCTCTCAGGGTAAACAGATCCGGCCAGGCTGGAAGCCATTTTAACTGGCCTTCAAAGCTAAGTGAGGCTGGCATAGTTGCCCAAGGACATCATTCCTTGCCTTTCATGCCTCTTTCCTGGCACTTGATCCTGCCAAACGCCACATTCTCTCTGTTTTAAAGCACTGATTTGGATTATTATTTATTTGTTTATGGAAGCTGTAAATCATATCTAATTATAAAGCATATAATTACATTATTATGTGTCTGTAGGTCGAAAAATGTGACGTACAGAGGTTTAAACTTTCGGTTCAAAGCTAATAAACACATTTCAGTGCATACTGGGCAACCCTCCACTGCTCTTAATGGTCTCTTCATCATCTGCAGTTTCTTTAAGGGGAAACAGATCCTGCCAGGATGGTAACCATTTCAATTGGCCTTCAAAATTAAGGGTGGCTTTTATAGTTGCCTGGTGACATCATTCCTTGTCTTTCATATGCCTCTTTCCTGGCACTTGATTCCTGCAAGAACAAATTTCTAGCTATGATTTAAAGCATGGGCTTGGAATATCATTCATTAGTTTATGAAAACTGTAAATTGGATGAGTTTATAAATGTAAAATAAAGCATAAAATTATGCTGTAAGTTCTTTGATTCTGCCAAATTTTAGGTCTGTAGCTCAAATAATGTGAGCTATACAGAAGTTAGAATTTTTGATCAATAGGAAATTTCAGTGCATTCCTGGCAACTCTCAATTCTCCCTCAATTTAGCTCTTAGACATTTTAATTGGCCATCATAAAAGATGGCATGGTTGCCCTGTGTCATGATTATATCAAGAATCCCTCTGTTTTAACGCACTGACTTGGATTATCATACTTTATTTAAAGAAAAATGTAAATCAGATGTCATCATAAAGCATAAAGGGTAAAACTACAGTAGCAGTTCCATGATTCCGATGAATTTTGTTTCCGTAGTTTAAACAATGGGACCTGTAGAAAAGCTTTTCTTCACAAGGATTTTTGGTTAAAAGGAAATGAATCAATTTCAGTGGATTACTGCCATCAATGCTTCCATGCTCTCAATTTTCTCTGCATCATTTGCTGATTTTCTCATGGTAAACAGACCCAGCAAAGCTGGGAGGCATTTTAACTTGCAGAGGTAAAGTTGGTATAGCTGTCTGGCGACATTATTGCCTTTCAGGTCTCTTTCCTGGCACTTGGTTCTGGCAAACCCAACATTCTGGGTGTGCTTTACTAAAGCACTGACTTATCCTCCATTAGTTTATGAAAACTGTAAATCAGATCTGATCATAAAGATCTGTTTTTGGTTCGAAGCAAATGGACACATTTCAGCCCATTCTGGGCAACCATGCCCTGCTTTAAATGGTCTCTTCATCATCTGCTGTTTCTCTCAGGGTAAACAGATCCAGCCAGGTTGTTAGCCATTTTTACTGGCCTTCAAAGTTAAGCGTGACTGGTACAGTTGCCCGAGGACATCATTCATTGCCTTTCATGCCTCTTTCCTGGCACTTAATTCTTGCAAGCACAAATTTCTGGCTATGATTTAAAGCACTGGCTCAGAATACCATTCAGTCGTTTATTAAAACTGTAAATGTGATTAGATTATAAAACATAAAACTACACTAGGAGTTCTATAATTCTGCCAAATTTTGTGGCTGTAGCTTCAAAATGTGAGCTGTAGGAGAATTTAAATATTTGCTTAAAAGGAAATGAACACAGTTCCATGCAACCCTCTTCAATTTTGAACTATCATTGTGTCTTTTGCTGCTTCTCTCATGGTAAACAGACCCAGCAAAGCTGGAAGGTATTTTATAATTGAGTGACATTATTGCCTTTCATTTCTCTTTCCTAGCACTTGGTTCTGGTAAGCACATCAAAGGTTCTGTCTGGCTGTTGGTCCAGCTGACTAGGGTGCTGTGTCCACTATGATCAGGAGATCAGCTGCAGGAGCCCCGAGAGAGCACAACTGGCCTTGCTCTCTCTGGGTGGGTATATGGAGTTCTTTCCCCTTATCACTCCTAGGGTGATGTCGATCAGCACAAGTCTGCGTCTGTGAGCTGATGTATCAGAACCGAGTCGCTGCGCTTTCCTCTAAGTGCACTATGATGCTACTCGACAATGCTGCATCAGCAGCAGTTTGAAAAGAGGCATGTGCTAGTCTTCACCCTCCTGGTGTGTTGGGTATCACTAATGATAGAGGAAATCCTAATGAGTGGGTTAAGTATTTGGCCTTGTAAATTGGGGAGAAAATGGGATAAAAATGTATACTGTAACTACTTATACAGTGTTTGTATAAATGTACTGTAAATGTAACAGGGAATGCTCATGGCTGCACGTATACATGCAGCGCAGTGGAATGCCCACAGCAAGATCCTGTTTCCTAAATGAAGATCACATATCCCTCTCTAGACGACTGCCATTTCTTTAAATGCATCCGTTTAGGCTGGCAGGCGATTCAGCAACAGTCCTGTTTTTAAATTACAGCCTAATTGAAAATGAAGCTCTTAAAATAAACCTGTGTTAACAAGTTTTATACTCTGGAGGAAAGTTAATATATCCATCACGGGTTTAACATGTGGCCCAGCACTTAAACTCCTCACTGAAAATCCCAGCCTCGCCAACTGAAGCTGGTCAAGCTCGTTAAACAAAATACAAAAAAATGATATCAGCGTGTAGGTCTTCGTCTGTCATCAATGACTGCCATAATTTAGCCTTTTTAAAAATATTCCACAAAAAAACAGAAAACTAAAGAGACATGGTTCTAACCCACAGAAATCCAGGTTTCTTCTTCATGACACCCCTGCAAACAAAGGCGATGGTGTCTGGAAGACAGATGGCCTAGATGTCTTCGCATTTGACTTAGTGGCATTTATAGCTTATTATTATTATTATCTTTCAACAAGAGGTACACTACCAAAAATAACCTCTGAGAGCTATTTTATAGGGCAGTGGGGGAAGCACTTTTATGTCCCATCACACCTTTAATAATATACATAATAATATACAGAGCAGTCAACCATGCACCGTGCAGCTTGATTTAAGG
Organism: Astyanax mexicanus; assembly: GCF_023375975.1. Lineage (NCBI taxonomy): Eukaryota > Metazoa > Chordata > Actinopteri > Characiformes > Acestrorhamphidae > Astyanax > Astyanax mexicanus. The sequence goes on along the minus strand of NC_064428.1, from coordinate 8,625,839 downwards.
TGTGTCAGTGTGTCTTTGCTATCACAAAGTAAGGAAAAGTAAATTTTCTATGGCTCAAAATGCTCAAAAGGTATGTACTAATTCTCTTAATTAATCATAGTTGTGTTTTAGGCAAAACGTGCAATAAACCAATCAGATAATACGGTCACATTAATTAACACTACTTATGACAGAATTATTAATAGACAACACTAATCACAACACTAATGTCTCAGTTCATTATTGTTTACAGCATTCTTAAGCATTCAAATGTAGTGATGTTTAATGATTAATTAAGTTATTTGTGACCCATATTGTAAAGTGTTCCTAATAATTCAAATGAAGAATAAACATTATTGAGAATTTGTGACCAAACTTTTGACTGGTACTGTACCAAAAAAAATCTGATTTAGGCTGGCAGCCTAAGAGACAAGACTTTTGTGCCTGGGTGAAAATAGAAAGTGAATCCAAAGAGTAAGAAAAAATCTATATAATTACTATATTTTATTATTTTATTTATTTTTAATGACAGATAATTTACAAATAATGTTAATTACACATTACTCAAAAATACAGAGTGCCAAAACTGTATTGTTTAGCTGCCAGTTGAGCAATACAAAACCACAGTGAATCAAATCTAAACAGAAGACACATAAAGGAAATTACAAAATAAAAAATCATCATCATCATGATCTTGTTTCTACACTCATTATCCATTTTCTTCAGCTCCACAGATCATAAAGGAGCACTCTGTAACCGTATAATAGTTACAGACTGCTATCATTAATATTATTATTAATATTTATTATTTTATTTATTTTTTGGGTGGTGGGTTATTTATTCTCAGCACTGCAGTGATTAGCAGTGATTAGCATGGTGATGGTGTTAGTGTGTGTTGTACTGGTACAGTGAGTGGATCAGACACAGCAGTGCTGCTGGAGTTTTTAAACACCTCACACTGTATTTACACTGCTCTTTCAAGTCAACACACAGTGATGTATCCCATTCATTTTTTTAATGGGCAGCGTCAGCTCCGTCAGACACAGTCACGTGGTGCATCATGGGTCCGGTGGGTGGAGTTCAATGTGATGCAATGAAAAGCTGAGGCGAACTTTATGCAAATTAATCTGTCCAACGTTATGCATCTATCCAATCAGAGAGCAGGTGTTTGCCTGTCAGCGCAGTGTATGAAAACATTTTATTTCTGCTTTAGAAGTTAATCACTATGGTTTCAGATTCCCTGTCCTTTATGATCAATCCCTGCTGATTTACAGGGACTCTTATCAAGATTGTTGGGTCTCCGGTGGGTTTTGAAAATATTAATATATAATTTGTTAGCCTATATGCTGCTCAATAGATAGTGTTAATAGATAGTAAGCTCAATCGAACATTTATATTTATCAGTTTATAGGAAATAAAGCAATTTTCCATTTCCTATCTCCTTATAAGGGCGTTTTTCCCTGGATATGTCCCAATTCACTAGCCGGGGCAGTGGTAGTGTATTGGATCGCGACCCTGACAACACTGGTTTGATCCTGCGTGAGGAGTGGTGTGTTTATTTATTTATATATTTTTTATTTCTTCTTGGGTTTACCTGCTTTGAGAGCAACTGTTCTGCAATTGGGTTCAACAACCCTCTGGGCTGGAGAGCTACTAGTCTGCAGCACTCCATCCCATTACACTTCATTTTACAAAACAGATTTGTTTTTTTGTGGCCCGCCACGTAATGACTTCGAAAATATCTGACTTAATTGCCAACCCCTGGACTAGAGGATGATCATCACAAACTGTGCAGCAACAGGTTCAGAGCTTCTGTCTCTGACTTTTATCTACAAGCTGTTTCAGCTGTAGGTAGGAGTGTGTAATAGAGTGGAGGACAGTGAGAGATTAATCACAGTGTTTAAAAACTCCAGCAGCACTGCTGTATCTGATCCACTCACTGTACCACCAGCACAACACTCATTGACACACACTAAATTCAGGACAGTTTTGTACCTCAGTACTAGTTTTATGCTGCAGCTCCAGACTGGCTTTGTGAGCGTTTCTTTCGCGCTGTGTATAATTTAATCCGCAGGCTGGGCAGATCATACAGCTCCTCCAAGTCAAATTTAGCTTGAAATCTGTCCACGAAGCTGTTCTCAGGGTCCAGCCGGAACCTCATCGCCCACAGGATCACAGTGTCCTCAGAGCACAGGTGATCAAACGTCTCCATCAGTTCGTTGAGGAAGGGATGGCTGTAAACCACATCAGCTGCCATGATGTAGTCGAAGTGGCAGGAGGCTCGAGGGAAGCGCTCCTCCAGCTGCTGCCCCCAGCTGAGCTCCGTCACACAGGGCTCATAGCGGCAGCGCCCCCTGGTGTTCCGGCTGACGTTGTACCGCAGGTTACCCAGGACGTCGGGCAGGTCGGTGGACGTCACCTTGGCACCTGTAGGTTATACCCTGCACTATGATTCACAGATACAACCCGGGACATTAATGCAGTATAACATCAGAGCACAGATGATGAGCACATCTAGATGTGATCACTGTTACTTACCCAGAAGGCTGCACACGATAGTTACGAGGCCGGTCCCAGCACCAATCTCGATGACGTTCTTATCCGTAAGGTTAAACTGCTCACGATGGACGTCAAGGAAATGACACAAAACCATGGCCTTATTAAAAAAGAGAGAAGGAAATAAAATCAATATTAGGATAATTGTGTACTGATGTATGTAATTTATTTAAGCCTTTAGAACAGGGGTGTCCAAACTACGGCCCGTGGACCATTTGCGTCTTGTTTCCTTTTTTTAGAATGGTTAGCGAGGTATTTTTGAAATTAAATAAAAGTTGACCCGCTATTAAGCACTTATTTATAATGTGAGATACAAAGTTTGACAGCTAAGTGTCGCTATAACATAAATGCAATCTAAAACGCTCCTCATCTTCTTTCCTTCCTTCATTATGCCTACATTAACATTCCTGAGCTTTTGGTAAAACATGGCAACTCCAAAGAAACAGAAAATAGACAGCGAATACAGAAGATTTCAGGCATGTTGGAAAAATTACTGTTTTTTTACTGAGTTCAGAGGGAAGTGGGTATTTTTAATATGTCAGGAATCGGTTGCTGTAATGAAGGAGTATATTAAGTATATTAGGAGACAATATGAAACGAAAAATAAAAAAAAAATAGTTTTTACAACACTGTCAAAGATAGTAACTCAAGTAAAATGTGGTGTAAATGATAGTAATCAAGAAAATGTATTATTATAAGTAGTATATTTCATTATGTGTTTTATTAGAAAGTCTGTGACTTCACATATATTTCTCCTTCTGGCCACCAACAAAAAAAGTTTGGACACCCCTGCTTTAGAATGTTCTAGATTTCTGCGTAAATTTGACCTAAAACTAATGGGAACCAAATTAAACAAACAAGACAAAAATATTAAAACTTGCTCATTTAATTATTGAGCAAAATGGTCCAACATTACATATCTATGAGTGCCAAAGGTATGTAACCCCCTTGAGGATTAGCAGATTATTAAAGGTAAAATTAATGTCAGGTGAGATGATAATCAGGTGTGAGTGGGCGGAGCCTGTTTCATCAGTCTGGTTACAAAACCATCTTTAAAGAGTGTGGACTCCACCAATCCACTGTCAGACAGATTACAGTGTACAAATGGAGGTCATTTAAGGAGAAAAGTGAGTAATAGTGAGTGAAGTCACAAAGAAACCCAAAGTAACTTCTAAGCAACTGAAGGCCTCTCTCACACTGGTAATGTTTATGAGGACTCCAAGGACAAAGTTGCTGCTCTCTAAAAAGAATATTTTGCAGTTTGCTAAAGATTACAATGGAAGAATATTTTGTCAATGAGACCAAAATAGATCTTAGAAGCGTTCCGTTTGGAGAAAAGAAAACACTGCATTTCAGCATTTACTCTAATACTGTAATCACTTGCATATGTCATCATTATAGTCACACATATAAAGCTTCATTACATCCCCAACAATTAACTTCTTGGTGTTTTATTTTTATGACAATAACTGTATAAGAAAACACAAATCCCCAATAAACAAATGATAAATTATTAACACAATTGCAAACACATGTCTGAATATGTATGAAGGTAATGCTTACTGAAGGCCACAGAACAGCACCGTAGCAGTCTGTCGACTCTTTAATTTTAATCTCCAGGTCAGCAAAGCTGTATCCCTCCCACGCCTCAGTTTTAATCAGGGATGGACAGAAATGCCTCATCATTATAGCTGCAGCCAGTTCAGCATCTGGAGCAACATCTGCAGCCGTGAGCAATCATATATATACTTTAACACAGCTTTTATAAACAGACACAAACATTATATTTCATAACTGACAAATTTATAGGACAAAAAAAAAGATTTAATACCAAGTGATTTTGAAACATTTCTACTGCTCCATTCATCATGAATATTTTGTTAGTGTAAAGGACAACTACCAGATTCAAATTATACAAAAAAGTACAAAAACAGGAGATTTAAAGTTTGAGGTACAGTGGTCAACAAGAGAAACCTGTTTTTTCTCATTTCTCACTTTGCAATTGTGTTTAAAGAGATAACATTTTCTGAAACTGTCATTTTTAGATAATAAGTAATTATTTTGAGATAATAATTCATTATTTTGGGATACTAAGTCATTATTTTGAGGGACAAAGTAATTATTTTGAGATAATAAGTCATTATTTTGGGATACTAAGTCAATATTTTGGGAAAATCCCTTATTTTAGGTTAATAAGTAATTATTTTGAGACAAGTCATTGTTTCAGGATATTATTTTTGGAGATAATTCCATATTTTGAGATAGTAGTTTATTATTTAAAGATAAATCCTTATTCTGAGATAGTAAGTCATTATTTTAAGATAAGTCCTTATTTTGGGATACTATGTTCTAATTTTGAGATAATAAGCAATTATTTTGTGATTCTAAGTCATTAATGAGAGAGAAATTTACGTAATAATAATTAAAAGAATTTATGCTGGATTTTTTATAGGTGTCAGGAATATGCTTCCATACAATGTATTTGAAATGACGCTATCCCGAATTTAGAAACAACAGTAATTTTTACACTTTTTAACCCCAAAATTCTCATTAGATGTGCCTACTGACCCTTTAGCGCTGAACTAAAGTCATGCTGTGATATTTTAGTGACAGTCCTGCCCATTTTAGCAACTCTGGGGTTTCTTTAATATTTTTTTCAAAAATCATCCCAGTGGTAAGCAAAAATATAAAAAACAACAAAATAAAAAAAATAAACAATAAAATTAAATTAATAAAAGTTTTGATGTTGTTTATGTGTAATTACAGTAATGTCAATTTTAGTAACATTTTAGAACTTCTATAAGAAAAACAATACTATTTTCAAAAATATATACAGTAGTGAACAGAGAAAAAAATAAATGCATTTAATAAAAGTTTCAGGTTTATGTGTAGTGACAGTCCTGCCTATTTAAGGACGTTTTACTAAGAGAGCAAATAAAATTAACAAATAGTTTCATGCAGTTTAACGTGTGTCAAATAAGTTATTTGAGTCATAGGTTAAACTAAGCTTACTGACAACTACTTGAATACCTGGCTCTCTGCTACTGTTACAGTCTATTAATAAACAGTGACATCTGAGCTGTTTGAGACAATAGGTGGTGCCAATATTACATAAGTGTTAATATAGAGAATACATGCACTGATACTGAGATTCACTCGCTTCAGCAGGACTGATCAACAGGTACAGACAAAGACTATAGACCTTAAACTTTAGACTTCAGGCCTTAAATATACACATTTTTGGACAAATGCTGAGTTTATATAATTCAAAAATAAGCATAATAGGAGATACACTGTAAATTTGTTACTATTTTACAAATCCATGTAATCTTAAACACTGCAGATTATGGGAACTCTCTGCAGAGTTGTTAATAATGTTAGTAAATACGATGTTCTGATCGTATATCAGACCTATTGTATCATTTTAACATTGGATGTTGTGTCACTCAGAATCAAGGCAAAGAAAATGTTAAAAATAATTTGATTATCACCCACCCTGAGTTTCAGTCTCCTCTGCCGGGTCCTGTTCCATATCTGGACGTAATCTGCGCGTTTTGCGATGGAAAACAGACTGTCCACTCTCTCCGTCCAAACATCCAAGTGGCAGGAGTTTCACATGACCAGGGGCAGCCAGAGAAAGGGGACCCCACCACATACTGAAGGCCAGAAATACAAGCCATGCTATTCCAGGCATCTCATACACACACTCTCACACACATCTGCTATGTTGATTGATTTCCCTAAATAGAAACCCGGGAAGCTGATCCTAGATTGGGTTAAGAAAACAATAGCTAAATGACATCCAGGCCACAGTAAATCTTTTAAGCTGGGATGGATTGGGCATTAAACTGCCCTACATGGTTCTGCTCTGTGCAGGTTTTTAATAGACCTGTATGAAGTGACAGTGCAGTCAGGGCAGAATGACCTGGCATGAAGATTAGCTACAGTATGTAAACTCCAATCTCGAATCAAGCCTTAAATCAAGTCTTACGTACCGGAGGAACTGGTATACTGCAAAAATACCAGACGGGAAATTAAAACCGGTATGCATTTTCCACATACCGCTATAGGCCCTGCGGATTGCCGTGAACCGCTCCGCATAAGAAGCACACTGGCACAGCTCGCTAAATAGAGCTAGCCTGTTAGCATGGCAAGCTAACACACTGGAGTCAAAATAAAATAGAAAAACAAAAAATCAAACAGCAATTATTCATTCAGAAAGAGACCAATGGAATTACAAAAAAAAAAAACACATCCCATCACACCACTGCGGATTGCCGTAGAGAACAGCTCCGCCAAAAAGTATACTAGCACAGCTCCCTAACTACCGCTAGCCAGTTAGCATAGCAAGATAACACACTGGAGTAATGGTAGTTCAGCTCTGTGGAGTCAAACAATCATCTCGCTTTGTCCTGCCTGGGAAAAAATGAGAACAGCACTTTATCTGAGAAGCTCCTGCTGCTGTTCCTCACCGCATGATTGTTTTTATCCGAGTACAATAGAACAAAAAACAGCAAACAGCAATAATTCATTCAGAAAGAGACAAATGGAATTACAAAAAAAAAAAAGTTTCTGTTGTCCCCCAGACGAGCCCAGAATCGGTCCTCAGTGCTACATCATTTATTAGGCAAAAGCGATAAAACTCTGGATAAATGCGATACATTTCCACCCCTAAATGGCATTACTATAAAGTGGTAAATGCTTAAGTGTCTTAATTTGTTGGGAATGTGTAGCAGGTCTAAAGTAAATAGTTAATAAAATAAGAAAAACATGAAATATATTTGAGTACAGAACCATTTATTAATTATTTAACAATTTTTTGGCGATATTTTTGAAAAAAAAATATCGCCAAAAAATTGTACACAATTAAAATCTTCATATAGTGATAATAGCGATATTCTTGAAAGCAGTATGTTTTGTATTTATTTTGCTATTTACTGTATTTGTTTTAAATTGTTTGTTTGCAGTTTATAAGCACTTTATTTTTATGGTAGATCTTTGTTTACATTACTTTTGAATAAGACGAATGAATAAAACTAATATTTATACAAAAAAAAATAACTGTTGCAGAAATATATTCTTGAAATCAATAAAAAAAATCTGTTTTTTTTTTCATATCACCAAGAAAATAATAATCGCAAAAATACCCTGAAATATCGTGATCTAATTTTAGGGCCATATCGCTCACCACTAAATGACATTATTATTAAGTGGTAAATGCTTAAGAGTCTCAATTTTTGGGAATGTGTAGCAGATCTGAAATGCAGGAACAAATGTATAGTAAAAAATTAAATTCATTTGAGCAGATAAAACATGAAATAGATTGGGTTCAGACTGTACAGTTTATGCAACACTGTTCTTTATATACTATCCTAACTTTTTTTGATTTGGGGTTGTAAAAAAAAAAGTGATACCCTTTTGTGATTTTGTGTAACAATACACTGATTTATTTCTATAAAAAGAGAGACAACTGTAGACTTTTTATACAAAAAAATGTAGGAAAATCCATTTTAATAGTGGAAACAAAGACAAACAACCATAATAATAAAATGTAGCAGTGTTTTTCACATAAGTTACAGTTCTTTTTTCTTTTCCTTCTACCCCAAATGTAGTTGGTTCCCTGAGACTACTTTCTGTAGTTCTGCACTAAAGCTATGAAGCTAATGTAGCTACAACTAATGACAAATTTTATCATGTCCAATGAAAGCTATAGATAATGAGAAGCTAAAACTTTGAGTTTACTTGAGTCAGAAAATAATCATAATAAGACATGAATTACATCATATAAAACCTGAACTTCACGCTGCAGCTTTTTTAACTCATTGAGTCACTATAATGATCATACATTATCTAGAAGATAAAGATGATTTAAATCCTTCAGTTACAGACTAAGACTAGTATATTCTTGAAATGAATACAAAAAAATGTTGTGTCATATCGCCAAGAAAATCGTAATCGCAAAGACACCCTGAAATATCACAATATAATTTTAGGGCCATATCGCTCACCTCTAAACAACATTATTATAAAGCAGTAAATGCTTTAGTGTCCTATTTTTTGGGGGAATCCTAGAATACTCCGGTTAAGAGTTTAACCTTCACTGAGAAATCTGATTTAAAATCTGAGTTAAAATCCAGCTTTCTTATCAGATTTCTTAATCAATTTTTTTTCCACCTTACTCTTCAATCTAAGAAATCAATCTCAAAGTTTGCTGTTTGAATGACTGATTAAATAATTAGGTAACTGTAACAGTAATCTGAATAAAAACAGATTTTTGAGAGCATTTAAACACACTAAATGTCCAAAGCCAAAAAGGAGTCATAGCTTTCCAGTATTTGTTAGCTTAATTAGACTTAAAGCTCTGGTACAAAACCAGTAACGATCACTTGGGGTATTTGTGGAAAAAGGAGGTTTAGGTACATTTTATCTTTTTATTTTTGTCAGTACATCTGCCAGTTCATTTTTAAGGCATTTATTTCAGTTTGTTTTTAATGCTATAATTAATTTCACATGATTGGCAACTGATCTTTTATTTCATAGAAATAAACATTGCTTATTTTTTCTTCTTCACATGGTTTTCTTGGCCTTTCCACGTCCACCTTGCCCACCTCGACCCCCTCGTCCGCCCCGCCCACCTCTTTTGCCCCTTCCTCTCATCTTCCCCTCAAATACAGACCGAGCCGTGATCATAGCAGCTCCATAGCTGTTCTCACGCTCATCCTCTGAACTGGAGCTGCTGCTGGTAGACTCCGTCTTCGAGCCCTTGCTAAAGCTCTTTGATGCCATTGGCTGTTTCTCCTCCACTAATCTGCCTACATTCTCAGGCAGCTCCTCCTCCTCCTCCTCCTCCTCCTCTCTCACTGGCTCCTCCAGACTGTGGGTGAAGGTGTCTGAGCAGATGAACCCTCCTCCAAAAGCTACTGCAGGAGTAACATCCGCTTCAGCAGCTCCTTCTCTAGCTTTTCCTTTCTTTCCCTTTTTCACTGGAGACGCTTCTTCATCTTCATCTTCATCACTTCCCTCTTCACCTTCTACTCCCTCCCGCTCTTTCCTCTTCAGGCAGGTGACGGCTCTGCGCAGGCGCTGGCTGCGGATGGCCTGCTTCTCCTGCTGCTCCAGCCGGAAGAAGGAGTCGATGCGCAGCTGTGTCTGCAGAGAGTAAAAAAAAATCACAATTTTGGAATATTAAATCAAGTTTAGCTTTTTTATTTAATTGTATTTAATAATAATCAATGGGAAAAAAGCAATATACAGTGGTGCTTAAAGGTTGAAACCCTTTAGAATTTTCTATATTTATACATAAATATGAACTAAAACATCCCACAAGTCCTAACATTATATAAAAAGAACCCAGTTTTTTTTTATTTCTGATTTTTCCCCATTTTCTCCCAATTTGGTTATCCAATTGTCCCACCCCTGTTGTGCGTCCCCATCACCGGTGGCACCTGCGACTCTTGGAGGATGCGGACGAGCACACGCCTCCTCCGACACGTGTGAAGTCAGTCACCCATTTTTTCGAGCTGCTGCTGATGAATCATTGCCTGAGCAGCTAGCGCGCTCGGAGGAAAGCACAGCGGCTAGGTTCCGATTCATCCACTCACAGACGCCTCGTGCCGCCCGGCGCCACCTTTAAGTGTGATCGGGAGAGAGCACCATCTACCCACCCGGAGAGAGCAGGGCCAATTGTGCTCCCTCTGAGCACCGGCAGCTGATGGAAAAGCTGCATGAGTGGGGGTTCGAACCTGCGACCTCCTGCTCATAGTGGCAGCGCTTTAGACCCCTGGACCACTCGGCACGAGACTAAAATTTTATACTTGTTCATTTATTTATTTAGGAAAATGATCCAATATTACAAAAACATGTATGTATCTGGTGTTCTGGAGTTTCTCCCCTTTACAGTAATAACTGCAACTAAACCTTTCCAGTAACTGTTGATCAGTTCTGCACACCGGCTCAGAGGAACATTACATTAACTTTATTCTTCTTGAAAAATTCTTTGGTAGAACGACTTGTGTGCTTAGGGTCGTTGTCTTGCTGCATGATCCACCTTCTCTTGTGATTTAGCTCATGGACAGATATCCTGATATTTTTCTTTAGAATATATCTCTAATCAGAATACTCAGAATTTATGATTCCATCAATGAAGGCAGGCTGTCCTGGCCCAGATGCAGCAAAACAAGCCCAAATCTTGATACTACCACCACCATGTTTCACAGATGAGATAAGGTTGTTATGCTGAAATGCAGCGTTTTCCTTCCTCCAAACATATCGCTTTTATTTTAAACAAAACATATATATTTTGGTCTTATCTGTCCACAAAACATTCTTTCAATAACCTTCTGGTTTGTCCACGTGATCTTTAGCAAACTGCAGACGAGCAGCAAAGAATTTCCTATATTAGAACACAAAATGTATGTCTGTGGATTGAGAATCTAAGAGTCTAAACTATTTAGATGTGGTTTTGTAACCTTCTCCAGCCTGATGAGCATCAACAACAGTTTTTTCTGAGGTCATCAGAAATCTCCTTTGTTCATGCCATGATACACTCCCATAAACATTTGTTGTGAAGAAAAGACTTTGATAGACTTTTGATTGTCTGATCTTATATAAAACAAGCAAATCTTGGAGGTTCACACACATTTGACATTCACAAATAGGTAAAATTGGATTATTTTCCTCAATAAATAAATTACCAAGTACAATATGTTTGTCTAATTTGTTTACCTGGGTCCTTTTTATTTATATTTTATTATTGTGAGAAAATCTAATGAAGTTTTAGTATAACTGTATGTGGAAATCTAGATAATTTAAAAAAGGTTCACAAACGTTCAAGCACCAAAGAATTCAGTATGGTGAGATGTTTTACCTGCTGAGTGTTGAGCTGTTTGAGGACTGGCTGCAGCGTCTCTTCTGTCTTCTTGCTGTTCCAACCAAAACGGCTATAGCAAAACTTAGGACTAGTTAAGAAAAACACTCTTTATTTTAACCCTTTTAACCATTAAAAAGAATATATACTGAATAATACATAACATAACATTATGGCCACCTTCATTCATTTAGTCATCTCCACTGATCATATAGGATCACTTTGTAGTTGTTTAAAAAAATTACTGACTGCAGTTCTATATCTGTTTCTTTGCATACTTTATTATGACACTATATACAGCATGACTACAGTCTGTTATAATATAAAATTGCAAAGTGTTCAATATGATCAGTGGAGCTGAAAATAATGGTTAAAGGTTAATGATGGTATGTTTGATCAGTGTAATTTACATATATTAACCAGAAAGCTTGGCATTTGTGCATAATAAACAATCTCTGGTACCAACTAAGCCATATCTGAAGGATATTCTTTGATTAGATCCACCTGCAGGCGGCCCCAGCTGAAGGAGCCCTCTGATTGGTCGACAGCGGGCTGAAGGTAAGCCTGGGAGACAGCAGGGTTGGGGAATCCAGGATGCAGCTTCAGGTTTCTGAGCTTCTTCTTGACTTTGGTGTCTTTAGGATTCGAGCGCAGCTTCTTATTCTCCTGAGCCTCAGTCCACCACTTACTGCAGCAGCCAGAACAACAACAAGCAGTGTTATTACTGATTCACAATACCAGCGTTACAATAAGTTAATTTACTGTACATCCACATACAATCCAATAACATCAGAAATCCAATTTGTGCATTTACATTAGGGCTGGGCGATATGGTAAAAGTATTTTCAATAAACTTAAGCATTTATCAATGCATATTTAAATACAAAAAATCTCATAAAATAATTATCAGATATTAATCAGAACAATAATCTGTCATTTATCATGATTATAATTAATTGCTGGCATTTACCTGTATTGTTAGGAGGGATACAGTAATAATAGTGTAATTCATAGTTAATTATAGTTAAATTAATATATTTGAATATGCTGAGTAAAAGCTTAATGGAAAGCTTTAGAAAAGGAAACATGCTGAAGGGAGAAGAAAGAGAGAAAGAAATGAGAACAAATTAGGGTTGTAAGAGTTACTTAGAAGATTTAATCCATATTTTAACATAAATAAAAAGTAATCTCTTACTAATCTAACTCGACAGTTGTGATGTGGTGTTTGCATTGCTAAATAAAACATACTAATACGCTGATACGTCGTCAGACTCTGTAAACTTTGTAATGTGATTGCACTATTTACAAAATTGAAATAACTTTTTTAAATTTTAAGTGATACATGCTGTTTATTTTGTCCAATTGTTGGCCTCAAGACATATACAGGCCTGTTTGTTATTTTAGATACTGCTTTTCTTTTTTTTTTACAGCTTTGAGGCCAGTCTAACCATCAAGCACTCAATAATAAACCTTCCCCAGCTGTTTTTAAATTAACTTGCTGTATGGCTCTAGTGCTAGTACACACCTGAACTGAGTGAGAGGTTCCATTCCTGGTCCAGGGAACTCGTTCAGTATCTCCATGCCTGTTACGTATCCGACCCCCGGGATCCCTTCTGTGTAATCACTGCCCAGCAGATACGCCAGGTTAATCAGCCTGGTCCTGTCTAGTCCTGCAGTGGGGTCAATACATAAAAGGACATAAAAAAACAATTACAGAAAGAAACCACACACGTCTCTGAATACTGTACCTCCAAAAACAAATGCGCCACTTGTTGATGTTATCAATATCCTAAATTACTAAAATATGTCTGTTTGCAAAATGTGCATCAACACTCTGCAAAGATGGCAATGCCCTGTAAAAGAATAGGCGTGTTCATAGTAAAGTATAGCAGTATGTGGTTGGGGCTATAGTCAGCTATAATCCACACATTTACAAAAAATTAATCACAGTTCAAATCCCATAGCAGCTGCTCAGTGTGTGTGTACTAGCTTGTATGTCCGAGAGGGGCCAAAGGGAATTTAAAAATATTAAATCAAAGCATGATTTTGGAGTTCATGCGCACAATTTCTTTCAGTTAAGCACACAAATTCAGAGATTGAGCTCATGTTTTCGTAAATTTTAATTCTTTAATTCAAATGAACGATTTCACAGTCCGTGGGTACGATTTCTTTAATTCAAAGATTTTTCTTATTTAAGCAAACGATTTCGCAGTTTGTGATCAGAGTTTTAAATATTAGACAGGGCGATTTTCTAGAAATTTTCTTAAATAAAAAAAAAATGTGAGCACAAACATTGAAATTGTGTGCATACACTGCAAAATTGTTCGCTCTAATAAAAGAAATCATGAACTGTGAAATCATTCCCTCAATTAAATATTTTGTAGTCCTCCAGTCTCTGCATCAGTGTAGAAAGTGCTCTGACTCAGCAGAATAAAAAAAAACGTCCAAAACTTGGATTCTGTCGTCTGATTGTGAATTTAAAGGTGGTGCTAAGATATTGCACACCAAGGTACTGTCTTATGTCTTCCCACCATAGTGAGGTTAACTTTATTAACTCAACCATGCAATCGGCTCATTAACCAATATGCAAAGTTTGTGTCTGTATTGTATTGAAAACCACAGATTCCCTGTTGATAGTCATTAAAAATATACATAGATCAAAGCAAATAAGGTTTGCTGCAGGTACTACAGGCAATCTTTGCATTCATTTTCTTTCCTGAAGAGAAAACATGCATAGATTTGGAATATATGGACAAGACACGATTACAAAATAATGCACTGTTCATTTATATGCTGACTAAAGTCTATAAGTGTAAAAGTTCATCCTTACCTAGCTGGTTCTGAATGTCCACATACTGGTAGTGCTCCACATATTTGTTGTTGCTGAAGAAGTTCTTATAGACGTGTCGTCCTCCAAACAGCCAGACGTCACTGTCGTCGGTGATGGTGCCGTGGGTCTGATCGGTTCGGTCCAGAGCTGCACACTGAGCTTCAGCTTCCATTGGTGCAACCAGGAAGGGCACGCCAAACAACCGCAACAGCTCCTACCACAAGAAACCACATTATTGTTACACTATTGACTACTATTCAAATGCTCATTGCTATCTTACACCCTGCCAAGAGTCTATTTTTATGCCTTCTGTCTGTGTTGTTTAAATAGCAACAGTGCTTGTGAATACATCTACACTGATGGGTGTGGTGGTCTGGAAATAAGGTGTGTTCAGGTACATTTCTGGCGTATTGCTATCTTGGCAACACAGACAAGTCACATGTACTCAACTCAAGTACACCCCCACTCATTAAACACACACAAGGACACCCCACAGTGCACAAACCCAACTTCAACATCAACATAAACAGAATACAACAAACAAAAGTAACACTGCTGTTCATGTAAATAAGCTGCTCATGTACCTTCACAGTTTCCTCTGCTGAGAAGTGCAGAAGCACTGCGCTGTTAAAATAGCAATCCGTCAATGTCCGAGTGCATCTGCTTCTTTAAGTGAATTAAATGCATGTGACATACTGATCGGTATATTTCATGTTATGCCCAAAACACACCCATGATTCATTAAGAGAATTAGTACATATTTTGCGTGTTTTGAGCCTCGCAAGGTGTACTGTTCCCATCGTTATGATAGCAAAAAAATAGGGCTCAAAGTCATTTTGCAGAGTTGATAGACTTTGGAAGTGGAGGTACATTGCATACAGCAGCTGCTGGTGTGATAATCACATACATAACAGTTGGTCACCCCTAGTAGTGATACAAGGGACACTAACAGTTCAGTGATATGTGTAGGACATTCTGTTGCCATGGAAATGTGTTTTGCAGGAATGGCTCCACTAGATTGCAACACTTCCTTGTCCTGCCTGATCACCAAATGTATCAGCATTTGTGGAACCAACTGGTTTGGGACATCAGTTTCAGAAACCTATGAGTGTAAAGCAGAATCTACAGGTCCAGCTCCTGCAACATCTGTGGGTAAATGTGCTGCAGGATGGCGTACAGAACCTGTACACCTTCATACCCAGCAGTATTTTATCTTGTATCCAGACTAGAGGCTCCAAAAGGGTACTAGAGTTTTAATACTGTACAATTTTCCCCCAATATACTTCAACTATATCACTCTAATATTGTAAAACACTAATATATCATCAATACATTGGTGCCTTGTTTTTTTCCCTATTTTGACAATGAGTAAACATAAACAGCATTCGTAAACACAGGCATCAGCGATGCTAGGCTGTTACGTCAGTGTCAGCAGCGTACAATATCAGGAGGTAAGCAGTAAACAAGGCTTTGAGTTTCCATCAGCAGCTTGTTATCAGACATAGCCAGTTAAAAATGGAAGATAACATTACGACTTTTTACACTCTTTGTGATCGAGGCTCGCTAACACCATGCCAGTGCGAGCATATTTAAAATGCATTAACCACCTGCTGCGGCCAGCAAACCTCCCCATCACTCAACCTCCCGCAACCAAATACACACAGGCTACATATCAATATCAGCACCAGGAAAAATTAAAACCCTCACTGAGAGCCACTAACCACAGAAATAGCTGTGTGGTCATTCAGAGGCATGCAGTTAATGGAAGCGCGTGGGGAGAATGAACCAGAACCAAACAAACAAAAGCCTTTGTCACTGCATGAACACTGATTATAGACAGGACTGGTAATATCTAAAATGTTTATGTATTGTATTTTATTTGTGTTAAATTTGTGGTGGGTGGTGTAAATTTTAATTGTTTTAAATTCCATACAAAAACGCCTACTTAAAATGAGAAGGGCTTGTCATAGAAACTCAAAAAATACAAAATTATGCAACATTTAAAGAAACATATTGGCACGCTCACTAACTAATGCTAGCCAGTTAGCATAACAAGCTTGAGTGACTCCACAGTCAAATTCTCATCTCACTCCACTCTGTCCTACCTCGAGAAAAATGAGAACAGCAATTTATCTAAGGAGCTCCTGCTGCTGTTCCTTAACGTATGAGTGTTATTTTCCAAGTAAAATAGAAAAACATTTACAGTTAAAGTGAAAATGAAAGCAGTTACATTTTAAAACCAGACTGATTAACCAAGCAAACTAGAACATCAAAGGACCAGTCTCACAATGCCAGATCACCTTTGGGCTTCATTACAGGGTCCAATAAGACAATGCTTGTCCACAAGCTGCTGCCATGTTAAGAGCTTCCCTTGAAGACACTACAGATGCTGTGTCATGGTCAGCTGCATCTCCAGACCTATTCCTGAATAAAAATGTGTGGGATGCTATTGAACGGTCTATCAACAATCCCAACCACCCCTTCTGCAAAATCTACAGGAACTGTGTGAGAATATTGTAGCTGTATGGGATGGAATATCACAGGTCTCCATTAGGAACCTCTACAACTCCATGCTGAGACATCTGGCATGTTACAGCATTAGACATGCTTTTTTCATTTCTTTTGTATTAGAGCTTAGATGACCCTGAGGCCCGACCTGATCCACCACATTCCTCGGGCTGGGTCGGGTCGGGCTCCAGAAAGTAGTCTGAGATGTAGGCATCTGTTTTTCAATTATATATATATTTTAAATTAAGCTCTGGTGTGATAATCACAATGTTGCTAAGTAACCAATTATTATTGTTAACGAAAATGAACCAAATAACGAAAACTGAAAGTGAAAAAACAAATTTATTTATAAGCGCTGTTTTCACTACCGCAATTGTACAGCGGGGGGTGTTGTGCCGATTCTGTCCGCAAAGCGGGAGTGGAATTAAGCAGGGAGTCGGATTCGGTACAACAGCTGCAGAGCGAAGGCACCTCGCGGTCCACGGGGTTAGTTGTAAGCGCTCGCGCTAGTCGCAAAATACGACAGAAAACACAGAGAAACTGCAGAATTATGTATGGGATTAGAATATGAGCACGAGGAGCTCATACATCAGAACACTAAAATCTCTCTCTCTGTGTCTCTCTCCCTTTCTCTCTCCCTTTCTCTCTCCGTCTCTCTCTCCGTCTCTCTCTCTCTGTCTCTCTCTCCGTCTCTCTCTCTCTGTCTCTCTCTCTGTCTCTCTCTCCGTCTCTCTCTCTCCGTCTCTCTCTCTCTGTCTCTCTCTCTGTCTCTCTCTCTGTCTCTCTCTCTGTCTCTCTCTCTGTCTCTCTCTCTGTCTCTGTGTCTCTCTCTCTCTCTCTGCCCGTGTTTGACTTGCAGCACTGTGTGTAGCTGTTCTTAAAAATCATTTTAATTTAATAATAGTTCTATGCTTCTATGTTACAGTGTTAATTAACATAATTGTGATTATATTTCGCTCATTCAAACAGGCCGAAAACAGCCAGTTTATAGGTCGGGTCGGGCTCGGGCTCATGACAGTTTATGGTTCGGGTTGGGTCGGGCTCGGGCAGAACGTGCACGGGCTCGGGCTGGGGCTGGGTCGGGTCGGATTTTTTGGGCCGATCTAACCTCTATTCTGTATTTATATCTCAGATAAAATGAGCAACAGTTTCCAGTCTAATCAGTCTATTTTTTATTAAATATATTGTTCCTGGTAACTTTTTTCTCCCTTTCAAATAACATTACAATTGCACACTTTCTTCTGTGTGCAACCATTTCTTTGACAATGATTGCATGGCATAGTAGAAAGGGGATGTGCTTCATAAGGACAGTGGTGTAAAAATGACATTTTAATACAGTGGTCCAATTTTTTTTTACATGTTATCAGCCAGTAATGTATATGAAATTACATCTATATATACATAAAAATAACCCTCACTACCCTGCTGGGCTTCATGCTGATTGGGCGTATTTAGTGTCCTCACCTGGCTCTCCTGGCACATCTGCCCTGTAACTGTAGCTGCACTGCGCTGCTGCTGCTGCTGCTGCTCATGCAGACTGCTCTGCTCCGCCTGCAGATCCCTCTCCAGCTGCACCAGCTCCTCCTGCAGGAAACACACACATAAACACACACATAAACACACTGAGAATAATGACTACTGTTTAACTGGTTCATTTAATGGAGTCGTGTAGGTGTGTAATCTGATTACACTAATACTATATAACATAATAAATGTAGAGCTGCCGCTGTCATGCCAAACCTGGTGTCTTATTTTACATTTGCATAACGTAGCTCACACTTTTATCTAAAGTGACTTACAAGGTTATTCCTATTACAGTGGTGGACCAATATAGTGTGAGGAGTCCCAAGGACTTGTATTGGTGTAGCACAGCACAGTTACCCAGACTAGGAACTGAACCACAGTGTCCATCATGCTGTGGTGGTTCATTAGCAAGATGTGGTGTTATCCACTGTACCACACCAATCAATTTTCATACATATTCAGATTACACTGTTTTAGCAATTTACAATAAAAATCTCTTCTATTAAAATGTCCAATGTCTGCCTGTTTACTTTATTTAATGTATTGTTTCAGTTAAACGTTGCACATTTATGTTTATTTCTTTCTTTTGATGCGCTGCAATTAAGATCAATCAATCTAGAATCAATATTCTGATGTGTAGCAATTCTACCAGCACGTGGTCAACTTTTCATTTGATTGTTGATTGAAAGTTGCTCATTGGACATCAACTGTGCCTTTGCTGATTAAACACACTGGAAAAAGTAAATTGTAAATGAATTCTGAAGTGATCCAGACTATTAAGGAATTATGTAGTAACTTAAAAGTGTTAAACAAACCAAAATCTGGGGAGCTGTTAACTTGTAGTTTCTGAGGCTGGTAACTCTGATGAACTTATCCTGTACAACAGAGGAAACTCTTGCTCTTCCTTTCCTAGGCAGTCCTAATGAGTGCCAGTTTCATCATAACGTTTTTGATGGTCTTTGTGACTGCACTTTAAGATACTTTTAAAGTTCTAGAATTTTTTTTTCAAGTCATTTTTTCTTTACTTTTTGAGTTAAGTTTTTCTTGCGTCTCATAATCTGGATTAGAACATTACTCAAATATTCACTATTCACTGTATACCTGTAACTCTACCTCTTCACTACTTTACAACTGATGCTCTCAAACCCATTAAGAGACAAGAAATTCAAGTAATGAACTCTTGAGTTCAACACAGCATGAATTCCAGGTGTCTCTATCTCATAAATCTGATCAGCCATAGTTGTGCAAAACTGTCATCTATGGAAGAGATGCTAGTTTGAATAATCTAAAACATTAAACATCTTCACACTTTTTTATGTACTACATAATAGTTTGGATGAATTTCATATTAATTTACAATGTAGAACATTTTAAAATAATAAAAAATCACTAAATTTATGTGTCCAAACATTTGACGGGTACAGTACAAATATAAATACATTTTTTAAATGTACCGTGTCAATATTGTCCCATTCACTGGAAGCAGGGAGTGTTGTGGCTTCTAGAGAAGACTCTTCCTCTTTGGTCTCCTCTTCACTCATCTCCTCTTCCTCATCCTCATCCTTCTTACTCACATCTAGCTCTGTAGCCACAGCTGGTAACTGTTCTTCCGTTTTAGTTACTGGATCATTCAATTCAGGACCATCCTCCCCTTCTGAGACCTCAATGAAATCCTCTGTCAGAAATTAAAAGACAATTTAGTGTGAATTTTAATGATAGTAAAAACGTAAACCAGAAGGAGCTAAAGATCAAATGCTAAAATGTTAAATATTAAATAATATGAATAATCTCAACCCTTGTTGCCAGCACCAATAATTACTTAGTTCTTATAAAACACTTATAGGCAAAAGAGAGGGCATAAAAATGCTTACCCGACCAGGGCTACTTTTAGGTAGTGTACCTCCTGGTGAGAGATTTGTGACTGCTAGATATGCCACAATGACATTTTGACCAGCTTACAGACTTTAAAAGGGGGTGCATCATTGGACTAAGAGAATCAGGATTGTAATATTAACTAATTGTCCGATCTCTAGGCCATTGGTCAACCAGCCATTGTCACCTTTCATTTGCAGTGGTGTCGTGAATGAGAAACCTGGACTGTTATAGATTGCTTATAGACGTCATTAACAATGAACCCAGGTTCTGTTTGGGATCCAACTACAGTAGGGTATGAGCACGACAGTCTTAAAATAAGAACTTCACTCCCGCCTTTGCTGTAAAGCAACACACAGCCCCAGTTGTTGGTGTGATAATCTGAGTAGCCATCACATAGGACAGTCGGTTACCCCTAGCAGTGATATGAGGGACACAAACAGCTCAGAAATATGTGCAGGACATCCTGCTACCACATGTCTTTCCTCATATGACAGGAAGGTTTCAATGGTTCAATTGGTGGCTTTCAGCAAGATAATGCTCACCCACACACAGGAAGAGTTTCTTAAGAAATGTTGCTGTCAGATTTCAACACTTCCTTGGCCTGCCTGGTTGCCAGATTTATTGCCAATCAAGCATTTATGGGAGCAGCAACATATCTGAATAAAAGTGCTGAAACTTCCTTTCAATCAAATATTGTAATCACTTCCAAATATCATCACTACAGCCACACCTATTAAGTTGGAATAATTTGATTCCAACAAGTAACTTTTCAGTGCATTATTTTTGTCAATGAGTGTGTGTGATTCACGATATTTTTTTCATGTTTGTCAGTCTTAAATGTTCCATATCAAACCATTTTAAATATTAGCCAAAGACGAACCCCTAATAAATTGTAGTCTTTCACAGCACTGTGCAGGAATTTTGGCTCCACTTTTCTTAACAAATTTGTTGTAATTACGCCACATTGGAGGGTTTTCAAGCATGAGATGCCTTTTTTAAGGTTATGCCACAGGATACCAATAGAATCCAGGTCAGGACTTTGACTAGGCCAATCAGAGGTGGACTTGCTGGTGTGTTTTGGATCATTGTCCTGCTGCAGAACCCAAGTTCGTTTCAGCTTGAGGTCACAAACAGATTGACGGACATTTTTATAGATCATTTCTTAATAATAAAACCCTTCATCAAACTGTATCTTACGTTTACTTGTGTTGTCTTTGAATAATATTTAAAATTGTTCGATGATAATGACGAATTTAGGAGGGACAAACATGCACAAAAATAAGAACACTTTTTCACATCACTGTATATGGTAGTTTTCTTGATTGTTAATACCTTCAGAGCTGCTGTTCTCCTCTTCACTCTTTACCACATGTTGCCCATTTCCCTCCACCTTCTTCTCACTTGATATAATAACACCTGAAGATATCTGATCTGTTTCAGAATCCTTAATTTCTTCATGATGCTTTTCTTCTTGATCTTGGAGTGAAGTATGGTGGGGAATGTGTGTCGTATCTAACTGGGAACCAAGTTTAAGTTTTTCTTTCGATGCATCTAAAGAGGGGGGTTCTGATTTTCGGGCATCCTCCTCAAGACCACCAGACTTTTCTTTTGTACCACATACTGCAGATCTGAAAGCTTTGCTCCTGATTCCAACAACCGTTTCCATTCCTTCTTTTTCAGAGCTGGTCGAGTGACCCAGCTGCTCCTCAAGTTTACTGCTATCTTCTCCCAGTGATCTCTGAATGGCCAGCAAAGTTTGTGGAGATACTCCTCCACCTCTACCTGCTTCCTGAGTCTTAGAGGAGCCGTTTAGTGTATGATCTTCTCCATCATCATCTTCATCAGAGCTGGTGAGTATGACATACTTCCTCTGTTTCTCTTGTTGAGTTTTATCCTGTGCCTCCTCACTCATGGCTTTTTGAATGGCCTCCAATGTACGAGGTGACATGCCCCCATTCTCATCTTTGGAACCTGTCGTTCTGCCTCTTTGGACATCTTTTTTTGAGGATCCCTCATCTTCATCAGAGCTGGTGAGTATGACATACTTCCTCTGTTGCCCCTGTTGAGTTTTATCCTCTGTAGATCCTGTTCCAGCCTCCTCCATCATGGCTTTCTGAATGGCCTCCAAAGTGCGAGGAGACACGCCCCCGTTCTCCTCTTGAGAACCCCATGTTCTGCTTCTTTGGACGGCTTTCCTAGAGACCCCCTCATCCTCATCTTCAGAGCTGCTGTCCATCATGGCCGCCTGGATGGCTTGTAGGGTCCGTGGTGAAGGCGGAGCTCCGTCTGAGAGCTGTTGCTCAGTGGGTGTTGGGGTTGGTTTTGGGGTTGTGGATGAAGAAGATGGAAGAACAGGGTAGTTTGGATCATGTGCGTCGTCTGAAACTGGACGCCACAGAGGTTCAGGCCTTCCTTTGGGCTTCCCTCTTCTAGACCACGGACCGCTAGACCACGGAGCTGCAGCTGGCTGGCTTTCAGGGGCTTTTACAGTCTTCTGAGAACCTGTAGATAAACAGCAAAAGTGGTAAGATTTAGGTTTAAACTAGGTTTTTTATATTCGTGACCATTCAATTACATTTATTCAACTATTATAAACTCTGTGCTGTGAAATATGATGTTTTATTAGCTTTTGAAAAATATATAGTTTTATTTTAAAGAAAATAATAGTTATGTTTTGAACATGGTATAAATGAACAAAATGATAAAATGTTTGTAATTTAAATTACTATAATTAACAGAATTTTTTCTCCTCAACATTGGGACAAACATAATATGTGACAACAAACCATGGCGAAAAAAAGCATCGCTTACAGCTAAAAATCAGTTTAGTACCCTTTCACACTGTGTGTTTTCTAGCTATAAGATACTGGCTGTACAGGGCTATGATGATTTTAGCCGAGGTAACTTAGTCTTTCTCTGTGTAAATTTTACTCACGTGTCTAGAGTAGAGGTAAATGTGTGATTAGAAAAGCACTGCTGAGGTAAAGGTGTGATTAGTATATCACTGCTGAGGTAAATATATTATTAGAATAGAATTGCTGAGGTAAAGGTATGACTAGAATAGCACTGCTACGTTAAATGTATGATTAGAATAGCTCTTCTGAAGTAAATGTTTTATTAGTAATGCACTGTTGAGGTAAATGTATGATTAGAATAGCACTGCTGATTTAAAGGGTGTTAAAAACGTTCAGTGTTCAATTAATATTTTCAAATTGTAGACTAGGAAAAAAAGGCATTTAGGCTAATTCATTTATGCAACTTAAAGTAAAGAAAACCTGAGACAAACTATATGATTAGTCACCAAATTTGTAATTAATAATTGATCATTTTCCATTTAACTAAAAAAAAAAAAACACAATTTAACATGACAATATATGTTTTGAAGATTTGTAACCTCGATACTGGAACTAAAATATAAAATTATTTGTCATACAATCCTCCACCTTTTGGCATATTTATCATTTTGTTTAAAATGTCAATGAACATTCCAGTTAACCCCCTACAGTGTGGGCTTAGCTTAAGTTCTCTCTGTCTCAATCCAAAAACGAATTGTGTTGCGCAAGTTAACGTAAGACTACTTCTTTACCATCTTTATGCAGTTTGAAGCATCAACATAAATTCTGGTTGACTTATTAAACAATAGATACAGGCAATTATTTTACCAAACACATCACTTTAAGTAGAAGTGAATGTGTGTTCTGACCTTTGATGAGGATGTAGTGTGAGGAGTCCTCAGAGACGAGGCGCTGGGTCTCCACACTGTGCTCTCTGCCCTGACTGTACTGCTCCTCCACAGCTCCACAGCTCCTCTGGCTCATCTCCTTCTCCACCCCCTCCAGACGCTGGTTCAGCTTATTTCTCTGCAGCAGTCCGGCCAACTGGTACTGAGAGAAGTCCTTCGACCTCTGGAGAGAAACCACAGACAAAAATCAGCATCAAAGTACTATATAATTACATTATTTTAGATAAGTTTACTGCATCTGTACTAGAGCTTAGATTCTGTGCCCGAACCCGACTTGACCCGAGGCCCGACCCGAAATCGGTTTGGGCCGAGATTTCCCACCACATTCCTCGGGCCGGGTCAGGTCGGGCTCCAGAAAATAGTCTGCGATGTAGGCATCTGTTTTTTAATTATATTTTTATTTTTAAATAAAGCTCTGGTGTGATAATCACAATGTTGCTAAGTAACCAATTATTATTGTTAACGAAAACAAACAAAATAACGAAAACTGCAAGTGAAAAAAATAATTTATTTATAAGCGCTGTTTTCACTCCCGCAGTTCTACAGCGGGGGGTGTTGTGCCGTTTTTGTCCGCGAAGCGGAAGTCGGATTCAGCAGGGAGTCGGATTTGGCACAACGCTGGAGGAACCAGCTAGAAGCTAGAAGTGCTAGCCGCAAAATACGACAGAAAACAGTCAGGGAGCTGCAGAATTATGTATGGGACTAGAATATGAGCACGAGGAGATAAAAGAGAAACAGGAGATACAGTATGCGAGAACCTTTACCTGTGAGTAGCTCATACACCAGAACACGCAAATCTCTCTCTCTCTCTGTGTCTCTCTCTCTCTCTCTCTCTCTCTCTCTCACGTGTATTCCTCCGCGTTTGACTTGCAGCACTGTGTGTATCTGTTCTTAAAAATCATTTTAATTAAATAATAGTTCTATGCTTCTATGTTTCAGTGTTAATTAACATAATTCTAATCATATTTCGCTCATTCAATCAACCCGAAAACAGCCAGTTTATGGGCTTGGCACGGGCTCGGGCTGGGTCGGGTCGGAAATTTTTTGGGCCCGATCTAACCTCTAATCTGTACCCCTGTTTACGTAAATCTATTTACACTGTTTAGAGTCCGCACCAAGGTTTTGTGTCTTTGTTATATCGTACGTACTGTATTTGGTCTGGTTAGTTTCTGAATTTTACTACATTCTGTCATCATCAGCTACAAGAATGGAATATCTCTATACTCAAGCAATAATTGAGTGTATTTTTGCAATTATACCACAGTTCCATTATCGCTGTTTATTGAAAGATTTTGAGTTAAAAAGGAGAGAAAATATGATCAGTTTGGTTATAAACACTCCGCTAGTTAAAATAGTTCCAATTCTGTTCTGTTTGTAGCACATTGCAGGGTAAGAACTTACTGTGGAATAATTCATATTAATAAGTTTGTAAAAATGCTAGTTATGTTAGAGTTCATAGAGTTGCTTTGCTTTCAGGTGTTGTGCTGAATTCTAGCTCTCTGTCAGAATCCTTTGAGTAAACCCTCTTTTTTCCTGCAGCAGAATGAGTGTAAAAGATTCTCCTCAGATTCCTTTATTTCTGTTTATAAATAAGGGTTAATCTACTGATACAGTAAATAAATGAATTCCCAGTCTAAGTGTTTGTGTTCATACTGCAAGGGGAGTCAGATTTCAGCACAAGACCTTTTCTTTTATCCACATTCAACTTCCTGTAATCAGTCTAAAAGTCTGAACCATCTAGAAAAGTGTTTCACAATGCAGAAAAACTGGACCATGTAGTAGATCCGCACCGAGAACACCTCTTTTAGTCGGACCAAACTGATAAAGTAAAAGCATGATGGAGTAGCACTGTTGAGGTACAAGTATGATTAGAACAGCACTACTGAGATAAATGTATTATTAGAATACAAACAGAAGTGTCCAAAAGTACAGACCAAACAAATCAGGTGTAAAAGCCCCATAAAAGCCCTTATTTTAGAATTGTACTAATTATTAGAAGCTGTTTGGGTCAGTTTCCCAGACAGGGATAAAGTCTGGTCTTGGACTTCACAGCATTTCTATTTCTATTTCTTTTAAAAGGAAAAAAATTACTAGACTTAATCTCTGTTTGGGAAACTAACCCTTAGAGTTGAGGAGTACCAGAAAAATATTATCATATTATATTATCTTTATCTATTTATATGACTAAAAACGTGATTCTGAACATCTGTGTTTTTCATACAATTTTAATGATGATGTCTGCAGTACCTCAGGAGGTTTGTGGTACATTGTGCGTCGTCTCTTGGAGAACTCCTTCATCTCCTTCAGGATCTCGTGTTTAATCTCTGGAGATAAAAGTGAAAACTCCTCTGAGTTAATATCTACAGAATTTGGATCAGCGTAGAAGTCCTCCTGCAAACACAACACATCATTAAAACATGTTCAGATGAGAATACAACACCATAATCATAATAGAAGTTTAAAAATGTATTTAAACTTCCATTCATCGAACCAGATTTCAATGTTTAATCTCACCTGAAGTCGGAGATAAGCTTCTGGCATCTCCTCCCCTCCCTCTCTGTCCACTTCCTCATCAGAGCTGAAATGAAATGAGACATAATATTCAATATTTATATAAGTTAAAGCAGTTTTAGCTCAGCATCATAGACATCTATGCCTGATAAAATAATTATAATATTTTAGAATTTCACAGCCAGGCAAAAAAAAAAGTCTCCACCTGGTTGTAAGTAAGTAAATGATGTGGGGTTGGTTGATGCTGCAGTTGGTCTGCAGGTTTAGTATCAGCAACAGTATGTGCTGTAAGAATTTTTATTTGGTGGCCACTTTCTTTTGGCCAGGCAGTGTAGTTATTAAAGACAATTTTATGCCACTGATACGATAATACAAAAGCATAACAATTCAATTTTGTCCTTTTTTAAGAACAATTAACTTTTATTCATATAATTAATTTAATTGTAGAAAAAGGGGGCAAAATTAAGTAAAATCTGCAAGGAGGAGATGTAAAAAAACATTTTCTGTGAATCCCTTGAGAAAAAAATGTTACATAATGTCAGTTTTAATGAGTAAAAAACACACCAAAACATTGTTTTCTTACCTGCTGCTCTCTTTCTCCTCTGCAGGAGGAAGTGCTGGCAAAACGTACAAATCATCCTCCTCATCTTTTCTCACTGAGGAGATACTGGGAATTGCTGCCTGACTGTAAAAGGAAATACATGGAGATATATGCAGAATTATCTATTATATTTTCTTTTGCATAAAAATTTTTAATTCTCTGGTCATATTAGCATGTTTTTTTATGTTTTATATAATAATAGTAGTCTATTAATTTTCACTTTATTTATTATATTTATTAATATATTTTAAATGTTACCCTATTTTATACCCAGTATGGAAGGCCAATTACACAAACACTGTTTATATATCACTAGCAATGCTCCAAACACTAGGAGGGTGAAGATTCACAGCTTCACTGGGAAGCATCATAGCGCAATTGGAGGAATGCGAAGCAACCAAGCTTCAATACAGCTATCAGACCCCTTTGCTCGCATCACCTTGGGATTGATGTGGAGAGAGAGCGCCACCTACTGTATCCACCCAGAGAAAGCATGAACAACTGTGCTCTCTCAGACTCTGGCTGCTGATAGCAAGCAGCTTCACCCCGGATTTAAACCAGTGATCCTCAGATCTAGATTTTCTTTTTTTTAATAACTAATTTACAACGCCACCTAGAGCTTTCTCCTTCATTTTTAAATCATGGTTATCTGTACATTATTTTTGTCATATGATTAAATGTCTTATACTGTAACAATTTTACATTCTTTTCTTTAAACAAACAGGTTGTTAATCACTGAATCCAAGCATTTAAACACTTATATATAAGACAGATATCAGTACTATGTTCTGACCTGTTATCTCCCAGTGCAGCTTTGATGGCCTGTCTCTTCAGGAAGGTCCTCAGGAGTTTCTCATTGGTCTGTTTGGACTCGCGGGTTATCTCCTCCTTCCTCTGTCTCCTGATCGCCTGCAGAACACACACATTATTACCTGCTGAATACTGACTGCAGAAATTTAATATAGTACTAGATGAAACTACAAATAAAAAAGAAGTAATGGCTTATGCTTCAATAACTAGTACAATTTAACCAATAAATGTCCATGATTTCTTTCATTACTTTTCCATGCCTTCAAGGCAAATTTTCATGAGCATACAATGTTAAAACATCAGTGCAGACATAGACAATAAAACCAAAAATCAGCTAAAATTATAATTAAAATTGATTATAGTATAGAATCAGATAAAATGTGTGTCAGATCCTGAGAGCTTCATTGTGTACACTTCAATTACTGAATTCACTATGATCTTATGTTTTTGTTAACTCAAAATAGACTTTCTCCACCGATAAACTGAAACAAAAGATTTGTAGACCAAATTTCCATGAGTTTTAAAAAACTTTTTGGGTATTTTTAATTTTCCAAAACTTGGCCTGGAAATTGCTCATTTAAAATTCCATGACTTTTTCAGGTTTTTCATGACCGTACAAACCCTAAAAATTGTAGTTTAAACACTTTGAAGTTTACAAAAACTGGTGTCAGTTATTTACCACTGTGTTTTTTAGTAAATTGACTTAAAATATTTCACACATTTTAGGTTCTTTAAGTAAAAAATGTTATTGCTTTTACTGCTGTTGATGAGCAAAACAGCCTAATGCAACTAATGGAACTCCTTTTTTAATATATATAGTTTCAATATTGTTATTACAATGTTTGAATTTCCAATATTTACATTGCAATCTGCTCAATCTCAAATTATTATTATTTTTTTTTTTTTTACTTTTTTGGTTCTTGTTAAACTGAAAATTTACACTGTTCTCATTTTAATGGCATATCTAACAGACAGATGATATTGGCCCAGTACCATTTATTTTGCAGTATAAACATATATTTTATTATTAATTTCAAGCGAGTTGAAATTGGATATATTGAATATGTATTGAATGTATCTGTATATTTGTGTTTATTTTGTAAAGACCAGTAACCCAGATCCAAGACTTTGTATACAATATTATTATATACAAAATAAATGGTAACAAAATTAATTGCAGAATATTTAGAGCAAGAATAAAAACTATAGGCCTAAATGAAAATCAACCGAAACAAACCCTTAAAGACTGATTTAAAGACTGAACACTGCTTTTTATTACAAAGAATTTTCTTCATAGTTTCTAAAATTCTAATATTTTAATTCTAATATAAAAGTATTATTGTGTATGATACAATAATGGCATACCCATAATTATTAATATGTTGGATCAATGATCTTACAATGGTAAATTTAAAAGGAAAACTCCTGTATTTTTTTAAATATCACATTATATACTGTAGAAAAACAGAATACTGCAGTGTGAGATGTTAGAGTGTTTGTGGTGAGGAGACTGTATCTGATTTTACTGCAGTTTTCACTCACCAGGGTTTGCTTCTTAAGGATTGGAGCGTCTCCGTCGTACACAAACACAGGTCTGATACGGAAGAAGAGCAGCTTACACAGGCGGTTGAACAGAGTGAGGAGGTGGGCATTCTGAACACTGTTACCATCCCGGTCCCGGACCCCCTTTACCGCCTGGTTCAGCCAGATACTGATATCTGAGAGTTCCTCAGTTAAGGACGCCCAATATACAGAATATGCACACAAACATCACTGAGAATCACAGACCACAGCTGGCACATATAAGATAATGGACTGAGCACCTAGGAACATTAACAGTCTGGTAAAAGCAAAAATTTGGTCCAATTGATCTCAAAAGCTACAACAGCTTTTTAATCAGAAGTGAAATCAGAAGTAGAAATATTAATATTAATGTTTCAAGAATTCAGAAATCAATATTTGGTGGATTTTTAATCACAGAATCTCAGCATGCTCTCCAATAGTCTTCAAGCAGTTCAGCTTGGTTTGATGGTTTGTGATCATCCATCTTCCTCTTGATTAATATATTTCAGAGGTTTTCAATAGGGTTCAGGTTTAGAGATTGACAATCAATTTAAACAAATGTCAGTCAGCAATCGTAGGATGACTTCTAGTAACCTACAATAAGAATGGCAAACCACAGCCGAGGTGAAAACAGTGTGTAAAGCTAGAAAAAAGCCCTGCATCAATGAGAAGCAAAGAAGAGCAAGGCTGAAATTTGCAAAGTAAACTTGCAAAGTATGAATAAATCAATCCACATTCAAGATAATCCTGTAAGAAAACGTCCCCAACTCTGAGGAGCGGCTTTCCAGCTGGACAAAGCTCACACACCCAGGTCAATAAATCTAAATATAAACTTGAGAATATAAACTTGGTTGCTTTGCCCAAACACTGCATCGTTTTCCTTATTTTGACTGTTTCTTATTGTCTGTAAATAAATGCTTTAAATCACAATATTGTTAATAAGAGTTTGGGAAAACAGCAGTAGTTTATAGAATACAACAACAATGTTCATTTTTCCTTTTAAAACATAAACCTACAGATAGTAAAATCAGAGAAACTGATCATTTTAAAGTGATTGAGTGTTTCCAGAGCTGTATAGTGATTTTGGGCTTCAGTAAGTATCACTGGCGGGATGTTAGGCTAAAATTTAACACACTCTAAAGACTGTAACACACGGATAATCAGGAGATAGTGAAGAAGCACAGAGAGATAGAGGATACCGACTGCCAGGATCTTCCCCTCCAGGGTTTCTGGGTTGATGGGCTTCCCTGTGCTCTCCAGCAGCTTCCACAGCCCATGAACCCCCATCCCTGCTCTCCTCTCATCAGCCTCACTTCCTAACTCAACTACTACTGCTGCTGCAGTACAGAGCTCTAACACAGAGATTTATACACAGCCCTGAACTAACTCAACTACTACTACTGCAGTACAGAGCTCTAACACAGAGATGTATACACAGCCCTGAACTAACTCAACTACTACTACTGCAGTACAGAGCTCTAACACAGAGATGTATACACAGCCCTGAACTAACTCAACTACTACTACTGCAGTACAGAGCTCTAACACAGAGATGTATACACAGCCCTGAACTAACTCAACTACTACTACTGCAGTACAGAGCTCTAACACAGAGATTTATACACAGCCCTGAACTAACTCAACTACTACTACTGCAGTACAGAGCTTTAACACAGAGATGTATACACAGCCCTGAACTAACTCAACTACTACTACTGCAGTAAAGAGCTCTAACACAGAGATTTATACACAGCCCTACTCTCCTCTCATCAGAATAACACCCTAACTTAACTTCTGCTGCTGCAGTACAGAGCTCTAACACAGAGATTAATACAAAGCCCTGACCTAACTGAACTACTACTACTGCAGTACAGAGCTCTAACACAGAGATTTATACACAGCCCTGAACTAACTCAACTACTACTGCTGCAGTACAGAGCTCTAACACAGAGATTAATACAAAGCCCTGACCTAACTGAACTACTACTACTGCGGTACAGAGCTTTAACACAGAGATTTATACACAGCCCTGACCTAACTCAACTACTACTACTGTAGCACAGAGCTCTAGCACAGAGATTTAAAAACAGCCCTGACCTAACTCAACTACTGCTGCAGTGCAAAGCTCTAACACAGATTTATACACAGCCCTGACCTAACTCAACTACTACTACTACTGCAGTACAGAGCTCTAACACAGAGATTTATACACAGCCCTGAACTAACTCAACTACTACTGCTGCAGTACAGAGCTCTAACACAGAGATTTATACACAGCCCTGAACTAACTCAACTACTACTGCTGCAGTACAGAGCTCTAACACAGAGATTTATACACAGCCCTACTCTCCTCTCATCAGAATAACACCCTAACTCAACTTCTGCTGCTGCAGTGCAGAGCTCTAACACAGAGATTTTTACACAGATACCCCAGTTTCACACTTCCTAGGACACTAGCTGGGTGCACTATAAAGGGAACACAGAGGTAAATAAAACTGTGACCAGCAGACGAACACAAACAAATACAGCTTTAGCTCTATTTTATATTAGATTAGGCTTATTAAACTACACAATAAATAATAACAGGATTCTACAGCAGCTACACAGCCAGCATATGTAGTATATATAGGTTTTAATCTTTAACTAAAAGTATAAAAAAGAGAATAACCAACATTACTTCACCAACTGAGCTCTGTTTCCGGTGAATATCTCTAACAGAGCGGAGACTGCCCACTCCAGCACGACTTCCGTTCCTTTGTCTGTTTCACCACTAGAGGGCGCGCAAAACGAGCGAGTCCAAAATGAATGCGTTAACATGGAGAAATTGAACAAAAACATATATAATATATATTATATGTATAATATTTGATATTTTTTATACTGAAAAATGTTCTATTTTTATCAACACAAACATTTCACATGTTTTAGTAGCGCACATACATATTCTAAAGCTTAAAACTTTATACTAATTTTTTATACTAAAATATATAATTTCAAAACTGAACTGTCTCTATCCCTCTCAGCAATATTTGCTTTAAATTCATATTCCACTCAGAACTATATATTCTCAGTAGCTGTTGTAATCGTATATATTCTATGTTATATCATGTTACATATCTCACCATACACATTTTGTTTGTACTGTGCCAGTGCTGCACTGTCCTCTCTGTTAAATTGTCTAATGTCTGCTGTATTTATTGTATTTATTGTTTTAGTTCTATGTTGCACATTGTGCATGTTTGTTGTACTCAGATGGTATGATAATAAAAGCCTCTTGACTCCATTTGAAACTCACAAACCAGTCAGCACAAATTAGTTAACAGTAATGCTAGAGCCTTTACTATCAAAAACCTGTTTACTCTCTAAAAAAACTTATATAAAACATATATGTAGGTTTTATTTACTGTTTTAGCAAAATACACACCTTCTTAAATGAAAGGAATGTCTTTGATTAGTAGTTGGACATTATATTTAATTATAGTTTTTAGCTGATTAGCTCCGGGCTGTCTCTGGCGGTGAGCAGTACCTTTACAATATCACAGGAAATATAGCAATAAATAAGCTCTTGTGTTACGCCTTTAATGTATCGTAAGGAAACACTGTGTGTAAGAACATTTAGTTCCGCTCTGAGTTTGAGAATGGCGAACACCAGTATTTAGCAGCAATGCTAGCGTCACTACTGAATACAATCCGTTTATTAAAGAACAAATAAAATATAAACGTAGGACTTATTTACCTTTTTACCAAACCACAGCAATTCACTTTCTAAAATGAAAGGAATATCTTTGATAAGTAGTAAGATTATAATTAATTAGAGGTTTTAGCTGTTTAGCTCCATTCAACCGCGTTCATTAACTCGCGGGCTCCCTCTAGCGGTTAATAGTGATTTTCTGATATTACAGATTAGATAGCAAGTGGGCAGTCTCGCCATAAATAAGCTCTTGTGTTACACCTTTAACGTGTCGTGTGGAAACACTATGTGTGAACATTGGTTGCGCTCCTTGACTGAGAATAGGGAACAGCTAATAGTAGATAGCAGTAATGCTAGCGTCACTGCTGAATTGAAGAAAAAATAAAATATAAACGTAAGATTTCTGTACTGTTGAAACAAAACACACAAATTTAATTTCTAAAATATAAGGTATATCTTTGAAAAGAGGTTATATATTACATTTAATTAGAGCTTTTAGCTGTTTATCTACATTCATTCCTATTCATTAAGGACTCATTCACGTACTCCCCCTAGCGGCGAGTTTCTGATATCACAGGTGCGATAGCAACTGGGCAACTGGGCAGTGAACATTGGTTGGGCTCCTAGACTGAGAATGTGCAACAGCTAACTGCAGTTAGGAGCAATGCTAGTGTCTCTACTGAATAAAATTCGTTTACTAAAGACAAAAATGAAATATTAACGTAAGGGTTCTTTACTGTTTAAAATAAATACACAAATTTAATTTCTAAAATAAAAGGAATATGTTTGATAAGCATTTAATTAGTTTTTAGCTGTTTATCTCCATTCACTCTTATTCATTAAGGACTCGCTCGCGGGCTCCCTCTAGCGGTGAGTTTCTAAAATTACAGGCGCAATAGCAAGTGGGCAGTCTCGCTATAAATAAGCTCTTGTGTTACACCTTTAACGTATCGTGTGGAAACAATGCGTGTCTGACCATTGGTTCTTTTCTGAGTCTGAGAATGGGGAACTCCGGCTGGCGGCTGTAAAGGCAGGTACGTGGCAGAGTTTGGATTTAAATATTGGTGTTTTTATGCGCGAGGTTTCAGTAACTAAGTTTTTAAAACTCACATAAAATGTTTAGCTAAAATCGCTGTATTGTTTTTGGGCGAAAACCGTTTAAATTCGCTTTATTTTCGACCGTCGAATATCAGTTGTTCGCTAGCCAAACAGCTAAAGCTAACTAGTTTCTCAGCTAATCCGGTGTTATTGTCTCCGGGTTTCTGATTATGAGTCTTAAATACAGCGCTTATCTAGTTTATTGTATCTCAGACGGAGTAAAACGGCGCAGCTACGATCATTATTAATACAGTTTAGATTAGGAAACTATGGGATTAACTCTGGGTTATCGCGTTATTGTGGGACCGTTATCAACCACTTCAATCAAAACACTGAAATCTAGGCTTACTGTAACTAAACGGAAGCGCTTTACTCACACAAATAAACAGTTTTCAGAAGAGAAAATATATATGTATATTAATATCTAAGACTAGTCTGATTAATTTTAATAAAATAGGCGTTTTTAGAATGATAGTTTTGCTTTTTTAGGAACATCCAGGAATCAAACGGTCGTCAGTCACGTGAGTTTACTTCCTGTAACGTCACTAGGGCTTCAACGATTATTCGATATAATCGACAATGACGATTATTTAAAATTGTTAAATACAACTTTTATTGTCAACTAATCAGTAATTTGTAACAGTAGCGCTTTACACAAAGTGCTGGGGACAGAAAATGAGAGATATTTGAGGTGTAGTTACTGTGAGCCGTGCAGTAGAATTAATATCATACTTTTATACTATTTAGATTTTTTTAAAGCAATAAAACTGGAGAAACAGCAGTAAAATGAGGGAATAGCTGAGAAACCAGAGACTGGGAATGTCCTGATCACATTTTTTGTGCCTCAGAGTCATTTGATTTTAAGTATCTGCCGATACCGACTCCCGATCTGATACTTTGGCAATGCAGTAAAGAAAAAAAAAATCCAAGTTGTCCATTATAAAGTTTTTTAAAATTATGTTAATTATTGAAAAGGTATCAAATCATACCATTTTATCACAAAAATGTGTTTGTGAAAGTATAACATTTTACTAGTCTGAACTTCTTAAAGCATAATAAGTGCTTACTAAATATATTAATGGAAATTGTATATTTGAGACTATTTTTATTTACTGAAAACAAGCAAACATTAAAATCACCAGTGCAAATATCAGTCAGTGCATGTAAGTGTAAACCATGTGATCTACCAGCATTTAAGCTTTTATTGATGAGTATTTAATTACATGTAAATTAATAAAACATGATATTAGTGGTGTCAGTCAATTAAATTGAGAAAAAAAATGTATTCACAATAAAATCATGATTTATATGTTTTAACTGAGAGGTTTAATGTAGAAAATATACGCTAGTGTAGCTCCATATTCCACACCAACAATTCTACACCCTCTTCAACAACAAGGAATTTGTTGTGTGTGAGAGAGAGTGAGACTACACTCTGCGGTGTAACTTAGAAAGTAGTGTAACATTTTATATACCTCACATTTTAGCTTAACCAACTGAATAGAATCAATTAAAAATAAAATGTTTCTCCTGAGAAATACGTTATTACATCCATTGGTTTCACATTTATTTAACCCAACTAAACTGGTTCTTTCTCATAAATTAACAGGTTAAATTAAAACAATACATCTAAACTAATAAATAAAAATAAATATAAAGTAGCTTAGATCAACGATTTTTAAAGCTAGCAACGCTTCTTCCTTTCTTGGTATATTGACCCTTTTTTCTGCATAACTTTTTATTTATCAATCATTTTTCTCTGTTTTTAGTGTTGTTCCAAAACACATAAAGGGAATAAACATGTGTCATTGTAAAATGAGTAAAACTTAAACACAATCAAATAACAATTTTCAGTAAGAATTTAATCAATCCAGTAAATTGATCTTTGTGTTGCAGCACACAGAAGATGCTGTGCTGAATTGCTGTGTGTTTTTTTTTTTCTCTCTTTTAAAGGTTTAAACTCGTACACTGGCTGAGAAACGTCATTCTGCTTTTCCAGCCATGTCTGTTGAAGTAGCCATGAAAGGTAAGCAATCGTCTGTTCTCTCTGTTCACTCGAGCCTCTGAGAGAGTAGAGTGGAAAAGAGAAGATACATACAGCTGATTCAGCAGATTTAGAACTGAACAGTAATTCAATCTCACTATATGTCTTTATACCCGATACCATGGTAATTACTCTAATTATCGTACAGTTAATTATGTGTTTTTACCTAGGATAATCTATTCATGTGTACTAGAAATACTAGAAGGTTAAAATGTGTGCCTGTTATGCACAATGCATAGATACATGTTGGCAGGTCTAAAAGCAAATTTTGGCATTTGTGAATTGATTCTGAATCAAGATGCGTTTTTCTTTTATATTGGTGTGATGAGGTCAGTAGCACTGCTCATCACCAGTGTATTAGCTCACCTGGGGATACAATATAATGGTTTGGTTCATGCAATTCACAAACAATATGTATCTGATGATTTTTAAAGAATAAAATGTTTATATTAACGCCTACAATTTTTGTAGGCTTATTTTGTGTATAGTCCTATTATCAGCTATTTTCAGTCCTCTGCCTAAATCTCCTGGTCTGTCCGCCAATCCAAGTTAAGGATGTTATTAGGCTAATTGGGTGTTAGGACACACTTGCTCAATTGTGATGCACAGATGAAAAACGTTATACTAATAATTGAGCATAAAAGGGAGCACAACATTCTAGTTTAGTATAGTATCTGAAGCATCAGCAGTTGTTGGCTGGTTTACAGGCTCAAAATGGCCAGAAAGGTTTGTTTAGAAACCCATCAGTCTATCGTTGTGTTAAGGAAGGAAGGCTACTCAATGCGAGATATAAAAACTGAAAATATCTCACCATGCTGTTAAATACCCCCACAAACTGGCTCTAACAAGGACAGAAAAAGGAGTGGGAGGCCCTGATGCACAACTGTGCAAGAAGATAAATATCCTAGAGTGTGTAGTTTGACAGACTTTTGTCTATAGCAGTAGTGTATATTGGAATTATATTGTATTAACCAAAATTAAGTCCTGCTCTAATCAGGCTGCTGAGTGATTTTTTGCTTTTAATCTCACAGTTTATCTTCTCTACTCTCAGGTTTGGCCACCGTGTCCATCCGTGGGCCTGGCGATGGCATGGAGACAGATAAACCAGCGGTGGCCCAGGAGATCGTAGTGGAGCCTCCACTCCTGAAGGTAGCTTCACCGAAGCAGATCCCAAAGCCGGCCCCTGCCCCTGCCTCCCCCCACTCCCCAGGAGTTCTGCACCTGGGGAAGGTGAGCAGGGAGGCCTGCACCGAGGTGGAGGCTGTGAGGATCGTGGTTCCTCGCGCTGCCATCACCCGGAGCGGCCGAGTCGGGGCTCACGAGGGCAAAGTAGACGAGAGAGGCTCCCCCCAGCACGGCGAGGACCGGCCCCCCTCACCCCCCTCAGAACCACAGGACTACAGGAGCGCTCTGGAGAAGCTCCAGAACTCTGAGCGCAGGTTACTGCAGGACAAGGAGGGGCTCTCCAACCAGCTGCGTGTTCAGACTGAGGTGAGAGCTCAGGGCACAGGTCACAACTACAGACCAAATTCAAGCTTCTAAATAGATTCTGCTTTTTTATTTAAAGCTGTGCCTTTTGTTTCAGTACTCAATATGTTTGTAGTTTTGTCTCAAGCTCTGCTGCATCTATCAGCTGCTACGTCTGATGTATCTTTGCATCCCTCGGCTACCCACAATTCCGTGTTCCCACAAAAGGTGAATGGAGGGGCAGCAATAGGAAAATTCTGGAGACTCTGGAGCAGAGTTTTGATAATGTTACTGTTAATTATTCACGGTCACAAGCACTGTTGCGCTAAGGGAGTTAAACAACTGCTCCACGATAATATCAACAGAAGATTCAGCATCTTCCTACAACACAAGTAACCTGATAAAACTTCTTCACATGAAACACTATGTAACCATACCCTAATTATTTCAAAAAAACTATTAATGTAGCATATTTCACTCTACCAACAATTTATTAATAGCGTATCGTTCCCAA
Source organism: Astyanax mexicanus (assembly GCF_023375975.1). NCBI lineage: Eukaryota > Metazoa > Chordata > Actinopteri > Characiformes > Acestrorhamphidae > Astyanax > Astyanax mexicanus. Next base: position 8,587,660 of record NC_064428.1, on the reverse strand, counting down.
GTTTTAGTCCATAGCCCATTTATTAAAAAAAACTGTTGTTTTCTGCAACTTCATCTCTAATGTGTCCAAATTATTTAAATTCAGACCCAGAATCAGAGAAAGCCAGAGCAAACGAGAGAGTGAAAGTGAACGAGCAAGAGCAAGCAAACGAGAGCGTGAGCGAGAGAATGAACAAGAGTGAGAGCAAACAAACAAGCAAAAAACGAGACGGAGAGCGAATTAGAGAAAACTTATAAAGCACTCAGTCTAGCCAACATCAGTCCACCTTAACATCTAAGTGTTCATACATTTCATCACATATCAACATCCAGTTAAAAAATTTGTTCTATTCTAATTACACATTTACCCTAGTGGTTAAATTTTAATCATAGATTTTCCTCAGTAGTGCTATTCTAATTATATTTACCTCAGTAGTCCTACTCAGCACATATGAGTGAAATGTACACTGAAAATGCAGCTAGACCTTCGGGTAACCAACAAATGCTAAAAGACTAAATGCTAAGTAAGCTCAGTTAGTGTTCCCGGTACAGCTCGTACCTTTCAGCTGGTTTGTGAAGAGACACAAAGAGAGATACCTGTTCAGTATTGTAACTTATTTCACTTGATAAATAATCAATGCCTTAATAATTATGGTTGTTTTGTTCATCACACCATCACTGTCTCTTTTTTACTCTCAGGTAAACAGGGAGCTGAAGAAGCTGTTAGTGGCGTCAGTAGGAGATGATCTGCAGTACCACTTTGAGAGACTGGCGAGAGAGAAGAACCAGCTGATACTGGAGAACGAGGCTCTGGGCCGCAGCCTGGCCCACACTGCTGAGCAGCTGGAGAGAATGAGTATTCAGTGTGATGTCTGGAGGAGCAAGTTCCTCGCCAGTCGGTGAGTGCTGAGAGCAGATGGTATTGATATGCAGTAAATTTCAAAATTGCCAGTCGTTTCATCACTTTTTTTAACCAGCAAAGAAAATTGTGAGATGAAGAGTGAGGTGTTAGGGTATTCTAGTATGTTGCTTTTTACTGTATGTTCGTTTGGGGCCTTGTCTCACTCAAAACGAGCTGTCGCTGGTGGCCTTTTTATTTATTTATTTTTTTTAATACGGAAAAAAGGGTTTAGCCTCTCTGCACAATTCCTAAACTTTAAACATTAAACGTCGTACAGACGTTTCACAAACAATAAATCTTTATATTTTTTATAACTACTATTAAGTACAATTATTTAACATAATTATTTCATATAACAATAAATGGATTTACTTAAATATAATATTTTTTTTCCTTAATGTAGTAAATCGTTCTCTTAATTTTTATATATATATATATATATATATATATATATATATATATATATATATAAAATAATTTATAATATTGTTAACTTATTGTAATCGTTCTGTTAATTTAATGAATAATTTCCTGTTTTAATAAATTGTTCTGTTAATTAAAAAAAATTATTCTCTCAGTTTTAATTAAATCGTTTCAAATTTCATAAATAATTCCCTCAGTTTTAATAAATATTTAGGTTAAATTTAATAAATACTGTCTTCAGTTGTAATTAATCGTAACGTTAACTTTAATAAACCATTCCCTTTGTTTTAATAAAAGGTTCTGTTAATTTAATAAATAATTTCCTCAGTTTTAATATGTAGTTTTCTATTAAAAAAGGTAATTCTCCAAGGATTTACTTCTGGTTAGTAGTATAGTGGGGTACCCCAGATCAGCTCAGTTCAGTTCTGTTCTCTCCGTTTTGCTGGCGGAATAAATCTTCAGTAGGAACCGAAAATCAGAGCAGCAGTTTCAGGCCGGACATATTAGAATCTCTTTCTGATTGGTTGTCGCCGCTGCGCTTCACTGCTCATTTGCATAAAGTTAAGTTCTGGACCTCTCTCTCGCGTCGCTCAAACCGCCCGCTTCGCATCGTGGCGCGCCGCGTCGCTGCCTGTCGCCCAGTGTCGCTCGCTCTCATTGAAAATGAATGACTTCCGGCTGCTTTGTCGCTCGCGTCGCGTTCGGTGTGGACGCACGGTAAGAACTATTAAAATGTAAATTCACAGGTTTCTAGAAGAAGTGTTGATCTGCAGTGAAATAATGTTTGGAAAACAGTCTAACAGTCATTTTGTATCCAGTGTCATGGCTGAAGAACTGACCAACGCCAGAGCTGCTCTCCAGCGCCAGACACGAGAGGCACAGAGTGCCATCCAGGACCTGCTGCTCGAGAGGGAGGAATTCTCCAGTGATATGATGCACACACACAGGTAAGACGGACACCAAATATGACCCAATGACCTTTTTTTATTTTTATTTTCCCTTACCACTACTTATCACTTACACTCACCCATCACGTGTGGTCCCATGTTCTAAAGTACACATATTGTTTCACTTGCGTTTTGCCATTTTCAGTCAAGTTGTCGCTACTAATATAAATAGCATTTTATTGTGTGTGTTACACTTATTTACTTTTAAAACATTATTAAATTTGTACTCAAAGTTCTTTCTAGTTATGTCACTGAAGTCAATTCCACAGCTAAGATACAGAAATCTGCACGTTAGCGGAGTGTGCTTTTGGCCAATCAGAACGCTTCATATTTAAAAACCACCCACCCCACCTCGTCTAGCTTTGCGCTTCAGTTAGAGACCTTATTAATGAGGAGACGGGCCACTGACTGCAGTATTAATGGGATGGCTTCCATTCAAGTATAAAGTCCCGCCCTTCAACAAAAAGAGCCAATCAGCTTGCTGCTCATGCCGAGAGCAAAGGTGGGTCAGCGTGTTGGTGGAGATCCACAGGCGTAAATCATGTGACAGGATTATTGAGAAACAGGATGATGTTGATGTTGACAGGAACACTGTTGATGAGATTTTAATCTGTGATGTAAAATAATGTAAAATATGTTGTTCACATAGTAATTAGAACTGTAGAGAGCACTTTGGTCTCTCCCTATTCTCTCCACAGTCATGATCAGGGTCTGTTTGATTTTTTTACATTACCGTAGAGTGTGAAAGGAGATGCTTAGTTCTTTTGTTGCTGGAAAGTCATGATTGCCTCCATTAATTACTCTGTAGGTGGAAGTATAGATATTAGGCTGTAAAATGCTTCTGTAGAAGTTAAAGTATCAACTCCAGCTTTAATAAAATTGTAAAAGTACTGGTTAAAAACTTCTTAAAGTATAAAGTAAAAGTAATGTAAGGGGAAAACATTGAATTAAGGACAAAAGCTTTGGCTGAGCACAAAAATATTCTTATATTCTTGATGTACGTTTTTGTAACCATTTTCTTTTATTATTATTTTTAATTGCTTTGTGCAGTTAGACCAATTTTAATAGATTAATTATGATGAAGCAGTGGTTTTCAACTCGTACCCTGCATGTTTTGGGTGCTTCTTAGCTAAAACACCTGATTCAAATGATCAGCTTGTTATTAAACGTCAAAATCTAAATGTACTGTAAGTTTAATTTATCCACAGGGACTTCCAAAAAAGATTTTTTTTTTGTTTCCCCCTGAAAAACATAATTCATGCCATAGAGAGTTAAATGATGGAGTGTGTTTTTGGTCAGTGGATGAAACATTAACTCATGATTTTGTGTTTTGTGTGTCTTTGTGATGGGTAGGTCTCTGGAGCAGCTGTTGGTCTCTCTGCAGTGGGGCAGACAGCAGACCTACTACCCCAGTGCTCAGCCCCTCAGCACCGGGGAACTAGCTGCAGCCAATCACAAGCTTGCTGATGCCATTAACTCCCACCTGCTGGGCAATGTGGGGGGCAGGACCACCAGCACCACTGTGAAGAACAGCCAGGCTTCAGAACTCACCAACACACCAGCTGAGAAGATGGCAGAGAAGGTACAGTATAAATACTGCAATAAGGTATACATGTATTATCTGCTAAGCATAACCTTCTTATTTCATTTTCTTAACTAATGGACTATCAATGTTTTCTTGTGAACACGGGGCACTATTGTCGGTTCTAATTATATGTTTGTTTGGCTTTGTTTTTTATTTTTGTTAAATCAAAATTTTTTTTGCAGATTTTTTTTTATTTTGACACTTTTTTCATCTCTTAATATATATTAAACTGTGTATGTAAATGAGGAGTGTAGGCATGCTACTGCTAGATTAGAAATTAAATATTATTAGATTGATGTTATCAGATGTTAGGTGAAACACTGCAATACTATTTAAATGATAATGTCTTTATAAATGTTGTAGTGTATAAACACCAGTTAGGAAACTTGTATTCACATTGTGGTGACTTGTGGTCACATTTTTTTGTTCCTAAGTGTCGATTTAATACTTTTGGAATGTAGTAAAAAGTTGTCCTTTTTATTATATTAATATATTTTTTATTCAAACAATAGTATCAGATTAGCCATTTTTTTATCACCAAAAAGAAAAATATGTAATAAATAGCCATATAAATGATTTCCATTTAAATATGCATTTGTCAGAATTGTCAGACAAGGACAATTCTGTGATTAATCATAATTAAAATCATGATTTATTGAATCATAAATAAAACTCACAACATGGGATTAGTTGCTGTCAGTATGAGCTCATGCAGTAGAGTCAGTCTATAGTGAACTCATGGAGTAACAACATAACGTTACATCTTTTCCACCTGATTCGGTTGTTTTGAAAATTGTGATTGGCCCCGATTTCTGATCATGTGATCGAATCGGGGACATTACTAGAAAATACTTTTTTTTCTTATTATTATTTTTATTAAGAGCTCTGTTTTTTTTAAATAATAAAAGCTAATTCACCAACTGAAGTACATTTTTAAAGGTTAGATACTATTTATGTTGTTTATGAAACAATAATATTGTTTATCTATTGCTTATTTATTTGTTTATTTTTGCAGTAAACGTAAAAGTATATTGGCTTTAGAAAAACATAAGTTAACAAAACAATTTTTATTTTTTAATTATGGTGAATTCCAAAATCATAAATGCAAATGTCCAAGGTGGACTTGAAAGCAACAATATAATGCACAGTGATCATAGTAATCACCATAATAATCATGGATAGTCATTTAAACTTATGTGAAAACACTAAATAAAAAAAAAACAGTATTGATACATTTATCAAGATTTGAAATATTTGTCACATCTAAGAGTACTTGGGTGCAGGTTCCCACTAGTATGCAAAGAACAATATATACAACAAGTAGAATAATATATTAAAATAGCAATCATCACCCCAACTTGTTGGATTCTGTGTGGTTATAGATGTTATGACATCCAGGTAGGAACAGGTAGTAAGAATGTTACTATTTTGGAGGCGTGATGTTTTGAGAGCTAACAGAAATAGTCTTCTGGTTGTTGGTTCCATTTCAGATACTGAGGAATCTGGATCCTGTATCCTGCCCAGACAACACGGGTGACCCTGCTGCTCCCGACCCCACCACCTCTCCTTTCCTGCCAAACAAGAAGAGCATCGGCCGGTTCCACCCCTATACCCGATACGAGAACATCACCTTCAACTGCTGTGAACGCTGCTCTGGAGAGATTATCGTCCTCTGAGACACAAACCAGCATCCAGTTACAGATTCAGCTTCCTCCAGTAGACAAAAACACTTATGTCTTACTCAGTTTATTAGATGAGAAGTTTCTATTTATTGAGTGGAGATCAGTTTGAGTATCAGTATCAGATTAAAGAGAGAGCTTTACTGTACCTGTACTGTATTATGACAATAGGGCTGATTTTTTTTTTTCTTTTTTTTTTTTATCCAGTTTTTCCACTGTCAGCAGTCTTAACCAGTACATATCAGGTCAAATATGAAAAATAATTTGCTGTAAATTCTTTGTAAATACCAAAGAGAGAATACTCAGCAGTTCTGACCAGCATCATAGTGAACTATTTCTTATAGATTTGTTTTCTTTATACTACATGCTTTTCTGCAACTTTAAGCTGTGTGTCTCTTCTTTATCCTCTTCATCTGACTCTGAATGTCGGTACTCTTGGGGTAGAGCGTGATTTATTTGCCTTGTCTTTGCACACAAGTATTCCTACAGGAAGTCCAGCATGTAGGGGGAGGATCCTTTTAAACAGATGAATTGATGGATTTTAGAGATGCTGTTATGATCGACTATGCAGTGCAATATGCTAATGCAGTAGTTTAGGCCCTTTCGCACACAGCAAGATTTTTTTTTTCTTTCATCCATTTGAAATGAATGAGAATTTTAACAGAATGGAAGCCTCAAAGTCTTTATAGGCAAGTCAATTTACTTGTCGGCAATCTCGACAATGCTGCCCTGTGCTTATATCCCCTCATGCAAGCCCAGCGTTCTATCTGTTTGAAGGGAAGAGACTGAAATGATCTAAACTGAAGGTTTAATTACAATTTGAACAACATATTATTCATACCACTGATGAAATCTTATAAAAACCTCATGAAGAGATTGTAACGTTTGGCTTAAAAATGCAATTTTTCAGCTTGTCATGGCTGCTGTGCCTGCGCAGATCTCCTTAGCAAGTGAGGCTTCCCCACCAGCACACTGACCCCTCCACTTTCTGCACAAGCAGCAAGCTCTTTTTGTTGAAAGTGGGTCTTTACCCATAAACAGGCACAATGATTCGCGTTATATTAAATCCCATTCATACAGCGGTCAGTGTCCTGCCTTCTTAATAATGAAATCTCTGGATTTGGAGGTGTTGGAAGAGTCTGATGTGTGTTTTCCTTTGCATCAGTATCCACTATTTCTGTTTCTCGGCTCTCCGTCCCCTTTTGCTCTTGTTAATCTCCTCACAAGTGCTCATTTATGAATTTAGCTATGTAAGTTTTGGACTCTGTATATAACATTTAATATACATCTTTTTCTACCCACATCCAATAAAATCAAACTCTGTGTGTAAGGGCCTTTAGTTCTTAAGAGTCAGCCTGCGATTTATAGGAATTTTCTCAGTTTACGGTTATGTATAATAATCAACTGTCTCCTATGTTACATTCATTTTGTGAGTTTTTTTACAGCAGTTCAGCAGGAAAGAAGTTCTTCATGCTCTGCTGGTTGTTTTTGTATATGATGAATGATGTGTAGACTGTCTAATTTATTCAGTATTCATGAAAGTGAGAACAAGCTGGATTTGTAAAACGAAAATAATACGAAAAGAAAAGAGTGCAATATTTCTTTATCTGCATTGGTTTGTATCAGCTTGGAGTTGTGGGAGTTGGTTTGGTCAGCATTGCACCTCAGCTTTGAACGTACTGGAAGGTGCAATATTATTAACTAATTATTATTTCATTTCTACTGAAATGCATATTTGTGTGAAAACCTGTTTGTAGGCATTTTGAAACAAAAAAAACAGTTTCTCTGTAAAATGCAGTGAATAAAATAAATTATAAGAGTTAATTGTACTTGTTTTGTGTGGAACATTTTTAAGACATTTAAATATATACTGTAATAAAATCACACCACAAACTTGAACAGCATTAACTTTTCCATTATTATTAAATGTGAAATGAATTTAAGTTTTTGCAGGTCTGTTAATGCATTATTTTTATAATGACTTCATATATTATATGCATTTATAATTTATAATTGTGAGAAGGTGCTCCTCACCTTCATGACTCGACTTCGCACCCGCCTCCACCCCATCACCACCCTCATCTCAAGCAGGGGGGACCTGGCTTGAGAACCGTCTCAAGCTGTTCTAAACTGTACCCCAAACAACATAATCACAGTTCCAAGATGAGTGATAAATTACACTACTTTAATAAATCATGGTGGTACCACATGTCATTCTGTAAGGCCAAAGCCAATTTGTATGAATGATATCTTAAATGTTTTATTTTAGTAATCTAAATGTTTAATATGAATGTATGTGTACACAACATTCTTATTGTTTAAACAATTGTTAATAATTGTTTCCCAGATACCAACATTACATATAAAACCATTTGGGATTGACTTTTATTTGAATCTGTATTTTATACATTGAAATTAAATGTACCTGACTTTTAATAAACTTGCAATATTTAATGTGTATTATTTTCTGCATTGTAGATTAATATTGAAGACATAAACACTATGAAGAAACTCATGCACAGTTATGAAGCAAACATTTTCCTATACTTACAACTTTGCCCACTTTTGGCTGATTTTTTCAGTCTGGTTCATATGGTAGAACCTGAAATGGTTCTCCAACTGTTTCAAAAGAGGTTCTAGAGATGCTGAGCTCTTGTTAACTGCTTTTCTTTCACTCTAAGGTTCAAGTTATCCCAAAACACCTGGGTTTGCACTTGTGTTCGGTTTTAGTTTATAAATCTTCTACATTAATCTACAATGTAATAAATAAACCAATAAAGAACAAAAAAATAATAAGAATGTTTTTTTTTTTTTTTACTGTAAGATATACAGTGCAAGTCAAATGTTTACCACACATTCTAAAAATGTTTTGTTTTGTGTTTTTACTTGATAAAAAATAATTTTAAATTAAATTCAAATCACATCTATTTGATTTAAAACAAAATAACAAAAACATTGTTAAAAACGTATGAATTACATCATTAAATGTTGCAAGATTATTCATGTAAATTTTATTTAAAAAAAAAATAATAATATTCAAATGCATATGTCAGCTTTTAAGCTCTAAAGGCACGGACTCACTGGTCATTTGAGACAGTAAACAAACTGGCTACATTTATAGTGTGACCACTGTTAAACACATTTCAAACTTTATCTATACCTCTGTACAAATGTAACACTCAATGAAATTTCTTTTGAAGGTTTACCGATAGTTAGACAATAACAAATTTACTGCCAAATTAATTTTTATTCAACTGATACATTCCATTATTTTCATTATTAAGCTATACACAACAGCAAGTCTTTGGTCTCAGAGTCAAAAGTTTATGTTCTTTTCGACCACTTCTTCTTTTCCCTCATAGCTCTACTGTGTTCCTCTATTTTGCTTTTTAGTCCAGTCCGTAATCTGGTCTGTCCAAACATCTGCTCTGATTTAAACGCTGGTTTCTCTTCTGTCTGATTCCTTATCCTCCTTTTGCTCACGAATAGTGGGGCTCGATCTCTCTGAGACCCGCTGTATGTGGTTGCTGTTGCTCTGAATGGTGCTGTATATGGAGCACTTGTAACATCAGGAACACTGTTCTCAGTTTTTTGCTCGTAGAAGCCACCGTGCTTCCTTATGGGCACGAACTCCAGAGCCTTCTCCCAGCTGCCGGTCTCCTTGATTGTTATCAGGATCTGGATCATCTGGTCCAGGGTGAGGTTCTTGGCTCCGCAGTCCCATTGCAGGTGCTCATTCAGAGGCAGACGAGCAGTGGCCAGCTTGAGGCGCTTGGCGTTGGCCAGGGAGACTCCGGACTGGGCAGAACGGTCCACAAAGGCTCCTATGATGTACACCTTGTTGTGGTCGAAGGTCCGGAGAACGTTTGGAGAATCGGCAGTGAGGTAGACAAGGTTCTCACGGGGGAAGATGTCTACGTGCCGCTGGCTGGTGGTGGTGATGAAGAGGCGTTCCCAGGTCTCCTGGCCATAGCGCTTGAGAAGCTCCTGATGGTAGACGCTGTTGGGCTGCAGGTTGCAGAAGTGCAGGTGGAAGGGGTCCACAGATCGTCGGTTCCAGCCTTCACACTGTAAAAGCTGGGAGACGGTGTTCTTCGCGTCGTGACTGGACATGTGCTGGTCATAGCTCATGTCAAAGACCAGTGGCTGACCGTACTGCATGGCCTGCGCCGATCTCCAAAATAGGAGTGTATCCAAGGATCGAGACCAGAACTTCATCAGGAAGGTATTTTTTAACTTGACATCAGCTTTGCTGTCGACATCGACCCCTTCACGGTCTGCCCTCTCCATTCTCTCTGCCATCTTTTTCTCCTTCTTCTCCATTTTGGCCTTCTTGTATCCCTCCTTGATGGACAAGTGCTTGAGGAACTTCCTCTTGGATGACTTGGTGGTCAACTTGGACAGCGCTTCCATCTGCTCGTCTGTGAGGCTGTCAGGAACCAACCTACCGGCCAGGCGCCACGCGTCCACCAGCATGCGAGTCGCTTCCAAGGGAGAAAGCTTTCCTTCCACCTCCTTGCTCTCATCAGTGGAGGTTTCTTCTTTATCTTCGTCCTCAACTTTATCCTTGGTCTTGACCCTATCTTCCTGCAGAGCCACTGTGCGCATCATTGACTTCCACACATCCAGGTCCAGCTTGGGTCTTGCTTCCTCATCTTTGGGCTGAGGGACATCTTTCCTCAGGATCCAGGTGGTGCTCAGAGCACGGCTGGAAGTAAGTGCTGAGGATGGAGTGGAGATGAAGCTGGATGTGGGCAAACCAGAATAATGACATTTTAGAGCTGCTGAAGATGAGGGGCGGCCGCAGCACCTCCTCAGGACCCCCACAACCTGCAACCTGAGGAACGTCATGGGCAAAACTCCACTCCACAGCACAGGGCAGCGCTCCACAGCACAGGGAAATACTCCACTACACTCCTCAGGACAGGGCAGCACTTCACAGCACAGGGCAGCACTTCACAGCACAGGGATAATCCACTCCACAGCACTCCTCAGTACAGGGCAGTACTCCACTCCTCAGGACAGGGCAGCACGGGTGTTTCAGTTAGTTAGCTATGGCAGGCTAATGAGCTAGCTAGCATGCTAACATCACAGGATATCAGATAAAGCAGAATAACCGGCCACTGCTGAGGACTAAATGCAGGGCAGTTAAGCATACCGGGCTCCTGACTGAAGCACTCAGAGGCGCTAATCTCACTCTCTCACTCCATCACTGCCTAAAACTCACTCCTCCACACCTCGCTCCCTTCAAAGTCACGTTGAAAAAACAACGCACACACTATTCCCGCCGTGCTGAAACACACACTACAGACAGACGTTCCGCATTTCGCGGTTCCCCATCCTTCAATGCCCATTTTTCCGAGAACATGAATAAAAATATGTTGTGCACCTTCTAGGCATAACGTTAGCCCATCTGGATGCTCTCCCAGAATTAAGAGAGTATTTTTAAGATAATATCTGTGAACAATTCTCAACCTACACTTAGAGACTTCATCCCTCCACGGTGCAAACAAAACCTCCTTATATTTCTCATATTTTTTTTTAAGGAAAAGTGTAAAATATGTAAATCACTGTTATATAAAAAAAGTTTTTTTTTCAATCTCTATTATCCCACTTAAAAAACTTAAAACAGTAATAACTTCTAAGTATTAAATGAATGTCATTATACTCTCAGTCCTTATTTGACCTACATTATTATAAACACATCTTGGTAAACTTGATAAATAAAAAATGATACATTCATACTTTGAAGCCTTATTTTTCTTTTTGTTTGTTTGTGTTTTTGTTTTATTTTAGTATAATTTACAGTCACTCACTATTAGTTAATGAGAACAAATTCGTTCGTTTCCCCTCCCAGCGTCTTTTGCAATAGGCAGAAACAACACTAGGCCAGTTTAACCATCCATAAACACCACAGCATAAAAATATACAAAAATAAATCAAGCAAACAACAAAACTAATAAAAAAAACATGCTTTAAGTCTAAAAAATGAGCATTCCAAAAATAACAAGAAAACACACAATAAAACCATTTTCGGTTTTTACTTGTTTGCAGAAAATACATACATGGCTAAAGAAGAATATATCATTTAAAAAAGAGAATACGGAATTTAAAAAAATGTTTCTAAAAGTGAAGCAATTGGGTGTTTTATTAATTTCTTCTTCTCTTTTGTATTTTCATTAATTCTACACTATTTTTTATTTTGTGATTATTTAATATTGTATATCAACACAATTAAAAGAAAAAGCGATGTGGTAACTAAAGTTTGCAGATAATTATATATAATTATATAGGTTTAAGTAGATTAATATATTGTATTCTTGTGTATAATACAGAGTGTAGTTCCGGCGTGGGCCTGCAGGGGGCAGTATCTCAGTATTTCAGTAGCTGAGTGCTCCGCGAGCTGAGAGTGCAGCAGGTTCATCTGCTGGTTTGAGTAAATATGAGTTTATTTCTGCCTAAATTAAGCAGTAAGAAGGAAGTGGACGAGGCTGTGAAGGCCGTGGCGGAGAAGGTGCTGGTGCTTCGGTTCGGGAGAGACGAGGACTCTGTCTGTATGCAGCTGGATGAGATTGTAAGTGTTGTTTTATTGGGTTAGCCTGTTAGCTTAGCATCTCTAAAGCTATGGCCAGTGTTTACACATGTAGCCTAGCATTCAGTTCAGCCTGAACCACCCCTGTCCTAATTACACATCAGCTTTAAACATGTTTATTTATAGGTATATGTTTAGATAAATTGAACATAAAACGGACATTTATTTTCAGAAAATGAGAAATGGCTGAAATAAAAAAGAGACAGTGCTTTCTGACCTCAAACAATGGCAAGAAAACAAGTTCATATTCATAAAGTTTTAAGAGTTCAGAAATCAATATTTGGTGGAATAACCCTGGTTTTAAATCACAGTTTTCATGCATCTTGACATGTTCTCCTCCACCAGTCTTACAAACTGCTTTTGGATAACTTTATGCCTTTACTCCTGGTGCAAAAATTCAAGCAGTTTAGCTTGGTTTGATGGCTTGTGATCATCCATCCTTCTCTTGATTATATTCCAGAGGTTTTCAATTTGGTAAATTTAAAGAAACTCTTGAAGCTATACAAGGTCATCTCAAAAAGTTACTTTATTTCAGTAATTTGATTCAAAATATTAAACTCATATAGATGTATTATACACAGAGTGATCTATTTTAAGCGTTTACCAAAAATCAGTGTCTCAGAAAATTAGAATATTATATAAGATCAGTTGATACTTTTGGCAGTGTGGACAGTGTGCCAAGTCCTGCTGGAAAATGAAATCTGCATCTCTATAAAAAGTTGTCAGCAGCAGAGGGAAGCATGAAGTGCTGTAAGATTTTGTGGGAAAACAAAACTGCACTGACTTTAGACTTGATAATAAAACACAGTGGATCAACACCAGCAGATGACATGTCTCTCCAAACCATCACTGATTGGTGGAAACTTCACACTAGACCTCAAGCAGTTTGGACTGTGTGTCTCTCCACTCTTCCTCTCTGGGACTCTGCTCCCGTGATTTACAAATGAAATGTAAAATTTACTGATGGTCAGTGATGGTTTGGAGAGACATGTTATCTGCTTGTGTTGGACCACTCTCACATGCATGAGTTAATATGCTAAACTTTATTTCTGTGGTAGATTTTTGCTGTTACTAAGTTGTTCATTTTTTTTGTTACACTAATTATTTTACACAAAATCAGGGTCTTAGTAAGTTATGTTTATGAATATTTAATGAATTAAAATGACCAAAATAGAATGAAACTACTATTTATACTAAATAAATCATTTTTTGCAGACTTTTGTCTGAAAGTCTCATTAGTGAAGAGCCTTACCAATCTTAACATTCCTTTTCTCGTGGCAGCTTTCAAAAACCTCTCACGACCTGAAGAACATGACCTCCATCTATCTTGTGGATGTGGATAAAGTACCAGTGTACACCCGATACTTCGACATCAGTTACATTCCCTCCACGGTCTTCTTCTTCAACGGACAGCACATGAAGGTTGATTATGGGTAAGTGATCAAGTGGCTCAAATCACGCGATTAGAGCTTATTACTGGTATAATGTCTGAAGGTATGGCTATAGGTGTGTTGAATGTTGTGCCATAAGGGTTTGGGATTTGTTAAAATGCTTTACTTAGATTTCTATGTGCTAAAAAATGCTTTCACTAACGTTGATGCAGCTGTTTTAGGCAAGCAAAATTATTTAAACAAAAGTGTAAAAAAAATACAGAATAATTTATTAAATTGTGCCAAACAATGTGTCATTTATTTAGTCATATTGCAATATTTCCTCTAACATTAGGATTGTTGTAAGCAGCAGTGGCACAGTGACCCACACTTGTGCTAATATTGTGCTCTGTGTTCTTCCAGGTCTCCAGATCATACCAAGTTTATTGGATGTTTTAAAACCAAGCAAGACTTCATTGATCTTATTGAGGTGATCTACAGAGGAGCCATGAGAGGAAAACTAATCGTCCAAAGCCCCATCGATCCAAGAAACATACCTAAATATGATCTGCTTTACCATGATATATAAATACTGGTGTCACTATAACATGGAGCAGAGCTGGGCACAAACTGACATGCTACAATAATAACTTTTCTGGCAACTTTACATTTCATGGTACCTACTAGAGCTGCATGGTGCATTGACATTGCAATATATATTTCAAAAGAGGTAAATGATTCAACATTTCATAAAAATATTAATAGTGCACTATGTGTGCAAAGTAAATAAATAAATAAATACATTTGAAAATATATGACCTTGCATGTCATGCGATGTGACATCAACACTGCAATGATATTTTGTGCAGCTCTAGTACTAAATGCATTCATCTACCTATAGATGCACCCATTGCTAGTATAGCCAATGGAATAGGTCTTTCTAGAGCAGGTGAACATGAACCTGTTGGCATCATATCTAATGCCATTCATTGTCTAGTGGGCCATTGAACTGTGTAGCAATGGAACACCATTTTGGAATGATGAAGCTCCATCCAGTATTATTAGAAAGGGATGAGTTGGGGAGTTAAAGATGAGGTGGTATAAAATTGAATTAAATATTATTTTGCAAAGGCCAGGTGTTCAGTTGTGCCCTACTCCGCTCCGCTCCATTTTCCTTCATTGCTGTATCGCACCAATTAGCCATAGCATTAAAACCACTTTGCCCATTATTACGTAGAGTCCCCCCACCACAGCAGATCTGACCTGTGTAAGTGTCCTGTGATATATGGCACCAAGATGGCATGAGAGACACTTTAAAGCCCCTGGAAACACAATTGCATATATTTATTTATATAGATATTTTTGTATATTACTAAACCTTGGGTGTTATGCACTCTGCAAAGTTAAAATATGAAACAAAGCAGAAATATGATAAAACCCTCCTGAAATACAGCCTGAGGTGTGTAATATGTACATCCCAGGGAGGGATAGGGGCCATTGTAGTATAATAACCAGTGTGGTTCACTTCATGGTTTAATGTTATGGCTTATCAGTGTATTACTAAAAAACATTGTTCTAAAATCTTTTCTGTTTGTAATCATGCAACAGAAAGATATCAGGCATAAAATTGGTTTGTTTCCTATGGAAATTGTTATTCTGTCTTTTTTGCTGTAATCAGACTGCAATGCAGTCTAAATCTATGCAATTTGTTTTTTCTCTCCCATTTGTTACATGGTGCTTTTTATTTTAATATTTTTCAATAAAAGTCTGTGTGTAAGGATCATATTGTAGCTGTATTATTTTTGTACTGTTTGTTTTTCCCCCTGCTTCTAAGGATATGTTCAGACTGCAGGCAATTTTGGATTTTTTTCCCCAGACATATCTGCTGAAATCAGCAATTTGAACTGTTATTTGTTGATCAGATCAGATTAGCCTGTCTGAGCATCGCAAACGTATCTGCATGGGTTGCTATGGTATGGAGATCAGCATCAGTAACTAATTTTTGGCCTCCTCTTGAACCCCCGTTCTTCCCAAAAATCAGTGTCTCAGTAAATTAGAATATTATGAAGACGAATTGGTACTTTTGGCAGTATGAGCAGTGTACCAAAAGTCCTGCTCGAAAATGAAATCCGCATCTCCTTAAAAGTTGTCAGCAGAGGGAAGCATGAAGTGCTGTAAAATTTTGTGGGAAAACAGTGCACTGATTTTTGACTTGATCATAAAACACAGTGGATCAACACCAGTAGATGACATGTCTCTCCAAACCCTCACTGATTGTGAATGGCTTTGTGTTGGTCTATCACTTAAAATCTCAATATAATACAAAGTGGAGTATGTGGTTGTAAGGTGACAAAATGTGAAAAAGATAAGGAATGTAAATGACTTGCAAAACACTGTAGATTTGGATATTGGCAGTAAAATTTTGACACGTTTGCAAATAATCTGACAAAGAGGAGAAATATAGATAATAAAAAGCATATATCCAAGGTCTTGTGACTGCTTTTGGTGCATAAACCTCATCAAAAGACAATATAAAAATGTAGAAAATTTACGGTATACATTTGATGCTTGTACATATTTATTATTGTTGTTAGGCTTATTATATAATTTACACCATCGACCCAGCAACAACAGTTGCATTAACCGTCCAGACACTCATGATTTAAGTACCGAACGCCTCCCAGCTGGCTTATTATTGTTCATGTCGTTGGTGACTTGGGTCATATTCCTCCCTCCGAAACTCCTGCTCCGGGTAACGATGCCGGAGATGGCGGGCGCAGATTTAGGCCTCATCAGTTTATCGAAGAATCGAAACACCGCCTCCATGCAGGCCGCAGGTGCCGTGTGGTGGCACTGCGTCCCTGCTGACATCACTCGGCACCCGGCCTTGAGGGACCCCAGTTGGCGGTTCATGGGTTTGCTGCTAAGGATCCACATTCTAGCATGAGCCTTCAGCCAATCACGGCCTGACGCTCCCAAAGGCTGATGCCACATGCTATGGGAGGAGTCGATAAAGGCCACCGCCCAAACTCTTTGTCGGACTTCGTGTAGTTGATGGCACAGTAGATGGACGAAAGCCAGGCCTCCATAGCCATGGGCAACCACCGTGATTCGCTCAGCCACACTCTTAGACAAAAAGCGTTCCCAGACCCGTCGGACGTGCTCCTCTGGGGACAGGTCTCCTTCATTAGGATTCATCAACAGAACCGCACAGGATTGCCCCAGAGCCCAGCGCACATATGGCACCTGACTGCCCTGTTCTATACCTTCATGAGCCACAGCCTTCCAGCTCCACACTCCACACTTTACTGTGCCCTTATCCGGGATCAGAACCATCAGAGTTCCACGCTGAACAAGTGCCCCCGGGCTCATGTACACAAACCCAGAAGAACAGGAGTTATCATGGGTTCCTTTGTCCAGGAACACCTTGATCAGGTTAAGCTGCTCCTCGAGGATGTTACTCAAGTGCTGAGTGATGTGCTGGCAAAGGGAAAGATGTTCTTTCAGAGTTCCCTGGACGTCAGTAAGCTTGAAGGAGAACTTGTAAGGCTTGTGACTGTCTCTGTGGAGCAGACGTCCGTCTTCACTGAAGAAGTATGGGAAGTCTGAGGAAGTGATGCTCAGTTCAGAGCATTCCATTGTCGTTTAGCACCTGAACATGTGGAACGAAGAAGTGAACAGCTGGAAATATACATTATTTTTAGAAAGCAACTAATTAGACAGATATGGCAAAATTGAAGCAAATAAAGGTACATAAAGGCTAGATGCTAGACTATATTTAACACATTAAACAAACACTGAAAAAAATGATAATGTGGTGACTGTGCAAAGTACATCTTGGGGCCAGGCTTTCCCAAAAGGGTGCAGTGTGAAATCTTATTGGAATGGGAGTAGCTAGGCTAACACTTCTAACAAACACTGAACTTATGCTTTAACAAGGAGACTAGCTACCAGTTTAAAATATTAATGGTAGTTTTTAGATAGTAGTTTTAGGTAGACTTTTAATGCTCAATAGAAGTGAAAGGTAGATTAAAACGTGTAAAAAGCATTTGCTCCCCGTGTTTAAACATAACATCACACCTGAGTTTAGGTTCTCCAGCCGCACACAGACCTGATTACTGCCACACCTGTTCTCAATCAAGAAATCATTTAAATAAGACCTGCTTGATGAACTGATGTAGACCAAAAGATACTCAAAAGCTAGATATTATGCTAATATAACAAATGAAAAAGAAAGTAATTGAGAACTATCAGTCTGGAAAATGTTATTATAAAACCATTTCTAAAGCTTTGTGAACCACACTGAGAGCCATTCTCCACAAATGAAGAAAACAAGCAACTGCACTGAACCTTCCCAGTAGAGGCCAGCCCAAAGAGATACATGTATTTTGTTCTAGTTTACTACATAATTTTAACAAACAAACTGTCCCTTATACTGTGTGAAAACAACTTGATGAATGGACCAGCAGAAAAAAGACTAAAAACCTGGAAAAAATCTTTACACTGACTTCCATTGAAAGAAGGTTTTCTCTCTCTCCTGTAAAGCTGATGTTTTTTATTGGACAACGAGGAAAATATAGCAATAGGTAAAATTAACTGTAAGCCCTGTAGGGTGCCCTAATTTAATGACATTATTCTAGTGCAGCAAGTTAGCAGTTCATTATATTAAGTAAGAATGTTGCAAAAAGTTTATTATCTTGGGACACCACATCAAAAATCTGAACGAATGGTCCTCAGTACTGTGATACAAACAGTTGGTATTGTAATTAAACCATAGTGCTCTTAACCAATCCGTGCAGTGAACACACATACACACCAGTGAATACAAAAAAAAGAAAGAAAAGTGAGGACACATGTCTGGAGCAGTGGGCACCCACTGCTGTAGCCCCAGAGGAACAGCAAGGAATAAGGGTCTATTGCTATAACCACACACTGTTCTTGGATGAACTGCAATACCAGGTGGATATGTGGAGCAAAAAAGGAATTTAATATTTAATCCTCGTATAATGAACATTCTATCAGATATTAAACTAGAACAGATACTAAACTTAATCTTAGCCAAAGGCCCAACTCCATTTCACCCTGTGGCAGTATTACTTAGCCCTACCCCTCTGTGCATTCATGCCTAGGGGTAGGGTTTCCCAGTGCTTGCTACGCTGAAGGGGTAGGATTTAATGTAGTTTTATATGTTTTAATGTTTATGGCCATAGCAAGAAAAAAAATCACTAGCAGTTTGTCTCAGTAGATAGCTAGCTAACAAACTTTCACGTTCCACCTTAAATAGTGGCAGACTACAGATGGCAGACTATGCAGCATTTAAGGTGGAACAAAAAATAAAATAAAGTTAATAAAAGCTAATTTCAGCTACCCATCAAAGAGGAATTAAGGATTGGACAATTATAATAAATTGCTGCAGCACCTAAACCTGTCTGAAGACAAACAATTAATCCTAAAATTAACTAGTTAACCAGCTGCTAGGTTGCTGAACTTTAGTGCTCCACTGTATCGGGTGCTTCAAGGGTTTTCCAATTCTTAGTGGGATAATTTCACCCACTATAACTCTGTTCCAAGGAGAAGTGTTACACTAAAAAAGCAAGGGGTATGAGTTAAAAAGAAAAATGGTGTTGGGCCTAAAGGAAAAGAAGCCTCCTGATTGAATGGACTTTCAGAACTTGTGACCTACTCGTGTTTTCTTGCTGTGAGGAAGTGCCTTAAAGGTAGTGGAGTGAGTTAATGTGGTCCTGTCTGTAGGCCAGGCATAAATGTGTCTGTAGCATGTAGTGCTGTAATTTAGACCCAGAAATTTGTACTGACCTGTGGCCAGAATGAACCAAGCTGTGGCTGTTTCTCACTGTGCTGGATGGAGAGCTGGTGTGGTGTGAGTGAGTAGATGCTGCACTGCTCTAATGATGAGTGGTTGAGGACTGCAGCACCTGATTCTAATTGTAATCAGGCTGTAGTTGCAGGCTTATGGAGGTGGTGGCATTTCACTGAAATATTTCTATCTACTTTGTTTATAATTTGTCTGATTATATCATATTATATTATATTATATTTTCTCTTGTTTTTGTATTTTTCTGTGTCTGACTGATGGTTCTTTGCAATGTTGGGATTATATCTGTCATTTTTCTAGATTTAATGCTATTCTTATTTTTTTTTTTCCTTTTTTCACTATCCTTTATTGCAGTTTCCAATATTTTATTGGGAACGTGCATAGTGCAAACAATATATAATAATAAATAATAAAAAAAACACGAGGCTATCGGAAAATTAAGAAATGGAAATATTTATTTTCTTTGGAAAAGGGTTAAGAAAATTTTATTGAAGAATAAAAACACTTATCTTTTTTTATCTTTTTCTTACACTATTATTTGGCTGTCCATCTTTTATGTTTTTTTGTTCTTTCCCTGCATGGCTTTGTTACTTTTTTCTATATATGATATAGTGTGCATAAATACATTGAATTATAATCATAATAATAATAATAATAATAAGAAGAAGAAGAAGAAGAAGAAGAAGAAGAAGAAGAAGAAGAATAATGTTGTAAAATTAATAATACAAATATTTCAATATTTAATTTTAAACTCCTATTAGGAAAAAGGGTAAGATATTTTTTTTTATATTTTCTTAATGTTTAGTTTTAATTGTAATATTGTTTATTTTAAGTGTGAAGTAAATTTATTGTTAGTATAAATAATTGAGAATTTGTCCCAAAGTACTATGGTCATAATATTAGCGCTTGGGCGGAACTCTCTCTCTCTCCGGGTTTGTGTTTCTGTGTTTGAGCGGCGCTGTTTGAGCGCTGCACTGATGCTGAGCATGGCTGCGACCTTGCCGTTGCTGCCGGTCTGATGATAAACTACAGCTGTAGTTTAGTATTAAACCCGAGCTCTGAGGATTACAGCTGTAGTTTAGTCCTGCTGTAATTAATCCGGGGAATCAGACATGCTGGCGGCTAGGAGCGTGTGGGCGGGGCTAACCTGCAGATCAGTGGACTGTTCAGGTATTAATATTATACTCAATATTACAATATATTTAATTATTTTACCCTTTAATTCACAATTTATTTAGAGTCTCAGCCTCAATTACACTCTAAACTCACAGTATTAATAATATATTCAATATTACAGTATATTTAACTATTTTACCCTTTAATTCACCATTTACCATTTACAGTATTGTTATATCAAACATTCTAAATTAACTGTATATCTGTATATTCAGCTCTCCTCCTGCAGCAGCACCTGAAGATACTCTCAGCTGGACTGAAGACCTACGAGCTGCCACAGGACTACAGTGGTAATTTCTATATACAACCACCATGCAGAACATGATGACCACCACCTTGTTTCTACACCCACTGTCCATCCTATCAGCTCCACTGATTATATAGTTAGGACACTTTACAGTTATATAAGAATTACAGACTTTGGTTCTGTACCTTATAAATCACTATTTTTACACCATTACCAAGCTTAAAGGAGCTCCACACTTCATTGGTAGAATTCTGTGGGCCCTGACATTTAAAACGAGGCACTGAGATCTACAAAGGTGCAGGTAGTTTTTGAAAAAACACTGTTTATAAGTCAAGTGACGAGCATGAAAGAATAGCTGGGATAGGGAAACATATTCCAAAAATGAATTCAATAGAAATTCATTAATATTATAAAAATATTTTCAGCAATGCCTGTGCATGGTGGCTCTGGATGTTTCTACTCCTGACTCAGTCCACTGCTTCCGCAGGTCCCCCAAGGTCTGGAATCGGCCCTTCTCCACAATCTTCCTCAGGGTCCGGTCACCTCTTCTCGTTTTGCAGCGTTTTCTGCCACACTTTTTCCTTCCCACAGACTTCCCACTGAGGTGCCTTGATACAGCACTCTGGGAACAGCTTATTCTTTCAGAAATTTCTCTCTTGTCTTACCCTCTTTTGCTTGAGGGTGTCATTGATGGCCTTCTGGACAGCAGTCAGGTCGGCAGTCTTACCCATGATTGCGGTTTTGAGTAATGAACCAGGCTGGGAGTTTTTAAAAGCCTCAGGAATCTTTTGCAGGTGTTTAGAGTTAATTCGTTGATTCAGATGATTAAGTTAATAGCTCGTTTAGAGAACCATTTCATGATATGCTAATTTTGTGAGATTTCATGAGCTGTATGCCAAAACAATAAAAGACCTAAAATATTTCAGTTTGTGTGCAATGAATCTAAAATATATGAAAAATATTTTTTATCATTTCATTTTGGAAAAGAGTTAACTTTATCACAATATGCTAATTTTTTGAAAAGGACCTGTAATTATTATTTATTTATTTTTTTTCAAAATAGTTTTTCTTCACTTCCTCCATAACAGGTGTGGTTATACCAGAGAAACCGAAGCTCAAATTCTTGAATAAAGTGCCGAATTTTAAAAAGGCGAAGAAGGAGATGAAGAGGCTGCGTGACATACAGGGACCGGCGAAAGGAGCCACCAGCTTTACATACGGACAGTATGCCATCGTGGTCAGTACCGCACTTTCTGCTTCTTCTCTTTATTAGTTGTAGATAAAAATATTGCACTGATATTAAATTCCTTACTGCAGACGTCCTCAGTTACACACAGTTATATGGTATTTGTACAATCAATATAGTGAGAGTATCTACGTCAAGTTTTAGTTGGTCTAATATTTGAGGGGGGCAGACCAGTCAGAACATCATAATATTTTATTGTTTCTCTATTAAAAAAATAATTAATATTATTTTTAATAATATAAAACAATTATGGTTTCTCTATGAAATAATAATAGATGAATAAACGTTTATAAACATAATAGTATATAAGAGTTAATAATTAAAGGGAAAAAAAAATCCTCTAGTGTATAAATAGATAAACACCAGGGCCCCAAAACTCTTTAATACCTTACTTTATGTCATTGCTCCTCTAAACATCCTTCTGCATCTTTTGGATCATAAGTTGTATTATTGGTTACATTAATATATTAATAAAATGTTTTTGTCACAGCAGCATGTTAATGCACACAGTTTTAATGGAAACATTAAATTTTTCTAAATGAAGTTAATCTTAAAGGCTTAAAAAGTCTGACTGGTGGTGTTGCGTGTCTGTCGTCTGCCTCTTTTTCGGGCAGACAGTATAAACTGTAGTATGCAGAACTATATTATTATTGTTATTAATTTTCCATTCTTTTAAATAGCAGGATACTTTTTTTTTTCTCTACCCGGACCCGATACGAGAGTTCCCATCACTCCGGCCGGGCTGGGCTAAAGGAAATAAGCTGTGATGTAGTCATCTGTTTTTTAATACTATTTTTATTTTATATAAAGCTATAGCATGATAATCACCATATAGCTTAGTAACCAAGTATTATTGTTAATGAAAACGAACGAAATAACGAAAAGTGAAAGTTCTCCTTAACTAAAACAAAACGAAACGGTGATTTAAAAGAAAAAACTAAAACGAACTGAAAATACAGATTGAATACCCTGTTTTTTTCATTTATTTATAAGCGCTGTTTCCACTACAGCAGTTTAACAGCGGGTGATGTGCCGCTTCTGCTCACAAAGAGAGCTGGATTCTGCGGGGGTCAGATTTCGGCAACGTGCTGCAGTGTGCAGAGCACCCCATGGTCCGCAGAATAATTTATTTTTTACAGCGCTGGAGTTTTGGCTGTATGATCTTCTCAGTGAGAATCCCCACCCCATAACAATCAGTGAGCTTCAACTGCTTACCCCTCCCACTGCTCTTTCATTGTGGATGCGCAGAATGTCTTAAACGTCCCGTTTTTCAAAGATTTGGCACGTCACGTCACATGGTTAATATACCGTCACCATTTTATAATACAGTCACCATATTTAAATACCGTGGTATACCGTCATACCGCCCAAGTCTAATTCTTTCTATGTTTTGAGTGAAACTGACAAGTAGACACTCAAAAAATCACATCAAGACATACCCATCACATTAAAAACCCGTCATTGTTTATTGTAGTAGAGCCGGAGGGGCAGAATGTGTATAGTATCAGACATAGTTAATGCCTACACGCTTGGCAGCCAGGCTGGTGATGAAGCACTGATGAGTTGAAATGCCCCCAGCCTCTGATGTGACTAAACCTTATGTAATGCATTTTTTAAATGTTTCCACTGAAAGTGTTTCATGAATTGATCTCTACAAGCTCTAGCAGGTACTGATGATGCAGTGGAATCAGACTTTTCTCTGAGAGACTGGCTGTATATGCAGTGCATACAGAAAATTATTGTTCTTGCTCTTTTTTTTTTAGAGTGGGTTGGGGTGAGGTGTGAAAATCAAGCGAGACGCACAATGTCCTTTACTACACAAAACATTGTGATGATTGTAGGGAGTCCCTGTCGTCCATAACCCTCAAAACTGAAGAGGATAGTGACGAACACACTGAATCTTGATCTGATTCAACCTTCAGTCCTGTCCATCCCTAAAGGTCTTACATTCACTCCACTAGGGGGCCTGTGTGTAATGTTATGACTAAATCTAAACAGCTGCTTTGACTCACAGTTGGACCTTTCTAAAAACAGTACACAGTATAAACAGTTCAATAATTTAAGCAATTTTATTGTTGTAATGCACTGTAATGCATTTTTACACCTGGAAATCTGGTCCACACCAAGGTTTGTGTCTTTGCTACGTTTGTCAGTATTGTACAGTATTTGTTCAGGTTTGTTTTGTCAGGTTTCACACTAAAGTGAGTGGACTAAAGAACTTTACTACATCCTCTCATCATCAGCTACGTGGGCATGGTATCTCTATTCTTCATATGAATTCATTTGTAGAATAAAAGTTATGTTAAACTTCAGCTGGTTAATTTGCTTTCAGGTTAGGGCTGCACGATACATCATTTAAGCATCGCCATCGCGATGTGCACATGCATAGTAGCCACACTGCAGGACGTGCAATGTCACTTAAGGCAATTAAATCAAACACGTCATGTTGCAATGTTTTGATTCTTGACACAAGAAATAGATACACAGCGCTGTCTCTGTGTCTGTGTGAGTGACAGGCTGCTGCTGCCTGAGAAGCACGAGGGGGGAGGGAGAGGGAGCATGTGGGGGGGCAGGAGTGAACATGAGGTAACCGCATGGCCTCCATCCACATGGTGGGGCACGTGCTTGTAAACTGTGCACATGTTGAAAGCTGTGCACCTCAGTCCAGCACAGTTTTGCGCAGATATTTCCAGTTACAGCTGAATTTACAGAAAAACAAAAAAAAAAAACATTTAAATGCCTGATTAAAGGGCCGATTACTGTTTTTTTTGCAGTTTTCTTCGGGTTTTGAGTGCTCAGCCCTGACCCTGGTTAACACCAGTTCTTTTCCCCTCTGGTTTGTTTAAAGACTGACTCAGCTTTCTGTAACTGGTCCAAAAATTTGAGGAACCTGACCATGGTTCAGTAGAGCTGGAGATTTTGGTAAGAATAAACTCTGGTCATTTGTTCCGGACTGTGGTTCACCCCCCTTTTCACATCTTTTACTTTGGTTTGGACCCAAACTAAAAAGCCTTGAAAGTCCAGACCAAATAAGGCAGGTGTAAAAATGCACCCTTAGTAAGTCATTACTTCAGTTATTTGTCAGGCTTTACACCCAGCCAGCATAGCTTCTGAAGGAACTAGGAAGTAAATGAGCTGAAGTGTTGAAAAGTGTTCTTTCATTTGCTTAAATTGCCCCAGTAATATGATTTTCGGTGAATCTATACATAGAAAAACTCCCCAAAATATCTGTATTGTGGTTGTCAAGCTAATCCTGCAGTGTGGAAGCTATAAGCAGTGCTATATATTTATGTATATTACAGCCATGAAGTTATTAATTTTAATTATTTTCTTTGTTATCTTTTGGTCTGTAATTAAATGTTTGACTTTGACACAAGACAGGATTCAAAAACAATTCTTGATATGATTTTTAATTGGAAGGCCTTTTTTGTTAAGTAGATGGCATGGGTTCATCTCCAAGACAAAATAGAATTAGTATAAATATACTAATTCTATTTTGTCTTGGAGATGAATCCATGCTCCATGCTAGGTGAGAGCAGCATAAAAGTAGGCAGAGGGAAGTAATGACGCATTTAGAAAACCTCGTTTTATAATTGTACACCACAAACCCAAGATTATGTTTTGTAATGATCGTTGTTACGGTGACAACTCGCCTAATTCTGTGGTTGGTGTGCTGCCATCGTGGTGCTGCACAGCCCTCATGTGACCCTCATGCTGTGATGTGATATAGTATACCTCACATGTACTGTACCTTCAGCTACACAGCAATTTGATATTAATATTCATCTCGATAGAAAAAAAATTGGTAATATCGATCTCATTTTGAAGCACTTTTTTGATAATTAAGTATCAGTCAGAACCTGTTCGAGGCCCTCATTAATACAACAGCTATGTTCTGTTGTTCTAGCTTTCATTTTCTATCTAACCAGCACAGTTGCATCAATCAGATATTTAAAAAAATAATAATAATCAGCGATTCTTTAAAAAAAAAAAATGTTTCTTTGTACATACTTATTTTTTGCAAATCTACTATGCTTGGGCTTGTGCACTAACCTACTATGCATACTTCAATATATATTTTTTGCAGTACTATATTCTTGAAATGTATTTATTTATTTTTCTTCAAAATTTAATGCTTTATCACATCATCAAGAATATCATTACCTCAAAAATACTCAAATGTTGTGATATAACGTTAGCGCCATATTGCCCACCCTTAATAGGGACTGCATTTTTATGCTAAAATATTAGTGGAATAGATTGATCTGTAATTTACAGTAGTATTGTTAATGGCTGTAATTGTTACACCAGTAAACTGTCCAATAAAAATGGTTATCTTGGTTTAATGGAGTTTTCCTGCCTGTCACTGCTGGCTCACTCAAAGAAGCTCGAACCCAGATCTCTGTAAAGCTGCTTTCTGACTACATTTGCTGTAAAAATTGCAAAATAAATTAATTTGAACTGAATACCGTCTAATTGAAGTGTATTGAGTTAAACCTCCCATATGAAGTATTCTCTGTATTGTAAGCTGTTGCTGTTGTTCTGTGTCTGCAGGCTATGGGTGGAGGTTATCTAGAGTGGGGTCATTTGGAGATGATGAGGCTCACCATTAACCGACAATTGGACCCGAGTACCACGTTTGCCACCTGGCGCGTCAGTGCCCCATATAAACCCATCACCCGCAAGGGCCTGGGGCAGAGGATGGGCGGAGGCAAAGGAGCCATCGACTTCTACGTGACTCCTGTGAAGTGCGGCAGGTTAATAGTGGAAGTCGGAGGCCGTATTGAACTGGGAGAAGTGGAGGGGGTGCTTAATCAAGTGGCGAGGAAACTGCCCTTCCCAGCAAAGGTTTGAATTTCCTTTATTTTTATTTATTTATTTTTTTGTAAAAGTGAACGGTCTCAGTCACACAATATTATTATTATTAATATTATCTTTAAAATTTTATTTTGGAGCATTTCTATTGGTCCATTCATTATCAAATTTGAACAACTGCCAGACTTTTAACTAATTCAAAAAGCAGAAAATGGATAAAAGCAGAAATCAGATATAAATATGTATATACATATATATATGTATCAAAAATACACAGAATTAAAAAATCAAAAAATGACCGTCAGTAATCGACTCCTGGTAGACTGGTGCTGGTGTTCTAACCTTCATAACTGAAGACCAGAGTAATATACAAACAATATACACATATAGTATCAAACAGCAGAATTTACAGTATCTAACTGGCATAAATACATCATTCTGATATCAAACATCAACCATTTATTAATCTCAGGAGACAGTTAGCATCCAGGCTAACACCTTTCAAACCTTATTACTGAGTTCCACTGTTGGCTAGCACTGAGCCGCTAGCTGCGTTAGTCTGTTCTGAGATCAATAACTAAAGACTGAAGTGACCTATAACCATAATCCACAAATCATATCAAACCCCAGAACCTACTTATCTAAACAGCACAGTTCTGTCCATCTGTTATTAAACATCACCAGTTAGCTTTTAGCATTACCAGTTAGCAGATACTGATACTGTATCGCCATATTGGTTTCATAATAACAGTCCCACGGTAGAAAATATTTTTTTTTGATTGATTTCGAAGTAAACTTTTGATCAAAATATGGTTAAATATTTAAATTTGGTAAGTATTTGCATCTCGTTTTTGCAAGATTTTTAAGCAAGGCTGGTATATTTTATTATTACAAAGCATCATATTTCAGCTATTAATGCAAAAATGTTTTTAGAGTGCAGTGACTCTTTAAGAACTATTTAAATAGTGTAGGATCTCCTAAAAATAACCTCTGCTGTGAGCATTTTCTATAGTAATTTTGTCATTTTTAGGTGAATAAAGGATCATCTATAATTAATTGGTTTAGTGTTGTAAGAGATATTCAGTATTTACAGCATCTGTTATTGACTGATCTTTATTACAGAAAGAAGCTTTTACATCTATGCCGGTTATTGATTCATTTATTTATTTATTCATTTGCTCCTTTAAAATATGTTCTTAGCAAAAAGTAATTTATGTGATTAATTTAGATTGAATCATCACAGTGCATGTAATTAATTAGATTTAGTTTTTTATCATCTGACAACACTAGTTTTTACAGTGAAGATACAATGCGACCTATAACTAATAAATTGAAAACTCAGCATTTTTCTTCTTAATCTTCAGGTGATGAGCAAAGAGAGTCTGGCTGCCATGCACCAAGAGCAAGCTGAGAAAGAGGCCAACAACCAGAACCCCTGGACCTTCCAGAGAATAGCCCGGTCCAACATGCTGGGCCTCCGCCGGGTCATCAGCCCCTTCGACCTGCACAATCATGGCCGATTCACCGGAAAGTTCTTTAACCCTTCCAGGGTTTGACCTCGTGCACAAAACATACAAAACCAAGGTGTTGAAATGTGATCATTATCGATATATTTACCAAAAACTGTGAGAATGTTCGCAGGAGCTCAGTTTCTCATGTTGCCGCACAGGAAGCCACAGCCTGAGTGCTAAATGTGGGTTTAGAGTGTGTGAGATTGTAATCAGACACTGTTTGAAGGTAATATATGTTGTTTTTTGTAATATGATGTGA
This sequence comes from Astyanax mexicanus, assembly GCF_023375975.1. Lineage (NCBI taxonomy): Eukaryota > Metazoa > Chordata > Actinopteri > Characiformes > Acestrorhamphidae > Astyanax > Astyanax mexicanus. The sequence goes on along the minus strand of NC_064428.1, from coordinate 8,559,098 downwards.
TTAATTCACTGATGGATCTATCTCAACGGACTGAAATACAGGAAAGAAATTAGTAAATTACTAAATACCATCATGTATTCGGTCTGGAACAGAAATAAAAATTTCTTAAAACTATTTACAGTGTCGTTGACTGCTGCAGAAAATGTGATCCATATTACAAGAGGTCAACCAAGCCTCTGAGCAGTGGGTGTTAAGTGGGTAGGTTTGTAAAGCTAACAATGTGCAAAACCACATTAAACAAACCCTAGAGCCAATGTTCTCTCCAAAAAAGGGCGTAAAAGTACTTCCTCCACTATCCTATAAAAAAGCTTTTGGAAGCTACATTTGGTTAGTGTACCTCTTGGTGAGAGATTGTGCTAGACATTCTTCTACATCGCAGCTTACAGGAGGGAAAATAAGCCAAAATTGTGCCAAAATCCTACTGCCCCTCTGTATGCACACATTACACAGCAATATGGCTGCAACATATTGTACTGGTAACTCCTGTATCTACTGTAACTGTAGATTACTACAGTAGATTTGGTGTAAAACAAGAGGGCGTTAAAATGTTTCCCGCCCTGCCCTAATAAAAAGGCTGACAGAGGCTATTGTTGGGTAGTGTACCTCTTGGTGAAATTTTTTTGACTGCTAGATATGTCTTGAAGAGTCATTCTGTCCAGTGGACAGACTTTGCGCGGTGGTGCATCTTTAAACTAAGAGAGGCAGAATGGTTGTTTCGATGAATTTCCCGCCATATAAGATTCTATATTTGCTTTTGTTAGCAGTGATGTGAACCAGAAACCTGCAATGGTACCGTAACAATTTTAATGATGAATACAGTATTTGTATTTTTCAGAATCAAGCATGGAGGCCTTGTGTGTTAGTTCTCTGTAGGTGATTTAACTGCTGGTGTGATGATCTGAGGAGCATTGCATATGACCGTCAGTCACCCCTAGTAGTGAAAGGAGAGTGAAACTAAGTGAAACTAACAGCTTAGCGATATGTGCAGAACATCCTGCAGACACATGCTGCTGTCTTGCATGGCACGGCTTCCAACTAGCATTTTTCAGCAGGATAATGGCACATCTGTTCAGTTATACAGTTTTCCTCCAAAAATTAACCTTTTTATTTATTTTAATCATTTACATATATCATTACATTCACACATACAGCTCTGTTAAAAAATAAGAGACCACTTCAGCTTCTGAATCACTTTATCTGATTTTGCTATTTATAGGTATATGTTTGACTAAAATTGTTGTTTTATTCTATAAACTACAGACAACATTTCTCTCAAAATCCAAATAAAAATATTGTCATTTAGAGCATTTTTTGCAGAAAATGAGAAATGTCTGAAATAAAAGAAAAGATGCAGAGCTTTCAGATCACAAATAATGCAACGAAAACAAGTTCATATTCATAAAGTTTTAAGAGTTCAGAAATTAATATTTAGTGGAATAACCCTGGTTTTTATTCACAGTTTTCATGCATCTCTGCATGTTCTCCTCCACTAGTCTTATACACTGCTTTTGGATAACTTTATGCTACTTCACTCATGGTGCAGAAATTTAAAAAGTTTAGCTTGGTTTGATGGCTTGTGACCATCCACCTTCCTCTTGATTAAATTTCAGAGTTTTTTTAATTTGGTAAAATCAAAGAAACTCCAGAGCTGTATGTACATATATAAGCTTCTTGGTGCATCACTGTTTTGGTCAAACATCCAAATCCAATGCTTCACTACACAGACTGCTTTGCACTGAGAACTACTGTTGTATGTCTACAGAACTTGCTTAGTGTTTTTGACCTGATGCCCATCAATGGCATTTGTGTGTCTGAGTCAATATTTCACTGCTCGACCCATATCTGTCTTGTCTCTGTACTCACTTCTTTGGTTTTCCTAAAGTCTACCTTTAGATCAAATGGATCTTTTTAACTTATCACTTTCCCTGATCAAACATCCGCTGTTCATCAGACCCTTGACATTTATCAGTAATCTTTAATCAGTCATTTCCTGTCAGCATGAAAAAACAGGTGTGGAACAGTTTAGTCACAAGATATTGTGGTCTAACATGACAATTTTTTATCAGATTTATCAGATTTTTATGTTCACCTGTAAATATTTTTTTTTATCAAATAAGTTTGATTTTAAAGTTTGAAATGACCAAATTGCTTATTTGCTCATTTTACATCATGTGGTAAACTGATTTATTGTTTATTGGTCATATGTCAATAGTGGTCAAGTGTGGCTTAAAAAAAAGGCAACAAGATCAGGTCAGATGGTTAAAGAAGCAAACAAGTCTTGAATATTGACTGCAAAATACTAAATCTTAGTAAGTGAAATTGTGCACGACCCCACACAGTCTCTTTGCTCTAGTTCCGTCCGGCAGGAGATACAGGAGCATCCGTGCCTCCACTACCAGACTCTGCAACAGCTTCATCCACCAGGCAGTCAGACTCCTCAACACACACAGCCTCCACTACCAGACTCTGCAACAGCTTCATCCACCAGGCGATCAGACTCCTCAACACACACGGCCTCCACTACCAGGCTCTGTAACAGCTTCATCCACCAGGCGATCAGACTCCTCAACACACACAGCCTCCACTACCATACTCTGCAACAGCTTCATCCACCAGAAAATCAGACTCCTCAACACACAGAGTCAGAGCTGAACCACCCCATCACCACACACCCAACACACTCACACAGAACTGAACTGAACCTGGGCAAAATGTCTTTGAATGTGTTGTAAAGGCATTTACAGCAATCAATGATTCCTTAACAAAAGGTGCACTACCCAACAGCAGCTTTTATAGGGAAGTGTGTTTAGCACTTTTTCACCCTCTTGTGTTTACACCCAGTGTCTAATCAGAACACACGTGTAATCAAAAGAAAAAAAAAAGCCCAGGTTTAAAATGTCTAAATACATAAACAACCTACCAAAATAAAAGTAGATTAATTATACATTATAATTATTTGTCTGTTTATTAAAAACTATTAATTGTATTAAATAAATACACATAAATGTAAGTTAAACTTAAGTTTAAGTTACCCAAAGGCACCTTTAAGCATCATGCTGCTTTGACACAATACTTGATTTTTAATAAATCATGATATTTAACAGGACCTCACTGTTTTTAACTGACAGAAAATGTATGTGAAAAAAATCAAACGTTCCAGCAGCAGAGAAAGTAGTATCTGTTTTTGACAGCTTAACAACAGATCTGTTATGTAAAATCACAGAAAATGTTGTCATCTTATTATTGAATCAAAGAATACTCTCTACAACTAGTACAATTAATTTACTATAATACTTTAAAATCTTATGGAAAAGGATGTAAAAAAGACACTCAGGTCTTTGATATTCTGTAAATAATCCTCCATTAGTTGACTGCCACTAGATTAAAATTAAAGATAGCACAACAGAGGAAGCGACTGCAATATCACGTGAACATAAGTTTTACATCCACATCCTCTACATAAAACCCACTTCTGCACACTAATAAAATTGGTTTGGTACCTTTGGTACCCACAGTATTTTAATACACGCACAAAAAAAAGCTAAAATATAAGTATGCTTATATTTATGCACATTCATACAGACAGTGAGTTTTCTAACACCTCTTCTCACTCAATGTGTTTCTTTATTTTTATGATTTTTTTACATTTTAAATTGAATATTGAAGACTATATTAAAGTTACACAGGAACTGTAAACCAAAAATGTTAAGCAAACCAGAATCTGTTTTATACTTTAGATTCTTGTAAGTAGCACATTTATCTTTGAGGACAGATCTGAACACTTTTGGTATTTTAATCTCAGTGTCTTCATGAGGGAGAGTCACCTAGAATAGTTTTCTCAGCATCTTGAAGAAAGGAGTTTCTGGAGGTGCTGAACAATAGTTGCTGCTTTTCCTTCACGCTGTGAAGCTCCAGCTCATCCAAATTAAATCACCTCAAATCACCATCTCAGTTCATCAGGTTTAGATCAGGGGATTACTGTGGAGGACAAACACTATTTTACTGTTTACTACATAATTCCATGTGTCCCTTAATAGTTTTCATGTCTTCAACATTAATTTAAAATGTAGAATATAAATTAAATAAATAAATAAATAAATAAACACATTGAATGAGAGTCCAAAAATATGTTAAGACAATTTGCTCATCTAAAAGTGGAGCTGTATTGTACAGTAATCTGCAGGAATTTTGACCTTCACATCATGGCGCCCTGTCCGGTACACCCACCCAGCGCGCATGCGCATGACCACCCGCTTCAAGCTTTCAGCGCGAACCTGAAGAGACAGTGGTGAGTTGTTGTTAGCTAAGCTCGCGATGAAATAAAGTAAGGTTAAATAAAAACCCTTTATATAACCCTTTTTATATCCCTCTCTCAGCGCTTAAACAGCGGCTTTAACTCGCTAACTGCAGATATTCTACTGTTAAACACTGAACTCTGGAGGATCTGGGTCAGTTTATGTTAGTTAGCTTATGTTTGTCTGAATGAGGAGTCTGTTTGTTATTGGTTAGCTTACCCTAGCTAAGCTAAGCTAATGTTGTTAAATACCTTCAGTGTTTAGTTATTCACTGTATATTTATTAAGTGTATAGTTATTTACTGTATAGTTTATTAAGTGTATAGTTATTTACTGTATTTTTTATTAAGTGTATAGTTATTTTACGTTTATAGGTATTTACTGTTTGGTGGTTAGTGTATAATTATTTAGTGTACATTTATTAAGTGTATAGTTATTTAGTGTAAAGTTATTTTGTGTATGTTTTTTGTGTATAGTTATTAAGTGTACAGGGCCATCTTAAAAAATTGAATATCTTTGAAAAGTTACTTTATTTCAGTAATTCAGTTAAAAATGTGAAACTCATATATTATATAGATGTATTACACACAGAGTGATCTATTTTAAGCGTTTATTTATTTTATTATTGATGATTATGAAGCTTACATCCAATGAAACCCAAAAATCAGTGTATCAGAAAATTAGAACATTATATTAAGACCAATTGGTACGTTCTGCAGTGTGGGCAGTGTGCCAAGTCCTGCTGGAAAATGAAATCTGCATCTCCATAAAAGTTAGCAGCAGAGGGAAGTGCTTTAAGATTTTGTAGGAAACACTGCACTGATTTTAGACTTGATAATAAAACACAGTGGATCAACACCAGCAGATGATGTCTCTTCAAACCATCACTGATCATCAGTAAATTTTACATTTCATTTGTAAATTGTAAAGTCCAAAGTCAGTGCAGTGTTTTCCCACACAGTCTTACAGCACGTCATGCTTCCCTCTGCTGACAACTTTTATAGAGATGCAGATTTTATTTTCCAGTAGGACAATATAATATTCAAATTGTCATTGGCTGTAAGCCAAACTCATCAATAATAAAATAAATAAATGCGTAAAATAGATCTCTCTGTGTGTAATACATCTATATAATATATGAGTTTCACATTTTGAACTGAATTACTGAAATAAAGTAACTTTTCAAAGATTTTTTGAGATGGCCCTGTATAGTTATTTAGTGTATGTTTTTTAGTGTATAGTTATTTATTGTATAGTTATTTACTGTTTGATTTAGTGTACAGTTATTCAGTGTACAGTTATTTACTTTATAGTTATTTAATGTATGGTTAATTCACTAGTTAACAGTAATTTATTCTTTATCAAATGTATATCCATTCTTACAGCAGACACAGTTCTTTTTTACTAAGATCTAGTTGAGATTTAGATAGAAAACCTTGAATAGTGGATGAGAAACATTTTGATTTGTATAGATACTACTTTCCCAAGAGAGCCACCAAATTCAAAATAAAATTAATAGTATAGAGACATTACAGTTAACTAGGGGTGTGTGATATGGCCCTAAAACAGTTCAGTTTGATTATTGCATAAGATATGATATGGCACACTTCTAACTGAGATATTAAAAATACTTTTATCAGTTTGGAACAGAAGTCAATAATCCAGAATGTCATGATACTAATAATGCACTCCATATATCTCCATATATGTCCATATACTGGACAGACATAATCTGTCTCTAGTAGATATAAAATGGGAAATGAAAACTTAGAATTTTTCTTTTGCTAAAAAAAAGTGAGAAAAAAAGTAGTACCCTGATGTGATAATTATTGGTGGGTGATATGGCACCATTTTTTAATGGTATAATAATATTTACAATATTCAAAAATGTTGGCGATATTATTGTGGCACACCCCTACAATTAATAAACATTAATCATACATTGACATCTTTCTAAAATATTTGCTCATAATCAAACTCAAGCTTTTCAGAAAACACCAAAAACATTGAATGCAATCAAAACCTCACAGCAATGCTCCAAGATCAAGTACAAGGTCTTCTCTGGACAGATAAGACAGTTAATCCAACAAAAGGAGGATAAACTCTGTTTTACTAAATTAAAATTCTAAAGAAACATTGAGTGAGCAGGTTCTTCTTGGCTTTTATCCATGTAGACTAGGCCTGTCATTTCTCCAGCTCTGGCAGACAGACTATACCTTCATCATAATGACTAATTTATACCAAAGGTCAAATATATATAACAGTAATAATGAAACTTAAACTTTTGCACATTTGTTTAGGGACATTTATCACTCTTTCAAATTGCGGTTACTGAAAGTGGATTATTAATGTCTCAAAATAAAGTAAAACTATTACTGATACTGAGACTCTTGTGTGTATTGTTTTAAATTTAATGTTTTATAAATGATTTTAATACATACCATGGATGTCTCTGATCCTATCATGTGATCGGAAATCAGGGCCAATCACATATTTTTTCAAATTATTGTTTTTACTACACAAGTTCACTATAGAATCTGCTGATCCCACACAGTGGCAGCAACAAGTTCCTCATATTGTGCGTTGCTGGAGGCTCTTTTCCTCTCTCTCACACACACACACACACACACACACACATACACACACATCGTTTCCTCTTTCCAAAGTAAAATTTGCAAAAAATGTGCAGAATATACAGTTACAGCAGTGTTCGTTTCCTCCGTAAAAGCTCAGTTAACCTTCAGTTAAACTCAGTAACTCTGAACATTTACAATATTCTCATTTTAAAAGCATCAAAACTTTCCTGAGATATAATAACACAGTAAAATGTCTAGTCCAAATCTAGTCTGCTAGACCTAAACCACACTACACTATTATTACTGTCTCCCTCCTAAAAACTAAACTACCAGCATTTAAAAAACTGAATCATGATTTTAATTATGATTAATCACATTATTGTTGTTGTGTGACATTTTTTAGTTAGTGTATTTAAGAAAAGAAATTTAATATGGAAATGGAAATCATTTATATGACCATTTAGCACTTGCTAAAAATATGCAGGTTTTGATAATGTTTTTTCCATAATAATTAAAAATAATTAGAATAATAAAAATCTTAAGGGAAACCTTGTGTTTTTTCTTTTTTTACTGCATCAGCCCGGGACTTCGGCATATAATTAATATCAAAATACTTGGACTCGGGAGCAAAACAGTGTCATCAGGACATCCCTAATAATTAAATAAAAATAAAGAAATTAGGAAATAAAAAAAATGCAAATAAATATATGTTATTTTGTTTAACAGTTGTTTATTATTTATTTTTGTTTCAGCTCCTATTCTGACAGTCGTAATGAAACCTGCGAGAGGTTCAGCTCGACCCTCCACAAAGGGTCTTAAAGGTGGAGGTCGAGGAGGAAAACAGGTACAGCAGCAGGACCAGGTAATCCTGTATCAATTCTAAATTAGATTTTACTAAATTATCTTTAGTTCTGTTTGTGTTCATTGCATAAAAAAATTACCTCGAAAATGGCAGCTGTACAGTAGAACAAAAACCTTTCAGTGGAGATTGATGTAAAAACATTTATTTTTAAGTCAGTTAGGAACATTTCCATTCATTCTGACACATTTACAAAACCTCAAAAAATAAGAAAGAAAATAGGAAAACAGAGACACAAGGTTTTTGCATGATTTAATATGACAAATTAATATGACAGTACCAGTCAAAATTTGGACACATTTTCTCATTCAATGTTTTCTTTATTTCTAATCTGAGAGGAGTGCTGGCAGTTGATTTCAGTTATATGATTGATTTTAAAAGTTATTGATATATGATAATTACAACAACTTTTTTTTTTAGTTGTTTACTATGAGTGAAATTAATGCCTGTGATATTTTTTTAGTAATTCTGGTTAGATTCTTATCATCACTGATCTGATCTGTGTTTTAGACACCATTGCCTGATGATGGACGTGTTCAGGAAAAGTCGAGGAAGAGCGGAGGTGGGTGGATTAAGGGAAACTAGCCAGGGACATTGATTGCTTTTACATGCACTCAAAAAATTAATTAATAATCATTTTACTGCAGTTATCTGATTATTAAAATAGTTGTGTTAACAGTATATTTACTACTTTAAATCCTATAAAGAGACCTAAATATTAGCTCAGAAATCTAAGTGCATGTACACTCTTAACTGGAGTATTCTGTGATGTCTCAGTCAGTGCATGTGTTAGCGGAAATACGTCAGCAGTGTAGTTCAGCCAGTATAGCTGTTTTAATTTCCCGTCCTGTATACGCTTTTCATATACCGCCATACCCCTTGGAGCACCGCAGAGCTAGTGCTAATGCTAACCAGTTATCATAACAACCTAACACAGCCTGGACTGGAGCGAGGGCACTTAGTAAGCTCAGTTCTGTGGAGTCAAACGCTCATCTCGTACTGTTCTGCCTGGAGAAACATCATCTGATATGAGAACAGCACTTTATCTGAGGAGCTCCTGCTGCTGCTTCTCACCATATAAGCTTTTTAATCAGAGTAAAAAAACAACTAAAAAACTAAAACAGATGAAGCTTTAGCAATTATTGACTCAAAAAAAAAAGACAGATGGAGTTGCTGTCCTCCCACAGACCAGCCCAGAAACGTGATAAAACTCCCTAAAACTCTTAAAGGATAATATTCATCAACACTGACATTTTGGAATGTTTTATTTGTTAGTTGAAGATCTAAGAGAATGCTGATTGATAAACAGCCATTTTAATACTTTAATTGCTTGGCTTACAAGACAGCATATTGTAAATTGATATTAAACCTGTCTGTCTTGTGTCTTTCTTGTGCAGTAAAACATTTGAGAAATATACCATGAAACCATCAAAATCTTTTATTGGTCACTTGTGAAGCTTAAACTAAAGAATTTAAATATTTGTTATCTTCTAGATGATATATGATATGATATGATATGATATGATATGATATGATATGGTGACTCAGTGCGTCTAAAAAAAGTTGAAGTTTGTGTCACGTCTTATTCTGTGAGATTATTGGCTGATTACAAATCAAAATTCTGATTATGGTCTGACTCATTTAAACTTGGAGTTTTCCCATTATCTGATTATCCAACTTTATGCACCTATCAGATTATGAAATGAATATGAACGACACACTCAATGGCACAAATACATTTGTCATTTTATTATCATGCAGGGCTCTAGACCTTTTTAACCTTTATTACATACATTACACTCACTCACAGCTGCTCTAATGTGGGACAAAAGGAGAGTTAAGTAACAGTTTATTTTGAATTTACATAGTTTATTTATCTTTAATTATCTACTCATTATTATTTCCTGCTGGTAAGTTAAAGAATATGTTTGTACTAAATGCTCAGTTCTGCTGCTAGCCAGTAAGTTGCACAGTTTCCTTGATTACTGTTGCCACTTTTGAAGTTCCCCAGTTGACAGACATGATAAAACACCAACTGCAATTATTTCTTTTATTAGGACCTTTCCTCACTTGCTCCACATGTAAACATATTACATGCTAAGCCTTTAGTAAATCTCTCAAATATATTTTACCAGCAGGGGGTCCACTCAACAACTTATAACCAGTTTAACTGCAATTCCATAAACCTCCTAAGTCTTTTTCTCATGTAACAGTGGCTGCAGAGACCCGGAAGGAAAGGAAGCGTAAAGGACAGGAAAATTGGAAGCCACTGGACAAATCCTCCATTTCAGCCATCGACAACATGCTGGGTTTATCAATATTGTGAGCAGTGTGCTGAATATAATTGTCACTTTTATTTAAAATTAAGTGTGAGATTATTCAAAAGTCTATATCTGAAAGTTTAAGCATTGTCTTTATCTGTTTCTTACAGATCTGTTCTCACAATGAGAAGGAAGGACAAAGAGGAGGCGCAGCAACACCTCAACTCACTGAAAGACCAGTAAGAAACATTTTAAAATCAGATGAATAGTAAAATAAATCAAATATGTGCTGTTTTTGCTGTATATACACTCACCAAGTAATAAAATACAATGAGGCTTTATTTTTGTGAATGTAGTGATGATATAGTAAAGTTTATTGGGGAAAACTGTAGCTGAAAGAAAGCTTTAATTTAGACCCTGTTGGAGTCTCTATCCTGGATGCAAGGTGAGATACTATTAGGCATGGAGGTGTAGAGGTTCTGTATAGATCCTGCAGCAAATTTATCCACAGATGTTTCAGCAGCTGGTCCTGTAGATCCTGATCTAAACTCCTAGGTTGCTGAAGTTGGCATCCCATCTGCTCTTTTAAAAAAAGGATTGGTGATAAATCTGCCACCTGGGTTGGCCAAAGCAGTGTTAAGATCTGGTGAAGACATTCTTAGGAAACCCTTGCTGTGTGTGGGCGAGCATTATCCTAGTATAAGTCTAAAAATGTCTTAAATTAAAATCTGGATAATTAAGGTCTTAAATTGTCTTAAATTTACTGTAAATTTGCCGTAGTTATTACAATTTTAGATGGTGCGTTTAATGCCGATGGGAAAGCATATGCTAATATTAGCAACGAGTTACCGGGGAGAGAACTAAGGTTAGGGGAGAGCCAGCTAACATTACCCGCAAGCTATCTAACGTTACTGGGGAGATAACTAATGTTAGCATAGAACTAGCTAACATTAGCGGAGAGCAGGCTAACGTTACCAGGGAAGAGAACCAAGGTTAGCAGAGTTAACATTAGTGGCGAGATAACTAACATAATAATATTAGTGGCGAGTTAGCTAGGTTACCAGGGAGAGAACTAGGGTTAGCGTAGAGCTAGCTAATATTAGTGGTGAGCTCGCTAGTATGTTCTGCACCACAGTGGAACAAAATTGAAAAAATTAAATTGATAACAAATGGGAAACGTTGAGTTTTGATTTTTATTACAATAAATTATTTTCTACTATTGAAATTTTGACTACATTTTTGGATCTTAAGTATATATAGAGGTCTTAAAAAGGTCTCAAACTTGACTTTTAAATGGAGCAAGAACCCTGAACAATTTAGAGTACATAGCATATCCAGTGTTTTCACTCACATGACCACTGCAATTGAAGTCGATGCTGGCTGGCTAAGAGATGGCCTAGATTGTGGGCAATTAATTGAAACAATCATCCTGTTCCACTCAGTCCACTAAGAGTCTTTAAGTGTTTTGTAAGGGCATGTCTAGCAGTGTGTGATCTCTCACCAAGACGTACACTATTCAAGTAGAGTAAAGAGTTGAGAGCCTTTTTATATTGCAGCAGGGGGAAATATTTTTACTGCCTCTTATGGAGAGACCCAGTGTCTAATCATTTACACATCTGCCTGAGACATGACTGCATGTCCGGTTTTGCAGTTAACTGGGGTTTATTATTTTTTTGTCAACAAGTATAATTTCTAGGTCATGTTAAAATATAATTAAAATGATCAGAATTATTTGTTTTGTTAGATTCCTGGCAAAATGTGCCCAACTCCCGGTGCCTTCTCGGAAATCTGGAAACATGATGCAGGTGTCACGGCAGTTCCATACAGAGAGCCAGAAGGTTAAGCATGGCAAAAAGAAAATCGAGGCATACGAGGTAAATCAGAGTACTAAGTTCTAAATGATTCATAAATTGTGCTGTCTTGTAACTAATTGGCTTTAATTATTATTTATTAATTTATTTACTGGATCCCTATTAGCTGGGGTGCTATTGTTTCTGGGGTCATACTAAAGAAAAAAAATCTATCTATCTGTCTATGTATATATATATATATATATATATATATATATATATATATATATATACACAAGGTTCATACAGTCATGAAAAACCTGGAAGAGTTTTGGACAAATAAAAAAAACACATTAAGTTTTAAAAAAGTCATGTAAATTTGGTCTACAAATCTTTGTGTTTCCGTTTATCGATGGAAAAAAACTACTTTAAGCGAACAAATACATAAGCTCAGAGTTAATTCAGTAATTTAGCCCTAAACAATGGAGCTCTCAGGACCTGATACACATTTTATTATTAAAGATTGTGTGTCAGATTAACTTTAGGCCTACTATAAACAATTTCGATTATAGTTTTAGTGTATTTTTGGTTTTATTGTCCATGTCTGAACTGTTGGTTTAAAAATCGTATGGTCATGAAAATTTGCTGTGAAGGCATGAAAAGTCATGAAAAATCATAAAATTTTTTGGTTAAAAAGTGTATGAACCCTGTATATAAAAAAATTAATTTCATCATCAAGTATAACTACAGCGCTTAAACAAGGATAAAACAACAACAAAATTTGCAATAATAAATAAATGAATGTCTAAATTAAAACTAAATATGAAACAATTATCTACAAAAAAAATAAAACCCCTTCCCAAATTCTTTTTGACTTGTGTTTCTTAGAATTTGTTTCAGTCATAAAAGTTGGTGTCCTTTTCCATGCAGTAATTGCTTTATATACAACTGTACATTGTAAGGAATTAGTATTAGCCCTGGGTACAACAACTCTCCCCTCCACTGCAGAGCTTATATTATAAATGTGGATGTTAGAAGTTTTACAGAAAAAATAAATGGCTATTTTAATTTTTTTTATTTCTGTGTGATCTCGCTGTGTAACGTTGATTTTGTACTGTACTGAATATACCTGGATATTAATAGTGAACGAATGCTTACACATACTTGTGTTTTTAGGAGAGCAGTAGAGAAGTGCTTAACAAGCTTGAGCAGCTTCAAGGACAGAGGGACAGTTTGGAAGACAAGTGCAGGATCATGAGGGACAAACTGGAGGACGAAGAGGAAAACGCACAGGAGGTACGAATGCACTAAAGGAGGAATTCACAGTCACATGTAGCCTGGGTTTGGCTTGTTTTATTTGGACCATTTTATTGTTAAATTAAACATAACATTTTGAAATGTAAAGGACAAAACTATAGCTGACAAATTAAAATTATGCTAAAAATGGTCAAAATTAAATTCTTTTTTTTTTTTTAGGAATAAAGATATGCTATTATCTAGAGATAAACAGAGCAGAATCTTTCGGACTGATGCAGACTGCCTTTCAGTACCATTAGCTGACCTTCAATTAATCAAAGGCAGGCCTTGGGTAATGTTGCAATAACCCGTTGGGTCATCATGCAGGACTTCTGTAAGGTTCCATGTAGTCCTGTCACAATAAGAATTTTTTATGGATGATATATTGTCCCAGATATGATTGCGATACAAGATATTTTTGTAATTTTAAGACTATTACATGCTACTGACATAATGATAAAAGAATATCATAAAAAGGTAACTATACACTTTTAAATATATCAAAATATTAAATAATCATTTATTATAATTAGTTTGGGAATTATATACTTATTTCTTCACCTACTTTAGTCCACACTGTGTGTATGGAGTCACAATTTTTGAAGCATGGCTGGTTAAAATACTGTTCACTGTAACATATGTGAACAAACATACAAATAAACACAATAGATATCACGATTATCAAAAAATATTGAGGTCATGTTCATTTATTGTACGATAAATCGATATTGCAATTATTGTGACAGGCCTAGTTCCATGTGTTGTCTTCACTTTACTTTTTAGAATCAACTTTATTTAAAGTATCCTGTCTTTCCATCCCTATTACTCATCTTAATGTTAGAGGATTGTATTGTCGTGAAAATGGTGAAGTACTTTTTATACTTCACCTATTTATGATAGGGTATTTTTGTCATCACATTGAAAGAGCTTTGATAGCACTGTGAACAATATTTATCTGCATTCAGCAACAGAGAAAGCTCCTCACACTGCAGACTGTGCCCACATGACAGTCAGAGTGAGGTAGAGGGAAATAGAGTGAGGCAAAGAGAGTGAGTGTGAGGGAGAATGAGGCATAGCAATGCAGAGGGAGGTGGAGCAAGGTGGAGGTAGGTAGTGGGAAGTAGATTGAGGCAGCAAGAGGTGAAGGTAGAGGGGAGTAGATTTGGAGTGTGGTAGAGCAAAATAGACGGAGTTAGAGTGAGTCTGAATGAGGTAGAATAAGACTGAGTGACGTAGAGGGAGGCTGAGTGAGGCATATCTTGGTAGGACAGTGTAGAGTGAGGTAGCGTGAGGCAGAGCATGGAAGTGTGAGGTAGAGGTCCACGTGTAAATACACAAACTAAACTACTTTTTATCCTGGGAAAAATGTGTGCAGAGAAGGCATGTTTTAAAAAAGTCTTAGAAAAGCTTAAATTACTTTAGGATATACATATACAGTATTTAACATTGATATTGGGGTATCCAAGTGTAGGGGTGAACTGAAATAAAATTAAATTAAATAAACATTTTGCTAAAGCTGAATGGAATGGAATATCAGATATCTCTTCTGTCACCGCTGCTGCTACTTACAAAATCTCAGTATTAGAAGAAACACTACAGTTCGACTTTAAATAAACAAATCAATACGTTTGGTATAAATTACTTTAAAAAAATCGAAAAAAAAAATTTCTTGCTATTTTCAGCCAAATAATTTTGCTTCCCAATTTTTTTTTTTTTGTTGAGTTATTCTCAATAAAATATAAGGTGGAATACATTCTCTGAAGCTCTTTGAAGCTTAGAACATTCCAGCAGTGAATGTCATGTTCTAAAGAACAAGTTTGTACTTTTCCTTTGTAGGCAGAACAAACACAGCTCTCTATGTACGCACTTCCGTCTGAACAGAAGCAGTAAAGCGAGAGAGCTGTGGGAAGTCAGTTTCAGGCATGCCCTCTAACATTCTTTTGAATGAGTGCACTGATGCCTTAAGGTGCCCTAAAGGTGTTTCACACCTGGCCAGAACGTAGTATATAATCATGTGCCTAATGTCTCTTAGTTACATGGTAATGTGACCATAAACATAGGTAACAATCTGTGATGTCTGGAGGTACTGTATTACTGAGGAACACTGGAATACAAAAAAAAATAATATAAAGAGAAAGAGTCACTGTGGTGACTGATCTTAACAAGCCTCATACAGTTCAGGGGACATTTTGACCTTTTATATGTTGATAATAAGTACAAGGATATTAAATATGATGCTAAATAAATACTAATATAATTTAAACAGTTTATATTATGTATTACTGCTTTTATTTAATTTAATTTATTTTATTTTATATAAAAAAGGCTTGCAAGCATGGCATTTTAGTGGCATTTAAACAATAATGGTACTGGACTGTAGTACAAAACAGGACTTCTGTTATATTTTGTGGTTCATGTCATGTGACCCGGCCTGATAAATGACTGAAGCCTTTCTCTCAGAATCTTTAGATGTAGATAATATATATACTAGCGTTTAGATGTGAAGTGCCCTGATGAACAGGGTTTGGGACTAACACCAGGGTAGTGATGCTCAGTGAGGCCACTAGCTGGTGTGGTAGGTAATGGTGTTGTAGGGATGCTAATGGCTGAGTAGAAATGCTAATACTACAGTAGCAATGCCAGGTGAGGCAGGTAGCTGGTATGGTAGAGATGCTAATGGCATTGTAGCAATGCTTATGGTGCAGAATAGTGATTTTTTTTTTAGCGAATGCCGATAATTAGAGAGCACAAGTGGATGATGGCTGACATGTAAAGCCGATTACAGTTATTATAAGTTAAAATAGCTTAGTACTCTGAACTGGCTACTTTAATTCCAATATCTCAATCACTAAATAGAACTTATTGCTGCCCAGAGTGGTGCCCGAAGGCATTAATTAAATATCGCTTGATGCTAATTTTCAAAAAAAAAGGAAAGGAAATAATCGCCTTGATTATTCGGCCAGCCGATATATATCGGTCAATCACTAATGTGGAAGCAATGCTAATGGAAGTAGTGCTGGGCAAGGCCTACACAGTAAAAGTGATGCTAATGCCTAAGTAAAAATGCAGGGCGACGCTTGCAGCCAGGGTTGGTTCGATGCTAATGCTGTAGTAGTGATGCTAGTGGTGCTGTAATGATGCTAACAGTATAATAGTTAAGCTGAGCAAGGCCAGTGGCAGTACTGTGTGAGTACTACAGAAGAGATACTGATTGTGGCTGGTGGTCTAGGTGTTAGTGATGTATATGAGAGGATAGGGATGCGGTGAACAGTGATCTATTGGTAGTTTAGCTGTATTAGGTGGACTGTTTGTTTTTAATGTTGATGCGTATAACTGTAACTGTATCATTATAGGCAGTACAAACGGAATATTCATGAAATGAATAAGGAAAGGAAAAAAATGAGAGACCACTTAAAGATGAGTTTCTTTGATTTTACCAAACTGAAAACCTCTGGAATATAATCAATAGGAAGAGGGATGATCATAACCATTAAACCAAACTGAACTGCTTGCATTTTTGCACCAGGAGTAAAGCATTATAAAGTTATCCAAAAGCAGTGTGTAAGACTCGGTGGAGGAGAACATGTTGAGATGCAAGAAAACTGAGGTCTGAAATCTCTGGATCTTTTTTTGTTTCATCAATTTCTCATTTTTGGCAAATAAATGCTCTAAATGACAAAATTTTTATTTGGAATTTGGGAGAAATGTTGTCTGTAGTTTATAGAATAAAACAACAATGTTTATTTTACTCAAACAGAAACCTATAAATAGCCAAACCAGAGAAACTGATTCAGAAACTGCAGTGGTGTCTTATTTTTTTTCCAGAGCTGTACATAAAGAAGCTGCTGTAAATAATAATGATAAATAAATATATTACATAGTTATATAGTACACTAAATCTATAAATACATTTGTTTTATTCTGAATAAAGCATTCTTTTTGCAGTGAAACAAAATGGCTAATTATTCAGACAGTCATTTAAGTTACTATTGTGGTTGGTGTGGTGCAGTGGATAACACTACTGCCTGCTTGTGAGCTACCATGTGGGAGACTAGGGTTCAATTTCAGGTCTGGGTGACTGAATGCTTTGCTACACCAATAAGAGTCCTTAGGCTAGACTCCTAACACTACATTGGTCCGCCTCTGTAATGGAAATAACTAGGCCTGTCACGATAAGAATTTTTTGTGGACGATATATTGCCCCAGAAATGATTGCGATACACAATATTTTTGTAATTTTAAGACTATTAAATGCCACTAACATAATGATAAAAGAACAGCATAAAAAGGTAACTATACACCTTTTCAAGGATTCAAGGAGATTTTATTGTCATTCGCATCTTATGTGGTACATGAGGTGGAACGAAATTGTGATCTCACGATCCAGTTTACACCCAGGAGCTGTTATTAAATAGATATATAGATAAAAGTACAATAAAGGAATACAATAAAAATAGAATATACAAAATAGTTAAAGATAAATACCCCAAATGAAATAAATAGAAAGAGTAGACAGGTTGCAACAACAAGTCCAGAGTGCAAATGTGCTATAGCAGCATGAAATGAATTAGAGCAGTAGAAAAGACAGTAAAATATTAAATAATGATTTATTATAATTAGTTTGGCAATTATATACTTATTTCTTCACCTACTTTAGTCCACACTGTGTGTATGTTATGGAGTCACAATTTTTGAAGCATGACTGGCTTAAATACTGTTCACTGTTATATGTGTGAACAAACATACAAATAAACACAATAGACGATATTATGATTATCAAAAATGATTGAGGTCATGTTAATTTATTATATGATAAATCGATATTGCAATTATTGTGGCAGGCCTAGAAATAACCTTGTAAATCGCTCTGGATAAGAACGTCAGCTAAATGCTGTAAATGTAATGTAAAATGTAAATATGAAAAAGTTGATATGCACTCACTGTAAAGTCTGTATATAAATGAGTGTGTAGTACTACTTTATATAATAAACTCAGATGGACACATGGTGGTTGTTTTTGTAAAGGTGTGATGTGATGAGAGGATGTGGTCGTGTTGCCCAGTCCTGAAATACTAAAGCAGAAATCAATGGGTTTCCTGTTGGCTTCAGTGTCATTTCATAAATACCGTAACAAGGAAAGTTAAAGCAGAGAGCTAGTGTTAAGTGTTAGACGTGCTCTCATTTTATATTAGTGGTGATTTTCAGATTCCTGTAGTGTGTAACAGGATGAACAGGCTGATCTGGTCTTTCTGCTCTGGATTATATCAGTGCTTTTCATCTTAAATGAAACCCTCAGATTTAAATACTTAAAAGTGTCATTGGGTTGTAGATGTTGGCCGTGATAGGCCCACCTCTTTTAAAGTATTAAGTAGGTCGTTCTTCAGAAATAAAAAAAGAATTCGGAGTTTAATCGTCTCTACTTGTCTCTTGTGGTTTTTAGCGTGTTTGGTTTTGCTGAGCTCGACTGTACCTTTCCTTCTGATCTAATGAGCCGAACTGTTGATTTAGCCACTCCTAAAGTTTCCACTGTCTCTGATTATTTTGTTTGATTTTTTTTGTTCAGCCTAGAAACTCCCACTTTCACTTGCATCAGCACTTCTTTGAACTGTACATTGAGAGTTTCAACATACCGGTACATAAAGCTACTGAATATTAATAAGTTAAACATTTTTAACAAAAAAATAAGTATAAAATAAGTATTTTCACAAAGCTAAATACATTTTCATAAATATTTTCTGTAGGCAATTATTAAGTCTGATACTTTTTTAACCATTGTTTAACCCCTTGAAATGCTTACAGGTCTAGGTGACACAAAACCCTTTTTTCTGCAGTAAAATAACTTATTTACACTCTGACAATTTGAGAACTTTGAAATCTTCTACAGGAAACTTGAAGAAGCTGCCTGTTTTCTCTCTACTCCACTTAATAATTCCAGTTCAGTATTATAATTATATACATGCTGTATGTAAGTTTGTGTAATGTTAATATAATTGCGTTTGCATAAATTGTGTCTTAGCGAAATATGATTTTACACTTACCTTCCTTGGTTTGGATTTTTGGACATTTCAGTTTGGGTGAACCCAAAAGAGCAGGTGTGAAAGATTGCATAAACCTCGACCCAGATAAACTAAACTAGCGTAAGCACGTTTTTAGATGGATTGAACTTGACCTTGAACCAATTACAGAAAGTTGAGAGAGGCCCCTATTAAACAATAGAAGAAGAAAAAGAAGCATTGTTGTGCTGAAATCCGTAGTATGGGTATAGGTAAAGTATGGGTAAAACAGAATACACTGGATCTGTAACTGTAGAATAAGCCATATTTATAAACAGAAATAAGAGGAATCAGAGCGGAATCTGTTAGTCATTCTGCTGCGTGACTCATCTGCACTCGAAGGAAGTCAGATTCTGGCAAGGAAGCAGATAATGGCACAACGCCTAGAAAAGCAAGAATTGACAATTTTCTACAAAGAAATCCGTGTGTAATAAACAGAGACTCTGCTCATGTAGGTGAAGATGAAAGGATGTAGCAAAGTTCTTTAAAAGTGTGAAAACTACACTAACTGGACTAAATGTTCACAGTGTAACAAACATGTTAGACTTGGTTTTAGGCTCTGGTTTGGACCAGAAGACCTTTTTTATAATAATCTTTATAATAATGCTAATAAAACACATTGGGCCCTTTTTAGCTATCTTTAGGCGAGCTGTCAACCGTGTAGTATTTAATCAGCCTAGATAGCATTACATAACACCAGAAATTTACCTGAACACTCCTCATTTCCAGACCACCACACCCATCAGCTTAGATATATACATGCACTGTTGCTATTTTAAACACACAGAGAGAAGGTGTTAAAATAGACTGTTTGTGGGATGTAAAGCCCAATTTATACTTCTGACGCAGAGGAATAAAATAGTATAAAAAGAAGTTTCCTCAACAGGAAATGTTGAGGCTCAGCTCGCTTGGATCACTGAATCATTTTAAACCTTTAGACCTCACCATCAGAAAACCTGTGATTGTTTTAAATGACTTTTTTTTTTTTTTTTTTTAGTTTTTAGTTTATCTTATTTTATTTTTTTAATACTAATGTTTTTTTATTTTGATTCTTATGTTCTTATTTCATTATTATTCATTTTATCATTTCTTATCATTTTTATCATTTTACTTTACTTTTTCTATGATATTTTTCTTTATTTTATATTTTATATATTATTTACTTTTTAAAGTCAATTGGTTTTTATGGTCTTTAAGAATTTTCTATTTTTTCTTTTTACATATAGGTTTTATTCATATATATTAAAGGATGATTTAAAATTAGCTTTTCTTTTATTATTTTTTTGACTATTTTATATAATGATTTATAATCATTTGTAATTTCTTAATAAATGTTTTTTAATCCCTTTTACACTGCTCTGCAACATTGTAAATGAGGATCACCCTCGTTGTATTCCTGAGTGGAAAAAAAGGTTGATTGATTGATTGAAATTGGGCTTAGCAATGATAGCAATGATAGCATCACAATATGGTGATAATTTAGCTAATTTTCCTTAATTTCCTGTTTGTTTCTTGTTGGTCTGTTTCTGGTAGTTAACTCAGATGTCTGAACAAGCTGTCCTGAACCTTCCTGCTGTATCTGCGTATCGAGATGATGAGCCCACATTACAGGTACACATGCAGTTCATAACATGATTATCTGTCTGGGGTCATCAGTTCTTGTTCTGTAAGACTGGAATCCAGCCTAGTGTGATAATGGAACTGTGGTTAAACACTTTCTGATAAGAATTATAACTGATGGCCTCTGAATTGGTCCATATAAACACTGGGTTTCTGCAGCTTTATGGTAAATTAAATGTAATATATTTTTAAGACTAAGTCTAATTCACTCAGACAAAATTAAACAAAATTAAGACCACTTTCACAATAGCAAGCAATAGCAAAACAATTTGTGATTCCTGTATTTTCTGATAAACCTGTATTTAAAAACAAACTTTAACAGAAATGGAACAGTTTGTACACTGAAAGTCAGGACCAGGGTGAAACTTGGGTTACCCATCTAGTTCTCATTAAATTTACATTTTCCCATGCCTGCAGTAATGCTTACGCTAAACCAAAAAAAAGTAGCGGCATCCCTCAAAACCCCATATAACGCCTCCATTGGTTTCGCTTCGTTCAGTCTGCCACTGAATCAGTAAACTAACCTTTAAAATCTGAAAATAAAAACATAGTTTATTTACAGTTGTTTGTATTTTGGAAAATAGATTTAAGCCCATTTTAGAAGTTAAATGATTTAATTGTCAAGAAGACAGATGAGCAATATGCCCCTAAAGTAATATCATAATTTTTTTTTAGGGTATTTTTCCAGAAACATATTTTATTCATTTTATGAATATACTATTGGACCAAAATAAAAGTTAAACTTTTATAAAGTATAAGAGGTTCAAACTGAAAAGGAAAAAAAAAAAAATATATATATATATATATATATATATATATATATATTGTAAACAACATTAACATACCAAGAGTCTGATTTTCTATAATAACAAAGAAACAAAATAATGAAAAGTGAACTGAAAATAACATAATAACATAAAGTAAAAACCTACCACAGTTCTAAAATGCTGAATATTAATGCAAACAACTGCAAAACATTTATATAATATGCCAGGTTTACCAGATGGAACAAATAAAAAAAAATAACATTTACACCAAGACTTCACTGAGCAATGGGGCCCTGCTGTGGATCTATATATACAGTAAGAAACATTATTATATGTGTTACTTATTGTTATAATTTATCCTCCATCTTGTATTTATACAGTTATTTTTTACATGCTGATTATGTATGTAGCTAAGAATCATTAGGGAGTGGATTTTTCTTTTTGTTGTTGTTGTAACTTTCTTAGATTTTCTTTCTTTGTTTTTGAAATCGGTGTAAATGATGCAAAATACTGGAAAAAAGAAGAAGTGTAATTGTAATTGTATTATCTATAATGTGCTTTAATGCAAAATAAAAATTAAGATCTAAATGCTGCTGCGAGGCCAAGAAGGAATAACACAGAACCACAACCAGAGTCGGGATGAGAGCAGTAGAGCATTAAGGAGACCGATCATTAAGATCAGTCTCAGTACTGTGATTACAATGTAAACCTGACTGAAACTTCTCAAATAGGTTATTAGTGCACAAATTTCATTTTGCAATTGTAAAGCAACAACACTCTCTAGCTTTGAGACAAATGTCAAATAAACAAAATAGGTCTAAAGGGTCTTAATGGGACCTTCTCTCTAGTAAATATTTATAATGTAATATTAATGTAATATTGACTTGATCATGTCCATATATTAGCTTTGTTGTGAAAGCTGTAGGATTAAAGGTAATTGCTAAATAAATAATTCCAGAAATAAAACAAAAAAATAAAACTATGCCTACCATGCAGTGCAGGAAATGTTTTCATGTTAAATGTTTCGTTTATTATCATGAATTATTGCTGAACATGCTGGGGCTTGTGGTTGCAAGGATGTACTCATGCCTCCAAACAGACAGCGAGGAGAGGAAATATTGTTTTAAGTTGTGAAACAGCAGCAGTTGGGCAAAACCTGCTCGACAAACTTGACCATGAAAGCGAGTTACATTGACCGCTGGCAAAAAAAAAAAAAAAAAAAGAGGTTTCCTGTTTTTAAAGTTCTCGTACACTGAAGATAAAAAAAGAAACAAAATGTTTTACCACCATAACAAAACACACACACAGAGCCAGGCCCTACTTTTAATGAGGCACACTGATATTTTATTTATAGTTTCATGCTCTGTAAGATCAGAGCTAGAAAATCTTCACTAAACAGGCAATTCATACAGCACACGACTCCACCGAACACTGGCAGCGTGCCACTGTTAGTTGTACTTTCACATGTATGCGTGAATAATTTGTATGCAACTCTTTCAAAGAAGAATGGTTTAGTTCCTCATTTTAAAAATGTCTGCAAAACGCAGTGTTGTTGAATCAGCAAGCGGAAGATTTCTTCATGTCAGTAAATTAATTCAAACACGTGTGACTCATCTCTGTTTATCAAATTAATTTATTCATGAGTGCAAAAACAACTCACCAGTCTACATTTCTGTTTGTTTGAATTATCTAAACAAGTTTGACCATTTATCTTCTTAATTTGTCATCAGTTAATGAGAAAACAGGACACATCTTTACCTTTGATCTACTATTCTAATTATTAATTTACTTCAACAGTGCAATTTCTGTCACAAATTTACCTCAGCAGCACAATTTTAGACATACAGTTACATCAGCAGTGCAATTTTAGTTACAAATTTACATCAGCAGTGCAATTTTACTCAAAAATGTACCTCAGCAGTGCAAGTTCAGTCGTAAATGTAAGTTAAATGTACATCAGGACAAAAACAGGACACACATCTTGTCATATTAATTGTGTAATAATTTTGAAGGAATTTATTTATAAAACTATAAAACGTATTTCTAAACCTTTAATGCAAGATTTTTCCTTTAGTTAGAGCTGGAAACACTTCAATCACTTTAAGCTTGATTACTGCATTTATTTATTTAAGCTACAATTAAGAAATATTTATTGGCTCAACAGACACAACAAAATACTTTACCTTTAGAAGGCAATTCTAACCATTATCTTACTTCAGCAGGGCTGTTTATATTGTACATTTATATCAGCAGTGATATTCAATCACAAATTTTACTTTGGCAGTTCTATTCTAATAATACGTTTACCTCAGCAGTGCTATTTTAATCAAACATTTATCTCAGCAGTGCTATTCTAATAAACATTTACCTTAGCTGTGCTATTCTAATAAAAGATTAACCTCAGCAGTGCTATTCTAATCAAACCTTAACCTCAGCAGTGCTATTCTAATCATACATTTACGTCAGCAGTGCTATTCTAATCATACATTTACCTCAGCAGGGCTATTCTAATCAAACCTTTATCTCAGTAGTGCTATTCTAATCAAACATTTACCTCAGCAGTGCTATTCTAATCAAACATTTATCTCAGCAGTGCTATTCTAGTCATACATTAACTTTAGCAGTGCTATTCTAATCATACCTTTACCTGCTACCATTGCAAAAAAAAAACATTACATTAGAGAAAATGCTGCATTGTGAATTTAGATAATTTAGTCATTGTTTAATATAAATAACTGTTTTGACTAATTGCAAAACTTAAACCTAAAGGTTTTTTTGTTGTTGTTTGTTTGTTAGTTGTTTTCTTTTTTTTTTTTTTTTTTTTTACATTTTTGCGTGATGTATAAGTCTGTTTACATGGTCAAAATGACAGTAATATAATTGTTAGTTAAAAAACTGTTAACTAACATATAACTGTGCCATTAGGAGCAGATGATGAACATGGTGCCCAATCCCGAAGCCGTCATGAAGACTCTTCAGAACTGTAGAGTAATGAGGAACACGAACGCTTTTCTGGAGTTGGCACACAAGCAGGCCGATGGGCTGTTGACTCATTCTAAGACTACAGAGGCTTTGGGCAGTGCTGTGTAATTACTTTTCTTTAGTGGAGTCAAATTACGTTTTGCTTATAATTCCATCACCATACTGCATACTAAGATTAATGATGCAATGAATGACAGATTTTAAACAAAATAGAGAGTATTTATTTCAAAATACATGTTTTTACATAGAGAATTCAAATACAGGCTGTCAAAAGTAGAACATGTCTTTATGATTAGCAGTTTTCACCCTTTTCTTTGTGTGTTTGTAACAAACTGTATTATGCTTCTGCTTTTTCG
The DNA here is from genome assembly GCF_023375975.1 of Astyanax mexicanus. NCBI lineage: Eukaryota > Metazoa > Chordata > Actinopteri > Characiformes > Acestrorhamphidae > Astyanax > Astyanax mexicanus. Next base: position 8,534,245 of record NC_064428.1, on the reverse strand, counting down.
ACCACTTTTGTATTTTTTTTGTTTGTTTTTCAAATAAAACTTTTTACCTGTTGTACATTGTTGTGCCATAATCTGGGTTGATGCAGACTCACACTTTAAATGTCTCATCTCTTATGTTTCCAATAAATTAATACAATTTCAGCATATTCAATAACCATCATACTAATTGAATTGCTTTCACAAGAATTGTGCCTTGTCAGCTTTGTGTTTTCTCACTGACTAATGAGGCAGAACTTGCTATATGTACATTTAACACTTTGGTTAGAGTGGTAGTTTAAGATCACACTTGCAGGGTTCCCGTATTTATCGCACATTTTGTTTCCCTGAGAAGTTCTTTTTTTTTACCAGCAGAATGCATCTGCTTTGCAATGTGCGCCTTAGTCCATCATCTTGAGTCTAGAATACTAATAATACTAATTCTGATTAGTATTGGCAATCAAAATTATAATGAAAGAGAAAGACTAAATCTTATATACCGTATGAGTAATTTATTATAAAGGTAAATCTATGAGCAGAATTGCTATACTAATGTAAATTTATTATAATAGCTCTACTGAAGTAAATTCATTATTTGGACTGCTGACATAAATACAATAGCACTGCTGAAGTAATTATATGATGAGAATAGCACTGCTGAAGTACATTTATTATTAGAATAGCACTGCTGAATGAAATTTGTGATCAGAGTTGCACTGCTGAATTAAATATATTGTTAGAATAGCACTGCTGAGATAAACTTATGATTACATTTATTATTAAAATAGCACAGCTGAGGTAAATGTATAATTATAATGGCACTACCATAGTACATTTATGATTAGAATAGCACTGCTTAGTATGCTGTTGGTTTATCTGTTGGGTTATGTGCTGCTGTATTCAACAAATACATTTTGTTTTATTTGAAAAATGAGACATGAAAAATACATTAACGCTGTTTATTTTGTTTAGTGGTGCAAAAAGGTGGCAAAATTATAGAAAACCTGTGAAAAATTATTTTGGAATTCAGCCTTCAATCAAATGTTTCTTTTTGTTCAGTTCGGACCAAACATGTTGATTTCTGAGCATCTCTAATTAAAAGGTTGCAATGTTGAAGTAGTAACATCTTCCAGCGGCCGAACATTATTGTCTATAAAACGGAAAATGCTAGAACAGCACCAAAGCCAAGAGAGTTCACACACAAACACACACACACACACACACACTGTATGTTTTATCAGACTTAAACACTCACTCAACAAGATAACACACATGCTGACAGTGTGAGAAGACGCGACTACTAAACCACTGTTACAGGAAATGAAAATAACTCAAACTTGCTGTGTGTCAGCTGTATTAGCTCTCTCTTTTAGCTGTTTTTAGCTCTGCATGGGAATTAAACATCAAATAATAAATCAAATCATTGTAATATACCCAGATCAAGCACAACATTATGACCATATCCCTGCTTTTACACTCTTTTACCATTTTGTATCTTTGTATACAGGAGTCCTTCGCAGTTCTGTGATAACACTAGCATGGTGGTGGTGTATGAGGTGTTAGTGTGTGTTGTGCTGGTGGTACAGTGAGTGGATCAGATACTGCAGCAGTGCTGCTGGAGTTTTTAAACACTGTGTTTAATCTCTCATTGTCCTCCACTCTATTACACACTCCTACCTACAGCTGAAACACCCTGTAGATAAAGTAAAGTCAGAGACAGAAGATTTGAATCTGTTGCTGCACAGGTGTTTGTGGTTAATCTTCTAGTTCTTTATCAGTGCCCACAGGATGCCGCCCACAGGATGCTGTTGCTGGTGGACTATTCTCAGCGCAGCAGAGAGAAACGAGTTTAAAATCTCCAGCAGCACTGCTGTATCGGATCCACTCACTGTACCACCAGCACAACACACACTAACACCTCATACACCACCACCATGCTAATCAGTGCTAATAACTGCAGTGCTGAGAATAATGACCCACCACCCAAATAATAATAATAATAACAGCTGCTCTGTGGTGGTTTTCTCTCCTGTGGGTCCTGAGTATTGAAGAAAAGGGTGAAAGAAGGCTAATAAAGTATACAGAGAAACAGAAACAGAACTACAGTCTGTAATTATTATACAACCACAACTACAAGTGCTCCTACATGATTAGCGGAGCTGACGAGATGGATAAATAGTGTAGATACAAAGAAGTGGTCATAATGTTTTGCTTGTTCGATGTAAAAAAAAAAAAAAGAAATAAATTGAAATGCTATTAAGCTATTTACACAAACATGTCCACATATTTATTCTTTTCCCCAAAAACATTTACTGGATGTCCTTTACATTTCGTTTGAGCAATGGTCTTGCAGCATTGCTCTCCAGTGATGAAATCAAATAGCTTCCTCTTCTGAGAAAGGCTATGAGTTTTAAAGAAGGATGGTGATGCATATGAGGTGAAATGGTCCATAGTTAACACTTGTGGTTTATACCTGTTAACTTTCTGTATCAGGAAGCACCAGTCCTGCACCTGGAGAGCAACCTTCTAGCAGACTTCAGCTTCACCCTCCAGGATTCAGCTTCTGGGTCGGTCGAATCGGATTTGTATTTGTTTCGGGTCTGCACTATTATTTGTGAGTGATCATATAGGATTTGCCTCTCTGGACAGCACAAGGTTGCTGTCGTATCAAGGTTTGCATCAGTATCTAAACTTCGGTGCTCTTCTTGGAACCCCGCACTAACCTAACTCTGGATTTTAGATACGATTCTTGTACAAAAAGAATCAAAATTAAGCTGCCACGGTGTCCATAACTATCATTTTATGTTTACAGGGTTGATGAGTTGCTTTTGTTCCCAGTCGCTTCCACTTTGTTATAATATCACTGACAATTGTCTGTGAAATAAGGAACTTTCAAGACTGGACTTGGCGTTCTCAGATTTGGGATAGAGGTGTACCCTGCAGGAGAGCAGTTCTTCAGGAGCAGGGATGGTGACCTTTAGAACCCTATATTATGTACTCCATGAACTAAGATTTCCTTGGAAAGACTTGCTGTTGAGAACAAGTTTCACTTTCCGTAACATTTCAGAACTGTCTGTGGTCAGCAGTTTATCAGAACTGCGAGTCTCTTCTCCGTAAGGACTTCCTTCGCAGGGACTCTGACATGTCCTCGTTGAAGATCCGCTCGATTGTTGAGAATAATGAGTCGCGGACGGTACGACGCAGTCCACGTGCAGCGAATGCATATAGTATTGGGTTGACAGCACTTTTTATGTACACCAGGAACAGTGATGCGTATCCACCTGTTAGGGCCCTCTGTTTAAGTTCATTCCAACCCTTACTGATAGCCAGTGCCTTCAGAAAGCGAAAGATGAAGTAAGGTACCCAACAGGTGAGGAACAAGAGCATAGTGAGGAAAAGAATCCGGTACAGGCGGCCCAGCCTCTGCGAGGTGTACACAGATCCAGTAGGGGAGGTGGGAGAGGAGACGGGCGAGGTGGGTGTCAGCTGCCCTTGGTCAGCTCTTTTGGCGAAAAAGATTACCGCAAGGTTGCAGGATACGAAAACCACCAATGGAAGCAGGAAACCTACTGCAGTTTCTAGCACAATCAGGGCAGTGGTACCATTTCCTGCCACATTCTCCATGCACTGCGCCCGGTTCTCCCAGACTATAATTCCGGCCACTGTGATGTAGGGAATGGACAAGGCAGCGGCTACAATCCACAGCACAGCGCAGACGAGGGGAACGACCCAGCGTGGGCGCCTGAGTCGGGCCCAGACAGGCCGAAGCAAGCACAGGCAGCGTTCCAGCGCTACGGCACTCAGCAAAAATGCTCCTGCATACAGTCCCAGGCAGCGCAGGAACATGACCAGCTGGCACACGGATGTGCCAAAGGGCCAGCTGAATTGGTGAGCCAGGTAACCCAACATCAGTGGCGTACGCAACAGGAGCACCAGATCCGCCAGCGCCAGGTTCACTACGTACACTCTAAAGCTTCCAGCACCCTGAGTTTCACCTCCTGTAACTCCACCACGTCGCACTCTGCGCAGACCTAGCACCCAAACCACCAGGCCGTTCAGTGTCACGCCCACCAAGAAAACCACCACCGTCACCACCATCTGGCTCACCCGCGCCGCCTCGTTCGGGTAGTAGGAGGAACTGTTGGAACTCGACTGCTCACCAGCCATTGGAGCGCTGGGGATATTGGAGGGAACACAGAGATGGATTAGTATCTTTTATATTTCATCAGATTTTTGTCAATATAAACATGAAGTCAACATAAATAACAGTACCAAACCCTTTTAAATAACAAACACAAAAGAGAATAGCAATAATAATAACAGCAAAATAAATAAGATTAATAAGCAACACTTAATCCAATAAAAAATAATATAAAGCCTTATCTGCTTTTTAGATACACAGAATAATTATAGCCACATGAAAATAGAAATGTTCATCGTTTTCAAACCTTATCCCCAAGAATTAACCAACAGCCGTGCAAAAATCTCAGATAAATAAATAAAGATGGCACTTATGCCAGCTCATCCACCTACCAAGCCAGATCCTAAAGGATAGAGTTTATCTGTTTCTGCAAATAAACTCTTCATACATTTTGTCCCATATATTTTTTTTTCTTTTAGTTATAATATTTTGTTCAACAGTGAAATTGGAATATAATTAATAAATAAAACTAATAAAATCAAACGAAAGTCAAAACACTGGCTTATTTTTTTTATGAATAGATAAAAATAAAAAGTCAAAACCTCATTACCTTAAAATAATGGACAATATATGAGTATTTTGAGTGTTATCGGATTACTTCTGTTATATTTCTATTCAAATCACCATTTTTTAGATCAGAGTAAGTAATCTAAAATCTGATTATTGCCTGACTTTAAGGGAAGTTAAAGGGATGGATGATATTGAGGTCAGCAATAAAAGATTAAGGTCATGTCCATATTGTACAATAAGTCTATATTTATCGTAATTTTTGTGGCAGACGGAAATGTTTCAACATGCTTTTCTATGTGAATCAAACTGTTGCTACATATTGAGTATCATGAAATTGTCTGTATAACTACATACTCCTCTCTGACATATACGGCTTAGCATAGATCTGTTTTTTACTAGTTTGTTAGATCCTGTGCATGATAAGCTGAGCAGCAGGAAGGCAGTGGTGTTGCATTAAAATGCGGCAGTGCGGAATCAGCATATTTAGGAAGACTGTGGTTAGGTTTTTGATATCGAAATTGTAACCACAGCTGTAAAAGCAGAAGGAGGATGTGGACCTCAGGATTATAGTATTAGATCAAGCATAACATTATAACCACCTTCTTGTTTAACACACATATTCATCTGATCATATAGAACAATCTGTAGCTGTATAATAAGTATAAACTGTAGTTCTGTATCTGTTTCTCTGTATACTTTATTATTATCTACTTATTTTCACTTTGTTCTTTAATACTCAGAACCCACAGCAGAGAAAACCACAGGGCAGCTATTATTATTATTATTATTTGGGTGGTGGGTGATTATTCTTAGCACTGCAGTGATTAGCAGTGATTAGCATGGTGGTGGTGTATTAGGTGTTAGTGTGTGTTGAGCTGGTACAGGGAGTGGATCAGATGCAGCAGTGCTGCTGGAGTTTTTAAATGGCTTAGTGTCACTGCTGGACTGAGACTTCACTTTACTTTATCTACAGGGTGTTTCAGCTGTAGGTAGGAGTGTGTGATAGAGTGGATGACATTGCGTGATGATTAAACACAGTGTTTAAAAACTCCAGCAGCACTGCTGCAGTATCTCATCCACTCACTGTACCACCAGCACAACACACACTAACACCTCATACACCACCACCATGCTAATCAGTGCTAATAACTGCAGTGCTAAAAATAATCACCCACCACCCAAATGGTTTTCTTTCCTGTGGGGTTCTGGTTATTAAAGAACAGGGTGAAATGAGGATAATTTTAAAGGATACAGAGAAACAGATACAGAACTACAACCTGTAATTATTATACAACTACAAAGTGCTCCTACATGATCAGTGGATCTTGATTGGTATAAAAAGAAGAATCTGAATAAAATGAATATGTTCACCCTGAAAGTACTCAACACAACAAGGCCGTCCAGCAGCACAGTCTGTTTGTTTGTGTTGATGAATAAAATACATATACTCCACCTAGACCTTTTGGACCCTTTAGTACCCTTAAGTAAAGCCTGTTATATAGATAAGACAAAGGCATTAGTGTCCTGATAAGCCATGCTTCTAAAGATGTGCAGGAGAGCATCAAAAGAAGAAGGTCTTAAATACACATGTCATGTACGTAAATATATATATATAAATATATGAAATATCCATAATTGTTTCCTGCTTTCCTGCTTCTGTTTTAAAGAATTATTTGACCAGGTGCGTTTAGTAACACATTTCCTAAGGTAGATGTGTCAAGTGAAAGGAATGCATGCCCTACCTTATCGCCTCAGGCTGCGGCTGCAGTGCAGTTACCAACGCAACGGACCTACCTAACTACTGATACACCCCCCCCCCCCCCTCAAAGTCTGTCTTGGAGTGGATCATAAAGACTTATTTTGTAGTAAATGGTCTCTCACCATGAGGTACCCTACCCGTAAATAAAGAAACATTAAAGAACGTTTTTACCGGGTGACTTCAGTAATGCATTTATCAAAATAAGAGTTGCACGGGGCGCCGAGTGGTCTAGCAGTCTGAAGCGCTGTCACTATGCAGTGTAGGACACTGGTTCATGTCAGTTTGTTATTGATCTTGGTTCCATGTGTACGTGTAAACCTGTTTTCCCACCGGGTCGTAAAAATAGCTTGTTGCTCCATAAAGGAGCAACTTTGTCAGCTCCACTGAGCTGAGGATGGTCTCCACTTAAGGCATGCTATGACACGGCCCCTTTGGTTTACTTAGATAAGGTTTAGGCACCCTCATTGCATTTGTACCCCAAACACGACAACTATGATCAGGAGATCACTGGTTCGAATCCCGGTCATGCTGCTTGCCATCAGCTGCCGGAGTCCTGAGAGAGCATAATTGGCCTTGCTCTCTCTCTGTGTGGGTACAGCAGATGGCGCTCTTTTCCCTCATCACTCCTAGGGTGATGTTGATCAGGACAAGACATCTGTGAGCTGATGTATCAGAACCGAGTCGCTGCGCTTTCCTCCGAGCGCACTGTGATTCTACCCAATAATTCTGCATCAGTTTGAAGAGAGGCGGAGTCTGACTTCACATGTGTCGGAGGAGACGTGTGCTAGTCTTTACATTCCTTTTGTGGTAGCATCACTAGTGTTGAGGGATATACAGCTGAGTAGCAGCTGAGTTTGTGGGACAGTTGGCCCACTAGGAGAAAATGAGGCAAAAAAAAAAACAGAATGCTGGCTCTCCTTAAAATCTTTTATACATGTCTAGCAGTATGTGCAGTATCTCTCGCCATAAAGTACACTACCCAAAAGTGGAGAAAAGTTTAGAAAGATCTCCCAAAGCAGTGGTTTTCAATCTGTGAGGGGGCAGTAGACCTTTCTTATTTTCTTATTTTTTGCTAAGTAAAATTCTTTCAATATATAGCAAGTACAACAAATGTAATTTAAGATTTGACAGTTATTTATGTTATTAGTAAAATTCTGAGTGAACCATCTACAAGTGAAGCAACCACTGTAGCAAGTAGCAGAGAAACAAGTACATAGCACTAGGCTTTAGATGCACAGAAACAAAAAAATATGACATTGATGGTTGTGCTGTATTTTGCAGGTAAAAGTAAAATATTCCTGGTTTCCATTTAAAGTTTTGCAGTGGGTTACGAGGGCTGTGTGCAGCAAAAGTTAGGGAACTCCTGTCCTAAAGCAAAAGTGTCAGATCGAAGGAATGCATGCCCCTACCTTATTGCCTCAGGCTGCGTCTGCAATTACCAACAAGCCAGACCTACCTACCTAGTGATGCACCCCCTCTCAGGGTCTGTCAACTGGGCAGAAAATTATCTTGGAGTGTGTCCTGTAGACGTGTCCTTCTATAGCCTTCTACTATCACCTTAAGCTGAACCTGCAGTGCAGTTACCAGCGGAACGGCCCTACCTACCATTGTGAACCTGCCTACACCCACATGCCTAACACCAGAACACACCTTTGCCAGCCAAGCTTGATTCCTTCTCTTAATTCCCACCATTCTACAAGCTGCTGATGTTAAACAGTTTATTAACAGAGACAGATTTATCAGAGTGATATTCCTGGGAATGCCAACTGCAGTCTGCTGAAGGCTTACCTGTTGGAGGACCCGTGGAGGTCTACCTGCTTGCTGACATTGACGTGTGCCGGAGGTGGGAGGACAGTCTCTAAACCCTGTGTGCGAGAGCTTGAGCGGCGGCCGGGGTTTGAGCTGAGTGGAGAGGCGGCATGTGCTCTGGCCGTAGGTGTGATTTTAGGTGGGCGTGTTTAAGAGAGTGTGTGCTGGTGTGCACATTCCTTCCTTCTTTGAAATCTTGCCCCACTCTGTTGATTGCAACATAGAGGAACACATGTTCTGCTCTGCGTGAACATGTTGATCCTTCACGCTGATATTGTGCATTATTGTGGAGAATGGAGGTGTGCGATTAATCACAATCAAGCAATGATATGAGTACGAGTGTCTTGAGGCATTAGGCATGTACTGTGTCTATTAATCTATTCAGTTTCCATTTCCCTTTTTTGGGCAGCCGAGGTTGAAGTTTCATCTCAGAAGTTGCTATTCTAGTAGTATAACCCACTGACTTTTGAGTCATTATCTGAAAGCAGATCTCATTTTCATCATGTTATGTTCTGCTGACACCCTCGATTTTATCTAGTACTCAGAAGATGAAGAACTTTATTAGGAATTAAAGGAAATTGTTGTGGCTTTATTCTGTAAAGACCTTCGCTGAGAAAATGAACAAAAGTACAGCTTTATAGTACACTTTATTTTAAGCTTACTTACAGTTAGGACCAAAAATATTTGGACAATGACACAGTCTTCATGATTTGAAATTGATTAAAGTGTAAAATCTAGCATTAGGAATTAGAAACCATTTTTCTACAAAGCCTCCTCCTTTCAGGGGCTCAAAGTAAGCAGTAATTAAATAAATTAACTTTACCATGAGTAACACATTCATTTTTAATAGTTAAAATCCTTTTGGAAGCCATGGACCTCACCAAACCCTGGTTTTCTCCTTTATGATGCTTTATCAGGCCTTTACTGCTGATATCTTCAGTTGCTGCCAGTTTGTGGGTCTGTCTAACTTTCTGAGGTAATTTTCTCTTTAATGGGAGTCCTCTATGATTTTATTCCCATACGTAACGACCATGTGCACGTTTTTTTCAGTCGTCCTCTTTTTTCAGAAAATTACAGGCTGAATTATGTACTGTTTTTCCCTGAACTTTTCCCTGGTCCTCCCGTAATTTTAGTCCCGTCTGGATTCACAACTCTGAATTTAGTCTACTTGCATTTAATAAAATAGCTATTTGTCCACTCCCGCGCACCGTAATTACACTTTGGCTGCATGTTCGAGACCCACATAAATACAGCAACGAGTGGAAATGGAGGAGCTACTAAACGTGATGTCAAGTGACAGAAAAAGCCAAAAAACCCACTGGTCCTTCTGTTTTTTTTTATTGCAGTCCAGATGCAAAAGTTTTATCACTGAGTAGAAATATTTTTCACAGACATCCCCCTGAAAAACTAATCCCGTCCAGATCGGGCTTTAGTTACATTTCCGCTTTGTAAAGGATTTCTACTTTATTTCAGTTATGTTTTACTTCCATTGAGAGCCCCTATGATTACATGTTGTGGTTTCACAGCAACTGCTTCCAAATAAAAAAAAAAGCCACACCTGAAATCAGCTTCAGATTTTTTACCTGCTTAACTGATGATGCAGCCCATAAAATAGCTTTTGAGATAATTTGTCCAATTACTTAAGAGCCCCTGAAATGAGAAAGCTTTGTAGAAAAATGGCTGTAATTCCTTAATGCTTCATAAGATATAAATGAAACCTGAAAATCTACACTTTACAATACACCTTGTTTTATTTAAAATCTAATGTGGTGGCATATATAGCTCAAATTTTGAAAAGTGTGTACTAAATAGGGTCTTAATAATGCATTATTTAGATGTTTATAAACAGATTATCCTCTCAGGTTATTTCTCTCAACCTGATATATGACTTTGGATGAAGTAAATGAGATTGTATTGATAAAACATGCATATTATATTTAAAATTTAGGCAAATGCAGTTTATGAGAGGGGAAAACAGTTATGTAAGGCATGAAAGAACATTATCAATACATAACATTTATTAAGACAACCTTTATTAGAATTTATGAAGGTGTTACGAATGGAAAATGTGTTTTATCTCTTTAGTTAGAGCAGGGGAGTCCAAACTTTTTTTGTTGGGGGCCAGAAGGAGAAATATATATGAAGTCAGGGGCCACAGACTCTGTAATAAAACAAATAATTAAATATACCACTTTAAATAATATATTTTCCTGATTATTTCATTTACACACCATTTTACTTGACTTACTATCTTTATCTTTGACAGTGTTGTGTAAACTAAGATTTTTTAAATTGATGTTTCATTTCATGATGTCTCTTAATATTAAACTCCTTAAATACGTCAACTTTTAGACTCTTTTGCCCTTTTTCTGCTCTACAACTGAGCACCCTCTCCGCTTTTAGACTGTTTGGCCTCTTTTTCTGCGCTAGAACTGCGCACTCTCTCCGTTTTTAGACTCTTTGGCCCGTTTTTCTGCGCTACAACTGCGCACCCTCTTCGCTTTTAGACTCTTTGGCCCGTTTTTCTGCGCTAGAAATGCGCACCCTCTCCGCTTATAGACTCTTTGGCCTCTTTTTCTGGGCTAGAACTGTGCACTCTCTCCGCATTTAGACTCTTTGCTCTGTTTTTTCATTTTCTTGTAAATGAAGTAACAAAGTCACTTTTGTGTTATGAAGCTTCTAAAATGGTAGCCTTTAAATAAACTAGAGTGAAATTTTATTTTATATAGTTTTTTTTTTTTTTTTTGAAAACTGAAAATGGCTCTGTAAGCACCCTGTTGGAGCTTCTAGCCTGGGTATAAAATGAGATTAGGTTTGGTATGGTGGTTTACAGGTTCTGTATGGCATCCTGCAGCATATTTACCCACAGATGTTGAAACTGGGCCCATACATGCTTGATTGGTGATAAGGCCAAGGAAGTGTTGCAATCTGGTGAAGACATCCCTGAAACATTCTTGCTGTGTGTGGGTGAGCATTACCCTGCTGAAAAAGGTGAGTTGGAAGCTATAGCATGATGGGCAATGCATGTGGCCACAGGATGTTCTGCACATATTGCAACATCTTCAGTTCAGAAATGGAAATCAGCATAATGTTGTCATAAGTTCAACAGGCCAGGTGATGCAAATTTCTAAGCTTTATAAACAGTCTGACTAGTGCTGGACGATATGGCCAAAATTTATATCACGATATATTCCTTAAATTTCGGTCGATACGATATAATTTCGATATCGATAAATACTTTGAAGGCCTCAGAAAAAGAATCCCTGCAATCTCTGCAGCTTGCACTGCAAATTTAAATTATTATTTAACTGTGTATTTGCACTTTTTGTATCAATCTATCTAATGGAAATCTGTACCTACTACTGTATGAAAATGTTTTTTAAGTCTTTGAAACCTCCTTTCACAAAAACTTTAATACTTTAGAAATAAAAGTAGTCAAAATAAATCAATGCTCAATTTTATTTGCATATAGCAAAATAATAACATGACATCCCTGTCAAACATAAGCCTATATAACTATTACAAATAAAAATAACTTTAAATGACAACAGAGGCAGAGCTTCTTATTCATTGTAAACAAATTTAACAGATTAAAACAAAAGTGTTTTAACTAGGATATATAATACAAGAAGCCTTTATATACATAAAAGCAACAAGATTTTCCCGTCAAATAAACAAACCTATAGGATTTTTCAACTATAAATAACTTAGTGACAACATAATCTATTAAAGTGCTTCAGCCAGAATACAAGAGGTATTCAACATGATATCAACGGCAAATAAACAAACCTCAAGGTTGCATAAACTTTAAATAACTTAGTTTCACCATAATCTATAAAAGTGCTTCAGTCAGTATAAGGAAAATATTGTATGTAGTGAAGATGCTTGAGGTGGTGGAACAGATTAGATGTATTAACGTTACGCTGCTTGTCGGCTCCACTCACCGGCACAATTTGCAGCAAAGCGGCAAGCAAGCGGACCCGCGGCTGGGCGAGCGGAGCCGCGGATGAGCCAGCGGAGGCGCGGATGAGCCAGCGGACCCGCGGCTGGGCCAGCGGAGCCGCGGATGAGCGAGCGGACGCGCGAATGGGCGAGCGAAACAGCGGCTGACCGAACCGAGTCTACCCTAGCCTTGGATCCGCTCGTCCCGGCTCCGTTTCGAGACATTTTAGATGCGTAGCGGAGCGGACCTGAACCTAACCTAGCCTAGCCATTTTAACCTAGCCTAGCCTAGCCTATCTGGCTACGTGCCTGTGTGATTGCGTCATCACGCACTGAGGTAGCACAGCTATGGGGGCTGAATGTGTTTGGCTCTGCGGCGAGCTGACGCCAGTAAAAAACGCCTGTCCGTGACAGATTCTGTACATAATACATATCGATATACCACAAAAGTGATATCACCGTTATTGAAACATTTCTTATCGCGATAAATACCGATATCGAATTATTGTCCAGGCCTAAGTCTGACTATTTAAACCTTGCACCGTCAGAAAGGATTGGCTCCTTGTTGATATTTACTGGGCTGATAGTAAGAAAAGGCTATGAATATTTAAAATCACCTTATTATATTATATTTTACTTGAAAGATTAACTGAATTCAAATATTTTTGACTGTCTTGCTTTTTAAGTTCATAAGGCGTGGTCGATTAAGTTAATATGTGTGACACTGTGGTTTCTCAAGGTCTTTTTTAAGAAGTGTGAATCTTCAGAAGCACAAGATGGCCTGAAAGACAAAATCCCCTGTAAGTGTTTGGTAGCAGTATTTGCACACATGCATAGCAACAGTATATGCTGAATATTAGGTTTGATTTACAAATTATTTAACCTTAACCATAAAAGGAATATTATATAAAAAGATTCAATAATATTTTTACAATCTAGTTTGATGATATTTAGTATTAAAGTAATATTAAATAAACTTAAATGTGTATTTTTTAGTGTTGTAAATTGATTCAAAACTTTAATCAGATTAATCACAACAATATTCTGTGATTAACTTTGATTAATCGCAATTGAAAGTTTTTATAGTGGATATTTAAATGTTAAAAAAAGAATGAATGTAAGAAATGTAAAATGCACTTATATTTATATTAGTGTTGCCAATTACTACAATATACTAGTATATACTTATATGTTTGAGAGGAGATAAAGCCAACGTAGGGTGCTGGAATAAAGAATGCTCACAATGGCGGATGATCATTTAAATGGCCTGGGGGAAATATGTAACAGCCAGTATTCAGTTTGGCACAATGTCCCTTTTAGAGACTCTTATTTTATTTCTGTAAGCAACACCATTACTGTGCTTTGGTCCTTCATTAGTTTGTGTATAAACTAATAAACAAGCCAGTGAAAGTCAGAGTGTCCTATCTGCTCCATGTGCTTCATGTTTCACCTGCACCGAAGCTTATTATCTGGGTCAGAGCTGGAAGTCTGAACCAAAACCTGGCTAGGTCTCCTATGGTATTGTGTTGTCCATGTTGGAGCTTTTCAGTCATTCAGTCCAAAAATAAAATCTGCACATTTGGTAGGGGAGGGGCAGATTCCAGGGAAGTTGGCATCAAACTTGGCAACGTAATTAATTTGCCTTAAAACATTAAAATGTGTTTCTGATTCCAAATTAATTGTGGGATTTAACACTTTAATGTTGACAGCCCTAGTATTTTGCCTTTTGTTTTAATACTGCTGCTACTAATAATAATAATAATAATAATAATAATAATAATAATAATAATGATAATTACATTTAGCAATTGTTTTAAAAAACTGAGAAAAAAAAAACCAGAAATTAAATTTGTAGTAAAGCAGTGCTATTAAACCAGTTAAAACAGCTAAGGTTAGCTAACCTCAACTTGCTAACTCACTAACAACCAATAGTAGGGATGAGCTTTTAAAAACATTTCAACATTCGAGCACTCGCATTTATACTCATTGGATTAAAAGCTGCTGAGTTATCAAAACAGTGTGAATTTGTAAAGAAGTAAAGTGATCCAGACTAGTTCATACTGTCAGAGTCAGGCTACAAGATGCTAACATGATCTGCTAAAACTTTAACTCTATAATGGCTCAACCTGGCAACCAGGATGAGCACCTTGTCTTGGAAGGAGGGATCAGACAACTTTTTCTCTTCAGTGTTTTGAAATTAGACTGCGGTCGCCACTTTGCAAGCTTGCTGTCATTGAGTACATACAGTTCCTTTAAATTACTGAGGATTGTGAAACTGCACGTTGCAGAGAATTTTTGCCTAAGTTCTGTGCTTCTCTTTTTTCTGCCAAGGATCGCTGTGGCAATACATGAAGGTTCCTTATTTTAAGTTGCAGTTGTGAGATGTTTCCTGGACGTACAAGGCTGGAAATGTTGTTTGCCTCATTAACAAAGACAAAATTCATTCACTAAGATAAAAAGAAAACATAAGATTTAGTTTGATTGAAGACCATTAAATACCATTATACCATCTGTAGGAAGAAAGTTAGGCAAGAGAAAGTTAGGCAACTTTCTTTAACCGTAACTTAAACAAGATCTTGCAGGTGATAGTAGACTTTGTGGAAGATAGATCATCATCATGAATAGGGGTATTTTTGAAAGGTGTCAGTAGCTTCTTGATTTTCAGATACTGGGTCTTGCCTCAAAAGTCCGTAGGTGCTTTCCTCATTACCCTAAAATAAAGATCTCAGAGGCTACCGTGGATAGTGTACCTCTTGGTGAGAGATCACTATACTTGGAGACATTTTGCTCAGCTAACACATTGTGTTCATTACTTTTAATGCCCACTATCTAGGATGTCCACCAGTCAGCCATCATCATCTATGTTTTCTATGTTTGCAGTGGCATCAATAACACAATAAACTAGGACTACTATGGGACTGGAACCTTATGTAAACCTTTAGCAACAAATCACAATTCTGTTTGGAGTCCAACAATAGTTGGGTTTGAATATGTGAGCTTTGTAAGGCTCACAGATGGTCCAGCAGACTAAGGCGCTTGCCACTATGATTGGTAGATTGCTGGTTCAAATCCCGGTCATGCAGTTTGCCATCAGCTGCCTGAGCCCTGAGAGAGCACAATTGGCCTTGCTCTCTCTGGGCGGGTACAAAAGATGTCGCTTTTTCCCCTCATCATTCCTAGGGTGATGTCGATCAGCACGAGGCGTCTGTGAGCTGATGTATCAGAAACAAGTCGCTGCACTTTCCACAAAGTGCGCTGTGATGCTACTCGGCAATGCTGCATCAGCAGCAGTTAAAAAAGACATTGGCTGACCTTACATGTATCAGAGGAGGCATGTGCTAGTGATGGGGAATATACAGCTGACTAATAGGTAGGACAATTAGCCAGATACATTTTAAAAGACTCTTAGAGGAATGTTCTGTGAACTCATGCTGTGTAACATTTTTGAAGACCATAGACAGAAGTATATTTGCATAAAGCTATAGCAGCATTACACAAAAAGAACAGTCAATCATGGTGTTGGCAGTGTGATATTATGTTTCTTTGTATTTCTTCTAAAAACAGACCTGAAATCTGATTCATCTGACCACAGTACACTGTTTTTTCACTTCCATTATAGTACTAAAATGCTGTGTCTGCACTCTGTTGGAGGATTTTTGTTTCTTCTATCTCTATTTTTTCTTTACTACATATTTTTCATGTTTTTAATACTTTTACTCTGACTCTTACTCTTTTACTCTAGTTACAGTTATAGAAATGTTAGAAATCATTTCAAATCCACATTATCAAGCCAGAGAGGTAGATAATTGATCATTTTCATGATTTTCTTTTATAAATCATTGGTTGTTCGGATGTGCAATTTTAGTTAAATATAATGTATAGCAGATGAACACAGTGATAGTTGAGAAGTGAAATGAAGTTTTTAGGATTTACAGAAAGTGTGCAATAATTCTTTAATATAATAATACTTTGATTTAAATATTTTTAGCACTAAGTATTGGAACACTTATTAGTTTTTAGTTTGAAAAGCTCATTCACCCTTGATTTACATACACAGGTAAATCCAATTATGTTAACCCACAGACCAGCTCCAAAGACCTACAACATCATCTTGATGCAGATGGAGTCACTGTGCAGCATTTAGCACTTTGCATGAGGAGAGGGTGTATGGGAGAGAAATGCAGTAGAAGTCTTTTCTGCCACAAACAGAGTCGCTTGAGATATGCTAAAGAACATTTGGACAAGCCAGTTTCATTTTGGAATAAGGTGCTGTAGACTAATGAAACTAAAATTGAGTTATATAAAGAACAGCATTCCAAGACAAACACTTTACTGCTCTCCACAGTAAAATTGGTGCCAGTTCCATCATGCTATGGGGCTGTGTGATCAGTGCAGGTACTGGGAATCTTGTTAAAGTTGAGAATCAGTGAGAAAGTTGTTAAAGTTAAAGCGCAAGACAAGACAACGACCCTAAACACTAAACACTGCTCAAAATCCTAGAGGAACAAGAACAATGTTCTGGAATGAACATCTCCAGTCCTCAGACCTGAATATAATTGTAAATCTGTGGTGTGATTTAAAGCAGCTGTTCATGATCAGAAAACATCAAACCTGACTGAACTGGAGATGATTTGTAAAGAATCTAAAATACCTTCAACCAGAAGCTTCAACCAGACTCTCATTGGAAGCTAAAGGAAGAGTTTAGAGGCTGTTATTTCTGCAAAAGGAGGATCTACTAAATATTGATGTAATTTTTTCTGTTGAGGCCCAAATTTATGCACCTGCCTAATTTAGTGTAAATATTTATTGCACACATTGTGTAAATCCTGTAAACTTCATTCTACTTTATTTTACTGTGTTCATCTGCTATATGATATATGTAACTGAAATTGTTGATCAGAACAACCAATGATTTATAAAGGAAAATCATGAAAATTATCAGGGGTGCCCAAACTTTTTCCAAACCACAGTACAAGTACAAAAATGTTAAATACTTTAGTACTTCTAATTAAGTGTGGAGCTCAATGAACACTTCAGCTTGTACTTCTACTTAAGTCTGGATCTCTAGTACAGACATTTATACCTGTCTGAATGTAACTAAATGTAATATAAAAAGAGGATAATAATAAAGTATGCAGATAAACAGATACAGACTATAATCTGTAATTATAAAACTATAAGGTGCACCTGTATAATCAGTGGAGCTGATAAGATGATCTGATTCCAAACTCAACCAAAATATGACTTTTGGTCACAGGTGAAACATCAAATAAATTGGAATTAATGTATTTTGTACGTATTTACACACTGACAAATTAACACACACAAATAAAAACCCTTACAATTTAAATTTCTGGATTAAATATAAACAAAAAAAAGTTCAGTTTAATATTCAGATAATCAGCAGTGTGTGGTGGTGATGGCTGTGATGATAAAAACAGAGGAACTGAATGGAGAAAAGGCCAGAAATTGAGAGACATTAATGAAGCAATAGCTTATTTAGCAATCGATTCTGTGGAAGATTATAGTCTCTGAACAGAAAAACTCAGCTGTAACATGAGAAAGACTCAAATACGCTACAACAGCATGATAAACATCACAGACAGGATGAACCGCGTGTGATGGCTTTCTCTGTCTTGTGGTCCCCCTGCAAAATAACTGCGGATGATCATCAGACAGACACACTGTTTACAGTTCATTTAAAAAAGAACAGCCTCTATTATACTTTGCAATGTAATATTCTGTACTGTATTGCAGTACTTTATTGTAAAGTGGTAGTGAAGTACTAAAAGTAAAAGTACAGTACTGTGGTTTTAGTGTATTTATTACAGAAAGCAGTGGACAGTTAGCAGTGCAAAAGTGCTAAAGGCAGAATAGGAGCAGCGAGCTGATTTTTTGATTCACTTAATGATGAGCAGCTTTCTAAAACCTGGTGTTTGTTATGTTGCAATGTTACACATGCATTACACACTACTTCTGTACATGTAACTCAACAAATAGGACCAAGAGTTTCCCATTTCAGTCTGAATTATTAATAATTTATTGTTCCTAGTCAACTTTTATCTTCCTTACAAATATACTGTAACTGCAATCTGACATTACCTTCTGGATGCAACATTTTTTTTTCCGGATTTGATGAGTGTAATTGCAAAAACTTTTAAGTGGGATTAGGGAAATATATAATACATGGAAAAAGATTCTGAATACAGGCCTATTAATGAATTTCAGCTGTTACTTTTAAAATATACCGTAGTTTAAATGACTTGACAGGTCACACATGTGGCACAAAATCTCTAATATTACAAAACTACCCTTACCATATTTTATTTAAAATACATACAGTAGTTTAATCCAGTGCTGGGCATGTGTTGGATATGGCCAAAAAAATTATATCACAATATATTTCTTCATTTGGGTGGATCCGCTTTAAACTGATATCAATTTTAACAGTATAAAAGCCACTGCCTATAGTGCACTTAATCACACACTGACACTGCCAGCTTACAGTAGTCAATAGTGTTCTGCCCTCTGTGCTCAGCTTGCACTAATGAGCATCATTCACTAACAGAGGCTGTTGCTCATTCATTCACCTAAAATGACAATACTTTATAATGGAGATTTTAGGCTACTCAAATATATATTAAAGAGAATAATACATACTCTAATACATTTTATATTAATAGCTTAAATATGTTGCTCTGTACCAATAAAATTTACCAGCCCTCCTTAAAATGCTTAAAGATTTGATGCAAATACAAGTGCATATCACAAAATTAGATTATTATTGAAAAGTTACTTTATTTCAGTAATTCAGTTAAAAATGTGAAACTCATATATTATATATATATATATATATATATATATATATATATATATATATATATATATATAGTCATATCAGATGACATGTCTCTCCAAACCATCACTGATTGGTGGAAACTTCACACTAGACCTCGAGCAGTTTGGACTGTGTGTCTCTCCACTCTTCCTCCAGACTCCGCTCCCCTGATTTACAAATGAAATGTAAAATTTACTGATGATCAGTGATGGTTTGGAGAGACAGGTCATCTGCTGGTGTTGATCCACTGTGTTTTATTATCAAGTCTAAAGTCAGTGCAGTTTTGTTTTCCCACAAAATCTTACAGCACTTCATGATGTGGATGAGATGTGGATTTCATTTTCCAGCAGGCCCACACTCAGTCCATTTTTGCTGAGATTATGATTTTTGTGTTTCAACAGTAAAATAAATAAACGCTTAAAATAGATCACTTTGTGTGTAACACATCTATATAATATAGTTTCACATTTTTAACAAAATTACTGAAATAAAGTAACTTTTCAATGATATTAATTATTTTTTTATTTTTTAGATGCACATGTATTAAAACAAAGGTTTCTTTAGTAAAGTCCAAATACATTTTTTATCACAGTAAATTGTCCTGCTGTGTGTGAGAATGTACATCCTGCATGTACTGCAGTGCTTTTTCCTGAGCCATCAGTGCACAAGACGACCAGATGGAGGTGCAGTTTCAGCAACAACAACAGACAGATCAGTGCTCTATTTCTGTCATTGCCGTCCAGAACCAACAGATGGCCGTGTTTCTCTTTGGATTATGATGTGCCATCTTCTGTTTCAG
Organism: Astyanax mexicanus; assembly: GCF_023375975.1. Lineage (NCBI taxonomy): Eukaryota > Metazoa > Chordata > Actinopteri > Characiformes > Acestrorhamphidae > Astyanax > Astyanax mexicanus. The sequence goes on along the minus strand of NC_064428.1, from coordinate 8,514,411 downwards.
TGGCGAACTCTGGCTGTTTGAAAAGCATGAACAGAAAAATACCACATTTCATAATGCCATCCTTTTGTATTGAATGGGCAAAAGGACAATTATAGATGGGCACACATTATAAACGTAATAATTTAGAGAGCACATCATAATTTATCCATCATGTTCATCAATGTAAGAAGGGGCATCGTAATGGGCAGTTTATCGCTTTTTTCCTCACAAGAAGGACAGATAACAGGGCACTTAATCTCTGTATTGCCACTCTAGATTGCACATTAGTGATACATTTTCAACCATGATGTCATGCTAGTACAGTACAGAAATGTGCAGATACCAATAAGATACTTTATTAAAATAAGTATCAATACAAAGAGTAGTCAGAACAAGCAGGGTCAACACCAGTGAACAGCAGCAAAAGGGAGCAAACATACCATAAACGAGAGACAGTTCAACGGTTACACACAGGCAAGGATATATCAGGGCAGTGATGACATAGTTACTGAAAAAGTAATCTGATTACTGATTATTGATTATTAATTTATAAATGAACTAAGTTATTTTATTAGTTACTTTCAGCAGCTGCTGACAACACTGTGAGCCAGAACAAGATAAACTTTCCCTTCCAATCGTTCTGGGTATTTATTGTATCTTTTTTAGCACCAGGAGAAAAGGCATAAAGTTATCCAAAAGCAGTGTGTAAGACTGGTGGAGGAGAACATGATGCCAAGATGCACGAAAACTGTGATTAAAATCCAGGGTTATTCCACCAAATATTGATTTGTGAACTAATTAAACTTTATGAATATGAACTTGTTTTCTTTGCATTATTTGAGGTCTGAAAGCTCTGAATCTTTTTTGTTATTTCAGCCATTTCTCATTTTCTGCAAATAAATGCTCTTATTGCACCCCCTACTGACAGATTGAGCCTAATAGAAATCCACACAACACTGACCCGTATTTATACTTCCAAAACTGACAGTGATAGATGGAAATTAAGGAAAAGTTGTAAAAATTGTATATATATATATATATATATATATATATATATATATATATATATATATATATATATATATATATGTGTGTGTGTGTGTGTGTGTGTGTGTGTGTGTGTGTAAATAAACTAAAGTCTTTAAGCCCACAGTACATGAAAAAAAACAACTGCTGAGTAAACTTAAAATTGTGTATATTTACAACTTAACTGAGTCAAAGCAAAATGATGACTTGACTGAGTTGTTTTTTTTCAGTGTGCTGCTATTAAAATACATTTTTGCTGTTATATTAAAATAATATAAATATAATATAACCTAGAAATTCAATATTTCAGTGAAGTACAGATACACAAATGAAATACTTGAGGACAGTAACCAATTACATTTAATTTATTGTAGAAATAAAAATATGGGTCAGTGTTGTGTGGGTTTCTAATAGGACTGATTCGTCAGTAGGGGGTGCAATTCTAAAATCGTCCTCTCCTTTAACAGATGGAGTGGACAGATGGCACATTCTTACGGCTGAGAATGACCATGATTCCTAATCTTCTAACAGTGAGCTTTTTACTCGTATTGATGAGAAAACAGCTCTGTTTTATATTAAAGGTAAGAGAAAGGTTAAAAATGAAAATTAATTTTCTATGAAAATACTATAAAGATAGCTTTGATTAAATTCAGCAGCAAATCAGTGCCCTGTTGAACCCTGTAGGTCTTATTTTAAATATTGTTTTAATGATCAATTCTAAAGCAGTAATAGACCTAAACACATGTTATTCTGTATGTTGCTCCACATGTAATGCATTTTTAATAAGTGAAAGGGTCTCCATCAAAGAAATTGTGCAGTCTTCCCTTACAGTAGCCTTACTTCATAGTTTTATTTATTATTTACTTGCTCTAAATCTGCATGATTATAGTTGCCTCATTAAGATCTTTAAAGAAAATGAATTAATCACTGGCATTACAATTTACTCCCTGACTACATTCTGTTTCTCATAAACATATAAACACTAAGAAAAGTAAGTACAGATTTGTACTTAAAAGAGTATAAAGCTTGTCGCTGGGGCTGTACCTTATATTGAGGGACAAAAAAGTACCTTTCAGTGAAAGTCCTTTTTAGTACCCATGGTTTTTGTGCCAAGATTATAAAAATTATCATCAACTAAATATGGCTCAAAACTTGATGATCCAAAATTGTCTGGCTTTCAAATAAAAAAATGTGCAATTCAAATATATATTGTTTATTAGTGCAGTGATACAGAATACTGAATGTACCCTTTGGCTGGTTAAATGGTTCAAATTTGTATTTATAGCTGTTAGAAAACACTTTGTACTTCAGAGGGAACAAATCTGACCCTGTAAAGACAAATATTGGTACAATTATGAAGAGTGTACCTTTGAGTACAAAAAAGTACTCATATCATACCTCTGTTTTTTAGAGTGTATGAGAAATTCTCTGGTTTGTACAGTAATGGGCAAAAGTTTTGAGAATGACACAAATATTATATTTTCACATGATCTGCTGCCCTCTGGTTTTTATGTGTGTTTGTCAGATGTTTGTAACAAAAGCTTTTATTGACAGTTAGAATGAGTTAATGCAGCAAGTCAATATTTGCAGTGTTGACCCTTCTTCTTCAGGACCTCTGCAATTCTCCCTGGCATGCTCTGGACCAACTTCTGGACCAAATACTGACTGATAGCAGTCCATTCTTGCACAATCGATGCTTGCATTTTGTCAGAATGTGTAGCTTTTTGTTTGTCCACCCGTCTCTTGATGATTGACCACAAGTTTTCAATGGGATTAAGATCTGGGGAGTTTCCAGGCCATGGACCCAAAATCTCTATGTTTTGTTCCCTTAGCCATGTAGTTATCACCTTTGCTTTATGGCAAGGTGCTCCATCATGCTGGAAAAGGCATTGTTGATCACTAAACTGCTCTTGGATGGTTGGGAGAAGTTGCTCTCGAAGGACATTCTGGTACCATTTTTTATTCATGGCTGTGTTTTTAGGCAAGACTGTGAGAGAGCTGATTCCCTTGGCTAAGAAACAGCTCCACACATGAATGGTTTCAGTATGCTTTACAGTTGGCATGAGACAAGACTGGTGGTAGAGCTCACCTCATCTTCTCCGAACAAGCTGTTTTCCGGATGTCCCAAACAATCGGAAAGAGGAATCATCAGAGAAAATGACTTTACCCCAGTCCTCAGCAGTCCACTCCCTGTACCTTTTGCAGAATATCAGTCTGTCCCTGATGTTTTTTCTGGAGAGAAATGGCAAATATTAACTTTGCAATTAATTGCTGTAAAGCTGATCACTCTTTATAACATTCTGGAGTATATGCAAGTTGCCATTATAAAAACTGAAGCAGTAGACTTTGTAAAAATTAATATTTGTATCATTCTCAAAACTTTTGGCCATGATTTTAGATGGTGGATGCCAGTGTTTCTGGGTGCCTCCGTGTCTATGTTAACTTCTGTCTCTCACCCTTTTTTGGCTGTTATTGTCAGATACATACTCTGATAAACAAATAAAATGTATTTATATAGTGCATACAATACAATAACATTGCTTATTGTTTGTTCTCCATACATCCAATAAGTAGTTTAAATGGACTCTATCTACCAATTTGATTGGTTCTATTGCTGTTAATAATAAAAAAATAATAATAATAATAGAAATGCTCTAATACTTTTATTACCATTATCCATCATTGCTACTTGCATTATTTCTATTATAATGTCTTTTTATTAGGGTTGTCAAATAATGCAATAAAAACTTTTCCTAAAACTAAAACTAAAAACTTAAATACCATACCAACTGCCAAGCTACACCTTAGCAACCATTCTGGATACCATAGCAACTGCTCAGCAACACCTTAGCAACCACAAAACATTACAACCACTAATGAACACCTTAGACCATCTTATCTATTTGTAACCACTTGGTAGATTATATCAACTGCACAACAACTGCTAGGCTACACCTTAGCAACCATGTTGTATACCATAGCAACTGTTAAGCAACACAACTGCAACTATCACACAACCATTAATGAATACCTTTACAATCGCCTGGGATACTATGGCAACTGCCCAGCTCCAATTAGCAACACATTAGCAATCACCTGGAATACCACAGCAACACCATAGTGACCAGTAAGATCTATGATCTATCTGTCTATCTATTGATCTGTCTCTCTTTATTGTAAGGCGTGTTTTTTATTATATATGTTTATATAATTGCCTTTCATCTTTTTATTTCTATTTGTAAGTTTTGTTTGTAAACACTGTTAGTTTATTGTGAGGTTAATCGTAATCTTAATCTTTATGTTATATATGATAGGCGTTTCCCGTTTAGTGGAGCCAGCTTGGTGTGTAAGTGCTGGTTACAGAGGGGCGAGACCTGAAACAGACAGACTGTAACAGCTCGTTTCCCGACCCGGCGGCCCCCCGGCCCCCCCGGCGGCCCCCTGCATGAGATCATCAGTCTGTTAGAGTCTCACAGAGCCACACCTGTAAGAACGGGGTCTGAGGTGAGAAATGAGAATGAGAATATTTCTCCTTCTGACTCAGAAACTCTCCAGCGCACTCAGAGCTAAAGTTAAAGCTGCAGTGAAGAGGAGCTGGAGCTCCATGATCAGAGATCACTCGCCCTGCTGTTTCTAATCGTATCAAATTTATATCAATTCTCAGAAATATGATAATAAGAGTAAATTCCATTCCACTCATTTCACACACATTTAGGTCTGTGTATGATATTACACACACTTTCTTCTAAATAAGTGAGACGTTAAAAGGCCATTCTTTTCTCATGCTGTTATTATGTGATTATGTACAATAAATGAATCATCAAACATTTCATAAAGTGATAGACAAGTTGAAAAAAAAAAATAATAATAATAAAAATAAAAAAGCAAATAAAAAAATGGATATTGTAAACAAAAAAAGCTAAAAACTGGATATTGTAAAAAAAACAGTTTTCTTATTGTGAAAAAAATTAAAAATGCACATAATTAAAAAAACAGACAAATTGGTGGAGTAAAATAAAGAAAAAATGCTTATTGTAAAAAAAACCTGACTAATAAAAATAAAAATATTGTACATTTTACCAAAACAATGAAAAATGTATATTGTAAAAAAATGAAAAAAAAAAAATATATATATATAATTGTAAAAGGAAAAAAAAAACATTGAGGTGACTACTTCTTAAAGCCCATTGAGAGAATGATGCCAAGAGTGTGCAAAGCAGTAATCAGAGCAAAGTGTGGGTATTTTGAAGAAACTACAATATAAAACGTTTTCAGTTATTTCACCTCTTTTTGTTCAGTACAAAAGTACAAAATATATAAATTTGGATATTGTAAAAAAAAAAAGATATTCTAAAAAACTGAAGATTGCTTATTGTAAAAACTGAAAGAAAAATTATTGTAAAAAAACAATTAAAAGTAAAAAAAAAATGAAAATTGGATATTCTAAAAAAAACTAAAAAATATATATAATGTACAAAAAAATAAAAAATTGTAAATTTTTAAAAATACATATTGACAAAAAGAAAAGAAACGGATGGAAGAAATGGATATTGTAAAAAAAGAAACAATTATTTTTATAAAAATGGGCAAAAAAGATTTGTTTTACAAATAAGTGAAAAAATGTGTATTTTAAATAAACATGAACAAATATTTCAAAAGAAAACTGAAAATATTGAAATAATGTAGATGTAACTGAAAAGGGTATATTGGTTAACAGCTTATATCTGGTTAGTAGCGATGGAAACAAACTTAGCTTTGACAATGATTTAAAAAAATAATAATTTTCAAATCCTCAGTCTTTAGTAAAGCAGTGCTAGGACAGATGGAGTTACTGTACTCGCTAGAGCATCATTTACAAACTTACACACAGCACATTCACACTTTCATCATAATAACTAGAAACATACACAGAAAACAGCAGTGCTACTGGAGAACTTAACAATAGGGGTCTTTTAAATTTGATAGGTAGTGTAAAAAAAAAAGAAAAAAAAATGCACCAGGAGTGGCATAAAGTTATACAAAAGCAGTGTGTAAGACTGGTGGAGGAGAACATGATGCCAAGATGCATGAAAACTGTGATTAAAAACCACCAGGGTTATTCCACCAAATATTGAATTCTGAACTTTTAAAACTTGAATATGAATTCTGCAAATAAATGCTCCAAATGACAATATTTTTGTTTGGAATTTGCCTGTAAATTATAGAATAAAACAAAATTTATTTTAATCAAAACTATACCTAACAAAATCAGAGAAACCTATTCAGAAACTGAATTGGTTTGTTAATTCTTTCCAGAGTTATATATATATATATATATATATATATATATATATATATATATATATATATATATATATATACATACATATATACTGTATATATGTACAGTACCGGACAATGCGTTTTCTTTATTTTCATGACTATTTACATTGTAGATTCTCACTGAAGGCATCAAACCTATGAATGAACACATGTGGAGTTATGCACTTATCAAACAAGGTGATATTATATTCTAGTTTCTGCAAAATAGCCACCCTTTGCTCTGATTACTGCTTTGCACACTCTTGGCATCATTCTCTCAATGAGCTTCAAGAGGTAGAGTCACCTGAAATGGTTTTCCAACAGTCTTGAAGAAAGGAGTTCCTGGAGGTGTTTATTAGCACTTGTGGCTCCTTTGTCTTCTTCACTCTGTGCTCCAGCTCACTCCAAACCATCTGGATTGGGTTCAGGTCCGGTGACTGTGGAGGTTCAGCTCAATTTTTGTTAAGTACATAAAACTCCACATGTGTTCATTCATAGTTTTGATGCTTCAGTGAGAATCTACAATTTAAATAGTCATGAAAATAAAGAAAACGCATTGAATGAGAAGGTGTGTCCAAACTTTTGGCCTGTACTGTATATACAGTGCTGGCCAAAAGTATTGGCACCCCTGCAATTCTGTCAGATAATACTCAATTTCTTCCAGAAAATGATTGCAATCACAAATGCTTTGGTATTAATATCTTCATTTATTTTGCTTGCAATGAAAAAAACACAAAAGAGAATGAAAAAAAGTCAAATCAATTATCATTTTACATAAATCTCCAAAAATAAACCGGACAAAAGTATTGGCCTATATACAGCCTAAAATTTGGTAGCACAACCTTTCAAATAACTACGAACAACCGCTTCCGTTAACCATCAATGAGTTTCTTACAATGCTCTGCTGGAATTTTAGACCATTCTTCTTTGGCAAACTGCTCCAGGTCCCTGAGATTTGAAGGGTGCCTTCTCCAAACTGCCATTTTGAGATCTCTCAACAGGTGTTCTATGGGATTCAGGTCTGGACTCATTGCTGGCCACTTTAGAAGTCTCCAGTGCTCAAACCATTTTCTAGTGCTTTTTGAAGTGTGTTTTGGGTCATTGTCCTGCTGGAAGACCCATGACCTCTGAGGGAGACCCAGCTTTCTCACACTGGTCCTACATTATGCTGCAAAATTTGTTGGTAGTCTTCAGACTTCATAATGCCATGCACACGGTCAAGCAGTCCAGTGCCAGAGGCAGCAAAGCAACCCCAAAACATCAGGGAACCTCCGCCATGTTTAACTTTAGGGACCGTGTTCTTTTCTTTGAAGGCCTCATTTTTTTTCCTGTAAACTCATGTTGATGCCTTTTCTCAAAAAGCTCTACTTTTTTTCTCATCTGACCAGAGAACATTCTTCCAAAACGTTTTTGGCTTTCTCAGGTAAGTTTTGGCAAACTCCAGCCTGGCTTTTTTATGTCTCTGGGTCAGAAGTGGGGTCTTCCTGGGTAACCTACCATAAAGTCCCTTTTCATTCAGACGCTGACGGATAGTACCGGTTGACACTGTTGTACCCTCGGACCATCCGCACAATCTTTCGTTGAAATCTCTCGTCATTTTTTCTTTTCCATCCACATCTAGGGAGGTTAGCCACAGTGCCATGAGCTTTAAACTTCTTGAGGACACTGCGCACGGTAGACACAGGAACATTCAGGTCTTTGGAGATGGACTTGTAGCCTTGAGATTGCCCATGCTTCCTCACAATTTTGCTTCTCAAGTCCTCAGACAGTTCTTCGGTCTTCTTTTTTTTCTCCATGCTCAATGTGGTACACACAAGGACACAGGACAGAGGTTTAGTCAACTTTAATCCATTTTAACTTGCTGCAAGTGTGATTTAGTTATTGCCAGCACCTGTTATGTGCCACAGGTAAGTAACAGGTGCTGTTAATTACACAAATTAGAGAAGCATCACAAGGTTTTTCAATACTTTTGTTCACCCCCTTTTTATGTTTGGTGTGGAATTATATTTAATTTGGCTTTTTGACAATTATTTTTGTGTGTATTGCAGGGGAGCCAGGACTTTTGGCCAGAACTTTTGGCCAGCACTGTGCCATGCAGCTTCAATATTCTCTTACAGTTTCTGCAGATTTTGTCGTGGTGGTGTTGTTGGAAGTGTTGACACATACATTTTCAATCTAGGACAGGTTAGGTGATGCAGCTGGACATGGTATAGCATCTATAGTGCCTTTAAGACAAGCTATTGACATGGTAGTAGTATTAGCATGGTGGTGGTGTATGAGTGTGTGTTGTGCTAGTACAGTGAGTGGATCAGCTACAGCAGTGCTGCTGGAGTTTTTGCTGGGCTGAGAATAGTCCACCAAAAGCATTCTGCGGGCTCTGATAAAGGACTACAGATGGCCAAAACTATAAACTGTGCAGCAACAGATTCAAGGTTTCTGTTTCTGTCTCTGACTTTACTTACAAGGTGTTTCAGCTGTAGGTAGGAGTGTGTAATAGAGTGGAGGACAGTGGGAGATTAAACACAGTGTTTAAAAACTCCAGCAGCACTGCTGCTGTATCTGATCCACTCACTGTACCACCAGCTCAACACACACTAACACCTCATACACCACCACCATGCTAATCAGTGCTAATAACTGCAGTGCTGAGAATTTTTGACTATTTCTAATAGTTTTTAAACTTGTATGTTCCATTGAACTACTAGCTATAGTGAAATCTCCAGTAAAATGATGGTTTAGAGCAGCTATCTAGTCTAAGGTTGTGGGTATAAAAGCCAGGTGTTTGCTTTGACCTTTGTTGAGTTCAAATTTGAAGTGGTACATTTTTGGCGTCACTAAAACCAACATCGCTTTGATCCTTAAATGTCATTTCCTCTACTTGTCACTTGCAGCACTTTTTCCTCTAAATCTTGTTCTTTTCCTGTGTGTCTCTTTCTGCTTCACTGCGGTACACCCACACTTCTCCGCACCGCTGGAGTAAATTTTGCTCATCAGTAGCGAGGCGTTCAGAACCTCATGCAGATGATCTGTTGGGGAAACGTGCAGCCGTCGGCTTCGCGTGTCAGTGAACTTGGAACAAGCCGTGATTTACAATTTAGTTCTCTGAGTGATGCCTCATAGTTTCTCTCAGTGTAGTGTGTCTGGCTAAATATCAATTGTTGTTTAAATATCATACAAACACTATGTAAAAATACATTTATACAAATTTACTATGAATGAACATATTTTTAGAGACATAGATGAATGTTTTGTGAAGGGCAGATTTCATTTGATGTATCTCTGTTCTTTAAATAAAGTTATGTTTTAGGATATATTTATGCAGAAATATAGAACATTTTAAAGGGTTCACAAACAAGCACTACTGTACTGTAACAAGTTTTCATTATTGACCATTTTTACTAAAACCACCGTGTCCCTGTCCACCATATCATGCAGTTTACCGTAATAGTAAAAAGAGTTTAAGTGGGGTGCCGGGTGGTTCAGCAGTCTAAAGGGCTGCCACTGTGATCAGGAGATTGCTGATTTGGATCCCGGTCATGCAGCTTGCCATCAGCTGCCGAAGCCTCGAGAGAGCATAATTGGTCTTGCTCTCTCTGGGTGGGTGGATGGCGCTCTTTTCCCCTAAGGTGATGTCGATCACTACACGCCATCTTTGAAAATTGATTAAGCTACTATGATTTCTGCGAAGCCTGAAAGGTGTATTTTTTTTACGTAAAAAGTAGTGAGCACCACATACTAAGTGGGGAGCACCAGATAGCAAGTGGTGAGCAACACATATTAAGTGGTGAGCACCAGATAATGGTAGCTAGCAAGCTATAGTTTAAACTGACAGATGTTTTACAGTGAAATATACAAACACACCATGTCCCTTTAGGGGCGCCGTAGATTTCTGTATAGTCGGAAGATAAACATTCACAAGAATTCTCTTACATTACGTTACATTGCATTTGACAGATGCTTTTGTCCAAAGTGACTTACAATAGTGATGTACATAGAGTAATAGGAGTTTAAGGTAAAAAATATTTTTTTGACAGAGCCTAAAGGAGGTCAAAAGGAAATAGTGTGATAGAGGAGCAAAGGAGGGGAAGAAAGAAATTACGTTATAAGTAGTTAGTTAGTTAGAGGTGTTAGGAGAGTAAGAGCTCTTTGAAGAGCTCTGTCTTCAGGAGTTTATTAAAGATAGTGAGAGATTCTCCTGATCTGGTAGTAGAAGGTAGTTTGTTAGAGGTGTTAGGAGAGTAAGTGCTCTTTGAAGAGCTCTGTCTTCAGTAGTTTATTAAAGATAGTGAGAGATTCTCCTGATCTGGTAGTAGAAGGTAGTTAGTTAGAGGTGTTAGGAGAGTAAGTGCTCTTTGAAGAGCTCTGTCTTCAGGAGTTTTTTAATGATAGTGAGAGATTCTCCTGATCTGGTAGTAGAAGGTAATAATAATCATTGCAATAATCGAGGCGTGAGATGAACCACTGCTTATACCAGGAGTTGGGTGGCCTGTTGCGTTAGAAATGGTGGAATTTTTCTGATGTTATAAAGCGCAAAGCGGCAGGATCGAGCAACTGAGGCCACATGGTGCGTGAAGGAGAGCTCGTCATCAACCAGAACACCAAGGTTCCTAGCAACCTTTGTCGGGGAGAGAGAGAGAGAGTTGATGGTTATTGCAAAGTTGTGTTGGAAAAGATGGTTTTGCTGGTATAACCAGAAGTTCAGTCTTGGAAAGGTTTAACAGGAGGTGATGCTACTTCATGAGGATATGTCTGAGAGGCACCGTATGTCTTGTCCACCAACTAGTGGACAGTGGACAGTGTGTGTGAGAGAGGGAGAGAGAGAATGAGTGTGTCAATATTCATCAGATCATCAATATTCCAAACAGGATTTAAATAACTTTATGAACTTTATTGAGTCTGATTAAGGAGGATGATTAATGTAAAGTGGGGTGATGTTCTCTAACGTGATCTATTAAGGTCACAGTTGAGTGTTTTTGCGTGGCAGGTGTTTTCCACTGTGTTTGTGGGCTCCCCCCATGCCGCTCTGTTTCCAGAATGTGTCGTGGACTTGGGGAAAGACCAGCCAGCAGATATATGGACGTTTCTGTGTGTGCTGTCCTGCTTCTGCGTTTCTGTCTAATTATTACTGATCCTCCTCACTTTGCCTCACACTTCATTAGCATATTACATCTGATCTCCAAGCTATTTCATCTGTCTTGATTTAGAAAATGAGAGAAGCGCAGATCTACCACACTATAGTTTCATTTTCACTCAGATCTGAAGCCCCCAGTCTTCAGGGAAACTCAATGACCTTCTTTGCACAACTTAAACTCAAGCACATGTCATTTGCATGGCTGCAGCTTTGAACAGGAAGTGACATCATATGTTGGTTACACACACATGCACACACTCACACACACATGTCTGGGGAGGATGTGACTGCTACCTAGCAAAAATTTACATTTCACACATGTGCTGATAGCAGCGTTTTCGATTTCGTGACTTGGCTATCAGATATTTCCTATCTTGGTTTACTATCTTGTCCTCAGTGTGGGTGAATGTCATTCTGTGAAGATGTAGCAGAGAATCCTCCCATTTCACATAGCGTTTGTATCTTCTCTACATTCAGTATGTCTATTTCTCTTTAAGCTACAATATTAATGAGGTCTTTCACTTTACTGACTGGAAGTACTGGTTAGCCACGCTCATCAAATGGGCGGCAGCGTAGGCTGTAAATTTCCAGCCTTTGGGGAGGGGAGTCCCCCCTGCTTCTCCGTAAGTCCCGTCCCACTACATCTGAAGGGTTTTTTGTGACTCTTTCTCTTTGTGTCATAACCTTGTGTTAACCATTAACTTTCCCTCTCTTCTCTGCTTTTCATTCAACTTACTCGTATTTAGTTTTGCTATAAAAAGAAAAAGGAAATGTCTTTGTGTATAACTGTGTTTCTATTCAGTGAGAGCACATGTCTGAGTTTCTGTGCTGCATTCATTAAAACAGGTGTTAAACATTTGTTTCATTGGTTTGTTTGTTTTTTCATGTCTGGAATGTCCGTAACATTTCCTATAAATTCTGTTTTCATGTAATATATAATGCATTATATAGCAATATGTACAGTACCGTCTACAGTATCTTCTCATTCAATGTGTTTTCTTCTTTTTCTTTTCTTTTTCATGTTTTTTTATATTGTTAATGTAATATTGACTATATTAAAGCTCTACAGGAACACACACTGAATTGTTCTGTAAACAAAAAGTGCTAAACAAACCAGAATATGTTTTATACTTTAAATTCAGATTTAGATTCACACTATTGGTATTTTAATCTCAGTGTCTTCATGAGGGAGAGTCACCTGAAATAGTTTTCTCAGCATCCTGAAGAAGTTCCTGGAGGTGTTGAACAATAGCTACTGCTTTTCCTTTAGTTTCCTGCTTTTTCACCCATCTCAGTTCATCAGGTTTAGATCAGGGGATTAATGTGGAGGATAAACACTTTTTCACTGTTTACTAAGTATTTCCATATGTGTCCCTTAACTGTTTTCACGTCTTTAAAATTAATCTACAATGTAGAAAATTAATTAAATCCCCTGTCCTTTATAATGACAGTAATTAGCTTGTGTAATAACTCTTAATTATTTATAATGACATATATATACTGTATATAACTTTATAAATAGAGATTTCATATTGAATTATAATATCTAGTCATGAGAATATCTAGTCATTGTACATACTAATGTAAGACATGTTAAATCCTGTCTTAATAAAGACTTTATAAATACAGTACTTGTATGGCACTATAAATACTATATGATGCATTATGAATACAGGTTTCATACGCTGTCTTCTGTTGAACTTACCTCCACCCTGAAAGTTTGTACTTTGGATATTTGGAAATCATATATACAACGTTATTTCTGTTAAAGTGGCTTTGGCCCAATTTAACAAAAAAATATATACTTGAAACTGGATGCTTGACTTACTCACACATAGACCTCAGTCTGTGCAGGTGGGCAACAACATCTCCAGTTGAGTCCATCGCTCTGGAGCACCATGTTCATCCTCATGACCACAAACTGCTGCCTGACCAGAGCTCAAAACAGTAATTAGAGGCCCCTCCCACCCCCACCATGGTCTGTTCTCACCGCTGGCCTCGGGAAGAAGGTTCAGCAGTCTTCAATGCAGAACAACCAGGTGAAAAAACAGCTTTTCCTGGCTAATTCCTGCTTCTTCTGGTTCCTGCTTCCTCAAGTTCCTACTTCCTTCTAGTTTCTACTTCCTCAAACTGCAACCTAACCTATTTTTTGCTTCCTTCAATTTGTTATTTATGTAGTTCCAACTTCAAATTTTAAGTCTATGAGGAACAGTTTAATGTTGGGTAATTCTGACCTTGTGTAGATTTTCCCAGCAGGGCCATTACTTTTACAGTGTCATCAATAACAGAATCACCTGTATTAACCAAAAGAAACCATACAGTTGCTTCATTAATATGAATTAATTTGTGAAAGGTCTTAAATATCAACAATGTTACTTCATTCCAGAAGTTTGTTAAGTAGGGCATGGTGAGAACAAATGTATAACTGTTTCAAATTTGCTTCCTTTAGTTCCTACTTTTTTCTCTAGTTCCTACTTCCTTTCGTTCCTACTTCCTCTAGTTCCTGCTTCCTCTGGCTTCTAGTTCATACATTTATTAAGTACATCTGGCTTTAATTTATGATGGATTGATGAATCGATCCTAGGAATACAGCACTGCTTGACATCTTAAAAGAAATGATCTCAGTGTGGTCTTGTCATTTTCCTTAAGAACACCTTACTCATTCTGTCCATAAATGTAAGTGTCCATGCTACAAATCTGATTGTAATCATCATATTTTAAACTACCTCTGAATATGGTTTGGAAACTATTGAAAGCATTGGGGCTCTGGGTGGTCCAGTAGACTAAGGGTCGCCGACTCAAACACTGGATCATCCTGCTTCTCCATCAGCAGAGTCTGAGAGATGTTCTCTTTGTGTGGTAGATGGCACTCTCTCCCTTCATTTTTCCAAAAGTGAATTGAGGGCTTCATTCTCCTAGTGTACTTTTCTCTTAGAAAAGTAAAAAAAGAAAGGATTTATAATTTCTGTGCATTGTTCTTCTGTTAGAGTCAGATTTGGGGTCTCCCTTAGAGATAGGGTGAGAAGCCCAGTCATCCGCGAGGCATTCAGAGTAGAACCGCTGCTTCTTTGCATTGAAAGGAGCCAGTTGAGGAGGTTCAGACACCTGATGAGAATGCCACCAGGGCGCTTCCCTAAGGAGGTGTTCCTCCTGGCACTTCCAGCTGGGAGGAGCCCTAGGGACAGACCTAGAACCAGGTGGGGACGGGGAAGTTTGGGGCTCCTTGCTTATACTGCTAACCCTACCACTTGAATGATAACTGCAACTTTGGATAAGCAGTGGAGGATGGATGGATGATGGCAAAGTGCAAAGTATTTCAATACATTATTTAATAGAAACCAAGAAACCAGTATATTCTGTGATTTTGATAAACGCAATGCTTTATTTAAGTTTAAACGTGTAATTCTAAGCAGGTCAGTTGAGGTCGGGATGATTGAGGACGGGTGAATGTGGCGTGATCTTAACAGTCAAACAGCTCAGAGTGAAAATCCAGGATTGACTCAGCTACAACTGAAACAACTGAAATCCTAACAATCAGACCATTATGAGTATTGACTGAACATTCAGATATGACAACAAGTGCATTACTTATTGTTGCACTCTCCCTCACAGCAGCATACACTACATTATTATTATCTGCCTTAGCCATCAGTTTATAAAAAAAACACATTCTTGGAAATCAAATTAACACAAGAATGTTTAGGGTTTTTTGTATTTTAGTATTGGGGGGATTCAACAATGTTTTCAGAATGAAAAATGCTTGAGAACTTGAATACACTGTAAAAACAATAATATACAAAATTAAATGTAAATTAGGGTTAAATGGCTGCCTAAATTAAAGTTGAATTCACTGTTTAAAATGTCTTGCACCACTGCTGCCAGAAAGAAAAATGAATGTTTGAAAATTTAGCTATTTTTGTTTGCTATGAGATTTCTGTTTTGCAGCCATTCATTTTTTTTTTTATATTTCACCGTGTATATTAGCATAACAATTAAATAAACTGTACAATTGTGTAAAATTACTGAAAATGCTGCTCCTTTGTTTAGCGACAGATTGTTTTATCTGACTTTAGTTTTGTTTAAAAAAAAACAGATTATTTATTCATTTAATTTATATATATTATAGTAATCAGTCTATTCTTGTCATTTTAATTACATGATAATACATTTTTTTGCAGTGTATACATTTTTTATATTATTATATTATATTATGTGGCAGTCACATTTTATTACATTTTTAATGAAACATTTTGTACAGCCCTTTAAGATCCACTGGTGGAAGTGAAATCAGACCACATGGCAGCTGGAAACACACATATGAAACCTAAAGCTTTGCATTGTGAGCAGAGTTTGTATACTGGGCATGTTGCTAGTCACAGAAATGTATGTAAGCTATGAGAAATGGTACCAGCTGCAGATTTCATAGTTTAGGGGCGCCTGTGTGAAACTGGAAATAGGCCAATACCCTTTTTAAGCTTGAAGTTTGTACATTGTTTTGCAGGTTTGTATGTTTGCCTGTTGCTAGGAAATATCTTTATGCTCTTCCTGAATTCGCAGAATTTGCACAGCATGTTAACACACAAAACTGTGCCGTGACAGTATTATACTACATACAGCATCTCATAAAAGTAAGTACACACCTCCCATTTTTGTAAATATTTTATCTTTTATTTTTTTATTGGACAACTTTAAAGATATGACACTTTGATGCAATGTAGTACAGTCAGTCTGCATTGTATAAGAGTTTAAATTCACTGTGCCCTCAAAATAACTCAACACACAGCCATTAATGTCTAAACCACTATCAACAAAAGTGAATACACCCTGAAGTGAAAATGGCCAGATGTCATGTGTCATGTGACTCGTTACATACAGTGTTACAAGGTCTCTGGTGTAAAGAGGGAGCAGCCTGATAATTGAGCACCTGTGGGGCATCCTCACGTGGACGGTGAAGAAGAGCAAGGTCTCTAACATCCACCAGCTCCACGATCTCGTCATGGAGAAGTGAAAGAGGATTCCAGTAGCAACCTCTGCAGCTCTGGTGAACTCCAAGCCTAAGAGGATTAAGGCAGTGCTAGATAATAATGGTGGCCACACAAAATATTATAGACACTTTGGGCACAATTTGGACAGTGTGTGTTAAGTCATTCACAGAGGTAAGTAAATCTGTACTGCTGTACACTGACGACTATTATATACATATAAATGTGAGGGTTGTACTCTTTTGGGTAGTTCACTTCCTGGTGAGAGATTTTTGACTAGAAATGCCACACTTTTTGCCAATACATTTTGCCCAGTTTACAGACTTTGCCTGCCATCTAGGCTTTTAGTCAGCTAGGTGTGATGTCATCATTGGCACAAAAAGGGGGTATGCAGCGTATGCGCCGCATAGGGGCGCTGCACTAGAGGGGGTGCCAAATCGATGCCGCAAAATTATATCTAGTCGCCATTTTCTGTAAGAGTTGTTTGTTCATGTATTATTATACACAGGGGCGTCGCCTGGCCTGGGGATCCGGGGCTTTAGCCCCAAAAAAATTTCCAGTAGCCCCGAATCATTTCGCTCAGCTCAGCTGTATTATAAGTGAATACACAGGCTGCTGTCCGCTGTGAATGGAACATCTCTTGATGCAAATCACGGAGCCAGTCCAAGGATAAAGTTCCGCCTTTCAGGAGAAACAGCCAATCAACTTGCTGGTTTTGCGGAGCGCGGTGGGCTAGTATTGTATGTTTTCCACTGGATCCAACTGAGCAGCTAATAAACTAATATAATTAACTGGGGGGGATGCAGACAGTATGTTTGCATACACCTCAAAAAGTATGTGGTTGCACCCCTGGGTGTCATAAACAAGAAATCTGAATTAACTCAAAATAAAACTATGGTATTTATTTAGGGACGAATGCTGCCTTTGCTGTGGAGCGACAGACTGCCCTCAACTGCTGCTGTGATGATCTGGAGCCATCACATGCGACACGAGGGACAGGACATCCTGTGGTCGCGTGTTGCCTCCAATGCAAGGGCTTCCAACTGCCATTTTCAGCAGAATAATGCTCATCCACACATAGCACTTTTCCCAGCAGATAACAGCACTTCCTTGTCTTGCTCGGTCTCCAGATTTATCACCAATTCGGCATTTATGGGAACATCTGTGGATAAATGTGTAGCAGGATGCCATACAGAACCTGTACACCTCCATACCCAACCATCTCAATCTCATCTTGTGCCCAGGCTAGGGGCTTCAAACATGGTACTTATACAGCCTCCTTTCAATTATACAGTATTTGTAAGGTGTGTCAGGATAATATAATTTGTTGTGCATGTGGCATATCTTGTATTGAATGTATTAAAGGGTACAAAATGTAAAACTGAGGGTATAAAACTATTTTTTTAATCAGTTGACATAATGACAGTAGGTTCTTTCAGTTTGCCAGAAAAAAGAGGTCCTTTCCAAAAAACAACATAGTGATTTGTTTTTGACTGTACTAGTAACTTTCCCCAGCAGACCCAAAATTAGCATCAAATTGTTTGTTGAAAAGTTGAATTTAAATGTGTCATATGGTGGAAATAATGAGAAAAAGCCTATATGAAAAAGCATTTTAACTGGAAATTGCCCTGAGTTAGGTTCAGGCTCCATGTTGGACTGTTTTATCTTTAAAATCTTTATTGGAATTAAAAATACATAAACGAAAGTTCGCAAAATATTTCTTATAGATGAACTAAATGATGTAACACTTGCTTTCATGTAGTTTCAGGTGTTCGGTGTCAACTGCTTTTCCCCTCAGCGTAAGGGGATTTTAGATGAGTCATACGCTCAAATATATAAGACATTACATGGGGCTGTCCTCTTCAGACCGGCTCACCTAGAGGCTGAGAGTATCAGGGTAAGAGAGAGAGAGAGAGAGAGAGATAAAGAGAATAAAACTGAATGGAATACCACATTATTATGGACCATTACAAAAGACCCTCTTGAATCTCTGCTTTCCGAGATTAGAGCATCGATGGAGCGCTCTAAAGGAATTTGCACCATCAAGAACCAAGAACATGCACCATCGCCGGCAGCCCAGAGGAAGGAAATGAGTCTGAGCAGGTAATTGTAGTTGTAACTAACCCCAGTGTAGCCACATAGCGCTGTTTTACAACCGACAAACACTGTGGTTTCTGCAGCATTTCCTCGACTGCTTGTGCTTTGAGCAGGGTTTTACATTTCGCAAACGTTTCTCAAGCTTCTCAAGTGTGTCAAGCCTTATGGTTTGAGAACCGGATAGTTTTCTTTTTATTTATCGCTGAAGGGTAGGCTAAAGGTTCAAAGTTAAGCCAAGCGCAAGGCAGTCTCTTACAACACCTTGCTTAGCTCAAGTGCTAGATTATAACTTGCTGTTAAAAGTGGGTTGCATACCTGCGTGTCCTGTTTGGTCAAAAATTAAAATGGAGTGTAGGGGGAAGTGCAAGTTTTAAAGAACGACTACCCAGATATGATGTGCCCAAAGTTTCTCACACTTTATCCAGATAATTAAGACCTTTAAAAACATGAGAACATTCTAGATCTAGGTCTGGTAGATCTCCAGTACCAGGAAGGAGTCCCTCTGCTCTAGTGGAAGCCTCTAGTGTAGTGTAGTGACCTTCAAATCTTTGCACCTTGAATCCAATTTCCGGTCCTTGACCATGGTAGGTGTTATGCTACATGGTGAATTTGCTAAACTTCCTAACAGTCCAGATTTGAAGATCTTGTCATCAAGTGAAAGCTTTCAGTAACATGAGTAGCATTTAGGCTAAGTATGTGAACAGTGACAGTGATTAACAATGTAGCCAGTTGTCTACATCTAGAACACTTTCCCAATATCTGCTAAATATGGCTGCTAAAGTCTACGACACTCCAGCCACCAGCAGCATCATCCCTCAGATTAGTCAGTGTGAGTGAGTTTTACGTCAGGGGTGAAATGACTCAAGGGTAACAGCAGTTAAAGGTCAGGTTACACGTGGATTGTTGCCCGTAATTCTCGGTAGGAAGAATATGAAGGTGGGGGCAGACCCATACCGCATGCATGCTAACACATATTAGCTTCTCTTCAGATGTGTCATTTTTTCCACAGTTCTTTACGCCTCATAGCGTACCACAGTCTTCTGATTAGCATTTAGGCTTCACTGGATTCAGTGTGCTGTATGACAGTGACGCGTTCCTCCACAGCACATGGCTTTAAACCGGCGGCGTCCATTGATCTAAGTGTGAACATCCTCAGAGTTTCAGTGTCAATGTGTGATACGACACTCGCTAGCTGTCTGGGAAATCCCCCGCTCTTCTCTGATTAGAATACATGATATGTGATCTCTGTATTAGCATGTTTCCATAACGTGTGTGCTGTGTTTCTGTCTGTAGGCTGCAGGTGTTTGAGAGCAGTCGGTGGACGGGGATGAGGACGGTGTTCAGTGCAGGGTTAATGCTAATCGTGATAGGGGTTGTATCAGAGTGAACACCTATACCGTTAGCATTATTCCTGCGCTGTGCAGATCACGCCACGGCATGGAGACAACGCACAGCAGTCACCCACAGTGACTGAGGGATTTACAGCACTCTCTCTCTCTTTCAATTTACCTCTCTCTGTCTCTCTTTCTATCTCTCTTTGTCCTTTTTCACTCTTGCTGTTTCTGTCTCACACTCTCTGTCTCACTATCAGTCTTTGTCCTTCTTTCTCCCTTTCACGCTCTATCACTCTCTGTCTCTTTCTTTTCTGTTCTTCCTCCTTGTCTCTCTCTATCTCTCTTTTTGTCTTTCTATTCTCTCTCTCTCTCTCTCTCTCTCTCATCTATATCCTCTTTTTCTTTATCTCTGTTCCTTGTTCCACTTCTCTCTCCTTATATTTCCTCATTTGTCCCTTTTTTATATCACTGTCATTTTTTCTTTCCCTCTATCTCCCTCTTTGTCTTTTTCTCACTTTCTGTCTTTTTGTCTCTTTCTCTCCATCTCTTTCTTTTAATCTCTATTTTTTCTCTCTTTGTCCTTCTTGCCTTCTCCCTTTGTCCCTCATCTCTCTTTATATCTGTTTTTTAACCTTTTTTTATTCTACTTGCTTTATATCCATATTTCTATCTATCTATCTATCTATCTATCTATCTATCTATCTATCTATCTATCTATCTATCTATCTATCTATCTATCTATCTATCCGAACCCTCCTGCTGTCTCCACCACTCTTCCACTATCTGTCACTCTCCCTCTCCCCACCGCTTTTTTTAGTTTTCTCTTAATGTATCTATACATTCTTCCTTTCTTCCACTTAATCTCTATCCATCTCCATCTCTTTTTCCCCTCTTTCTAACTCTCTTTCTCTTTTTTCTCCCTTGCTCTCTCTCTCTCTCTCTCTCTCTCTTTCTTCAACACACACTCTTCCTCTCTTTCTCTCCGTCTCTCTCTCTCTCTCTCTCTCTCTCTCTCTCTCTCTCTCTCTTCTCTCTCTCAGTACAGTATTTGTGTTAATGCTGTTCATGACTGGGGTTGTGAGGGTAAAACTCACTCCAGCTTGGTGGCATTCACACATCCAGAGACTGCGCAGACTCTCGCACTCACACACTGCACAGGAACATATAAAAAGAATATTAAAAATATTTACTTTTTTTCTTTAAATTAAAACTAAATGTGTTTCCAGTGTTTTCCATTTCCAGTAAGAAAATATAACATAATATCAGTCACTTGCTGCATTAATAACTATATCTTATGTTGTAATTATATGTGAAATAGAATGATTAGGCTTGTAATTTTTCACAGTGAGCGATATTTCTGTAATCTGTGTGGATCTGTTTAATGTGGGATTTTCTATAAAGTGCTTCAAATGCTCTGAATCATGTGTTTTGTGTATATTAGTGCTAGCATTGCCATAACAGTTATACGTAAGATTAATATCAGACTGTTTTCTATGATTTATTCTATGAATAAACCGTACGCCATAATGATTTCACCTTAACCTAATCTTTGTGTTTGGTTTCATTTTCTGCACTGGTGGGTTGGGTAAGGTTGGAAATGAGGGATGTTGTGCAGATCTTATGGAATTTGAAGGTTTAATTTCAATTTGAAAGTGTACAATAAACATTTTTGATTCGTAAATTTGCTCTCAATTGTTTATATGAACTGTGCTTTTTCCAAGGTATAACCGAGTGTTATATCTTTAGTGCAAAAAATATACAAACAATATTTATTCAGGCAAATGTTTGACAGCACTTAGTACAATAAGACATCCAGTCATTTCTAAACTTCTTCAGATTCCAAGATCATCAAATCCATATACTGTATATAAGTACAGGTTATTGGGAAATGTTGCGACCCAAATGATCACCTTTAGCTGAGAGGTAAATCTTCTGCAATCAAGGGAGTGTTGGGGTTTGCAGCTAAAGAAAGTGTCCATCTGGAGGATAGTTTTATGATCAGATGAAATTATGACCAGTGGTAGATTTTAATAAGTAAATATACAAGGCAAGCAAATGTCAAGAATATCGACAATGTACCAAGTGTTAAGCATGGTGGTGGGAGCATCATGCTTTAGGGAATGCTTTGTGTTTTGCTGCCAGTGGATGGATACTTTGCACAAACTTTATTCACAAGTTCACAAGTTTCTTCAGTATAACTTAACTAAATTATTAGTTAGACACTTTGTTTAATCAGGACAGAGACTCCAAAACTGTCATGATATTCAAGCCTTTCCAACGAATAACCATAAATCAAGTTTTTTTTTTTTTTTTTTGGAGAATTAGATATATTCTTTACAATTATAAGTTGAAAGAATTTGTGGATAGAGGAAAATACATCTAAATAAACTTTACTTAAATTTAGTTTACTGGTTGATATATAGTTATTTGTTGAAAGGCCTTTGAAATTGCTAATGAGGAATGTACATGTTTTGTATATAACTAACATATTTGGTTTAAGGTGTTCAGTGTTTTTTTTTTGGGCACATATTGTAATATAAAAGACATAAAAACGTATGTATTAAACAGTAAAAAAGTGTTAGTCCTCCACATTAATCCCCTGGTCTAAACCTGATGAACTGAGATGGTGATTTGAGGTGATTTAACTGAGATGAGCTGGAGCTTCACAGCGTGAAGGAAAAGCAGCAACTATTGTTCAGCACCTCCAGAAACTCCTTCCTCCTTCAAGACGCTGAGAAAACTATTCCAGGTTACTCTCCTTCATGAAGACACTGAGAATAAAATACCAAGAGTGTGCAGGTCTGTCCTGAAAGATAAATGTGATACTTAGAATATTCTGAAATATAAAACATATTCTGGTTTGATTAACACTTTTTGTTTACAGAAAAAATCAGCATGTGTTCCTGTGTAGCTTTAATATAGTCTTTAATATTAACTGTACAATGCAAACAATCATAAAAAGAAAGGGAAACACACTGAATGAGAAGAATTGTGTCTAAAATTTTGACTGGTACAGTATGTATCATTTGCATTAAACATTTATAATATTTTGTTTGTTTTCTGATCTTATAGCCTGTACTGGGTGGTCTTGAGGTGTAGAAAGAGACATTTAAATAGTGATAGGGGCATAGCATTGCACATGCATAAAAATCACAGTTTTTGCACCATTACCAAACTCACAGTAGCTCCACACTAGTATTCTGAGAGCCCTGATATTTAAAATAAGGCACTGAAAACTTTGAAAGTGAAAAAAACTGTTTGAAACACACTTTCAAAGCTCTTAGTTTCTTATTTTAAATGTAAGTGCTCTCAGAATTCTACCAATAAAATGTGGAGCTACTTTGAGTTTGTTAATGGTGTAAAAATAGTGATTTTTGCATGGTTAAGTTTGTGCCCCTATCACTAGCATTGTAAGCCTGTTGGGAGCATCAGCTGAAAGCACTGTATTTGGGAATGCTGGGGGTGAACGGAGGTGGGCTATTTGACAGAAGAATCATACTTGTTATCATGTTTCACTGCAACCCAAGTCCATTTCACACTGGAGTTCTCCTTTAACCCTCCTGTTACGTTGTTACGTTATGGGTCAATTTGACCTGTTTTAAAGTTTGAAGATCTGGGAATAGTTTAAAGTATTTTTTTTCAGTATGAAACCTTTCTGCTTGCTTTAATTAGTGCAATCAATGTGAAAATGGTTCATTTCACATATATACACTGCAAAAAAAAAAAATCTTAGCAAGTGAAATCTTCTAAATTTAAGGCAATATATCTTATTTTTTTCTCTGATAAGATTTTTTGTCTTACTAAGCATTGTGTGTAAGTGTTAGATTATTTTGCTTACATTCTTACTTAGAATTTGTACCTTATTTTAAGTAATTTAAACTCAAAATAAGCACAATCAAGCAGCACAATTAAGTTATTCTGATTCTTTTGTCCAAAAACAGTGACTTTGTTGCTTGATTTAGGTGTTACTTCACTCATTTTAAGACTTTGCCATTGCTTTTTGTAAGAAATCTAGCTAAGAAAATTTTGCTTACCACATTGGCAGATTTTTGTGGTTAATTTACATATATTTGTCTTAATTTGCATATATTTTGTCTAGTTTTTGCCAATGGATTTTTTGCAGTGTACAATTGCAATGTTATGCTTCAGTGTTATGTAAATTATGTTTTATATGTTGGTCTTTCAAACGTAATAAAGTAGAAAAACATTAAGAAACATTTTACAATGTATGTTTTTAGAAAAAACGAGTAAATTATCCTAATTGAACCATTACCTGTTAAGAGGTAAGGGACACCATTGCACTAAATACTGATAGAATCATTAATAATGAAGTTATTACAGAAACACTGCTTTAGTGCTTAAGTGTCCTTTAACTTTAACAAATAGCATCACTTAACTAAAGTTATTATCATTATAAGCCAGGTAAATATATACTCAGGCAGTACAGAATAGAAAGGAGAATACCCATAAATAAATCATAAAATAAATGGTGTTCATATGGAGCAATCAAAGAAACAAAGAAAATCCCAGTTTATAACTGAAGGTTTAATTATTTTCATACTGAAAATTGTACTAATTTTCTCAACACAGATAAATATTAAATATTTCAGCTCTACCAGTAATGCTAGCCTCTTTACTGCAAAAAGCCCGTTCCCTAAAGATAAATAGAAGTGTACAGGTATGTTTTCTTTGCTTATTAAGCAAAATACTTTATTATACTTTCTATAATTAAAGGAAAATCCAAGAGAAGTAGTTGGACACTGTTTATAACGACAGTTTTAGCCGTTTAGCTCCATTCACCCCCATTCATTTTGTACTCACTCGCGGGCTCCCTCTAGCGGTGACTAGTGATTTTAGTATGGATGAACTAAATAATTTTAGGTGACTTCACCTTCAGCCCAATTTAAAAATTCTTAAAAATATGAGGGGTAGTTTGGGAGGGGCACTGGTGATGTAGGGCAGGAGAGAGAGCTGATTGGGCTGAGAAGTGTGCCTCTGATAGTGATGAGAGGCAGATGGTTGACTGTCACCAGGGGGGCGGTATCATTATTGAATAACTTGCATATCATCCTTGCCTATAGCACAGTATGTTTCATTACTTCAAAGGAACACATTTCAGTTATTAATGGCTGACTCTTCCTCCCCCTCTCATTCTCTCCATCTTCCCCTCATTTCTCTCAGTTAATCATTGAGGTGTTTGTGGTCAGGTGGTACATATGTTGGCCAGTTAGCTCATGCTATGTGATTTTGAATGGCAGTGTTTTGATAGAGAAATATGTGACTTTGTATCCGATGGTTGTTTGTTATGCAGATAACTGTGTTCAATGCAGTTAAAAAGTCCTGTTTTGAATTGTAAAATGTGGAGAATGCTGGAGACTTGAGTAGAGGTTATAAACTCTGTGTGTTAGTTAAAATAATGGTGCTAGCTGTGTGTGTGTGTAATGTGTAGCGGAACTGATGTTTCGGGTCGGGTGAGAGGGCGGAGTGGTGTTGCAGTAGCGCAGGCTGAGTGTGAGTGGTTGCATGGCGCTGTGTGTGTGAATGTTAGTGAGTTTATCAGGGTTTTACTGGGTTTACTGGGTTTTACTGGGTTCAGGAAGGTTCTGGGTGTCTGTGAGGAGCCGCAGAAGATCAGCAGGAGCAGCAGGAGATCAGTATGGCCTGCGGGAGAGCGTGTCTGATCCTCCAGCGCCGTGAGTTTATAATCTTTACCTGAATACCCGGACACTAATAGAGGAGACACACTGCTGACCTTCAGCTCAGCAGCTCCAGTTTTTACCCTGATTTCACTGCAGACTCCCTTTTTTACCTATTGTTACCTTTTTATTATCTGTTTTTACCTGTTTTTATCCGCGTTTATTTCTTAACTCACAGTTATCTGGAAACAGCTCACGGAGTTTATTGAGTTCTGTTCTATGTTTACTCTTCTGAGATATTAAAGGGTAACTAAACCCCCTGATTTTAGCTGACCGTTCCAAAATTGCAAAAAAAATGGGAGAGGTATTTTGGAAGGAGCACTGAAGTGATGTATGAGTTTAGGGGCGGTGCAGAAGGGAGAGCTGATTGAGCTTAGCAGTGTGCCTCTGATAGTGGCGAGACGCAGATGATTGGACGTCAGCAGGGGACTCATTACTGATTAACTGATTTGCATATTTCAAAGTACACAAAAACATAATTCTCGCCTTTAGCACAGCTGAGAGAGCGCTGCAGAGGCAGAAATTACCACAATAAAAGTGTTTTTTAAAGGTTAGGAAATTATTATAAAAAAATTGAAGCAGGACTGGTGTGTTTCACTACTTTAAAGGGACATATTTCAACTACTAATGTAAAATATGGTTTAAAGATTAGTTGAGCACAGTTTCATGGCTTTCAGTTAACTTATTTATAATAAATTATTATGATTTTCTTCTCCATTTTGTTGATGTCCTGCAGGTCTGGCGACGAGCGCGGCAGCGGAGCGCGTTTCAGCCGCGGAGGTTCGCAGCTGGAGGAGCACCCTGTTCTCTAAAGAGCAGGAGCGCCAGCGTTCCCTTTATCCACGGATAGAGAAGATCGAGGTCACCATGCAGGGAGCGGGGGTGCAGGGGACACTTCTAGTAATGAACAAAGGCCTGTCCACCCCGTACAGCTGCTCCAGACGTGAGGAAATATTTATTTGTTTATTTATTTATTCACACAAAGTTATATTTGCTGTAATTTCAACTATTATTATTAGGTTTTTTTAAAGGGCATATTTATTTCTTCTCTCCAGAGGTGTAACGTAATAAAGTACAAACACTTTGTTCTCTGACTTAAGGAGAAATTAGTTACCTCTATTTTTTATTCAAGTAATTAATATTTTTCAGACGACTTTTTGCTATTTCATTTCAGCTCGTTTCCATTCTAGTTTCTCATCGTTCAATAAAACCCCTATCCAGATAAATCTCTCCATCCAGATAGAGTGAATCTAATTGGGTTTAGATTTAGAGAAGTATAAACATACACCATTCCGACACCTATTGGTTTTTACTGTGATCAATCACACCTGCACACGTCCCCTAGGGCATCCCAAGTTTATCAGCATTAACATTTTACTATAACATTATAGTCATTATGGCTTTTAGTAAAATGTGTTTTGGGGGGGGGGGGGTAGTGCACTATAGGACTCTGTGGAGCCTGTGGATATCTTATATTACTTTTACTTTTACACTTTAAGTAGTTTTGAATCCAGAACTTTTACTTAGAATAAAAAGCTTGAGTTGATACTTCAGCTATTACAGAAGTATTTTAAACTCTAGTATCTATACTTCTACCTACAGAGTAATGAATAGAGATACTTTTCACAGCTTTGCTTCTCTCTGAGATGAGCAGAGAGCTGTACAGTATGTGAGCTGTGTTGTGTTAAATAAAACTTCTTTTTCTTTTTGATTAGCTTATTATTAACATATTGCTAATTGTTTCTCGTTTTGTTCTTTCTGTTCTGTTCAGATTTGACAGATTGGCACGTGAGCAGTGCGGCTCTGGCCCTGGTGGACGGAGAGCCGTGGCACCTTCACCGGCCGCTCACCCGCTCCTGCTCCCTCACTCTGCTCACCTTTAAAGACGCCAACCCTCAGCTTCCCAACCAGGTGAGTGATGAAACTGCGGTGAAGTGGTGCGAAACGGAGTCGAGCTGTGCTGGAATCATTACCATCATGTGCCATCATTTTGAACACAATGAGCATGTTTCTGTTACATCATTATAAAAGTGTGTATGTGTTTATTTGTTTTCAGGCGTATTGGCGATCCTGTGCAGCTTTGTTGGGTCAGGTTCTGGAGGGTGCCTTTAAGGAGGAGTACAATGTGGAGCTGTTGAGGATTCCTGAAGTACCGGGTACAGAATTAAATTTTTGTTTACCCAACATACAACACAAAGAAGTGACATGATTTTTTTTCTTTTTATATTTTGGTCTGTTATTTCTGTTGCAATCAAACATATTTGGAAATTTGGTCATTAATTTACAGTTTTAAATTAAGTCTACTGGCTATTACTATGCTCATTTACTTGTAATTGCAAACAAGGCTTTGATACAAAGGATCAAGTCTGAATTATATATATACAGCAATCTTTACTTTAAACTCCAGCAGTTCAGCAAAGCACTCTGTCAACCTCAACGTCAAACAGTTCATACTCTGATGGGGTGGAGATCTATTTTTATAATATCAAACCATAGCATCCTTAGTACAGTTACAGATGTGCCTGTACAGGTTTGCAAGTAGGCCTGTCACCTTTAATAGTTTAATTTAACTGATCATTTTTTGTATCAGTTGGGTGGGAAAGTGGCTTATTGGTTAGCATGTTTGCCTCCCAGCACTGGGTTCTTGGGTTCAAGTCCCTATCTGGGTGGAGTTTTCATGCTTTCTTCATGTCTGTGTCAGTTTTCTCCCACAGTTCAGAAACAAGGAGATCAAGCACCCTTGGGTGTCTATAAAGAGGCTTATAAAGTGTAACTTCATTCATTCATTCATTCATTCATTCATACTTACTGCAGTATTGACTGTTACATTTTTCTTAGTAAGGAAAAACCACTAATATGCTTAAGCTGATATGTCTGCTTGAAACCATATATTCAATGTATAGACGTGTTTAATATGCCAGTTTTTTTTCTGAATATTCCTTTTCTCATGTTTTTTGCACTTTAAAAGAGTGGAATTGCATTATTATGCTATCATATTATCTTTATATCATTGTCATATAATGGTATAAAAATTACAATTTCTATAATTTGCAATTATTTCTCTGATAATTTGTATCGTCCAAACAAATAACGCGCAGTATAGTGTTGCATCCAAAATATTCAGTAAAAATGTGGGATGTGGTAAAAAAAAAAAAAACAGACAATCAATAAAGTAACAAAGATAAGTTTCTAATAAAGTGTCCATCCATTATTGTGCTTTATTCTGTGTCTTTAGTGACTGCAGGAGCTTTCTGCTGTGATTTTGTTCTGGACCCTCAATTGGATGCCTGGACCCCCACAGAGGTCAGTCTGCGGTTCATGTCTATACATACTATGCAGAAGTTTGATACTGGGTGTAAATGTTTAGCTTGATAAATATCAGAAATGTAATTTCTTTACGTAGGTAAATGGATTAACTGACCTAAAAATCATCTGATTCTGACTGATTTACAGGAGAGCCTGCGCTCTTTCACTCGGGACGCTAATCAGCTCATCCATCAAAACTTACCGTGGGAACCTCTGGAGGTGGCGCCCCCTGTAGCCCTGGAGATATTCTCTCACAGCAGGTAATGTTTTCACTCTGACTGAAGAACTTGAACATGAATTATTGCTGTGAGGACTTGATTGTTGGATGAATATGAAGTAATGGGGGCGGCATCAGCTGCCAGAGCCCTGAGAGAGCACAATTGGTCTTGCTATCTCTGGGTGGGTACAGTAGATGGTGCTCTTTCCTCTTATCACTCTCAGGGTGATGTCAATCAGCACAAGGCGCCTGTGTATCAGAACCGAGTCACGGCGCTTTCCTCTGAGTGCGCTGTGATGCTACTCGGCAATGCTGCATCAGCAGCAGTTCAAAAAGAGGCGAAGTTTATTGGAGGAGGAATGTGCTTGTCTTTTTTCCTCCTTGTGTTGTGGCATCACTAGTGATGGGGGATATACAGCTGAGTAGCAGCTGAATAGGTGGGAGAATCAAAACTAGGGGAAAAAATGGAGAAAATTTTAAATAAACATAAAAAAAATAGTATATAATATAGAGTAAATGTTCTGGACCATAAATGCTGCTCCGGCTTCACTTTCTCAGACACAAGGTTTTATCAGCAGTGCTCTGGTATATTGGTGAACAGCAGTAGCAGCACTGGGCTCTCTGATACTCTGCAGATCTGTAATTAGTCAAGCTAGATTAGCAAATAAAAAGCTAAAAAGAAAAACTATAATTTTAGCTTCCTCTCCATTCAGCAGAATCATTCTTTTATAAACATTGTGATTTTAGTCAGTCAGACTGTAGAGTGTGTTCTGTAGTGAGCAGAATGTTAGCCATCATGCTAACGAATCAACGCTAACCTGTTATGAGTACTAACTGAAGGTTAACATTTATTGTATAATTCTTTCAAATATGTGAGCAAACTGAACTCTGACATGTAATATCAAACACCAGAACCTACCATATCCAACACTGGTGCTTATTCTTTTTTGTGTGCTACCAACAGAAGTTTTTTGTTTGTTTAATTGAGATTGATTAATGTGCTATTTTCCTGTAAATTGCACTTAACTTTGAAATCAATAAAACATTAAATAACAAAAAAAAATTTTCCCCCCCAAATACATTCCTTTCTCGAAAATGATGTTCCCCCACTGTTCTTCCACTTTTCAATAATGCGTTGGACTAGGACTGTCACAATAATTGCAATATCGATTGATCGTACAATAAATGAACAGGACCTCAATCATTTTTGATAATCGTGATATCGTCTAAAAACAGTGAACACTATTTTAGCCAGTCATGCTTCAATAACTGTGACTCCATACACACAGTGTGGACTAAAGTAGGTGAAGAAATATATATATCATTCCCAAAATAACTATAATAAATGATTATTTATTTTTTTGCTGCTTTAAAAAGTGTATGATTGCTTTTTTAATGCTATTCTGTTCTCATTATGTCAGTGACATTTAATAGTCTTAAAATTACAAAAATATTGGGTATCGCAATAATTTCTGGGACAATATATAGTGAGAGGCCTACGTTGGACAGTTTCTGTATTTTCAGCTTCTCCTTAGATGTTTTCTCTGCTTGATGCATGCCACATCTTTTCCACGTCCACATGATGGTTGTTTAACAAATGAGAAGCTACTCCCTGCATCAGTTAGGGTTAAACAACTTGTTGCCAGATAAAACATAATCACCCATGCAGTAATTATTATCCAATGGGAGGCTTTAAGCTATTTGCTTAGTAAAAACCTAGGTGGTGTCCTGTTTTTGGCCAGGCAGTGTATTTTGCAGGTTTGAAATTTTAGCTTCAGATCATATTTTTCCTATTAATACTAATGTTTTTCTCCCTCATACAGGTGTAAACAAGAAGAGGTGGAGGAAAAAGCAGCTCAGAGCCCAAACGGCACAGTGTCATTATACAGGTCTGCAGGCACTCCAACGTTCACATTCCACCATCACTTTACCTTCACAGCACTTTACACAGTGTTCAGCATATCTCATAAAAAAACTACACTTTCAGAGCATCATGAGTAACCCTGTACCTGCTTCCTCTCTCAGGTGTGGGCATCATGTGGTGCTGGCTGGAGGCCCCCTGGTGGGCAGAACAGGCCTGTGCTCTCAGTACGAGGTTACAGCTCTGCATACAGTGGGAGAAGGACCCTGGGGTTTACAGCGCCGCGCACAGGGACTCTCCCTGCCTGTTAACCTAACGGTACTGTAGTGCTTATAAAACACAGTGTGATATCTGATCCGTTAAAATATGCCTGTGTTGGATAATCCTTGCTTACTTATTTAAGACTGTTTTAAACTTTTGGGAATGATTGTGTTATGTGGTCTTCAACAAAAGTGTGTACTGGATTTTTATTATTGAAAAATGTTAAATTTAATATGTTAATTGGTGCTGTTTACATTAATGCATTAGCAAGTTAATTATTCTTAATGCAATTTAATCATGTTGCCAAGTTTGGCATCAGTTTCCTCACATAGATGTGCTTTTTACAGAATCTATATAGAAGTGTTAGCTGTTTTATGTAGTGATGTAAACACACACACACACACACACATACACAACAAGGATTTAAGGAGTGCCTTTGTCATTTGCATTACATGTGGTAAATGAGGTGGAACAAAATTGTACTCACTGCTCAATTATATTTAAAAGCAATACTACTAAAAAGCAATCACTACCAATTACAATTAATTCTCTCCCTGCCAAAAATACAGGGAAATACCAGCATTTAAATGTTCTTTTTTTTTAAGTGCTCGTGTCATTGTGCCAATCATACATTCACTATTTTATTTATAGTTAACAATCCAGTATTAAACTCTTAAATCTTAAAGGTCACCTTCCGCGAAAATCCGATTTTTCTTGTTTTTTGTGGAATACAGTAGGTCTCTCCGAGTTGAATGTGTACACCTGCACATTAAACTGTTTTGCAGCCCCCATTGTCTGCAGGAGCTAAGCAAAGAAATCCCCCCTCCCCCCCTCCGAAAAACGGGTGAATTTTGAATTATCTTTCTGCCTACGTAGGCAGAAACTCACAGACCAGCCCACCTTGGCTCGAGAAACTCCCAGAGGCGGAGCTGAAGCGACGCAACATCACCGCTCATCAGTTAGGAGGTGGGAGGCAGTGAGCGGCAGAGCGGTGGAGGGGCGTCGCAGTGCTCCTAGCCAATCAGAGGAGAGATATTTGCATGCTGTTTGCATGTATGAATATTCATGAGCAAAGCTGGAATCCGGTCATTTTGGACACACCCCTAAAACAGTCCATTAAAAAAGAGCTATACAGAGACACCTGAGCACTTTTTTTTTACAAAAACGGCTCACATGTCATTCATTCATACTAGAGACCACAACTAGACATTTTAAAATGAAAGAAAAAACGACGGAAGGTGACCTTTAAGAAAAAAAACTTTGATTAAACATAATTAATATATTTTTTTTAAATGATAGACACCACTAATTAAAATATATTGTAAGGAAACAAGCAAAAACGTGAAATAAATTTCTGAGCCGCCGTAAAGGCTAAAGCCTTCACCATTAGCATTGCATATAAATAAATAAATAAATAAATAAAGAAAATCAATTAACTTTTTATATCCACAGACTGGTGTCAACACTGGTGTTGAGGAATAATTTGTCACATTAAGTCTGGGTTATTTTTGATTCAGTAAAAACTTCATAATGCAGATTGATTCACACACCAAAAAAAAACTTTGCAAAGACAAGGCATTTTAAATATTCATTTATTTTAACTGCTGTTTTGAAGTATCAAAGCTTTTCTCTGTAGTCTCGATTTAATATTGTGAAGGCACAATAGATTTATTTGATTGATTTTACTAAGTTTTTGTTCATTCGTAGTAAATGAGATAAAGCATTCTGACAATAGTTACAAAACAAAACACAAGATGTTAAATTTGGTACCAATATTTCTTTTTTATCTGTAATCTTTTTTTGATCAAAAAGTGCTAATGTTATCACTATGATCTGAGGACCTCAGGATAGATTACTGGGTCATGCTCTCAGCCAGAGTCAGAGAGATAGAGAGCACAGTTTGACATGCTCTCTCTGGGTGGGTAGATGGCGCTCTCTCCCCTCATCACTCCTAATGTTTTGGCTTATTAATGAGAGCTGGGTCATTGTGCTTACCTCTTTAAGTGTGCCGTCATGCTACCCAGTGATGCTACATCTACACCAGTTGAAAAAGAGGCAAAGTCTGACTTCACGTGTATCAGAGGAGGCATGTGCTAGTCTTCACCCTCCTGTGTTGGTCTTATTAGAGATGGAAGTCTTGATATGAATAGTGATTATGTAATTGACCTTCCAAATTAGGAGTAAAATTAGAAATAGATTAATAGTAAAGTAAAAGTTTGCTAATACTAATAGGTTATTTTAGCTATATCTAATATGTATATCCATTGGTGTGTTTTTATATCAGTTTTAGTCTAATTTTGCTCTTTTTTCTTCTCCTCAGGCTCATCATACAGTGTGGAGGAGGCTGAAGCAGAGAGCAGAGAAGCTGGTGAGATATTGATTAGATGATCTTACTAATAAAACTATTTATCAATGCTTCCTGACTCCAGTGGCATTCTCTTATGTTTACCGGCTGCTTTTGTGTTACAGGTCGAGATACACTCATCTGTGGCCAGTGAAACAAGTGAAACAGAGACCATACCCACTTCCTCAGAAGCCACATCCTCTTCTTCCCAGCCATGATGTTCGTCCACCCATATATAATTGTCATTTGTGTATTATAATGTTGAATAAACATATGCAGCCTTGTAGACAGTGATTTTTTTTTGTGGTCTGATTTGAAACCATTATTATCATTCCATAATTTTCAATACACACTCAGATAATTGTAATTGTAATTCAAAAGGAATAAATGCTTCAATTGAATAAATCTCATTTGGTGTAAAGTGCAGACTCAAAAAACAAAACTAGCAAATGTCTTTTTGTGCAAGATCATTTTAAGGTGTTTTTCTGTGTGTTTTTAATTTTTCAATATTATTTTGCATAGACATAACCTTTAAAACTAACTTTCCTACCTTAATTATTACATAATATAACATAAAATAAACTGCAACCACAAATAAAAAAATCACATACTTGAAACAGTGTATTGTGGGCAGATTCATCAACATTTCAGATATTTTTTAAAGAAATGAATGCTGTGTTCTCCGGAAAAAAGAGTAAATAGGAGCATCCTTTTCCTGTTATCAGCAGCCAGTCCAAAAGCCAGGGTCTGTCATGGTATGGGGTTTGATGCAGCATTAATGTAGAAAAAACACTGAAATTCTGCCTTTAAAACCACATATCTTCATACTGTAGAAGGACAGGATGTAAATCTTGCACACAGAGTGCAGTGATAGGCCTATTGAGCACAAGAAGAGACCAATCAGTAGAGGTGTGCCAAAAAATCGATTCACATAAGAATCTTGATTCTCATTTACTACGATTCAGAATCGATTTAAAATGTCCCAAAATCGATTCTGAGGGGCGGGTTTTAGACTGATTTTGGGCTGGGTATTTTTGTTGGACCTGGCAACCCTGGGGATAGCGCTTGTCCCTTTGGAGATCTTCCAGACACACACAGAGCGTAGGTGTTTGAGAATCACCGGTAAGATGGCAGAACAAGCACTATATTACCTTAGATTAACGTGTAGTTTCAATGTTTTATGGCAGAATGCTTCATAACAAGCATAAAAAAGATCGCTAGTAGTTAGTTTCAGTAACTGTTAGCTAGCTAACTAGCTAACTTTCCAGTTCCACCTTAAATAACGCTACAGGTGGCAGCGGGCTGCAGCATTTAAGGCGGAACGGAAAAATAACAATAAGCTAATCAGAGCTAATTTCAGCTCCTCATCACAGAGGAATTAAGGAATGGACAATATGAATTAATTTCTCCACCTCCTGCCCCCTTTCTGAAGAAATACAACCACCTTAAATTAACTAGTTAATCAGCAGCTGCTCCTGAACTTTAGCGCTCCACTGCTATCATCACATCAGCCCAGCAGCGTCACCTACACACCACCGCTAGTAGCCTGGTAATAAAGCAGTGTTATTTATTTATGTATTTATTGTTCATTAACGTCATTGTGATATCCCAGTGATTCCTCTGTCACTGAGGACCCACATTCCTGCACATTTTATTGTTTTTGTAACACATTACTTGCTCCAGGACCAGTGTATATTATGGAGGGTTTTTTTTCAATACGATTCATAAGCCAGAAGCAGAAATATTTATAATTCAAATCGTTTTGAATCAAAAATCGATTTTGAATCGAATCGTGGCCCCCAAAATCGGAATCGAATCGAATCGTGAGATAGTAATCGATTCCCACCCCTACCAATCAGTATCAATCAAAATGCATTTATGCATTTTCAACAAGATAATGCAAAACCACATGCTGCACACATTATAAAGGTGTTACTGTGGAAGTAGAGGTTACAGATACTGGACTGGGCAGCATGCAGTCCTGACCAGTCCTCAGTACAGAATGTGTGGAGGGTCTGAAATGGAATATGTAATGATTATCCTGTACTGTTACTCATCTTAAGCTTTGTTTACTGGAAAATTTTAACAAAATAACATCTTAAATTTAAAATGTGCTTGGTATAATCAGTGCTACAATGTTTTTACTTGTTGTGAGAAGAAATGGCAACATTACAAAGTGGTAAATGATGGTTTTTGGTCCCAACTTGTTTTGAATGTGTTGCAGGTGTAACGGGTTGGAGGCAGGATGCAAGTGCAAGTAACGTTTATTCTTAGACATATCCAAAAACAAACAAAGCACAAACACTAAAACTAAGAAAGCAAAGACTTTAAAGGTTAAACAAAGAAACTACAGTTCAAACACAGAGGCAGAGAGTCAAACACAAAAGGCACATGGGGTATTTATACACAGGCACAGACAAGAAACACCTGGATAAGTAACGAGGGGGCGGGGTTGCATATGAGACAGGTGGGAACTCTAATGACAGAGTGAGTCTAGGGCGGAGACAGGACAAAAACACAGGACCATGTGCGAGTGGAGCACATGGGGAGGGAAATAAAACAGGAGAACAGAGGACAGGAGCAGAAAGAACAAAAAAAGGGGAAAACACAACACAGACACAGGCTAAGGTGTGACAACAGGGCTGAATGCAGTATATTATTAAATGAATTGAAGTTGAGCAGATAAAAACATAAAATACCTTGTGGTTCATACTGTCTGGAATTTTGCAAGAAAAAGTGTGTGAACCTTTTGGGATTACTTGGTTTTCTGCATAAATTGGTCATTAAATGTGTTCTGATCTTCATCTAAGTCACAACAATAGGCAAACACTGTCTGCTTAAACTAACACCACATAAAGTTATATGTTTGCATGGTTTTATTGAACACAACATGTTAACATTTACAGTGCAGGGTGGAAAAGGGTATGTGAACCTTTGGAGTTTTCCTGCAAAATGTCTTGGTAAACTTGGGAATTCATTTTTCCGTTGATGACAACAATCCGTCCAGGCACAGAGGCAACAAAGCAGCTCCAAAACGTGATGCCCCCTCCACCATGTTTCACAGTTGGGACGAGGTTTTGATGATGGTGTGCTGTGCCTTTTTTCTCCACGCATAGCGTTGTGTGTTCCTTCCAAACAACTCAATTTTAGTTTCATCTGTCCACAGTATATTTTGCCAGTACTGCTGTTTTTTGGACAGCAGTGGCTTCCTCCGTGGTGTCCTCCCATGAACTCCATTCTTGTTTAATGTATTCTTTATTGTAGATTTGTCAACAAAAAATGTTTCAAAGCATGTGCCAAAGAGTTTTGTAAGTCTTTAACTGACACTCTAGGATTCTTCCTCACCTCATTGATCATTCTGTGCTGTGCTCTTGCAGTCATCTTTACAGGACGACCATGCCTAGGTAGAGTAGCAACAGTGCTGAACTTTCTCCATTTGTACATAGTCTGTCTTACCGTGGACACGTGAACATCAAAGCTTTTAGAGATACTTTTGTTATCCTTTCCAGCTTCATGCTTTAAGTCAACAATTCTTGAACGTAGGTCTTCTGAGAGTTTGATCTTTTGTATGAGGCATGATTCACATTAAGCAATTCTTCTTAAGAACAGCAAACTCAAAACTGGTGTGTGTTTTTTATAGGGCAGGGCAGCTTTAACCAACACAACCAATCTCATCACATCCTGCCTCCAATTAGCTCTTAGAAAAAATCATTAGAATATTAACATGTTGTGTTCAATAAAACTATGCAAACATATATAATTTTTTGTGGGTTACTAGTTTAAGCAGACTGTGATTGTCTATTGCTGTGACTTAGGTGAAGATCAGAACACATTTAATGACCAATTAATGCAGAAATCCAAGTAATCCCAAAGGATTCACATACTTTTTCTTGCAACTGTATGATAAAAGTAGTGTCTGTTAAGCGAGTTAAGATTTAGTTTACAGTGATTTTGGTCCATTGTATTGGATCCTGACACAGGATCACAGTGTAAAGAGGGGGCAGCTGCTGTGGTGGGCTCTGTTTTAATATGTTCTGATGACAGTATAGCTGCTGCTGCTCGTGCTGTCAACAAGAGCCCGGGCTATTGTTTTGGGGCAGGCCGCTGTATTGGGTTGCTAATTTGTCGAAAGTGGTCAGAGATCACATGACATGAAACCCCTCTACATCTGTTCAGAGTTAAAGCTTCAGGGGAATGTCATGCTGTGGGTGTGTGTTGCACGTGTGTATGTGTGTGTGTGTGTTGGTATACTGCATGTCTGGCCTTGCCTGGTCAGCTGGAGGTGTGTGTGTGAGAAAGTGAGAGTGTGTGTGTGTGTGTGTGTGTGTGTAAGTAAGAGGTCAGCACTTTGGCCAGGCTGAGACAAAGGCGCTGCTGTGTGTTTGGTGGTCAGGGTCGCAGCAGCTGGCCTGTCCGTCAGTGGGGGGACAGGTGTGGGCAGTGCTGGGTGGGGATTTAAATGCCGCTGTGGTTGACAAGTCGAGACCCCACAGTTCCTTTAATTCTTCACACACTTTGAGACCCTCAGCAGTTGTGATGTGTAAAAAAGTGTGATTATTACACTGTTACACTAAAATACTGAGAGTGCAATGTGTTTTGTTTATTACATTGTGTTCTGAATAATAAGAACAGTCACAGTCCAAATACTTAAATAAATACCTAAATAACTAAATACCTAAAGCAAATACCTAAAATAAGTTACAGTGTAAAATACAGAATTCTAATGTGTTAAATATAAGTTACAACCATACAACCATAAGCATAACCATAGACAGTTTCATAACTGAGACAGTTTCTTATACTCCTCTAGATCACTCCTGGCATTAGGCATGGTGCCAATAGGATCATATTTGGCAGGGGGTCCAGGGGGTCCTATTCAATTGGCAGTCCTTTTTTTTTTTACAGGTGTTTCTAAGCTGCTTGTGTGTATTTGCACATATGTGTCAGCAATGAGTGTAACTTGTGTAGAATTTATTAGAAGGGGTATTCACAAACATTTGAACCTAGAATTCTAACAATTTGATGGTTGTTAATAATTGGAAAATTATTTTTCTGATTAATCGATTATTAATTGGATATCAAAGGAGCAAAACTAAATTTGATTTACAATG
Source organism: Astyanax mexicanus (assembly GCF_023375975.1). Taxonomy (NCBI): domain Eukaryota; kingdom Metazoa; phylum Chordata; class Actinopteri; order Characiformes; family Acestrorhamphidae; genus Astyanax; species Astyanax mexicanus. The sequence continues at coordinate 8,475,765 of NC_064428.1, read as the reverse complement.
AATTTGAATTAACCCATCAGTTACATAAACTTTATTATTATCATTATTAATACCAGTGTATGTAATATATAAATATAGACTTGGCTGTGATTCTCAAACACGTTCCCACAACGTGTGACTGCTGTCACATTTAAGGTGGAACATAAAAACATGGGGAAGGGGGTTAAGGCTAAAAATTATCTTAAGAATTATCTTGTTTAACTACTCTAACAGGCTTTAGGCACATTGAGTGAGAAAAAAAATAGAATTAACACTAACTTCCTGCAAACCTACCAGTAATCTCCTTCACCCGTCGCTCCAACATGCATCAGGCTTAATGGTGCTTTACTGCCACAGCTTTGGTTGGCTTCCTGCCACACCCAACTAAACCATGTTTTAATAAGTTGGCAACTTTTTCAGCCCTAGTCCCAGCCAGATTCTTTTACACATTTCTCTCCATAAAAGTGTATGAAAATGAATGCAAATACAATACAATTAAGTAAAAAAAAAACAGTATATCATGTAGCAGGTTATGAAGAATCTGGGGGTCTATTGATGATATTCATTATGAATAAATGGCTTTTTTAAGCAGAATAGAAGTGGTTGTGATTGTGATTGCAGCTTAGCAGTGTCACTGTGGAACAGGTGCTGGTTGCTGTGGCTCTGCTATTAGGTGAAATACAAATACACAAGAAAAATCCACAGTATTTTGCTTAAATATTGACTCCAAAACATTTTGCTAGATTTTGGAATCCAAAACCATTTGATTAAATATTGGTATCTAAACACTTTTGGTTAAATGTTAAAGCTAAAAAAAACATTTGGCTAAATGTTGCAGTCCAAAAACATCAAACTAAATGTTGGAATCCAAAAACATTTAGATAAATATTGCAGTCCAAAAACATTTGGCTGAATGTTGGAATCCAAAAACATTTGGCTAAAAATTACAGTCCAAAAACATTTGGCTGAATGTTGGAATACAAAAACTTTAGGCTAAATGTGAAGCTAAAAAAACATTTGGCTAAATGTTGGAATCCAAAAAACATTTGGCTAAATATTGCAGTCCAAAAACATTTGGGTAAATGTTGCAATCCAAAAACATTTGGCTAAATGTTGGAATCCAAAAACATTTAACTAAATATTGCAGTCAAAAAAATAAATTGTTTTAGTGCAAATAGGTTTGGCTGAGATAGTTGTGTCTAAAACATTTGACAAAATGTTTGAATCCAAAAACACCTGCCTAACCGAAAAAAAATGCTAATTTCTTCGTCTAATAGAGCAGTATCTTTAATAAGTTGGATTGGTTTAGTTTATAAATTACAAATCATAAAATTAGGCTATTAGTTCTACAGTTGTCATAAACTGACAAATTTCAATGCATTCCTATGAGAGAGTTCTGACCACATTGGATTTGTTTGATTACTGTATGAATATTATTGCATGTATATAAAAGCTGTACACAAGTCAACTGCAATCACACTATATAGTGACTAAAATCCCACATTACATTTCACCCCCCCAAACATCATCAGGTCTGATCTGGTTGAGCTGCATATCACAGGCCTGCTCTTCTGCTCTTAAGGTTGGGCTGGAGCTCAGCTGCTGTCTGTGTAAAGAGACCCACCCTTTCGCTCCTCAGGACAAATGGACCGCCTGCTGCTGCTTCTTATCGGGCCAGTGGAGATGTTTGAGACGGTGCCATCACAGACCACCAGTGTTTACCCAGCTCCCTGCCAAATATGATCTCAGTAGACCAGCAGTGTTCTGCTCTCCATCTGTAGCAGTTATGCAGGGCACTCACTAATCTGGAGCATTTCTCCAGTGTTTCCTCAGATTAACCCGTCATCAAAATAGCTGTGCATGTTTGATTTCTCCCATTATACACATTTATTCTGGAGTTAAGGGGGATAAGCATCCACTTAGTCCAGCTCATTCCACTGTTGCACAGCTCCACACAACCCAGCACTTATACAGCTGAGTTTTATGATACAGTTTAGATTTTGCTACTGACACCAAGTACCAAGAAACAAACAAAAATATGACGTTTTTTAAAAACTTTCAAAAATCTGTTTATCAAATTACAGCAGGTATCCGATTATGCAATTGATACTTTTGGCAGTGTGTGCAGTGTCCCAAGTCCTGCTGGAAAATGAAATCTGCATCTCTATAAAAGTTGTCAGTAGCAGAGGGAAGCATGAAGTGCTGTAAGATTTTGTGGGAAAACAAAACTGCACTGACTTTAGACTTGATAATAAAACACAGTGGATCAACACCAGCAGATGACATGTCTTTCCAAACCATCACTGATTGGTTGAAACTTCACACTAGACCTCGAGCAGTTTGGCTGTGTGTCTCTCCACTCTTCCTCCAGACTCTGCTCCCTTGATTTACAAATGAAATGTAGAATTTACTGATGATCAGTGGTGGTTTGGAGAGACATGTCATCTGCTGGTGTTGATCCACTTTGTTTTATTATCAAGTAACAAAGTCAGTAAAGTGTTTCTTCATGCTTCTCTCTCCTGACAACTTTCATGGAGAAGTGGATTTCTTTTTCTAGCAGGACTTGGCACACTGCCCACACTGCCAAATTGATCTTATATAATATTTTAACAATAAAATTTAACAATAAAAATACAAATAAAAGAAATAAATGCTTAAAATATATCACTCTGTGTGTAATACATATAATATATGAGTTTCACATCTTGAACTAAAATCATGAAATAAAGTAACTTTTCAATTATATTAATGTTTTTTTTAGATGCACTAGAGCAGAGGTCAGCAATAGGCTTGTTTGAACTATAATGAACGGTAATAAAAAATATATTAAGTAAAATGCTTCTTCAGCAAGCTTTTGTTTACATTCCTGCCCTGTCTCTCTGTTGCACTTGGCGTGACTTTAGTTTCCGCACTTTCTCGTTTTTCCTCCCGTTCTTTGCCTCCCTATTTCCTTATGAGGGTGTTTTTTCCCAGTTGTGTCTCAATTCACTAGCCGGGGTAGCAGTAGTGTATTGGACCAAGACCCTGATGACACAGGTTCAGTTAAAAGTGAGGAGCTGTGTGTTGGTTTATCTATTTATTTTTACCTTTCATTTTGGGTTTACCTGCTTTAAGATCAACTGTCCTGCAATTGGGTTCAACAACACTCTGGGCTGGAGAGCTACTAGTCTGCAGTACTCCATCCCATTACACTACATTTTTCCAAAACAGATTTTTTTTTTGTGGACCGCCATGTAAAGGCTTGGAAAATATCTGGACCACAGCCAAAATTAATTGCCAACCCCTGATCCTGAGCAGGCGTAAATTAGGTCACTTGGTGCAGACAATTTTACACATCAACATCAAGAATTTAAGGATTTAAGGAGTCAAAGAGACTTTATTGTCGTTCGCATCAAATTTAGTACATGAGGTGACCTCATTAGGTTAATGAGGTCCTGCAGCCAGTGGCTCTACTGGGTCTTCTAAACACAAACTCCAGTTCATTATTCCAACAGAACGACGCTCATCTGCACACTGCTGCTGTGTCAAGAGTTTGTATTTAAGACACAGACAGTATGACATGGCGTGCTATGCAACGCCAATTACAGTGTACCAGTAGATTCTCAATGCTGGTGCCCTATATAACATATAAACACACAGAACCAGTGCGAGTATAGTGTGTAATCTGGGCCATTTGGTGCTAGTAATCCCTTTGATCTTGCGTGCGTAGATCAGATGCTGAGAGTAGATCTAACGCGCAGAGAGAGATGTGTCACAGGTGGATCATCGCGGGAATAGCGTTGATTTCCAGCCATTTTCCACACAGCTGCAATCAGGCTTTCCCAGGAGTCACATGTCGTTTGATCTGCTGCTCAGTTGCTCAACTTCCCATTAAAATTTGATATGTTTACGCACCAATCGTCTGTCTGAGAGTCTTTACCTCTTCAGGATCGTTTTATTTCCATATGCATTCGCCTGATTAGACTTTCACAGAGGCTGAAAAGAGTTGGGGAGGTGAGGTGTATCTCCTCCTCACTTTCATACACCTCCCCACCTCCCCACACACAAACTCGTGCAGCACCAGCGGGAATAGCAGGAATAACAGCCTGAAAACCCTGTTGATTTTTTCCTGAAACTGGAAGTATCTTGCTAGCTGACTTAATGTCTTGCTGTCCAGGCTTTTTCTGAAGGCAGTGTAGGGATGAAAGTCTCTGTAACTGAATAACGAAGGCAATGATGCGTCTTGTCACAAATATATAGACAGCTCACTGCTACAGAAGAGTGTTTATTGGCTAATGTATTTTTATTAGCCATTAGCATTTCTACACAATATTTATTTATCTTACAAACAACTTTGATATAGACTCACAATCCTGTCTGAATGGGCAGCATTTCTCACATTTCAGACACTATGATAAAACTATACCTTTGTGATGTGATTGGTTAGTGGTTCATATGTACCAACTGTCCATCCATTAGCAGCAGAGATGTTATTAACAGGGGAGTTGCCTAGGTATGTAAAGATCTGGGGCTCAGATCCTGATATATAATGTTTAACGCTATAATGTGTAGTTTAATAGCTGATCAGTTGGATACGGTGGAAAACATACAAGTTAAGGGAAGAGACCAGGGTTAGGAAACTCATTTACACTAAGTATTGTACTAAATTCTGTCTATCCACAACATCCCGCTTCTAGCTAACTAGTTAGCTAAATTAGTTTTTGTTTATTATAACATATATTTAGTCCTGCAAGCCTAAATAAATAAAAACAATTTGAAAATAAAATATTTATTGGCTGATCAGGCACATCAGGGCAGGTTAGTTCTTTCTATTCTAAAATTAAGTGACTGTCACAGGCTGTAATTTATGAATCACACATTGGGTTTTGATAAAGAGGCGAATCTTTTTAATCAGCTATCAGAAACAAGTTTCCTACTAGCCCACAGCGCTCCGCAATACATGCAAGCTGACTGGCTGTTTCTCCTGGAAGGCGGAACTTTATCCTTGAACTGGCTCTGTGATTATTTCCATTCACACGGCCAGTGGCCTGTTTATTCATTAATAATACAGCTGAGCTGAGCAAAACGATTCTGGGCTGCTAGAAAATTATTCGCTGCTAAAGCCCCGGAAGCCCAGGCCAGGCGACGCCCCTGGTTATTAATATAGTTCATAACTCTCAACATGGTGTAAGTTTAAGGAAGTCCTGAAGTCCTGCCTAACAACAATAACAGCCAATCAGGTTGTTGACTGTGCCAAAAGTAGAGGAATGAGGATGAGGAGATCTGCGAAAGCACAGCAGCCATAGCAAAACACAAATGCTATAAACTGTTCATTATATTTTTATCGGATTTTAAGGAAGTTTGTCCTTAAGTTTCCAGTATTTTTGTCTCTTCCCTTTCATAGAGATAAGCAGCTAGTCTTGTGTAAATGGAGATAACTACCTGATCACATAACTAAATCACAAGTAAAGGTGGTATGTTCCGAAACCAGATAAAATTCTACTTGATAATGTCTTAGGCTTGAAAAATACTTCCCACAAAGATGCAAACTAATGCCAATGCCTGACCAGTGCTCTGTAAAAGCAGGCTTCTCAATTACGTACTTAACAAGTGTCCTTACGTTACTGTGGCTTTTATAACATTCAATTTTCAACGGTGAGACAGAAGGCACCATGATATTTGACTGGAAAAAGCATGTCAGCAGTAAAAGTCTAACAATTTTACTGTTGCTCTAGTGCCCCTTGTGGCTTTGCACAGAATGCAGTTTGTGCTTCTTTTGTAATGAAATTGTCTGAAGCATTTGCGTGGATCTGGGGAGCCATTGTATACAACAATCAATTACCCCAACTAGTGATAAAGGGACACTATTAGTTCAACAATTTGTTGCATGTCATGGCAAGGATTCTAATTGCAATCTACAGCAGGATAATGCTCAACCAGACACAGCAATTTCTTGGCCTTGTCAATCAAGCATTGGTAGAAACAGCCAGGGTGCCAGCTTTATCAAACTACAAATGTTGACCAGGATCTGCAGGTCCAGCTACAACATATGTGGGTAAATGTGCTGCAGGATGCCATACAAAACCTGTACACCTTCATACCCACCCTTATCTCATCTTGCATCCAGACTAGAGGCTCTAACAGAATACTAGAAAACTTATCCACTCACTTTAATACTGTAGTCACTCTGATATATCATATAAGATCAAAATACATTGGATATTTGAGTTCACAGGTTGTATTTTGTTTCAGCCCAACTCACAACACACCCATAGAGATATTGCACAGTTGTGAACAGTCTGTGGGTCACTGAGAACCACTGTTTTACAGCATAGCTACACATCCACCAACATGCAACACAGCATACCATCCACCGCAGAGGAAACCTCAGATGCCATGGGATTATGGGATTGAACCGTGTCCAGAGTTTGTACACTTAGGGTGAATGTGCTTAGCACACTTGGCAGTAACCTGTGGCATTTTTTTAAGTCCTGTAAAAACTGTAAAAACAGAATTCATTAATTAAGTTATTTTGATTAAATGCAATACATTTGTAAGATAAATATGCAGGGTCTGGAAAAGACATACAAATAACAATAATAAATTATATAAAAAATTAAACTAAATATACCTTATTCAGTACTATAGAGAAATATAATGTTTGTCTATATAAGCTTAAAATGCTTTTAAAAATGCTCATATTTTAGTGCACCTCTTGTTTATATAGAAGAAATATCCAAGACAATGTACAATATATAAATAGAGTATATATATATGACATTCTAGATATTTAAGTATACAACTTTCACTCCTAATTTTATACTCAAGAACTAGTCGAGAACTAGTTAGTAATTTAGAAACTAGTTCATTGGAACAAACCCTGTATGTTAATATGTGAGCATTTTTTAAAAAACAATAGGAATATATTTTCAGTAGTAAATGATAAAATGATCAGATCTGTCATCAGATATTAAGAAAACTTTCAAAGTTTTCTTACTGGAACTGTGCTATACCTCAAAAACTCTGTGTGGGTGTCGCATCTGACTCTGCCTGCTGCCCATTTACCAACTCTAATTCCATCCCTGAGGTTGCCAGGTTTAAAATCCAAAATATTAATAATGATACAGAGTAAATATTGACAGTAAGTCTGACAGATTTAGAGAGCCCAGAAAGACTACAAGACTCCGATCTGCTATTTTTTTCCTGAATGTTAGACTCTATATACAATCAATTTATCTACGAATGTGATTATATGTTGAGCAATTTCTTACGTCCAAAAGAAGTGACGCTAATTTTCACTCATGGCCATTCCTAGCGATTACTAATTAGTCTATTGTGTAAAATAAAGTAAATATAACGCTAGATACCTGCCGTTTGTTAGGTTTTCTATACAACAAGCTATACTAAAAAAAATAAGTTTATATATTTTTTTTTACTCAACATAGAAATGTGTTGTTTTTTTCTTTGTTGTAACAATGCTGCTTGGAAATAAGTCTTATATGGAAAGCCTGTTCATTTCCTCATTATTAGGGAACATGTATTTGTGGGATGAGCAGCAGAGCTGAGTATGTGGGTTGTGTCCATTAAAAGTTAGCCAAATTTTCTCTGTCAGTGCCGAACAGCTAATTTTGCTGTTGCTACTGACACTTGTTTTGAGCTTCTGGTTTCCCCAGGTGCAGCACCTGATTGGCAGCACCTGAGAGCACGGGCTCTGCTACAGAGGTCAGTAGGTTTCTGTTCTAAGAATCAGCTCTATGTACATTTGATTGATCTGGATAGAGCCTGTATGATAGGACAACTTCATGCTGGTGTTCCTCAAAACCAACTTGCTGCATTATTTGAAGTGAGCTCTCCAAACTGAAGGCCAAGTTCCATATAAGTCCCAAGAAGACTCTAAGGGTGTACTCACACTAGGCCCGGTTTGGTTGAATCGTGCCGGAGCAAGGTTCGGCCCCCTCCCCACTCCCCCGGAGCACGGTTCGGCCCCCTCCCCACTCCCCCGCAGGCCTGCACTCACACTGCGCTAAACGAGCACGCTTTCGTCATCAACAGGTGACTTTTGTTTTGAAGAACAGTATGCGCGCAAAACAATGGAGTTCAGGATTGTACTGTTGTTTTTGTTTCTCTGGAGTCGTTTTGGGCGTGCAAATACGCAACTGAACCAGAGATTCATTGATTGTGCAACACAGCGATTTACTGCTAATCGTGCTGCACGTGTAAGAAGGTTTTTACACAAGCAGCAGACGTCCAGGGAGAAATTTGCAGCTTTACTCGCGGACTACAATTCAGGTTCATCAGTAAGGTAAGAGACGTACTTGCTATATACATAAATAGTGACCAAAGGAGCGAAACATAAAACTCAAGTAATAATAAAATGTGTTTGTTGTTTAGGACTTGTAGATAGTAGTCCTAATTCATTATGGGTAACACTAACCATTATGGTGCTCTTTAGAACCCTTTTCAAAAATATTATATGCAGAATTGTGTATAAAACGTCCTCCGTTTACAGTAGCGTCGCATCACTGACGTCATCTTGATGGGTCCAAGTGAACCGTGCTCGGGCCCACCTCTCCAAGCGGGCCCGGGCACGGTTCAGCGTACCGTGCCCGGGCACGGTTCGGAGCGATCTCACTAGCCAAACGAACCGTGCTTTGGGAGGTAACCGTGCCCGGGCACGGTTCGGATTGCCTAGTGTGAGTACACCCTAAAACACTGTCAAACGAGTCAATAGCAAAATAATTCTAACCTTGCTACTAATGATTTTTAAGCAATTTCACTGTTTCAGACAAATAGTGACTCGAACAATGTCAACAGCCAATCGGAGAGCTACAGGAAGAGGCAAGAATATTTTATGTGACTGTTTACAAATTATTTGAAAAACACATTTTGCAGTTAATATGCCTTATATATGGTTCTTACTTTAATATGTACAGTGTTTTAAACATAGGCAGCACATTAAAGTCATTATATTTAAAGTTATTTTAATTTGCACTACTTTATTTTTTATTAATTTCCTCACTTTAACTGCTATATTTAGATATTAGTAGATATATTTAGTATTAGTAATAAGTTGATGTAATTGAGACACGCCCTAGCATTTGCCCAATTAACAATCATCCAATTTCTCTACCAGTGGCAAAGCGTGGGGCGTGAAATTAACCAATCACAGCGCAGTAGGCGGTGCCTGTCAGAAAACGGGCGGGAAAAAAAACAGGCTGAGGAGGCGCGCGAGGTGAGGAAGCGCTGTGGGAGAGGCGCGCGAGGATTCATGACACGAGAACGCGCAGGTCCGCACCTCTCACTAGCGGCACGCGCACACAAACTCACACACACTTACACACACACTCACACATACACACACTATTACACACTGACTCACACACTCTCTGACACACTCTGACACTGAGAGAGTTATCGGGAGGGAGCGCGCTGCTGCTCGGGTCTCGCGGAGCTGGAAAATGACCGTTACTCGGCTGATCCCAGTCCTGCTGCTGCTGCTGTACTGTGAGTAGATCATCCCTGCTCATCTTCTTACTGTCTTACCGTCCCATTATCTACCCCCCAGCGCGGGATTAGCCACTCTTACCGAGTGCTTCATTCTTTATCTGTGTGTGTGTGTGTGTGTGTGTGTGTGTGTGTAAGAGAAAAGGTGTGTTTGTGTAAGAGAAAGTGTAAGTGTGTAAAAGAGAAAGTGTGTGTGTTTTTTATGAGAGAAAGTGTGTGTAAGAGAGAAAGTGTGTAAAAAAGAAAGTGTGTGTTTTTTCTAAGAGAAAGTGTTTGTAAGAGAGAAAGTGTGTGTTTAAAAGTGAGTGTGTGTAAGAGAAAAGGTGTGTGTAAGAGAGAAAGTGTGTTTGTTTGTGTAAGAGAGAAGGTGTGTGTCTGTTTGTGTAAAATAGGTAGTGTTTGTGTGTGTAAAAGAGAACGTGTGTATGTGTATATGTGTGTGTAAGAGAGAAAGTGTGTGTTTGTGTACGAGAGAAAATGTGTGTGAGCGTGTGTATAAGAAAAAAAGTGTGTGTAAGAAAGAATGTGTGTGTAAGAGAAAAAGTGTGTGTGTGTGTGTAAGAAAGAATGTGTAAGAGAGAATGTATGTGTGTAATAGGGCTGGACCCGAATATTCGGGTATTCGGATATTCGTTCGTTGAGTAGGTATTCGGTTTTTAATTTTGGTATTCGGATATTCGTTTTTTTTCTCCTTTCCAGAGTTCCACCTCACTCTAACCACTTCTGTTCTCGCGGGTCCCGTCAGAATATCTTGCGCGCGGGACAGAACTGAACTGTTATTGGCTGGAGCGGGAGTTTAATCCAGACCATGCGGGAGCAAATTAATAAATAGTTAAGAAAACTGTAATAATTGTAAAAAAAAAAAACCTAAAGAAAACTCTCAACGTGCAGGATGGACCGACACACACACGCACACACCGATGGTGTTTGGACTGGGGTAAGGAACGGGACCGCACTATTCAGCGCTGCTGTTTTAATAAATATATAAGTAAATTTGAAGCATTAAATGTAGTTTATTTAATTTATATTAGGAACGTGGGGCGGGAGCGGCAGAAATGTGTATGTGGCGGGCGGGCGCGGGATTAAAAGAAGCAATTTTTTTGCGGAGCGGTAACGAGACAGAAACGCGGGAGCGTGGAAGAGTGGGTTTAAAAATCAGTCTCGCGCAGACCTCTATTATACATGATAAAAAAAAAATGCAGGCTCTTCGAAACTGATTTATATAATAAAACGTAAGGGGTAATGTGGCAACAGTAGGGGCTAAATCGGTTACAAAAGCCTGGCCTACAAAAATGATGTCTGAACGAATTTCCTCTTATCTAATATAATTTAAAATGGTTTAAAAATATAAAATAATTTCTAAGCAAACGAAATATTTAATATTGAGCTTATAGCCCAAGTGCAAAAATACAAAATCAGTAATACGGCTATGCCCTGCACAATGCTTAAACCGAAATAGACCAAGTACAATAACGTCATTAACAATGACTTTCCTCTACTCTAATATAATTTAACATGGTTTAAAAATATAAAATAATTTCTAAACAAACGAAATATTTAATATTGAGCTTATAGCCCAAGTGCAAAAATACAAAATCAGTAATATGCCCTGCACAATCCGAAATAGACCAAGTACAGTTTACAATGACTGTCCTCTAATATAATTAACAATGTTTAAGAATATAAAATACTTCCTGAACAAACGTTTTTTTTTTGTTTGTTTTTTCAAGCAAATAGCCTAAGTGTGAAAACACAAACAGCAATTTACTGGGCTGGCTTGCGCAGCGGAGAAACCGTGCAGCAGCCTCCTAGCCTGCTTACGCAGCGGATAAGCCGCGTGTGGGGCAGCAGAAATTCCGGGATGAAAACACAAAGAAATCTGGGCTAAAAACACAGAAAAAATATGGGGTGAAAACACAAAAATATGGGGGATAAAAACACCAAAAATCCGGGGTGAATATGTCTCGTCGGTCAGAGCAAATTGAACATTTTTCAGTGGATTAAAGGGGCCGTGATTTGCTTTTTTTTATTTATTTTTTTTACCTCTTTTTTTAAAAAACGAATATTCGAATATTCGCTTCGAATCAGTGCCGAATATCCGGAGCTCAAAAAACGCTATTCGGGCCAGCCCTAGTGTGTAAGAGAGAAAGTGTGTATGTGTGTAAGTGTACAGTGGTGCTTAAAAGTTAAAACCCATAAGAAAATTCTATATTTCTGCATAAATATTATCTAAAACAACAAGGACTGAAAGTATATAAAGAGAACCCAGGTAAACAAATGAGACAACATATTATAGTTGTTTATTTATTTATTTATTTATTGAGGAAAATGATCCAATATTACATATATAAGAAAAGTATATGAAGTATGTAAAAAGTAAAAACTATATATATATATATATATATATATATATATATATATATATATATATATATATATATATATATATATATATATATATAAAAATATGTGAATCTTTACTATCAGTATCTGGTGTGATTTCCCTCCTTTACAGTAAGAACTGCAACTAAACATTTCCGGTAACTGCTGATCAGTTCTACACACCGGCTTAGAGGAGTTTTAGCCCATTCTATCGTACAGAACAGCTTCAACTCTAGGATGTTGTTGGGTTTCCTCACCTTATCTGTTTACTTCAGACCTTTTTTCAACAACATTTTTATTGGATTTCCAGTCTGACTTTCCAAAACATTATCTTCTCAATTCATATTTTTTTAAAACCATTCTTTGGTAGAACAACTTGTGTGCCTAGAGTCGTTGTCTTGCTGCATGATCCACCTTTACTTGTGAATCAGTTAATGGACAGACGCCCTGACATTATCCTTTAAAATACATTTCTGATATAATTCAAAATTCATGCTTCCATAATTGGCCCAGACGCAGCAAAAAACCCAAAAAGTTCTATTTTGGTCTACCAACTTTTAATAGCCTTCCTGCTTATCCATGTGATCTTTAGCAAACTGCAGATGATCTTTTGAAGAGCAGTGGCTCTTTGTAACCTTGCCATGCACACTATTGTTGTTTAGTGTTCACTTGATGGTGGACTTTGGAATCTGATAGAGGCCTTCAGTTGCTTAGAAGTTACCCTGGGCTCCTTTGTGACCTCAACGACTATTACACACCTTGCTGTTGAAATGTGATATTTGTTGGTCTAACATGTCTAGGGAATTTAACAATGGTCTTTAGTTTCCTTCCTTTGTATACAGTCTGTTTGACTTTAGACATGGTTTTGCAACATTTTCCAGCCTGATGAGCATCAACCACACTTTTTCTGAGTGTCATCCCATTGATTTAAACAGCTGACACTAATTTCACCTTAAATCTAACTGCTAATCCTAGAGGTTTACACTTTGGATCATAGTCCTTAATAAATAAATTACTAAGTATAATATTTTTGACTTTGTTTAACTGGGTTTAGGTCAAATTTATGCAGAAATATAGAAAAGGGTTCACAAATTGGCAAACAACACTGTATAAAAGAAAGTGTGTTGAGTGTGTGTGTGAGAGAAATGTGTGTGTGTGTGTGGTTTGAGTATATTTAAGTGTGTGTGTGTGTGTGTGTGTGTTTTGACTGATACTTAATAGCACAGAATTTTTTTTGAAGATTTGCAGTTCAGTTATTAATTTATCCTCGTAAATAAATAGATCAAGCTATTTAAACAAGAATATTTTGTCCATATTTGTGTAATTTTTAACATCATCAGTGACATTACCATCTTCACACTATTTTATTTTTGAACTGGATATTCAGCAATTAATTTCACTTATTATTTCTCATATTGCCTCAATACTTTTTTAAGTTAAAGTTTAAGCTTTTCCTCCTGTTGCGGTAATTAAATGAATGCTATAAAATTAAAATGTATCTTTGAAAACAGAACAAGAACAAACACTCATCATGAACATCAACAAGTCTTCAACTAAATCAACCACGTTTTCGTCAAATGTACATTTTTGATAAAATTGTCCACCCCTTCATACGGTTTGCTGTAACAGGGTGGACACATGCATAACAGGAAATAAAAAGAGACAAACTGATTTCTGTAATAAGTAGTCTTGTAAATGTGATTTAACAAAAAAACAAGTAGTTTTTGGAAAGTTATGAGATGATATTTCTTTCCGAATATATAAAAGTGGTCGTTCGATAAAACTATGATCTATGATCTAAGAATTGACTGTACGCATAACAGATGAGGGATCCTGGGATTTAGGTGAACTCTGTCAGCTCTCTCCCTCACTCCCTGCCCTGTATACAGCTGCTCTCTGATATGTAGTGACACTGGGGGCTGGGGGGGTGTAGGGGGGATTTCTTAAGGAAAAACACAGCAATATGACCTAGAATAATGAAAATTAAAAAAATGCAATGAAAATAAAAAATAAGTCAATGTTCAGTGTAAGTTATCAGGTATACTCACTTATTTGGCCAGACAATTTAAAGTGCTCTTGTTATGTTTTTTCATGCTATTTTTCTTTACAAAGAGATAAAAGTGAAAGTTTAGGATCCATTAATCTGGCTCAAATCGTTTTATGGCCAAAGAATTGACCGCACACATAACAGATGAGGGATCTTGGGATTTAGATTAACTCTGCATTGTTCATCTGGGACAACAGAGATAGAGCGAGCGAGAGAGAGAGAGAGAGAAAGAGAGAGAGAGACTGAGAGAGCTATAAAGATCACAGAAGGATGGAGGGAGCAGCCTAGAGCCCAGAATGGTAAAAGAAAAAAAAGCAGCACTTTATGGCCTGAAACCCACGACCTCAACGACACCAAACTCACAACAAGTGGCATTTATGGTCATTACAGGATGAGTCTGAGCAGAAGGAAAGGAAAGATCAGTCAGGGGATAAAAAATAAAGTGGGGGGAAAAATGAAAAGCTTTATTCATCTGTAGCTCTCAGACTGCGGGCGGGATGAAGCTCAGACGGTACGTGATTATGGACTATGATGGGGTAGGTTTGAGGAGGGGAGAGTTGTATAGTTTAAGGAATTAAGAAGTGTAGGCTTTTTTAACGAGCATTAACAGCACTATTCCTTGTACTAAGAGCCATTGTCAAACCAGGCCACACCTGTAATCATTTACATATCTGCCTAAGACATAACTGCATGCAGAGTTTGGCCAAAATTCATGGTGCATCATTTTTTTGGTGAGTCAATGTCAGTTCATTCTATAGGACGGTGAAACTCCTCTGTGTAATATCAGCTAGCCATGCAATAGTATGGAGGACTGAAAACTGTTTGAGAGAAACACTTGGAGGTCACTAAAACAAGGTATACTTATGTATACTTGATGTGACGGTTGCTTCCTAGTATTGTCAGTAACCAGTGGCTTGCTTTAGGTCATTTTTTGAAAGGGTTAGGGCTAGGGGTGTGAAGAGACACTAATATCACGAGACGAGACACGATACTGGGTTCACGAAAGAGACGAAACGAGATTTAAAATATAAATTTAAACTAAACATCAAAAATGAAAAATGCTTGAAAACTAGATTTTTGTTTATTTGACAAAATCATATAACGCACAATTAACAGACTGGTTTCTCTCACACATTGATTCTGTAAGAAATAGAAATAAGAATAATTATAAAAAATAAAAATAAAACTTCTTACATAGTGCAAACAATAACCAGTCATATTAAGACTATGGTTTGTGTTTTTTTCTCCTAAATCTCTTGTAATTTAACTATGCATAACCATAACCAGTCATATTAAGCATATGCTTGAAGTGCAAACAGAGACAGAACATGTTTTTAAATACAGTACAGAGTTAAGTGATCAGTACAACTGCCTCTGAAACAGTCATGTGTAGGATGTATTTACAGTATTTATATATGGTTTGTGTCTTGTTGGTCACTCTGTTACCGTTTATTGTTTCCACTGGAGCCAAAATGCAGCCAGACATACAACTTAAAAGAAGCAGAAGCATCTTCTATACAAATGTCCGAATTTTCCTAAGAGCTGCTCTCACTGTTCAGCCATCATACCCTATCGCTATCTCTACTGGGTTGCCAGATCCCTCGTAAAAACTCCACACTTAACTGCTTTTTTGCCCCGCGAGACAGGTTTAAGCCTGACGAGAAATATCGTCTGTTTTAATCTATAATTTCGTCACACCCCTAGTTAGAACTAATTGCACCCCAATTACCAGTATCTTCCGGATCATTTTTTAGAAATTTGAGATTGCTCATACCCTCTTCTTCATTAGCTGTGGCTTTGTAATGTGTGCAGCGTGTGGTTTTGCACTCTCTTGTTGAAAAATGCATGTGCATGCCTGCAAAAGATGTCGCCTTGATGGCAGCAGATGTCGCTTTGTCGCTTTCTGCAATAATGCTGCAATCACAGAAGTGTACTGACACACCCATATACTATCACAGAGCCTGGCTTTTGGATGTGTTGTTGTTGATAACAGTCTGGATGGTCCTTTGAGTGATTTGTTGAAGTGAAGTAGAGTGAAGCAGAGTAATTTAGAGGAAGGAGGAGTGTGGTAGAGTGATACACAGAGAATTAGAGTGTGGTAGAGCAAGAAAGAGTGAGATAGAGTGAGTTAGAACGAGGTAGAGCAGGTAGATCATTGTAGAGCGAGGTAGAGTGATATACAGCTCTAGAAAAAAATAAGAGACCATAAAAACTTTTTCTTAGATTTTACCAAATTGGAAACCTCTGGAATATAATCAAGAGGAAGATGGATGATCACAAACCATCAAACCAAACTGAACTGCTTGAATTTTGCGCCAAGAGTAAACCAGCATAAAATTATCCAAAAGCAGTGTGTAAGACTGGTGGAGGAGAACTTGATGCCAAGATGCATGAAAACTGGGATTAAAAACCACCAGGGTTATTCCACCAAATATTAATTTCTGAACTCTTAAAACTTGAATGAATATGAACTTGTTTTATTTGCATTATTTGAGGTCTGAAAGCTCTGCATCTTTTTTGTTATTTTTTTAGCCATTTCTCATTTTCTGCAAATAAAAGCTCTGAATGACAAACTTTTTATTTGGAATTTGGGAGAAATATTGTCCGTAGTTTATAGAATAACACAACAATGTTCATTTTACTCAAACATAAACCTATAAATAGCAAAATCAGAGAAACTGATTCA
This sequence comes from Astyanax mexicanus, assembly GCF_023375975.1. NCBI lineage: Eukaryota > Metazoa > Chordata > Actinopteri > Characiformes > Acestrorhamphidae > Astyanax > Astyanax mexicanus. The sequence goes on along the minus strand of NC_064428.1, from coordinate 8,459,188 downwards.
GAAACTGAAGTGCTCTCCTGTGGATTTTTTTTCCAGAGATGTAGTTAGGTAAGGTGAGGTAGTGGGGTAGAGCAAGCTATAGAGCAAGGTAGATCGAAGTAGAGTTTGGTAGAGTAAGAAAGAGCCCATATTGTAAAGCCTTAGAGCCTTATGATGTGTAATGTTTGCTCTGATGTTTCTTAGTCAGTGTGGGTTGGGGGGTGTACTACGGGATGCTGGTGTGTGTGTGTGTGTGGTTGAAGGTGGGGCTCTCTGTGCTAGAGCCACCCGGCTGAGCCAGCTGTTCCCTCTGACCAGTGCAGAATTACACTCTCACAGAGAGGCTTTGTTTTCTCTTTCCCTTCTTTCCCATCTCTCTCTCTCTCTCTCTCTCTCTCTCTCTGTCACACACACACACACACACACACACACACACATGCCATTCAACCATGTTTTCTTTACACTTGCCAAGAGACTTACATGTCAACATTTTAACGTGCCGTGGAAGCATAATGCCAGCAGACCACAAGAACATACAAAAGATCAAACAGAACATAAATAAAAACATTTAAAAGTGATAAAAATGTGTATATACACAAATCTAAGCACCACACATAATTACATGGCTAGATACACAGCATGAATCAGTATTACACCCCATGTATTCTTAGGGATGTAATAAAATATTGTGTTCTATAACAGTTTTGTTTTGCAAAACTGTATTGATTTTTAATGATTAGTTTAGCTGCCAAATTAAAGGCAGCATTAGTTTTGTGTTTAAATCCCGCCCACTATGTAGCAGTTTTGTATTCTTTCATTAGATCCCACTGTTCTGATTGGATTAGTTAGTTAGTTTATTTAGATTTTATAAATATAATAGTGTTTTTATTGCATGATTATTTTTTTTATTTTATCACAATATATCACATGACTTACAGTATCGTAATATATTCTGATATATTCAATTATAACATGTATTGTTCTTGCCAGTACAGAGCTCTATTGTATTCTCCACATTTGATTAACAGTGGACATTAACTAGCCACACACTAACCATTTATTTATTTATGATGCAACTTTAGATACCCTTGGATCAACTTTACTAACAACATTATGCAAGAACACAACCAAGGAACTGCTCATCCAGTGCTAAAACTCTATCTTTTAGAATGTTAATCATTTAGATTTCCCACTGCTGCTGCTGTACTTTTGGTGTTCTCGTATCTCTCTCGTATCTACACTTTAGTTTTACACATTCTACAAATATATTTGCGTTTGAGCCAGAACCAGCAAACAATAAACAAATGTCAGCCAAGCTGAATTGGTGGTTAATAAGTGTCTGGAGCTAGTGTTGCACCGATACCAATACTGTATCAGTATCTGATCCAATACTGGCACATCGTACACACTGTATTGCCATTGGCCGAGAGCACTGATACCATAAAGCAGCTACTGAAGCACATGAATGCCATTAGATGTCCAGGCTGTAAATATTAGGTTTTATAGGCACCTATCAAGTAGGTAGGTCAGTGTTGGTATTGGTATCATTGCTTTGTATTGGTTTACCAATCAGAATTAATATCAGAAGGGAAAAAGGGGTATCAGGTCATCTATCATCCCTATCTGCAACCATGCATCAGGTCCAGAGGTCCATCTAAAGATTGAACAAGGAAGTGCAGCTTCTGTGATCAATATTGTCGTTTAGAGCCTTTATTGGCAGAAAAATGGATGTAATAGGCAAAAAGATGTAGTGCTTTTAGACCTCAAATGATGCAAAGAAAACAAGTTCATATTCATAAAGTTTTAAGAGTTCAAAAATCATTATTTGGTGGAATAACCCTGGTTTTTAATCACGGTTTTCATGCATCTTGGCATCATGTTCTCCTCCACCAGTCTTACACACTGCTTTTGAATAACTTTATGCCTTTACTCCTGGTGCAAAAATTCAAGCAGTTGAGTTTGGTTTGATGGCTTGTGATCATCCATCTTCCTCTTGATTATATTCCACAGGTTTTTAGGTGGGCACTTATTATTTTTTTCCAGAGCTGTATATGTGTGCGGATGAAGTGTGGGAAGGCTACTCCTTTGGCTCACATCCATCAAAGTAGCCTCTCACACAATGGCATTCTCTCTCTCTGTCTTTCTCTCTTTCTCTTTCTCTCTCTCTCTCTCTCTCTCTCTCTCTCTCTGTCTCGCACTCAACTGCTGTAATCCTTAACTTCCTAATATGATCTGATCGTTTCTCAGGATTAGGACTAAATTGTTAGATCTAGATTGTTGATCTCACATTTTGGCTGAAACACAGCCGATACTAATACATCAGTGACCAATCTTTATATCTCTAGTTTAAAGGAAGGTGACTCAGTGATGGGGGGGATGTAAAGGTTTGTTGTGGACAGGTATTTATAGGATGTCAGATTCATGTTCCTTCTCCCGAACTTTTATTTCATAACATCAAATACATTATTGGAATATCTAGTAAAAATAAGGGTCTGTAAATTGATGTGCATTCATAGGATTTTTGTGTTCTCTGGTTGGTCCAGTCATGCGTAGAGAGAAGTGCTTTTATAGCTTTATCTCCGTGTCCTTACCCATCACTGTAAGTAACGCGTGATCCGCTGTCTTCCTCTGAATCAGTGAGCGAGCATGTTTCCATGCTGACTCAGGTTTTTGACTGTCTTGGTGTGACAGGTGTGTGTCTGTGAGTGTGTGTGTGTGTGTATATTTGAGTGTGTGTGTGTGTGTGTGTTTGGACTGTGGCGGTTTCAGCAGGGATGTGGGAGGAAGTGTGGGCAGCATGTCAGACTTGTCCTCGCCACTTTCTTATCTGACCAGGGCTACTCCTTTGGACGGCGTCCATCAAAATGGCCTCTCACACAATGGCCTACTCTCTCTCTCTCTCTCTCTCTCTCTCTCTCTCTATCTCTCTTTCACTCTCTCTCTTCCTCTGTCTCTCTCTTTCTCTCTCTCTCTGTCTCTCTCTTCTTTTCTCTCTCTCTCTCTTCTTTTCTCTGTCTCTCTCTCACTCTCTTTCTCTCCCACTTTTTCTCTCACTCTTTCTCACGCTGTCTCTCACTCTCTCTCTGTCTTACTTGCTTCTGTCTCTTGTTCTGTCTGTCTGTCTCACTCTCTTTCAACTTCACACAATCTCTCTATCTTTTACTCTCTTTCTTTGGCTATTTCTCACTCTCTCTCTTTCTCTCTATCTCACACCCTCTCTCTGTCTCTCTCTCTTTCTCTCTTTTTCTCTCTGTCTCTCTTTCACTCTATCTCTCTCTGTCTCTCTCGCTGTTTCTGTCTGTTTTGTCTCTTACTCTTTCTCTCTCTGTCTTTCTCTCTTTCGATCTCACACTCTCTCTCTCTCTCTATCTCTCACTCTCTTTCTTTGGCCCTTTCTCCCTCTTTCTTTCTCTCGATCAAACACACACACACACACACACTTTTTCCTCTGTCTTTCTATCTTTTTTGATCTCACACACTCTTTCTCTCCCTCTATCTCTCACTCTCATTCTTTTTCTCACTCTCTCTTTCTCTTGATCCCACACACACACTCTGTGTCTCTCTCTCTCTCTCTCTCTCTCTCTCTCTCTCTCTCTCTCGCTCGCTCTGGCTGAATTTCTCCTCTCTTCCTTTCTGTTTTCCCACAGACAGGATATTACAGTAGAGTCTGTGAGAGAAAGTGAAATGAAGTGATAAGATACTTTTCTGCAAGGCCATGCTAGCTCCACAGCTGTGTTTCAAACACTGGACTCGTTTTGTCTTTAGCTTGGGTTGATAAGAATGCGTATTGTTTCTCACAGGTGTCGACTACACTGTAAAAACACTGATAAAGGAACACTCTGACCAGTCTCCTGTTAGGTCACTGCTACTGCAGTTTCACTGCTCTGTGTGGAACTTTTATCTTCTAATATTAATTGTTTAAGGTAAATTCTAGGGATGCAAGGCAATAATAGAATACAACAAATCTTACAACAAATGAACTTAAACCTGCTGTTTGTCGGCTGCCTGCTCCCTTCCATGCAAGTATTATAAACAGCAGCATTAGGGGAAGAGGGGGTGGAGTAGCTTCCTTAAAGCATAAGAAACATTTGAGAAAACACTGAGAAAAATATTGAGAAGCCTAATACACAAGTCAAATATATGAACCATTAAAAACAAAAATGCATGGAAACCTGAATAAATACAAAACATTTTCAGAGAGTCACGCCTTGTTTTTACTTGCATGCCTGTAGGTTTGTAGGTTGTAGGTTATGCTGTTTATATTAAGAAGAATATTTATTTTCTCTTAAAGTTAAAGGGGTTTATTTTCACTATATTTTTACCACTGTAAATATTCCCTCACATACCACCTTCTTAAATAGGAACATGAAGGAAGTGCTACTGGGTCAGATGCAGGAAGCCCTACCTGAAATGATGGGACAGCTCCGTTGACAGATTTGAGAAGTGTGACTGGAACACAGCAGGTTTAACAGACTGCTGCCCAGGAACAGACAGGAAACACAATAACCTTCTTTACAGGAAACTCCCGTTATAGCCTGAGCTCTGTGCTCTGCAGTGATGGGAATAACTGTGTTTAATCTGTAATCTCTCCCGTTTGATTAGATTTTCTGTGTTTGTAAACAAGCAGCCGTGCCCTCTAGGGTTAGCTGGAGTAACTGTGGCTTAGCGTGGTCAAGCACGATATTTCATAATGTAGTCACTGCGTCCTTCTGCACATGACTGTGATTCTTCTATTTGTGGAAATCCTGTTTTTCGCTTCCTTCCATTCTGTTTATCAGACTCGCCCGTGCCAATGGCAACCTGCTTTTTGTGACCCTGATCTTGCATCTTGTGTGAATCCAAGCTAAATCCTATAGGTACAAACCTACTATATACAGTTTACACTAGGAAGGGGTGTAGTGGTACAGAAAATTCATGGTTTGGTTCAGACCCCGGTATAAACCGCACAGTTCGGTACGTTTTTGGTTCAGTTGGTGGAAAAAATAAAGAAGCTAGGCATTCTGTACAGCCTCACCTTTATTAACTTAATAATAACAAAAGAACTTCATTATAACCATGTTTTGTTTTACACTCCTCTATATGTTTATACAAGTTTACAGTAGGCTCCCAACTGAAAAGAACAATGTGCATTGAAAATACTTGTATACCCAGTAATGGCTTGGGACCTGTCTGATTTCACATCTAGAGGCTGCTTAAAAGCAGTGGGGACAAAAAGTTGGGTTGAAGTTACTTTTTTATTAGTTCTGGTTATTAAAAGGTCTGGATGATGCCACCGAATATACGTTAGCATGTTAAGCCCAAATTATTTTTTATAATTTTTTTAAATAATTTATTTATTTGCATCGAACATACAGTGTAGTCTACACGTCTCAGCAAGAGTGCGCTATTATTCTTCACCTCCTCTGATCATTGAGCAGCATTTTGTAGTTCTATAATTGTAAGCTGTAGTCCTTCTGTATCTGTTTCTCAGCGTACTTTATTATTACTCTTCTTTTACCCTGTTCTTCAATGCAGGACCACCACAGACCATTATTATTATTATTATTATTATTATTTGGGTGGTGGGTCATTATTCTCAGCACTGCAGTGATTAGCGCTGGGTAGCATGGTGGTGGTGTATGAGGTGTTAGTGTGTGTTGTGCTGGTGGTACAGTGAGTGGATCAGATACAGCAGTGCTAATGGAGTTTTTAAAAACTGTGTTTAATCTCTCACTGTCCTCCACTCTATTACACACTCCTACCTACAGCTGAAACACCCTGTAGATAAAGTAAAGTCAGAGACAGAAGATCTGAATCTGTTGCTGCACAGTTTACAGTGTTGCTCATCCTCTAATCTTTTATCATTGGACACAGGACCACAGTATATTTACTTTCATTAATTATAGTAGAACTACTGGAGTTTCTATAGAATTTAGATTCAGTATTAAAGCTAAGTAATTATTCAGTATTTATTTTGTAAAATTTTGTCTTGTATTGTCTAGTATTGTATTCCAGCCCATAGCACACTGACGGTTCCAGTGGCTGGGCCATAGGTGCGGAGGCCCCAGCTAAAATCTGATTGGCTGTCTCAAGTGCCCCTTTCCTGTCACTCATTTAGTCTATGTACAGCAAAAATGCACAGAAAATTGATAAGAAATTAATTGTGTGCCAAAATGTTACGCAAAAATATCAAATCTGCAATCAGCATAGCAGATTATGTACATATAAGCAAAAAAGATGAAGCAAATGTGAGATTTCAGAACAAAAAAAACACCAAAATCCACAAAAATTAAAGCAAAGACTGGCAAAATCCATACTCAAATATTTTTTATATCTTAAAATTTTGATTGCAGATTTAATTTTCTGTAAAAAACATTTACAGAAGAAAAACTGAAAAAAACTGTTCACAAAAAGAACTCCAAAGATTGTACTGTGTAAGCTTTTTAAAATTACATTCAAGTGTTTGAACATGGTGTGACTGGTGAAAAAATACCCCTCTATGAATATTGTGCCCCCTTTATTCTTTAATCCTAGATCTGCCACTGCCATAGAAACTTCTATTTTTTTTATTGTGTGTTTCTGTATAAAATATGTTACTGCTCAATAAAGAGATTGTGAGGTTTTTAAAAGGAAACTGAGGCAAAAAGGGTTGTGTCACACCTTAGCCTGTGTCTGTCCAGTGTCTTTCCTTTTTTTTTGGTTCCTTCGTGCTCCTGCCCTGTTTTCCTGTCTTGTTTCCCCAGCCATGTGCTTTTTTTTTTTTTTTTTTTTTGAGCACATGGCATGGTTTTGTTATTGTCCTGTCTCCACCCTAGCCCCGCCCTAGCCCTGCCCTAGTCATCAGTGTTATCACCTTGTGTCTCATTTGTAACTCCGCCCCTCATTACCTCCACAGGTGTCCCTAGTGTGTGCCTGTGTATAAATACCCCATGTGCTCCTTTGTTCTCTGTCGCGCTTTTTGTTTGACCGTGTTACTCTGTCCGGATCTTGTTTAGCTGTTTTGTTTTATCCTTATACCGGCTGTGTTTTTCTCTTCAGTTTTTCCAGGTTTGCTTTATTTAGTTTGTTTCATTGTTTATTTTTGCTTGTTTGTTTCAGTCTTTTAGTTTATCCTCTGTTTCATAGTGTTTTGTTTCAGTTACCTTTTATTTATATTATTCCATAGTGTTTTGTTCTTTGTTTACTCTTTCTAATATGGAAAATAAAACCGACTTGTGCTCTGTTACAGGTTGTTTACTAGGCTAGGAAACTACATCCTACTGACTATGCGAATTTGTTGTCCTCTGAATTCTTATCAATCACTCTAACAAACAGTAGCAAATTTAATTCAGCAAAACAACATGAAAACTCCTAAATGTTCTTTTCGGTCAGATTTGGTGTCCAGCTGAACTTTACATGGGTAAATAAGCTTCAGACAGTTGTACTGATGTTCTCCCAATCACTGATTACTGTGGGATGCTCAGGTTAGTTACTGTATCATAGTAATCATGAGAAATCTAATGGATGTGTTTTGACAAATCTGATTACATGTTAGTTTAGGCCTTGCTAAATTTGATCCACTGAAAGTGAGTAATTACAGCTTGATGATGTGGCCTGATGTGATGGATCGACTCTGAACAGAAACAGGATGGAAAACAATAGTTGTGATGCCTAAACCAATCAGCAGGGAGGAAGGGCTGCACCTGTTTCCGGTTCCTGACAGGAAGTTGGACTTCAGGGTGAGCCCTGGTGCTTCACTCAGGAAAGCCGTCCTCGCTGCTGTTTGTTGAGTATAGAGGTCATGTTTGAATAGCTGTTACTATTTATATATAAATTGTATATGTATTTGAAGACCTCGCTTTCTACACAGCATTGCCTGAACCAGTACTCCCCTGGTAATGAACACACTCTTCCGTTCCAGTCAGATACAAAGGGCTCATTTTCCCTGGAAAATCAACAAAGATTTGATGATGTTTGACTCTGTTCAATCTAACAGTGAATTTCTTTAAACTGGCATTTGGAGTTCACAACAATTACTTTTTTTCAGAACTATTATTTAATACAGTCATATGAAAAAGGTTGGGCACCCCTATTAATTTTAATCATTTTTAGTTCTAAATATTTGGGTGTTTGCAACAGCTATTTCTGTTTGTGGCTTATTTCGCATCACTCTCCCCTACAGCTTCTCCTTGTGCAAAGTGCGCTGTATTGTTGACCGATGCACAGTGACACCATCTGCAGCAAGATGATGCTGCAGCTCTTTGGAGGTGGTCTGTGGATTGTCCTTGACTGTTCTCACCATTCTTCTTCTCTGCCTTTCTGATATTTTTCTTGGCCTGCCACTTCTGGGCTTAACAAGAACTGTCCCTGTGCTCTTCCATTTCCTTACTATGTTCCTCACAGTGGAAACTGACAGGTTAAATCTCTGAGACAACTTTTTGTATCCTTCCCCTGAACAACTATGTTGAACAATCTTTGTTTTAGATCATTTGAGAGTTGTTTTGATGAGCCCATGATGCCACTCTTCAGAGGAGATTCAAATAGGAGAACAACTTGCAATTGGCCACCTTAAATACCTTTTCTCATGATTGGATACACCTGGCTATGAAGTTCAAAGCTCAATGAGGTTACCAAACCAATTTTGTGCTTCAGTAAGTCAGTAAAAAGTAGTTAGGAGTATTCAAATCAATAAAATGATAAGGGTGCCCATACTTTTGCACCGGTCAAATTTTGGTTTAATGCATATTGCACATTTTCTGTTAGTACAATAAACCTCATTTCAATCCTGAAATATTACTGTGTCCATCAGTTATTAGATATATCAAACTGAAATGGCTGTTGCAAACACCCAAATATTTACAACTAAAAATGATTAAGATTAATAGGGGTGCCCAAACTTTTTCATATGACTGTATATATTGACCCCACCTATTCTATATTCATTGCATGAGTATTATGTTATTTTAATGGCTTTAAAAGAAGGGATGCACAGAATATTTTGGCAACATAAAATATTTGAAACCTTTGTTATTGCACTACTGTGTACAAAGCTTAAACGTAACATTCTACAAAATGCTTTTTTACTAAATGTAAAAAGCAATTAGCATTACATATCACGCTTGGTATCCGTTTGGTACCTACTCACAAACTGGCTGTTTTCCAGCTGTACAGGGCTAGGATAGTAACTAATAGGAACAAGTATCTAGCATTTGTTTGTTTACCAAAAGACATCTTTGTAGTTTGTAATAACATGTGCTACATGTGATGACACTTGCACTGCTGAGGTAAATATATGACTAAAATTGCATTACTGGGGTAAAGGTATGAATAGAATAACACTGCTGAGATAAATTCATATCTGAGATTGTACTGCTAAGGTATATTTATGACAAAAAAAATCCTAACTAACTTCCCAACTACTTATTTACATTTTTGGTTAGCATAGCACTACCAAGGTACAATTATATCTAACATGATTAGAATAGCAGTGTTGAGGTCTTATAATTTATTGGTATATCTGCTAAAATATTAAACATGTTAAATGTTCAGTCAATATTTTATAAACTTCTTTGTATTTGAGAAGCCAAACCTGCTAGATTGGTGTAAATTGTCTTCGTGCATATGTTTAATTTTGTTCTGTTTTGGTTTAAAGAGTTTAAATGACAATTTCTTTTTATTATCAACCTTACTGTGTCATAGTCTTCCAATTTGAATCTCGAAATAAGGCAGAATTGGAAAGCGTCATTGACCCTGTCTCTGTTAAATATTCTCCATCAGGTAACCTTGTGAGACCAGTGACAGTCAGCACCACCAAGTCCACTGTAGAAGTGCAGGAAAATTCCGGTGAGTGACGTCTGATAAGAAATGGAGATTCTATATTAATGCATTAGTTATCATACAATTTATAGATATAGGCTCAGTCATTTTTTGATCTTAGTATTGCTGATTATAATATAAGTAAAGCTCATAAGCTGGAAGGAGCTGGCTTGTTGACTTTGTTTTGAAGCAGCATTTTTATTTCATTTACGATGTCTAAATATTCTTGATCATTAAAAGTTCATTATGTCACTAACTGAGTTTTATTTTCACTTTCTTTGGTGTAGATGCTGAGCTGTCCTGTCTGTTTAAGACGGAGAGAGATCTGAATCCTCGTATTGAGTGGAAGAAGAAGGATACCGAGGTGTCCTTTGTTTACTTTGAGCGCAACTTCACAGGTGACTAGCATTTATGACCTACTTCTAAATATGACAGCAAGTACTGTTCATGCTCCAATTACAGTAAAGGAGAAATCTATCTAAAATGTGAAAAATGCAACTTTTATGACCAATAGCTGTAAGATGTTTTCAGCATAAACATATTCTGACATTGTTACTTTATTTTTTTGTTACCGCTTGCTTTTACCAGCCATTAAAACATTTTAGAACAGGTTTAAAGCTCCACTAGTTAGGATTGAGATAATAATAATATATATATTATTATTATTACGCTACTTTTTCCATCAGAAAGTAAAAAGCACATGAAAATAATTACAACCATCATCAATTTGTCTCTTTATCATTAAATGTTTACTTTATTGTAATCACGACTGAAACATGACATTTCTTCTGTGTCTACAACAGTGTGTTTACAGAGTAGCACTGTTAGCCCTCACCACCAAACAAGCACAGCATGAAATAATATTAAAACAGAAACACAGTATCAGTAAAAGCTTTTACAAGCCCCAGACTAAAATGTATATTTCAGTTTGGGGCAATTTACTGCAAGCTAAGCTTACAAACAGACATATTTTACACTTAACATCATATATTTACACATTTAACCCGATCGCTAATGCTAATCGCAAATGCTAATCGCGGCTAGCTTCCGCCTGCTAGCCTACAGCTTTAGCAGTTAAAACAAACACTTTAACTCAACTTATATATCATATTTACACTCTGGATGTTTTAAGAACCGTTTAACTCTCTCATTAACATTTTAAGCTCCTTACAAAACAGAAATACCCACTTAATTACTTATAATCTGTCTTTATCTGGTATTTATCTGATACTCTCCGGAGCTTCTTTGGTAAGTTACAGCACAGACGAACAGCACAAAAGATCAAAAAGATGATCGAATACACATCTAAAAGAGCTGCTGTGCCCATCACTATTAGTTAGTTTCTGTAAAGAATTAACCAACTCCAAAAAAGGTTTTTGTAGTCCTTGTAGAACTGTTAGAACTACATACAGGTCTGAAAGCAGGTCGCAGTGCAGGAAAGAGGCGCAGTTCTCGCGAGCGTTGGTCGCGGCCGCCTAGAAAAACTTACAGAGTCTGGTTTGAGCTCAGAGGAGCTCCGGCACAGACACGAGAGCACCGCTATTCCTCCTATTACACCTCAATGGTGACTTCTTTAAAAAGTTCAATAATCAAAGAAATCCTACCTAGTGTGCCTTTAAAAGAGAGTTACAAACCTGCGAGCTGCTTCCATGATCTCATGATGACAAAAAAATTATAATAACTAATGTTTTGTGAAAAGGGAAAATAAATACATATATAGGATCGGTGCTTCATTCATGCAAACATACATATATCATCGCTTTTTAGCTTTTAAACATTCTTTTATTGAAACTAATTTAGTCATTTCATTGACCATTTATTAAATAAGCAATTTAATACATGAATCCAAATGTAAGTGACACGATGGGTGAGTGTGTGAATATTCTCGGTTGGTGAAGTTTAACTGTAAAGTAAGTAAAGTAAAGTAAAACACAGTTTGCATTATGAGTTTATAAGAGGAGGAGATGTGGTCTCGTAGTGAGATGGATGAGAAGAGTTTGTAGTACATGGTGATACGTTCCTTTAATCTTCCTTTACCATATATGGACGGTCCTTCACAGGAGCCTATAGAGGACGTGCGAAGATTGAAGGGGCAACGGTGACGCTGAGGAAGGTCACTCTGAAGGATGCAGGGGAGTACCGCTGTGAGGTCAGCGCCTCGGATGACTCAATTAAGCTGGGAGAAACCAACGTCACTCTCAAAGTGTTGGGTAGGAGGTTCCGTCCGTGTCTGTGGGATTTACTTACTGTCCGTTCATCCGTTCAGCTAATCCTCTTCCACCAGTTTGCTCTTAGCAATAGTTAAGTGGGAAAACAAATGTTTACAGTTTTACTCCAATACTGCTCTTTAATCAAAACCTGATAACAGGGTTTTTAGCAAAGTAAAACATTGTTTCAGTACAAAATTCAGGACTTTAAATAGCTAACACCCTGAACCCCAAAGTAGCCAATTAGCAAAGGCCTGATTATTTGGTTTGAAACAGAGTAAAACACCACAAGTTCAAAATTCAGAACTATAGACAGCTACCCTATTGTATCCCAACATATCTGATTAGTGAAGGCTTGCTAATGTGGTTTAAAACAGAAAACACTGTTTCAGTGCAAATTTCAGGACAATAGATTGTAAATCCAGTGATTCCCAATGTTGCAGAATAGCCAAGGCTTGCTTATATCATTTGTAAAACAGCAAAACACACGTTCAGGTGCATAGTTCTGGATTCTTGATAACTATCTTACTTTTTCCCAATGTAGCCAAAGGTTTTGTAGATTTTAACATAGTGAAACACTGTTCTAGCTACCACCCTGTACCCCAAAGTAGCCAATAAGCAAAGGCCTGATTTTTTTTATTTGAAACACAGGAAAACACCTTACAAGTTCAAATTTTTGGACTCTAGATAACTACTTCCAGTGTAGCCGATTAGCAAAAAGCCTGTTTATGTGGTGAAAAAAACACTATACAAGTGCAAAATTCATGATTTTTGATATTTACCCTACTTCTTCCCCAATGTATCCAATTAGCAGAGGCCTGTTTATGTGGTTTAAAAACACAGTATTCAGGATTCTACATAGCTACCCCAATCTACACCAATGTAACCAGTAACTTCCAATGTAACATCCTGCATGCTTATGTGGTTTGAAACACAGTAAAACAGTGTGCTAGTGCAAAATGCAGGACTCTAGATAACTACCATGGTGCAACCCCAGTGTAGCAGATTAGCAATACCATGTTTGTGGTTTAAAAACACAGTAAACACTGTTCCATCGCAAAATTCATGATTCTACATAGCTACCCAGGTCTACACCAATGTAACCAGTTAGTAAAGGCATACTTATGTGGTTTGAAACACAGTAAAACCCTATGCTAGTGCAAAATTCAGGACTCTAGATAGCTACCATGGTGCACCCCAGTGTAGCAGATTAGCAAAACCCTGTTTATGTGGTTTAAAATCACAGTAAACACTGTTCCATTGCAAAATTCATGATTCTCAATAACTACCCTAGTTTATCCCAATGTAACCAGATAGTGAATGCATGCTTATGTGGTTTGAAACACAGTAAAACTCTGTGCTAGTGCAAAATTTAGGACTCTGGATAGCTGTGTGACATCCTTGTGTCCGTTGTTTTCAGCATCATTTTTGATTTTCGACATGTGATAAGCTGTATTAGCATCATAGCTCCAGTGCAAAACTAGATGAGGTAATGTCACGGAATCTGCACTGGCTGATTAGAGATGTTTGTATACATTTGATTTCACAAAAATATTACTAGTATAAATCCTTGTGTAGATGTTACACTGACTGTTACACTACCCAGCTATGTTTCCAACTGTGTGTTGGTATATTTAGTATACTTCTGTCTGATCTGTCTCTGTCTAGTTTCCTGTTTTATGATATGATCCTGTAGTTTATAGTTTGGTTCCCTTTGTTGCCGCAGTGCCTCCACACACCCCGTTCTGTGAGATCCCCAGCTCGGCACTAACCGGCTCTCTGGTTCAGCTGCGCTGTAGCGACCAGTACAGCATTCCTCCTGCAGTCTACACCTGGTACAAAGACAAGAAAGAGCTCAAATCCCAGCACTCCAACTTCACCTTCAACAAGAACACTGGCATTCTGGTGAGTCAACAACAGCATTCTTTAAAATGCAGGAGCTTGTATTGGGAAGTAGGATTAAGGTTACCAGGAACCATAAATTATTAAAAATTTAGACTCATATGGGAAACTCTTTATTATATTTATCAAGCTACACATACAGATGTAGTGTATAACGGGTATCTAACGCTGCAACACACTAGACATCTCAGCATGAAGTTGTAGAGGTTCCTAATAGAGTCATGTAATAATCTATCCTATGCAGCTTCAATATTCTCACACAGTTCCTGCTGATTTTAATTTGGTTTACTTATAATGGTAGGATTCATATTTTTACACAGTGGAAGCAAAATATCAAAATACTTCTTAATATACTTTAAAATGAAGGTTTGATTTTGTTTTGACTCAAAAATCAACACATTTTTCTATTTTCATCAGTCATAATCATAACGTTATAATTCAGCTGAATCCTTGTTGCAGGGCAGATCTAGACAGACCTAACACTAACAGACCCTGTGAGCCAGAGTGACTGATTGATATTGACAGGCAGGAATAATCACGCTAAATAAACACTGACGTCTTGACCCGACACTGACATTTCTAACACACTCATGCACAAGCTGACATACACACACACACAGACACACACACACACACACACACACACACACACACACAGACAGATGCTAAACGTTTATTTTTGGCACAGGGGCAAAATAGGTTGGAGTACTTGTATAATTCATTCTATGTGTTTCCTCCATCATTCTCCCTTTCTTCTGAACAGACATTTCAAACCGTTACTAGAGGCGATACAGGCCAGTACCACTGTGAGGCCAGAAACGGTGTGGGTCAGCCCAAGAGCTGTGTAGGAAATCACATGAAGATCGGTAAGTGCATGTTTATGAATATGTGTATGTATAAATCATTGACTTTGATAAAACTAATCTTTAAGAAGCCCCTATTGAACAGGACCTGTAGTGCCTGCTGCAGGAAGAAGACAGCACAGTGCTTCACTAATGTAATGATATGGATAATATTAATTGAGCTACACATATAGAAGTAGTGTGTAACACATGTATAATGCTTCAACATGCCAGACACCTCAGCATGGGAATGTAGAGGCTTCTAATGGAGTCCTGTGATAATTCATCATCTTATTCAGCACTGTGGTATGGTGGCTTAGTGGTTAGCACATTCACCTCCCAGCACTGGGGTCTTGGGTTCAAATCCCTATCTGGGTGGAGTTTCCATGTTCTCCCTGTGTCTGCATGGGTTTCCTCCGGGGACCCATAGTCCAAAAACTTAGAAATCAGGTGAATTGGATACTGTAAAATTACCTAGAAAATTGAGTACTCTAAATTAATCTGGTGTTTGTGTGTGTGTGTGGTATGTATGTAAGTTTGTGTTTATGAAAGACTAGTTTCACATTAATAGGCTAAAGTGACTCAAATCTGATTTTTTTTGCTCAATGTGGCTCAGATCTGATTTTTTATGGCTGTGTGAACGTGCCAAATCTGATTTTTCAAATCAGATTTGAGTCACTTTCATATGTGGTCCTAAAGCAAATACATATACGATCCATGGACATGCGCCAAGAATGTATCTTTTTGCTTTTACGTGTGCGCTACATGCTTCTCTCTCATACCCACACATCTCTTGGTGCAGCTGTGCAGCTATAGCTGCAAAAACAGCAAAAGCAAACCACCTGGCCTTTTTTCACCTCCTCGACCTGAACTGATCTAAATGTCGTCTGGCATGCTGTGTCACACGTGTTAAACGTGAATTCTAGGGCTGCATGATATATCGTTTAAGCATCGCCATGGCAATGTGCACATGCGCAAAATACTCACATCGCAGGACGTGCAATGTCACTTAAGGCAATTAAATCAAACATGTCATGTTGCAATGTTTTCTTGTCAATGATTCTTGACACAGGAAGTAGATACACAGCACTGTCTCTGTGTTTGTATAAGAGACAGGCTGCTGCTGCCTAAGAAGTGCCAGGGGGAGGGGGAGCATGAGCGGGGGGCAGGAGTAAACACGAGGTAATCGCATGGCCTTCATCCACATGAATGAGCACGGGCTTGTAAATGTGTTGAGCATGTGTCGAAATCTGCGCACGTGCCAAGTCCAGCACAGTTTTGCAGCGCAGATGTTTCCAGTTACAGCTGAATTCACTCTTTTAATCCCAGAAAAACAAACGCTCTTATTTACCTTTTAAAAAGCCATTTAAATGGCTGATTAAAGGGCCGATTACTGTTGTTTTTGCAGTTTTCCTCGGGTTTTGAGAGCTTGGCACTGACTACTGATTTTATATATATATATATATATATATATAT
Organism: Astyanax mexicanus; assembly: GCF_023375975.1. Classification (NCBI taxonomy): domain Eukaryota; kingdom Metazoa; phylum Chordata; class Actinopteri; order Characiformes; family Acestrorhamphidae; genus Astyanax; species Astyanax mexicanus. The sequence goes on along the minus strand of NC_064428.1, from coordinate 8,443,008 downwards.
ATATATATATCGTCAAAAAAGGACATTTGCATCGTGATGTACAGCCCTAATGATTTCTGTATGGAACCTGTATCAGTCTAAATTAAACTAATTTTTTGCACCTGGTAACCTTCTTTCAAGGTGAAACTATCTCTTTAATGATGAGTATAATTGGTATAATTGGGGAGCCTGTTCTTTTCTTGTATTGGTGCCCACTGCATGCAAGCCAACTATTCTAGGAGAAGATTTTAATAAGAAAAGGAGCAAAGCCAAACTCTCTCAGTGTATCAGCAGTGAAATGTTCAGGCGGTGTAAGAGAGGGTAAATCAGTTCATATTAGAGTTTTCCCTTTCCAGCTCTCCTGACTGTGACTGGTGTGTTTTCTTGAGCCTCGACCCATTTTTTTCTGCTTGTTTTTCCGTGAGTTTGTGAATAACGTTGACTCTCTTTCCCATCACCCTCTCTCTTTCTCTCTCTCTCTCTTTCTCTCGCTCTCTCTCTCCTTTCTCAGATGACCTGAACGTTCCAGCAATAATAGCAGGGATAGTGGTGATGTGCCTCGTCATATCAGTATGCATTCTGGGGGCATGGTATGCCCACCGGCAAGGCTACTTTAGCCGTAAGTTCACTACAAGCGCTCACGTTTTCCCGCCGCTCATGTATGTAGGTCATGACGTGCTTATCAGTGCAAGATGAAAATGTTTTGACCAGTTGTCCTTTGTTTTTATTTCTATGTTCCGTCTTAATCTCCCTATATCTGCATGTCAGGACACAGAGGAAGGTAAGATTACTAACTGACTCGGTTTAGGCGTATGCGTGTGTGTGTGTGTGTGTGTGTGTGTGTGTGCCTGTGTGTGTGTAATTCGTTGTGTAATAAAAGTCAGTCACCAAGTTAGAAGGTTACAAACCACATTAAACCACTGAAGAAAGAGTTTATTCAAGAATTTATTCACATCAACAGATTTCAGATGCTTTACACCGATCAGGGTGAACGTATTAAGATTAATATAAACAGTCTGCACAATGCTAAATTAATAGCTAGAAGCCTTTATTAGCTTTTAGTTCATGTTGGCTACGTCAGCAAACATCAAACAGAAGCTGTTTTGGGATTGCTGTTTTTAAGATAAAACTTTAGGCCAAATCATAGCTTTAAAATCTCTATCTTCACCGTACAGTATCATCGACTAACTCTGCTGTGGCTTTGACGTGTGATTGGCCGATCTTGCCGTGGCTTTTGAGTCTCGACTGCTGAACATCATCCTACATTTGCATGCGCCCAAGATAATCTCCTCCATTCCTGCACCTGCTCGAGTCTTGCTCCCACAGAGTCCAGTTGATTAAGACACTCATACCGGCTGTAACCCCCAGCATGACGCACTGTGTGTGTGTGTGTGCTGTTATCCACAACTGTGACCTATGTGACCCCTGACCCCCCCATGGCGCCCTATTGCAGGTCATTCTGGATCCCACAGTGTCACGGAGCAGCTCACATCAGCAGCCAGAACCTCAACAGAACAGAGGACATGTGAGTTAGAGAGAGAGTGACAGAAAGAAATACATGACTGAGTGTTTATTGGAACTGTGGGACTAGTAGAAACAGGATTCGCACTATAGGTTACATTATTTTATAAAAAAAATAATAAAAAAACTGCTTTTCGGATCGTACCTAATAATACTGCACCAAAACTTTTGACGCAATAAAAACTCTATTTTGTATTTATTTTATATTCTATATTTACTAAATATTTTTGAATTGTTTGTTTGCAGTTGATATGCATGCACTTTAGTTTTGTAGAAGATTTTTGATTATTTTTTATTTTAATCTATAAATTTTTTAATAGAGTAATTTTATTACTCTATTATTATTGTATGCAAAATCAGGGTCTTGGTAAGTTACTGTTTATGACAGTACCAGTCAAAAATTTAAAGTGAGTTAAAAGATTTTTTTTTTCTTTTTATGATTTTTTACATTGTAAATTTAATATTGAAGACATATAAAGCTAAGGCGGGAATATGTGGGCAGCTCACCTAACATATCACAGCTGCAGTGGTCTAACATGTAGTAACATTTCTGTATAGGTACCTGTCGGGCTACGACGCAGGGTCAGCTGCTATGATAGCGGTTTGCGTTGGCTACTCTATAGATTTGACGCAGTGGTATTAATTGACCTTTAGAACCAGGAGTTTAGGAAGGAGCTGGAAAACGGCAGGTTTAATAAAATGTTAATCACTTATCGCTCTTAGCATTAGTTTACTACCTTATCACAAGCCGGCTCTTTTCCATGTGAAAGATGTACGAGCTGTACAGGGAGAGGATTGTAAAGTTAGCTTAGCTAACTAGTGTTAGCATTTTTTGTTTACCACAAAGACTGGCTGCTTTTTCCTAAATCTGTGTTTATTGTGAGTAGAGTAGCTCTACTGAAGTAAATTCCTGATTAGAATTGCTCTACAGATATAAATGAATTTTGTGCTGAAATGTGTCTGTTGGTATATCAAATTCTGTTCAATAAATATTTAAAAGTTTAATAGAGAAAATATTTTATTCACTGGCGAAAAAGTGGATAAATGAATAAAAAAAACCTGCGGCCAAATGTTTTTTTTTTATGTTGTTTGATCTAAAACCAGTAATATTTGGAAAAGACAATGTAAATTTTTTTTTTTATATTTTCCTTTAAAAAAGAACATGCTTAAACAGGCAAGTTCCCTATTTTGATACGTTGTTGTCTATTACTAAATGACGCACAACTTCTTTAGACACGTCACGACATGACAGGGGGTTTCCAAACCACTTTCCAACAATCTGATTGTCAGAAAATTTGTCATTTTTTAAACTTTGCGTATTTCGCTTTATAGACAATAATTAGGGGTGATATTAAAATCGTTACGCTTCATTGCTTACTGACGCAGAGGGTTAAAAGAGATTGTGGGTGATGAGTCTGAACCTCAGTAACTCAGTTCCAGCACTGTAACCCTGAGGAAAAGAAGTCTCTACACACTACAAACGATAAAGCCATGTGCTAAAGTGCTTTAATCTAACACTGATGAAAGACAGAGTGTGAGACAGGCTGGAGAAAAGACAGGACAGCTGGGAGACTGAGACAAATGGCATCCTCTGAGGCCTAATATGGAGGCAGGGTTACGTCTGACATCAAAGTGTGTTTGTGTTGGTGTGTGTGTGTGTGTGTGTGTGTGTGAGAGAGAGTGTGAACAGAGTAATTATGTGTAGGTCGACAATTGTTCTCAACAGCAACTGAAGGAATGTTTTTAAATCAGTGGCATTTTATTTTAGATTTTCAGTGCTGTATAAATGGAGAGATTTACTGAATAAACTCTGTGATTTGTTTCTGCAGCCCCCATGCTGGCTACGGCCCTCCTCCACAAGACGTGAGTATTTCATCTTTTTAATAATGATTTATATATTTATTCCCTCAATTTATTTTACCACTGTTAAAGATAACACATAAATAACCTTAGTGCTACTACTGCATTTTTAATCACAAATAATTCAGCAATCCAGTAAATAGTTCAATAATTCTCTTTCTGTAATACATATTAAAATATTACATGATTAAACATTTCACAATATTAATATTACCTTTTACATGTTGTTTATCAATGAGTACAATACAATTAAATAATGTAAATGGGATGCAAATTTGTTGGAACCACAGTAAAGCAGTAAATAACTAATTATAATAAATATAATTATAGCTCAAAACTATAATCTTAAAAACTAACAAACATAGTACCAATCAAACATTTGGACATACCTTAATCATTAAATGTTTTTTTCTATATTTAATGTATTTTCTACATTAGAAAGATTAATATTAAAGACATAAAAACAATTATACCACCGTTAGTTCCGACCCTGCAGTGTGATTGGCTGAGAGGCATTCTATGAGTGCCGTTATCAGCCAATAATGCACTGTAATCGAAGCTCTCCATGTATAGGGATGTATAGGGATTAAAGAATAGAAAATCTCATTTTGGTCCAGAATTTTTTGTAGATTTTTAGTTTACCACATAAAATGACCTGAAATAAATTCTTTTTTACATTGACTATCATTGAAAGTTAAGAAGGGGTTATCTCTCTCCTGTAAAGTTGTTTCTTTTGGAGATACAGGCCAAAAGTTTGGACACACCTTCTCTTTTTCTATGCGTTTTCTTTATTTTCATGACTATTTATATTGTAGATTCTCAATGAAGCATCAAAACTATGAATGAACACATGTGGAGTTTTATGTACTTAACAAAAAAAGTTTTTTTATATTCTAGTTTCTTCAAAATATCCACCCTTTGCTCTGATTACTGCTTTGCACACTCTTGGCATCATTCTCTCAATGAGCTTCAAGATGTGGCCACCTGAAATGGTTTTCCAACAGTCTTGAAGGAAGGAGCTCCCAGAGGTGTTTATTAGCACTTGTGGCTCCTTTGCCTTCTTCACTCTGTGCTCCAGCTCACCCCAAACCATCTGGATTGGGTTCAGGTCCGGTGACTGTGGAGGTTCAGCTCATTTTTTGTTAAGTATAAAACTCCACATGTGTTCATTCATAGTTTTGATGCTTCAGTGAGAATCTACAATGTAAATAGTCATGATAATAAAGAAAACACATTAAAAAAGAGAAGGTGTGTCCAAACTTTTGGCCTGTACTGTACATGTTTTAACTAGACAGCGATGAAATATATAAGGGCTGCAGAATATTGGGGGGAAAAATGAAAGACATTACCACAGATATAAATAAATCTCAACCTTAAAAATGACAGCAGTTTTTACCAAGTCACGGAAAGTGTTTGTTTGAGCGGAACTGTAGCACATAACGTGTTCTGTGATTAATGAATCACCCTGACTCTGCCCTACAAAACCAAAGCCAGACCAACACCAAGAGCTCTTAGAGCTTCCAGTACGACTCAGTTCCACCCACCATCCATCACTCAGCTCCCACAGAGGACAAACATCCGCACTCTTCTCTGTCCTGCACCGAAGAGGTGGACCAAACGTCCACTGGGTGTAGTGTTGCCAACTCCTCAGTAAGGAAAGTAGCTATTGGCTGTCCTAAAAGTCGCTAGAAATCGCTAAATTATGTCATCGCCTAATTTGCATAATACATGTTTTTGAAGCTGTAAAGGATTAACGTTGTGAGATAAAAAAAAGTGAGTAAAAAACACCCTAAATATCCTCCTGAGACCCAGACTTTTGCTTGATGTACATTTTTTATTTTTCTTAGTTCTCCAAGTATTGTACCAAATACAAGGGATAGTAGTTTGTTTTAATATTTAAAAAGGATCCTTACTATTTGGAATCAGAAGGAATTAAGAACCCAATTAGTACAAAAACAACAATTTAGCTTTCTACAGTAAGCAAAATTCGATGAGCCCATGTTTCTGTCTGGACTGGCTGTAGAAACATTTGACTGGGATTTCCACCATCTTGTTATTAATTAATTGAGTGTAATCTAGTCTATGTCACCACTAAATTGTATGGACAGGGTTTCCATAAGAGGCCAAAGACCCAATGTTTTAAAAAAATGAAGTATCATGGTTCCAAGAAGCAGAAATATAATGTCCCCATATGAGGACGCAGGGTCTCAAGAGGATATGTTAGAAATGTTGCAAATGAACTCCAACAAATTGACAACTTCTGTTGCTTTTTAAATAGGCATAACTTATCAAAAAAACCTTCATTTTTACATAAAAAATTACATGAATCACTTTTTGGCTTAGCTGTTGTATGTTATTATAAGAGCAGCATTTTTTTCTAGTTTTTCAGGGGTTTTTTAATTTTTTTATTTTATTTTAAAATAAAGTTTTCTTTATTTTTTTTAAACCTATTATAGACAAAGATGTTTAGATGTTTAGCTTTTTAGAAAGATGCAGACACTGTGGACGAGGTTTGTGACAGGCTATGTGGTGAATGAGGTGAGTGATTGAGACTCACTGACTGTGTTAAATTAAGTGATTTTTTTTTCGTGCCACACTGAAGACACATTTATATTTACATGCTGCTTTGTAAATACGGGGTGGGGTCAGTCAGCGGTGGCTTTGGACATGCGCAGTTCATTTACAGTGTGGAGGTGTAGCGGTGTGGGCGGGGCTCACCACAGTAACTAAAGAGCATGTGTTCATCTCAGAGTCGCCAAAAGTCTCCAATAACACCATAAAAAATCATTAGATTTGTCGCTAGTCGCTTTTTTACAAAAAAAAGTCTCTAGAGCATCTGAAAATTCGCTAAATATATATAGCGACAAAGTTGCTAAGTTGGCAACACTGACTGGGTGTCAGAACATCTTTTTGATGAACAACTCCGATCCTAAACGGAAAGCTTTTCTTCTAGCTGCCTAAACAATATCAGAGCTTGATGTATCTTGATTCTAATCTCTTATTCTATTAATAATTATTCTTATTCTGTTAATAACTCATTCTGGATAAGGGCATCTTTTAAATTCTCAAAACAATGTAATTTGTATTAAAACCAATTAATAACCGCATGACACAATAAACATGATGAATTTGTTCATGTGTTAATAATCCTTAATCTCTCTGACCTTTAATACCATGTTTCTCTGGCACAAACACTGAATGACCAAATCTTACCCTTTCCTTAAAAAGCAACCAGACATTTATAAATGACCCGTAACTCTCGTCTACAGGAATGAATCACCAGGAGATTTCTGAATGTACTGATTTATTATTTTTATTAAATATAATGTACTTTTACACTCATTTAGATCTTTACCTCTGCTTACTTTTCCAGACTCAGGACTTCAAGCACACTCAGTCCTTCATGCTGTGAGAAACCCTCATTCTCTCTCCACACACACACACACACACACACACACACACACACACACACACACACACTCAGCATTAACACAAACACTGGAACCAAAGGGCCTGTGCCATAAGTGATGCCAGCTCACACTGCCGCTGTGGACGGGGAGCAGCGGGGGACAGAAAGCAGCCTTTTCATCTCATGTTCTGCTGCTGCTCTGAAGACCCTTTGACTGATCTTCAAATAGAGACTATTTGTGCAGCAGCACCATGTGGAGCCCAGTCAGTATAATGATACTGCACAGTGCACGTCTCCACTGTGCACCTGCGCCCTCTGGTGGAACCTTAATGCACATGAAGGAGATCACGGCTGGAGTGCAACAAGCTTGAGGGAGACTCAGTGAAAAATCTAATTTACAGTTTTCTCCTCATCCTCTATATAGTTAAGAAGCCAAGACTGGACTGGAGATACGGGGATTATGTAGCTAACAGAAGCATCTGCTGTTTAGAACATCTGTTCTGCTCTAAACACAGTGAGTACAAACTTTAAACATAAATGCTAATCTTATGATAACACATGAGAACAGCCGATTAAAAATCTCCTAAATTGATGCCAATTAATTGAATACAGTTTAGTTGTTTGGTCAAGTTTAACTATCTAATTATCTAACTATATATATATATATTTAAGGGTTGAAGAATGTGGCAAATTTATCGTTGAATAAAAGTAGCAAATATTGGAAAAATAACTGATCAGTTAATTAATAAATTTGCTTGTATTGTACAATATTGGAAACATCAACAGTTCAATTGTTTTATCTGTATATATTTTGTGACATTATAAAAAGATGTTATATGTATATGAGTTTATATGTACTGTACCAGTCAAAAGTTTGGACATGCCTTCTCATTCAATATTAAAGACATTAAAACAATTAAGGGACACATATGGAATCATGTAGTAAACAGTAAAAAAAGTGTTATTCCTCCACATTAATCCCCTGATCTAAACATGATGAACTGAGATGGTGATTTGAGGTGGTTTAATTGGGATGTGTTGGAGCTTCACAGCGTGAAGGAAAAACAGCAACTATTGTTCAGCACCTCCAGGAACTCCTTCATTCAAGACGCTGAGAAAACTATTCCAGGTGACTCTCCCTCATGAAGACACTGAGATTAAAATCTCACCAAGAGTGTTCAGATCTGTCCTCAAAGATACATGTTATACTTAGAAGAATCGAAAGTTTAAAACATATTCTGGTTTGTTTAACACTTTTTATTTACTTAATAATTAATGAATGAGAAGAGGTGTCCAAACTTTTGACTGGTACTGTATATATATTTATGTAAACACTACAGGTCATGCTTCATTGCATTCAGATTGGTTTTAGTCCTTGTTTTCTCGTAGACCTCTTATGATAAAATATTTTGGACAATATATTGTTACACAAATAATTGCAATAATTGACATTATTGTCATTTAAAGACAGTTTAGTGCCAGTAAAATCAACCATTAATTCATTTTAATATATAATATTTAATCAATATTTTTAAATATCCAAAATTGAAATAATTATGAGCCAAAATAAATTGATTTTTTAAACATAGTTAGTTTTGCAAACAGTTAGTATGCATTCAATATCTGGCAATCGATTTTATTTAACTAAAATTGAATAAGTAAAAAAGACCTAAACATTTTTACCAAACAAGCTGTTTAATGATGGAATCAAATCAAAATGAGTGTTGAGTTAGGCACTTTTTTTAAGGCAGCAATAATGAAAAATATGAAAAGTTGCTAAATTAATGAAAACCAAATGTTACATTTTCTTAAGTTTCGGTCCACATTTTGCATTTTAGTTCATCTTTAGCACTAGAGCTGGGAGGTTAATTGATTCGATTCAAATCAATCTCAGAATGTCTGTTTACAAATGAAACACTGAAGTTATGTAAGAACGAAAAATCTAAATTGTAATCAAGAATTGCTTATACACTTAAAGTTATTTTTCCACTATATCGCCCAGCTTATCTAGTAGTACTGAGGTCAGTGCAAAAAAAAAGTTTAGATCACGCCCATATATTGAATGATATGTTAATCATGTTATCATGAGAGGCCTTTATGTTTATTGTGTAAGTTGCTAAAATATAAGAATTTAATATCGCTTGAACAAGTACTGAAAAGCTGCGTCACACAGAATCTAAGCCTGAATTAAAGCAGACCACTTCTGACACTAAACCAGTCTTGGCTTCACTACATTAGAGGATTGGAGACGCCTGTAAATACGATTTTCACCCAGCAAACATCGTCACAACGTTTCCAAAGGTGGTGCTGTTTACGTTAGCTCACAGCCTCAGTATTGCATAACGTTACGCTGCCATATGAAATTATGAATAGATATATTTTTTACGATTTTGAAGTAAACTCTCCAAAGAAGTACATTTCAGTGTTGGTACAATGTAGAAAGCACCAATCAGAGAAAGCTGTGGGCACCAAAACCATCTCAGCCAGCATACTCATGTGGGGCTTGGATGGGTAGAATCTGGGCTGTGTGGGTTTGTACTGTGCGTGATACTGGAACCATGTAAGGCTTTTCAAATGAGCTCCATCACTATACTCCACCGTAATCTCACATGGGTCCCTTTTAGACCCCATTGCACAGTGTACAATACGGCTGCAACTAATGCTTATTTCTGTAGTGGATAAGGCTGCAACGATTAGTCGATATAATGACGATTATTTATATTTGTTCGACTACTCGTTAATTTGTAACAGTACTGGCTCCCACAGTTTACACTTAATTTAATCTGCGTCTCCAAAAGTGCTCAAACACAACAGATTATATTTTTAATCCCTAAATATCAGTAATCTAATTTTTTTTAAACAAACACTGGACATTGAAATGCCATGTAAATCTCATGTCCAGCTGTTTCTATCGTTTTTACAGATGGAGAACATGGCAGAAATAATCTCTGACCAATCATATAAACAACAAATAATCATCAGATTAGTCGACTGTCATAATAATCATTAGTTGCAGTCCTAGATGTGGACTAATCTGTCAATTATTTTACAGATTAGCTGAGTAGTTAACGATTGACAGCTCCTGGTCATAGCTTTCTCCATCACTTCAAAACAATAGAAACATCTGAACTTGGGATTTAAATGTCCCTTAAATGCACAGATGTTTAAATATGTAATCTGTTGTGTTTGGGCACTTTTCCTGACCATCCACTGTCTTTCTGTCTTCAGCACTTTGTGTTGTGTGAAGAAGTTTCATGAACAATTAGTCCAAATTCAAAATTTGTATAAATCAACATTATCGATTATATTGATTAATCATTGCAGCCCTAGTGTAAAACCCAGACATGGCCCAGATCTTACCCCTCCTGATCCCGTCACTAACCAAGCTTTCTGGATCCCACATGAGCATGATCTCTGGGATAGGTTGGCACAACATAACTATGTTTGCTGGACAAAACGTGATAACACGGTTCAAGTTAAGGTGGCTGAATAAACGTGACTTAAAAGCCTCTGGCTAACCGCTAAGATGGTCTTAATAATACAGCGCTTTTTGGTAAATTTGGCCCGAATGCCGTTTCACATGCTACCTGTATTCCTTTGTGCCTTATTGAGGAGCTGCATTCACTGGTTAGTGGGTTAACTGGATTAGCATGAACACTGCCCGTCAGAGAACGAAGGACACCAGGCTTTCCAAAATTTCCAAAATGACTTAGCATGCAATAATATATTTACTACTAGAGAACCACTTAAACTGTAGCAAATTTGCTGCAAATCTGAAGGAACAAACTGACCAAAGTAGGACAATTTCCTTGGTAATAATGCAATATGCCACACAATTGTACTCAAAGCTGAGCTGAAAGGCTTTATTCATCTGTGTGAATAATAATAACACAGAATTCACTCTTCACATAAAGGAGGACTTAAGAGGTTATGATAAAGTTGAGTGCTGCAATTATAATAAAAACTTACAGTCTAAAGAATTGCATTTAAAAGAAATCAACTAAAATCAATATTGGTGGGTATTTGTGGTGCAAATCACATTTGATTCTTATTACTGCCCAACCATACGTTAATAATGTCCTGCAAACATTGAACACACTTGTCTTCATACTGCATCAAAAAACCCATCCCTGACTGAAAATGTGTGGGATGCCATTGGAGGCACTGTAAACACTCCTAAATCCTCTACCACAAAATTTGCAGGAACTGTGTGAAAATATTGGAGCAGTACTGGATGGATTATCACAGGACTCCATTAGGAACTTCTACAACTCCATGCTGACACATCTGGCATGTTGCAGCTTTACGTGTTAAATCATTTATGGCTCCTGGTAGCCTTTATCTTCTACAAACAGTATATCAATAAGACACCTCCTTCCAGGTACAACCACTTTTGCAACAAGCGTATAAATTAAGGATTTATAAATGACTGTTTATGACAAATCTATGGTAAAAATAAAATCCATCACTAAAAATAAAACCCAACCTCACTCTGAATGTTTTAAAAGAAGGCGCAGCAAGATGTTCCCAAAACTGACAGGCAGTGTTCATCATTATGTATTAACTCTGCAACAGGTCGATTAACCCAAGAATATCTAGCTTTGCAGTTTTTATCACCCAGGAGTGGAATTATCTATTCGGTGATGTTTGTTGAGACAATATTTGAACTTGTGCCTTTCTCCATGTTGTACAGTATTTTATTTTGTTTGTTTGTTTTTTTTTTCTTTCAAAATGGAATGCATGGGTGTGATCCAGTGAATGAATGATTTGCTGTATGTTTAAGTCAGTATTGTGTTTTTTTTATATAATAAAGTGTGAATTATGTGTAATTTTGAGCTGCATCATTCTTTGCACATCCTACCTTGTCTTTGAGATGAATGTTTTGATTCGCTGGGTAGCTACACTGTGTAATCTAAAAAGTATACCGCTTAAGGTTTGTTTATACTCCTATTTCTTGTTTTTCTCAGAAAAAGAATAATTAATTAATTGCGACATTTCAGTCACAGTTCGCGTCACACGCATACAGACATGCATGCAATCAAACCACAAGAAGAATAAAACATACATTCACATTTTTACACCAACGATGTTTATTAAATATTTACTTCAACCATTCAGAATGAGACAGAAATATATGTAGCTCTCGTCAGAGGAACACTCACTTGGCCACTTCCTCCAGCTTGGGCTCTGTTAGGAGAAAAGCAGAGGTTTAGGGGACAGGCATAAAAAACAAGCAGATTTCAAATGAAGTGACTCATCAATATTGATCACAGAGATTAAGAAGTTTGAGGAATCTTAAACTATTCAAATATTTTACCCCTTTCTATTTATTGATTAAACATTTGTAAAACTTTTTTTTTAATTTGACTGGTCAAGTAAGCCCCAATTTCTACCTTTAATAAATGTTTGTGTGTAACCCTTGGAACACAAACTATATGGAGACTCAACGGTATTGATTGTGCAGTTGAGAGTGAGGGTTAATTTTCCAGGTAAGACTTTATACTACATTTTAGAGCATTGCTGTGATGAAATGATTGCACTCTGCAACTAGAGTAGTGAGGTCAGGGTTTTTGATGACCACCACCTCAAAAGATTAGAGCCCCATATTTTATTCTCTATGTGGACTTTACAGGCTGTGCACGCATGAAGTGCAACTTAAAAGGAAAACTAAGGTGTGAAAAGGACTTGGGTTTTAGTTAAACATGATGACGCATAAAACTTCTGTCAAACAGCCCCACATTCTGAAATACAGCACTTTCAGCCAATGCTCCCAACAGGCTTATAATGCTAGTGATTGGGGTATAGTTACCATAGCTTGATTGCAAGATAACAGAATTTTACCAATGAAGTGTTGAGCTACATTAAGCTTGTTAATGGTGTAAAATAGCTATTTACTTGCATGGATAATGCTATGCCCATATCCCTAGCATTTTAAGCCTGTTGGGAGCATCTGCTAAAAGTGCTATATTTCGGAATGCTGTTGGTGAGTGAAAGTGGGCTATTCAACAAGTGTTTGTACTTATAATCATGTTTTACTACAACCCAAATCAATTTCACACCAAATTTCTCCTTTAAAGTATTTCAATGGCCATCTAATTATAAGGGGTGTCCGCAAACATTTGGAAATATAATTTACGCACAGAAAAAGTTCAGATATTGGAAATCAATATAGCATAGTCTCACACCGATTGTAAAATGGAAAGGGATTAGGAACACAGACCTGGGAATTTGAAGTCGGGGAACTTGGTGAGGTCACCACCTCCATATAACCTCTGCAGTTTAGTGATTTCTTCTGTCATATTCTTCTGGTAGCTGGGTCCAGCATCCACCACTCCACCTGCACTCCTAGACAGAAAAAGGGGTGGGTCGAATTATTAAAAACAGAATTAAAAGTGCAAAAACTATACAATTTTCAGGATCAATATCACAACGAATCCACACTGAACTATATTTTAAATACTGTATATAATAAAGTGTGGATTCTGCAGAACTCTCATTAAAAAAAAAAAAAAGCCCAAATCCAGTCTCAATATTTTCAGTTTGTAAACTGATGCTTATTTCAAACATGTCCACATCCACACGGTGTGGCTGCAGGTTTTTATTCCAGCCAAGCAGAAACACTTGGGGTGTAAAAAGTTATAGAATACTGTATCACAATATTTTATTTTGCAATACTGTATCAATTTCCAAACAACAGTGACAACAGAGTGGAGTGTAACCTGTGTGAGTGAGCCATTTACCCATCTCCCATTGCTCTTTTGTCCCCAGCACTTTGTGAGATGTGGTACTGTTACAAATTAACGATTAGTCGACAATGAAATTTGTAGTTGACATTTAAATAATCGGCATTGTTGATTATATCGAATAATCGTTGCAGCTCTAGTAGATAGCAGTGTTGTACTCTGTTTGTAGATCCCACTGTTCTGAGTGGATAAAGAAACTTTGTTTTTGTTTACATAAGATTTAATAAAAACAAATGACATGTTTATCCTATGACAACAAAAATGATTAGATTGAATCACAAAGATATGTGATTAACCACAATTAATCACACTTGCTCTTTAGAAAAAGTGTAAATCACAACAATAATCTATTTTTAATTAGAAATTAAATTGCAAATCTGGTACTATTGGGAGGCAGACAGAATAAATTGTGTAGTTTGTTGCGAGAGTGCTGTAGGGGAAAAGCAGCAGCTGTGTATGTGTCAGAGAGAGCATGAAAAGTGCTTACAGAGTCTAAGATTAAATTGCATATTTCAACAAATAAAATTAATCTACTTTCTGAAAAGTAGCAATGCTGTGTGAACATTGCGAAATACCAACTCTAACACAGCACCAGGCTCTGCAAACTTGCTGCACCATTAAAAGGTGGACTGGAATTTTCCCAGCTTTGTCCAGATCTAAGCTATCAGCACTACAGTAGCTATTTAATGAAAAATACAGCACTGCATGCTGAAGCTAGTTTAGCTGGCTGAGTAAGAAAGTCTGTCAGGATTATCATTTTTGAAAGGTGCTACATGCTTCTAGGAATAAGTGTGATTAAGTGTAATAATTATATAAATCACGATAATTACAATTATATTTTTTGGCTTATGGTACAACATAAGAAAATAATCTTAATCATCTTTTGATAAATGCCATACATCTACAAAACTATTATTTAAAAGGTTATTATTATTCATATGTCCTGTAATTTCATTATTATTGGATTCATTTAATATTTTATAATAATAATAATAATAATATTGTTGATTGCAACAGCATCAGGTAAGATATATAAGTACAAGACAATTTAGATATTTTAACAGGCCTAAAGCCACTGAGAATGAAATATGATAAATCTTAATAATGCATTCACATCCTTTTCAAGCACAATGAACTTTTAATTGCTAAGAATATTCAGACACTGGAACTGAAATAATCATTTTTAAAAATGAAAAAACAAAACAAAACACAAAGCCGACATACTGGCTTATTCCTGTTAATGGGCGTTTCATGTTTATGTGAAGACTAATGTCTATATATTGTACAATAACACAGAAGCAGTTTGGACTGTGTTTCTCTCCACTCTTCTACCAGACTTTGCTCCCTTAATTTCCAAATGAAATGTAAAATTTACTGATGATCAGTGATGGTTTGGAGAGACATGTCTGATATCTGCTGGTGTTGATCCACTGTGTTTTATTATCGAGTCTAAAGTCAGTGCAGTTCTGTTTTCCCACAAAATCTTACAGCACTTCATGCTTTCCTCTGCTTTTATGGAAATGCGAATTTCATTTTCCAGCAGGACTTGACACACTGCCCACACGGCTAAGTTTATAATATTCTATTATTTTAAGATACTGATAGTTGGGTTTTCATTAGCTGTAAGCCACAATCAACAATAATAAAAGTGTAAAATACATCACTCTGTGTATAACACAACTATGTATTGTGTTTCACAATTTTGAACTGATTTACTGAAATAAAGTAACTTTTCAATGTTATTCTATTTTTTTAAATGCACCTGTAAATGTGCATAAATTAGCACTAGGGCCATTAATTTCTCTGGCTGTACCTGCACACAAATTTACAAAATATCATTTTACTTTAAATAGTTAGAGAGTTTTACTTTTATTAGTTACAGGAGTTCTTGTGTGTTTCTGTGTATGTTTCTAGTTATTATGGGGAAAGTGTGAATGTGCTGTGTGTAAGTGTGTAAATGCTGCAGGAGAGAGAGCATTGACTCCATATGTTCCAGCACTGTTTCACAACAGATAAAGAATTTGGAAACTGACATTTTTGATCAACTTCCAAAGCTCAGTTAATCTCTATTGCACACCTGTCAAGTTTTGGACTTAAAAATAAGGGAAATTTTCCATCACCTGCTTCGAGTCACCCACCAACCCAACCGAGGTTCAGAATCCCTTATATTTTAAGACAGGTTTACAATAAATCTAAAATAATCACCTGGGAACCTTTTACAAACTACAATTAGATTATCAGAATCTTTGTTGACACTGAAATGTTGTGGACATTCCTACATATGTAATTCTTATAATACAGCCTAAGTAAAACCCTTTTCTAGACATTTACATGAAATCAGCTTTTACAAAAATGACATGGACCAGATATATTGCATAAGTAAATATTAGTCCAAAGGGGCCTACACAATTAATAATTTCATTAATACTTCTTACTATTGATCAGGACTGGACTGATCAATTCAGTTAATTTCAGCCCTCTTCACATTTTCTCTCTCTCCAGATCAACCATCTCTTCTGCCCCTTCTAAATAATAAATTACACCACAATATTTTAAACTAGCCCTGAACTAATAAAATCAATACAGTTTCGTTCATTATAGCTTACAGTAGGCCTGCAATCCTAAATTAATAAACACAGTTTGAAAATGAAATAGTTATTGGCTGATCAGGGCAGGTTGAACATCTAATTGTAAAGTTAAGCTAACTGAGTCACAAGCTGTATTTTCTTAAGCACACAGTCGGTTTGATCTGTCTGTTTCAGAAACAACGTCATCATAGTTTACATGTTTAGCTCCGTTACCTCGCTATATATCCAGATATGCTTTACAGTGAGGGGGGCGGGGCTTTCCTACATTGCGCTCCGCAAAACCAGGAACCTGATTGGCTGTTTCACCTGAAAGGCGGGACTTTCTCCTTGAACCGGCACTACCATTGGTTAAGAGACACACAGTGACCAGTGCCCTGTCGCCTCAATAATAAAATTTGTTTTTTTAATATAATACGGGAAATTTACGGGAAAATACTAATACGGGAGGACGGCGGGCAAGAGGAGTAAAATACGGTAGTTTCCCGGCCAAAACGGGAGACTTGACAGGTATGCTATTGCAATAGACAGACTGTTTGCAAAGTTTTTAATTCACTAGAAGTTTACATCTTTTGTCATCGACTGGATCTAAAGAACTTAAACTTACTTTCTTAACTTGATTACTGAAATATATTAACTTGTGGATGATAATCTTATTTTTTATTTGAGAAGCACCTGTACAATATACTGGTTAAGATTGATTTGATTTACCTGTAAGTATACTGCTGGGATATTGTATGTTTTCGTCTGGAAGACCAACTTCACAGCTACTTTAGAGTTAGATAACTAACTATCAAACATCAGACAGCAGTTACAGCTGGTCTGGAGTTAAACTCTATTTTGAGTTCAGTTTATATCAGCTTTAGCAGCTATTGTAATCAGTAAATAAGGCAGTAAATGTGGGACTGACTTGCTCTTGGAGTTGTATTCGCGGATTTTGTCCACGAACATTTTCTGGACGGGGTCGAGCTCCTTGGCCCGGTTGAAGAGCACGGCGGAGATCCCAATGTTCCTCCTGAAAGTCACCCTGAGCGCCGAGCCCAGCAGCGAGGAGAGCTGGAAGAGCCGGTGCAGCGCCATTCTGTTCCTGAGAGCAGAAAATACACAAAATACAGATTATTACTCCAACAGCGGCCCGGGAACCAAGCTCAAACCGAACACAGCGCTGCTGCTCCCAGCAGAAAACACTCAGCTAGACCGCTAATAACCCAGCCTCGGAACCGCTGCAGAGACTAGCTAACATAGCTAAAGCTAACCCGGCTAAAGCTAGCATAGCTAAAGCTAGCATAGCTAAAGCTAACCCAGCCAAAGCTAACCCAACTTAAGCTAACATAGCTAAAGCTAACCCCGGCCAAAGCTAACCCCAGCCAGTTAACTCCTTCAGAACCGCTCCAACCAGGCCATAACCGCCACCCAGGCCGAACCGAACACACAGTCCAGCGGTTCTCCTCCAGCAGCACCTCCGAACCTGAACTAAGCCCAGCTGGAGGAATAGAAAAGCTGTAAACGGGGAAAATCCTCAGTCACCTTCACTGAGCTCCGTCCTCACACAGCGCACACACACAGCTGCTGCTTCTTTACAGGTTATGGAGTTATGGAGGTTGGCCGTCTACAACTACAGGTGCACTACCGCCACCTACTGAGCTGGAATAGGAAGCAAGAATTTGGGATAATGATCTGCAGTTTTTAAAATAATAATAATAATAATAATACAAATAATAATAATAATAATAATAATAATAATAATAATAATAATAATAATAATAATAATAATAATAATAATAATAATGTATCAAATAAAATGTGTCTTTTTGCAGAATGTTTCACACAGTGTAATAGTTATGCATTCTGGTGTCTCCTTATGTGTGCAGTACCAGCAAAGCCCTGTGTCATGTTTGTGAATTAGATGTAATAAAGAATTCAGTGATGTGTGACCTATGACCTGTAAGTCGAGAAATCACTACTTCAGTCTTCTGACCATACCCCCAACAGAACTTGAACCTGCTGTAGCTGGATGTTTAAAAGATGCCTACCTTTTGACCCATGCCCCCACTCACTCCGCCAAAGGGCCAGTACATGTCTCTTAATAATCACTTTTGCCTCTGCTTTACTCAGGGATATAGTAAAATCACATTCCAGGTGTTTTAAACACTTTTTAGCCAGCATATCGACCATTTTGTTCCCCTCCACTCCAACATGGACTGGAACCCACAGAAATTGAACACAAACTTGCTGCATTCCGAGCCTAAACAGTGTCTGGAAAATTTCCAGAATTAAATCTGGCCTACAAGAAGACCACCCAGTTCGGAGATTTTGTAGAGCAGCGAATGAATCAGAACAGATGGTTATATTCGCCTCCCTACTCCCTCATTAGTGTTGTGCTATTTAGGGAGACACTATGTAGTTCACTTAGTAGTGGTAAAACACAAGTGAATTTGCACACACCCTCATAATTAACATGCGCATGCTTTGTGTTTAAAACTCCATAAACTTCTTAAACTGAATTTAAGTTACTGAAGCTCTGAGCTGATCATGGAGTAATCTCTCTGACTGTTAAATTTACACTGTTTAGAAACATAATTTTATTGCACTGGTTCTCGTGTCCTATCATACGAAACAATAAACTCATATATAATGCAAACATGCAGATAAAGTTCTTTAAAAGTGATATTTAGGATCGTATTTAGGTATTGTTGAAACAAACAGACATCAGCTGTTTTGTTTTTGAGCGGTTTTCTTAGCATTTTGGCGGATTTAAAATGTTTTATCTGATGACTTGGTTTAACCTGGACATAACAATGTAACAATCTGGCAACCCATGGTGGATCACTGTCCGCTCCATTTGTTCGGCTGTCTGTTGATTGCATTTAGCTCATGTAGCAATGTTTACTTCAAATTATGGAGCATTTTGGGAGTTTATAATGCTCTCAAAATCCTGTTCCAATTCCACTTTATGATTCAGACTCTCAGAGAAAAATGGCTGAGATTCTCAATAGTGCCCTCGTTTCATTTGAATCACAGTGTTTTGATACACTGCTTTGAAGCATGTATCGAGGTGAAAAAGCCACGTCACTCTCCTAAAAAAGATTTTGTTAAGTCACAGTTTTTAAACGTTTTGAATCTTTTCTGGCATTTTGGCCCGTGTCTAATGCCAGGTTTACACCACAGGACTACAGTCCTTCTCACATATTACTGTGTTCATCTGCTATATAATATATTTAACTGAAATTTCTGATCCGAACAACCAATCATTAATAAAGTAAAAACATGAAAATGACCAGGGATTCCCAAACTATTTATACCACTGTATAGGAAAATTATCAAAACCTAAAGAAGTGGACTGAGCACATCCCAAGTACTCATTCCTGCTAAGGTAGAAGAAGAAGCCAAAGTTACAGGTTTTTCTTGATTGTTTACACAAATTTGCTGAAACCATGTCTCATACTCTAAGAACTCTACACACAAATAAAACACACACACACACACACACACATGCACGCAATGGACAATGTTATCTCTACTTAAAATGGTGGTTTGTTTTCAGATGACACACACAAATCATCGTATGAATAGACATTTATAAGAACCAGTTGAACACAGATGAGCTCAGTGTAAAACACTATGATAAATGGAAAACACTTCTCCATTCACCATAATGACTTAGTCCTTATGTTCAGTGTTACACTTACAATAGACAGCTCATTCAATACATATATTGTAAAATATTTATAATATTTATAATATAACACACAAATACACAGTAAAAATATTTTATTTCCACAAAAACAGTGTCCACAGTGTACATCCCAATCAGTACAAATGTCCACAAATGCACACACAGTCGTCTACATATAAAACAACAGAAGAATTTACTGTATAAAGTTACAGTAAAAAAAAAGAAAACTATGCTCCATCCTCTCTTCTGTTTCAGTCTGGCCTCAGCACCTTATCCACTTCAAACAAATTGAAATTTTAGTCAAAGACAACACAAAATGCAGTTTTTAAATGAAGGTTTTTTTTAAGGGCGAATAATAAAAAAACATAATTGTGGTTTATCACAGTTCAATTTCCCTAGGCACACCCAGGCCTGATTACTGCCTCAACTGCCTCAACTGCCTCAAGAAATACCTTAAATAGGACCTGCCTGACGAAGCGAAGTAGATCAAAAGATACAAAAAAAAATCCAAAGAAATTCAAGACCAAAAAAGAAAGTAAGTAATTAAGATCTATCAGTCTGGAAAAGGTTATAATGCCATTTCTAAAGTTTTGGGACTCCAGCAAACCACAGTGAGAATCATTATCCACAAATGGTAAAAAGATGGAACAGTGGTGAACCTTCCCAGGAGTGGCCGGCCAACCAAAATTACCCCAAGAGTGCAGAGACGACTCATCCAAGAGGCCACAAAATGCCCCAAAACAACATCAAAAGAACTGCAGGCCTCACTTGCCTCAGTAAAGGTCAGTGTTCCTGACTCCACCATAAGAAAGAGACTGGACAAAAATGGCCTGCATGTCAGAGTGCCAAGATAAACAACCACTGCTGAGCAAAAAGAACATTAAAGCTCATCTTGATGATCCTCAAGACTTTTGGGAAGATTCTCTGTGGAATGATGAGACAAAAATGAAACCTTTTGGAAGGTGTGTCCCATTACATCTGGCGTAAAAGTAACAACGCATTTCAGAAAAAGAACCTCATACCTACAGTAAAACATGGTGGTGGTAGTGTGATGGTCTGGGGCTGTTTTGCTGCATCAGGATCTGGAAGACTTGCTGTGATAAATGAAAACATAAATCCCGCTGTTTACCAAAAAGTCCTTGGGTTCTGCAGCAGGATAATGTTCCAAAACACACCAGCAAGTCCACCTCTGAATGGCTGAAGAAAAACACAGTGAAGATTCTGGAGTGGCCTAGTCAAAGTCCTGACCTGAATCCTATTGAGACGCTGTGGCATGACCTTAAAAAGGTGGTTCATGCTCGAGAACCCTCCACAATGTGACGGAATTACAACAATTCTGTAAAAATAAGTGGAGCCAAAATTGTGAAAGCTCTGTGAAAGACTCATTGTAAGTTCCTGCAAACACTTGATTGCAGTTGTTGCAATTAAGGGTCGTAAAACCAGTTATTAGATTTAGATTTCTGTAGGTTTGGATGTATTTTTCTGCCTTAATAATAAAAACCTTAATTTAAAAACTGCAATTTGTGTTTAGTTGTGTTTTCTTTGATCTGAAACCATAGACTGTGTATAGGTGGACAGAGCATCGTCTCTCAAAAGTGAAGCCACCACAGGTCGGGCGCTCCCTGCTGTTCGGCTGCAGAAAGCTGTGTAACCTCACCCATCCCCATAGGTTTCAATGGCAAAACAGACAACTTTCAATCACGTTTTTTTTTTCTAATATACTGTAATTCTACCTCCATTATTTAAATGCAGCAGCTAGTGTAACCTCTGCTTATATTGTTAAATGTTTATATCCCAACAGAATTCGTTTTTTAAAACGTTATACAGCTCTATTCAAAAAAGGTGTGGTTATTGTAAAAGGGCTGGGTTACACCTAGCCGGGGTGGGACCAATGACTGTTTGAGCTCTGTGGAGGCAGCCCTCAGGGGCGGGGTTATTCAAATGAGTAGGCTGTCTCTCCACAGTCTTTCTCTCTCCTCTGGTCTCTACTGCGCAGACTCGGGTTTCAGAATCGCCAACATGGAGGAAGATTTTGGCTTCATTTTCATTGAATGAATGGAAACGGCGACACGGCGTCCATCTTTTTTACAGTCTCTGATACGAACCATATAAAAGTGACAAACATGCAACAAAAAAATAAATCCTGAAGGGGCAAACACTTTTTCACTCCACAGTAATTTATACAGTGTTGAGAGTATGGATCAATTGTGGGATTGTATAGGACTTACTTGCACATAGTTATATATCAAATCTTTTTACTATTTCTGATTTGCGTTTAAATGGCTCCCTGTAGATCTGCTTCATGCTCAGATGATTTCTGCGCAAAACACGTTCCAGCATTGATAAGCTTACCTCATCAATATTTTGAAATATCTCATTGTTTTCTATTATTTGTGTTGTATTTTCTGCAATGTTATGTCCTTATTTCATAGGACCATGTTCAAATTTCAGTTTTCTGTTCAGCAGACAGAAAGAAGTCTCATCCGCCTTGTGCTGGTAATCTTTTCAGGACAATACTGTAAATGTGCCCAACAGTGTGTAGTTGGTTAGAGGGAGAGTTTGTGTTATTTGGTGTTAAAGTTTGATAATGTTATTTGTAGTTTTGTTTTCAGTGCTTCATTTTGCTGGATATATAACGTATTTTGCAGGTTATGTTTGTGGTTTTGTAAATTGTATTTATTATTTTTTATAAAACCAGCCTAGTTTACAAAAAAAGGGTTTTAGCAATTGTAAAGAAAACTGTAATGATGACTTTAAAATGCATTTTTTGTTTTGATTAATTATTTTAATTGCATTTTAAAGTCATCATTATATATATTTGAAGTAAAGTTTTTTTTAAAGAATTAAAGGGAGTAGTTTTTTTTTTCTGTTTACTCCATCAGTGTGTAGTGTTTGGATGAATAAATAGAATTTAACAGAAGCTGAAAGTGTGAAACATTCCGTATGATGTGTGAGAGGTTTCAGAAACTGGATCTCAGAGACTGTAAAAGACTAAAATACACTAAATTCCTCTTTATACCACATTTATTTCAGACATATTCAAATATAACATCATAATTTAATTAACTTCAGACATTTTCAAATATTTCAGCAATCGATCAACACAAACATACAGTATATATAAATCATATTTATTCATATTAATAAAACAGTAACTTTACACACTCTCTCACTCTTGCTCACACACACACACACACACACACTTATATACACACACAGACACTCTTTTATACACACACATGCGTGTGCGCACAAACACACTCTCGCTCTTGCTCACACACACACACACTCTTACACACACACACAGACACTCTTTTATACACACACATGCGTGTGCGCACAAACACACTCTCGCTCTTGCTCAAACATACACACATGCGCACACACACTCTTGCTGACACACACACACACACACTTACTGTCTCACTCTCTGTCTCTTGCTCACACACACACTTTCTTGCTCTTTCTCACACACACACTCTCTCTCTTGCTCACACATACGCTCACACAAACACACACACGCACACACTCTCTCTCTCACACAAACACACACACTATTCTATATCACACAGACGCACTGAGGAGCCAGGATAATAAATAAGTCTGACCCCAGCATAGAGCGGTTCAGTGAATGTGGTGTAGAATGTGTGTAGGTGTGTGAGTGTTTGGGTGTGTGAGGGTGTGTGTGAGTGTGTGTGTGTATGAGAGGAGATGGTGTAGAAGGACAGAGTGCCGGCGGGACAGTCCACATACACTCCTACTCTGTTAGAGGGAGAGGGAGGAGGAGGGAGAGCAGTTCTGTTATTATTGTGATGAACAGAGTAACTGTTATTATAGCTCTCCAGACTCCAGGACTTTTCATTCCCTCCAAACTGAGAGTCTGAACCTGATCCTTTCCTGCTGATGGTTTTATAACTCAGAGCTACATCAGCTCCTCCTCCTCCGCTCCACTCAGCCTCCCAGTAACAGCGTCCAGTAACTCTCTCTCTACTCAGAACCTGCTCACACCAATCAAATCTCTCTGGATGATCAGGATACGGCTGCTGCCCTCCTCCAAACTCCACCCTCCTGTTCTCTTCACTCAGAGAGAGAGATCTGTGTGCTGTGTTTGGATCCAGTGTGAGATCACAGCCGTCTGAACACAAGAACACACATTAGAGAGAGAGAGTGTGCATATGTGTGTGTGTGTGAATGTTTATTTGTGTGTAAATGTATGTGGATGTGTATGTGTGTGTGTGTGTATTTGAGTGCGTGTGTGTGTGTGTTTGTATGTGTGAGTTTAAGTGTGTGTGTATGTAAGTGTGTGTGTGTGTGTGTATTTGAGTATGTGTATGTGTGTGTGCGTGTGTATGTATTTGAGTGTGTGTGTGAATGGAGGTGTGTGTGTGTGTGTGAATGGAGATGTGTGTGTGTGTAAATGTTTATGTGTGTGTAAATGTATGTGGACGTGTATGAGTGTGTATTTGAGTATGTGTGTGTGTGAGTGTGTGTTTGAGTGTGTGTGTGTGTGTGTGTGTGTGTGTGTGTGTGTGTTTGAGTGTGTGTGTGTGTGAATAGAGGTGTGTGTGTATTTGATTGTGTGTGTGAATAGAAGTGTGTGTGTATTTGAATGTGTGTGTGTGTGTGAATGGAGGGGTGTGTGTATTTGAGTGTGTGTTTGTGTGTGTGTGTGTGTGTATGTGAATGGAGGTGTGTTTGAGTGTGTGTGTGTGAATGGAGGTGTGTGTGTATTTGAGTGTGTGTTTGTGTGTGTGTGTGTGTGTGTGTGTGTGTATTTGAGTGTCTGTGTGTGTGTGAATAGAGGTGTGTGTGTACTTACATTTTTTAAATCCTGATTTCATCCAGGTTTCACCTGCATATTCCAACCTATCACACACACACACACACACACACACACACACACACACACACACACAGTGAATTTTTTACATTGTGTTTTTAAACTGACAATCACAAAACATTTTCACATTCTCTTTTTCTCTTGTTCCCTTTTCTGTTTCTCTGATTTTCCCTGTTTCTTTTTCTCCATGTTTCTTTTTGAACCATAACCCACTTTTTTCCTCTTTCTCTGTTTCTCTTTATTCCTGTTTATTTCAATACTTTTCTCTTTCCCTGTTTCTGTCATTTTTCCCATTTCTCTTTAACTTAGTTTTTTTCTCTTTTTTTGTAACACTCTTTTTCCCTGTTTCTCTCCATTTCTCTGTTTTCTGTAAGTCTTTTAAATTATATCTATATAGCACTTTTTTTCTACAAATTTCATGAAGCAGCTTTACAGAGATACGGGTCCAAGTCTGTTTTGCTAACATTGTTGTTGACAAATCTACAATAAGTAAACATTAAACAAGAATGAAGGTCATGGGAGGACACCACGGAGGAAACCACTGCTGTCCAAAATAAAAAAAATAACTAAAAACACTGCTGCATGTGTGATGTTTTTAAAGGAGCACCTGGATGTTTCACAGCGCTACTGGCAAAATATAATATGGACAGATGAAACAAAAATTTAGTTATTTGGGAAAAAAAACTCCCAAGTTTATCAAGTTGTGACTTAGATGAGGATCAGAACACATTTAATTGCCAATGTATGCAGTGTGTAAACCCTCACATTTCTGTAAATATTTATTACATTTTGTCATGGGACATCACTGAATATATGAAACTGTAATACAATGTAAAGTAGTCAGTGTACAGCAGTGTTAATTTCGTTGACAAATAATTTTCGTCATAGTTTTTGTCAACAAAGCTTTTAATCAAGACGAAAACGAGACGATAACTAAATAAAAACAGAATTAAAAAAATTAAAAACGAGACGAAATTAACTGACATTTTTACCAACAAATAAAAACGAGAAGAAAATGTTTAGCAGGGACGACATCCAATCAGAACTGATTTAGTTTTGTGAAAGGTAGGGACCAGTTAGAAAGAGATCCAATCACTACTACTTTAGCGAAGGCGGAGAGGTGGGACTAGCGGGGTAGTCATCCAATCAGTACCGGTCTCTCTCCTGCAGCAGCAGCAACGTAACCACAAAGCTAACCCAGCTAACTGAAGAACTGAGACTAAAACACTTAGAGCTGTAAAAAGGCCTAATGTGGGCTTTCCTTGCACTGAAACTTATTTTAAAGACAAATCTTAACGAGGCTTAATGCACTAAAACAAAGAGCCAGAAACAACAAACTTCTCATTTATTTTACTTAATCAGAATCTTCATAAGATAAACAAACCACTGTAACCCACATTACTAGCCCACTGTAAAATCCAGAGAGGCTGGGGGTAAACAGGCTGGATAAGCAGCTCTAGCAGTAGAATATGGTGTATTTTTTGTTTGCTGGTGTAGTTGGTCTGTCAGTATAATCAGGGTGATGTTGGACCAGTATAATTAGAGCTCATACCGATAGAGTAGCGTGATTAAACCAGTGGAATCAGGGGAGCTGCTGGTTGTTTAGAATGAAAACCTGCAGCCACTCCAGCACAACACTGCCAGCTGTGTCTCTCCTGCCCTAAAGACTCTTAGCACAGAGATCACTGTTAAATAAACACTCTCTCTAACATTTAAAAGATGATCTTAATCTACAAAGCTTTTAGGATAACGGGTCCAGATCAGTGGCTACTCAGCTCTGTGATCTGCCCACTGTTACTCCCAGCATGACCTTCACTGCAGTGTTACTGGGAAATATTAAACCAGTACAGACAGATGGGATTTATCATCATGTTTCCTGTGTGAACCTGATATAAATCAGATCTTTTCTTTATATGGTGAACAGATTTGTTACCTACCTATTGCATGCCGGAAAAGGACCAAGAGACATGGACTGCACTACTTCAACTGCTCGACTCTGACCTCGCTACTTTAAAGTCCATTGATTTAAGCTAGTGATTATTTTTTTCATTAGTTATATATTCATTATATTATTTTAAAATAAAGTTAATGTTATACCAGGGTCTCTAGTCTCTCTGTAAGTTATAAATGTGTATATTGGCATTGGCTTATATATAAAGGTGTGATAATGAATATCATCACTGGGCTAGAATTACCACATCGGTGAAACCTAAATGGGTAATTTATAAGGAAAGTTGGGGGATAGCTGTCTAGATTGATGCTGATTTACAATATTTCCCAGTTCACTAAATTGTTCAAAAGTCAGAATGTTTATTAACAGTTTAAATATAGATTTTGTTTTATAGTTTTTATTTTATAGCTGTGGGTCTTTAACCAGTAATCAGGATCCTCCAGATCCAGTTCATATTAAAACACAGGAACTGAACACAGATGTGAAGTTTCTTCGTGGTGTGAGAGCTACTAGTTACTACATACTGTTGTCGGGTTTATATTCTTCTTTGTTTTATTTTTTTCTGGATTTATGCTGTGTAACTCATCCCTCAGTTTCTGAGATGCTGAAACTGTTCCAACTCCAGATTGTTCGGTCTGATTGTGTGATGTGTGCTTGTAAACAGTTTTTTTATGTGTGCACTTATTTACGCAAAACAAACATTTTCATTTATTTTTTCTAAATACAATCACAGTTAATAACTGCTGTTTTGACCCACACTTCATTTGTTACACAGCCCAAGCTGTAGCGTTTCTGTAATCTTTGTAAACTTCGTGATCTCCATCAGGGTAGATCAGCTATAATCCACAGCAGACAGAAGTACGCAAACTGTATATGAAGTGTTACTTCATGTGACAGTTGAGGAATGCCCACACCTGTATAAGTTGTGAGGTGTTATCTTGTGAGTAAAGTTATACACTGGGCAGCAGGTTTATGGAAAGGGTTTAAATGAGGCCTGATAGTGGGTGCCAGATAGATGGTGTCACGTGCTGTAACACATATTTTTAAATATTTTCTAATCAAGTAAATTTACCAAGAGCCAACCGTTTAAACAATTAATATTTTTTATTTATTTATTGATTTCATTAATTTTTATTTTATTTAGGTTCTTAAACAAATCATTAGGGTCTTCCAGATGATTCATATTTTTACTCAAATTAAAACAGTAACAGAACATAAATGTGAACCACAGATATTATATACTATAATGTATTGGTATATATGCTATTACAGCAGAGCAGATGCTTTATTAAGTGTGACCTATAATCTGTAAAGCTTTATTAAGTACAGTATCAGCAGATGACTACAGATTACAGTCGTTTAAAATAATCTACAAAGCTGAACATACCTGAGAGTCTCCAGGCTGCAGTGTGGATCCTCCAGTAGAGCAGAGAGCAGATTCACTCCTGACTCTCCTGGGTGGTTGTAGGTCAGATCCAGTTCTTTCAGGTGTGATGGATTTAGAGCTGAAGCCAGAGAAGGACATCCTTCCTCTGTGACCAAACAACCAGACAATCTGCAGAGAGGAGAGAAAGAGACAAAGTGACAGATCTAAACAGAGCAAAACACCACCAAACAATCAGAACTGCTCAGCCACCTGGATGCTGCACTGCCTACAGGACTGTCCCTAATGCAGTATCTCATCCAATTATATGAATTTAATGTTAAACATCCAACTGCAGGAGCTGAACTGAGGGAAATGGAGTTAGTGATCTTTAATACAGATTCAAAGCAACAATTGTCAGTTAAGGACAAAAAAACTGATACCCCGCTCTTCTTTTAGAAATTAGTTGCAAATGGAAATGCTTTGGTATTCACATGTTAATTTATTTTGTTTGTATTTTTTTTATGTATATAATATAATTTCCCAAATGGACATAAAACATAAAACTGGACATGACATTTTTACTATTTCACCTTTTGGAACTCAGTTGCTTCCTGTTAACATGAATGAGTTTTTTTTACACATTTCTCCTGGTTTAGGACCATTCGTCTTCTGTGAGCTGCTCCAGGTCTGTCCGTTTTGAAGGGTGCCTTTTCCCAACTGTAGTTCTGAGAGCTCTTTACAGGCATTTCATAGAATTTATATTTGGACCCTTATTTTTTGTGTGTGTCAACCTCATCCATCTGCAATGTCAGAGAGCCAGCTGCAGACCAGCAGTTTAAAGTCTTTCCGTAGTTTAAGAAAAGCTAAAGTTAGTGACAAGTTTTTTTCCTTAACTCAAGAGTTACTAAAGCCTGCTAGAGGAATTACAGTCTCAGATTACCATCTACCAGTACTTTATTCACTTTTTCAAAACTCTAAATACAACACACCTACCTCATACAATTAATAAAATAGTTTATTTCTGGTTAACTGGTTGGGCCACCCTTAGCACCAATAACTGAAATTAAGCGTTTGCAGTAACTTGCAATGAGTCTTTCAGAGAGCTGTGAAATTTTTGCTCCACAATTACAGAATAGTTGTAATTTCGCCACAGATTTTTCCAGTATAATCCACCTTTTTAAGATGCATCTCAATAGGATTCAGGTCAGGACTTTGTAATGGTCACTCCAAAGTGGTCAAGAACAGACAACCGGACGTTCTCCTTCAGGACTTTTTGGTAGACAGCGGAATCCATGGTTCCATTTATCACAGCAAGACTTCCAGGTTCTGAAGCAGCAAAACAGCCCCAATAATCACACTACCCACTGTAAACAACTGTAATGTTCCTTGTACAATTTAGAACATTAGTTGTCTGAAAATCTCTTTCATGTCTGTAAACAGTAATTGTAAAAATGTTGAATCGAATCAGAAATTGGATTTTGGAGCTTATGAATCAGAATCTAATCGATTCTGTAATTCAGTTGCCATTAAGATCATGAAAAACAGATCCCTTAATTCTGGAAAAAAATTGGTTATGAATTTATAAATGATTATGGAATAAATTCACAGAACTATCACCTGAGAATCTCCAGTTTACAGTGTGAACTCTTCAACCCAGCAGAGAGCAGCTCCACTCCTGAATCCTGAAGGTCATTGTTAGTGAGGTCCAGCTCTTTCAGGGAGGAGTTTTCTGACTGTAAAACTGATCCCAAATACTCACAAGACTGTTCTCCAAGATTACATAAAGCCAGTCTGAAAGAAAAGAGAAAGAAAGTCAGTATCTCTTACAAAATACTAAAAGTGAAATTTCTTAAAGAAATAAAAAAAGAAATCAGCAATGTTATTGGGTGATGTAACTAAAATGACACTTATTTCATATTTTAACTGCTATAAAGTAGTTGGAGTAAGAAACAGAAGTCTCTCATACAGTGATTCTAGTGAGCTTCAGTAAACTGCTACTATATTCAGCTACAGATATAATCAGTAATCAGAGATAGATCTGTCTAGTAGATCTGTTTCAGTAATCGGAGTGAGTTGTCTTCTCTGTTTTAGTCAGATGAATCTTTCAAATATGATGGAAATGTCTTCACCAGTGGTCCGATATTCTAGTTTGATATGTTTTCACTAAAGCTACCAATACCAGCCACTACACTGCACTACACTAGGCTTTATTTGTATACTAGAGGTTTATAACCCACCAAAAACCTTTTACATAACAAAAATAGCTACATTATTTTACTCAGACACTGCTCATGGATTAGCAAATGGGGTGGATAACATTATGTAAAAATAAGATAACATACGGGACTGAATAATAAAAGTATTGTTGCAATGTAGATATGAGAGAAATTATGCTGGCTGTTTGTGTGTTTTGCTAGCGGCAAACTCCGCTTTGAAATAAAAGGAACAAATCTTCAGTAGAAAATAAAGTCAGAAGTTACCCACTCTTTCACTAATGTTTGTGGAGGCAGTATACATTCATAGGTGCTTGGTTTTATACACATGTGGCCATGGAAGTGATTGAAAACCATTACTTCAATGACTTGGATGGGTGAGCCGATAAAGTCAGCACAGTGTATACCAGGACAATTGATTGAGCTTTATGGAGATGCAGATTTTATTTTCCAGCAGGACTTGGCACCTGCCTACACTGCCAAAAATATCAATATCTGGTTTATTTTTAAATATATTCCAGTTTAATTGTGTAATTTTACTGCTAATATACACTGATTAAAGGTATGTGTGTTTAGTGTAAAGCACAACCTTGTCCTCCGCTGGTAAAATCTGATAATATTTCAACACACTAAATGTCTTGTACATAAGATTAAAAAATACTACTACATCTAAAAATAACAACATTCACTCAATTGGTATATTTGGGAGTAGGACTAGACAATAAGGCCAAAATCTGTAACAATACATTCTTTAACTCGGTCAATACAATATAATTCTGATATTAATATAAACAGTATAAAAGCCACTGACTGTGGTGTACGTAACCAAGCATTGACGTTGTCAAGCTACAGAAGCTAATGGTGTTCTGCCCTTTCTGCGTGATTTAAATACAGTCAGGGCTGGACTGTTAATCTGGCGTACCAGGCATTTGCCGATGCTGTTGGATTTTTTTTTTCTTTTTCTAAGAGAACGACCCACAATTTAAAGGGGGCGGCCCATTGGCATATCTTCAAAATAGACAGTGGACTGGACCAATCAGGATATAGGACGAAAGCAGCCCCACCCTCTCTCCGCTAGTCCACTGAACTCCCACTACGCTCAGTGTTGAGCACGTATATTAAAGGAGAGGCAGCATAGAGAAACAGAAGCAGCAAAAATAGTTGTGCGGAGAAGTTACGCACGAAGAAATTCTCTGTAGCTGCTACAAAATGTGCAAAAATCACAGACATGTTCGCTGCTGTAGCCTCCGCTCTGTCCTCCGTAGAAGAAGACAGAGGCAGCAGACAGGGAGATGCAGGATTGTGACGGAGAAACCGAGGGACAGACTGAGCAGGAATGTGTAAGCAGGTAACGTTAGTAAAGTCAGGACAACACAGGGACTTTGAAGTGATGGAGGTAACGTTAGCTCTATTACATGAGAATAATGAGCAATGGCTGATAAAATAGCAAACGGTCAAGAATGAGAAGTGTTGGATGAGCAGCAAGTGTATATTTTAGGCTACATTATAGTATGTTAGATATTTAGGTTAAAGCTGTGTTGAAAGGCCGCATAGTTTGAGTTTGAAGCCTCTATGCTGTGGTTCAACATGTTTTAAAAAGCACTAAAACAAGTGAAATAAAAGATTTTAAAATGATAAATTATCAGTTAATTAAAAAAGTAAGTTTAAAAATATAAAAGTAATATTAGCAAAAGGTATGCCCACACTGAATAAGAGTAAAACAGTGTCAAATACTTTAAAGGCATAGTTGCGTTGCATGAGTTCATAAAGCAGCCCTGTTTGTAGCCTGATACAAATACATGTTATAGCTGTTTAAAGGAGGAAAAACCTTTAACCTGAAGAATAAGAATTGAGCTGTTATATTAGAGAAATTCAGAAATTACATATTAGAAATGAATTCAATAAAAATGATATACGATCAATTGAATTACGCAGAGCAGACAAAAATGGTGGAGTTAACAACAGACAAAACAAATCTAAACTTCTTATATTTAACATGTTGATACATTATGTTTCTCTGTAACCCCACATATATAAATTACAAGTTGGTTGTGCTCCGCTAATTATGAGGGGCCGGTCTAAACCAAAAATGCCAGGGCCGATTTTTTTTTTCTCTACAGGGCTAGATCCATTTTCCAGGATGTTTTGATAGCTTGATGCATTTTTATTCACCCAAAAAATTACAAAGAATTTATAGGAGACAGTCCGGAGATCGGACACTACTAAAATATTTTTTAATCTGAATAAATATAAAAAGCACATCACTGTCCTCTGCTGAGACCCCAAGCAGTTTTAAAAAAACAACACTTCTTCAGTCCAGAATGAGTAAATTATAATGATCTTTCCATTCAGAAATCACCTGACAGAAATCTCACCTGAGTATCTCCAGATTACAGTTTGAACTCCTCAGTCCATCAGAGATTAGCTCCACTTCTGAATCCTGCAGCTTAGTGTTACTGAGATCCAGTTCTTTCAGTGGTGAGTTTACTAATTTCAGAGCTGAGCAGAGAGATTTACAGGAATTCATGACGAGTTTACAACCAGGTAATCTAAATGACAAAAACAAACAGAATTAAAACACAGAGAATATCAAATTCACACTCACAGATTTCAGAAAACACCACTCACTCCAACTTCAAAATGTGCTCAAAATAGGAGGGACACTTTGGATCATGGAAAGGGGACAAGAAGTAATAAATGTAAAAAAAAGCACAAATAGAAAGTAATATAGCAGAATCACTCTGGAAATTTAGTTTTTTTTAATTTTCATGTCAAAAATAAAAGACAGAAAACACAACAACCTGTCAAGTTTTAGGGTTTGGGAATTTTTACAGTTTTACAGCAGTTTCAGTTTTTCTTCTGAGTGAGCAGATAACAGTGTTTCACTGTATGTTACATGCATGTACTGGTAAAATCTAATAACATTTTAATGAACTAAATGTCATGTACATAAGATTAAAGTGGTGTCTTTTTTTCTTTTAAAATTTGTTTATTAAGCAGGAGTATAAATGTATTCAACATTTACAAATATACAATATATCTTCCTGAATTTTAAATAACATCTGACGTCACACTGCCATTGTTTTTGGTACTTTCCAAATATTGCAGAAAGGAAAGTCAGCATTTATTGAACTGTCCATATCTGTTATTTAGTGTAAATCGTTTTTCCTCCAGATGTAAAAGTTTGATCGTACCTTACTGGATGGGACATCTGTCCCTCTCCAAGCCCTTAGTACAATTTTCTTTGCTATAATAAGGGCGAATTATAGTAACTGCTGTGGGGTCCATATAAATTCCGAAAGCCCTAAAACTATCAGAATTTGATCAGGATCTAATATCTTACCTAAAACTATAGAAAGTGTCTCAAAGATTTCAATCCAATAATTGGTAAGTTTACTATGTAAAGGTGTGGCCTCTTCATATTGACATTTGTCACAGATAGGGGACACATCTGGGAAAATTGTATGTAACTTAGTTCTCGAATAATGTAAGCTATGCATAATCTTGAATTGTATTAGGGAATGTCTTGTATCCGCTGAGCATGTATGAATGCCTCCCAAAGCCTCTTCTCACAGATCCTTCTCTATGTGCAACCCAAATTAATCATACATCATAAACCCTGATATAGCATGATTTGCCCAGTCACACAATTTGAAAAATATATTGAAAACGCTGTTCTTGGCTGTTCTAAAATTTGGTTGGTGTTTCCTTACATAGTCTCTGACCTGCAAATATCTGAACAAGTGACTAGGGGGTAGGTCATATTGACTCCAAAGTTGTTCAAATGAAGCAAAATTGTCCACTATGTAGATGTCCCCAACGGTATGGAGACCTAAACACTTCTACTGTGTAAAGGTAGCATCTAAAATGGAAGGGTTAAAAGAAGGGTTCTTAGTAATAGGTAAATAATGAGAAAATGCTTCTTCCTTAAATAGAGATTTTATCTGTCTCCAACTCTGAACTGTGTTATGGATCAGTATATTACCATTATAAATACATTTATCCAAAGCAGATGGGGATAGAATTATTGCACTGATGTCATAGGGGAAGCAATGTTGTCTCTCTATTGCGATCCACTTAGGATGTACATATGTGTGGTCTAACCATATACTGATAATTCGAAGAACACAAGCAGAGTGATAAAACATGAAACTGGGGAGGGCCAACTCACCCTGAATCTTTAATTTACAAAATTGTTTTTTGTTGATACAATGAACTTTATAATCCCATATGAATGGAAGGATAATTGAGACCAGACCCTTAAAAAGCCTTTGGGAGAAAGATGAGAATATTCTGAAATAAATAGAGCATTTGTGGCAAGAATACCTTCTCCTTAGTGTTGACTCTGTCAACCATTGAGATTTCCAAAATTGAATGTTACCTTGTAATTTGATCAAGAGAGGGAGAAAGTTAGCTTTAAATAGAGATTTATAATGTTTTGTGATGACTATTCCCAAGTATGTAAATCTTTTCAACGTTATCTTAAAAGGGAAGCGTTAAATATCTGAGATACTGTTTAATCTGATTGGCATCAGTTCGCTTTTAGACCAATTTATTCTGTAGCCAGAAAACTGACCAAAATATGAAATTAGTTTGAGAATAACCCGAATTGAAGACTGTGGATTGCAAAACGAAGAGAAGGATATCATTCCATAACCCTGAACATTAGTATTACAACAAATGGCCTGGGCTAGAGGTTCTAGAGCCAAAGAAAACAACATGGGTGGGAGAGCACTCCCCTGTCTCGTGCCTCTGTGTAGATGAATTAGGGATAAAAAATTTTTATTAGTGATTACTGTAGCCGATGGGTTATGATACAGGATCCTTATCCAGGATTCAAATTCATCACCCAATTTGAATTTATTTTAAACTGCAAAAAGGTATGACCACTCTAACAGATCAAAGGCCTTTTCTGCATCCAAAGAGATAACAACTAAATCATCCTTATCACCGCATTGGGAATAGATTATATTAAAAAGGCGCTGCAGATTATAAAAAGAGTATCTATTTGGGATGAATCCTGTCTGTTTGGAATTAACAATTTGGCCTATTAACTGATTAAGCCTAATTGCCAGGGTTTTAGTTAATATATCTTTTATCATAATTCAGGAGCGAGATTGGTCTATAGCTACTCACCTCAGTAGCATATTTTCCTTTTTTAGGGAGCACCGTAATTATGGCTTTATTGAGTGTGGGAGATAAGCCATTTTCCTTCGCTTGTAAATACATCTTAAGTAAATAAGGAGCAAGAATGTAATTAAATAGTGAGTAAAACTCACTTTGATAGCCATCTGGGCCTGGGCCTTTACCTTTGTTTAGCGCTTTAATAGACTCTTGTATCACTTGAACTGATGGGTCTGCATTAAGGGAATCTTGGTCCTCCTGAGTTAGAGTTGGCAGTTCACAGTTCTGTAAGAATTTATGAGTATCTAGATCCTCTGCCCCAGAGGAGTACAGATAGGAGTAAAGATATTCGTAAAACCGTTTAAATATCGGAGTAATATGTTCACCACATTCTGCCTTGACCCTATTAATTGTACGGTCACTTTCCATCTTTTCCAAGTTGCCTAGCCAGGAGTTTATGAGTTTTTTTTTTTTTTTGTTTTGTTTTTTTTACCAAATTCAAATTACTGTTGTCAAGTACACAAAACACTTTTGATAACTCTCTCTGACATTAGCTGGTTATATATTTAAAACGTAAAGCTAAATGTTCTTATAGGTCTCCACACAGGGGTTGACTATGTTGGATTTGTCAAATTCTGGACTTGTCTTTTCTGACATTCCAACTCCAATACCTCAGCTCTGCGATTTTTTCTTTTTGTTGACTGGAAAGATATAATACATCCTCTAAGGTAGGCCTTCATTGAGTCCCAAAGGTTGGATGGAGAGGTACCAGGTTTGTCATTCATTTCAAAGAAAAAAATAATTTGTGAACATATGATTTTGCAAAATTCTGGATCTTTCAGCAACTGGGGATCCAGTCTCCATACTCAATTTGGTTGTTCCAAATTATTCAAATTTAGGGTCAAAGAAACAGGGCTATGATCTGATAATTTTTTTTATGATATTTCATATTACTAATTACTAAAGTAGTCAATTCGTGAATATACATCGTGAACAGAATATGCTGTACTCTTAATATGGCAGGGGTCACTAATAGGCGGGCCGCGGTCCGGGTCCCGACCCAGACGTTGTCCAATGTGGACCCAAACCGATAAACTACAGAGAAGGATTTAATTTTGACAGTGTTCCTTTAAAGCGGCGTAACTTTTCTTGTTCACACTGCAGTGATGCGGCATCGCTCCCAATCGCTTTCTCCACCTTTCTCTCGCTGCTTTGGGGCGTGTCGCCTGAAAGAGCAAGCAGTTTATCTGCCACAAGCAAGAATATGTAGAGTTGTAGTTCAGTGCTGTGTATGAACGAGACGCTGTTCTTTTTTTATCGCCCGGTGAACCCTGCTAAAACATCCAGTTCAGGACCAGCTGGTCCTCCGTCTCTGTTATCTTACAAAGGGGATCTTAAAGCACAAAAAAAGCCTAAAAAAAGCTGTAATCAGCTTCTCCTCCGTTTTCTCACTCTGTAATTCAGCCTGTGGTGTGTGTAATATTTAAACTTTCTGCTGCTTGCTTGACCTCGTTTGCCCTACTGCCGGCGCGCTCCATAGAAAATAGTGGGAGGAGGCACAAAAAACGCATTGCGACGCTGCAGTGTTTTGCGGCACAGTAAACGCACAGACCAATCACGTGTGTGTGCCAATCAGATCTGTGTAGACCACTGCCCCAGCTAGTGAATTGGGACGCGGCCGGGAAAAAACACCTTTATAAAGAGATAGGGAGCCCGAGAACTGGCGGAAAAACGAGAACGGGCGGAAACTAAAGACATGCCGAGCGCGACAGAGAGACAGGGGAGAAATTTTATTATTTTTATATATATTTTTTCATCATAGTTCAAACAACCTCATGGGTCAGATGTATCATACATTTTATGTGTATATATAAACAGGTTATAGCACTGAATCATAACACAAGTTAACACTGGCGATGGCTCGAAATTTTCTCCAACTGGACCGGACTGAATTCTAATTAAATACCCGTCTTAGGGTTAAAAACCCTCCAAACATGAACTAAATTAGAGTTTTTCGTAAGTTTTTTTTGTGTAAACTTGGGCTTGATGGTGTAATTTTAACGGAAGATGAACGATCCAGATGTGTATCTAACACGGTATTTAATTTAAATTTCCAACCCCTTTATATACATGTATGATTTGAAAGGAGATGAAGCTGACGTGAGGCGCTGGAATAAAGAATGTATGATAAATTGGATATAAGATGTTTTTACTTTATTGTAAACATATCAGCTTGGCTGTAAGGATTTCTGAATTATAACTTAATTTGCTGAGTGTAAAAGAGCGTTTTCACACGTGTAGTTGGTTTTTATGGTCCGGATCAGTTGATGAGTTTGTTTATTTGGAGCGTTTTTCCCTCTGTTTGGTTTGGTTTCACACAAGCGTAAACCAAAAGGCACCAAAATGTGCACCAATAAACCACACAAGCAGATTAACTTCTTTGATCCCCTACGCTTTAAACAAATGTTTTCACTGGGATGTGCAGCACAGGGTCACGTGCCTAACAGCAGTAAAAGTTGCATATACCGCATGTGTAAACAGCAGTACCAGAGACAGCGTTTGTTTATGGCAGTATATATTCATGGTTGTTCTGGCCAATTTATCAGATTAAACTGTGCCTAATCAACAGTTTAGCTCAACTAAAAAGTAGTATATTTGATAGCTGGGTCGGACTGAGACCAGAACAAGTTCTCACCACAAGCAAACAGCTTCAGAAAAAAAAAATGCACATTGGGCGGGGGGCAATTTACGACAATTTACAAATGATGCGTTACTAATTCCAAAATAATTGTGTGCGTTAATGCTTTAATATTGACAGCCCTATAAAATATACTAGCATATCTAAAAATACCAACATTCACTCAATTTGATGTGAGCGACAACTGGTGGGTTTGGGTGTAGGACTGCGCAATAAGGCCAAAATTTGTCACAATACATTGTTTAACTTCAGGCTTTACAATATAATACCAATACTGATATAAACAGTATAAAAAAGGTCACTGACTGTGGTGTATGTAATTTGTGTAAATCTCTACAGTGCTACATCCATTTTACGTGTTTTGACAGTTTAATGCACCAAAGAATGACAAAGAATTTATAGGAGACAGTTTGCCAGGTGTTGTTTTCAGCAGATCTGAGACTACTAAAATATATCTTAATCTGAATAAATATGAGTAAAAATGAGTAAATATTAAAAGCATTTTTGGCCCCATTCTGATCAAAGGATTACTTAGCAACCTCGAGATAAACAAAAAAAATAACCTAAAAACTTTATTATATGTTGTCTTTATTTATCTATTAATATTCATTAATATTATCTGGCCTGAGAACGCTTGGCTGAGAGTCTGAACATTATTCAGAATTGTGAGAGGTGAAGCTGCTTTAATGAAGGATGGGGTGATTTTCCCCATTCAGAAATCACCTGACAGAAAGCTTACCCGGGTATCTCCACTTTACAGTTTGATTTCTTCAGTCCATCAGAGATTAGCTTCACTCCTGAATCCTGCAGCTCAGTGTTATTGAGGTCCAGTTTCTTCACTGCTGATTTTATTGATTTCAGAGTAGAGCAGAGAGTTTCATACGAATTCATGGTGATTTTACAACCAGATAGTCTAAAAACACAAAGAAAAAAAAACTATTAAAATACAGAGATATGTGTGAATATTTAATGTACAGTATATCCCCTTGCTCTGCTGAGAGTCCAAGCATTATTTAAAATAGTGACTGGTGACCTTGCTTTAATTCATAATGGGTACATTTGACTTATATTCAGAAATCACCTGAGAGAAATCTCACCTGAGTTTCTCCAGTTTACAGTTTGAACTCTTCAGCCCATCAGAGATTAGCTCCACTTCTGACTCCTGCAGCTTAGTCTTACTGAGATCCAGTTCTGTC
Source organism: Astyanax mexicanus (assembly GCF_023375975.1). Classification (NCBI taxonomy): domain Eukaryota; kingdom Metazoa; phylum Chordata; class Actinopteri; order Characiformes; family Acestrorhamphidae; genus Astyanax; species Astyanax mexicanus. The sequence continues at coordinate 8,403,847 of NC_064428.1, read as the reverse complement.
AGTGGTGAGTTTGCTGATTTCAGAGCAGTACAGAGAGTTTCATAGGAGGCCAGGATAAGTTTACAACCAGGTAATCTATAAGACACAGAAAAAACAAATAATACAGAGTTCACACAGTTACCAGGAATTACGGAGACACCGCATGATTTCTTTGTCCAACTTTGTCCAACTTTGTAGCAGGAAATGTTGAATGAAAATAACGAATCAGGCACTGACTTTACCAGGCTACAGAAGCTGGTGGTGTTTTGCACTGTCCGCTCAGCGTGAATGCAGTGAACTGACAACAGAGGCCTACAATCAACGTCAGTCACTGACTAATGCTGTAAACAGTGTATATATCTACAGTTCTAGACCCGTTTTGCAGGAAGCTTTGATTGTTTAATGTACCTTGTGAGCTTAATGAGCTTCAAATTTATATTGTTAGGGTGATTATATAAGAATTATGACTATACTGAGATTGAATATGATTTAATGTTTCAGCCCTTGCTCAATATGTTTTACAAGTGAAAGTGTTATTTTCCTTGAAAAGTCGTTAGGAACTTAAGTACGTTCCAATTAATAGTACGTAAATTAATAATGGATGTTTATATTAGTCTATGTTTGCAAACAAAGCCATTACTGCCTAATAATATGTGTGTCTCTTAGTGTATTCATTTTTACAGGTATTCAGTTAACCTCAGTTTGCAGAGGGAAGGAGAGACCGGGGGCGAGAGAGGGGCAGACAGGCCCTCACCCACACACACACACTCTCACATACTCTCTTCCAAACGCACACTGAAAAACACTCTTACACACTGCGCACCTACACGCAGGCGGACAATACCTTTTACAATCACACCTATAGTTATATACGTTAGTAAACACCTATAACATGAAAGAGACCATGGAACAATTTTAAATAACTATATGATTACAGAAGACCCAGGGTTTGTCACACAAGCTGCTGTCATTACTCTCTCAACAGCCATTCCTAATGATCTACAAGGTGCAACAGGCACGCAGACTACTCCTAATGTTTCTGCTATTATTTTTAGGGAAAACAAAACTACTAAGTATTATGAAACAAATACAGCTGACCATATATTCACAACACATGACTGCTCCATTACTGTATTCGGAATCTTGACCAGTCAAGCTGGGAAGGTATATTTTGTGAAGTATATACTGGCATTGATTGCTGTAGATATTGATTGTGTAGATATTCCAACATCAGTTTATCAAATAATTGAGAAAGCTGGAGCAGACAACCCAGATACTTACTGAAACTGTGACTGGAGTTGTGATGTGACATGAATGTTATTGTGATTAAATTAACAGGGATCTCAATGTGATAATGCAAGTCAAATTATCCTGCTTCTTTCACACATGGAAAGACTTTAATCAAATTATTTCAATATGGAAAACCTTCTAAAAAGAGTACCATAAATAATGTGACCTTTGCTGGTACTATTCCTCATCTGTCACGTTGATGAGGTTATGATACATTACAAAATCCTTATTTTTTCATTCTGAAACTCACACCATAAGACATGGTGTCACACCATATGACAGATCACATCACACAACAATCTGAATGCAAAAATCTGTATTGTCTGCATTCAGCAAACAAATGAACTTGGTTTGGCAAATGACTGAAACCATTTTCGGTTACAGCTGACTCACAAAATTGTTGAATAACATGTGAATCATGCTCAACATAGAATACATTAGCTACTCCACTTACTGTATTCATTACACTTTAGATACAGGAATTCTATATATATATTTTTTTTCTTTCCTTTTTAGTAAATCATTGCATTTTTTTTTTGTTGAATGAATATTATTGACATGAAAATAAGCCAAACGATGGTGGATCTGAAAGCTGTTGATGTATAATTATAAACAGTGGGCTAGTAAATATTTTGCCACATTTTGGTTTCTACTTAAAACACAAACTGAAGACTCATGTGTTTATGATATATGACTCTACTATTGGACTATTTTGTGCTGAAACTGAATGTTCAGGTGTACTATAGTGAACTGCAACTGTGTTAGATGAGCGAATGCTATACAAGTATTAAATTTGTGAATAATATGCTATAAACATGAGTTAAAAGGACAACTGTACATTTAAAAATAATAACAATTATAATAATTAATTAATTAATTAAAATGTGATTTGGCATGGCACCATATAACATTCATTTTTGGGACAAAATGTTTTTGTTAGGGGTGGATTATCAATACATGATTGATAAATAAATTACTTAATTTGTTTCTTTGTATTATAGATCTAACTTTGTGAAATGTGATTGGGACAGTCACTTCATATAAGCTTTTTCTGGTTTTGATTGTAAATTATAAGAAATTAAATGTTCACCCCCATTAATGCTCTGTAAGTTATATAAAACAGCACTTTGTACACAATCTCATCAAAGTTTTTACATATTCTTCTGTAATTCATCTATATATTTGACACGCCCATGTACAAAACTCACAGGCTGCTCAATTTCTTTGTTTTTCCTGGTTATTTTCTGGTAAATAGAACGCTATGCTAATGACATTGGGTATGTTTCTTTCGTATTTTTTTTTATTTTGATGTTTGTTTTGTTGTGCCTTGTGTTACAAATTTTGGTTAAGCAAAATATTTCTGGTCTTACTGTCCAATGCGCTGTGATTCACGTTTCCTTATTCTTCTAATGTCGGACTGACTTGTCATTTTATGTCCTTCGACCCTTTTCCCTGGAGACTATGGGTCAGGGTGAAGTGCTAGTAACCTCTCCCTTGACCTGCACCGTGCCTTTCTACGTGGCGTAAAGTCACAAAAGGCGGAAGACCATCGTTTTACCTTTTTTTGCTACTTCCTGTTTTCTGGATTTGAACTTTGTACTCGTTTCTTGATCTTTGCATTTCTTCTCCAACTCTGTGGACTACTTAATCAAGCACCCTTTTATTCCTTTTTGTCCCAATGCTCCATTTTAATTGATTGTGTGTTTTCTTTATTTTTTTACAAGAGTGCCTTTCACTGTTTGGTGAAATGTTTTACCGTTACATATGTGTATTGTGCGAAAGGGGGGACAGGCTTAATCTCTGGCCTATACACAGGCTTCTTTCTGGCCTATACTTTTCTCTGCCCGCGTTCCCAACATCCTCTGAAGAGGCGTGAAGAGGAGCCTCTTGACTGTGCATTGTCTTGGTAATGCTACACAATCCCATAGGGGACCTATGAGGTAGCTTTTCCGGGAAGCCACCAAATGACGTAGCTACTCTCTCATCGGCAAAGTGCCTTTGGTTCTAAGGGGGGTTGGCCATCCTTGACTTTGTTCCGGGGTGGTTTGCCTTAACCCTTGGTTCTTGGGGTATGCTGCTGCTTGTGGGGTCACGTTGGGTCGCTTTGCCTGGTGCCATGTTTGACGTGCCGTTCTATGCTCGATTAGTCGCCAGTTTCCAGCTGAGGTGGGGAATGTGGGGCAAAGTAAGATACTTATACCAAAAAGTTGTAATAAATGGCCATCTCAATACTTGAGATGTGTAAATTCCTTTGGACCTGTCTGACCCTCCTAGTGGACAATATATTAATATGGAACTTAAACCATATATGCTATTCAATTTATATATCATATGTATGTGTGAGTCTTCATACCTTTTGTAGTTACACCATCATTTATTCATCTGTTTTGGTGTTATAGATGCTATGTATAATCATGTATTTCCTACTACTCTGTCATATTTGCTCGCATTTATGCATGCAAATCGTGTCAGATCAGCATGGCTTGATATGGGCTTGGGACTTATAAATAGCACGGAACCTGCACCTTAAAAATGTTAAAACTTAGTTCAAACCTTGATCTTTATTTACTAGATAACAGCAAATAACTTAACCAATCCCACCACAATTGATGCGTGGGATAAATCCCACGCAAGGGGGGAATGTGGGCCCTAAATTGGTGATCAATATATGCTATATTACCTTTATAATAATATATTTGGATAAAAAGTCTAGAGTTCACTAAGTTCTGTTAAAACAGGTGTCTGACCCTTTCTCTGAGGCCTGTACAGTCTGTACCAAGGTGCGAGGTGCTGGTCGAGGCGACCTGGGTTTTGTCTGACTTGTGCCAAAAGCCCCCACCGTTGTTCACCCAGACGTTGCTGACTCAGCTTTCTCTCACGAGAAGAGTGCCCAAGTGAAGAACAGGTGTGCCAAAAGCCCCCACCTTTGTTCACCCAAATACTGTATAAAAGTGTGTGTATTCCTCTGTGTTTTCAGAAGACTGAACCTGGCTGACTTCAAGAACAATAAAGAATCAACTTAGAACTTCGGAACGATTCGTCTTCTCCTTTCTTTAAACTTAAGGCACTCGTCTGTTTTTACCTTCTTTCTTTTGAACTTAAAGCTTTTGTAGTGATGCATGACTAGATAAGTTTTAAGAGCTCATTTTAGCTAGCCCAGGCTTCCCTTTCTGGGAGGCCTAGAAGAGTCGTGAAATAACACACGACAACCTTCATTTACCATAAAATTACAATTTACACCAGACAGTTAGGTGTGCCAGATGCTTTTTTCAGGAGATCCAAGATATAGTCTTAAACTGAGATTTTTAAATATGTATATATATATTTCCTCTTCTGGTGTAAACAACCCGTCAAGGGATCAGAAGGGAAAGCCTTATACAGACAGTTAGCCACAATGCTAACAGCTGGTCTCAACAGGCTTAAAGTTGTTAGTGGTGATGCTGCCAGCCAGCCTCCGGAGTGATGGAGTGGTTAGCAAAGATGCTAAAAACCGGACTCTAAAGGCTTGGAGCAGGTTAGCTGTTTTTCTGAGCTGCATTACTCACTAATACTTTATCACAGCTCAACTGTACTGCACTGGTTAGATCGAGTAAGTCTTACCATGTGATATTATATGCATATTATATCCTCAGATTAGTGGCATGTAAAACAGATCACTATTGGTGATAAATATTTTCTATTGCAATTTATATTAATACACAATTATTGTTCAGCCCTACTTCAGTGACAACAAATTACGACAATTACTATCCACAGTTTTCATGATAATTTATAGTTTTAACTGTGTAATACCTTCTCCACTGCAGCTCAGTGTTAGAGAATCAATTTACAGAGTCAATGTAAATGATAAAAACAGTATTTTTGAAGAATTTCTATTGGTCCATTCATCAATAAATATTGGCACAGTGTAAGGGACAGGTTGTCTGTTCAAATTATGTAGTAAACTAAAAATGGACAAAAATTGAGATACTTGTTTTTCATGGAGATGCTGTTTTTTTGGGTGCTGTATTTTCTAATGCACTGAGCCATTTACGTTACAGTGCCACTTCTCCACTGTTGCCACAAATTTAAGTCAGAAAGTGATTTCAATAAGACACACCAGAATGTTGCTGAGAGCTGGAGAAAGTGTTAGGAGAGATACAGTAAGTAACATGGTTGGGGACAGCCACTGATTTTCCCAGGGAGCTCAGATGATGTCTCTTACCCATGACCAATAAAGTGGTTGTTTTTGGTATGATGTTGTGAGAGACAAAGAAGAATGAATAAAGAAAGAAGAGCATGCAGTGGTACTTTCCTCAACCAACCAACAAAACTGAACTGTACAAGGACAAGCGGAGCACGGCCACAGGTAAACTGACCACATTCTGGGCCCTATTTTCGCGATCTAAAGCGTACTAGTTAATTACGCTTTGTGCAGCTGGATTTAGGGGCGTGTCCTGTAGGGCTGTCCCTAACGATTATTTTTTAAACGATTATTCTAACGATTATTTTTTTCGATTAGTCGACTAATCTATTTATTGAGAAACATATTTAAATAATAATTATTTTACGTTTTAAAGCAAACGATAAATTACTATATTTATATATAATAACAACAACAACAACAACAACAACAACACAAGCCTACTAAACCAAACCCCACACTTATAATCACTTACATGTACAACACGTTTAGATCTATAACGCTAAAAATGGATAAGCTCCCATACACCACAACCGTGTGTTGCACTGTTTTCTGTGACCGCTAGATTTTGTGACCACGGGCAAGTAGTTCTCAGCAGACCGGTGCACTGACCGATTCGAAACGTGTTCGTTTCTAATGTTTACCCCGACTGGCCAAAACGGTTCAGTTTACGGCTGAGGGTAAGGTGTAGGTATAGAAAGCTTCCGTTTTGCCAATGAACGCTCATAACCGTGAGCACTGGTCACAAAATTCCGACGGTGACAGAAAACGGTGTAACACCGCAGCGCCGACGGCGCTAGCTAAAATAACTTAAGGCAGCTAGCTTAGCTAAACACCTGAACTTATGAATAATGCTACTGTTTCTGGAAACTGCGAAATGCCATGCACAAATATAAACCAAAACTGTATAATTTCTGCCTGTGGCAGGTTTAAAACCTTTGGTAGACAGCCTTAAGTCTTTTTAAGGACACCCGCGGAGACCCTGATGTAAACGGTAACTTACTGTGTGACCCTGTTGACATAGTGCTCCTGGATGTTTGCGCTTCAAGTGCTCCTTTTGCACATATGGCAGAGGACCACATTGTTGCCCTTTTGCGTGAAATGCTCCCAAACTTTAGATGCCCGCTGGCGTTTTTTTTGTAGCTGGAGATTGCTCTCCGGAGTCCATGCTCTCTAGAGCTTAGATTCTCTGCCCGAACCAGACATGACCCGGGCTCCAGAAAATAGTCCGAGATGTAGGCGTCTGTTTTTTAATTATATTTTTATAAAAAAAAAAAAAAAAACGAAAATAATGAAAACTGAAAGTGAAACTAAACTAATTTATTTATAAGCGCTGTTGTCACTACCGCAGTTCTACAGCGGGGGTGTTGTGCCGATTCTGTCCGCGAAGCGGGAGTCGGATTCGGCACAAGCGCGGCGGCACCCCGCGGTCCGTGGTGTCAGTTGTAAGCGCTCGCGCTAGCCGCAAAATACGACAGAAAACACTGAGGGAGCTGCAGAATTATGTATGGGACTAGAATATGAACACGAGGAGATAAAAGAAAACCTTCACCTGTGAGTAGCTCTCACCAGAACACGCAAATCTCTCTCTCTCTGTTTGTGTGTGTGTGTGTCTCTCTCTCTCTCTCTCTCTTGCACGTGAACTCCTCCGCGTTTGACTTGCAGAACTGTGTTTAGCTGTTCTTAAAAATCATTTTAATTAAATAATAGTTCTATGCTTCTATGTTACAGTGTAATTTAACATAATTCTGATCATATTTCGCTCATTCAAACAGCCCGAAAACAGCCAGTTTATGGTTCAGGTCGGGTCGGGCTAGAGCAGAACGTGCACGGGCTCGGGCTGGGTCGGTTTGGAATTTTTGGGCCCGATCTAACCTCTAATGCTCTCCACAGGCGCCGCCATGTTTACGGCGCGCCGACGCACGTTATGCAAATCGATGTATTTTCGTAATCGATGACGTCGATTATGTCGACGCATCGCCCCAGCCCTAGTGTCCTGTGTCTTTGGTATCGAAAGGCCGTGAAAAATACACTTTGCACAGCTCCAACGGCGCAAAGGGCGTGTTTTAATTCTCTTAATTATTCATGGGTGTGTTTTGGGCGCAACTTGAAATAAACCAATCAGTGTGTCTGTAGTCATTCCCTTTAAGACGCAGGTGCGCTCTGACTTCTGTTCATTTCTATCTTAAGAGCTCATAAACTGACTGTGTGTCACGCTGTGAAGACACACCATGATACCAGATACACAATGCTAACTGCCGGTCTCAACAGGCTTAGAGTTGTTAGTGACGATGTTATAAACCAGCCTCAACAGTGTTGGAGCAGTTAGCAGTGAAGCGAATAACCAGACTTCACAGACTTGTGCTGGATTACTCACTATTATTTTATCACAGCTCAACTGTACTGCACTGGTTAGATAGAGTAAGTCTTGATATCTGTTATTATATGCATGTTATGCCTGTGGTTTACTCTGGTCCTTAATTATGAAGCTCAGAATAGTGTCATCTAGCTACTGGCTCAGTGCAGGTTCTGAGTGATACTGAAATGGGTTTTTAAAATCAGACCACTATTGGTGATAAATATTTTCTGTTGCAATGAATATTGATACACAATTATTGTTCAGCCATTCTTCAGTGACAACACATTATGACAAACTACTATCCACAGTTTTCATGATAATTTATAGTTTGAACAGCCTAATACCTGCTCCACTGTATCTCAGTGTTAGAGAATCAGTTTGCAGAGTCAATGTAAATGAATAAAAGCTTTTAATGGTTACTTGTCATCTGTTTAACTGTACGTTCACACCGAACGCGATAAAATCGCTCTGTGTCGCCTGTCCAACAGGCGATGAGTCGCTTGGGGGCGTGTCTCACTCAGAACGAGCTGTCGCTGGTGGGCGTTTTCCTAATACGGCACGTACCGAAACAAGGGTTCAGCCTCTCTACACAATTCCTAAACATTAAAAACTTTTATAACTATTTTAAAGTACAATTATTTAACATAATTATTTCATATTACAATAAATAGGTTTACTTAAATATAATACATTATTTTCCTTAATGTAGTAAATCATTCTCTTAATTTGTCCATAATTTCAAATATTGTTAACTTAATGTAATAAATAATTTATTGGATGTAATTAATATGTTTACTTAAATATATTAAATCGTCCTCTTAATTTAATAAACAGTCTTTCTCTTAATTTAATAAATAATTCCCTCGGTTTTAATAAATCTTTCTGTAAAATGTAATGAATAATTCCCTCAGTTTTACCTAAATCGTTTCAAATTCCATACCTCAGTTTGAACAAACTGTTATATTAAATGTATTAAATACTTTCTTCAGTTGTAATAAATCATTATGTTAACTTTAATAAATAATTCCCTTTGTTTCAATAAAAGGTTCTGTTAATTAAAAAAAAATATTCCCTTAGTTGTCATAAATCGTTCTGTTAATTTAATAAATAGTTTCCTCAGTTTAATATATAGTTTTCTATTAAATAAGGTAATTCTGTAAGTGGGGTAGCTGCTGGTGTAGTGGAGTATTTTACCTCAGATCAGATCAGCTCAGTTCAGTTCTGTTCTCTCCGTTTTGCTGGCGGAATAAATCTTCAGTAGGAACCGAAAATCAGAGCAGCGATTTCAGGCCAAACATATGAGAATCTGTTTCTGATTGGTAGTCGCCGCCGCGTGTCGCTGCTCATTTGCATAAAGTTAAGTTCTGGTCAACTCTCTCGCGTCGCTCAAACCGCCCGCTTCGCATCGCGTCGCTGCCTGTCGCCCAGTGTCGCTCGCTCTCATTGAAAATGACCGACTTCCGGCTGCTTTGTTGCTCGCGTCGCGTTCGGTGTGGACGCACGGTAAGATGTTTTTTATTCATAGCTCCCAGTTGTTACTAATTAAGGATGAAAATTATTTGAAGTATTAAACAGCATAAACAGCATAGGCTCGCACCATCATTCAAACACCAGTATACTGCCATAAGCTCCCAATATCCACACACTGCTAACCTACCATTATAAACCAATATTGCTACCAGTATCTGCTAAAAACACCAATACACAGTTTACAGCTATATGTGTGTATTTAGTGTACAATGTTAGGGCTCTGCTTATCATTATTTTAAATTGTGAGAGGTGAAGCTGCTTCAATGCAGAGTGGGGTGATTTTTCCATTCAGAAATCACCTAACAGAAAGCTTACCCGAGTATCTCCACTTTATAGTTTGATTTCTTCAGTCCATCAGAGATTAACTTCACTCCTGAATCCTGCAGCTCAGTGTTATTGAGGTCCAGTTCCTTCACTGCTGATTTTATTGACTTCAGAGTAGAGCAGAGAGTTTCATAGGAATTCATGTTGATTTTACAACCAGATAGTCTAAAAACACAAAGAAAAAAGTATTAAAATACAGAGCTATGTGTGTGTCTTTAACATAGAATATATCCCCATGCTCTGCTGAGAGTTCAAGAATTATTTATTATTAGGACTGGTGACCCTGCTTCAATCTATGATAGGTGAATTTTAATGATTTTTCTATTCAGAAATCACCTGACAGAAATCTCACCTGAGTATCTCCAGTTTACAGTTTGAACTCTTCAGCCCATCAGAGATTAGCTCCACTTCTGACTCCTGCAGCTTAGTCTTACTGAGATCCAGTTCTTTCAGTGGTGAGTTTACTGATTTCAGAGCAGTGCAGAGAGTTTCACAGGAATTCATGGTGAGTTTACATCCTGTTAATCTACAAGACAAAAACAAACTATTAAAAAACAGAGAATATCTAATTCATACTCACAGTTATCAGTAATTATAAGACACTGAGTGATTTCAGAAAACTCCAACACTTTAAAAAGTGTTAGAAAATGGACAGCAACATTCAAACACAGTTGTCTACAAACTGAGGTCTATATTAGAGAATTCACAACACACACTAACAGCTGATACACCACAACTAAAACCTGCTCTGTGGGGTCCTGAAGGAAAAAAAAAGTGAAAACAGAAACTAGAAAGTGGTCATAATATTGTGAATATGGTCACTGTCCAATGAAAAACAAATGTCTTCAAAACAGCAACTTTACAGGAGAGAGAAAAACCATCTAAACTTTCAATGGAAGTCCATGTAAAAATGGTTTATTTTAGGTGAAGTATTTTTGAAGAATTTCTATTGGTCCATTCATCAAGAAATCTTGGCACAGTGTAAGGGACAGTTTGTCTGTTCAAATTATGTAGTAAAATTTAAAATGTACAAAAATGGAGATACTTGTTTTTCATGGAGATGCTGTTTTTTTGGTGCTGTATTTTCTAATGCACTGAGCCATTTACGTTACAGTGCCACTTCTCCACTGTTGCCACAAATTTAAGTCATAACTTGTCAGAAAGTGATTTCAATAAGACACCAGAATGTTGCTGAGAGCTGGAGAAAGTGTTAGGAGAGATACAGTAAGTAACATGGTTGGGGACAGCCACTGATCTTCCCAGGGAGCTCAGATGATGTCTCCTACCCATGACCAATAAAGTGGTTGTTTTTGGTATGATGTTGTGAGGGACAAAGAAGAATGAATAAAGAAAGAAGAGCATGCAGTGGTACTTTCCTCAACCAACCAACAAAACTGAACTGTACAAGGACAAGTAAACTGGCCACATTCTGGGCCCTATTTTAGTGATCTAAAGCATACTAGTTTATTATGCTTTGCGCAGCTGGATTTAGGGGCGTGTCCTGTGTCTTTGGTATGGAAAGGCCGCAGAAATACACTTTGTGCAGCTCCAACAGCGCAAAGGGAGTGTTTTAATTCTCTTAATTATTCATGGGTGTGTTTTGGGCGTAACGTGAAATAAACCAATCAGTGTGTCTGTGGTCATTCGTATTTTAAGAGCGCAGAGACACTGACTGCGCCGTCATGCTGTGAAGATAAACCAGCAGCTCATATAAGGGAAGAGCAACATTATTTTATTCTTTATTCTGTTTATTGTTTATGTAAAAACTGGGTTTGCAACACTGAATATTAATCAAGCAATCAACCATTATTTACACTTATTATTTACAGTTTAAAAGGGATTAAAACTATTTTAAAAAATGTAAATAAAAACTGACATTTACTATAGACGGATAAAAAGGAAAAACAGGACATTTTAAAAAAGATCATAAAAATTGACAAAAAGTAAAAAAATATATCTTAACTAATTTGATAAAAATTATAAAAAGAATAAAACAATTAAAACTCATTTTAAAACCTCATTTAAAACAATCACAGACTTTCTGATGCGCAGAATAGTAAAAGTTTTAGTTTTAGTTCATTTTCAAATCATGAAAACCTCACCAAAACCTCAACCTATCCTTTATATTTGACAATATTTGATGAACTTTACATGTCCTTACTCATGTTTATTTAACTGAACTGAGTTTTATATTATTTGTAGCATATTGTATTATTGTAGTATTCTGCGTGCAATGCTGTGTATAGAATGTCTATATCTGCTATATGAATCTACAGTTATTAAGTCTGTGTACTGAACATAAATATAAATCCTTATAAATGTCAGAAATAAATATAACTAATAATAACTTATAGTTACTGTGCACATTTTAGGTATATTTAACTTTTATAGTTGATTGCTGAGGGCTCTGGGTGAGGTGTTTCCCTAGAAGATAAACTTAGCTGACTAGCTAAAAATTGGTAACTAGCATAATCCATAACAGCTGCCATTTTACAATAATTAACATATTAACATGTGACATATTAACCTTTCATAATAACATGTTACTTTTGATTATTTAATAACAATAAAAATAGCACAGTATGTTTTGGCAGACCGTGGTTAAATTTAAAAGTCTTCACTGCACAGTCAAGTGCGACCAGTGCAAAGTTCAATAAACGTAATGTGAACCGAAGTTCTCAGGCAAGTCGAAAACTTTAGCCATCCACTGTTGTTATTAGCAACTTGCTAAACCTGCCAAATGTAGCTTACAGGTGTATGGTATGGGCTCTGTTTAGAGAGCCTGTGGGAAATGTTGGGTTGCTTGTGAGCTACAGCAGTATTAGAGAGTGGGTAGAGGACCTGGCAACCCTGCTTGTTTGTCTTAGTAACTGGATGAGAGAGGTTTGATAGCAAAAATTGATACATAAAATTTATTAAGATTAAATAATCACAAAGAATATAATTAATTAAGCTATTTTAATCGATTGACAGCACTACTTAATATATATATTCATGATTGCATATTATAATTGAATATAAATTGAATAATGTTGACCTTTTCAATTGTGATATAGAATTTTCATACCGTTATGTCTGTATTGGTGACACTGTTTTAATGCTTACCTGATTATCTCCGGTATACAGTTTGAACTCTTCAGCCCATCAGAGATTAGCTCCACCCCTGAATCCTGCAGGACAGTCTTACTGAGATCCAGTTCTTTCAGTGGTGAGTTTACTGAGTTCAGAGCAGAGCACAGAGATTCATAGGAGTTCAGGGTGAGTTTACATCCAGATAATCTACAAAACAAAGAAAAACTATTAAAACAGTGAAAGTATTTAAGTAGCATCATTCCGTGTGTTATCTTAACTTCACTGTGACTCAAATACAGCCAGGTGACATCATCACAGTAATGCTGCTGAATTTATAAAATGGAGTAAAAGTGGCGTCCAGAGAGAGCAGCAAGACACAAATCATCTACACTCGTCTCGCTTTTAAAAACATATCGCATATCGCTGCCACAGGACCTGGACAACTTTCTATTATTAAAGGATCCAGGAATTCTGATCTGAATAAGATGATTCTATAGTAGACTATCTGTTCATCTGAAGCTGAATATAAAACAAACACAATAGACAGCTCTGACTTGGTCACTCCTAAAGGCAGATTTAGTTTGTCTTAACCCTTGCTCTGCTGTTTTGAGTCAGTGTCCTGTTGCATCACATAAGTTTAACACAGCAGGGCTGCAACTAATGACCAATGTAGTCAACTAACCTGAAAATTATTTTTTAGTAGTCCTATTAATGAGGCTCTTGACAGCTACATTTTTAGGCCCCCTAGACAAATTTTATAGGTGATATACCTTTTGAGAAATTATAGGAGATATTCACACATGTAGGATGTTATTTTCAGGAAATTCAACTTAAATTGGGCTTGTTTGATAGTCACAAGGTGAAAATTATAGGGGTGTGTTTTTTGGGCTACCTTTAATATTTAACATGTTTGCCACAAAGCCTTCACTGCAAACTGTTCAAAATAAAAATGTAATGTTGTCAACGTCTGTGACAACCTAAAATATTGGGCTAGTTTAAGCTTCTGAAGGGCTGGTTTTCGACAGACAGGATTAGGCAGGATTTTTGAAGAATATGTTAAATGACCATGGCTGTTGTCTTGTCTTAACTGGTGTATTTACATTTTTTGAGACACAGAGAGCGAGTGAAGGGTGTGAGGGCCCACATTTCTCGGCAACACTGCATTCCTCACACATTAATGTCTACAAATTGTCAGCAAATCGTTTCAGCCCTAATTCAGAGTTTCAGTTGATATACAGACAGTCTCACATTATCCTCTAAAATATTTAATACACTTGGGAATTCATCTTCCTCTTAGTGATTGTCAGCTAGCCAGGCCACTAGCATGTATATATGTGAACACATTTTATAGTTTTGGCCCTAGAAAAAAGAAAGACATTACAGAAATGTGATCTTATATCTATCCACAGCGGTTCTACTGTTCTGTTCTTCTGGTTTTAGTGGGGCAGTTATATTTCAGCTACAGCTCCTACTGTGCTCAGCTGCACTTCACCATCACATACACAAACCTGAGCATTACTTAAATAAGGACTGGCTTTAATACAGAACAGGTGAAGATTTTTTCATTCAGAAATCTCCTGACAGAAAGCTCACCTGAGTATCTCCAGGTTACAGTTTGAACCTTTCAGCCCATCAGAGATTAGATTCACTCCTGAATCCTGCAGCTCAGTGTTACTGAGATCCAGTTCTTTCAGTGGTGAGTTTACTGATTTCAGAGCAGAGCAGAGAGTTTCATAGGAGTTCATGGTGAGTCTGCAGCCAGTTAATCTACAAGAGAAAAAAAAATTAAACACAGAGAATATCTAATTCATACGATTATCAGTAATTATAAGAGAGTAATAAGTAATTTCAGAAAACTCCACCTCAGTTCAATTTCAAAAAGGGCAGGGACATGTTTGAGGATGGATATTTACCACAGTGAGTTTAAAGACCAAGGTGGTGGCTACCTAGTAATCTACAACAAAATCATTCAGTACAATGTTGTGTATATATCTACATGCATCTTTACATATCTATTTTTATTAGGGCTGTCAGCGTTAAACTGTAATGCACACAACTCATTTGGATTAATCAGTAATGCGCTATTATTTTTTGAAAGCAAATTAATTATGCCACCAAGATTGACCCCAACATTCGCCGTAATCTGCCCCTCACCCACTCCATCTGTGGATTTAAGCCTCGGCCCAGTTCAAAAATAACAGGCTAGTAGACTATTTTCTCTTTTTGTATCAGTATCTCACTGGGTTGGAGTGATGGCAGTTGTGCTGGCAGGAGAACTTTGGCCATTTAGGA
Organism: Astyanax mexicanus; assembly: GCF_023375975.1. NCBI lineage: Eukaryota > Metazoa > Chordata > Actinopteri > Characiformes > Acestrorhamphidae > Astyanax > Astyanax mexicanus. Next base: position 8,388,818 of record NC_064428.1, on the reverse strand, counting down.
GTGTTTCTGGAACCTACACCCTTTAAATATGTTGTGCTGTGATTGTGATTGGTCACTCACAGTATTTCCGTGTTTTGCAGTGTGATTTCCTTCTGCCTTACATCACTTCCCATATAATGAGTGCTCCTTTGGTAGCAGTGTGATGCCTTTTTATTTATGTTTATATTTCTATTCTAAATGTAATAAACTGACATTTTACTGACATTTTGTCTTGTATGCTCTGTAATTTAATAAATGTGTGTACTGAAAAAGTAATTTTTCTGCTATTAATTACTGAGACTAAGGGGGGCTGCTTTAGGTGAAGGGCCCATATATTTTTCCTAATTAAGTACTTATTTTGAATGCTGTGAGTACTTCCTTTTATAGTGACGCTTGCTAGTATAGGGCAAACATGCAAAATAACATGCATTAATTGTACAACCTGATGATTACCCTTTATTTTAACCATATTTACAATTATTTTGTTAATGCTTTAGGCTAATTGTGAAATACTGTGATACTTTTGAAGACTTCTGCAGTCTTACTGTAACTTTATACTGTATACAATTAAAAGCAGTTTAAACGCTGGGTTCATTTTGCTTTACTATGTGAAAAATTAACATGAAACCTAAATGTTAGTTGTGTGACTTAAGCTCACACAAGTCATTCACTGTAAGGGAATTTGTATATCTGATTAAGGGTTCTTTACATTTCTAAAACAAATCATGTTATAACAAAAAAAATATTCTCTGTTGTTCCTCTGCTTCCTCTGTAAATATAAAATAAAATGCAACACATTAATGTAGAGATGAATGCAGATTAATGTAAACTCACACAGCCTTTCTGCAGTTCCTCACAGCTGGGATCAGTCTCCTGTAGCCCTTCTCAGTTGTTGAGTAATTCTTCAGGTTGAACTCGTCCAGCACCTCCTCTGAGATCAGGATCATATGGGCTAGTGCTAAACACTCTCCGGTGGAGAGCTTCTTTTTTGACTGAATGTCTTTGGAGAAAGACTGGACTTTCATTTCAGTCAGACAGAGGAACAGGTTGATGAATCTCTCAGAAGGAAGATCTTCTGATTGGATGATGCGTTTGATGTACTGGACTGTTTTTTTGATGCTCTCTGAGCTGCTCACTGTTTGTGTCAGAAGGTTTTGTAGGAGCTGCTGACTGGATTCCAGTGAGATTCCCAGCAGGAAACGGAGAAACAGATCCAAGTGTCCATTCTCACTCTTTACAGCTTTACGCACAGCTCCTCTCAGCAGCTCTTCCAACAGAACACTGTCTTTCCACTTACCACCCCTAGGCTTCAGAAACTGCAGTTCCTCCAGGTTCTTATTCGCATAGCAGTGAAACACATAGAGAGCAGCCAGGAACTCCTGAAAGCTCAGATGAACAAAGCAGTAGACCTTCCTCTGGTAAAGCACACACTCCTCCCTAAAGATCTCGGTGCAAATGCCAGAGTACACAGAGGCCTCGGTGACATCAATGCCGCACTCTCTCAGGTCCTCTTCATAGAACATCACATTGCCCTTCATCAGCTGTCTGAAAGCCAGAGCAGACAGTTTCAGAAGCATCTTTCTGTTGGACTCCAGCAGTTCCATTAGATCTCTCTGGTCTTTTCCCTCGTACTTCTCTCTCTTCATGAGTGTCTGAGTGCACAGGAAGTGGGAGTACATCTCAGTCAGTGTTTTAGGGATTTCTGTATTACCTTGTTTCATGATTCTCTGAAGCACAGTGGCTGAGATCCAGCAGAAGACTGGAATGTGGCACATGATGTGGAGGCTCCGTATCGTCCTGATGTGTGAGATGATGCTGCTAGCTTGTTCTTGGTCACTGATTCTCTTCCTGAAGTACTCCTCCTTCTGGGAGTCGTTAAATCCCTGGATTTCTGTCACACGGCTGATGAACTGAGCTGGGATCTGATTGGCTGCTGCTGGTCGGGAGGTGATCCAGATGAGAGCAGAGGGAAGCAGTTCTCCTTTGATGAGGTTTGTCATCAACACATCCACTGATGATGTCATCGTTATCTCAGATACTTTCTCACAGTCTGAGAAGTTCAGTGGAATTCTGCTTTCATCCAGACCATCAAAGATGAACACGGCTTTGTACTGGTCATAGATCTTCGGGTGCAGGTCTTTGATCTCAGGGTGGAAGTCACACAGAAGTCTATGAAGACTGTACTGATCACCTTTAATCAGGTTCAGCTCTCGGAATGGAAGCACAAACATGAAATCTACGTCCTGATTGGCTTTTCCTTCAGCCCAGTCCAGAATGAACTTCTGCACAGACACAGTTTTTCCAATGCCAGCAATGCCTTTAGTCAGCACAGTTCTGAGTTTCTGCACTTCTTTACCTTCATCTTCTTTTCTTTCTTCATCCATCCAAGCTCTAGTGTTCTCTGCTCCCATTCCACCTAAAGTTCCCTCAACGGGTTTAAATATATCTAAACAGTTAATGGGTATTTCTTGCAGCTGTTTCCAGAGTTCTTTCTCCATCTGTAGAACTTCATGTTCTTCATTCACTCCTTCACTCTCTCCCTCTATGATGTAGAGCTGAGTGTAAATCCTGTTCAGCAGAATTTTATTCTCCTGTGTTTTGAATCCCTCGAATAAGCTCTCGTACCTGTTCTTCATACTGATTCTGTGTTTCTCTAAGACTGTGGGTAAGTCATCATTCACTGGTGGACAGTAATGCTGCTTCATGGGCTCCTCCATAAGTGGATACAGAACTGGACGTGTTTTAGATCTCTTTTTGCACCGGGGACAAGCAAAGTCTCCTGATGGAGCAGACTGGTCCCAGTATCTGTTAATGCACTGCCTACAGAACGTGTGTCCACAGGTGATAGAGACTGGATCTGTCTGAATCTGCTCACACACTCCACACCTGGACTGATCCTGGAATCGCACATCCCTTCCACAGCTAGAGAGAGAGAACGAGATTAAAGTGAAATTAGTGTGAGACAGATAACGAATATTAATTAGACAATAATATAATAATGTGGTTTTACAGTAAACTGGTGTATTGCAATTTGTAAAGGTAAGACTTTGTTTCAATCGTTTTATTAGGCTACTTTGAAAATTAACAATAGCCAAGTGTTTTAAAAGGCATTAGCCAAGCTATATAAATGCATTTCTACATCTCCCCTTAGATTTTAATATTGTAGTCCCAGTGTCAAAATATGTGGATGAGATGGGAAAAAAAAACCTTATGTACAGGGATTTTCAGTCACATTGTTACTTTCTATTTATTTAAAATTAATCAACATATGATTCCTGTGGGAAAGATCCTGTAGAATATTAATTACAATTTAATGGCGAGAAAGCTGATGAAAAATAGCAGCCAGTAGCATTGTGTGTGTTTTGCAGGATTAACTGTGGATTTTGCTGTATAATATATATTTTTTATGACTATAAAGGTTATTGTGTGGTATGTGCTACATAAGCTGATGTCATGAATATTTTTTTACGTGCTGTAGACATTACAGTAAAGAGGCTAGACATTTGTAAGACTTCAGTTTAGTGAAGCCTGCGCCTTCGCTGTACTGGTTTCCATTTACACCCCGAAAAAATACTTGACCTCCCCAATTATCATTGTATAATTCGCAACCTGGTGCTACCAGTTCACACTCTTCCAGAGGGTGACGTGGCCATTGAAGGTGTGTGCAGCTCCCTCCTCCGTGTCTAGCAAGATGGACGACATTGCCGACTCCTACATGAAAAAGTGGTTGGGCCTTCCGCGTTTGTTTTTCTGAGGCTGGACTTTTTGGCATGCAGTTCCCTTTGAAGTCCATAAACCTTGGATACAAACAGGAAAAAAACCCGTCATGTACTCGAGGTAAAGGAGTCCAGAGATGAAGTAGTGAAAGGTGCTGAGGTGTCCATCCGCATTGGGCGCAAGTGGAGGGCGCAGCAAGAGGTGAACCAAGCCATCAGCAGGCTGCAGCATAAGGAGGTGCTGGGAAGAACCCAAGTCAGCCAAGGGCAAACAAGGAGCATGGACCCGCTGGGAGGATACTATCCACAGGGTAATAAACTGGACAGACATCTGGCGAATGCCTCCGTCGCGGCCTTGCCCCCAAAACCTCTCCCAATGATTTGGAAGTGAGGAGAAGTGTAGTGTAGGCCTCCAGCCCATACTATCTGGGTGTAGTGTAGCTCTGTCACAGGGTCACCTAAGATGGCGGTACAACCAGGCGCTAAGAAAGTTGGTAGAGCAGTTAGAGTGCAGGGTCTGGGCAAACACCTTCCCAGAGGTATCTCGTCCAAATGTTCCATTTGTTAAACCAGGAGAGGGTGCGCAGAAGACAGAGGTGGGAAGACATACATGTCTGATTTCTCCTGGGAAGAATGGAATAACCCTGATTTTTAATCACAGCTTTTACAGCATTGTAAAAGCTGCTCCACTAGTCTTTCACACTGCTTTTGGGTGACCTTTTGCCACCCTTGGTGTGAACATTCAAGCCTTGGTTTGATGGCTTGTGATCATCCATATTCCTCTTGATTACATTCCAGAGGTTTATATTAGGGTTAAAATCAGGGTAATTGCATCAAGTACTGTTTTTTAATGTTTTTTTAAACATTAGTATTGTTGTTTCTTATTGAATATGAACTTGTTTTCTTTGCATTATTTGAGGTCTGAAAGCTCTGCATCTTTTTCGTTTTTTTGACCATTTCTCATTTTTTGCAAATTAATGCTCTAAATGACAATATTTTATTTGAAATTTGGGAGAAATGTTGTGAGTAGTTCATAGAATAAAAAAATGTTTAATTTACTCAAACATAAACCTATAAATAGTATAATAAAAATATAATAATTTCCAGAGCTGTATATATGTCAACAGTAAAAACAAGCATTTATATGACCCGAAAAGGCAGCAAACAAGAAAGAATCCACTTCTCGAAAACCGCCTGAAAAAAACAAATTACAGACATATTAAAAAACGGAACTATTTAGCCATTATGACCCTCTTGCTTCAATAAACTGTGACCCTAAACATGGTTTAGTTTATCTGCACTCTCCTCACTTTTCTTTTTCAGTCTGTGCTATTAAGACCTGTTGTGCTCTCATTGTATTAAAGTCTCACCTGAAGTCAGCACTGCTTCTTTCATTACTGAAATCAGGAGACTCAAACTTCGAGTGGTTGCTCTTCATAGACACACAGCTGGGCTCTGCTCTGAATGTAAAGTAAAAAAAACAGATAAAGCATACTAAGGACAGTTATATCAGCTAAATCAGAGAGTAAATAGAATTTACATATTGGAGAATCACTGGTTTCCATTTAGTTTGGTATTAAAAGTGTTATCCAGCGTACTGTAGTTAATCCAACAGAATTCTGCTGTAGCTGACTATCAATCATATTACACAACACACGACACATAACACAACCCAAAATGTCTGAAAGCTCTGCATCTTTTTCGTTATTTTGACCATTTCTCATTTTTTACAAATTAATGCTCTAAATGACAACATTTTATTTGAAATTTGGGAGAAATGTTGTGAGTAGTTCATAGAATAAAAAAATGTTTAATTTACTCAAACATAAACCTATAAATAGTATAATAAAAATATAATAATTTCCAGAGCTGTATATATGTCAACAGTAAAAACAAGCATTTATATGACCCGAAAAGGCAGCAAACAAGAAAGAATCCACTTCTCGAAAACCGCCTGAAAAAAACAAATTACAGACATATTAAAAAACGGAACTATTTAGCCATTATGACCCTCTTGCTTCAATAAACTGTGACCCTAAACATGGTTTAGTTTATCTGCACTCTCCTCACTTTTCTTTTTCAGTCTGTGCTATTAAGACCTGTTGTGCTCTCATTGTATTAAAGTCTCACCTGAAGTCAGCACTGCTTCTTTCATTACTGAAATCAGGAGACTCAAACTTCGAGTGGTTGCTCTTCATAGACACACAGCTGGGCTCTGCTCTGAATGTAAAGTAAAAAAAACAGATAAAGCATACTAAGGACAGTTATATCAGCTAAATCAGAGAGTAAATAGAATTTACATATTGGAGAATCACTGGTTTCCATGCGACCAAGCAGTGTGATATTTTTACACGAGCACGCAAAAACACGCCAAAACCGACTTCAACGAGTCCTCCAGCTAATAAGGCTGCTAGCATTAGCAACGACAACATGGCTAACATAGCCGAAGTTTTAAACGAGCTGAAAGCGCTTCGTGCGGACTTCGGGACGAAGCTGGATAATATGACCAGTCACTTGACCGATATGACAGCCTCGCTGACCGCACTGGAGAGCAAGGTAACAGAAATGAGAGGAGATGTTTCTGCTAACACAGCCCGCATTGATGAAGCAGAACGCCGTGTCAGCGATGTGGAAGATGTACTGGAAAACACTAACGCTACACTGAACTCGGCAATTAAGCGAATCGCCTTTCTCGAATCCAAAGCAGACGACCTGGAAAATCGGGGTAGGAGAAAGAATCTCCGTGTGCTTGGGGTGAGAGAGGGAGCTGAAGGTAAACAGCCATTGTTCGACTTCATGAACAACATGCTACCGCGATGGCTGGGGTTGAGTTCTGAAACAGCTTTCACCTTGGAGCGTGTGCACCGCACACTCGCATCTGCAAAACCCAACCAAAACAGAGCGATTTTGGTTCGCTTTCTAAAGTTCCAGGAGAAGGAGTTCGTTTACAGAGAAGCACGGCGCAAGGACATTACTCACGAAGGGGCAAAGATCACGGTGGTGCAGGATCTCTCAGCGGAGACAGTTCGAGTTCGCCGAAGCTTTAACGCTATTACTAAGCAATTTGTTGACATCAAGGCCTTCCGCGGATTTCAACACAGTCCCTGCAAACTCAGAGTCCTGCATAATGGCAAGATACACCTCTTCTCAACACCGCAAGAAGCGGAGGAATTCTATGGGAAGATCTCCCAGCCCAAGTGAATACTATAGAAACGTTTGAACGTTTAAAAACTGAACACTGCATAATGGTAAAAGGCAAGCTACATCTCTCTGAACAAACCTTACAGGCCTGAGGTGATTTTTTTTTTTTTTTTTTTTTTTCTTCCCTTATATAAATGGTTGAGTTTGGTATGACTTAATAAGTTGTATAGTTCGCGAATGAGATATGTTCTAAAAAGGAGTATCTTATAAAACAAAGTGCACGGTTTAGGAGAACAAATTGTTTATTTGAAGGTATGGGTCGGGTTTTGTTGACTAGTTGCTCCCCAAGTGTTGTGGATCAACGTCCCCTGTATTTTTTTCGACCTGAGGGACGGAGGGAGGAGAGTGGGTTGGATACACGTCAGTGGGGGGGGGGGGGAGGGGTGGGGGGAGAGGGGGGTTGTTCGTTCAGTGTGTCAGTGTGTGTTCAGGCATGTGCACCGTTTTTTTTTTTTTTTTATTGCTTTAATTGCTTCAAAATTTATGTTCTGACAACTGATAACAAACTATGGATGTAACAGAACAAAGTAAATTTAGAATTGAAATTACCAGCTGGAATGTTAGAGGGATAAGAAAGTTTGCCAAACTTAAACAAGTAATGAATAGGATAAAATATCTTAACTCTAGAATAGTTTTCTTACAAGAAACTCACTTAACCGACTTAGACATGTATCGTTTGAACAAAAAGTGGCCAGGACAAGTTTATTGTGCCTCATATAAAACGCATGCCAGGGGGGTCGCTATACTCATACACAACTCAATATCATTTCAGGTCAAAAAAACCATACAGGACCCATATGGAAGATATATTATTGTACAAGGCGAAATACTGAATCAAAAACTAAATCTTATAAATGTTTATGGCCCCAACGAGGACAACCCATCCTTTTTCAAAAATCTATTTCTTACAGTATCTGCTTTAGAAGGGTTAAATATTATAGGGGGGGATTTCAACTGCACCTTAAATCCATTGTTAGACAGATCCACCCACACTGACATGGCCCATGTACAAACTAGGAAAATGCTTACTAATCATATGAAGGATCTAAGATTAATCGATATATGGAGGACACAGAACCCTAATGACAGAGAATATTCTTGCTACTCAAGTACATATAAAACGCATTCCCGTATCGATTATTTTTTAATTTCAATGGAACTACAGAAAAAAGTAAAAAAATGTTGGTATAATAGTATAGTAATCAGTGACCACGCAGCCGTATCAATGGAAATTCAATTAGGAAGACTGGAACGTTGTTCAAGATGGAGACTACAAACATACTTATTACAAGATCCAGTCTTTGTTAAATTTATAGAAAATTGCATTAATACATATTTTGACATGAACAGAGATGAAACTACAGCTAGCATAAGATGGGAAGCGTTTAAGGCCTACATAAGGGGAGAAATGATTAGTTATAAAAAGTCAACAACAAAGCAAAATAATTTGGAGCTGCAAACATTGGAACACAAAATTAGAGAACTTGAAAAGGAAATCTATGAGGATGAGGACACAGGAACATTACAGAATCTATTAGTTTTGAGAGCGGAATATGATAAATTGACATCTGATAAGGTAGCTAAAAGTTTAATGTGGACTAAACAAACCTATTATGACCAAGGGGAAAAACCAGGTAAACTACTAGCATGGAGGGTTAAAAAAATACAGGCTGAGAGAACAATCTTAAGCACAAAGCTGGCATCTGGCAACTTAACGACGGACCCGCAGGAGATTAATGATAACTTTAGAGACTTTTATAAACTATTATACGAGTCAGAACATACAGGAAATAGGGAGGACCAGACAAAATTTCTTAACCAGTTACAATTTCAGAAGATAACAGAGGATGAAATGATAACATTAGATAGCTCATTAACAGTAAAGGATCTCTCTAATGCTATAGGTGATATGAAAAGCGGTAAGCACCAGGACCAGATGGCTTACCAATAGAGTTTTACAAGACATTTGGTAAAAAGCTTGTAAAACCACTTCTGGATATGTTTGAAGAATCGCTGGATAAAGGAATGCTTCCAGACTCACTCAGATTAGCTTTAATAACCCTAATATTAAAACCAAATAAGCCCCCGGATGAATGTGCCTCTTACAGACCAGTTAGTTTAATGGGATGTGATACAAAAATATTATGTAAAGCCCTTTCAAGGAGATTGGATGAATATCTGCCTAACCTGGTTAGGGACGATCAACAAGGTTTCATACAGAAAAGACAAGGATACCACAACATTAGAAGGGTCCTAAATATACTTTATGAGAAACACAATGCTTCAGATACAGCAATACTATCAGTAGATGCTAGCCAAGCATTTGATAGAATAGAATGGAACTACTTGTTTGATGTGCTTCCTAGATTTGGTCTAGGTAACAACTTCCTTAAATGGATTAAATTGCTATATACAAACCCAATGGTTGTAGTATTAACTAATAATACCATTTCAAAACCCTTTAGTCTAAAGAGGTCTACTAGACAGGGCTGCCCACTATCACCGCTATTATTTACATTAGCAATTGAACCCTTGGCTATAGCTGTACGAATGCACACAGAAATACAGGGTATTACAATTGGTGTCACAGAACACTGCATTTCTTTATTCGCCGATGATATAATTTTCTTCTTGTCAAAATTAAAAACAAGTATCCCCAATCTGATAACATTAATAGAGAAATTTGGAAGATTTTCTGGATATAAAATTAATAATTCTAAATCAGTGCTAATGTTCCTCAACAAAAAAGAAAGATATAATCCCATGATAAATACCCCATTTGCTACAACTATAGAGGGTTTCAGATATTTGGGGGTGAAGATAACTCCAGAAATAAGTGAAATAATCCCATCCAATTATAACCCCCTGCTAGAGAAAGTTACTGACACATTAAATCGCTGGTCTGTTTTACCCATATCTATGATTGGCCGAATAAACCTGATAAAAATGAGTATATTACCTAAATTTTTATTCTATTTCCAGACACTTCCACTGCCGTTACCAAGGTCCTTTTTTGATACACTCAATAAAATAATAAGCCATTTCATTTGGAATAACAGGAAAGCCAGACTTCGCCTTAAGCTGTTATATTTGCCTTATGAGAGGGGAGGCCTTCAATTACCCAACTTCAAATGGTATTATATGGCTGCCCAACTAAGTGCGGCATCGTGTTATTTCAGCGAGATAACACCCCCTGCCTGGATGGATATAGAACAGCAGTCCATTCCTGATCTGCCATTGTGTTCATATTTATACTCGAGTAATATCAAGACATTGAAAAGATGCACAAAAAATCCCTTTCTTAAAAATACAGCTTTAATCTGGCATGCCACACATGAACACATGGGAGATGAACCTACATTATCTCAATTCACTCCTATTTGGGGTAATGAACAGTTTACACCCGGTAGAAAAGACGGAGGTTTTAGGCTATGGAAAATAAAAGGAATTAAAAGAATAATGGATCTTTATGAGGAGGGAACTTTACTATCCTTTAACCAGTTGTGTCAAAGATATGACATTCCTAAGAAACATTTTTTAAATATCTACAGTTGAAAAGCTACATGTCCTCAAAATATAAACAAATAATGTGCTTACCGCCTTTATCAGAACTTGAGAAAGTAACACTTCAAAATTTAGAAGGGAAGGGACATGTATCTAAATATTATACCATTTTAGTTGCACATAGCAAAGAATCAGTATTGGACAAATTGAATGCATGGAGAACAGACACTAGAGATAACATTGACGAAATAGATTGGAGAGAGGCCTGTTTAAAAGCACAAAAACTGACTATAAATACAAGGTTTCAATTACTTCAATACAAATGGTTAATGAGAATGTATATAACACCTGTTAAACTCCACCACATGTCTGCTAACATCCCAGATATCTGTACTAAGTGTATGACTGAAAAAGGAGACCTTCTTCATTGCTTATGGGCATGTACAAAAATGTATAGCTTTTGGAGGGATGTTATAAACTGTTTGTCAGAGATGTTCAATGCTATAGTCCCTTTAAATGCCAAATTGTGCCTGTTAGGGATATATCGGAGAACTTTTTGCGAAAAGTGAAACAATACCCAGTCCTGGACTTCGGGCTTCTCCAAGCCAGGAGGACGATTGCATTATGCTGGAGGAGCATGGAAGGTCCTACATTGAAACTGTGGATAAGAGAACTCTCAAATTCTATTGGACTAGAAAGATTAACATATATTGTAAGGGGCAAACGAAAAGAGTTTATCAATCTCTGGGAACCATATATGATGATGATGACAAATGTCGATACAAATTTTAAGTAATAACAATTTGTGAACTATTCATTTATCTACTTTTTCTGTATTAAGGTTTTTTTTTTGTTTTGTTTATTGTATCGTTAATTATTTAGTTATTTTATTTTATTTATGTATTTTAATTCTTTATAAACATTGAGGGACGGTGCTGTTGTGCCTGACGGGGGGAAAAAAAACTAAACTACAATAAAGATACTTTGATAAAAAAAAAACAGTCAGTAAATACAGACTGTAAAATGTATTTTATTATAATTTCTTCAGCTGCTTCTTGATGTTATGTACTGATGTCTAACATCAATAAGATGTTTAGTAAACTGATATTTTTATTTATAGAAATAAAAATCTGCCTCCTCGCTTCTCTTCACTTCTCTTTCTGCCTCCCCACTTCTCCAGAGAAATGATGCCAGAATCAGGTTGATGTTCTCTCGTGTGTTTGGTCAGCGCTCTGACCATAACTCAAACTTTCAGTCACCTCTCAGCCAGTAAACAGCAGGTTACTAACTAGCAGGAACAACAACAGAAGAGTTTTACGCTCTGGTTTAGTTTATCTACACTCTCCTCACTTTTCTTTTTCAGTCTGTGCTATTAAGACCTGTTGTGCTCTCATTGTATTAAAGTCTCACCTGAAGTCAGCACTGCTTCTTTCATTACTGAAATCAGGAGACTCAAACTTCGAGTGGTTGCTCTTCATAGACACACAGCTGGGCTCTGCTCTGAATGTAAAGACAAAAAAACAGATAAAGCATACTAAGGACAGTTATATCAGCTAAATCAGAGAGTAAATAGAATTTACATATTTGAGAATCACTGGTTTCCATTTAGTTTGGTATTAAAAGTGTTATCCAGCGTACTGTAGTTAATCCAACAGAATTCTGCTGTAGCTATCAATCCTATTACACAACACACGACACATAACACAACCCTAAATGTTTCACATTAATAAACATCAAGCTGTACATCTGAGATGCTGTAAATGAGATGCTGAAAATCAAGTTTAATAACCAGTCATTAGCAGAGATCACTAATTATGTGGTGCTTTAAAACAACTTTAGATAAGAATTGGTGCCCTATCCTCTATAGCCAGGTAGTGTAGTTTGTGCTTGGATCCACCGCACACAAGTATTTAGACTGAGGCGATATAGAAATATTACAGGATTTTACACAAATATAACCAACTTTACTAATGTTATCTGCTGTAATTAGCAGTGTGCCGAGCCCAGAGTAGCAGCAGTAGAGACAATATTCTCCTTATTACAGTCAGTGGAATATTTTTCACGATTTTGAAGATGATATTTGAATGTTCAAATGCTACACAATTCTGCTTTAAATTATTATTATTATTATTATTATTATTATTATTATTATTATTAATATAAAGTAACTCACTCTGAGTCAGGGAGTCCTTCTTCACTGCTGAAGTTTTGAGGGTCCATCCTGATGTCCTCTTCACACAGAACTGGACAGTGGACCTGACACGCTCTACTCCATACAGTTTCCCAGGACACTGAAAAACAGATTATAATTAACCAGGTATCGGTCAAAACCTGATAATAAAGAATAACTCTGCAGTGGTTAAAGTTCAGTACCTGCAGCACCAGCAAACCCTTTGCTCTTACACAGTATCCACTTTCACTGCTAATCATAAACACCATTCATCAGCACAAATAAATTTCAGGGAGGTACCGCCGGATCTGGGGCCTCATGTACTAAAGGTGCGTATGCACAAAAACATTGCATATGCCATATTTTACGCTCACGGTCAGATGTACTAAATTTGACTTGAACGTGAGAAAGAGCGTTCCCCCACAGCACTTTCGTTTCGGGTGTACGCAGGTTTTTTGTGCGTATGTATTGTGTTTTTGTCATTTGGCGACACTTAGAGGTGATGCATTGAAATTACAAATATTAAGATATCCTTTATGCACACATTGTAGTAAGCCATTATTGGGTAAAATAAAGTAAATTAATGAGACAATTTCATTTGCTTACTGAAATAATCGTTCAACGTGTTTCCACTTAGCCTAGATTATATAAACATGCATAAAAGTTTGCGCTGGAGTTGTTGGAGATGGCATTGATGACTTCAAGTTGATTGCGATGTACTAAAAGAAAGTACATGGGATTCTGCCTATGCTCGTTTGATAAATCCGGATTTTTTTGTGCGTACGGAATTTTTCAGGTCTGAGCGCACGGAACATTTTTTGTAGGAAGTCCACGCAAGTCTTAGTGCATGAGGCCTCTGGACTTTAACCACCCAACCTATATTCATGCGCTTTATGAATATGCACACAAAGGAAGCGCCTTTCTCTTCCTCCCCCTTTCTTTAGCACACGTGATCGGGGGTAAAAAATGTCTGTGTTCACTCTTGGGCCACTCCTTCAAGATTCCAGGAGATTTTATCTGATTTTATCTGAGGGAACTGTAATTGATATGCGGTAGACTCCCGCAACTTCCAGGAGACTTGGGACATCTGCTGTTCAGACAAGGATGAGCCTCTTTCCGCTCACGTCTGTACTTATGCAGACGTTTTCACTGTTAAGGCCTAGTGGAGGGAGTTTCAGGTGGAGTGTTGGGTGTGGTGGAGATGTTTACAAGGTGCGGGTTTGTGAGCAGCGCTGTTAGATTCAGTGTTGATGTGTGTGTGACAGACATTTATATTAGACATTTATAAAATACAGAACAAATCGAGTCCCATATTGGTTTCATACAGGACGCAACATTTTTTGCCAAATAAAGGAAAATTTCATATTTTATGGAATAATAATAAAAAATATAACATTTAATTTACTTTAAATAATTAATTAATTGATTTATATGTAATAATCACATATGGCAGAAATTCAGCATAAGTCAAAATTTCCAAACAAGTCATAATAAACTTGACATAACATTAGCAACAGAATATGTCATTATCTTGAGAAATAGGTAATTATTTTGAAACTATATAGCTAGTTATATGAAGGAAACATACAGATACATAATTTTCACATTTCAAGATCATATATCTAATATAAAATGTCTATATCTGGTTTAATTGTTAGCTAACCGGCTTTAGCTAGCTAGGTTAAAAAGCCTCTGTAAATACAGAAGCTAGGAAGCTAATTAGTTAGCTTACCATTAAAGCAGGCAGGCCTGGTCATATAACAAGCTAACAAGACAGTATAATGATTTAAACGTTCATATATTTAATTTCAGACTAACTGATAAACTAATATAAGTTACATATAAACTTAAATTAAAGTTCCCTAAATATTTATTTCTATCCTAAAATATGTGAGTTTAAACTGGAGCTGAAACATTAGCTAGCTAAGCTAGGCTAACAACTAAGGATAAAGTTATGCTAAGCTAACGCTATGGGTAACATTTGATTAAAGTGAGTGAAAAGATTTGAATATTGTTTTTATTATTTTATCCACCGCATGTTTTAATGGTTTATGTCTCATGTTCAGGTAAATATGGCTTAAAATTAAGACTTTTGAAGAGAGTTCGTCTCAGTCACGAACCGATTCAGTGAATCTCTGCTCTAGGAGTCGATTCGTTGGGATTGAGGAGTCTAACTCGGCTCAGTCTATTTAGCAGGAAGCTACAGACAACGCAGAAAAAGAATACAATCAAATGTCGAAGTGGTAGCTGTTATAACAGCGTGTTATTATTTTTGTAATTTTATTACAACTGGATTATTGGGCGACAATACGACAAAACGGCTCAGAACAGTTAGATTCAGTTAAGGTTTTAAACAGTCACTGGAACGATTCGGGAATAAGGTGAAACTTTACCTTGCCGAGTCATTCTCACCTGGAGAGACGGAAGTTCAGGTGTTTAATGGGCTGTTTAATTTCTGAACACACAGAGATTTCTTCTTTTTTCTTTAAACTCCATTTAAACTCTATATAAATTCTATATAAACTGTATATAAACAATATTAAGGATGGATCTTTAACTTACCGAGTGAAATATAAAGCACTGAGCTCTGAAATCCTCTCTGCTCTCTTTCTGGAATGCTCTCCGTTTACAGCAGCTTTCAGTTTCCCTCTCTTTCATTAACCCTTCAGACTCCAGCAGAACTGAAGATCTGATTTTTGAAGTTCCCTGTGAACATTCAGAGTTTCAGAAAGGATTTATGCAGGACTGCTGTTCATCAGCTTCATCCACACACACTCTACAGCCTTCCTCTGGGTCATTATCAGAATACTGTGACTTTTATCATATTTATCATATTCATACTACATGTAAATCATATTTTCCAGCTCAATCATTTTTATTGTTTGTTTTTTTTATTTCCTGTCATGCATGCGTCCAATTTTTTAACACTGAAACATGGCTGATGAAAAGTTGTAAACATGTTGATTTTTTTCAAAAACAAGCTAAATCTATAAGCTGGGTTTTTGAGGTAAGCCTGTTCATTTTGCTTAAATGTACAGAACTATATTGTCACTGTCCAAAGAAAAACAAGTACAGGTATCTCCATTTTTGTAGATTATGTGGATTATGTTACATAATCTGAACACATCAAATGGTCGAATAGAAATTCTCCAATATTACCCAAAATAAACTCTTTTAAATTGAATTCCACTGAAAATTAAGAAGGTTTTATCTTCCTCCGGTAAAAAAGTTGCTGTTTTGGAGATACTTATATCTGATATGCTTTTGGATAAACCTGCTTTGTACCAGGCTTATGCTGCATACATATGTTGCTGTTTTTATCAGAAAAATGAGTTTTCCACCAGAAAACACCTCAAGTCAGACATATCTAAAATTTCAGTGTAGCACGAATTGGCTAAGTTGTGATGTAATCATTTCCAACATCAATGAACATATTAACAATAGTAAAATATCAAACATCACTGTGCTTGTTAAACATAGAATCTTACAGTAACACAATTTAGACATCTACAAACAACATATGTCATTTAGCATAAAAAAAAAGATCACTTGTCAGGCGATGATTTCTCAGAGAGGAAAGTCGTTCACCCGACTTGGTCGCGTTTATGTTCCAAATTGTTTTTAAAATTTCCAAAACAAACAACACAAATGTGACCAATTTAGAGGAATGACTCTCCTCTGGGAGAAATGTACGTCTAACAAGCATGTGAATGCAGCTTTGGTAGAGCAGAGTTGAGGCCTGGCTTGTTCACTGTGATAAGCCGTGTGATGTGATTGGTCGCTGGAGGGAAACAATATTCAGAAGGAGTGTTTTTACAGTGGTTCTGTGCACTGTAGTGCTGCAGACAGCACAAATACATTTTATATTCCATTATAAATATACTGTTTAGACTAGTAATATCTGTAATTAAGAATACAATAATTAATTTCAAACAGCTAACATTTAAAGATAAATTAATTTAAGAATTTAATAAGACTTTAATTCCTCAATATATTAGAAGGGGTTAAATTTTATATTATAAGCATAAACAATCATGCATTAAACAGTAAGATATAATCAATTAAATAAGAATTCAGAACTGAGTTTTCCTCCACAGAATGGTAGTAGATGTATAGACGTTTAGGTGGATGTGTTAAATTTATCTCCTTCAGCCACAGACGCAGCTCCTCTTCTCTGGAAGGCAGAGAATATAGGTTAGCAAGCGAGTCCCACATAGCACTCCCATCTTTGTGTGTGTATGTGTGTGTTTGCGCGTGTGTGTTTGTGAAATGTGGTTATCTATAATATAGTAAATAGCTGTAAATAAGGTAAAATATAAATAGCCTGTTGGAGGCTGGGTTAGCATATCTAGCTCTTTTATGATCAGTGTCAACAGCAGTAGCTACTTCAGACTGCATTTACTTTAAATGTGAAATATGATACAACTAGAAACCATTTAATATTAACTGACTGGAAATTCTGACTCAAGTAAGGAAGAAACAGACACTTGAAAGTGGGCGTGGCAGAATAAAGTGAACAGTAATGTTATGTACTGTACTTATATTGTCTTCTGTTGACTGTAAGTAATGTAACTATAATGCTGAGTCCTGTGGGTGTTTTATCTTCTTACGATTGGATCAGAACCTGTGATGAATCAGTGTGATTTATCTGCCTATAATTTCTCCTCATCACCCACAGGTGATGTCTCAGCATGTGACAGTAGTGGCCCTTTTATACAGAATTACAGTCAGAGTGGGTGATGGTTTCCATTCACATGGATTTATTTTCATTCACATGTTTATTAAAATAATGCTTTCTCAGCCTGTGAGAAATATAATTTGTAAATGAGTACATTCAGATCACTTTTACAGTACAAGTCAAAAGTTTGGACACACTTCTTTTGATTCAATGTGTTTTATTTCTTTGTATGTTTTTTTTTATTATAAAATTAATATTGGAGACATAAAAGTTATACAAAAACACATGCTGGATTATTCTGTTAATAAAAAATGTTAAACGAACCAGAATATGTTTTATACTTTAGATTATTCTAAGTATCACATTTATCTTTGAGGACAGATCTACACAATCTTGGTATTTTAATCTCAGTGTCTTCATGAGGGAGAGTCACCTGGAATAGTTTTCTCAGCATCTTGAAGGAAGGAGTTCCTGGAGGTGCTGAACAATAGTTGCTGCTTTTCCTTCACGCTGTGAAGCTCCAGCTCATCCCAATTAAATCACCTCAAATCACCATCTCAGTTCATCAGGTTTAGATCAGGGGATTAATGTGGAGGAATAACACTTTTTTGTCCTGTTTACTACATAATTCCATATGTGTCCCTTAATTGTTTTAACGTTTTTAATATTAATATACAATGTAGAAAATAAATAAAAAATTGAGTGGTACTGTATACTGTATATATAACACAAACATATTTCTTTATTTGTTATAACTTTCATGTTCAGCTGTCTAATTTTAAGTTATAAAGCAGAAGCAGATCTATTTTTAAAGAATATGAATATTTATACTTTTAATACAAAAACTTTTGAGACAGAGAAATGGTTCTTTTTTTAGTTAACCACAGACCTTGCCTTTTAGATGAGAAGGGCTATGCACCTTCCTGAACCTTATTAATAGTTCTTTAAAAAATAATTACTGCTGTTTTAGGCGATTTCAATATATTTTTCCTCATTAAAAAAGTTAAAACATTTTATACTTCAATATAACGCAATATATGTGAGTATTATATTTAATTAGCTTAATGCAAATGGTAAATAATGCTTTTGTAAGCTTTCTTTGTGGTATGGCTCCTTTTTTAGTTTACATATAAGTTTTCTTAAATAAATGTAATTACTGTGATATTTTACCAGGACAGGGTGGAAAGCTTAAGACACAATATGATAAATATTAAGTGAAATTATTAATATTACTAATTGCTGAACTTGCAGCAGCAAGTTATAATAAATGATATTATAATATTATCTATTATTATAATACTTTATTGCATTATTTACTCTCACATTAATGCTTTTAGTTGAAAGATGCTCCTCACAAATAATAATAATAATAATAATAATAATAATAATAATTCATATTGATCATTATTATATCTTTCTACACTGCAAGACCGCAGTACAGACTATAAGAATAGAAGACAAACAAAATTCCTGAATGAATATAATCTGATTTTAGAGATGAACGTTGTTTTAATGCATTACTGGTGGAAAAATTAATGTTGATTTAATTACTTTTTGCTATCTGGGGCATGTCTTTAAAGTCTCATTGCTGCGGTTTACATACTGTATAATCACTTTAAGAATTATATTTTGAATAATATAAAATACACACTGAAAAAAAACACTAAACTCTTGTAATTCTTATTAAATTCACACTGTTGCTGTGTTTTCTCTTATTCGTGTTATTATATCTGTTAATAATTACAAAATTTCTCATCACTATAGAAAGTATAGAGAGGAGAATGCCCACTTCAGAATATCTTCCTGGTTTGTTTCGCCACCAGAGGGCGCTCCAGAGGCTGTCCAAAATGAATGGGTTGTTATGGAGCAAAAACATATTAAACAATGTTTTAATTTTTTAACACAGAACATTATTACATTATTTCAGCACTGCAGATATAATTTATAAAGCTTTTAAACTTCAGTTAAAAACCTTTTAAATGAGCTCTGACTGTAACTCCAGTATCAGCTCACCAACCAATCAGATCACAGTAACAGTAATGCAGCGTCTCTACTGTATAAAACCTGTTTACTGTAGAAAAACTGAAATATACAGGTACGATTTATTTGATTTTTAGTAAAATAATTTATTTTATTTTCTAAAATTAAAGGAATATCTTGGAGAAGTAGATAGACTATATTTAACTAGATTTTTTAGCTGTTTAGCTCCATTCACCTCCATTCATTGAAGACTCTCTCGCGGGCTCCCTCTAGCGGTGAGCAGTGATTTTCTGATATAACGGGGGAAACAGGAAGTGGGTCAGTCTCTCCGTAAATCAGCTCGGATTAAGTTTCGGACTCCAATTAGCACGTGGCCCGTTTTAAAGGATATAGCATTTTGGTCCTGCATGTGAAGCAGCTTATCTAGTTAATCAGTTATTTGATTGCACCTAATATGTATTATATTTATATTAAATAGGGTAAAGATTATGAGAGGGGAAAATAATATTTTTTATATCCTTTACACTGTCCATTATAAATTTATTTATTAAAGATTCTTCCAGCTGTAAATATTAGTGAAAACATATAGAACTGTTATCTCTGAATTTTTTTACTTCCACCAAAATACCAGGAGAACTCTGGTTCTGGAACAGGTTCTGTTCAGACTTATAGGAACTGTGGTGCTTCTCATAAAACCAGCATCAGTTTTAGTGAAACCGATGATACATCACAGAATCCGTCATCAACAGAGGGAGTTACACAAAACAGCTTTATTTTACGATAAAAAAACCGACTGTTCCTCGGTTCCAGCTGGGAGAAACTTTTCCAAACAAACCATATTTTTTAGTGGAAATGTGTCGACCGGTTCCACATTGGTGGAAAAGGGCTATCAGAGGCAACTTTTGATTCCTTTGAAAATAAAGCAGTGTGAAGGTTGTGATGTCAAAGGTTACTTTCTTAAGGGACGGGTTTAAATAACCAATTTCCCATTCAGTTTCACTATAATTAAAGTTATTTCCTCTAGTTTAAATAATTTAATAAAAACTGAATTAACATTTATAAATCATGTTCCCGAACTTACTCTGCAACTTATTCCTCTTCTAGACAGATCCTGTAATAAAACATTTATTCCAAAGACATTTCACTCAAAATATCTCAGAAAGCTTCATTTTTATTGGAATTTCCTTATTGAAAATATTCACTGAGGGAAAGTTTAAATACTCTCAAATAAAGTAAAAGAAATACACCTCATAACATCTACCCTTCCAATTATATGATGAATAAATAATATGACTTAAGAAATATTTGTACATTTTGTGTTAATTGCGATTAAAACCTGGCTCATCTTTCCTTGTATTGTAATGGAGTTTTATTGTTTCTCTTGTGTGAATTAGAATATTTTTTTTGTTACGTCAAAGGCATAATTTGCTACGTCAAATAAAAAAATCTCTTGAATCTGCTGTTCATTTTTTTATTCTGACTGCAAAGTATTACGATCATAAAGAAACAAAACATATCATAAAAAGTATTAGAACTGTTAATTTCGGGAATTCTTGGACAGGTTTAAATAGCTAGATAGTTCTATAAATATTATGAAAGAGTATTTGAAATGCTTTAAAACTAAAACCCTCTTCAGAACTTTTCAGAATTTTACTGATGCTGATCTTTATTTTACTGATGCTGCTCTTTATTTGACTGATGCTTATCTTTATTTTATTGATGCTGATCTTTATTTTACTGATGCTGATCTTTATTTTACTGATGCTGATCTTTAATTTACTGATGCTGATCTTTAATTTACTGATGTTGATCTTTATTTTACTGATGCTGATCTTTATTTTACTGATGCTGATCTTTATTTTACTGATGCTGATCTTTAATTTACTGATGCTGATCTTTATTTTACTGATGCTGATCTTTATTTTACTGATGCTGATCTTTATTTTACTGATGCTGATCTTTATTTTACTGATGCTGATCTTTATTTTACTGATGTTGATCTTTATTTTACTGATGCTGATCTTTAGTGATAAAGCTCTGAGCTCCCACTCCCTGTTTCCCCCCTTTTATATTAAAAAAATATGAAATGAGAACATGTTCAGTATAAAAATGGTCAAATATTCATATGCTCTATATCAATCTATGAATTTATGACTGATTCTGGAGCGCCCTCTGGTGGCAAAACAAACTCAGACGATATTCTGAAGTGGGCATTCTCCTCTCTATACATTCTATGGTCGAGAGATTTTGTAAATATTAACAGATATAATAACATGAAAAAGTGAAAAACCAGCAACGGTGTGAATGTAATAAAATTACAACAGTAAAGTTTTTTTTTCAGTGTGTATTCTATATTTATTTAAAATATATTTCTGTTTATTGTCGTATAATAGAATACATTAAATTATTCCGCCATTAAAGTGATTATACAGTATGTAAACCTCAGCAATAAGGGCTTAAAGACATGCCCCAGATACCAAAAAGAAATTGAAGTAACGTTAACTTGTCCATCGGTAATGCATTGAAACAATGTTGATCTATAAATCAGTATCTGAACAAATCAGAATTGATTTATTCAGGCAGTTTGTTTGTATTCTATTCTCATAGTCTGTACTGTGGCCTTGCACTTTAGAAATAAATAATAATTATTAATATGAATTATGATTAATTATTATTTGTGGGAAACATCTTTCAACTAAAAGCGTTAATGTGAGAGTAGACAATCCCGTATGGTATTATAATAATAGATAATATTATATATAGTAGATAATCCAGTATAGTATTATAATAATAGATAATATTATATATAGTAGATAATCTAATATAGTACAAACCTTTTCAAAACCTTTAAATGTAAGTTGATTCATTATCAGGCTAACACTAACCGATGATGCCTATTAGGAATGTTAAATAAATGTTGTTTTAAGTTTGTTTTTCCATCATCAACCTTAAACGATGTAATGCAACCAAAAAAGTAACCTTTATTCAATGTTCTTTTCTATCAGTGGCACAACAAACTATTTAGTTTTATCAGTTTTTTTGTAACATTAAAGATCATGTTTTTAATGTTTTAAAATCTGTCCACTAGATACACAAATCACTCTGAGGTTTCAGCCTCCAGATGCAGATAATGTACACTGTGTTCTGAAGCTTCGAGCAGAGAATGTATAGAGAGGAGAATGCCCACTTCAGAAAGTCTTACGGGTTTATTACACCACCAGAGGGCGCTCCAGAGTCAGCCCTAAATTAATGGGGTCTTATGGAGAAAATCATATTTTATAAATATTTGATCGTTTTACTACTGAAAAAGTTCCTCAGAAAACAACCATATTAAATGTTTCATCAATATAGATATAATTTAAAAGCTTTTAAACTCCAAATATAAACCTTATTATAAACAAGTAGCAGCGACTCTACTGTATAAAACCTGTTTACTGTAGAAAAACTGAAATATACATGTAAGATTTCTTTGCGTTTTTAGTAAAATACTTAATTCAAATTTCTAAAATTAAAGAAATATCCTGGAGAAATAGTTAGACTGTATTTAATTACAGTTTTTATCTGTTTAACTCCATTCACCTCCATTCATTGAGGACTCTCTCGCGGGCTCCCTCTAGCGGTGAGCAGTGATTTTCTGATATAACGGGGGAAACAGGGAGTGGGAGCTCAGTATAAATCAGTTTTGTCTCCACCACCTTAAAATCCTCACAGAACCACAGTAAACATACATTAACCAAACTCTGTAGCAGAAAAGAGAATAGTGAACAAATAGTGATAGTTTTATAATGTCTAGTACTCCTTTAAACTCCCCCAAAGTACACCAAAACACTCTGAAACTTCCTTAATATTCTATTCCACCTTAAATAGTGAAGTAGCAGCAGAACTGATTTATACAGAGCACCCACTCCCTGTTTCCCCCTTTAAATATACAATAGAGTTAAATGTGCCCACACTTGCAGGGTGATAGCCTAGGACTACCTCTTTCACCTGTTGTGGCATTAAGGAAAATCATGATAAATTAAAATTTTAAATGGATTAAAAAAAAATATAATAAAAAATAAACAATACAGTGAAATTTTCCCACACTTGCAGGGTAATAGCCTAAGACTACATCTTACACTTGGTAGCAGAACTGTTCTGGCATTATGGAAAATCATGAGAGGAGAAACTCATCTCTTATCTGAATACTTAATTATTTATGGCATTATGAGAAATTGCTAAGTAAATAAAATAAATTAAATAACACTTCAGAATGCACTGGTCATATTAAAAATGACTCTCTCTTAAACACTGGTGGGATTGTTATGGCATTATATCAAATAGATAATGTACTGTACAAAATCTACAGAGAGGTGAGTGATTTTAATCCATTTTCCTTCTTGTTTTTGAGCGTAATGTATGTGTGTAAATTAATATTAGCGATTGAAAAGTGTCGGTCTCTCCTTCTCTGTGCTATTTTAGCGTGCTATCAGCCTGCGTGTCTGTTTACTGTAATATTGTGAGTATACGCGCATCTAAATTTAAAGCGTGGAGAGCTTGACTCTGGTGTAAGGCTCTGGTTTACAGCAGGTAATGCTGCTACTGAACCGCAGCCTCAGCAGCCCGCAGACACTTCTGTGGAGAGAGAGACCGTTAAAGTAGATTGCTGGTTAATTAGCTAGTGCTAGCTTAGCTAACTAACTAACAAGCTACCTACTTTAAACCGTCTCTCTCTCCACTGAAGCGTCTCGAGATTCTTGAAGCTGTGAGGTTCCTGAACACGGCTGAGGCTGCGGTTCATCAGCAGCGATCCTCAGTTTACTCTGCAGAGCTGCCCACTGTAACCCAGCACCTTCCCCTCTCTTACCGGAGATTCAGTAGCTGTAGCCCCGCCTACTGTTCATTTACATGTATTTGCATGCTGGTTAAGAAAATTAAAAAGAAAAGAGGAAAATAAAAAAGAAAAGTGGAAAATGAGAAGTAAATCACCAGTAGAGAGCGCTAATCTTTCTTTGCATTTGCCTTTTTATTTTGGCACTTAAAGCGCCGTCCACACCAAAAACCGAATCACAGAAAGTCACTTTTGTATTAATTTTTCCATTTTATATTTTCATTTTAATTCTCTCAGACATGCAGCGCTTTGCAAGGACTAATAAATAAAAACGTAATCATTGCATTTTGATTTTAGTTTTGACATTTAGTATGCAGTTCATTAAGAAAAGGCAAGGATAAAAGTGAAGGTTTTATTTTTCTTTTAACAATTAGCATTTTGATTTTAGATTTGACTGTGAAATACCCGTATAGTAATGAAAATGAAATGGCAAAAAGCCTTTTTAATTAAAATGTTATCTTTGCCACATATAACCTGTGCTGAAGTGAAAAAATAATTTGCAAATTAAGTGATTTAATTTAGTTTTTAATGTTGTCATAATATTTTCACACATGTGTGGAAAAAGAAAGTGTAAAACATTGCCATTTTCATTTTAGTGTTTTTATTTTTTCAAGTTGTATTTTGGCAGGATTTATCTCCCATACCTACTGAGCTGTAGTCTGAAGCATGACTTCTGAACAGACTGCGTTCACCTCTACTCACCTCAACATGTGCAGGAACCCACAAAAAAATCAAACACACTCTCTATATTTGGAGCCTAAACAGTGTTTGATGAACCTTCAGGATTAAAACTGGCCTACAAGTTTAAAATGACATCAGCCGACACTGAGATCTGTTCTCAGTGCACGTTATGGAGCACAGGCAATTATCCTCACGCCACTGACATGGCTATGTCATTCCTTTCACTCCTTTTGGACCAAAGTCACTGAAACACTCTCCACCATCCACCATTATACACCTCCCATCTAAATTCAATAACCCCTTGCTGAACCATAAACAAAAATAAAGGAACTTAAGTCACATCACTCACTGGATGAACTTCATTTTAGAATACATCTCAATGGAAACAAATCACACTCATTAAAAGAAGCATATACCAGACTTTAACGATGCCTGGAATCCATTAATAACATTTCTTAAACCCAACAGACCACAGCTTATAGCTACTCTACAGTCTAAAGCACTGCTGCAGTTCTCTCTTCAGAGCAATGTCCCGGGATGCTGCATCTGAACTTTATTACTGCATGGTAACACTTTATAACATATTATTGCTTATGGTTTACTGAGCAGTGAATTTTAACAAATTCCTGATCCAGCATCTCTGCCTTGTCATAGTCTGACTCCACCTCCACCTCCTGGTATGACACTACCATTTCTTATAGACCTAATTTTTAAAATCATATTCCACACATCACACACAGGAATATCGGCTCCATTTATGCTGCACAAAGATCATCAGTAAATATTTTTTTTTATTTACAGTTTTTCTCACTTCTCACTGCCTGAGCCTTTTTGTAACCCACTGAATCACAGGGTAGAAGAGCATTTCTAACTTTATTATGAGTAATAACAGCCTCAGAGCATTCCTCTCTCCACCAAGAGAGGGTTTTCATCTTCTTCAGGTAAGGTTTTTTAAAAGGAACAGACTTCTTAGCCGACTCACATAAAATATCACATAAAACATCATTACATTTCTCAATGTCTGACGAAGTTCAGAAAACATTTACAAAATTCCACCTCCACAAAAAATCAATCCCCATCCTATTAATCTCTACCAAATTCACATACTATAGGAAAATGATCAAATCCTAGAGAAGTGGACTGACATACATCCCAAGTATTCATTCCTGCTTAAGTAGAAGAATCTAATATTACAGTTTTTCTCTATTGTTTAAACACATTTTCTGAAAGCATGTCTCATACTCTCAGAACTCCACACACAAATCAAACAAACACACACACACAATGGGCAAAACCCCTCAGTTTACCTGCAAAATTAAACTTTACATTCAAATCAATGTTTTCTCCTCTCAAAATGGTGTTTTTTTAGAAGAAACATACAAACCATCATATGAATAGGAATTTATATATAAAAAACAGTTAAACACTGATGAGCTCAATGTAAAACACTTCTTCTTCTTCTTCTTCATTTATCATAATGACTTAATCCTTTAATGTTCAGTGTTACTCCTTCTACAGACAGCTCATTCAATACATGTGTTGTAAAATATTTTAGAATATTGTTTTTATACTCAGAGCACACAAATATACAGTAAATAAATTTTTATTAGTTTTATTTTTTAAACAAAAATAATGTACACAGTGTATATCCCAACTAACACAAATATGCACATACAGTCGTCTACATACAAAAGAGCAGAATAATTTACTGTATAAAGTTACTGCATCCTCTCTTCTGTTTAGGTCTGGCCACAGCACCTCATCTACATCACAGCACTGTTTTTCTAAACCATGCATGATGAGGAAATATCATCTAGCATGGTGAATCCAGCCATGAAAAGCATCAACTGCTATTTCTCCACATGCATCTTCCATAGCTTGGAGAAGGGGTATACCTGTTTGTGAAGTTAGGTTAGGAGATACTTCACATCTCCAGGTGGAATAATTCTTCAATAGGATTGAGGAATGGAGAATATGGAGGGAGATAAACAACTGAAAAGCGTGGGTGAGCGGTAAACCAGTTACTAACCAGAGCAGCCCGGTGGAAACTTACGTTATCCCAAATGACAGCGTACCTGAGCAGCTCTGGGCGTCTGTCTGATCTGGTGGAGTGAGTGTGGTGTGTAGGGTGTACAGGAATGTGATCAGATGGGCGGTGTTGTAGGAGTTAAGGGTAGCATGGTGATGGATGATGCTGTTGTGGGTAATTGCTGCACACATCGTGATGTTCCCTCTGCGCTGGCTGATGAGATTCCTTCTCCTCCTGAGTCTTTTTGTGAGGTTGAATCCAACCTCATCAATTACAGTTTTTCCACATTGTATAAACACAAAATGTGGAACTATGCACACAAATCCAAAAACATGAAGCTCATGTGTAACATTGTGACTCCAAACTGCTAAACTCTGAGCACAATTCCACATGTTCTCACTCAGATATCATTCTAAATCACAGCTTTACAAATCACTAAACACAAACTGCATCATTTAGAAAACCTTGATCACCTAAGAATCACTGACCTTCAAATACATCAACAATAAATACATGTTTGTTACGTCTTTGTATGTGATCTGATTTTCCTCGTCATGTTTCTCATTACATAAGTGAAAATTACAGTTTTGCAACAAACTACATACAGTAAAAATGGCTTACATTTGTGTTGTATATACATGTAGTACTGTAAATGCTATATGGGGGGGGGGGGGCAAATAATACACCGCACCAAATAAAAATATAAAGAACAGAAAGCCAACATATTTCTATGGAATTGAATGCATTTGAATTTGTACAGTGGCCTCATGAAGTCAAAAACATGACCAAATACTTCTGATAAAAGAGCTCTGAATTTATCTTGTCAGTGTTTGATGCTCTACAAGA
Source organism: Astyanax mexicanus (assembly GCF_023375975.1). Classification (NCBI taxonomy): domain Eukaryota; kingdom Metazoa; phylum Chordata; class Actinopteri; order Characiformes; family Acestrorhamphidae; genus Astyanax; species Astyanax mexicanus. The sequence continues at coordinate 8,361,164 of NC_064428.1, read as the reverse complement.
GATGAGTATATAAATATCTGTGTGTTGTTTTGGTGAAAGGAATCAGTTTTGCTAGAGGTTTGTGGAGTTTCAACAAAGCAGTTAATCATTTTCAGTTTGTGTTCAGTAGAGTTTTGAGAAACTGAGTTTCTAGAAATGCATTTAAACATTTGGTAAAAACTGTAAAAAGGAACTGGTGCTCTACTGCAGCAACATCGAGCTCAAGAACTCTCTAAAACACACACAACAGTTTCAGAAATAGACAAAGAAAGATCACTATTGAGAAGCACAATCACTATGATTACAATAGTGAAATATAGACAGTGGTGTAAAAAAGTGTTTCCCCTTCATGATTTCTTAACTGTGGTTCATCACACCTGAGTTCAATTTCTCCAGCCACACCCAGCCCTGATTACTGCCTCACCTGTTCTTAATCAAGAAATACATTAAATAGGACCTGCCTGACGAAGCGAAGTAGATCAAAAGATACAAAAAAAAAAAATCTAAAGAAATTCAGAAACAAAAAATCAAGAAAGAAGACAATTTTTCTAAACTGTAAATACAGCAACACACTCACTTCATACAATGAACCGAATAGTTGATTTTCTGCACAAAAGCACATTTTGTTCTCACAACACAAAAACCTGAATCTACTAATCTACTAATTTTTTCAAAACACTAACGCTAATGTTCTCTGTTCCAGAGCTATTTATAGTCAATCACTGTGCAACCACTGTCAAAATAATAAAAGCTACTGACATTACAGAAACAGCATCATGTTTCTTTTTTTTTTTTTACATTTTTTAATAAAAAATGTACTTAAGTTTTGAATGTGTGCAACATGTTGTCTACAATTGTAATTGAGTGATATATTGTCGACACAAAAACTGTCTATGGCATTCATTCAGTAAAAAAACAGTAGGTAACAGTAAGTTAATGCTTTAACTTCTACAGAAGTATTTTAAACCCCAGTATCTAAATTTCTACCTGAATAATGAATGGAGATACTTCTCACACTTTTGTTCGTCTCCTTTATCCTGAACCAACACTCAGTGTTGGCCACACTCAGTCCAAACAGTCCTCTTTTTTATATGTCTGTATCACTGACAGAACCTGGTTAAGTCTAATGCTAAGATCCAGATCCAGCTGTAGTTGGCTTAACATAGCCTCTTATTTAATATTAATAATCTGTATATTTTAAATTGTGTATTAGTTATACTAGATTTACACCTGCTGTTGTTGCAGAAGCAGTAGTTATATACTGTATTTAAAGTTTGGAACATGAGGTAGTTAATTTTGGCGTACTGTATTCAAGCAACTCTAAATAAGATAAGAAAGATAAAGATTTCTGAGAGTGGGGATTCTTGTTTATTAATAAAATGTAAGCATGTTTAAAACATTAACATGTTGATTGAATGTATATTGTGTGATCGCAACATGAACTGTATGAACAGTTTAGTCCACAACAGACAGATGTTGTGTTAAGCGTATTTAGAGTTTTGAAAATGTGAATACAGATTGGATAAAAGCAGGTTAGCGACTGTAAAAAACTGCCGTCTCTCCTGTTAAGAAGCTAAGATGCACAACATAAAGCCAAAGTTTATGCCTTTATTATTGATTAATGCCCTATATTTAATACTCACAATAAATCCTAAATTGAAATAATTTTACTTAATTTATTAAATTGTTACTTTTTAAATTATTACTTGTGGTATTTATGTATATTTTGTGATTTATTTATTTATATTTGTGTTTGCAATGTGGAAATGTATGCTGTGAATGTAAAAATTAAACCGATTGATGATTCATTATTAAGTGAAATTTCTTGTTTTTCTTGTGCATTTTAAGCAAGCAAATATGTTTTATCCAATTACTCAATTAATCGAATTGATTATTCAGTAGAATACTCGATTACTAAAATAATCGACAGCTGCAGCCCTAAATTGTTACCACTTCAATCAGGAATTAATCACTATAAAAAGACCACAGATGAGCAGCTTTTTCTTCTGTAATTGTCTTTCAGTTTACTGATTTTTGTGAGCATATTTTTGTACACTCCAATGTAAATATATCTGCTGTGAACTTGTTCCACTGACTTGTTTGATGAAAAATAAAAACATTACAGCAGAAAATATGTGTGTGTGTGTGTGTATCTGCAAATATATCTGTGCATGTAAAAAATCTAAAGATGTTTTTAGGATTTGAACTATTTCAGTATTATGGTAAAGCTTACTAAAGATTAGAGAGCTTTTCAATATTCACAACAGTGTGTAGCTGGTTAGAGAGAAATCTGGTAATATGAATAAAAAACTCTATATGTATGTTTGGTTGCAGTGCTTTATTTTGCAGGATATATGAGATATTTTGCAGTTTGGGTTTGTGGTTTTGTGAATTGTATTTAGTATTTTGATAAAACCAGTCTAGTTTACAAAATTGTTTCAGCAATTGGAAAAAACTACAATGACTTTAAAATGTATTTCTGTTTGGATTTACTGAAAATCTATGAAGTAAAGTTGAGGGAATTAAAGGGAGCAGTGTTTTCTGTTTACTCCATCAGTGTGTAGTGTTTCACTGTGGTGTAGAAAAATCTGTTCACTGATATAAACGTGTGTGTAGAGTTTGGATGAATAAATAGAATTTTAACAGAAGCTGAAAGTGTGAAACATTCAGATTGATGTGTGAGAGGTTTAATCAGCTGTGTGTGAAGTTTAAAAAAGGGACAAAAAGGTTTCTGGATCTCAGAGACTGTAAAAGACTAAAATACACTAAATTCCTCTTTATAGCACATTTATTTCAGACCTATTCAAATATTATGTCAACTTTGGCCATTTTCAAATATTTCAGCAATAGATCAACACAAACATATACAGTATATATAAAATTACATATATTAATGTTAAATATATAAAACACTATCAGCAACTTTACAGAAACTATCAATAAAAGTAAATAAACCCAAAATAATAAACAATCTCTAATAAAAGGGACATTCATACATATTATCATTCAAAAAGCAGAATCGATCAGTAATCAGAACACTGATTAATTATTAGTAATATTTTATATTGAAACTGTAGATTATTAAAGATGTAGTTGAAAAAAGTGTGATTTTTATTCTAGAAATACCTTTTACACACACACACACACACACTATTCTATATCACACAGATGCACTGAGGAACCCATATAAACATAAAACCCAGCATAGAGCGGTTCAGTGAATGTGGTGTAGAATGTGTGTAGGTGTGTGAGTGTTTGGGTGTGTGAGGGTGTGTGTGAGTGTGTGTGTGAGTGTGTGTGTGAGGGTGTGTGTGAGGAGTGTGTGTGTGTATGAGAGGAGATAGTGTAGAAGGACAGAGTGCCGGCGGGACAGTCCACATACACTCCTACTCTGTTAGAGGGAGAGGGAGGAGGAGGGAGATCAGTTCTGTTATTATTGTGAAGAACAGAGTAACTGTCATTACTGATCTTCAGACTCCAGGACTTTTCATTCCGTCCAAACTGAGATTCTGAACCTCCTTCTTTCCTGCTGATGGTTTTATAACTCAGAGCTACAGCAGCTCCTCCTCCGCTCCACTCAGCCTCCCAGTAACAGCGTCCTGTAACTCTCTCTCTACTCAGAACCTGATCCCACCCATCAAATCTCTCTGGATGATCAGAATACGACTGCTCTCCTCCTCTCTCCACCCTCCTGTTCTCTTCACTCAGAGAGAGCTCACTGTACGCTGTGTTTGGATCCAGTGTGAGATCACAGCCGTCTGAACACAAGAACACACATTAGAGAGAGTGTGTGTGTGTGTGCGTATGTTTATGTGTATTTGAGTGTGTGTGTTTGTTTGTAAGTGTAACTGTGTGTGGATGTGTGTAAGTGTGTATTTGAGTGTGTGTGTGTGTATGTTTATGTGTTTTTTAGTGTGTGTTTGTGTGTGTGAATAGAGGTGTGTGTGTATTTGAGTGTGTGTGTTTGTGTGTGTGTATGTTTGTGTGTATTTGAGTGTGCGTGTGTGTGTTTGTTTGTAAGTGTGTAACTGTGTGTGGATGTGTGTAAGTGTGTATTTGAGTGTGTGTGTGTGTGTATGTTTGTGTTTTTTAGTGTGTGTAAGTGTGTGAATAGAGGTGTGTGTGTATTTGAGTGTGTGTGTGTATTTGAGTGTGTGTGTGTGTGTGTGTGAATGGAGGTGTGTGTGTGTGTGTGAATGGAGGTGTGTGTGTGTGAATGGAGGTGTGTGTGTGTGTGTGTATTTGAGTGTGTGTTTTGAGTGTCTGTATGTGGGATGTGTGTGTGTGTGTGTATGTGTATGGAGGTGTGTGTGTGTGTTTATATGTGTGTGTAAATGTGTGTGTGTGTGTGTGAGTGTGTACTTACATTTTTTAAATCCTGATTTCATCCAGGTTTCACCTGCATATTCCAACCTATCACACACACACACACACACACACACACACACACACACACAGTGAGTTTTTTACATTGTGTTTCTAAACTGACAATCACAAAACATTTTCCCACACTTTATTTTACACACATTTTATTTTTCTGTTTCTCTGATTTTCCCTGTTTCATTTTCTTTCTCTCTCTTTTTCTTTCTTTCTTTCTTTCTTTCTTTCTCTTTTTCTCTTTTCAACCCACTTTTTTCCTCTTTCTCTGTTTCTCTTTATTCCTGTTTCTTTCAATGTATTTCTCTTTCCCTGTTTCTGTCATTTTTCCCATTTCTCTTTTACTTTTTTTGTAACTTTTCTGTAATTCTTTTGAATAATATTTATTCTGCATTTATTTTTTTCTACAAATTTCATGAAGCAGCTTTACAGAGATACGGGTCCAAGTCTGTTTTGCTAATATTTTTGTTGCCAAATCTACAATAAGTAAACATTAAACAAGAATGAAGGTCATGGGAGGACACCACGGAGGAAACCACTGCTGTCCAAAATAAAAAAAATAACTAAAAACACTGCTGCATGTGTGGAGTTTTTAAAAGAGCATCTGGATGTTTCACAGTGCTACTGGCAAAATATTATATGGACAGAGAAAACAAAAAAAAATGGTTTAGAAAAAAAAACTCCCAAATTTATCAAGTTGTGACTTAGATGAGGATCAGAACACATTTAATTACCAATGTATGCAGTGTGTAAACCGAAATATTTATTACATTTTGTCATGGGACGTCACTGAATATATGACACTGTAATACAATGTAAAGTAGTCAGTGTACAGCAGTGTTAATTTCATTGACAAATAATTTTCGGCATAGTTTTCGTCAACAAAGCTTTTATTCAAGACAAAAACGAGACGATAACTAAATATAAACAGCATTAAAAAAATATAAACCAGACGAAATGAACTGACGTTTTTTTGTCAACGAATAAAAAAGAGAAGAAAATGTTTGGCAGGGACGAAATCCAATCAGAACTGATTTAGTTTTGTGAAAGGTTGGGACCAGTTAGAAAGAGATCCAATCACTACTACTTTAGCGGAGGTGGAGAGGCGGGACTAGCGGGGTAATCATCCAATCAGTACCGGTCTCTCCTGCAGCAGCGCGCAGATACAAAACCCGGGAGGACAGACTCGCCTAAACTTTCGTTATTTACGGGGCTCGACTGAAGTTAACTCGACAGCGTCAGCAGAGAGAAAGAGGAGAGATCATATATTTCTCCTTTAACGTCGCGAAAAACAAGACAACGTGTAAAAACCGTGTGGAGCGACTCCATCTCCGGTAAAAACACCACAAATCTTTCAGCTTCTGCAGACAAGAGTCACACAGATCTCCATGCAGAGATCAGCGTTTTAATGCTAATGTTATTTCATGAGCTGATGGTGTTTAACTCGGCTGTGCACTAAAACACAGCTGTTCTGTAAAGTTAATGTTTCTGATACAGGATCAGTCATTAAGATCAGATCATCTGTTTAGTCCCATAGTAGAAAAAACATATAGCTAATGTTACAGCAGGAACAGGTCAGAAAGGAAAATATGTAGCGAAAATATAACAATAAAATAAGTGAATCTATGAACCCTAAAGTCTGTGTAAAGTTCCTTACAGCACTTTCTCATCAGTTTCTCACTTTAACTCATGAAGTCTCTCAGTACATCCTGAGAGCATCTCTGCAGGACAGTGTGTGAATGTGTGTTTTTGACCTCATTTATAGAATGTAGCTACAGTAGGTGTGCTGGGTTAGTGATGGAGATAAAACTAGATCCTTTAAAAGCTGTTTTTCAAACTATAATTTAACAATTCAAATGTTTTATGACCTGATTTCTAGAACAAACTTTTTAATGTAAAATATTTATAGTCACCTACAATAATACTATACATTAAATCATATATAAATATAAATATATTTCACATTCAAACATTAACAATATCACACAACTGGTTATTAAATGTTTAATATTTTTTTTTATGTGTACTTAATAATTAAAGGGAACTGATGAAAAACTCTTTAGAACCCTAAAGATGCTACACTGAACTACAAGCTCATTCTCTACCTTACACTCAGTTAGCAATTCCAAAACACATTTTTAGTCAAACTCTAAACACAGTTTCCAAACCCAGCTGTAACAGGTAGAACTCTTCTGGATAATTTTACAAATCTTTAAAAACAGAGGAAGACGATAAAGAAAAAGACGAGGAAAAAAAACGAGGATGAGGAAATAATAAACAACCAACTTGGATTACACATTTGTTGGTACCCTTTGGTTAATGAAAGAAAATCCCACTATGGTCACAGAAATAATTTGAATCGGACAAAAGTAACAATAAATGAAAATGCTATGAAAATAAACAAACAAAAATTGACGCTATCAGAATTATTAAAAAAAATAATAAACTGATGAAACAGGCCTGAACAGAAGTGATGGTACCCTTAACTTAATATTTTGTACAACCTTTTGAGGCAATCCCTGCAATCAAACGATTTCTGTAACTGTCAGTGAGAGTATTTTGGTTCACTCCTCATGATCAAACTGCTCCAGTTCTCTCAGGTTTGAATGGTTCCTTTTCCAGACGACATGTTTCATCTCCTTCCAAAGACGCTCAATAGGATTTAGATCAGGGTAGAAGGCCACTTCAGAATAGTCCAATGTTTTCCTCTCAGCCATTCTTGGGTGTTTTTAGCTGTGTGTTTTGGGTCATTATCCTGTTACAAGACCCATGACCTGCAACTGAGATCAAGCTTTCTGACACTGAGCAGCACATTTCTCTCTAGAATCTCTTTATAGTCTTGAGATTTTATTGTACCCTGCACAGATTCAAGAAACCCTGTGCCAGATGCAGCAAAGCAGACCCAGAACATAACAGAGCCTCCACCATGTTTCACAGTAGGGACGGGGTTCTTTTCTTTTCTTACATCTGTAAATATAGAGCTGATGTGCCTTGGAAAAAAAGTTTCATTTTGTCTTATCTATCTAGGACATTCAATTAGTGGACACAGCTTGATTTAACATGTCCCTTTGGTTACATTATTTTCAGGAGTACCATCATTTTTGTCCAGGCCTGTTTAATGAGTTTATTTTTTTTATAATTCTGTTGAAGCATGGTTTAAAATCAATGTCAGATTTTCATTTGTTCATTTTCATTTGTTCAAGTTATTTTTGTGACCATTGTGTTTTTTTCTTTCAGTAACCGAGGGGTACCAACAATTTTGTCCATTTGTCATTTTTTTCAGTTGTCAGGATGATGGTGAGAGAGTCCAGTCTAATCTGAATACTATACTGTAACAAGAATTCAACACTGTGTCACAACTGCACTATGAATATGAGCAGGTATGCTGTGCTCTCCTCTCACTAATACTGTAATCCACTGTCCTGTGCAGCACAATACTGAGTAGTGTAGATCTATTTCACACTGTTCTACAGTACTGCACTGATTTATAGAGAGTGATGGAGCTAGATATGTAATTACAAGTTCCTTTACACTGACAAAACATTAACCATGCGTAAATAAGCCCAAAACCATCATAAGTAGGTCCGGGTATTGTTAAAAAAAATGTTACCGGTTCGATACTTTGAATTCGGTACCGTTAAATTTGCTAAATTCTAACCAAAAATACAAAAAGAGATAATTATTCTCACAAATTTCTTATTTATATTTAACTGCATATATATATATATATATATATATATATATATATATATATATATATATATATATATATATATATATATATGCATATATATTAATGTGTAAATAGTGGAATTATGATCGTGTTCTCTATGAAATGCTTTTACTAATTCAGATTAGGGATGCATGTTAAGCAACGTAGCCTGTGTTAGAGATTTAAAAGGCAGATAATAACAGAAAATGTGCTTTAGCTGCTCAGCGGTTCTCAGTTCAGGAGCAGTGCTTCCCTGCAGAGTTTAGTATTTAATTGCAGTCAGTGCAATACAGCACACCTGATAAAAAAATAAACTAATAACTAACTAATCATGTGACTATCTGCCCTCGCTGAGGAGAGCTAAGTGACACAGTAGGAAAACTAGCAGGACAGTGTTAACGTTACTCTAGAACCACAAAGCTAACCCAGCTAACTGAAGAACTGAGACTAAAACACTTAGAGACGTAAAAAAGGCCTAATGTGGGCTTTCTTTCCACTGAAACTTATTTTAAAGACAAATCTTGACGTCGCTTAATGCACTAAAACAATGAGCCAGAAACAACAAACTTCTCATTTATTTTACTTAATCAGAATCTTCATAAGATAAACAAACCACTGTAACCCACATTACTAACCCGCTGTAAAATCCAGAGAGGCTGGGGAGTAAACAGGCTGGATGAGGAGCTCTAGCAGTAGTATATGATGTATTTTTTGTTTGCTGGTGTAGTTGGTCTGTCAGTATAATCAGGGTGAGGTTGGACCAGTATAATTAGAGCTCATACCGATAGAGTAGCGTGTAGATCAGCCAAACACGCCACTATCACTCATCTCAGCTACACTGGTAAAACGTGCTACAGCATTTAAAGCTGGTTCTGGAGTAACGCTGTCCTGTTTTAGAGATTTCCTGCTGTAACACACCCAGCTTTCCTTTCCTTAGTTCATTAGTTTCATTAACTGTGTGCAATATGCTAAACATACGGCCGGTGTTGCATCACCTTTTTGTTTTTATGTCTCTTAATCAGCTTTTTGCTGGTAAATCCAGGGTTTTAATAGATTGGAATTGGAGACTTTTACAGCAGTGTGATGCTGAGGAGAGGCGGTGTGCTCAGTTTTAGAGGATGATTTCTGTTTTGCACCTGAATTCCAATAGTTTAAAGAAACTATTTACTGTTATTTATTTATTTGTTTATTATTTGTAATTATTATGTGATTATTTTGCTTTTAAATAATGATTCCACTGGCTGAGATGGCCTAAAGTAATGTTTTAGTTACAATAAAGAGGTTTTAAAGTCTCTCTCACCCTCTGTTTCTCTGGTTGGGGGGGGATATACTGGCTGTGGTAAAGGAATGCCTGGTCAGAAAGAGACTTTTTTATTTAAATGTGTTCTGATTGGGGCTGGGTTTCCCTAAAGCAGGGGTGTTAAACTTGTGCACATCAGGCCGGTGTGGCTGCAGGTTTTCATTCCAGCCAATCAGAAGCTCATGTGATCAGCTGTTTGAAGAATCACCAGGGGCCAGTTGTTCAGAGGTAATCTGATCGGATTTTGGTTATCGGATTGGATCAAATCTGGAAAACGGGTTGTTCAAAAGGGAAAGAAGCATTCTGAAATCGGATCAGATCACGTAATCCAATCCTAGTTTGTAAATGGATCAAACCTTCAGTTTCTGTTGTTCAAAACTTTTCAGTAGGATTTGGATAACTTTGATCCAAAAAAACAGGATTACCCTGATCCCAACAAGGGGTAGGATTTCAAAGTGGATTTCATGAAGAAAATGTGGTAAAACTTTAAAATCAAAGTTTTAAAGTAAAAAAAATACATTTGTACAATTTAGTGTATATACTTTTACTTCTATTTTGCACTTGACCTGTTTAACCGTTACAGTAATAAAGTAGACATTGGCTACCAATTAAGCCTTTTTCTATAGTAACGTAAAAATAAAAACAATCTTGACCCCATTAAATAAACCCCACAAAATATTTCAATAACAAACAAAAATAATATATTCATTTTTTTCATCTACGTCACTCTCATTCATCACTGTATATTAATGTCAAAGAAACATTTATCAGATATGAAGCTGTCAAAAATAATTTCGAACAATTGAAAAGAACACCAGAGTTTGTTCTGGTTCTTCAACAGGCTCAGGTGCATCATGAACATCACAGAGAGGGACATTGTGTCTGGTAGCAACATTGGGCAGGACAATACATGCAAGTGTTATGTTGCATGCTCCCTGTGGTTCGACTCGCAAATAGTTAAGGCATGCAAAGCGTCTCTGCAGAACACTCAATTGCTCGTATTGTTTTGCAATAAGCAGTATCTTGTTACTGAAAGAAAAGAAGTCATCAACCCCTGTTGGTTCTAGCTGGTAGATCCGGATTAGGTAATCCTGAAAACTGTGTTTCTGGATCAGGTTGATCGAATCCAATATTGCTTTGAAAAACTGGCTTAAAAGTAAGACAGATCACCTGATCCTGGATAGCAAAAAATGTGATTACCAAATCTGGATAATTTTGATCCGGATTACATTTTTTGAACAACTGGCCCCAGGTGATTAAACCAGTGGAATCAGGGGAGCTGCTGGTTGTTTAGAATTAAACTCCAGCCCAACACTGCCAGCTGTGTCTCTCCTGCCCTAAAGACTCTTAGCACAGAGATCACTGTTAAATAAACACTCTCTCTAACATTTAAAAGATGATCTTAATCTACAAAACTTTTAGGATAACGGGTCCAGATCAGTGGCTACTCAGCTCTGTGATCTGCCCACTGTTACTCCCAGCATGACCTTCACTGGAGTGTTACTGGGAAATATTAAACCAGTACAGACAGATGGGATTTATCATCATGTTTCCTGTGTGAACCTGATATAAATCAGATCTTTTCTTTATATGGGGAACAGATTTGTTACCTACCTATTGCATGCCGGAAAAGGACCAAGAGACATGGACTGCACTACTACAACTGCTCGACACTGACCTCGCTACTTTAAAGTCCATTGATTTAAGCTAATATTTATTTTTTTTCATTAGTTATATATTCATTATATTATTTTAAAATAAAGTTAAAGTTATACCAGGGTCTCTAGTCTCTCTGTAAGTTATAAATGTGTATATTGGCATTGGCTTATATATGAAGGTGTGATAATGGATATCATCACTGGGCTAGAATTTCCACATCGGTGAACCCCTAATGGGTAATTTAATTAAGGAAAGTTGGGGGATAGCTGTCTAGATCGATGCTGATTTATAATATTTCCCAGTTCATCCAAAAGTCAGAATGTTTATTAACAGTTTAAATATAGATTTTGTTTTATAGTTTTAATTTTTATAGCTGTGGGTCTTTAACCAGTAATCAGGATCCTCCAGATCCAGTTCATATTAAAACACAGGAACTGAACACAGATGTGAAGCTCCTTTGTGGTGTGAGAGCTACTAGTTACTACATACTGTTGTCGGGTTTATAATCTTCTTTGTTTTATTTTTTCCGGATTTATGCTGTGTAACTCATCTCTCAGTTTTTGAGATTCTGAAACTGTTCCAACTCCAGATTGTTCAGTCTGATTGTGTGATGTGTGCTTGTAAACAGGTTTTTTTTATGTGTGCACTTATTTACGCAAAACAAACATTTTCATTCATTTTTTCTAAATAGAATCACAGTTAATAACTGCTGTTTTGACCCACACTTCATTTGTTACACATGCCCAAGCTGTAGCGTTTCTGCAATGTTTGTAAACTTCGTGATCTCCATCAGGGTAGATCAGCTATAATCCACAGCAGACAGAAGTACGCAAACTGTATATGAAGTGTTCCTTCATGTGACAGTTAAGGAATGCCCACACCTGTATAAGTTGTGAGGTGTTATCTTATGAGTAAAGTTATACACTGGGCAGCAGGTTTATGGAAAGGGTTTAAATGATGCCTGATAGTGTGTGCCAGATAGATGGGGTCACGTGCTGTAACACATGTTTTTAAATATTTTCTAATCAAATCAATTTACCAAAAGCCAACAGTTTAAACAATTATGATTTTTTATTTATTTATTGATTTAATTAATTTTTATTTAATTTAGGTTCTTAATCAAATCATTAGGGTCTTCTAGGTGGTTCATATTTTTATTCAAATTAAAACACAGTAACAGAACATAAATGTGAACCACAGATATGTATTGGTATGTATGCTATTACAGCAGAGCAGATGCTTTAAGTGTGACCTATAATCTGTAAACTTTATAAAATAGAGTAACAGCAGATGACTACAGATTACAGTCGTTTAAAATAATCTACAAAGCTGAACATACCTGAGAGTCTCCAGGCTGCAGTGTGGATCCTCCAGTAGAGCAGAGAGCAGATTAACTCCTGACTCTCCTGGGTGGTTGTAGGTCAGATCCAGTTCTTTCAGGTGTGATGGATTTAAACTCAGAGCTGAAGCCAGAGAAGAACATCCTTCCTCTGTGACCAAACAACCAGACAATCTGCAGAGAAGAGAGAAAGAGACAAAGTGATAGATCTAAACAGAGTAAAACACCACCAAACACTCAGAACTGCTCAGCCACCTGGATGCTGCACAGCCTACAGGACTGTCCCTAATGCAGTATCTCCTCCAATTATATGAATTTAATATTTAACATCCAACTGCAGGAGCTGAACTGAGGGAAATGGAGTTAGTGATCTTTAATACAGATTCAAAGCAACAACTGTCAGTCGAGGACAAAAAACTGATACCTGATACTGATACTTTACATTTGGACCTTTTTTTGTGTGTCACCCTAATCCATCTGCAGAGTCAGAGAGCCAGCTGCAGACCAGCAGTTTAAACTCTTTCCGTAGTTTAAGAAAAGCTAACGTTAGTGACAACTTTTTTTTCTTAACTCAAGAGTTACTAAAGCCTGCTAGAGGAATTACAGTCTCAGATTACCATCTACCAGTACTTTATTCACTTTTTCAAAACTCTAAATACAACACACCTACCTCATACAATTAACCAAATAGTTTATTTCTGGTTAACTGGTTGGGCCACCCTTAGCACCAATAACTGAAATCAAGCGTTTGCAGTAACTTGCAATGAGTCTTTCACAGAGCCGTGAAATTTTGACTCCACAATTACAGAATAGTTGTTATTTTACCACAGATTTTTCCAGTATAATCCACCTTTTAAGGTGCCTCTGAATAGGATTCATGACTTTGTAATGGTCACTCCAAAGTCTTCACTTTGTTTTTCTTCAGTCTTTCTGAGGTTAATTTCAGAGGTCAAGAAAAGACGACCGGACATTCTCCTTCAGGACTTCTTGGTAGACAGCGGAATCCATGGTTCCATTTATCACAGCAAGACTTCCAGGTTCTGAAGCAGCAAAACAGCCCCAATAATCGCACTACCAACTGTGAACAACTGTAATGTTCCTTGTACAATTTAGAACATTAGTTGTCTGAAAATCTCTTTCATGTCTGTAAACAGTAATTGTAAAAATGTTGAATCGAATCAGAAATTGGATTTTGGAGCTTGTGAACCAGAATCAGATTCTGTAATTCAGTTGCCATTAAGATCATGAAAAACAGATCCCTTAATTCTGGAGAAAAATTGTTTACAAATTTATAAATTATTATGGAATAGTTTTACAGAACTATCACCTGAGAATCTCCAGTTTACAGTGTGAACTCTTCAACCCAGCAGAGAGCAGCTCCACTCCTGAATCCTGAAGGTCATTGTTAGTGAGGTTCAGCTCTTTCAGGGAGGAGTTTTCTGACTGTAAAACTGATCCCAAATACTCACAAGACTGTTCTCCAAGATTACATAAAGCCAGTCTGAAAGAAAGAGAAAGTCAGTATCTCTTACAAAATATTAAAAGTGAAATTTCTTAAAGAAATAAAAAAGAACCTGCAATGTTGTTGGGTGATGTAACTAAAATGACACTTCTTTCATATTTTAATTGCAATAAAGTAGTTGGAGTAAGAAACAGAAATCTCTCATACAGTGAATCTAGTGAGCTTCAATAAACTGCTACTATATTCAGCTACAGATGTAATCAGTAATCAGAGATAGATCTGTCTAGTAGATCTGTTTCAGTAATCGGAGCGAGTTGTCTTCTCTGTTTTAGTCAGATGAATCTTTCAAATATGATGGAAATGTCTTCACCAGTGGTCCAATATTCTAGTTTGATATGTTTTCACTAAAGCTACCAATACCAGCCACTACACTGCACTACACTAGGCTTTATTTGTATACTAGAGGTTTATAACCTACCAAAAACCTTTTACATAACAAAAATAGCTACATTATTTTACTCAGATACTGCTCATGGATTAGCATATGGGGTGGATAACATAATGTAAAAATAAAATAACATACGGGACTGAATAATAAAAGTATTATTGCAATGTAGATATGAGAGAAATTATGCTGGCTGTTTGTGTGTTTTGCTAGCGGCAAACTCCGCTCTGAAATAAAAGGAACAAATCTTCAGTAGAAAATAAAGTCAGAAGTTACCCATTCTTTCACTAATGTTTGTGGAGGCAGTATACATTCATAGGTGCTTGGTTTTATACACATGTGGCCATGGAAGTGATTGAAAACCATTACTTCAATGACTTGGATGGGTGAGCCGATAAAGTCAGCACAGTGTATACCAGGACAATTGATTGAGCTTTATGGAGATGCAGATTTTATTTTCCAGCAGGACTTGGCACCTGCCTACACTGCCAAAAATATCAATATCTGGTTTATTTTTAAATATATTCCAGTTTAATTGTGTAATGTTACTGCTAATATACACTGATTAAAGGTATGTGTGTTTAGTGTAAAGCACAACCCTGTCCTCTGCTGGTAAAATCTGATAATATTTCAACACACTAAATGTCTTGTACATAAGATTAAAATATACTACCACATCTAAAAATAACAACATTCATTCAATTGGTATGTTTGGGAGTAGGACTAGGCAATAAGGCCAAAATCTGTCACAATACATTCTTTAACTCGGTCAATACAATATAATTCTGATATTAATATAAACAGTATAAAAGCCACTGACTGTGGTGTACGTAACCATGCATTGACGTTGTCAAGCTACAGAAGCTAATGGTGTTCTGCCTTTCTGCGTGATTTAAATACAGTCAGGGCTGGACTGATAATCTGGCGTACTGGGCGTTTGCCGATGCTGTTGGATTTTTCCTTTTTTTAAGAGACCGGTCCACAATTTAGAAGGGGCGTCCCATTGGCACATCTTCAAAATAGACAGTGGACTGGACCAATCAGGATATAGGACAAAAGCAGCCCCACCCTTTCTCCGCATGGTCCACTGAACTCCCACTACTTTCAGTGTTGTGCGCGTATATTAAAGGAGAGGCAGTGTAGAGAAACAGAAGCTGCAAAAATAGTTGTGCAGAGAAGTTACGCTCGAAGGAATTCTCTGTAGCTGCTACAAAATGTGCAAAAATCACAGACATGCTTGCTGCTGTAGCCTCCGCTCTGTCCTCCGTAGAAGAAGACAGAGGCAGCAGACAGGGAGATGCAGGCTTGTGACGGAGAAACCGAGGGACAGACTGAGCAGGAATGTGTAAGCAGGTAACGTTAGTAAAGTCAGGACAACACAGGGACTTTGAAGTGATGGAGGTAACGTTAGCTCTATTACATGAGAATAATGAGCAATGGCTGATAAAATAGCAAACGGTCAAGAATGAGAAGTGTTGGATGAGCAGCAAGTGTATATTTTAGGCTACATTATAGTATGTTAAATATTTAGGTTAAAGCTGTGTTGAAAGGCCGCATAGTTTGAGTTTGTAGCCTCTATGCTGTGGTTCAACATGTTTTAAAAAGCACTAAAACAAGTGAAATAACAGATTTTAAAATGATAAATTATCAGTTAATTTAAAAAGTAAGTTTAAAAAATATAAAAGTAATATTAGCAAAAGGTATTCCCACACTGAATAAGAGTAAAACAGTGTCAAATACTTTTAAGACATAGTTGTGTTGCATGAGTTCATAAAGCAGCCCTGTTTGTAGCCTGATACAAATACATGTTATAGCTGTTTAAAGGAGGAAAAACCTTTAACCTGAATAATTAAAATTGAGCTGTTATATTAGAGAATCAATTGAATTACGCAGTTTAGACAAGAATGTAGGAGTTAACAACAGACAAAACTAAACTTCTTATATTTAACATGTTGATACATTATGCTTCTCTGTAACCCCACATACATAAATTACAAGTCGGTTGTGCTCCGCTAATTATGAGGGGCCAGTCTAAACCAAAAATGCCAGGGCCGATTTTTGTCCCAGTCCAGCCCTGAATACAGTGAATTGACAGAAGCACCTTGTAATGGACGTCAGTTAGTGACAAATGCTGTAAATTGTGTAAATCTCTACAGGGCTAGATCCATTTTCCAGGAGGTTTTGATAGTTTAATGCATTTTTATTCACCCAAAAAATTACAAAGAATTTATAGGAGACAGTTCGGAGATCGGACAGTACTAAAATATTTTTTAATCTGAATAAATATAAAAAGCACATCACTGTCCTCTGCTGAGACCCCAAGCAGTTTTAAAACAACAACACTTCTTCAGTCCAGAATGAGTAAATGATACTGATCTTTCCATTCAGAAATCACCTGACAGAAATCTCACCTGAGTATCTCCAGATTACAGTTTGAACTCCTCAGTCCATCAGAGATTAGCTCCACTTCTGACTCCTGCAGCTTAGTGTTACTGAGATCCAGTTCTTTCAGTGGTGAGTTTACTAATTTCAGAGCTGAGCAGAGAGATTTACAGGAATTCACGACGAGTTTACAACCAGGTAATCTAAATGACAAAAACAAACAGAATTAAAACACAGAGAATATCAAATTCACACTCACAGATTTCAGAAAACACCACCTCACTCCAACTTCAAAATGTGCTCAAAATAGGAGGGACACTTTGGATCATGGAAAGGGAACAAGAAGTAATAAATGTAAAAAAAAAGCACAAATAGAAAGTAATACAGCAGAATCACTCTGGAAATTGAGTTTTTTTTTAATTTTCATGTCAAAACAGAAAAAGACAGAAAATACAACAACCTGTCAATTTTTACAGAAAAAAGACAGAAAAAGACAGAAAATACAACAACCTGTCAATTTTTACAATTTTTACAGTTTTACAGCAGTTTCAGTTTTTCTTCTGAGTGAGCAGATAACAGTGTTTCACTGTATGTTACATGCATGTACTGGTAAAATCTAATAACATTTTAATGAACTAAATGTCATGTACATAAGATTAAAGTGGTGTCTTTTTTTCTTTTAAAATTTGTTTATTAAGCAGGAGTATAAATGTATTCAACATTTACAAATATACAATGTATCCTCCTGAATTTTAAATAACATCTGATGTCACACTGCCATTGTTTTTGGTACTTTCCAAATATTGCAGAAGGGAAAGTCAGCATTTATTGAACTGTCCATATCTGTTATTTAGTGTGAATCTTATTTCCTCTAGATGTAAAAGTTTGATCGTAACTTACTGGATGGGACATCTGTCCCTCTCCAAGCCCTTAGTACAATTTTCTTTGCTATAATAAGGGTGAATTATAGTAACTGCTGTGGGGTCAATATAAATTCCGAAAGCCCTAAAATCAGAATTTGATCAGGATCTAATATCTTACCTAAAACTATAGAAAGTGTCTCAAAGATTTCAATCCAATAATTGATAAGTTTACTACAGACAAGGCTATGTATAGGTGTGGCCTAGGGGACACATCTGGGAAAATTGTATGTAACTTAGTTCTCGAATAATGTAAGCTATGCATAATCTTGAATTGTATTAGGGAATGTCTTGTATCCACTGAGCATGTATGAATGCCTTCCAAAGCCTCTTCTCACAGATCCTTCTCTATGTGCAACCCAAATTCCTGCTCCCACTGTATCAGTGGATGGTTTATTGTGACTCAATAGCAAATCATAAACCCTGATATAGCATGATTTGCCCAGTCACACAATTAGAAAAAATATTGAAAACGCTGTGCTTGGCTGTCCCAAAATTTGGTTGGTGTTTCCTTACATAGTCTCTGACCTGCAAATATCTGAACAAGTGACTAGGGGGTAGGTCATATTGACTCCAAAGTTCTTCAAATGAAGCAAAATTGCCCCCCATGTAGAGGTCCCCAAGGGTGTGGAGACCTAAACACTTCTACTGTGTAAAGGTAGCATCTAAAATGGAAGGGTTAAAAGAAGGGTTCTTAGTAATAGGTAAATAATGAGAAAATGCTTCTTCCTTAAATAGAGATTTTATCTGTCTCCAACTCTGAACTGTGTTATGGATCAGTATATTACCATTATAAATACATTTATCCAAAGCAGATGGGGATAGAATTATTGCACTGATGTCATAGGGGAAGCAACCTTGTCTCTCTATTGCGATCCACTTAGGATGTACATATGTGTGGTCTAACCATATACTGATAATTCGAAGAACACAAGCAGAGTGATAAAACATGCAAGTGGGGAGGGCCAACTCACCCTGAATCTTTAATTTACAAAATTGTTTTTTGTTGATACAATGAACTTTATAATCCCATATGAATGGAAGGATAATTGAGTCCAGACCCTTAAAAAGCCTTTGGGAGAAAGATAGAAATATTCTGAAATAAATAGAGCATTTGTGGCAAGAATACCTTGTCAACCATTGAGATTTCCAAAATTGAATGTTACCTTGTAATTTGATCAAGAGAGGGAGAAAGTTAGCTTTAAATAGAGATTTATAATGTTTCGTGATGACTATCCCCAAGTATGTAAATCTTTTCAACGTTATCTTAAAAGGGAAGCGTTAAACATCTGAGATACTGTTTAATCTGATTGGCATCAGTTCACTTTTAGACCAATTTATTCTGTAGCCAGAAAACTGACCAAAATTTTAAATTAGTTCGAGAATAACCGGAATTGAAGACTGTGGATTACAAAACGACGAGAAGGATATCATTCCATAACCCTGAACATCAGTATTACAACAAATGGCCTGGGCTAGAGGTTCTAGAGCCAAAGAAAACAACATGGGTGGGAGAGCACTCCCCTGTCTCGTGCCTCTGTGTAGATGAATTAGGGAAGACAATTTTTTATTAGTGATTATTCTAGCCGATGAGTTATGATACAGGATCCTTATCCAGGATTCAAATTCATCACCCAATTTAAATTTATTTTAAACTGCATAAAGGTATGACCACTCTAACAGATCAAAGGCCTTTTCTGCATCCAAAGAGATAACAACTAAATCACCCTTATCACCGCATTGGGATTAGATTATATTAAAAAGGCGCTGCAGATTATAAAAAGAGTATCTATTTGGGATGAATCCTGTCTGATCGGAATTAACAATTTGGCCTATTAACTGATTAAGCCTAATTGCCAGGGTTTTAGTTAATATATCTTTTATCATAATTCAGGAGCGAGATTGGTCTATAGCTACTCACCTCAGTAGCATATTTTCCTTTTTTAGGGAGCACCGTAATTATGGAGTGTGGGAGAAAAGCCATTTTCCTTCGCTTGTAAATACATCTTAAGTAAATAAGGAGCCAGAATGTAAATAAATATTGAGTAAAACTCACTTTGATAGCCATCTGGGCCTGGGCCTTTACCTTTGTTTAGCGCTTTAATAGTTTCTTGTATCACTTGAACTGATGGGTCTGCATTAAGGGAATCTTGGTCCTCCTGAGTTAGAGTTGGCGGTTCACAGTTCTGTAAGAATTTATGAGTATCTAGATCCTCTGCCCCAGAGGAGTACAGATAGGAGTAAAGATATTCGTAAAACCGTTTAAATCTCTGATTAATATCGGAGTAATATGTTCACCACATTCTGCCTTGACCCTATTAATTGTACGGTCACTTTCCATCTTTTCCAAGTTGCCTAGCCAGGAGTTTATGAGTTTTTTTGTTTTTTTTTACCAAATTCAAATTACTGTTGTCAAGTACACAAAACACTTTTGATAACTCTCTCTGACATTAGCTGGTTATATATTTAAAACGTAAAGCTAAATGTTCTTATAGGTCTCCACACAGGGGTTGACTATGTTGGATTTGTCAAATTCTGGACTTGTCTTTTCTGACATTCCAACTCCAATACCTCAGCTCTGCGATTTTTTCTTTTTGTTGACTGGAAAGTTATAATACATCCTCTAAGGTAGGCCTTCATTGAGTCCCAAAGGATGGATGGAGAGGTACCAGGTTTGTCATTCATTTCAAAGAAAAAAATAATTTGTGAACATACGATTTTGCAAAATTCTGGATCTTTCAGCCACGGGGGATCCAGTCTCCATACTCAATTTGGTTGTTCCAAATCGTTCAAATTTAGGGTCAAAGAAACAGGGCTATGATCTGATAATTTTTTTTTATGATATTTCATATTACTAATTACTAAAGTAGTCAATTCGTGAATATACATCGTGAACAGAATATGCTGTACTCTTATGGCAGGGGTCACTAATAGGCGGACCGCGGTCCGGGTCCCGACCCAGACGTTGTCCAATGTGGACCCAAACCGATAAACTACAGAGAAGGATTTAATTTTGACAGTGTTCCTTTAAAGCAGCGTAACTTTTCTTGTTCACACTGCAGCGACGCGGCATCGCTCCCAATCGCTTTCTCCACCTTTCTCTCGCTGCTTTGGGGCGTGTCGCCTGAAAGAGCAAGCAGTTTATCTGCCACCAGCAAGAATATGTAGAGTTGTAGTTCAGTGCTGTGTATGAATGAGACGCTGTTCTTTTTTTATCGCCCGGTGAACCCTGCTAAAACATCCAGTTCAGGACCAGCTGGTCCTCCGTCTCTGTTATCTTACAAAGGGGATCTTAAAGCACAAAAAAAGCCTAAAAAAAGCTGTAATCAGCCTCTCCTCCGTTTTCTCACTCTGTATTTCAGCCTGTGGTGTGTGTGGTGCTAAAGCCCTGTCCGCGTGGCGCTGATTGGCTACCACCCAGTGAAACTCGCTTCTCATTAGCATAAAGTTTAAAATATTTAATCTTTTTGCTGCTTGCTTCGCCTCGTTTGCGCCACTGCCGGTGCTCTCCATAGAAAATAGTGGGAGGAGGCACAAAAAACGCATCGCAACGCTGCAGTGTGTGTTTTGCGGCACAGTAAACGCACAGACCAATCACATGTGGTGTAAGATCACCAAACGCTCCCCTCTGCCAATCAGATCTGTGTAGACCACTGCCCCAGCTAGTGAATTGGGACGCGGCCGGGAAAAAAAACCTTTATAAAGAGATAGGGAGCCCGAGAACTGGCGGAAAAACGAGAACGGGCGGAAACTAAAGACACGCAGAGCGTGACAGAGAGACAGGGGAGAAATTTTATTATTTTTATATATATTTTTTCATCATAGTTCAAACAACCTCATGGGTCAGATGTATCATACATTTTATGTGTATATATAAACAGGTTATAGCACTGAATCATAACACAGGTTAACACTGGCGACGGTCCGAAATTTTCTCCAACTGGACCGGACTGAATTCTAATTAAATACCCGTCTTAGGGTTAAAAACCCTCCAAACTAAATTAGAGTTTTTCGTAAGTTTTTTTTGTGTAAACTTGGGCTTGATGGTGTAATTTTAACGGAAGATGAACGATCCAGATGTGTATCTAACACGGTATTTAAATTTAAATTTCCAACCCCTTTATATACATGTATGATTTTAAAGGAGATGAAGCTGACGTGAGGCGCTGGAATAAAGAATGTATGATAAATTGGATATAAGATGTTTTTACTTTATTGTAAACATCTCAGCTTGGCTGTAAGGATTTCTGAATTATAACTTAATTTGCTAAGTGTAAAAGAGCGTTTTCACACGTGTAGTTGGTTTTTATGGTCCGGATCAGTTGATGAGTTTGTTTATTTGGAGCGTTTTTCCCTCTGTTTGGTTTGGTTTCACACAAGCATAAACCAAAAGGCACCAAAATGTGCACCAATAAACCACACAAGCAGATTAACTTCTCTGACCCCCTTAGCTGTCTGGTGCGGGAGCAAGAAAGTAAATATAGTGAGAAGATTCTGTGTTTCAGTGTGTATCTCTGTGCAGTGTGAAGCTGCATTAACACAGAACTCTGAAAATTTGCTGCTACGCTTTTAAACACAGTGTTTTCACTGGGACGTGCAGCACAGGGTCACGTGCCTAACAGCAGTGAAAGTTGCATATACCGCATGTGTAAACAGGAGTAGCAGAGACAGCTTGTTTATGGCAGTATATATTCATGGTTGTTCTGGCCAATTTATCAGATTAAACTGTGCCTAATCAACAGTTTAGCTCAACTAAAAAGTAGTATATTTGATAGCTGGGTCAGACTGAGACCAGATCAAGTTCTCACCACAAGCAAACAGCTTCAGGAAAAAAAAAAATGCACATTGGGCGGGGGGGGGGGGGGAGGGCAAATTACGACGGTGGCGTAAACAATTTGTTGGAAACAAATGATGCGTTACTAATTCCAAAGTAATTGTGTGCGTTAATGCTTTAATATTGACAGCCCTATAAAATATACTAGCATATATAGAAATTCCAACATTCACTCAATTTGATGTGAGCGACAACTGGTGGGTTTGGGTGTAGAACTGCGCAATAAGGCCAAAATTTGTCACAATACATTGTTTAACTTCAGGCTTTACAATATAATACTAATATTGATATAAACAGTATAAAAAAGGTCACTGACTGTGGTGTATTTAACCATGCAGTGACATGAGAAGGCTACAGAAGTCAGGGGTGTTCTGCCCTTTCTGCGCAGTTTGAATAAAGTGAACTGAGGGCTGCACTCTGTAATGAACGTCAGTCAGTGACTAATGCTGTAAATTGTGTAAATCTCTACAGTGCTACATCCATTTTACAGGTTTTGATAGTTTAATGCACCAAAGAATGACAAAGAATTTACAGGAGACATGTACATGTGCCAGATGTTATTTTTTCAGATCAGAGACTACTTAAATATTACTTAATCTGAATAAATATGAGTAACAATGAGTAAATATTAACATCATTTTTGGCCCCATTTTGATCAAAGGATTACTTAGCAACCTCGAGATAAACAAAAAAAATAACCTAAAAACTTTATTATTTGTTGTCTTTATTTATCTATTAATATTCATTAATATTATCTGGCCTGAGAACGCTTGGCTGAGAGTCTGAACATTATTCAGAATTGTGAGAGGTGAAGCTGCTTTAATGAAGGATGGGGTGATTTTTCCATTCAGAAATCACCTGACAGAAAGCTTACCCGGGTATCTCCACTTTATAGTTTGATTTCTTCAGTCCATCAGAGATGAGCTCTGCTCCTGAATCCTGCAGCTCAGTGTTATTGAGGTCCAGTTCCTTCACTGCTGATTTTATTGATTTCAGAGTAGAGCAGAGAGTTTCATAGGAATTCATGGTGATTTTACAACCAGATAGTCTACAAGACAAAGAAAAAAAAACTATTAAAATACAGAGATATGTGTGAATATTTAATGCACAGTATATCCCCTTGCTCTGCTGAGAGTCCAAGCATTATTTAAAATAGTGACTGGTGACCTTGCTTTAATTCAAAATGGGTACATTTGACTTATTTTTCCACTCAGAAATCACCTGACACAAATCTCACCTGAGTATCTCCAGTTTACAGTTTGAACTCTTCAGCCCATCAGAGATTAGCTCCACTTCTGACTCCTGCAGCTCAGTATTACTGAGATCCAGTTCTTTCAGTGGTGAGTTTACTGATTTCAGAGCAGTACAGAGAGTTTCATAGGAGGCCAGGATAAGTTTACAACCAGGTAATCTATAAAACACAGAAAAAACAAATAATACAGAGTTCACACAGTTACCAGGAATTACGGAGACACCGCATGATTTCTTTGTCCAACTTTGTACTTCAGAAAAGGAGCAGGAAATGATGAATGAAAATAACGAATCAGGCACTGACTTTACCAGGCTGCAGAAGCTGGTGGTGTTTTGCACTGTCCGCTCAGCTTGAATGCAGTGAACTGACAACAGAGGCCTACAATCAACGTCAGTCACTGACTAATGCTGTAAACAGTGTACATATCTACAGTTCTAGACCCGTTTTGCAGGAAGCTTTGATTGTTTAATGCAGCGTTTCTCAACCTTTTTTCTATCACGACACCCTTTAAATATATGTTGGTGTGCTGGCGCAGTAGTTCAGGTGAGAACGGGGGGAGTTGCTGGCGGAATATGAAATAAAATAGCGCGTGCATCGCGTGGGGGACAAAAACTTTACAGTGTGTCCCAATTTAAGGGCTGCATCCTTCAGAGGCTGTATTAGAAGACAGATTGCGTCACAGCTGCGCAGTAATACACCGCCTCTGTGGGTCGCATCCTTCAGAGTATGCTGCCTGTGAATTGGGACACACCCCGACACGAGCTGACTCTGGAAAGGAAATATGCACGTGAGGCGCAATATTTTGACGGCACCCCCGATGAAGCCAGACGGCACCCCTGGTTGAGAAACACTGGTTTAATGTACCTTCATTTACCATAAAATTACAATTTACACCAGACAGTTAGGTGTGCCAGATGCTTTTTTCAGGAGATCCAAGACTACTTAAATATGTCTTAAACTGAGATTTTTAAATATATATATATATATATATATTTAACATAGATTTATTTAAGGATTACTAAGCAAAATTCACACAAAATAAAACTAGATGTCCTTTATTATTCGATGTCATTATTTAACCTTATTATTTTACTCATTAATACTATCTGACCTGAGGACTCTTATTCTAAAATGTGTATGAGAGACAGTAGGTGTAAGAGAGAGCGAGAGAGAGAGTGAGATTCTTTGTTCACTCCTCCCCCTTCCTCTTCTGGTGTAAACAACCCGTCAAGAGATCAGAAGGGAAAGCCTTATACAGACAGTTAGCCACAATGCTAACAGCTGGTCTCAACAGACTTAAAGTTGTTAGTGGTGATGCTACCAGCCAGCCTCCGGAGTGTTGGAGTGGTTAGCAAAGATGCTAAAAACCGGACTCTAAAGGCTTGGAGCAGGTTAGCTGTTTTTCTGAGCTGCATTACTCACTAATACTTTATCACAGCTCAACTGTACTGCTCTGGTTAGATCGAGTAAGTCTTACCATATGATATTATATGCATATTATATCCTCAGATTAGTGGCATGTAAAACAGATCACTATTGGTGATAAATATTTTCTATTGCAATTTATATTAATACACAATTATTGTTCAGCCCTACTTCAGTGACAACAAATTACGACAATTACTATCCACAGTTTTCATGATAATTTATAGTTTTAACTGTGTAATACCTTCTCCACTGCAGCTCAGTGTTAGAGAATCAATTTACAGAGTCAATGTAAATGATAAAAACATTTAACAGTTATTTATCATCTGTTTAAGACATGTTTTTATTTATACATAGCTCCCAGTTGTTTTAACAGCATAAACTTATACAAGCACCAGTATACTGCCATGAGCTCCCAATATCCACACACTACTAACTTACCATTATAAACCGATATTGCTATCAGAATCTGCTAAAAACACCAATACACAGTTTACAGCTATATGTGTGTATTTAGTGTACAATACACCCCAGTGCTCTATTGCTCTGCTGA
Source organism: Astyanax mexicanus (assembly GCF_023375975.1). NCBI lineage: Eukaryota > Metazoa > Chordata > Actinopteri > Characiformes > Acestrorhamphidae > Astyanax > Astyanax mexicanus. Next base: position 8,335,525 of record NC_064428.1, on the reverse strand, counting down.
ACATTATTCAAAATTGTGAGAGGTGAAGCTGCTTCAATGCAGAGTGGGGGGATTTTTCCACTCAGAAATCACCTAAGAGAAAGCTTACCCGGGTATCTCCACTTTACAGTTTGATTTCTTCAGTTCATCAGAGATTAACTTCACTCCTGAATCCTGCAGCTCAGTGTTACTGAGGTCCAGTTCCTTCACTGCTGATTTTATTGATTTCAGAGTAGAGCAGAGAGTTTCATAGGAATTCATGTTGATTTTACAACCAGATAGTCTACAAGACAAAGAAAAAACTATTAAAATACAGAGCTATGTGTGAATATTTAACATACAGTATATCCCTTGCTCTGTATTTTAAAAACAATTAAAATACAGAGCTATGTGTGTGTCTTTAACATAGAATATATCCCCATGCTCTGCTGAGAGCTCGAGAATTATTTATAATCGTGACTGGTGACCCTGCTTCAATCTATGATAGGTAAATTTTAATGATTTTTCTATTCAGAAATCACCTGACAGAAATCTCACCTGAGTATCTCCAGTTTACAGTTTGAACTCTTCAGCCCATCAGAGATTAGCTCCACTTCTGACTCCTGCAGCTTAGTCTTACTGAGATCCAGTTCTTTCAGTGGTGAGTTTACTGATTTCAGAGCAGTGCAGAGAGTTTCACTGGAATTCATGGTGAGTTTACAGCCAGGTAATCTACAAGACAAAAACAAACTATTAAAAAACAGAGAATATCTAATTCATACTCACAGTTATCAGTAATTGTAAGACACTGAGTGATTTCAGAAAACTCCAACACTTAGAAAAGAAGTGTTAGAAAATGGACAGCAACATTCAAACACATTTGTCTACAAACTGAGGTCTATATTAGAGAAATCACAACACACACTAACAGCTCATACACCACAACTAAAACCTGCTCTGTGGGGTCCTGAAGGGAAAAAAAAGGAAACTAATCTGAAAACAGAAACTAGAAAGTGGTCATAATATTGTGAATATGGTCACTGTCCAATGAAAAACAAATGTCTTCAAAACAGCAACTTTACAGAAGAGAGAAAAAACATCTAAACTTGCAATGGAAGTCCATGTAAAAATGGTTTATTTTAGGTGAAGTATTTTTAAAGAATTTCTATTGGTCCATTCACCAAGAAATCTTGGCACAGTGTAAGGGACAGTTTGTCTGTTCAAATTATGTAGTAAAATTTAAAATGTACAAAAATGGAGATACTTGTTTTTCATGGAGATGCTGTTTTTTTTGCCGCTGTATTTTCTAATGCACTGAGCCATTTACGTTACAGTGCCACTTCTCCACTGTTGCCACAAATTTAAGTCAACACTTGTCAGAAAGTTGTTATTTCAATAAGACACACCAGAATGTTACTGAGAGCTGGAGAAAGTGTTAGGAGAGATACAGTAAGTAACATGGTTGGGGACAGCCACTGATTTTCCCAGGGAGCTCAGATGATGTCTCCTACCCATGACCAATAAAGTGGTTGTTTTTGGTATGATGTTGTGAGGGACAAAGAAGAATGAATAAAGATAGAAGAGCATGCAGTGGTACTTTCCTCAACCAACCAACAAAACTGAACTGTACAAGGACAAGTAAACTGGCCACATTCTGGGCCCTATTTTAGTGATCTAAAGCATACTAGTTTATTATGCTTTGCGCAGCTGGATTTAGGGGCGTGTCCTGTGTCTTTGGTATCGAAAGGCCGCAGAAATACACTTTGCGCAGCTCCAACAGCGCAAAGGGAGTGTTTTAATTCTCTTAATTATTCATGGGTGTGTTTTGGGCGTAACGTGAAATAAACCGATCAGTGTGTCTGTGGTCATTCGTATTTTAAGAGCGCAGAGACACTGACTGCGCCGTCATGCTGTGAAGATAAACCAGCAGCTCATATAAGAGAAGAGCAACGTTATTTTATTCTTTATTCTGTTTATTGTTTATGTAAAAACTGGGTTTGCAACACTGAATATTAATCAAGCAATCAACCATTATTTACACTGGAGGGGGACCCTCATTTACAATGCCTCTGAGCATTTACAGTTTAAAAGGGATTAAAACTATTTAAAAAAAATGTAAATAAAAACTGACATTTACTATAGACGGATAAAAAGGAAAAACAGGACATTTTAAAAAAAGATCACAAAAATTGACATAAAAAGTAAAAAAATATATCTTAACTAATTTGATAAAAATTATAAAAAGAATAAAACAATTAAAATGCATAAAAAAATAATATCAAATATAAACTCATTTTAAAAACTCATTTAAAACAATCACAGGCTTTCTGATGCGCAGAATAGTAAAAGTTTTAGTTTTAGTTCATTTTCAAATCATGAAAACCTCACCAAAACCTCAACCTATCCTTTATATTTGACAATATTTGATGAACTTTACATGTCCTTACTCATTTTTATTTAACTGAACTGAGTTTTATATTATTTGTAGCATATTGTATTATTGTAGTATTCTGCGTGCAATGCTGTGTATAGAATGTCTATATCTGCTATATTAATCTACAGTTATTAAGTCTGTGTACTGAACATAAATATAAATCCTTATAAATGTCAGAAATAAATATAACTAATAATAACTTATAGTTACTGTGCACATTTTAGGTATATTTAACTTTTATAGTTGATTGCTGAGGGCTCTGGGTGAGGTGTTTCCCTAGAAGATAAACTTAGCTGACTAGCTAAAAATTGGTAACTAGCATAATCCATAACAGCTGCCATTTTACAATAATTAACATATTAACATATGACATATTAACCTTTCATAAAAACATGTTACTTTTGATTATTTAATAACAATAAAAATAGCACAGTATGTTTTGGCAGACCGTGGTTAAATTTAAAAGTCTTCACTGCACAGTCAAGTGCGACCAGTGCAAAGTTCAATAAACGTAATGTGAACCGAAGTTCTCAGGCAAGTCGAAAACTTTAGCCATCCACTGTTGTTATTAGCAACTTGCTAAACCTGCCAAATGTAGCTTACAGGTGTATGGTATCTGCTCTGTTTAGAGAGCCTGTGGGAAATGTAATATAAATTGAATAATTTTGACCTTCTTAATTGTGATATATAATTTTCATACCGTTATGTCTGTATTGGAGACACTGTTTTAATGCTTACCTGATTATCTTCGGTATACAGTTTGAACTCTTCAGCCAATCAGAGATTAGCTCCACTCCTGAATCCTGCAGGACAGTGTTACTGAGGTCCAGTTCTTTCAGTGGTGAGTTTACTGAGTTCAGAGTAGAGTAGAGAGTTTCATAGGAGTTCAGGGTGAGTTTACATCCAGGTAATCTACAAAACAAAGAAAAACTATTAAAACAGTGAAAGTATTTAAGTAGCATCATTCCGTGTGTTATCTTAACTTCACTGTGACTCAAATACAGCCAGGTGACATCATCACAGTAATGCTGCTGAATTTATAAAATGGAGTAAAAGTGGCGTCCAGAGAGAGCAGCAAGACACAAATCATCTACGCTCATCTCACTTTTAAAAACACAGCAGTTTTTGGTATAATGTTCCAGGACAGTGGGATGGTGTGGGGACGTATTGCTGCCTCAGGACCTGGACAACTTTCTATTATTAAAGGATCCAGGAATTCTGATCTGAATCAGATGATTATATAGTAGACTATCTGTTTATCTGAAGCTGAATATAAAACAAACACAATAGACAGCAAAAAAGAAAAGTTAATTAGATCTATATAGTATATGTATAATGTGAATATTTTGGAATGTCATGGTTTTCTGCATACATTTGTCATAAAGCCTGCTCTTGATCTAAGTCAAAAGTACTGACAAATATAATGTGCCTAAATTAATAATAACAAATATATGATCTTGCAGGCCTTAATTGAACACTCAAAGTGGAAGTGGAAAACGTAAGTAAACTCTTGGAATCAGTAGCTGGTTGACCCCCATGGCAGCATTAACCTCAACCATGCACTTCCTGTAGCTGTGGGTCAGACCTGCACATAATTTAGGAGGAATTTTAGTCCATTCTTCCTTGCAGAACTTATTTAGCTCTTTCATATTCCTGTGAAACCTCAAGTGTACGGCTCTCTTTAAGTCAATCCATCGCATCTCTGTTGGGCTGATAGCTGTGCTCTGACTTGGTCACTCCTAAAGGCAGATTTAGTTTTTCTTAAGCCATTCTGATGTGGACTTGCTCTGCTGTTTTGGGTCATTGTCCTGTTGCATCATATAACTTTAACACAGCAGGGCTACAACTAATGACCAATGTAATCAACTAATCTGAAGGTTATTCTTTTTAGTAGTCCTTGTGGTGAGGCTCCTGATCCAATGCATGTTTTACTGCACCTTGACAGCTGCATTTTAAGGCCCCCTAGACAAATTTTATAGGTGATATACCTTTTTACAAATTATAGGAGATATTCACACATGCTGGATGTTACTTTCAGGGAAATTCAACTTAAATTGGGCTTGTTTGATAGTCACAGGGTGAAAATTAGAGGGGTGTGTTTTTTGGGCTACCTTTAATATGTAACACATTTGCCACAAAGCGTTCGCTGCAAGCCGTTCAAAATGAAAATGTACTGTGTTGTTAACCTAAAATATTGGGCTAGTTTAAGCTTCTGTAGGGCTGGTTTTAGACAGATAGGATTAGGCATCATTTTTGGAGAATATGTTAAATGACCATGGCTGTTGTCTGGTCTTTACTGGTGTGTTTACATTTTTTGATACACAGAGAGCGAGTGAAGGGTGTGAGGCCCCACATTTCTCCACAACACTGCGTTCCTCACACATTAATGTCTACAAATTGTCAGCGAATCGTTCCAGCCCTAATTCAGCTGATATACAGACAGTCTCATATTATCCTCTAAAATATTTTATACACTTGGGAATTCATCTTCCTCTAAGTGATTGTTAGCTGGCCAGGCCCTGATGCAGCAAAGCAGGCCCAGATCATGATGTTCCCTCCACAATACTTTATGTTTGGAATGATGTTTTCATGGTGATGTGCTGTATCTTTTTTATGCCAGATGTTGTGCTGCAACAATTCAGTCTTTTTTTTGATGGTAAATCTTCAAAAGGGTTTTGGAATGGCTATCCTTCTTGTGTGGAGTAAACTCAAAAAGTATGAGTGGTGTTTATCAGTCAAAGTGACTCCTCCAAGTTTCTCAACAAAACTCCAGGTATGCTAACACCTAACACCGGTTAGCTTTTTTATACCAATAACTTACAGGGTTTTCATAATTTATCCACTAGCATGTATATATGTGAACACATTTTATAGTTTTGGCCCTAGAAAAAAGAAAGACATTACAGAAATGTGATCTCATATCTATCCACAGCGGTTCTACTGTTCTGTTCTTCTGGTTTTAGTGGGGCAGTTATATTTCAGCTCCAGCTCCTACTGTGCTCAGCTGCACTTCACCATCACATACACGAACCTGGGCATTACTTAAATCAGGACTGGCTTTAATATAGAACAGGTGAATATCTTTTCATTCAGAAATCTCCTGACAGAAAGCTCACCTGAGTGTCTCCAGGTTACAGTTTACACTCTTCAGCCCATCAGAGATTAGATTCACTCCTGAATCCTGCAGCTCAGTATTACTGAGATCCAGTTCTTTCAGTGGTGAGTTTACTGATTTCAGAGCAGAGCAGAGAGGAATTCACAGGAATTCATGGTGAGTCTGCAGCCAGATAATCTACAAGAGAAAAAAAATAAAAATGAAACAGAGAATATCTAAATTACAGTTATCAGTAACTATAAGACAGTAATAAGTAATTTCAGAAAACCCCGCCTCAGTTCAACTTCAAAAAGGGCAGGGACGTGTTTGAGAATGGATATTTATACCACAGTTAATTTGAAAGACCAAGGTGGTGGCTACCTAGTAATCTACAACAAAATCATTCAGTACAATGTTGTGTATATATCTACATTCATCTTTACATATCTATTTTTAATTAGGGCTGTCAGCGTTAAACTGTAATGCACACAATTAATTTGGATTAATCAGTAATGCGCTATTATTTTTTTAAAGTAAATTAATTATGCCACCAAGATTGACCCCAACATCCGCCGTAATCTGCCCCTCACCCGCTCCATCTGTGGATTTAAGCCTCGGCCCGGGTCAAAAATAACAGGCTAGTAGACTATTTTCTCTTTTTGTATCAGTATCTCATTGGGTTGGAGTGATGGCAGTTGTGCTGGCAGGAGAACTTTGGCCATTTGGGGGGTGTTTCTGGAACCTACACCATTTAAGTATGTTGTGCTGTGATTGTAATTGATCACTCACAGTATTTCCGTGTTTTGCAGTGTGATTTCCTTCTGCCTTACATCACTTCCCATTTAATGAGTGCTCCTTGTGGTAGCAGTGTGATGCCTTTTATTTATGTCTTATAAATTATTTCTATTCTAAATGTAATAAACTGACATTTTGTCTTGTATGCTCTGTAATTTAATAAATGTGTTTACTGAAAAAGTCATGTTTCTGCTATTAATTACTGAGACTAAGGCGGTCTGCTTATTGTAAAATCCGTACTTGGCATTGTTCAGCAAATCTTTAGGTCCCATATATTTTTATTGATTAAGTACTTATTTTGAATGCTGTGAGTACTTCCTTTATAGTGATGCTTGCATAATTTTACAAAAAAAAAAAAAAAACAATTCCAAAAAACAAGAACTTTATACTGTATACAATTAAAAGCAGTTTAAAGGCTGGGCTCATTTTGCTTCACTATGAAACTTAAATGTTAGTTGTGAGACTCAAGCTCACACAATTCATTCACTGTAAGGGAATTTGTATATCTGATTACGGATTATTTAAAGATCTAAAACAAATCATGTTATAACTAAAAAATATTCTCTGTTGTTTCTCTGCTTCCTCTGTAAATATATAAAAAATGCAACACATTAATGTAGAGATTAATGCAGATTAATGTAAACTCACACAGCCTTTCTGCAGTTCCTCACAGCTGGGATCAGTCTCCTGTAGCCCTTCTCAGTTGTTGAGTAATTCTTCAGATTTAACTCGTCCAGCACCTCCTCTGAGATCAGGATCATATGGGCTAGTGCTAAACACTCTCCGGTGGAGAGCTTCTTTTTTGACTGAATGTCTTTGGAGAAAGACTGGACTTTCATTTCAGTCAGACAGAGGAACAGGTTGATGAATCTCTCAGAAGGAAGATCTTCTGATTGGATGATGCGTTTGATGTACTGGACTGTTTTTTTGATGCTCTCTGAGCTGCTCACTGTTTGTGTCAGAAGGTTTTGTAGGAGCTGCTGACTGGATTCCAGTGAGATTCCCAGCAGGAAACGGAGAAACAGATCCAAGTGTCCATTCTCACTCTTAACAGCTTTACGCACAGCTCCTCTCAGCAGCTCTTCCAACAGAACACTGTCTTTCCACTTAACACCCCTAGGCTTCAGAAACTGCAGTTCCTCCAGGTTCTTACTCACATAGCAGTGAAACACATAGAGAGCAGCCAGGAACTCCTGAAAGCTCAGATGAACAAAGCAGTAGACCTTCCTCTGGTAAAGCACACACTCCTCCCTAAAGATCTCGGTGCAAATGCCAGAGTACACAGAGGCCTCGGTGACATCAATGCCGCACTCTCTCAGGTCCTCTTCATAGAACATCACATTGCCCTTCATCAGCTGTCTGAAAGCCAGAGCAGACAGTTTCAGAAGCATCTTTCTGTTGGACTCCAGCAGTTCCATTAGATCTCTCTGGTCATTTCCCTCGTACTTCTCACTCTTCATGAGTGTCTGAGTGCACAGGAAGTGGGAGTACATCTCAGTCAGTGTTTTAGGGATTTCTGTGTTACCTTGTTTCATGATTCTCTGAAGCACAGTGGCTGAGATCCAGCAGAAGACTGGAATGTGGCACATGATGTGGAGGCTCCGTATCGTCCTGATGTGTGAGATGATGCTGCTGGCTTGTTCTTGGTCACTGATTCTCTTCCTGAAGTACTCCTCCTTCTGGGAGTCGTTAAATCCCTGGATTTCTGTCACACGGCTGATGAACTGAGCTGGGATCTGATTGGCTGCTGCTGGTCGGGAGGTGATCCAGATGAGAGCGGAGGGAAGCAGTTCTCCTTTGATGAGGATTGTCATCAACACATCCACTGATGATGTCATCGTTATATCAGATACTTTCTCACAGTCTGAGAAGTTCAGTGGAATTCTGCTTTCATCCAGACCATCAAAGATGAACACGGCTTTGTACTGGTCAAATATGTTCGGGTGCAGGTCTTTGATCTCAGGGTGGAAGTCACACAGAAGTCTATGAAGACTGTACTGATCACCTTTAATCAGGTTCAGCTCTCGGAAAGGAAGCACAAACATGAAATCTACGTCCTGATTGGCTTTTCCTTCAGCCCAGTCCAGAATGAACTTCTGCACAGACACAGTTTTTCCAATGCCAGCAATGCCTTTAGTCAGCACAGTTCTGAGTTTCTGCACTTCTTTACCTTCATCTCCTTTTCTTTCTTCAGTCATCCAAGCTCTAATGTTCTCTGCTCCAATTCCACCTAAAGTTCCCTCAACTGGTTTAAAGATATCTAAACAGTTAATGGGTATTTCTTGCAGCTGTTTCCAGAGTTCTTTCTCCATCTGTAGAACTTCATGTTCTTCATTCACTCCTTCACTCTCTCCCTCTATGATGTAGAGCTGAGTGTAAATCCTGTTCAGCAGAATTTTATTCTCCTGTGTTTTGAATCCCTCGAATAAGCTCTCGTACCTGTTCTTCATACTGATTCTGTGTTTCTCTAAGACTGTGGGTAAGACATCATTCACTGGTGGGCAGTAATGCTGCTTCATGGGCTCCTCCATAAGTGGATACAGAACTGGACGTGTTTTAGATCTCTTTTTGCACCGGGGACAAGCAAAGTCTCCTGATGGAGCAGACTGGTCCCAGCAGCTGTTAATGCACTGCCTACAGAACGTGTGTCCACAGGTGATAGAGACTGGATCTGTCTGAATCTGCTCACACACTCCACACCTGGACTTTGGATTCTGGAATAATCCATTCTTTACATTGCTAGAGAGAGATTGAGAGAGAAAAGAGAGAGAAAGAGAGAAAGTTAAATCATTGTAGGAGGCAGAAAAGTAGAGCTATTGATCTGACAACTGTCATGTTTGACTATAAAGGCCTCATGTTGATCTGGGGAGATGAGGGACATTAACAGCTCAGCAGTATGTGTAGGACATCCTGCGACCACATGTGTTGCCTCTCATTACAGGACTTCCAACTGGTATTTTTCAGCAGGACAATGCTCGCTCACACACAGCAAGGGTTTCCCAGGAATATCTCTGTCAAACTGCAACACTTTCTTGGCCTGCCTGGTCTCCAAAATCATTTAGAATCAAGCATCTATGGGATATACTGGGACGACAGCTACAGCAACCTTTAAGTGTGCACATCTACAGGTCCAGCTGCAACATCTGTAGAACCTGTATACCTCCATGCTTAACCAGGTCTCATCTTGTATCCAGGCTAGAGGTGATACATGATTACATTCACACATATAACGTTTAGTTTAGCTTTGGTGCTCTGGAGATTGAGTGATGATGAAAAGTTAATGCTAACAATAATCAGAAAGGAGCTTCATACATCATCTGCTTTTGGCCACAGACAGACATGGCTGTTGTCTGATGAGTGACATATGAAAATTCATAAACAATATGTCTGATCAATCAATGGTATGCATAATTCTACCTCTACCTGTCTTGTTCTGCATACCCAGTACCCCCTGAGAAAGGTAACAAAACTCAGCATGAAAATTGCAAAAAAACAATCTGCATAATTTAATCATGCAGATATTGCAGGAGGCACGTCTTCACATTGGTCCTATTAAACAGGACTAACATCCTCAACATCTCCCTTTTATTATCAATCAATTACAAAATACATTTTCTAGAATGAAAACTGATATTTATTTATAAAAACAATCATGTTCCAGAAACAAAACAAGATTGTATTTCCCAGAAGTTTATCGTCTTTTACAGTAGTTTCCTGTGAACTGTACTAACTCTACTAGTACTAGATCAATCAGCTTGTGCTCACACTAAAACACTTCCTGATTAATAACCATTGCAGTTCCACATAAAAGGACACACATGTAAAAATGCTTAAGTACTAAGAATTTTACATTTTATCATGAACATTAAAATATATGTTAGAAATAAATTGAACATTTAATAAATGTCTGACAACAAGGCAAAACGAGAAATGTAAGATTTTTAAACAAGATTTAAGAGGATTTATGTATTAAGATTAAAGTGTTTGCATTGTAGTCTGCTTTATAAGGCTGCAAAAATGTTTGGTTGTCATTTTTGCAACTTATATCTGTGCACAGAGAAAATATAAATTCCCCTTCAGTGTTGTCTTCTGACTTAGTGTTTGGGTGATCCAACACCCCTCAGAGGGACACAGATCCAAAAGTCATGATGTTAAATCATGCACAAGTGTGTATCCAAGTTAGATAATGGGATATTTAACATATATAACCTGCCTCTGGAAGATACTGCCATATAGAATGAAAGCTGTAATTTTTCTGTTTGCATTAAGCAGCAATAGCTGATGAGTACCATTTTTTATTTATTTGCCTTACGTGGCGTCACACATACTGTAATGTACTGTAAAGATTATTTCACATGAATGCTGTGTGATGACAATGCTTAAACAATATTCTGTGCAGCCTGATTTTTTTTTTACTGGAAGGTGGAAAAAATGTAGTGTTAAAAAGTACTTTTCATTGGAGATGACCAAAAAAAAAAAACCAGACTTACTACAAAAAACACCCTGTTTAAACTCACTCTCATTGCATGCTGGTTTCTCACCTCAGCTCAGTGGTACATTTGTTGTTACTGAAATTGTAAGGCTGCTGCATCGAGTGGTTGCTCCTCAAAGACACACAGCTGGGCTCTGGAGGTTCTGCTCTGAATGTTTGCAGTCTGGAAAAACAATGTTAAGAACAAGTTTCACCTTTTTCACTGTGCAACCCTGTTTTAAGCTTTAAGTTATTTGAGAAATTTCAACTATAGAAAATCAGGGAAAATTTCAATTCCACAGTTTACTTTGCTCTGGTTCTAGAGCCACTTTGTTTCTTAAAGATGAACTCCGGTGTAAAATGGGCTTTTGGTGTAGTAAAACATGACAAAAATTACTTTCCTTTGTTGAATAGCACACCTGCGTTCTCCCGGAGCGTTCTGAGATCCAGAAATTTTAACAGTTTGTGCAAACATCCTTCAGACTGGGTGATACGGGGCATATTTTGAGTAGGTTGTTGAGGGTGTACTGTTAACGGAACTACATGCTGTACACGTGAAGGAGGCGTGACCGGGTGTGTGCTGTGTTTGGACTGCAGCTTGAGCCAGCATAAGAGAGGAGGAAGCAAAGGGAAAAGAAGACAGAATGGTTCGCGTTTGTGCCTTTCCAGGTTGCAGCAATAAGATGAAAAGTTATAAACGGAAAGTTTTACAGGATATTTCTGCAGAAGTTAATTTTGATGTGGTGGCTTGTTGTTTTGCATATTGATTACAATTACACTACATATTTGTTTGAACAGAAAGTGTGCAGGCTACTTACTCAGGCTCCTCCGGTACGGGCCTCCGTGTCCAGTTTATTTTTGGTACATGGAAAAAAAAAGCTTCTGGTATACACAAGTCTAGAAGGCAAGAAAACCCTTTAGCCAATGTCACACATCGTGTGACATCTGGACTGCGATTGTGCAAAAGATCCCACTTCTTGCAACAAAAACACTCCAAATTAGTGGGCATAACTTAACAGCACCAGTAGGAAAACCACCAATTCCCAGAGGTTCGAGGCTGTGTTGTGGGTAGGTGTGTGGCTGCGGCAGCACCCTCTGCACGCACTTTCTCTCCCTCTCCTTCCCGCTCCCACAGCTCTCCTTCAGTATATTTGGGCTCAAACAAAAAGGACGCCCATTAAATTAAAATGTCTCCTCGTCGGCTTTAAATTCCTCATAAAACTGTCCTGCCATCCTTGCAATATGTGATAACTCCAGTCCAAAACAAATGTGAGTACTTTCCTGACTTATCAGCTGTAGTTTTGTCCGAGAACAGCACACCTCCTTCACGTGTACAGCATGTAGTTCCATCAACAGTACATATTCGACACTATACTCTTCATGACTTTACAATAAGATAGAGGCGTCTGGCGAATAGCTAACTCTGGGATGTAAACAGTGGATTTTAATAAACTTGCGCATTTTTAAAGTTCTTAATGCCTGGTTTTAAATGTCAAAGCTCTCTGGATTTTAACAATGAAGTGTGGAGCTATTTTGAGCCTGGATAACGGTGGAAAAAAACATTTATCGGGGCAAAATATGCCCAGTATCACCCAGTCTGAAGGGTGTCTGGGCAAACTGTTAAAAAAGTCTGGATCTTGGAACACTGCAGGAGAACGGAGGTGTGCTTTTCATCAAAGGTAAGTACTTTTTATCATGTTTTACTACACTAAAAGTACATTTTACACCAGAGTTCTCCTTTAAGTAGAGTCAGATATACAAGGTTCTTCAGGTTGTCCAACAAGTCAGTCTGCTGCAACTCACTACCACACTGTGTTAATGTCTCACCTCGGCTCGGTGCTGCTTCTTTCGTTACTGAAATAAAGAGGCTGCTGCATCGAGTGGTTGCTCCTCATAGACACACAGCTGGGCTCTGGAGACTCTGCTCTGAATGTAGGTCTGGAAATGTGAAGTAAAGACACAAGAAGAAGTTAAATCAACAGATTAAACCTGTGCTACATCTATAGTAAACATTTTTGGTTCTTTTTTTTTACTGGAAGGTGGGAAATTTAATGGTAAAATGTAATTTTCATTGGAGATGACCAATTGAGAGAGGTCAAAATTTGACAAAGATAAAAAACAAACAAAAACAAACTACAAAAAACACCCTGTTTAATCGCGCTCTCATCCCATGCTGATTTCTCACCTCAGCTCAGTGGTACATTTGTTGTTACTGAAATTGTAAGGCTGCTGCATCGAGTGGTTGCTCCTCATAGACACACAGCTGGGCTCTGGAGGTTCTGCTCCGGATGTCTGCAGTCTGGAAAAAGAATGTAAAGAACAAGTTTAACCTTTTTCACTGTGCGACCCCTTTTAAGTTATTTAGCAAAATTTTGACTATAGAAAATCGGGGTAATTCCACAGTTCTAAATGAAAAAAACATTTTACTTTGCACTTGATTCCACTTTGTCTCCTAAGTAGAGTCAGATAAACAAGGTTCTTTAGGTTGCCAGTCTGCTGAAACTGACTAACACTGTGTTATGTCTCAACTCGGCTCAGTGCTACTTTGTCATTACTGAAACTACGGGGCGGATGCATTGAGTAGTTGTTTTTCATAGACACACAGCTGGGCTCTGGTGGTTCTGCTCAAGACACTGGCCAATTTAAACCTGTGCTACATCTGTAGTAAACATATTCTTCTATAGGGTGGTCCAGTGGATTAAGACACTGCCAATATGGTCATGCTTTCCCTCAGCAGCCAAAGTCATGAGGGAGGACAATCGTTCATGCTCTCTCTGGGTGAGAAGATGGCACTCTCTTCTCACATCACTCTCAATGTGATGTCTGTCAGCATAAGTCATCAGTTAGCTGATGTATCAGATTGGAGTCGCTGTGCTTTCCTCCGAGAGCACTGGCTTCCAAGAAATGTTAATTTAAAAAGAAACGAAGTCTGACTTCACATATTGGAGGAGGCATGTGCTAGTCTTCGCTATCTTGGTATTGGGGCGGGGCACTGTTACTGTTTTGGCTGAGATAGGGTAGTTATTGAACATAGCTTATTGGGGAGAAAAGTGGAATAATAAAATTCTATGGAGTCCTACGAGAGTAACACTAAAGTCTTGCTTGGACAGGCTATGTTCTTAAAGAAAAATGGAATAATATAACATAAAAACTTCAAAATTTTAACAAAAAATAAGTGAATAAATAATCAAAATGACACTTTCTACAAAACGCCCTGTTTAAACTCACTATCATTCCATGCTGATTTCTCACCTCAGCTTTTTGTTACTGAAATTGTAAGGCTGCTGCATCAAGTGGTTGCTCCTCATAGACACAAAGCTGGGCTCTGGAGGTTCTGCTCTGAATGTCTGCAGTCTGGAAAAACAATGTAGAACCAAATTATTAATGTTTTTTTTACTGTGCGACAACTTTTTAAGCTTCAAGATATTTTGAGAGATTTCAACAAAAAAAAAAAAAAAATCATGTATCGGTGGAGGCATATGCTAGTCTTCACCGTCCGGGGGTTGAGGTATTTTTATTGATTGGGAGAGTTCAGCTGAGCTGGTGGGGTTATTGACATAAATAAAGTTATATGGAGTCCTACAGACTTTGATCCTACTAAAGTCTTGCTCAGACAGGCTTTGTTTTTACAAAAGGTGGAATAATGTTATGTAAGAACATCAAAATTTGAAAAATAAATAAATAAATAAAGACTTACAAAATACCCTGTTAAAACTCACTCTCATCCCATGCTCATTTCTCACCTCAGCTCAGTGGTAAATTTGTCATTAGTGAAATTGTAAGGCTGATGCATCGAGTGGTTGCTCCTCAAAGACACACAGCTGGGCTCTGGAGGTTCTGCTCTGAATGTCTGCAGTCTGAAAAAACAATGTAGAGCACAAGTTCTTAACCTTTTCCCTGTGGGAACCCTTTTTAAGCTTCAAGTTTTTAAGTGAAAGTTCAACCTAAGAAAATCAGGGTTCATTTTAATTCCACAGTTCTTTTTTTTTTTACATAGTACAATATAATGAAATAGAAATACAATTCTATATATTACTTTTTCCAGTATTTTGCATTATTCACATCAATTTTACAGCAGTATATAAAAAAGTACAAGATAAATGCAATAATAAGATAGTAATAAGATGAAAAAAAAAAATAAAATAAAATAAAAATCCACTCCTGAATAGTTCACAGTCACATGCACACGAGCATTCAAAAAGAAATGTACAAATAAGAGATGGACCACAAAGAACACCAATAGTACCGCTAACACACATAGTAAAATTCCTTATTGTATAATTAGATGCTCAACAGGGCCCCAACGCTTGGTAAAGATACGTTTTTGAAGCCTTAGTGTATATGTTATTTGTTCCATCTGATACACATCCCATAGCTTTTGTATCCATAGATTGTATGTTGGGGGGGTCTGGGTTCATCCATTTAATTGTAATGCATTTCAAAGCTACTGTAAATAATATTCCAAGTAAATGTTTTTTGGACCTCCCGACCACCCCATCGGGAATAACTCCCAATAATGCCACTGTAGGATCCTGTGGGATATCCTGTTGGAACGCTTTTTTAAGAGCATCATATACATCCTTCCAAAAAATCTGTAGTTTAGGGCAGAGCCAGAATATGTGAGTGTGATTTCCAGTTTGCGTTCCACAGTGTCTCCAGCACGCACTGCTATGTGTTGAGCCCATCTTTGATACTACTGCAGGTGTTCAAAAATATCTAGTGATTACTTTCCACTTGAATTCCCTTCACGTATTTGAATTCGTCACTAGATTTGCCTCTGTACATTTGTCCTTCCATGTGTCCTGTGTTATATCTATGTTTATTTCTAATTCCCATCTCTGTTTAATATTTAAGGAGCTATCAAGATTCATTGACAAGAATAACTGATATAATTTACTTACTATTCGCCCCTCCCTTCCCTTAAATATTTTTCTATTAGGGTAGGTTTTAAGAGTTTTTCCCATTGTTTATGTGTAGTTAAGTAATGTCTCAATTGCAGGTATCTAAAAAAGTCTGTTTTTAAGAGATCAAATTAAATTTTTAACTGTTCAAATGTCGTAAGGTTTCCATCACTAAATATTTTATCTATTTCACTTAATCCATGCTTTGACCACTTTTTAAACCCTGCATCCAGACAATTTGGTGTAAACGTCTTCATATGTCCAATATTTGTTAGAGATGATATTGTCTTGGGTAGGCCAAATACCGTTTGTATTTTTTTTCCATATCTTTAGGGTTACTGCTGTCCACTCTCCCATCTCTTTTACAGAGGTATCCATAAATAGCAGATTTTGTAGAGGTTCCGGGCAAAGGCTTTTTTCAATATTAAGCAATCGTGTCCATGTGCTATTCTGAATCCACATTATTAAGGGTTTCATCTGTGCAGCCCAGAAATAATATCCCAAGTTAGGAAGTTTTAGACCGCCATCTGACTTTGACAGTTGTAACATTCTAAGCCTAATACTTGGTCGCTTTCTCTGCCATATGAATTAGCCATATGCCATATGATCAGTTTATCCCAGCAATCAAATGAGGACTTTGGAATTTCAATAGGCAGCATCTGAAATAAATAAAGTAGTCTGGGCAATATGTGCAGTGTAAATTTCAATACGACCTAGCAAAGAGAGAGGAAGTAAAGACCATCGATTCAGGTCATTTTTAATTCTCCGGGTTATTTTCTTATAATTGGCATCATATAAATTTAGTGTGGACATAGGGATATATATACCTAAATACTTAATACCCTCTTTAGGCCATTTAAATCCACTCTGGAGTTTTACACTTTGTGGTATTCTACCATTGCTTCTGTTTTTTCCACATTCATTTTGTATCCTGAATAGTATCCATACTGAATAATAAGACTTTTTAAATTTGGTATTGTTGTTGGAATAGATATTGCCACGATACTCTATCAAAAGCCTTTTGGGCATCTTATGATAAAAGTATTGCTTCTTCTCCTAGATCTTTTGATGGGACATTATATTGAGTAGTCGTCTAATATTATCTCCATAGTATCTTCCAGTAATAAAACCAGTCTGATCTTGGTGGATAATTTTTGGTATTATTTTACTGACCCGTCTGGCCAAGATTCCTGTCAAGATACGGAAATCTTTTAACATATTCATAGGATCGCTGATCAGTAAATCTTAAATTTCCCTCAATCCTCTCTGATAATAAAATATTAAGTTATCAATTAACTTGCCTATGAATTAGAATAGATACACCACTTTTTCTCCCTGACTTACGTGATGAATAATATACTTTGTCTGCCCAGGATTTTTTAAGCTTATCATATTCTCTATCAGATAGGTTAGTTTCCTGTAAAAATGCTATCTGGCAGTTTGCTTGTTTTAACTGGTTTAGAATTTTCTTTCTTTTTATAGGACTGTGAAGACCTTTAACATTATATGTTATAATTTTAATTGAGTCCACTAATTATAGTTTACAGTGTGTGCTTGATGGGAATATACAGTCATATGAAAAGGTTTGGGCACCCCTATTAATCTTAATCATTTATAGTTCTAAATATTTGGGTGTTTGCAACAGCCATTTCAGTTTGATATATCTAATAACTGATGGACACAGTAATATTTCAGGATTGAAATGAGGTTTATTGTACTAACAGAAAATGTGCAATATGCATTAAACCAAAATTTGACCAGTGCAAAAGTATGGGCACCCTTATCATTTTATTGATTTGAATACTCCCAACTACTTTTTACTGACTTACTGAAGCACAAAATTGGTTTGGTAACCTCATTGAGCTTTGAACTTCATAGCCAGGTGTATCCAATCATGAGAAAATGTATTTAAGGTGGCCAATTGCAAGTTGTTCACCTATTTGAATCTCCTCTGAAGAGTGGCATCATGGGCTCATCAAAACAACTCTCAAATGATCTAAAAACAAAGATTGTTCAACATAGTTGTTCAGGGGAAGGATACAAAAAGTTGTCTCAAGGACAATCCACAGACCACCTCCAAAGAGCTGCAGCATCATCTTGCTGCAGATGGTGTTACTGTGCATCGGTCAACAATACAGCGCACTTTGCACAAGGAGAAGCTGTATGGGAGAGTGATGCGAAAGAAGCCATTTCTGCAAGCACGCCACAAACAGAGTCACCTGAGGTGTGCTTTTGCAAAAAGCGACTCTGTTTGTGGCGTGCTTGCAGAAATGGAAATTTCAACGTTCTTCTTTTATTATCTTAGATATATCTTCTCTCAAAGAGGACAGGATATCAGACTTGATCGCTTCGGCCATCATACCTGTGGCTTCAGTTTCAGTCTGTGAGGGCGAGGCTGGACTTGAACTACCTTGAGTGCTGCGCGTCGCAGGAGGTGTAGGCCTCGATGGAGTGTAGCTGTATTTCCAAAGTTTTGCCGCCATTCGTGTGAATTTTTCACCCTAAATCAGGTCTTGGACGCCTTAGTGTTGTTTTAACTGGATATTAGATCAGTTTTAATGTTGGTAAAGCCATTAAAATTTGAAGTTCTGCAGGAGCACCAAAACATGTGTCTCACCCCAAATCCTGCTCACTAGCGCCCCCAATTCCAAAGTTCTGCATGAAAAAACATTTTACTTTGCACTGATTCTAGAGCCACATTGTTTCCTACGTAGAGTCAGATAAACAAGGTTCTTCAGGTTGTCCAGCAGATCAGTCTGCTGAAACTCACTCGCACACTGTATTAGTGTCTCACCTCGGCTCAGTGCTGCTTCTTTCATTACTAAAACTAAGAGGCTGCTGTATCGAGTGGTTGCTCCTCATAGACACACAGCTGAACTCTGGAGGTTCTGATCTAAATATCTGCAGTCTGGAAATGTGATGTAAGAAGTTAAATCATCTCAGCAACCAGATTAAACCTGTGTTACCTCTGTAGTAAACATATTCTATGGAGTCCTACAGGGGTAATTCTAAAGTACTGTTTGGATAGGCTAAGTTTTTACAGGAAGGTGGAGTAATGTAATGTAAATTTTGGTGTACTGTTAAAATTGCTGGATGTCAAAATTTGACAAATGAAAAAAAGAGTAGACTTTCTACAAAACTACAAAACCCCCTGTTAAAACTGACTATCATCCCATGCTCATGTCTCACCTCAGCTCAGTGCTGCTTCTTTCATTACTGAAATTATGAGGCTGCTCCATGGAATGGTAGCTCATCATAGACACACAGCTGGGCTCTGGAGGTTCTGCCCTGAATGTCTGCAGTCTGAAAATGTGATGTAGAGAAACAAGAAAACAGTAAAATAAAGATATCAGAAGACAGTTATATCACACAGCTAATACAGATGGAAAATAAAAAGTGTTTGAACTAGTGCTGGGGTGACTCATTAATATAATTGGTTGTCATCGATTAGGAAAATACACTAATTTATATAATGTGCATCAACATGTTGCAATAACAGGCGCAACCTGACAATAGGCTCTGCCCCAAACTGGACACTACATGAATTTCTGTAGAGAGCAAGCTTCTCTACAACTGCTTACACAAGCAAATGAATGTTCAGTTGCAGTTATTGTGGTGTAACATTGTTCCATGCATGATCTAACAGTCTTAGTGAGAGAGTGAGAGAATACAGTCTGCACATCATTTTTTACTTTCACTACACTGACATATAATTTTCATTTTAATTTAATAATACTTTTAGTAATTAGCTTAACTACATATTACCCCAGTGATGAAATAATAAGTAAATATGTAATCACAAGAAACTTACTATCATCTTGTGTTTGTGTCTCACCTTAGGTCAGAGCTGCTTCTTTCATTACTGAAATAAAGAAGCTGATTCCTCAATTGAGTGCTGTACATAGACACATAGCTGGGCTCTAGAGGGTCTGCTCTAAATGTCTGCAGTCTGGAAATGTTAAGTGGAGACACAGAGATAAACAGGTAAACAACAAATATAACAACAGATAAACACTGACCAACACTAAACTGTTGCTCATCTAGATTGATGTCCCTCAGCAGTAACACTAGGGTTGAGTTGGTATGACAATATTTAAATATGGTGACGGTATTGTAAAATAGTGACGGTATATTAACCACGTGATGTGCCAAATCTGTACTGTATCTGAAAAACGGGACATTTAAGACATTCTGTGCATCCACAATGAAATGGCAGTGGGAGGGGTAAGCAGTTGGAGATCACTGATTGGTTATGGGGTGGGGATTCTCACTGAGGAGATCAAACAGCAAAAACTCAATAAACTCTACAGGTTTCACTAATTTTCACGGAAATTATCAGATTTATCAGTTTATCCTGCAGCGTGGGTTGTTCTGGTGTATGAGTTACTCACAGGTAAAGTTACAGCTCCCTCATGCTTATATTCTAAACCCATACAGAATTCCGCCATTTCCTCACTGTAAAAATAAGTAATTTAATAACAACAACAATAATAATATAGTTCTGCATACTAGAGTTTAGACTGTCTGTCTGAACCCGAGCCTGAACGCAAGTCTGACTGACCCGATGCCCGAATTTGGGCTGGCAAGAATTCTCACCGCTTTTCTGGCGCGCTGAAGAAAATGGTCTGTGACGTGACGTAGAACTATGTTCAATGTAACAAATCACACTGTGATTTTGGTGCTGATCCAAAAGTTACAGCTCATCCGCGTGTTTAAAGCTCCGCAGGTGGATTAATGGGTGCACGGCTAGCGGGGATTTGGGACAGCACAATATAGGAAAAAATTTACATTGGCGATATATATCGCAATATAACACAATGCAGGACCCGTGACGTCACCAGCCCCGCCCCCAACTGTGCACTGTCCAGACTGACTAAGTCAATTCTGTAGAGTCAGGCCCCGTGCACACGAATCGGGATATTTTCTTTCTGTTTTGGTCCACACGAAAACGGCATTTTCATTCACTGAAAACGAAGATTCCTGAAAACACTAACATCACAAAGCAAGTCTGTGCATGTCTGCTTAGCATTATCTTAGAGATCGGGAAGGGACTCTTTTTGGGGCAACACCAGCAAACTCCGACCGTATGTTTACAGCATATTTACACACAGCTGATCCAACTAATGAACTAACTGCCCTGTCTGAGGAGAGCTGAGAGTATCACAGCAGAAAATCACTAAAACAGGACAGAGTTACTCCAGAACCAGCTTTAAACGCTGTAGCACGATTTACCAGTGTCGCTGAGACAAGTGATGGTGGCGTGTTTGGCTGTTCTACACGCTACGCTACTGAGTGCAGGACTGAATGTCACATTAACCTGTACGGGGAAACTTGATCATGCACGATTGTGCAGGTCCTCTGTAACGTTCTGCATTGTCTCTTAAGATAAAATGAGCCACATATAAAACGATCTGGAACCCAGACCAGCTGAGAGGGGTTGTGGATTCCTGTGCAGAACTACATTTTAAAGCTCAGAGTGGAAACAGAAACAAAAAGGGGCTGCATATTCAGCACTAAATACTAAAGATCCACCTTTTCCCTTTCAATACCAATGCCAGATTTTCTAGTACCTGCCAATACTGATTACCAATACTGATACCAAATTTAACTTAATGACTTGATAGATGCCTACAAATCCAGAAATTTATAGAACTACGCATTTAACAGGCTTTATTTTGGTAAAGACAGTTCCTATGTCCCCAATTAGCATCTAATTAACTTAGAAGAACAGCATTTACTGGTTGAGTAATTGCAGATTTGAAGTCTTCGAGTTCTAAAAAAATTTGCCACAATGCAGTAGTAGTAGCTGACAGATGGACTCTCAAGAGGGATTTCCGGTCAATGTTCTAAAAAAAACACCAGAGTGAAAGGAAATACAAAAGCACACTTTCTAAAAAAGCACCCTGCATTCATGTCTCACCTCAGATCAGAGCTGCTTCTTTCATTCCTGAAATAAAGAGGCTCCTCCACGGAACAGTTGCTCTTCATAGACACACAGCTGGACTCTGCAGGGTCTGCTCTAATTGTCTGCAGTCTGGAAATGTGAAGTGGAGACAGAGATAAACAGGTAAACAAAAAATAAACAACAGATAAACACTGACTAACACTAAACTGTTGCGCATCATGCAGCACCAGGCATAGTGGTGCTGCACAGTAGTACCACTAAAGTACTGTTTGGAAAGGATGTGAATAATGAAATTATACCAGCAGACATTAGTAAGACAAACAAATGATTAGCACAAAATAATAAGTCTGGGCATAACTGACCATGAATCCTTATGTTATGAATTATCCTCACACCAAATAAATGCATGTAACAGTGTAGAACATATTACAGATTTGAATGATGTGTTGTACAGCACTTGCCACAGCTCCACATTAGCTACAGACTTGTATTAGCAGAGATTGATAGATCGGTGGTATTTTTGAGACAACACTGATAACCAATTGTTAATTAGTTAATTAATGAGTGCAGGACTGAATGTCACATTAACCTGTACAGGCAAACTTGATAATGCACGATTGTGCAGGTCCTCTGTAATGTAGTGCACTGTCTCTTAAGATAAAATGAGCCACATATAAAACGATCTGGAACTCAGACCAGCTGAGAGGGGTTGTGGATTTCTGTGCAGAACTACACTGTAGAGCTCAGAGTAAAAACAGAAACAAAAAGAGGCTGCATATTCAGAACAAAATACTAGAGATACACTGATACTACCTTTTCCGATCTGATACTACATTGTAGAGCTTAGAGTGAAAACAGAAACAAAAAAAGGGGCTGCCTATCCAGCAATAAAAACTAGTGATGTATCTGCCAATACCAATACTAATACCATATTTGACATAATGATTTGATAGATGCTTGTAAATCCAGATATTTATTACATTACACTGTTTATAGGCTTTACTTTGATAAAGACAGGTTTCCATGTCCCCAATTAGCATCTAATTAACTAAAAAGAACAGTGTTTACTGGTTGAGTAATTGCACATTTGAAGAGTTATGAAATCAAATTAAGAGTTATGAAAACAAATTATTGCCACAATGTAGTGATGTACTCTCAAGAGGGGTATCCATTCAGTGTTCTGATACTCTAGTAGGCTGACTGATGGACTCTCAAGATAGATATAAACTTCTGAAAACACCAAAGTAGAAAAAATCATAAGCACACTTTCAAATAAAAAAAAAACAGCCTGCATTCATGTCTCACCTCACATCGGTGCTGCTTCTTCCATTACTAAAGTAATGAGGCTGCTCCATGGAATGGTTGCTCTTCATAGACACATAGCTGGGCTCTGGAGGGTCTGCTCTACATGTCCCCAGTCTGGAAATGTGAAGTGGAGACACAGAGATAAACAGGTAAACACTGACTAACACTAAAATGTTGCTCATTATGCAGCACCAGGCATAGTGGTGCTGCACAGTAGTACCACTAAAGTACTGTTTGGACAGGATTTGAATAATGAAATTATACCAGCAGACATTAGTCTGGGCATAACTGAACATGAATCCTTATGTTATGAATAATCCTCACACCAAATATATTAATGTAACAGTGAAGAACATATTTAAGATTTGAATGCTGTTTTATACAGCACTTGCCACCGCTCCACATTAGCCACAGACTTGTATTATTAGAGATTGAGAGATCGGTGGTATTTTTGAGACGACACTGATAACCAATTGTTAATTAGTATGTGTGGTTGATCTCCAATACCAACTGAGTGCAGGACTGGATGTCACATTAACCTGTACAGGCAAACTTGATAATGCACGATTGTGCAGGTCCTCTGTAATGTAGTGCACTGTCTCTTAAGATAAAATGAGCCACATATAAAACGATCTGGAACTCAGACCAGCTGAGAGGGGTTGTGGATTTCTGTGCAGAACTACACTGTAGAGCTCAGAGTGGAAACAGAAACAAAAAGAGGCTGCATATTCAGAACAAAGTACTAGAGATACACTGATACTACCTTTTCCGATCTGATACTACATTGTAGAGCTTAGAGTGAAAACAGAAACAAAAAAAGGGGCTGCCTATCCAGCAATAAAAACTAGTGATGTATCTGCCAATACCAATACTAATACCATATTTGACTTAATGATTTGATAGATGCTTGTAAATCCAGATATTTATTACATTACACTGTTTATAGGCTTTACTTTGATAAAGACAGGTTTCCATGTCCCCAATTAGCATCTAATTAACTAAAAAGAACAGTGTTTACTGGTTGAGTAATTGCACACTTGAAGAGTTATGAAAACAAATTAAGTCATGAAAACAAATTATTGCCACAATGTAGTGATGTACTCTTAAGAGGGGTATCCATTCAGTGTTCTGATACTCTAGTAGGCTGGCTGACTGGACTCTCAAGATAGATATAAACTTCTGAAAACACCAAAGTAGAAAAAAATCATAATCGCACTTTCAAATAAAAAAACAGCCTGCATTCATGTCTTACCTCACATCGGTGCTGCTTCTTCCATTACTGAAGTAATGAGGCTGCTCCATGGAATGGTTGCTCTTCATAGACACACAGCTGGGCTCTAGAGGGTCTGCTCTAAATGTCCCCAGTCTGGAAATGTGAAGTGGAGACACAGAGATAAACAGGTAAACAAAAAAATAGATAAACAAATAAACAATGACTAGCACTTAAATGTTGCTCATCTCTACTGGTTACCCGCAGCAGTAAATTGTTGCTCATTTTTACTGGCGTCCCACAGCAGTAACACTAAAGTATTGTTTGAACAGGATCTGCATGATAAGGATATCCCTGAGGACACCAGTAGGGTTAACAACTGATTAACACAAAATAACAAACCTGGGCATAAATGAACACAGATCCTTATGTTAGGAATTATCCTCCAACTAGGTATTTTGCCTATCCAGCACTAAAAGCTATTCCATTTCCCCAATTAGCATCTAATTAACTAAAAAGGGGAATCTGGTTAATGTTCTAAAAAACACAAGAGCGGAAGACAATTCAAAATCATACTTGACAAAAAACAGCCTGCATTCATGTTTCACCTTAGATCAGTGCTGCTTCTTCCATTACTGAAATAATGAGGCTGCTCCATGGAATGGTTGCTCTTCATAGACACACAGCTGGGCTCTGGAGGGTCTGCTCTAAATGTCTGCAGTCTGGAAATGTGAAGTGGAGACACAGAGATAAACAGGTAAACAAAAAATAGATAAACAGATAAACACTGACTAGTAATAAAATGTTGCTCATCTCTACTGGTGTCCCACAGCAGTAACACTAAAGTACTGTTTAGAAAGGATCTGCATGATAAAGATATCCCTGAGGACACCAGTAGGGTTAACAACTGATTAACACAAAATAACAAACCTGGGCATAAATTAACACAGATCCTTATGTTATGAATTATCCTCCAACTAGGTATTTTGCCTATCCAGCACTAAAAGCTAGTGCTGCACACATACCACCTTTTCCCTTCTGATACCAATGCCAGATTTTCTAGTATCTGCCATTACCAATACTGATACCAAATTTGACTTAATGATTTGATAAATGCTTGTAAATACAGATATTTATTACATTACACTTTTTATAGGCTTTACTAAAGACAGGTTTCCATGTCCCCAATTAGCATCTAATTAACTAAAAAGGGGGATCTGGTTTAGGGCTGCACGACATTGGAAAAATTTCACATTGCATTGTTTTAGTTTTCTGCGATATATATATCGCGATATTACACAATGCAGGACCCGTGACGTCACCAGACCCGCCCCCACCCGCGCGCTCACAACAGACACCCGGACCGAGAGCTAAGTCAAAGCTTTAGAGTCAGCTAAGCCCTCAAAACCAGAAGAAAACAGCAAAACAACGATAATTACGCATTTAAATTGCCCTTTAAAAGGTAAATAAAAGCGTTTTTCTGGGATTAAAAGCATGAATTCACAAAACTGAGACGCACTGCTTTTTTGGACTGGCTGTCTGAGACGGTTACAGGGTTCATACACTTTTCATATATTTTTATGACCGTACAGTCTAAAATATCAGTGCAGACATTAACAATAAAACAAAAAACCCATGTCAAAACTGATTATAGTAGGCCTATATCTTACTTACAATGTTTTTACATTAAAAAAAAAACTTTTCTTTCAGCAATTTTGACAGTCTTCAAAAATAAAATGTGTCTCTAATCCTGAGAGCTCTATTCTGTATAGCGGAATTAACTCTCAGCTGATTCCATACACTGCTAAGCATTTCTAATGTTTAACCTGTAAACAGTGGTTCATACTTCCATCAAATAACATGATATAGACTATTTAGTTTGAAACTTTGAATAGATTTTCAATAATCTGGCTGTTAGCTGAGATTTCTAAACCTGAGATGGCCATTACAGCCTAAAAATGCCTTAACACATATAAAAACACAAATTAGTAACTTGAAAGAGATTCATTTTTTTGCTTTTAATATTGGCTCAAAAATAAAATATTAAAGCAGATTCTTTACTGAACTATTTAACATGTAATATGTTTAATGTGTAAATCACTTATCAATTAGTATAATGAAGCAAATTAAATTAAATGTGTGTAGAAAAGATAGAAAACCTGCTTTTAGAGCAACTCTAAAATATCACTAAACAAAACCTAACTGTTGCATTGAGCTTTCAGGCTTTGTTGTTGTTACAGAAACTAAAACAGAGCTAGTCATTTTCCTTCTAATTTTTACATTTATTTTAAATGTACACGATGAAAAATGTGGAGAGATTGGACAGACGAAGACATATGCATATAAAACGAACTGCACTGAATAAGTTTAACCCCCTCCTTCAAACACACATACACAGACACAAACACACCTCTAATCTCTCTCACTCTGAGCGCTGCAGGCAGCGGCGCGCACGGGGTTTCCTCTGTGTGTTTTGTAGAAGTTAAATCCGGACAGTCTGTTTCACAGTTAAAAGGAACAGTGAGATTTCGGTACGTTTCTCTCACTGAGTGAATTAGAGCTGCTGAAGCTCCCCCTCGCCCTCGCGCCCGCACTACGACTCCCCCTCGCGTCCGCGCCCCCTCCCCCTCGCGTCCGCGCCCCCTCCCCCTCGCGCCCGTGCCCCCTCCCCCTCGCGCCTGCACTACGACTCCCCCTAGCGCCCGTGCCCCGCCTCCCCCTCGCGCGTGTTTGGTTTTATTGCCACGTGACATCGCAAGGTCCGCGATGTAACTATGGCACATGCGCACATCGCGATATCAATGCTTAAAGGGATAGTTCGGTATTTTTGACATGAGTCTGTATGGCATCATCATAACCAGTGTCGTGCATCCACACTGACTTACCCCCCACAGCGTCCTGTGAGCCGAGTTCTTGTCCAGTTTAGGTCAAAGCGAAAGTAGTCCGGCATGTTTGCTGGGGTCAGGAAAATAACTCCTTTTTCTTCCCAAAGCAGTACGTGTTCAAAAGAGTGATTTATTTACATCACAAAAAACTAACCCTGCAAAAGTCACGCCTCGTAAATCACTTGGGTCCTACTTTCTCTCATTTCGTATCAGTGCGCGTCATTCTGACAGCGAGCTGCGCACGCGTCAACTTGTTCTGTGTTTTGGCAGTGCTTAGCAGCTGTGTTCAGACTAGCAACGCAAATGAGCTAACTTTAGGGAGAAGTCTATTGGCTTTTATAAGCTTTGTAAACACATATATATATAGCTAGGTGTGTGTGTGTGTGTGTTAAAATGGTGCGGACTTGTGACTATCCAGTCTGTAGCAACAAAGATGTGGCTGATTCTCCGCAGAGTTTTCATCGTTTTCCTGTGACTGATGTTGCTCTGAGGAAACTTTGGGTACTAGCGCTGGGCATCCATGTGGACACAAAAGTGGAAAAAATAAAAAAGCTTCGTGTTTGCAGTGCACACTTCAGCGATGATGACTTTTTATCCACATGTCCTGGACAACAACAGATGAAGAAACGGATTCTGAAGAAATCTGCTGTCCCTGCACCCCAGGTAAATAAAACTGTAGCCTACCAATGTTCTCTACAGCATTCGCTCATAGCGTAAAGGTGCACCAGGGCTATTCCAAAGCAATATGGAAAATAATCATAAAAGTAATCATTTATCACTCGCTGTCAAAACGTCAAAACTTGACTGTTATTACAATCGTCAGCAACTCCGTGGACAGGGGATGTGTACGAGTAGCCCAGTCCATGACTCCAGTCACAATGTAGGCTAGCATAACAAGACCAACAGGGCTACTTCTCAGCTGTTAGACCCGGGGATTTCTGGAGCAATCGGCATATGTATATATTTATTTTATATACCTGCGTCATCCTCGAATACAAAACTTCTAAAAGTATGCCGAATGCTCCGGTCATCCCTGGTGTATTCGATGAGAGGTAGCCCAGTTTGACTTTCTCGAGGCGAGAAGTAAACAAAGCGACCCAAACACGTAGGCTAGCTGTCAGGTTGCAGCGCTGCGCGCATTGATATGGAACGAGAGAAAGTAGGACCCAAGTGATTTACGAGGCGTGACTTTTGCAGGGTTCGTTTTTTGTGATGTAAATAAATCACTCTTTTGAACACGTACTGCTTTGGGAAGAAAAAGGAGTTATTTTCCTGACCCCAGCAAACATGCCAGACTACTTTCGCTTTGACCTAAACTGGACAAGAACTCGGCTCACAGGACGCTGTGGGGGGTAAGTCAGTGTGGATGCACGACACTGGTTATGATGATGCCATACAGACTCATGTCAAAAATACCAAACTATCCCTTTAAACGATATATGGTGCAGCCCTAATTTGGTTAATGTTCTAAAAAACACAAGAGCGGAAGAAAATTCAAAAGCATACTTGACAAAAAACAGCCTGCATTCATGTTTCACCTTAGATCAGTGCTGCTTCTTCCATTACTGAAATAATGAGGCTGCTCCATGGAATGGTTGCTCTTCATAGACACACAGCTGGGCTCTGGAGGGTCTGCTCTAAATGTCCCCAGTCTGGAAATGTGAAGTGGAGACACAGAGATAAACAGGTAAACAAAAAATAGATAAACAGATAAACACTGACTAGTACTAAAATGTTGCTCATCTCTACTGGTGTCCCACAGCAGTAACACTAAAGTACTGTTTAGAAAGGATCTGCATGATAAGGATATCCCTGAGGACACCAGTAGGGTTAACAACTGATTAACACAAAATAACAAACCTGGGCATAAATTAACACAGATCCTTATGTTATGAATTATCCTCCAACTAGGTATTTTGCCTATCCAGCACTAAAAGCTAGTGCTGCACACATTCCACCTTTTCCCTTCTGATACCAATGCAAGATTTTCTAGTATCTGCCATTACCAATACTGATACCAAATTTGACTTAATGATTTGATAGGTGCTTGTAAATCCAGATATTTATTACATTACACTTTTTATAGGCTTTACTAAAGACAGATTTCCATGTCCCCAATTAGCATCTAATTAACTAAAAAGGGGAATGTTCTAAAAAACACAAGAGTGGAAGAAAACTCTTGACAAAAATAGCCTGCATTCATGTTTCACCTTAGATAAGAAAAATAAATAAATAAATAAACAACAGATAAACACTGACTAAACACTAAACTGTTGCTCATCTCTACTGGTGTCCCACAGCAGAAACACTAAAGTACTGTTTGGACAGGATTTGAATAATGAACTTATACCAGAGGACACCGGTAAGGTTAACAAATGATTAGCACAAAATAAAAAGTCTGAGTGTTTCACTAATATATATTTAAAGTCTCTGTTAAACACTGAATTCACCAGAGATCTGTAAACTTACAGTTACTTAAATAATAAAGCTTACGTTAACTAGCTGTTATTAACAGAGCCATAAGCTCTTTAACTGCCAAGACAGTGTTAGCTCCGCTGCTGTTTCATATGCAGCATGCATTTTAGCAAGAGGAGACGTTTAAGCATGTATAAATATGTTTATGTGGCTTGTCCTCATAAGCGATGTCATTGATTACCGAATAACTGATTCACAAAACGCGCAATAAAGCAAGGCAAAGATGGCCACGCTCACTAGAAACAAGAGCTTTGTATCGTGAACGATATTAAACCCTGAAATATCGGGCCATATCACCCACCCCTAATTATCGCAACAGAGTACTACTTTTTTGCAGTTTTTAGCAAGAGATACTCATTTCCCAGTATATTCCTTCTAGAGACAGATTATATAACTTTAATCCTGGATATATGGAGATATTTGGAGTGTATTGTTAGTATCATGACAATCTGAATCATTGACTTCTGTTACAAATCTGATAAAATTATTTTTTTAATATATCAGTTAGCCATATCATATTGCATGCAATAATAAAATTCAAAAAATGTTTTCTAATTCAGTGTTTTGTCATATCGCCAAAAGTATCGTTATCGTCAAAATATCATGAAATATCGTGATATTATTTTAGAGCCATATCGCCTACCCCTAGTAGGTATAGAATGTAAGTATAGAAGTTTGTGATTGGATAGCCAACGGAACCCTCACTGCTGTTAAGCCACTGCCAGACCGTATGCTGGTGCAGTGGGCCCTGGATTCCTCTTGGTAGGTACAACACAATGCCTGGCCTCATACCACATTCCCCAGATTTGAATATAATTTAAATCTACTTAAGTGGCCTCACACACTACTGAATAGCATTTAGAGTTGTGATGAAATTCATATTTTCATGTTTTTATAAGCCAAAAAATCTCAACTAAATGTACATTTGAGATTATTGTAAACCAAGATCACTGATAAGCCACTTTGATCACTAATAATGTTGTGCCTTAAATTATCAATATAAAGTAACTCACTTCATGTCATATACTTCTTCCTTCCTGCTGAAGTAAGGAGGATCCATCCTGGTGTTTGTGCTCTTCTCACAGAACTAGACACTGGACCTGATGCTCTGATGCTCCACACAGTCTCCCAGTTTAAAGCATGACCAGGGCACAGATTATAATAAACCAGGTATCAGCACCACATCACTTAATACCTAATAAAAAAAGAATATAGTAGTGGTTAAAATTCATCCATTACCAATTTATTATTTTGGAAAAAATACATTACATGAATTAACTTATTTCTTTTTAAATTTGTTGGTAACTACACAAGCTAGACTGAACAATTTTAGAAAGTTAAAGGGTCAAATCTTACACCCTGTTCAAGGCGCACTCCAATGTTCATTGCTATTTTACACAGTCTTAAACAGTATATTTCCACACCTTCTGCCTGTGTCTTTTAAATAGCAATGGTGCTTGCAAATCTTTTAACACCAGTGGGCATGGTGGTCTGGATGATGTGTGTTCAGATAAATTTCTGGTGTATGCTATCTTGGTAACAGAAAACACAGGTGCGTTACTTTCTGAATTTAACATCAACAGTCAGACGTTCATTACTACTGAACGAGAGTACATCCCCGCTTATTACGCACACATGCACACACAACTGTGCACAAACCCAACTTTACATCAACAATAAACAGAATACAAAATAAATACATTAATAATGCTGCTCCCATACTTTTCCCATGGTTATGATAGAAAAGACAAGATAGACAAGATGATAGACAAGACCCAAATCAAGCTGTGTGGTGCACTATTCCCGGCTTCCCTAAATATCTCTAAAAAGGGCCCCAAATATTTATAACTTTTGTGAATCTATCAAGAAAACAGACCATTATCTTAAGCATACCTGTCAAGTTTTGGATTTAAAAATAAGGGTAGTTTTCTGCCGCCCGCTCACTACAATTGTTGACACTGAAATGTTGTGGACATTCCTACATATGTAATTCTTATAATTCAGCCTAAATGACACTTTTTTTTGACACTGAAATGTTGTGGACATTCCTACATATGTAATTCTTATAATTCAGCCTAAATGACACTTTTTTTAACACTTTTCTTAGATATTTACATGAAGTCTTGACTTTTTTGGCAGGAATGCCCTCTTTTATGTTATATATTTTTATTCAATGGATTTAAAATTGAACAAAGGGTGCACAAATTCTGCAAAAATGAGCTTTTACTAAAGGATATGGACCAGATACATTCCTTCAGGTATATATTCTCATTAAATCGGGATTTATTTATCTCTTTAAATGTTAAATATTCTCTGTAACTACAGTAAATGATATTCTCATTAGACCGGGACTTATTTATCTCTTTAAATGTTAAATATTCTCTGTAATTACAGTAAGTTATATTTGGCCTAGTCAGACAGTTAGCTATCATGCTAACAAGCTAACGTTAGCTATCATGCTAACGAGCCAGACGACACGATTTAAAAGCAAAAACTATTCAGTTAAAACTAGCCATAAAACCATGTACTAATAGAGTTTAAATAAAGGCCACTAATTGCTTCTTCTTCTCTTCTAATATATTTGTTTAAAATGAAGATTAAACAGGATTTATGTAGATTAGCTAGGCTAGTTAGTTAGCTGGCTAATGCTAAACCTATGCTATGCTAACGCTAGCTGAGCAAATACTAACGCTGTGTTTTACCTCAGAGCACAACATTGTACTAAAAGTGAGTGAAATGACTCGAATATCGTGTTCATTCTTTTATCCACCGTCTATGTTCAGTTTGTAGCTCATTTTTAGCTAAATGTGGCTCAAAAATACAGACTTCAAGAAGCTTAACGGTTCGAGTTAGTCTCAGTCCGGAACCGAACAGGTGTCCATTCTTTAAGCTCCGTGAATCTGATTCGGCTCAGTCTTTTTACCAGGAAGTTACAGACAACACAGTGAGAATACAATAAAATATCGAAGTGGTAGCTGGTTATAAAAGCGTGATATTTCTCTCTACTTCTAATACAATTTGAATACTAGACGATAATCCCCCAACAGCCCAGAACAGTTCAATTTAGCCGCAGTTTAAATCGATTCGATTCACTGAAACAACTCGGTTTACTGGATCAATGTAATCACATTGTTATCCGTTAGTTCCTTTTAGTTACAGTAAAGTTAGTAGTACTGGGTCTACTGACCCACAGAGCACACAAACACACAGCTAGTTTATTATTTCATCTGGATTAAACTCTAAATTCAAGTTTTAACCGTTTCTCAGCGGATCAGAAGTATTTTACAGTAACTGAATCTTCCACTTTTTATCTGCGTCACTCTGATCCGGAACAAAGACTGAAGATCAGCTCTGTTGAATAGTTATTACAGTTTCTTCTTCTTTCTTTAAACTCTATATAAGCTCTTTATAAACTCCATAAAAACTCTATATAAACTCAATATAAACCATATAAACCAAGTGACGGATCTTTAACTTACCGGGTGAAATATAAAGCTCTGAGCTCTGAAATCCGCCCTGCTCTCTTTCTGGAATGCTCTCCGTTTACAGCAGCTTTCGGTTTCTCTCTCTTTCATTAACCCTTCAGACTCCAGCAGAACTGAAGATCTGCTTTTTGAAGTTCCCTGTAAACATTCAGAGTTTCCGGCCAAGGTCCGGACTGTCGCCTTTTTTTACTTGTGTTATGATTCAGTGCTTTATCCTGTTTACTGAAGAAGCCTAGTAGTTCTGTCAGTGTTTTATCAACAACGGAAAGACAAAACAAATTAGAAATACTATTCAGTACATTTCAACAATATTTATTGTTTTAAATAAGCCCGTCACAATAATAACATTATTGACTTATCATTATCATTACAATAAATGAAAACACCCTCAAAAAATGTACTTATCGAGTCTATTAATGTGAATCAAAATGCTATATTTATTCTATTTGATTTTATTTATATTAGATTTAGGCCTGCCTGTCATGATGATTACATGAATGACAAATTGTACAATATATGGAGAAATGTTTGATGAACGAGAATATTAGTTTTGTTTAAAATCAGCAGTTTTATTTTATTTAACATTATTACTGTTAGTATGTTTTATAAATGTAGTATTTAAATTTCTTTTTCTGAATCTGAATTAGCCTTTCTCCCTTTATTATCTGCACAGATCTGGGGTCCGTTTCCCAAAAGCGTAGTTGCTAATTACATTAGCAACTTACATAGTCTGGACGATGCAGCTGCGACTCAGGTGTTTCCCAAAAGCGTAGTTAGAACTATGTAGGTAACCACGTTGATAACTTACATAGTGTGAACCTTAGGCGTTTCTGCACTGTGAGCCTACGGGATCCAGCGCCCAGTGGTGTTTAATGATATCGCATTTGGTTTGTATTTCGCTGGGAATCGTGGCTAGGTTACCTGTATGTGGCGGAGTAATACATGGAGAGCTTCGGTTACAGTGCATTACCGGCTAATAATGTCACTGATAAAACGCCTCTCAGCCAATCACATTTCAAGGTTGAAACTAACTGTGGTATAATAGAAAATCACTGCTCACCGCTAGAGGGAGCCAGCGAGAGAGTCCTCAATCAATGTAGGTGAATGGAACTGAACAGCTAAAAACTCAAATTTAATATAGTTTAACTACTTTTCCAGTATATTCCTTTAATTTTAGAAAGTAGAATAAAGTATTTTACTAAAAAAATCAAATAAATCTTCTCCGTATAATTCAGTTTTTCTACAGTAAACAGGTTTTATGCAGTAGAGTCGCTGCATTACTAATACTGTGATCTGATTGGTTGGTGAGCTGATTCTGGAGTGACAGTCAGAGCTCGTTTTAAAGGTTTATAACTTAAAGGTTTATAAAAGTTTAAAAGCTTAAAAAATTATATTAATCTGTAGTTCTGAAATATTTAATATGGTTATTTGTTGAAGAAAAAAAACAGTTTAAAAATGATCAAATATTAATAAATTATGATTTATACCCATTCATTTAGGTCTGGAGCGCCCTCTGGTGGTGTAATAAACCCGTAAGACTTTCTGAAGTGGGCATTCTCTTCTCTATACATTCTCTGTACATTATCTGCATCTGGGGGCTGAAACCTCAGAGTGCTTTGTGTATCTAGTAAACAGATTTTAAAACTGTTTCAGTGCTTTAAAAACATGATATTTAATGTTAGAATAAAATAACTGATAAAACTAAATTGTTCGCTGTTTCCCTAATAGAAAAGAACATTGAATAAATATTATTTTTGATTGCATTATATTGTTTAAGGTTCATGATGGAAAAACAAACTTAAAATAAAATTTAATTAAACATTCCCTAATAGGCATCATCGGTTAATGTTAGTCTGATAATGAATTAATGTTTATTTAAAGGTTTTGAACAGTTTGGACTCTAAATCTACTCTCACATCTGTGCTTCACACAAAAATTAATATTAATAATTTATTATTTAAATGTAACTTTCAACTCTGCAAGACCACAGTACAGAATATAAGAATAAAATACAAACTGTATATACAGATTTAATGTAAGTGAGGTTTAATATAATGCATATATATATATATATATATATATATATATATATATATATATATATATATATATATATATATATATATATAAAACCATAAACAAAATAAATTGATTCTTATGTCGGTAATTAACTTTGTTTCAATGCATTTCCGATGGAAAAATTAGCGTTAATTTAATTTCTTTTTGCTATCTGAGGCATGTTTGTAAAGCCTTATTGCTGAGGTTTATATACGGTTTAAACACAATAATGGCTGAATAATTTAAAGTACTATATTATACCACATTAAACAGAAATATATTTTAAATAAACATAGAAGGCACGCTGAAAAAATACAGTTGTAATTTTTATTACATTCACACTGTTGCTGTTTTTTCACTTTTTCATGGTATTATATATGTTAATATTTACAAAATCGCTCGACGAGAGAAAGTATAGAGAGGAGAATGCCCACTTCAGAATATCTTCTGAAATTCTGAAACTGAAATATGCAGTTACGATTTATTTGATTTTTAGAAAAAGACTTTTTTCTACTTTCTATAACTAAAGGAATATCCTGAAGTAGTAGTTAGACTATATTGATTTACATTTTTTAGCTGTCTAGCTCCATTCACCTCCATTCATTGAGGACTCTCTCGCGGGCTCCCTCTTGCGGTGAGCAATGATTTTCTGATATAACGGGGGAAACAAAGTGAGCAGTCTCTCCATAAATCAGCTTTTGAATAAAAATAAATAAATAAAAAATATTATATATCATTCATACATACATACATACATACATACACTGTAGGAGTTTTTAAAAATGCCTATTTGTTTCCATATTTAATTTTCTACATCGTGGATTCATATTAAACTTATATGGACTTACATAGTAACATAGTAAATAGTAAAAAGTGCCTGTCCTCCACCAAAATACCAAAAGAACACAGGAAGAGGTTCTGTTCAGGTTTATAAGAACAGTCATATCACCCAGAGTATCGTCAGGGGAGTAGCAGTTAATTCTGGGACCTGTACACTCTCAATGTCAATGGGCCACATCCATGCCAGTACACGAGAAACGTGAGCAAAAAAACAAATCAGGTTTTTATAGGCCCCCCTCCTTCTTGGGCACTGGGTAGTCAGGTCCACTTTTCCCCAACCACCACACCCATGAGTATCATCATCACAAAAATACCATGAAACATTGTGATATTATTTTAGGAGCTCAAATCCAAGCCTTACATCACCTAACAGTATGCAGGCGAGCACAGGGTACTTGTGGGAATATAGTGTATATTGGAAAAGAGCACAATGAGGCATTCTGCACAATTAAGACACGGCACACCAGTAATCCGTATGTACATTCAAAACTTTATTTATGGAATACAGTGTATAAAGCATAGTTTTCCCAGTCAAAGCAAAATGTTTCTTACACTTACACAGAGAGGAAGAAAAGAAAAAAAGTCACAGAGAAAGAAACTAAAGGAAATCTGAATTCTCTGTATCTACAGTGCAGTCTGCCCACGCCTCCCAACTCTTCAGAAAACCCAAACATCCACTGCAATTAACTACAATCAACCCAGAATATCTCAATCACCAACCACTCCCAGACAGACTGCTGTACAGGAAACCTTTCAAAAAGCAGATGATACAGAAAAAATATCCCCAAAATTAAGATGTAGACGAGAACTTTCTACTGTACAACATTCCCCAATTGTTTTAAAGACACTCACCACAGCAGTGCAGACGTGTTATTTTAATGCATGCTAGATGGGTAGTGTAGTGTTCGTCACATTCATTAGAAGAGCTGAGAGAGTGAGACACGTTTCAGAGTGAGGCGTACTTCCAGTACTTCCAGAGCTTACAGTGCACTGTCCTCTCCACGACTCATTAAATCAGATTAAAATCAGAAACAGAAATCACACAGCTGAGGTCCTGATCCTGGATTCAGAAAGCTGAGCTCCTCCCTGATGTTAAAAAGAAACGCCACACTTTTTTAATGTAAATCAGATGCAGGAAAAAGTTAACTTGGGCTGTTTACACCTGGAATTAACATGCATTTTGAATCTGAATCTACTTTGAATGGATTGCGTTTCTCTTTATAACAGTCCTGACTGAGGAGAACATTTTAGAACATTTAGAGAAATGGTGGGGGTTCTACAATGACTATGAGCTTGTCCTCAAACACTGGCAAAAGGGTTTGCAAAATTGTTAATAGAATTGTTGCAATTCATAATATACTACAATTTTTGTTGTTGTAATTATTATTATTATTTTTTTTACTTAAAGCTCCACTAGGTAGGATTGAGATTTTGTACTCGTGGGCTCCCTCTACAGTTGTAGAGTGTAATAAATGTTTCAGGCGGATTTTAGTTTATCTTTCTCGTTTTCTGGCTTTCACAGACATATTCGGTCTCTTTCCAGCTTCTGCCAGAGTGTCTGTATGTTAGTTTGAAAGAATGAACCAGTAGTCCTTGTAGAACTGTAAGAACTAAAGGTCGGAAAGCAGGTCGCAGTTCTCGCGTCTAGTTTGAGCTCAGAGGAGCTCCGGCACAGACACGAGAGCACCGCTATTCCTCCTATTACACCTCAATGCAGCGCTGCAGTGAGTTTCAAGCTGTAATTTTACTTCTTTGAAAAGTTAAAAAATCAAGGAAATCTTACCTAGTGCTGCTTTAATGTAATAATGCAAGCTACAGTGCACATATCCCGGCATTCTCTCAGCACTGGTGTATTTATCTCCTTCACGGACGTGTACGACGGTCTTTACATCTGCACACCTCAAAACCTTTAACAATCTGACCCTGGAAAATGTCTCATTTCTGTCCTCTGCTATTAAAAGAACTCAAAAAGTTTTAGGACAAGTTGTCTGTTTCACCTTCAGACCTGCATTCTGTTACCCTGGCTGTCCTGCCAGATCTGTTCCAGTATTCCCCAGCTCTGTGCAGCTTGTACGATATACCAGAGGAAAGCTACAATCTGGCAACCCTGCCTAGATCCAGTAACAAAGCCACATGATAAAAAATCCTCAATAACGGGCCAAAGCAACCGCGAGTCGCAATAAAACAAAAGATGAGGCGACACAAAGGAGTGTGTGTAGACTGTGCACGGCTGATAAGGACAGGAAAGGTGTTGGGCTCTCCATTCGCTCTTTCTATCTCTCGCTCTTTCTATCTCTCTCATTTCCTGCTCCTCCTTCCCACCGCCCTTTTTTAAATTCGCTCCAGCACAATCCCGCCCTCCGGCACGCACCTGTTCTGACAGCAGGAGAGACGAGGAATCAGAGTGAAAGAGAAGAAATGAGAGAAGAAACAAGAAAACCAGAGCAGAGGATTTAACCCAAACCTCTAGAGAGAGAGAGTTTGAGGAAGAGAGGATTTTTTTTCTTTTCCTTTTCTAGATTTTTTTTTAGTTTTTTTTACACATTAGCAACATGGGACCATACAAAAACACAAAGCTGACTGGAGAAAACAACATGTACATACAACAGTACATACAGTGAATAACCCCACCCTCCCAACCTCCCAACCTCCCACCCCCCAGACCCTGAAAACCCCCCATTACAAAACACATACAACCACATGACATGTGAATCCAAATGGGAATCGTAAATTAAATAAAGAGCAGGTCGGCAGAGCGAGGAAATAAATCTCAGAAATGCATAGGAAATAAAAAAAAATCTAATAGAATAAAACAGAAAAGACGTAATATACACAGACAGATTTATCCAGCCCCCAGTAGCTGGAGGAACTTAGCAAAGTTTAAAAAATTATAATAAAAATCTCAAATAAAAGAAAATCCATCCAAACAAAATCACTGACCTCTTCAACCAATCGTGAGAATGCAATACCAAAACAGAAAGCCAATTCAACTATGCCTATTCTTCATTTATTAGTTTTCACAAGAAGATGCTAAATGTTAAAAACCCTGCTGAAAATAAGTGTGTTCACATGCACTTCATAATCAATAATCTGATCAAAGTGTTTACAGCAGTCCGGCAATAAACAGATTTGCAGGAGAGATCGCAACCAGCCAATCATCTCGCAGAATCAGGCGCAAAACCTGAACCATATGCAGACACAAAAATCCAAGATCCTATACTCTGTTTTAGAGTTTACATGCACCGATAAATCCAATTACTGAGCAAAAATCCAGCTCTCTTTATCAGATTTATTAATCAGATTTTTTAGATCCTACTCCAATCTAAGAAATCAGAGTATGCTGTTTAACTGAATAATCACAGTAACTGCAATCCGAACTGTAATCTAATTATGAACTGATTTTTGAGTGCATGTGAACGCCCCTAATTACGCGGTTATCTCTACGTGATTAAAGACCCATCCAGACAGCAGAAGAGAGATTTCTTTTCTTCATGTATTTTTCGTCATGCACTAAATAGATACAGCTAGCTCTTTTTTTTTTCTTTTTGCAGTATGGCGACACATTAGATGCAACTAAAAAGAGTATTTTAGTCATTTAGTCAGTTTTCTTTCTCTCCTTTTTACAAATATTTTTCATTTTTCTTGGAAAAAAAAGAAGAAATAAAAAAAAAACAAAAAACCCAAACACTCTTAAAATAAAGCGCTCGTTCAAGAGATACATAAGTGTCATCACTGTAATCGTTATTGTCATCGTGATTTCATCCTTTACAACCTGGCGTAATCAAACACAGCACAGCTGTCATCAAAGCGAATGAGCGATGCGAAAGAAGACGGGGTAGGTGGGTGAGGAAAGGGGGGGATGAAGGGAGAAAAAAGGGAAAAGTAGTGTTTTAAAGTCTTTAACAGCCTCCCATTATATCCCAGTGTGGATCGGATGAAGCAGTGTGGGAATGGGAACGGGAATGGACAGCGTGGGAACATTATGTCCTTAAACACGGACCATGGATCAGCTAAACCTACCCACTACCCAAGCTCTACTCTTGATGAAAAGTCACCACAACACCTGACCCTGAATCAGTGCCTAAGGGCACTTCCTCTTCATGCAGGAAAACAACATGGGTCCATTTGGGTCATCAACTGACCGTCCAGCCAATTAAAAATGCAGTTTATTATTTTTTTTGAGCAGAAAATGGCCAATTGTGAATAAGCGTGCTAGACAATGGGGACTACGTGGAGCGAGTCCTTCCCTACACTGTCCAGAGTGGGGTAAGGAGGAGGAGGAGGAGGAGGAGGAAGGGGAGTGGGGGGTTGGGTTGGGGGTGAGGGGGCTGCAGCTTTAGCAAACCAGAGCCTTAGTTCTGCATCTGCTCAAAGAATTTATAAGTGGGATTCTCGTAGCCATTCTGCTGCATCTTGGAAAGGTGG
Organism: Astyanax mexicanus; assembly: GCF_023375975.1. Classification (NCBI taxonomy): domain Eukaryota; kingdom Metazoa; phylum Chordata; class Actinopteri; order Characiformes; family Acestrorhamphidae; genus Astyanax; species Astyanax mexicanus. The sequence continues at coordinate 8,295,284 of NC_064428.1, read as the reverse complement.
CGCTCCTCTGGAGTGATGGCAGCATCCACCTGCAGTAGGAAGGAGAAGAAAAGAAGAAAGGAGGAGGTCATTTGGGTGATTAATGAGTAATTAATTAGACCACAATAATGTTTTAGCACTATAAAATCCTTCATTTTTCCTAAAAATAGTCAGTGCATCTTATGTATAAATTCTACCAGTCAGGTATTAAGGAGCAGTAAAACCACTCCAATGTGCAGCATTATACAGGAGTTTCAGTGAGATTTAGCTGCTAACTGCGCTAAGCGCTAGCTCTTTCTCCATTCAGAGGTGACTATTATCAGCCTGTAGTCTACCGCTAACCCCGGCTAGCACTGCTGGAGCAGTATTAGCATTACCCGCTAACTGCGCTACAAGCAAGCTCTTTCTTCGTTTCGAAAAAAAAAAAAGTATTATTGGCCTGTAAACTGCTGCTAACCCCGGCTAGCACTGCTGGAGCAGCATTAGCTTTAGCCACTAACCGCAGCTATTGCTAGCGGTTAGCTGCCAATGATAATATTGCTGCACCCAGCCTTATAGTGGAAATCTGGAAATATTAGCTTACTGTAAATAAATGAAAGTACTTTGCTCACCCAAATAAACAGTTTTCAGAATAAAATTCTGAAAGAATCTAAAATATATATTTTTTTGTAAGAATTACAGTTTTGTTTACTTAACTAAGCCTTACTTTACAGGTGAAATTAGAAGGAAGGCATGGTGACACCCCTGTTCCTTACTAGTGTCGCTTAATGCGCCTTATAATGAAAGTAGACCAGAAAATAGACGTTCATCGATAGTGCGCCATATAGTGCAAAAAATATGGTAGACAATTTTGAGTACTTTGTTAGAAAGTGCATGCACAAGGACTGGCTTTCCCCATTAAGCTTCAGGGCAAATCTGCTGTGTTGGTACCCCAAACAGATGCTGAGACTAGAACAATTCTGGATAACAGAATTATGCTGTTTCACTCTAGTTCCATTCACTGTATGTGTGTAAATTTGTATTAGCAAAAAGCAGCAAAATTAGCATCCATCGGCAGCTTGCCCAGAATCACCACTGGCTTGGCATCACTTCTATAGAGTTAACACAGTCCTGCCAACCTTGAAAGAATTTTATGAGTACAAATCATCTATGCTGAGACGTTGTAGAGTAGTGTTTGTTCCTGATATCATACAAATACTATAATAATTTACTGTTCCTAGTCAATTTTAACTTTCAGAATAGCATGACAAACTGACTTTTTTGAAATTATGAGCTGTCTCTGATATTTGATTGGTCTTCCAGACATGTGAGTTAACCTCCCCCCAGGCTGAGATCACTGGTTCTATTACTGCTTATAGTTTGAACACAACATAATACAACCTTAAATTGTATTTAAGGTTATACATTTCTGACATAAAAGTGCCATTACAGGCCCAGTACAGACTACTGACACCTCTGAAGATGGGTCTGTGGACCACTAGATGGTGCCAGAATCCATGTAATAGAGAGGGAAATCTCAAGCTTTTCCAACTCAGGGTGTCTACTTATTTATATTTTGAAGCTGTTTGTCTGCATAAGGCAAGCACTCAGCAACAAGGCAAGCAAACTAATCGCCTGGGGACCCCAGACAATGACTGGTTATGAATTGAATGCAATTGAAAACAGTAAATTCTGTGACAGTCCATGTAGGAAAGTACAATGACAATGTTACTGAAATCCCCCTTAAGGGAGCCCCTCCTACTTGTTGCTTACAATAGCCAGGCAGGTTTGTGATTCCTGCAGCCAGTAAAATATGAAACTTCAGCAATATGAAGCAGAGGTATCCATCCGTTTTGTTTGGAGCCCCCAAATGCTTTAAAACGGACTGCACAGACTACACTTCCCAACAATGCATCACGCATTTGCTGTGGCATTGTTTCAATAAGCTTCTGCAACGTCACAATATTTATTTCAATCCAGTGTTGCTGGATTAATTTTTCACCAAGATCTTGTAGCAGCATTCATGATGGTAGAGTCTGACCACTGCTCAAAGCATCTCTTCTCCATCCAGCACATCCCAAAGATTCTCAATGAGGTTAAGATCTGGACTCTGTGGTGAACTCTCTCTCAATCCATGTGTGAAAATGATAAATGATGATCTCATGCTCCCTGAACCCTGAACTCTTTCACAATTCCAGCCCCATGAATCCTGACATTGTTATCTTGGAATATCTCTGTGTCATCAGGAAAGAAAAAATCCATGATGGAATAACCTGGTCTATATTCAGTATATTCAGGTAGTCAGCTGACCTCATTCTTTCAGCACATACTGTTGCTGAACCTAAACCTGCAGACCAACTGCAGCATCAACCCCACATCATTTACTTACTTACATCCAGGTGGAGACTTTTTTTTTTGGCCAGGCAGTGTAATTTTTTTATTTTATTTCTAATTTTAGTTCTAATCCCATTTTCTCCCCAATTTACATGGCCAATTACCCAACCAACTCATTAGGACTCCCCCTATCACTAGTAATGCCCCAACACACCAGGAGGGTGGAGACTAACACATGCTTCCTCCGATACATGTGAAGTCAGCCACTGCTCGTTTTCGAGCTGCTGCTGATGCAGCATCACAGCGCGCTCGGAGGAAAGCGCAGCGACTCGGTTCTGATACATCAGCTCACAGACGCCCTGTGCTGCGGGCATCACCCTTTAGTGATGTGGGGAGAGAGTGCCATCTACCCCCGGAGGGAGCAGGGCCAATTTTGCTCCCTCTGAGTGCCGGCAGCTTGATGGCAAAGCTGCATGAGCGGGGGTTCGAACCTGCGACCTCCCGCTCATAGTGCCAGCGCTTTAGACCGCTGGAAAGGCAGTGTATTTTACAATTCTTTTTTCAATTTTGTGTTTCAATAATGTTTTTATAATGGTTATAGTAAGCTGTTGATTTTTTTTCTTACACTGAAAGCACAGTGCTGTATATCTTGTGCTCAAACACTTTGTTTTTAGTGGAATCCACAATTTTTTCATGTAAATCTCAGCAGATGTGCAGTCATATAGTTTAAAGTTCTAATGAATTCAGCTTCTGCATGCTGTGATTCGGGCAGTCCCAGCATGGCCAATCACACAGCAGTTAACCAGCTTTCTCCAAATAGCCAGGATAGACACACACACAGAGACAGAGGCTCCCTTGAAAAAGCACCTCCCACCACTTTTGCGCCCAATCAGCACATATCTGATTGGCACATACCTGCAAATAGTATTGAACGTGCATCAAATGCAGATACTGGCCATCTACTGATTACTACCTCTCACTAAGGATGGTCTGTGGATCAGTAGATGGTGGTTTACAGCTTCCGTTGGGGGTTCATGGCCCTCAGGATGAGAAACCATATAAAGATAAAGATTTTTGGAAGAATTATGGATATCTGTATAATGGGACGATCATGATGGGATGCCAGAATTCCCCTATACCACGCCCTTACAGACTGACTGAAAAGTAGGAATTGTAGAAACATATTTAACAAGCAGATTCATACACACACACACCCACACCCACACACACTGACCTCGATCACCCCGTGCTGGATGGATGTGTACTGCTTCTTTCGCAGCATCACCAGGGTGATGACAATAACGGTTGCTATGACGACTCCACCAACCATCAGGCCAATAATAGCACCCTTGTTGGAGCTGACGTCTTCGGCGAAGAACACCTGGTACAGAGAGAGAGAGAAATGAAGAAAATACTGTAAGAAGAAAAGAAAAAGAAAGACACAACTCCACTGATAGAGAGAAGAACGCTCGAGAGGAGCCACGGCAGCTGCTGTCTCAGTGGGCCTGCGTTGTCATGCCAACCTGACCTTGTAACGTGGTGGCAAGGACAAGGCTGCACCAGTCTCCTGGCACCACTTTAGATTCGAGCGTGGCAGAGTGGAGGACTGGAGCCCAGAAACCATTACTCTCAAGAGGGAGGGAGGGAGGGAGGGAGTGTGATAGAGATGCAGAGAGAGAGAGAGAGCATAAAAAAATATCCATGTGTGAGAATGTGTGTGCGCACGTCTGTGTGTACGCGTGAGAGGTTATAGACTATACAGTCTATTACCCTTTTCGGACAGGATTAGTTTTACCAAGAGAAGTGGGGTAAACTATTTTTACTGGACATCCTGTCACTTTACTCTCATGCAAAAGCATCATGTTAGTTATTTATTCCCTCCTTGTTATTTTTTCTGTAAATTATTCCATAAAAATAACCTCAGCTTATATTAAATCACGTCCAAGTGAACATTAATGAATGTAAAGAGATGTTTAGTTTGAATGTTAAAGGCAAAGATACCTCAGGTCACTCAAGTCAGTTGTAAAGCTGGCAACACTCACATACAGAAGCACTTCTCAGAGGCGTGGCACTTCTGCAGCTATAGACAAGTGATTGTGTATCACCTACATCTGTAATATCAACATGTAGCTCCTAATTTTCAAACTAACATTCTTATCATCATTATAAGTGGGTTTCATATGAATGCCTATTTCCACTACTTGGAAAAAAGTAAGGGTCCTGTACTAAGTCCTAATTTTAAGATGCTAAGTCATGCATATGAGATTGTAAGTCATAATTATGAAATGGCAAGTCATAATTACGAGGTGGTAAGCAGTGATGGTATAGTTACTTTGAAAAAGTAATCCGATTACTGATTACTGATTACTCCTTTAAAAAGTAACTTAGTTACTTTATGGATTACTTGATTTTAAAAGTAACTAAGTTACTTTACAAGTTACTTTATTAGTTACTTTCAGCAGCTGCAGACCCCACCTCCCGCCGCCTTAACATAAAAATTATAACCAGTTTTGCCAATACTCCCTTTATTGGAAAATGCATTTTTAACAGCAACAATGTATCTCTATTAAGTTGAACTATTTCCTAAAAAAATATATATATTTTTTAATAAAAAAAAAAAAATTAACTTATTAAATTAACATATTAAAAAAAATAAAATAAAATATGGTCTTTCTTGATTTTACTAAACATAAATACTTGATTTTATAAAAAATATATAAAATAAAGAAAGTCTTTCTTGACCTGACATATTTAACACTGTAAAACTGAACATTGAACTTGTTGTTCTCTGCAGGGCAGCAAAGAGTGGTTTTATAAAACAGAACCGTGTATATGGTCTAGACCAGGGATCACATATTTGCAGACTGCGGTCCGGGTCCGGACCCAGACGGACCCATACCGGACCCAACTACTCAGAAGGATTTAAATCTGACACAGTGTTCATTTAAAGCACCGGAACTTTTCTTGTCTTTACGGTATTGTGCGCTCTGCGCCACAGTGAACTTCCAATCACGTGTGGTGTAAAATCTTTAAACGCTCTCCTCTGCCAATCAAATTTGTGGCAGACCGCTGGCCAGTGAATTGGGACGCGGCCGCAAAAAAACGCCTTTATAAAGAGATAGGGAGCCCGAGAAATGGCGAAAAACGAAAACGGGCGGAAACTAAAGACACGCCGAGCGCGCGAGAGAGAGACAGGGGAGAAAGCGAGACGCGTGTGATTGGGGAAGAGCAGAGCGGGAATGGGTAAGGGAGCAGTGTGTGTGTGTGTGTGTATGTGTGTGGAGGAGATGAGGTGGAGAGAGAGAGAGAGAGAGAGAGTAACGCACAGTGACTTAAATAAGTAACTTTAATCTGATTACTGGATTGGAAATAGTAACGCGTTAGATTACTCGTTACTGAAAAAAAGGGTCAGATTAGAGTAACGCGTTACTAAGTAACGCGTTACTGACATCACTGGTGGTAAGTCATAATTTCGAGATGCTAAGTCACAAGTATGAGATACTAAATCAAGTCAAAACAAGAGGCTTTTATCGTCATTACATCTGAATACAGGTACACAGTGTAACGAATTTACATTTCTCCAGAACAATGGTGCAAAATGGAACAATACAACAGACGAACAAAGTGCAAAAGTGTAACGATAGGTGCAACATAGGACTATAACACTATAATTAATACAACAGACAAGACAGTCTAAAAGACAGGACAGTGCAGTACCGATACAGTACAATAAATCTTGGAGTATCTCATAATTAAGACTTAGTATCTCATAATAATGACTAAGTATCTCAAAATTATGAGACAAATTGCCAAAATGGGCTTTCATAGATTTAAGACTGGTTATTATCCTGTCTTTTCGGAGCCGATGCATTGCAAAGTGTAAATCGAGTAGCTACTCCCATCTCAGTCAGATAAAACTAATCCTACCCGATTAGTCTCAACCAAGATTAGTGTGTTTGTTTCATTGTATACTGTATATTAATCTGGTTAGTTTTGGTTTCCTGTTGCAGTTTAGTGACTGAGGTCACTAAAGAACTTTACTACATCCTGTCATCATGTGCATCTACATGAGCTGAGTATCACTACTTAGGAGTGACTGAATCGTACAAAGGTTAATCTACAGTTACAGTAGATACAGCCATTCTTTTTATTCTTCTATTGTTCATTAGATGATAATAGGATTCAACCAAAACATGATTTATAGTTCATTCACCTCTTTTGGTCAGAATAAATTTTGATCATTTAATCCAGATTTTTTAAACCTGGTATTTTGGTTTAGAAAGAACTAAAAAAAATCCACAATTTGGGACTAAACAAGGTCTAGAGCTTCAGTCTAGGGGCAAGCTCTAGGGCTTGGAGTTTTTAAAGTAATGGTTGAGTCTTTGCATGCATGAAACATACCAGCTTCTGGTGGTGCACTTCATATCCAGCACTGTGTCTCTCCTCCGCCTCCATCCTCAGCTCAGGAACGTCCTCTGGCTTCAGCCCAGACACTGCACCCACAGAAAGAGGGAGAAAAAGGGGGTGGGGTTTAGGATATTAAGCTGTACTGCAGTTAATGTGGCCCAAATTAATCCTCTCTTTAGTTTAAACAGCGAAGTATAGACTACATAATTTCATTCCAATTTAAGCTACTACAGGGCTAGTTTCACACAGCAGGAAAAAGTTGCCCAAACAGATTTATTTTTCATAATAAATGTTACACAGATTTATTATCTGTGTATCAAAGTAAACAGCAAAAACATACTGAATCTGACATTATTAATACCGATTTGAGTTACTTTCATAAGTGGTATTGGAAGCAGATTTAGATCCAATTCATGACAACGTGACATAGTCTAAACAGCCAGATCATTGTTCAAACATGTTTATAAAGGAATGGCCGAACACAACCACAGGATGGTGCTTTTGTAACATTAAAGAAAAACAAAAGACTTAAAGAACAAAAGTTTTAAGAAGAAATGGATGCAAACAAAAAAAGTGGGCATGGTCAAATAATGTGTCCTTTTTACAGCAAGCTTGAATGCATGCCCTGAAATAAGCCCTGGGATTCTGGAGAAGATGAAACTGAAACTTCAAGTGAAGCGCTAATCTTTTGAGCATTAACATTACATTTAATAGCATGAACTGCTCAGACAAATGTCAGATAAATGTCACATTTAAAAAAGTAGTTTAAACAGCTTAAAATAAGTTGTATAAATAATTAACTTTCACACGCTGTTTAAATGCAACCTCAGAGATCCTAAAATTAGACGCAAAGCAGAAATTATCCAGTTATTACAGCTACACTTTGTCTTTCAGTCTGGAGGAAGAGCGAGCCAGACGAAGCTTAAACAAACACCTCTTCACAATCAGATTCACTTCAAGGAAAAATATATATAGAAGCAAAGAGGGGCAGAGGTGCTTCACACAGACAAAGCCACCTGATCTGATGAAGCTTTGCTATGCTTTGCTATGCTAAACCTGTTCTTTTATATGACAGAAAAACACTAAGGTAAGAAACAGAGTATTTTGGGCTGTATTAAGGTGGTGTTTATTCTGCAAGTTAAGCAGTAGTTTTGTGCTACTGATTTCTGATGCTGCGAGAAAAAATTCAGGTGAAAAGGATAGGTGTGCTGTGTCTTATTATACATCCTGGCCAGTTCAGTAGAACAATCAGTTTAGAGCAGGGGTTCTCAACCTTTTCTATCTTACAGCCAACCTGTTTACAACTTAAAAGCGTCAAGGCCCCCTAATAATAATAATAATAATAAAAATTATAATAATAATAATAATAATAATAACAATAATGATAATAATAATAATAATAATAACAAAATATCTAAAAAAAAAAAAGCGTCTCTCTCTATTTAAATGAATAGGATGCGCTGGACTGGTGGACGGGGAGAGGATGCGTCTTTCTTGCGCGCGCGCCACACTAACACTAAAATTTAATTTCAAGTCAAGTAAAATTAATTTAAGTCGTAAGCACCACATACAAGTGGTAAGCACAAGAGTGTAAGTGGTGATATTAACACACAATAAGCACCTGATTCTGAAGTGGTGAGCACCAGAAACTGCTCATCAAGGACTAAGCTTTAGCTAAACTTTTTAGTCATGTTTGGATTTTACTGCTGTCTGAATGAGAGAGTTTTAAAACTAAAGGAGGTGTGAAAAGCTTAATGTAACTTAATTATGTCTAAGCTCACCTGGGCGAGTGGGCAGTCCTCTGTCAGGAATGGGCCGAGCATCAACAGGTTCAACTGCAAGGAGAAAAAGAGAAAGAAAGAAAAAATATACAACATTATTAATGCAGATCATACATAAACATCCTTTTCATAACAGCTAATGCGAGAACATGTATTTTTTCAGTGGATAAAAAAAATGGGTTGGATTAATCAAAACATTCTGCGACTAATCCTGATTAACTCCACTTCATTTCTTCTTATGATGTAATAGTTTAAAATTATTTACATGTATATTTACATGTAAATAAAACAATGAATGTTAGATTTGCAAAATGTTATATTATTTAATAGTGGTTTCAAAATACATTTAAATGCTGGTATTTTTCTGTGCCAGCAGAAGAGTGATTTAGTCCATGGTTCCACATATACAATACAATAAATATCTACTTGTCAGTAGTGATGTTGCTACATAAAACTGCTATTACATCACCAGGCTCTGTTAAAAAGTAGCAGTGAAGTCACTCTGCTTAGGAGTTTCAGTTTAGTAGTTTGAGCAGTATTAGCATTAGCCGCTAACCGTGCAAAGCGCTAGCTCTATGGGCATTCAGAGGTGAGTATCATTGGTCTGTGGCCTGCTGTTAATCCTGGCTAGCACTGCTGGAGCAACATTAGCATTAGCCACTAACTGAGCTAAGCACTATTTATTTTGGTCATTGATAGTGCACCTTATAATATAGTGCACCTTATAGTGCGAAAAATATGGTAGTAAATGTAATTAATTTGTGCTAAAAAGTCAATCTATAAATCAAATGCATTAACAATGATAGCACTATTATGTAGTGATGATACACTCTTTACCAGGGGTCACTAATAGGCGGACCGCGGTCCACCTATAAACTACTGATAAACTACTGAGAAGGATTTAATTCTGACAGACAGTGTTCATCTAAAGTGGCGGCACGTTTATTGTCTTTATGGTTTACGTGCTTTCCAGCGCAGTAAACTCACAGACCAATCACGTGTGCTTTGAGAACACTAAACGCTCTCCTCTGCCAATCAGATCTGTGCAGATGCGAGAGGGCGGAGCCACACAGGAGAAGCAGGCGGTGAGAAGTCGGTATATAAAGCGAGAAAAGTTAATACAGATGGTGCGCACCAGAAAAAGAAATTAAAATACTACCATTATAAAACATAGGAGTACTAGTGTTACCGAGATATATATAAATATATAAATAAATATTAATATTAATAGTAATATTAATAAATATTCCACTTTACTCCACCTGATCAAAACTCCTCAATAAGAAAAAAAAAAAACTTCCTCGCTCACAGGCGCACTCTCTCTACTCCCAAAACAACCCTACCTCAAAACTACGGCAGCCCCCAGGGGACAAAAAGCATTGGCAACTCCCCCAATCAGATTTTCCCACAACATAATAAAGTCTGATACAGTAAAAATTAAATTATTCCGCCATTAAAGTGATTATACAGTATATAAACCTCAGCAATAAGGGCTTAAAGACATGCCCCAGATACCAAAAAGAAATTGAAGTAACGTTAACTTCGTTAACCATCGGTAATGCATTGAAACAATGTTGATCTATAAATCAGTATCTGAACAAATCAGAATTGATTTATTCAGGCAGTTTGTTTGTATTCTATTCTCATAGTCTGTACTGTGGCCTTGCAGTTTAGAAATAAATAATAATTATTAATATGAATTATGATTAATTATTATTTGTGGGAAGCATCTTTCAACTAAAAGTGTTAATGTGAGAGTAGATAATCCAATATAGTATTATAATAATAGATAATATTATATATAGTAGATAATCTAATATAGTACAAACCTTTTCAAAACCTTTAAATGTAAGTTGATTCATTATCAGGCTAACACTAACCGATGATGCCTATTAGGAATGTTAAATAAATGATGTTTTAAGTTTGTTTTTCATCAACCTCAAACGATGTAATGCAACCAAAAAAATAACCTTTATTCAATGTTCTTTTCTATCAGTCGCACAACAAACTATTTAGTTTTATCCGTTTTTTGTAACATTAAAGATCATGTTTTTAACGTTTTAAAATCTGTCCACTAGATACACAAAGCACTCTGAGGTTTCAGCCTCCAGATGCAGATAATGTGCACTGTGTTCTGAAGCTTCGAGCAGAGAATGTATAGAGAACACCACCAGAGGGCGCTCCAGAGTCAGCCCTAAATGAATGGGGTCTTACGGAGAAAAATCATATTTTATAAATATTTGATCGTTTTACTACTGAAAAAGTTCCTCAACAAATAACCATATTAAATGTTTATAGATAATATAGATAAAATTTAAAAGCTTTTAAACTCCAATTATAAACCTTTTAAACGAGCCCTGTCTGTAACTCCAGTATCAGACACAGATCACAGTCTCAGAAATGCAGCGTCTCTATTGTATAAAACATGTTTACTGTAGAAAAACTGAAATATACATGTAAGATTTCTTTGCGTTTGTTAGTAAAATACATAATTCAAATTTCTAAAATTAAAGAAATATCCTGGAGAAGTAGTTAAACTATATTTAATTAGAGTTTTTAGCTGTTTAGCTCCATTCACCTCCATTCATTGAGGACTCTCTCGCGGGCTCCCTCTAGCGGTGAGCAGTGATTTTCTGATATAACGGGGGAAACAGGGAGGGGGAGCTCAGTATAAATCAGTTCTGTCTCCACCACCTTAAAATCCTCACAGAACCACAGTAAACACACATTAACCAAACTCTGTAGCAGAAAAGAGAATAGTGAACAAATACTGATAGTTTTATAATGTCTGGTACTACTTTATACTCCCCCAAATACACAAAAACACTCTGAAGGTTCCTTAATATTCTATTCCACCTTAAATAGTGAAGTAGCAGAACTGATTTATACAGATATATATATATATATATATATATATTTCCCCCTTTAAATATACAATAGAGTTAAATTTGCCCACACTTGCAGGGTGATAGCCTAGGACTACCTCTTTCACCTGTTGTGGCATTAAGGAAAATCATGATAAATTAAAATTTTAAATGGATTAAAAAAAAATATAATAAAAAATAAACAATACAGTGAAATTTTCCCACACTTGCAGGGTAATAGCCTAAGACTACATCTTACACTTGGTAGCAGAACTGTTCTGGCATTATGGAAAATCATGAGAGGAGAAACTCATCTCTTATCTAAATACTTAATTATTTATGGCATTATAAGAAATTGCTAAGTAAATAAAATAAATTAAATATCACTTCAGAATGCACTGGTCATATCCAAAAATGACTCTTTCTCTATCTTAAACACTGGTGGAATTGTTATGGCATTATATCAAATAGATAATGTACTGTACAAAATCTACAGAGAGGTGAGTGATTTTAATCCATTTTCCTTCTTGTTTCTGAGCGTGATGTATGTGTGTAAATTAATATTAGCGATTGAAAAGTGTGGGTCTCTCCTTCTCTGTGTTATTTTAGCGTGCTATCAGCCTGCGTGTCTGTTTACTGTAATATTGTGAGTATACGCGCATCTAAATTTAAAGCGTGGAGAGCTTGACTCTGGTGTAAGGCTCTGGTTTACAGCAGGTAATGCTGCTACTGAACCGCAGCCTCAGCAGCCCGCAGACACGTCTGTGGAGAGAGAGACCGTTAAAGTAGATTGCTGGTTAATTAGCTAGTGCTAGCTTAGCTAACTAACTAACAAGCTACCTATTTTAAACCGTCTCTCTCTCCACTGAAGCGTCTCGAGATTCTTGAAGCTGTGAGGTTCCTGAACACGGCTGAGGCTGCGGTTCATCAGCAGCGATCCTCAGTTTACTCTGCAGAGCTGCCCACTGTAACCCAGCACCTTCCCCTCTCTTACCGGAGATTCAGTAGTTGTAGCCCCGCCTACTGTTCATTTACATGTATTTGCATGCTGGTTAAGAAAATTAAAAAAGAAAAGTGGAAAATAAGAAAGAAAAGTGGAAAATGAGAAGTAAATCACCAGTAGAGAGCGCTAATCTTTCTTTGCATTTGCCTTTTTATTTTGGCACTTAAAGCGCCGTCCACACCAAAAACTGAATCACATAAAGTCACTTTTTTATTAATTTTTCCATTTTGTGTTTTTATTTTAATTCTCTCAGACATGCAGCCCATTGCAAGGACTAATAAATAAAAACGTAATCATTGCATTTTGATTTATTTTTGACATATAGTATGCAATTTATCAAGAAAAGGCGAGGATAAATGTAAAGCTTTTATTTTTCTTTTCATAATTAGCATTTCCATTTTGATTTGACTGTGAAATACCCATTATTTTTAAAATTTTTTATTTAAATTTTATCTTTGCCACATATAACCTGTGCTGAAGTGAAAAAACTAATTTGCAAATTAAGTGATTTAATTTAGTATTTAATGTTGTCATAATATTTTCACACATGTGTGGAAAAAGAAAGTGTAAAACATTGCCATTTTCATTTTAGTGTTTTTATTTTTTCAAGTTGTATTTTTGGCAGGATTTATCTCCCATACCTACTGAGCTGGAGTGTGAAGCATGACTTCTGAACAGACTGTGTTCACCTCTACTCACCTCAACATGTGCAGGAACCCACAAAAAAATCAAACACACTCTCTATATTTGGAGCCTAAACAGTGTTTGATGAACCTTCAGGATTAAAACTGGCCTACAAGTTTAAAATGACATCAGCCGACACTGAGATCTGTTCTCTGTGCAGTTATGGAGCACAGGCAATTATCCTCACGCCACTGACATGGCTATGTCATTCCTTTCACTCCTTTTGGACCAAAGTCACTAAAACACTCTATAGAGTGTCTAATAGAGTTGCAACTCTATTATACACCTCCAATCTAAATTCAATAACCCCTTGCTGAACCATAAAAAAAATCAAAGAACTCAAGTCACATCACTCACTGGATAAACTTCATTTTAGAATACATCTCAATGGAAACAAATCACACTCATTAAAAGAAGCATATACCAGACTTTAACGATGCCTGAATCCATTCATAACATTTCTTAAACCCAACAGACCACAGCTTATAGCTACTCTACAGTCTAAAGCACTGCTGCAGTTCTCTCTTCAGAGCAATGTCCCGGGATGCTGCATCTGAACTTTATTATTGCATGGTAACACTTTATAACATATTATTGCTTATGGTTTACTGAACAGTGAATTTTAACAAATTCCTGATCCAACATCTCTGCCTTGTCATAGTCTGACTCCGCCTCCGTTCCCCCACTCTGCAGTACAGGTATGACACTACCATTCCTTATAGACCTAATTTTTAAAATCATATTCCACACATCACACACAGGAATATCAGCCCCATTTATGCTGCACAAAGATCATCAGTAAATATTTTTTTTATTTTAACTGTTTTTCTCACTTCTCACTGCCTGAGCCTTTTTGTAACCCACTGAATCACAGGGTAGAAGAGCATTTCTAACTTTATTATGAGTAATAACAGCCTCAGAGCATTCCTCTGTCCACCAAGAGACGGCTTTCTTCTTCTTCAGGTAAGGTTTTTTTAAAGGAATAGACTTCTTATTCGACTCACATAAAATATCACATAAAACATCATTACATTTCTCAATGTCTGACGAAGTTCAGAAAACATTTACAAAATTCCACCTCCACAAAAAAAAATCAATCCCCATCCTATTAATCTCTACCAAATTCACATACTATAGGAAAATGATCAAAAACTAGAGAAGTGGACTGACACTCATCCCAAGTATTTATTTCTGCTTAAATAGAAGAATCCAAAGTTGCAGTTTTTCTCTATTGTTTAAACACATTTTCTGAAAGCATGTCTCATACTCTCAGAACTCCACACACAAATCAAACATACACACGCACACAATATGCAAAACCCCTTAATTCTCCTGCAAAATGAAACTTTACATTCAAATCAGTGTTTTCTCTTCTCAAAATGGTGTTTTGTTTTCAGAAGAAACATACAAACCATCATATGAATTGGAATTTATATATAAAAAACAGTTAAACACTGATGAGCTCAATGTAAAACACTTCTTCTTCTTCTTCTTCATTTATCATAATGACTTAGTCCTTTAATGTTCAGTGTTACTCTTACTACAGACAGCTCATTCAATACATGTGTTGTAAAATATTTTAGAATATTGTTTTTATACTCAGAGCACACAAATATACAGTAAATAAATATGTTTAATTTTTAAACAAAAACAATGCACACAGTGTATATCCCAACTAACACAAATATGCACATACAGTCGTCTACATACAAAAGAGCAGAATAATTTACTGTATAAAGTTACTGCATCCTCTCTTCTGTTTAGGTCTGGTCACAGCACCTCATCTACATCACAGCGCTGTTTTTCTAAACCATGCTTGATGAGGAAATATCATCTAGCATGGTGAATCCAGCCATGAAAAGCATCAACTGCTATTTCTCCACATGCATCTTCCATAGCTTGGAGAAGGGGTATACCTGATTGTGAAGTCAGGTTAGGAGATACTTCACATCTCCAGGTGGAATAATTCTTCAATAGGATTGAGGAATGGAGAATATGGAGGGAGATAAACAACTGAAAAGCGTGGGGGGCGGTAAAACAGTTACTAACCAGAGCAGCCCGGTGGAAACTTACGTTATCCCAAATGACAGCGTACCTGAGCTGCTCTGGGCGTCTGTCTGATCTGGTGGAATGAGTGTGGTGTGTAGGGTGTACAGGAATGTGATCAGATGGGCGGTGTTGTAGGAGTTAAGGGTAGCATGGTGATGGATGATGCTGTTGTGGGTAATTGCTGCACACATTGTGATGTTCCCTCTGCGCTGGCTGATGAGATTCCTTCTCCTCCTGAGTCTTTTTGTGAGGTTGAATCCAACCTCATCAATTACAGTTTTTCCACATTGTATAAACACAAAATGTGGAACTATGCACACAAATCCAAAAACATGAAGCTCATGTGTCACATTGTGACTCCAAACTGCTAAACTCTGAGCACAATTCCACATGTTCTCACTCAGATATCACTCTAAATCACAGCTTTACAAATCACTAAACACAAACTGCATCATTTAGTACACCTTGATCACCTAAGAATCACTGACCTTCAAATACATCAACAATAAATACATGTTTGTTACGTCTTTGTATGTGATCTGATTTTCCTCGTCATTTTTCTCATTACATAAGTGAAAATTACAGTTTTGCAACAAATTACATACAGTAAAAATGGCTTACAGATGTGTTGCATATACATGTAGTACTGTAAATGCTATATGGGGGGGGGGGGGGGGGACAAATAATACACCGCACCAAATAAAAATATAAAGAACAGAAAGCCAACATATTTCTATGGAATTGAATGCATTTGAATTTGTACAGTGGCCTCATGAAGTCAAAAACACAACCAAATACTTCTAATAAAAGAGCTCTGAATTTATCTTGTCAGTGTTTATTTGATGCTCTACAAGAGATGAGCATATAAATAGCTGTGTGTGTTGTTTTGGTGAAAGGAATCAGTTTTGCTAGAGATTTGTGGAGTTTCAACAAAGCAGTTAATCATTTTCAGTTTGTGTTTAGAGTTTTGAGAAACTGAGTTTCTAGAAATGCGTTTAAACATTTGGGAAAAACTGTAAAAAGGAACTGGTGCTCTACTGCAGCAACATCGAGCTCAAGAACTTTCTAAAACACACACGACAGTTTCAGAAATAGACACAGAATGATCACTATTGAGAAGCACAATCACTATGATTACAATAGTGAAATATAGACAGTGGTGTAAAAAAGTGTTTCCCCTTCATGATTTCTCATTTTCTTGCATGTTTGTCACTCTTAAATATTAAGGACAACACAAGTAAACACAAAATGCATAACTGTGGTTTATCAGAGTTCAATTTCTCCAGCCACACCCAGCCCTGATTAGTGCCTCACCTGTTCTTAATCAAGAAATACTTTAAATAGGACCTGCCTGACGAAGCAAAGTAGATCAAAAGATACTAAAAAAAAATCCAAAGAAATTCAGGAACAAAAAAGAAAAGAAAAGAAAGAAATTAAGATTCATCAGTATGAAAAAGGTTAAACGCCATTTCTAAAGTTTTGGGACTCCAGCAAACTACACTGAGAATCATTATCCACAAATGGTAAAAAGATGGAACAGTGGTGAACCTTCCCAGGAGTGGCCGGCCAACCTAAATTACCCCAAGAGTGCAGAGACGACTCATCCAAGAGGCCACAAAATGCCCCAAAACAACATCAAAAGAACTGCAGGCCTCACTTGCCTCAGTAAAGGTCAGTGTTCCTGACTCCACCATAAGAAAGAGACTGGACAAAAATGTCCTGCATGTCAGAGTGCCAAGATAAACAACCACTGCTGAGCAAAAAGAACATTAAAGCTCATCTTGATGATCCTCAAGACTTTTGGGAAGATTCTCTGTGGACCAATAAGACAAAAGTTGAACTTTTTGGAAGGTGTGTCCCATTATATCTGGCATAAAAGTAACAACGCATTTCAGAAAAAGAACCTCATACCTACAGTAAAACATGGTGGTGGTAGTGTGATGGTCCGGGGCTGTTTTGCTGCTTCAGAATCTGGAAGACTTGCTGTGATAAATGGAAACATAAATCCAGCTGTTTACCAAAAAGTCCTTGGGTTCTGCAGCAGGACAATGATCCAAACCACACCAGCAAGTCCACCTCTGAATGACTGAAGAAAAACACAGTGAAGATTTTGGAGTGGCCCAGTCAAAGTCCTGCAGTCCTACAGAACAACCCACAGGCAATACTGTACTACTGTACTCAGTCATACTGTATTTATATGCAGTACTGCAGTTTTGAGAGTAGATTTCTTACCTATTCCCATTTCTGAAAGTCTGGATGATGGATGCTACAGTGTACCTGCTCTAATTGGGCTGAGCTCACCTGTTTCTCTTTCATGCTAAAGCTCTGATTGCTGATTGTAAATCTGTGTGACAGGCGTTTGATTATGTGACGAGTCGGTGTGCATAGTAGGGTAATTAGTTTTTTTACAGCTGCTAAGAAGCGTTTACCAGTACTTTAGACACTTTTTCTAAACTCTAAATACAGAAACACACTCACTTCATACAATAAACTGAATATTTGATTTTCTGCACAAAAGCACATTTTGTTCTCACAACACAAAAACCTGAATCTACTAATCTACTAATTCTTTCAAAACACTAACGCTAATGTTCTCTGTTCCAGAGCTATTTATAGTCAATCACTGTGCACCCACTGTCAAAATAATAAAAGCTACTGACATTACAGAAGCAGCATCATGTTTGTTTTTTATGTTTGTACTTAAGTTTCAAATGTGTGCAACATGTTGTCTACAAGTAATTGAGTGATATAGTAGGGATATGATGTTACTAATTACATTGTTGCCAAAAATATTATTATAAACGTCATCACCTTAGTTCCATATGTGCAAGATTAAAATACACAAATACAAAAATAATCCTTCTTTTTATTTGAACACCAAACATTCTTCTCCTTGTTACGTATGAGGAAGGGATGGACGTAAGTGCAGATTATATATTTATTAAACAAACAAGATAAATTAAAACAGTAAACAAAACGCGGGTAACGCAAAAACTTACAAAAAACAAGGCTAGGATAAAATAAAACTTAAACAAAGACTAAGATACACAGACTAAGGGACAAAGACTAAGAAACAAAGACTAAGAAACAAAGACTAAGAAACAAAGACTAAGAAACAAAGACTAAGAAACAAAGACCAACCTGACACATACACAGCTAGGTATCACACAAAAGGCTTGACAAGGAGACATACGGACAGCAAGGATACAAAAGGCTCGACCCTGCACATTCAAACAGAGGGGCTTAAATACATGAGGAGAGTGAGAAACACCTGGGCTTGGATGACGAGGGGGCGGGGTTACGGACAAGACACAGGTGAGAACACTAATTGCTAGGGCAGGGCTGGGGCGGAGCTAGGGTGGAGACAGGTACAAAAACACAACAAAAGCACATGGCTGGGAACACTTGACACGAAAACAGAGGGGCAGGAGCACAAGAGACCAAATGAGGGAGAAACAGAAGACAGACATGGGCTAAGGTGTTACACTCCTCTCCCTCTCTTATCCTGAAACAACTATTTCCTTCCAGAGGTGTCAAATAACAAAGAACAAATACTTTGATACGTTACTTAAGTAGAAATGTTGGTTACCTATACTTTCCAGGAGTAATTCTTTTACACAATTATCTGAATTTTCTACTCTCTACATTTTAAAAACAGCCTCATTTTCATTCCAGCTTCTCATCATTCATTAAAACCCATATCCAGATAAATCTCTTCATCCAGATAGAGTGAATCTGATTGTGATTGGGTGAGAAGTATAAACATATAACATTCAGACACCCTATTGGTTTATTTTACAATTTTACTTAAGTAAAAGTTGATACTTAAGTTAATACTTTAACTTCTACAGAAGTATTTTAAACCCCAGAATCTAAATTTCTACCTGAATAATGAATGGAGATACTTCTCACACTTTTGTTCGTCTCCTTTATCCTGAACCAACACTCAGTGTTGTCCACACTCAGTCCAAACAGTGCTCTTTTTTATATGTCTGTATCACTGACAGAACCTGGTTAAGTCTAATGCTAAGATCCAGCTGTAGTTGGCTTAACATAGCCTCTTATTTATTATTAATAATCTGTAAATTTGAAATTGTGTATTAGTTATACTAGATTTACACCTGCTGTTGTTGCAGAAGCAGTAGTTATATACTGTATTTAAAGTTTGGAACATGAGGTAGTTAATTTTGGCATGCTGTATTCAAGCAACTGTAAATAAGATAAGAAAGATGCAGAATTCTGAGAGTGGGGAATCTTGTTTATTAATAAAATGTAAGCATGTTTAAAACATTAACATGTTGATTGAATGTATATTGTGTGATCGCAACATGAACTGTATGAACAGTTTAGTCCAGAACAGACAGATGTTGTGTTAAGCGTATTTAGAGTTTTGAAAATGTGAATACAGATTGGATAAAAGCAGGTTAGCGACTGTAAAAAACTGTAATCACTGACTTGAATGCAGCGAGTTTATCCAGTATCCAGCGAGTTAATTATTACTTGTGGTATTTATATATATTTTGTGATTTATTTATTTATATTTGTGTTTGCAATGTGGAAATGTATGTTGTGAATGTAAAAATTAAACCGATTGATGATTCATTATTAAGTGAAATTTCTTGTTTTTTCTTGTGCATTTTAGGCAAGCAAATATGTTTTATCCAATTACTCGATTAATCGAATTGATTATTCAGTAGAGTACTCGATTACTAAAATAATCGACAGCTGCAGCCCTAAATTGTTACCACTTCAATCAGGAATTAATCACTATAAAAAGACCACAGATGAGCAGCTTTTTCTTCTGTAATTGTCTTTCAGTTTACTGATTTTTTTGTGAGCATATTTTTGTACACTCCAATGTAAATATATCTGCTGTGAACTTGTTCCACTGACTTGTTTGATGAAAAATAAAAACATTACAGCAGAAAATATATGTGTGTGTGTGTGTGTGTATCTGCAAATATATCTGTGCATGTAAAAAATCTAAAGATGTTTTTAGGATTTGAACTATTTCAGTATTATGGTAAAGCTTACTAAAGATTAGAGAGCTTTTCATTATTCACAACAGTGTGTAGCTGGTTAGAGAGAAATCTGCTAATATGAATGAAGAACTCTATATGTCTGTTTGGTTGCAGTGCTTTATTTTGCAGGATATATGAGATATTTTGCAGTTTCTGTTTGTGGTTTTGTGAATTGTATTTAGTATTTTGATAAAACCAGTCTAGTTTACAAAATTGGAAAAAAATGTAATGATAAATTTTTTGTTTGGATTTATTGAAAATCTTTGAAGTAAAGTTGAGGGAATTAAAGGGAGCAGTGTTTTCTGTTTACTCCATCAGTGTGTAGTGTTTCACTGTGGTGTAGAAAAATCTGTTCACTGATATAAACGTGTGTGTGGAGTTTGGATGAATAAATAGAATTTTAACAGAAGCTGAAAGTGTGAAACATTCAGTTTGATGTGTGAGAGGTTTAATCAGCTGTGTGTGAAGTTTTGAAAAAAGGACAAACGTTTTCAGAAACTGGATCTCAGAGACTGTAAAAGACTAAAATACGCTGAATTCCTCTTTATAGCACATTTATTTCAGACATATTCAAATATAACATCATAATTTAATTAACTTTTCAAATATTTTAGCAATAGATCAACACAAACATAAACAGTCAATATAAATACATATATTAATATTAAACATATATAAAACACTCTCTCAGCAACTTTACAGAAACTATCAATAAAAGTCAATAAACCCAAAATAATAAATATCTAATAAAAGGGACAATCACACATAATATCATTCAAAAAGCAAAATCGATCGGTAATCAGAACACTGAATAATTATCAGTAATATTTTATATTGAAACTGTAGATTATTAAAGATGTAGTTGAAAGAAGTAAGATTTTTATTCTAGAAATACCTTTTACACACACTCTCTCTCCCGCACACACACACACACACACACACTATTCTATATCACACAGACGCACTGAGGAGCCAGAATAAACATAAAACCCAGCATAGAGCGGTTCAGTGAATGTGGTGTAGAATGTGTGTAGGTGTGTGAGTGTTTGGGTGTGTGTGTGTGAGGAGTGTGTGTGGGAGGGTGTGTGTGTGAGTGTGTGTGAGGGTGTGGGTGTGTGTGAGTGTGTGTGTGTGTGTGTGTGTGAGGGTGTGTGTGAGGAGTGTGTGTGTAAGGGTGTGTGTGAGGAGGGTGTGTGTGAGGAGGAGGGTGTGTGTGAGTGTGAGTGTGAGGAGGGTGTGTGTGAGGAGTGTGTGTGTGAGGAGGGTGTGTGTGAGGAGGGTGTGTGTGTATTAGAGGAGATGGTGTAGAAGGACAGAGTGCCGGCGGGACAGTCCACATACACTCCTACTCTGTTAGAGGGAGAGGGAGGAGGAGGGAGAGCAGTTCTGTTATTATTGTGATGAACAGAGTAACTGTTATTAATGATCTCCAGCCTCCAGGACTTTTCATTCCCTCCAAACCGAGAGTCTGAACCGAGTCCTTTCCTGCTGATGGTTTTATAACTCAGAGCTACATCAGCTCCTCCTCCTCTGCTCCACTCAGCCTCCCAGTAACAATGTCCAGTAACTCTCTCTCTACTCAGAACCTGCGGCCAGTAATCAAATCTCTCTGGATGATCAGGATACGGCTGCCTCTCTCCTCTCTCCACCCTCCTGTTCTCTTCACTCAGAGAGAGCTCTCTGTTCGTTGTGTTTGGATCCAGTGTGAGATCACAGCCGTCTGAACACAAGAACACACATTAGAGAGAGAGTGTGTGTGAGTGTGTGTGTGTGTGTATTTGAGTGTTTGTGTGTGTGAATAGAGGTGTGTGTGTATTTGAGTGTGTGTGTGTGAATGGAGGTGTGTGTGTGTGTGTATGTCTACGTGTGTGTGTGAATAGAGGTGTGTGTGTATTTGAGTGTGTGTGTGTGTGTGAATAGAGGTGTGTGTGTATTTGAGTGTGTGTGTGTGTGTGTGAATGGAGGTGTGTGTGTATTTGAGTGTGTGTGAATGGAGGTGTGTGTGTGTGTGTATTTGAGTGTGTGTTTTGAGTGTCTGTATGTGGGATGTGTGTGTGTGTGTATGTGTATGGAGGTGTGTGTGTGTGTTTATATGTGTGTGTAAATGTGTGTGTGTGTGTGTGTGAGTGTGTACTTACATTTTTTAAATCCTGATTTCATCCAGGTTTCACCTGCATATTCCAACCTATCACACACACACACACACACACACACACACACACACACACACACACACACACACACAAACACACACACACACAGTGTGATTTTTTTACATTGTGTTTCTAAACTGACAATCACAATACATTTTCCCACACATTATTTTACACACGTTTTATTTTTCTGTTTCTCTGATTTTTCCTGTTTCTTTTTCTCTCTGCTTCTGTTTCTTTCTTTCTTTCTTCCTTTCTTTCTCTTTTTCTCCATTTTTTAACCTTCTTTCCTCTTTCTCTGTTTCTCTTTATTCCCGTTTCTTTCAATGATTTTCTCCCTGTTTGTCATTTTTCCCATTTCTCTTTTACTTAGTTTTTTTCTCTTTTTTAACTTCCCTTTTCCCTGTTTCTCTCCATTTCTCTCTTTTCTGTAATTCTTTTAAATTATATTTATATAGCACTTTTTTCTACAAATTTCATGAAGCAGCTTTACAGAGATACAGGTCCAAGTCTGTTTTGCTAACATTTTTGTTGACAAATCTACAATAATTAAACATTAAACAAGAATGAAGGTCATGGGAGGACACCACGGAGGAAACCACTGCTGTCTAAAATAAAAAATAACTAAAAACACTGCTGCATGTGTGGAGTTTTTAAAAGAGCACCTGGATGTTCACAGCACTACTGGCAAAATATTCTACGGACAGATAAAACAAAAAAAAATGGTTTGGAAAAAAAACTCCCAAATTTATCAAGTTGTGACTTACATATAGATCAGAACACATTTAATTACCAATGTGTGCAGTGTGTAAACCCTCACATTTCTGTAAATATTTATTACATTTTCTCAAGGGACATCACTGAATATATGACACTGTAATACAATGTAAAGTAGTCAGTGTACAGCAGAGTTAATTTCATTGACGAATAATTTTCTGCATAGTTTTCATCAACGAAGCTTTTATTTAAGACGAAAACGAGACGATAACTAAATAAAAACGAGACGAAATTAACTGACATTTTTGTCAACAAATAAAAACGAGAAGAAAGTGTTTGGCAGGGACGACATCCAATCAGTACTGATTTAGTTTTGTGAAAGGTAGGGACCAGTTAGAAAGAGATCCAATCACTACTACTTTAGCGAAGGTGGAGAGGCGGGACTAGCGGGGTAGTCATCCAATCAGTACCGGTCTCTCCTGCAGCAGCGCGCAGATCCAAAACCCGGGAGGACAGACTCGCCTAAACTGTCGTTATTTACGGGGCTCGACTGAAGTTAACTCGACAGCGTCAGCAGAGAGAAAGAGGAGAGATCATATATTTCCCCTTTAACGTCGCGAAAAACAAGATAACGTGTAAAAACCGTGTGGAGCGACTCCATCTCCGGTAAAAATACCACAAATCTTTCAGCTTCTGCAGACAAGAGTCACACAGATCTCCATGCAGAGATCAGCGTTTTAATGCTGATGTTATTTCATGAGCTGATGGTGTTTAACTCGGCTGTGCACTAAAACACAGCTGTTCTGTAAAGTTAATGTTTCTGATACAGAATCAGACATTAAGATCAGATCATCTGTTTAGTCCCATAGTAGAAGAAACATATAGCTAATGTTACAGCAGGAACAGGTCAGAAAGGAAAAAGATGTAGCGAAAATATAACAATAAAATAAGTGAATCTATGAACCCAAAAGTCTGTGTAAAGTTCATTACAGCACTTTCTCATCAGTTTCTCACTTTAACTCATGAAGTCTCTCAGTACATCCTGAGAGCATCTCTGCAGGACAGTGTGTGAATGTGTGTTTTTGACCTCATTTATAGACTGTAGCTACAGTAGGTGTGCTGGGTTAGTGATGGAGATAAAACTAGATCCTTTAAAAGCTGTTTTGTGTCTACAGCTCTGTTCAAACTACAATATAACCATTCAAATGATTTATGACCTGATTTCTAGAACAAAATTTTAAATGTTAAATATTTATAGTCACCTACAATAATAATATACTTTAAATCATATATAAATATAAATATATTTTACATTCAAACATTAACAATATTACAAAACCGGTTAATAAATGTTTTTTTTTTTATGTGTACTTTTCAAGGTTAATTCAAGGTAACTGATGAAAAAGCATTTACATTTACACCCTTTACATTTTAGTCGACTAAATTGACTGTAGTTTTAGTCGACTATATTCTTATGATATGACTGTAGTTATAGTCGACTAAAACTAGACTAAAACTAAAAAGATTCCGGATGACTAAATTATGACTAAAACTAAATGCTATTTTCATCACAAGACTATGACTAAAACTAAATCAAAATTTGTTGTCAAAATGAACACTGGTGTACAGCTTGTATAACAGATTAAATTTGTTGTGCCCACAAAATATAATTAATGTCTAAACCACTGGCAACAACAGTGAGTACACCCCTAATGCCGAGCTCAGACTACACAACATTTTGTCTCTCACGATGTTCACTATGTCAGATTAAGCAGTTATCTTCGTTTTGTGTTGTTCTCGGGGGACTGGCAACACTACACATTAGTCACCGACCAATCATCGTCTGCATCTTCGTGTGAGTTCGTAGGTCATCGCGTGGGAGAAGCATAGAATCTGACAATCATGGCGACAGAACCCCTTTGTGTGATGGTAGCGCTTTTGTGCTCAGATAAAAAAAAAAGAGGGAAAAGCGACTGTGGGCTCGTTCCTGGGTGACCCAAATGGACATTACCATACATTAATTTCTCTCTGGAGTACACAAAGCATGTAAAGATGTAGCTACTTTAGCTAGGTTTCAGTGCCTGTAAACAGAATATCTCATGGATGAAGTAGATTATTAGATTATTAGATGATTATTAGATTATTCTTCTGTTTCTCTGGTCCAGTGAACTGCAGGAGCACCGTCCCACTTTCTTTTCCCATGTTTACATCTGTGCGCCACAGAACGTTCTGTCTTCCTATTGGTCAGCGCAGAGCATTTTAAACTAGGCGATACAATACAAAAAATTGTAGGGGAGCAGGGCTGTTAAATTTGGTGTTTTGGGTTCAATTCTCTTATACTGGCCACTGGATATTTAACATGACACTTCATAGCAAGAATAGAACAGAATTGTTGCTCTTCATCTCTCCAGCTGGCCCAGGCTATAAGAAGATTGCTAAAACCCTAAAACTGAGATGCTACACTGAACTACAAGCTCATTCTCTACCTTACACTCAGTTAGCAATTCCAAAACACATTTTTAGCCAAACTCTAAACACAGTTTCCAAACCCAGCTGTAACAGGTAGAACTGTTCTGGATAATTTTACAAATCTCGAAAAACAGAGGAAGAAGATAAAGAAAAAGATGAGGAAGAAAACGAGGATGAGGAAATAATAAACAACCAACTTGGATTACACATTTGTTGGTACCCTTTGGTTAATGAAAGAAATACCCACGATGGTCACAGAAATAATTTGAATCGGACAAAAGTAATAATATATGAAAATGCTATGAAAATGAACAAATGAAAATTGACACTGTATTTCAATCATGCTTCATCAGAATTATATATAAAAAAAAACTCATGAAACAAGCCTGGACAGAAGTAATGGTACCCTTAACGTAATATTTTGTACAACCTTTTGAGACAATCCCTGCAATCATATGTTTGGTCCACTCCTCATTATCAAACTGCTCCAGTTCTCTCAGGTTTGAAAGATGGTTTCCAGACGGCTCCATGTTTCATCTCCTTCCAAAGACGCTCAATAGGATTTAGGTCAGGGATTATAGAAGGCCGCTTCAGAATAGTCCAATGTTTCCCTCTTAGCCATTCTTGGGTGTTTTTAGCTGTGTGTTTTGGGTCATTGTCCTGTTGAGAGACCCATGACCTGCAACTGAGATCAAGCTTTCTGACACTGGGCAGCACATTTCTCTCTAGAATCTCTTTATAGTCTTGAGATTTTATTGTACCTGCACAGATTCAAGAAACCCTGTGCCAGATGCAGCAAAGCAGACCCAGAACATAACAGAGCCTCCACCATGTTTCACAGTAGGGACAGGGTTCTTTTCTTTTCTTACATCTGTAAATATAGAGCTGATGTGCCTTGGAAAAAAGGTTTCATTTTGTCTTATCTATCTAGGGCATTCAATTAGTGGACACACCTTGATTTAACATGTCCCTTTGGTTACATTATTTTCAGGAGTACCATCATTTTTGTCCAGGCCTGTTTAATGAGTTTATTTTTTTTAATAATTCTGTTGAAACATGGTTTAAAATCAATGTCAGATTTTCATTTGTTCATTTTCATTTGTTCAAGTTATTTTTGTGACCATTGTGTTTTTTTCTTTCAGTAACCGAGGGGTACCAACAATTTTGTCCATTTGTCATTTTTTTCAGTTGTCAGGATGATGGTGAGAGAGTCCAGTCTAATCTGAATGCTATACTGTAACAAGAATTCAACACTGTGTCACAACTGCACTATGAATATGAGCAGGTATGCTGTGCTCTCCTCTCACTAATACTGTAATCCACTGTCCTGTGCAGCACAATACTGAGTACTGTAGATCTAATTCACACTGTTCTACAGTACTGCACTGATTTATAGAGAGTGATGGAGCTAGATATGTAATTACAAGTTCCTTTACACTGACAAAACATTAACCCTGCGTAAATACGCCCAAAACCATCATAAGTAGGTCTGGGTATTGTTAAAAAAATTTTACCGGTTCGATACTTTGAATTCGGTACCGTTAAATTTGCTAAATTCTAACCAAAAATACAAAAAGAGACAATTATTCTCACAAAATTATTATTTATATTTAACTGTATTTAAATATATATTATATTATATTATATTATATATATATATATTTACTGTATCAACAAGAGGCTACCATACTTTTGGATCTTGTTGGAACAAAAACAATGAGCATGTTTATTTGTGGCGATTTATCTAAAACAAAAATAACAGGGTCACTTTAACTGCTTTAACTACAAACATATTCCCTAAGCTTATTTCTGGATGTATTTCATTTGTAAAGAATTCTTTCAAGAAATATCAGCATAAGATTAGGCAACATTAAATAATATTATATTAATCGTGTCAATCACTTTTCTGTATTATAGCGAAGGGGACAGTAATAATAGTGTAGTGTGGTTTAGGTCAGGCAGACTAGATACTTTTCACAGCTTTCCACACAGATTTAATGTGTAAATAGTGGAATTATGATCGTGTTCTCTATGAAATGCTTTTACTAATTCAGATTAGGGATGCATGTTAAGCAACGTAGCCTGTGTTAGAGATTTAAAAGGCAGATAATAACAGAAAATGTGCTTTAGCTGCTTAGCGGTTCTCAGTTCAGGAGCAGTGCTTCCCTGCAGAGTTTAGTATTTAATTGCAGTCAGTGGTTTTTACAGCACACCTGATAAAAAAATAAACTAATAACTAACTAATCATGTGACTATCTGCCCTCGCTGAGGAGAGCTAAGTGACACAGTAGGAAAACTAGCAGGACAGTGTTAACGTTAGTCTAGAACCACAAAGCTAACCCAGCTAACTGAAGAACTGAGACTAAAACACTTAGAGACGTAAAAAAAGGCCTAATGTGGGCTTTCCTTCCACTGAAACTTATTTTAAAGACAAATCTTGACGTGGCTTAATGCACTAAAACAATGAGCCAGAAACAACAAACTTCTCATTTATTTTACTTAATCAGAATCTTCATAAGATAAACACTGTAACCCACATTACTAACCCGCTGTACAATCCAGAGAGGCTGGGGAGTAAACAGGCTGGATGAGCAGCTCTAGCAGTAGTATATGATGTATTTTTTGTTTGCTGGTGTAGTTGGTCTGTTAGTATAATCAGGATGATGTTGGACCAGTATAATTAGAGCTAATACCGATAGAGTAGCGTGTAGATGAGCCAAACACGCCACTATCACTCATCTCAGCTACACTGGTAAAACGTGTTGCAGCATTTAAAGCAGGTTCTGGAGTAACGCTGTCCTGTTTTAGAGATTTCCTGCTGTAACACCCAGCTTTCCTTTCCTTAGTTCATTAGTTTCATCAACTATGTGCAATATGCTAAACATACGGCCAGAGTTGCATCACCTTTTTATGTCTCTTAATCTGCTTTTTGCTGGTAAATCCAGGGTTTTAATGGAATAGGAGACTTTTACAGCAGTGTGATGCTGAGGAGAGGCGGTGTGTTCAGTTTTAGAGGATGATCTCTGATGAATTCCAATAGTTTAAAGAAACTATTTACTGTTATTTATTTGTTTATTTGTACTTATTATGTGATTATTTTGCTTTTAAATAATGATTCGACTGGCTGAGATGGCCTAAAGTAATGTTTTAGTTACAATAAAGAGGTTTTAAAGGCTCTCTCACCCTCTGTTTCTCTGGTTGGGGGAGAATCTACTGGCTGTGGTAAAGGAATGCCTGATCAGAAAGAGACTTTTTTTATTTAAATGTGTTCTGACACACACAAACTTGTGTACACCGGGCAGGTTTTCTTTCCAGCCAAGCAGAAGCTCATGTGATCAGCTGTTTGAAGAATCACTAGGTGATTAAACCAGTGAAATCAGGGGAGCTGCTGGTTGTTTAGAATTAAACTCCAGCCCAACACTGCCAGCTGTGTCTCTCCTGCCCTAAAGACTCTTAGCACAGAGATCACTGTTAAATAAACACTCTCTCTAACATTTAAAAGATGATCTTAATCTACAAAGCTTTTAGGATAACGGGTCCGGATCAGTGGCTACTCAGCTCTGTGATCTGCCCACTGTTACTCCCAGCATGACCTTCACTGCAGTGTTACTGGGAAATATTAAACCAGTACAGACAGCAGAGATTTATCATCATGCTTCCTGTGTGAACCTGATACAAATCAGATCTTTTCTTTATATGGGGAACAGATTTGTTACCTACCTATTGCATGCCGGAAAAGGACCAAGATGTGTGCTAGTAAACATTTTTTTTTTGTGTGCACTTATTCACGCAAAACAAACATTTTGCAGTTGATAACAATCGCAGTTAATAACTGCTGTTTTGACCCACACTTCATTTGTTACACAGCCCAAGCTGTAGCGTTTCTGCAATGTTTGTAAACTTCGTGATCTCCATCAGGGTAGATCAGCTATAATCCACAGCAGACAGAAGTACGCAAACTGTATATGAAGTGTTCCTTCATGTGACAGTTAAGGAATGCCCACACCTGTATAAGTTGTGAGGTGTTATCTTGTGAGTAAAGTTATACACTGGGCAGCAGGTTTATGGAAAGGGTTTAAATGAGGGCTGATAGTGGATGCCAGATAGATGGGGTCACGTGCTGTAACACATGTTTTTAAATATTTTCTAATCAAATCAATTTACCAAAAGCCAACATTTTATTTCAAATTTTTCCCATTTTCTCCCCAATTTACACGGCCAATTACCCAACCCCCGCATTAGGACTCCCCCTATCACTAGTAATGCCCCAACACACCAGGAGGGTGAAGACTAGCACATGCTTCCTCCGATACATATGAAGTCAGCCACCGCTTCTTTTCGAGCTGCTGCTGATGCAGCATTACCGAGCAGCCAACGCGCTTGGAGGAAAGCACAGCGGCTCGGCTCTGGTACATCAGCTCACAGACGCCCTGTGCTGCAGACATCACCATAGGAGTGATGTGGGGAGAGAGCGCCATCTACCCACCCCAGAGGGAGCAGGGCCAATTTTGCTCCCTCTAACACCGGCAGCTTGATGGCAAAGCTGCATGAGCTGGGGTTCGAACCGGCGACCTCCTGCTCATAGTGGCAGCGCTTTAGACCGCTGGACCACTCGGCGCCACTCGGTGGTTCATATTTTTACTCAAATTAAAACACAGTAACAGAACATAAATGTGAACCACAGATATTATATACTATAATGTATTGGTATGTATGCTATTACAGCAGAGCAGATGCTTTATTAAGTGTGACCTATAATCTGTAAAGCTTTATTAAGTACAGTAACAGCAGATGACTACAGATTACAGTCGTTTAAAATAATCTACAAAGCTGAACATACCTGAGAGTCTCCAGGCTGCAGTGTGGATCCTCCAGTAGAGCAGAGAGCAGATTCACTCCTGACTCTCCAGGGTGGTTGTAGGTCAGATCCAGTTCTTTCAGTTGTGATGGATTTAAACTCAGAGCTGAAGCCAGAGAAGAACATCCTTCCTCTGTGACCAAACAACCAGACAATCTGCAGAGAAGAGAGAAAGAGACAAAGTGACAGATCTAAACAGAGTAAAACACCACCAAACAATCAGAACTGCTCAGCCACCTGGATGCTGCACTGCCTACAGGACTGTCCCTAATGCAGTATCTCAACCAATTATATGAATTTAATGTTAAACATCCAACTGCAGGAGTTAGAGATCTAAAAAACTGATACCCCGCTCTTCTTTTAGAAATTAGTTGCAATTGGAAATGCTTTGGTATTCACATGTTAATTTATTTTGTTTGTATTTTTTTTTATGTATATAATATAATTTCCCAAATGGACATAAAACATAAAACTGGACATGACATTTTAACTATTTCACCTTTTGGAACTCAGTTGCTTCCTGTTAACATGAATGAGTTTTTTTACACATCTCTCCTGGTTTAGGACCATTCGTCTTCTGTGAGCTGCTCCAGGTCTGTCCGTTTTGAAGGGTGCCTTTTCCCAACTGTGGTTCTGAGAGCTCTTCACAGGCATTTCATAGAATTTACATTTGGACCCTTATTTTTTGTGTGTCAACCTCATCCATCTGCAGAGTTAGAGAGCCAGCTGCAGACCAGCAGTTTAAAGTCTTTCCGTAGTTTAAGAAAAGCTAAAGTTAGTGACAAGTTTTTTTTCTTAACTCAAGAGTTACTAAAGCCTGCTAAAGGAATTACAGTCTCAGATTACCATTTACCAGTATTTTATTCACTTTTTCAAAACTCTAAATACAACACACCTACCTCATATGATTAACAAAATAGTTTATTTCTGGTTAACTGGTTGGGCCAGCCTTAGCACCAATAACTGAAATCAGCAGTAAGTTGCAATGAGTCTTTCAGAGAGCTGTGAAATTTTTGCTCCACAATGTAATTTCACCACAGATTTTTCCAGTATCAAACACCTTTTTAAGATGCATCTCAATAGGATTCATGTCAGGACTTTGTAATGGTCACTCCAAAGTCTTCACTTTATGTTTCTTTAGTCATTCTGAGGTTAATTTCAGAGGTCAAGAACAGACGACCGGACGTTCTCCTTCAGGACTTTTTGACAGCGGAATCCATGGTTCTATTTATCAAAGCAAGACTTCCAGGTTCTGAAGCAGCAAAACAGCCCCAATAATCACACTACTAACTGTAAACAACTGTAATGTTCCTTGTACAATTTAGAACATTAGTTGTCTGAAAATCTCTTTCATGTCTATAAACAGTAATTGTAAAAATGTTGAATCGAATCAGAAATTGGATTTGGAGCTTGTGAATCAGAATCAAATCGATTCTGTAATTCAGTTGCCATTAAGATCATGAAAAACAGATCCCTTAATTCTGGAAATAAATTGGTTACAAATTTATAAATGATTATGGAATAGTTTCACAGAACTATCACCTGAGAATCTCCAGTTTACAGTGTGAACTCTTCAACCCAGCAGAGAGCAGCTCCACTCCTGAATCCTGAAGGTCATTGTTAGTGAGGTCCAGCTCTTTCAGGGAGGAGTTTTCTGACTGTAAAACGGATCCCAAATACTCACAAGACTGTTCTCCAAGATTACATAAAGCCAGTCTGAAAGAAAGAGAAAGAAAGTCAGTATCTCTTACAAAATATTAAAAGTGAAATTTCTTAAAGAAATAAAAAAAAATCTGCAATGTTGTTGGGTGATGTAACTAAAATGACACTTCTTTCATATTTTAACTGCTATAAAGTAGTTGGAGTAAGAAACAGAATCTCTCATACAGTGATTCTAGTGAGCTTCAGTAAACTGCTACTATATTCAGCTACAGATGTAATCAGAGATAGATCTGTCTAGTAGATCTGTTTCAGTAATCGGAGTGAGTTGTCTTCTCTGTTTTAGTCAGATGAATCTTTCAAATATGATGGAAATGTCTTCACCAGTGGTCCGATATTCTAGTTTGATATGTTTTCACTAAAGCTAACAATACCAGCCACTACACTGCTATTACTGCAGGATTTTCATTATAAGGACTGAAATGAATTGTGTCATCA
This sequence comes from Astyanax mexicanus, assembly GCF_023375975.1. Classification (NCBI taxonomy): domain Eukaryota; kingdom Metazoa; phylum Chordata; class Actinopteri; order Characiformes; family Acestrorhamphidae; genus Astyanax; species Astyanax mexicanus. The sequence goes on along the minus strand of NC_064428.1, from coordinate 8,262,829 downwards.
AAAAATATATAAATATAAGGCTTTATTTGTATACTAGAGGTTTATAACCCAGCAAATGTGACAATGGAGCAGACGGGAGGCGGACGTATATGTGGGTAAGACAGACTTCAATAAATAACAAATAAATAAACAAATAACGAGAAAATATATAAACATAAACAAACAGGGAAAACAACAAAGAGCTAAGCTAAACAGATAATAACTAAACAAAGTTAGGGAAATATGCAAGGGAGAAATACGTAAATATATACAAGGATAAACAGAGAAAATAAAGAAACGAAGAACTAAGGAACGTGGAAATAACAATAGGAAACTTGAAATAAACAATAGCAAAAGTGGCAAGACAGACAACGGGAGTAGGTGCAAAGACCGACGAAGACAAAGTGGCACAGGGGACTATTTATAAGAACAAGAAACAATAAACACCTGGGGAGACAGGTAACGAGGGGCGGAGCTACAAATTACAGACACGTGACGGAAAATTACAGGGGAAACACACTGGGAAACGCAGAAACAGAGTGAGGGCGTGACAGCAAAAACCTTTTACATAACAAAAATAGCTACATTATTTTACTCAGATACTGCTCATGGATTAGCAAATGGGGTGGATAACATCATGTAAAAATAAGATAACATAAGAGACTGAATAATAAAAGTATTATTGCAATGTAGATATGAGAGAAATTATGCTGGCTGTTTGTGTGTTTTGCTAGCGGCAAACTCTGCTGTGAAATTAAAGGAACAAATCTTCAGTAGAAAATAAAGTCAGAAGTTACCCATTCTTTCACTAATGTTTGTGGAGGCAGTATACATTCATAGGTGCTTGGTTTTAAACACCTGTGGCCATGGAAGTGATTGGAAACCATTACTTCAATGACTTGGATGGGTGAGCCGATAAAGTCAGCACAGTGTATACCAGGACAATTGAGTGAGCTTTATGGAGATGCAGATTTTATTTTCCAGCAGGACCCGGCACCTGCCTACACTGCCAAAAATATCAATATCTGGTTTATTTTTAAATATATTCCAGTTTAATTGTGTATTTTTACTGCTAATATACATATATATATATATATATATATATATATATATATATATGCTGGTAAAATCTGATAATATTTCAACACACTAAATGTCTTGTACATAGGATTAAAATATACGACCACATCTAAAAATAACAACATTCACTCAATTGGTATGTTTGGGAGTAGGACTAGGCAATAAGGCCAAAATCTGTCGTAATACATTGGTTAACCTTGGTCAATACAATATAATTCTGATACTGATATAAACAGTATTAAAGCCACTGACTGTGGTGTACATAACCACGCATTGATGTTGTCAAGCTACAGAAGCTAATGGTGTTCTGCCTTTCTGCGTGATTTAAATACAGTCAGGGCTGGACTGGTAATCTGGCGTACTGGGCGTTTGCCCGGTGGGCTGACAGTCCTCAGGGGCCGATGCTGTTGGATTTTTTATTTTTCTAAGAGACCGGCCCACAATTTAGTGGGGGCGGCTGCAGGCTTGTGATGGAGAAACCGAGGGACAGACTGAGCAGGAATGTGTAGTACGTAAGCAGGTAAAATTAGTAAAGTTATGAAAGTTATGAAGTGATGGAGGTAACGTTTTCTCTATTACATGAGAATAATGAGCAATGGTTGATAAAATAGCAAACGGTCAAGACTGGGAAGTGTTAGATGAGCAGCAAGTGTATATTTTAGGCTACATCATAGTATTTTAGATATTTCGGTTAAAGCTGTGTTGAAAGGCCGCATAGTTTGAGTTTGTAGCCTCTATGCTGTGGTTCAACATGTTTTAAAAAGCACTAAAACAAGTGAAATAAAAGATTTTAAAATGATAAATTATCAGTTAATTTAAAAAGTAAATTTAAAAAATATAAAAGTAATATTAGCAAAAGGTATGCCCACACTGAATAAGAGTAAAACAGTGTCAAATACTTTTAAGACATAGTTGTGTTGCATGAGTTAATAAAGCAGCCCTGTTTGTAGCCTGATACAAATACATGTTATAGCTGTTTAAAGGAGGAAAAACCTTTAACCTGAATAATAAAAACTGAGCTGTTATATTAGAGAATCAATTGAATTACGCAGTTTAGACAAGAATGGAGGAGTTAACAACAGACAAAACTAAACTTCTTATATTTAACATGTTGATACATTATGCTTCTCTGTAACCCCACATATATAAATTACAAGTCGGTTGTGCTCCGCTAATTATGAGGGGCCGGTCTAAACCAAAAATGCCAGGGCCGATTTTTGTCCCAGTCCAGCCCTGAATACAGTGAATTTACAGAAGCACCTTGTAATGGACGTCAGTTAGTGACAAATGCTGTAAATTGTGTAAATCTCTACAGGGATAGATCCATTTTCCAGGAGGTTTTGATAGTTTAATGCATTTTTATTCACCCAAAAAATTACAAAGAATTTATAGGAGACAGTCCGGAGATCGGACACTACTAAAATATTTTTTAATCTGAATAAATATAAAAAGCACATCACTGTCCTCTGCTGAAACCCCAAGCAGTATTAAAAAAAACAACACTTCTTCAGTCCAGAATGAGTAAATGATAATGATCTTTCCATTCAGAAATCACCTGACAGAAATCTCACCTGAGTATCTCCAGATTACAGTTTGAACTCCTCAGTCCATCAGAGATTAGCTCCACTTCTGAATCCTGCAGCTTAGTGTTACTGAGATCCAGTTCTTTCAGTGGTGAGTTTACTGATTTCAAAGCTGAGCAGAGAGTTTCACAGGAGTTCACGACGAGTTTACAACCAGGTAATCTAAATGACAAAAACAAACAGAATTAAATCACAGAGAATATCAAATTCACACTCACAGATTTCAGAAAACACCACTCACTCCAACTTCAAAGTATGCTCAAAATAGGAGGGACACTTTGGATCATGGAAAGGGGACAAGAAGTAATAAATGTAAAAAAGCACAAATAGAAAGTAATATAGCAGAATCACTCTGGAAATTGAGTTTTTTCAATTTTCATGTCAAAACAGAAAAAGACAGAAAACACAACAACCTGTCAAGTTTTAGGGTTTGGGAATTTTTACAGTTTTACAGCAGTTTCAGTTTTTCTTCTGAGTGAGCAGATAACAGTGTTTCACTGTATGTTACATGCATGTACTGGTAAAATCTAATAACATTTTAATGAACTAAATGTCATGTACATAAGATTAAAGCGGTGTCTTTTCTTTCTTTTAAAATTTGTTTATTAAGCAGGAGTATAAATGTACTCAACATTTACAAATATACAATGTATCCTCCCGCATTTTAAATAACATCTGATGTCACACTGCCATTGTTTTTGGTACTTTACAAATATTGCAGAAGGGAAAGACAACTTTTATTGAACTATTCATATATGTTATTTAGTGTGAATCTTATTTCCTCCAGATGTAAAAGTTTGATCGTACCTTACTGGATGGGACATCTGTCCCTTTCCAAGCCCTTAGTACAGTTTTCTTTGCTATAATAAGGGCGAATTATAGTTACTGCTGTGGGGTCAATATAAATTTCGAAAGCCCTAAAACTATCAGAATTTGATCAGGATCTAATATCTTACCTAAACTATTCAAGAACTAAGTTACATACGATTTTCCCAGATGTGTCCCCTATCTGTGACAAATGTCAGTTTGAAGAGGCCACACCTTTACATAGCCTTGTCTGTAGTAAACTTACCAATTATTGGATTGAAATGTTTGGGACACTTTCCCAAACATTTCAATCCAATAATTGGTAAGCTTACTACAGACAAGGCTATGTAAAGGTGTGGCCTAGGGGACACATCTGGGAAAATTGTATGTAACTTAGTTCTCGAATAATGTAAGCTATGCATAATCTTGAATTGTATTAGGGAATGTCTTGTATCCGCTGAGCATGTATGAATGCCTCCCAAAGCCTCTTCTCACAGATCCTTCTCTATGTGCAACCCAAATTCCTGCTCCCACTGTATCAGTGGATGGTTTATTGTGACTCAATAGCAAATCATAAAACCCTGATATAGCATGATTTGCCCAGTCACACAATTCGAAAAAAATATTGAAAACGCTGTGCTTGGCTAAGGGTTGGGCGGTATGACGGTATTTTGGTATACCGCGGTATTTAAATATGGTGACGGTATTGTAAAATAGTGACGGTATTTTAACCACGTGACGTGCAAAATCTGTACTTTGAAAAACGGGACATTTAAGACATTCTGCGCATCCACAATGAAAGAGCAGTGGGAGGGGTAAGCAGTTGGAGCTCACTGATTGGTTATGGGTCGGAGATTCTCACTGAGGAGATCATACAGCAAAAACTCAATAAACTCTACAGGTATCAAAAATTTTACCAAAATTTCGCCACAAATAGCCACATTTGTGCTGGAGTGGCAATAAAACCCCAACAACCAACCAACCACCGAAATGATCAGATTTATCAGTTTATCCTGCAGCATGGGGTGTTCTGGTGTATGAGCTAGGTAACTAATCAGGTTACTCACAGGTAAAGTTACAGCTGCTTCTCAAATATTCCTCATCTCCTGTTTCTATACAAAACAGTTTTTTAATCCCATACAGAATTCTGCAGTTTGTGGCCGTTAGCTCGAGCGCTGTAAATATAAGTAATTCCGAGGACCGCGAGGCGCTCTGCGCGCTGCCGAAATCTGACCCCCGCAGAATCCGGCTCCGCTTTGCGAGCAGAAACGGCACAACACCACCCGCTTTTAAACTGTTGTAGTGGAAACAGCACTTAAAAATAAATTAACAAACACGAAAATGAGGGTATTTAATCTGCAATTTCAGTTCGTTTTAGTTTTTTCTTTTAATTACTGTTTTTATTAGTTTCAGTTAAGGAGAACTTTTACTTTCAGTTTTCGTTATTTCGTTCGTTTTCTTTTACAATAATACTTTGTTACTTAGTGATGTAAGTGATGGTGATTTATCAGGCCATAGCTTTATATAAAATAAAAATAGTATTAAAAATTTAGATGACATCACAGATTATTTCCGGGAGCCTGGACTCGACCGGAGATTTTCCATTACTTTCTTTGGGCCGGGTCGGGTCCGGGCAGATAAATAAAGATCAAAGTATCCTGCTATTTAAAAGAATGGAAAATTGATAACAATAATAATATAGTTCTGCATACTAGAGTTTAGATTGTCTGCCTGAACCAGAGCGTAAACGTGAGCCTGAACGCTCTGCAGGTGGTTTAATAACAGCATTTAATAAAAACTGAAAAATAGATATGAAATAGGAAAATAACTAACTAAACTAAGCTCAAAATGCTAAAGGAATTATAATCTAATGAATACTAAAATATTAAAACAAAATAGTGTACACACAGATACAAAAATAAAATATCATACATAAAAAAATAATCGTAACACCACGCCCCGCCGGTAATACCTGACGATGGTATGGCGGTATGAAAAACTTCAGTACTGCCCAACCCTAGCTTGGCTGTTCTAAAATTTGGTTGGTGTTTCCTTACACAGTCTCTGACCTGCAAATATCTGAACAGGTGACTAGGGGGTAGGTCATATTGACTCCAAAGTTGTTCAAATGAAGTAAAATTGTCCCCCATGTAGATGTCCCCAAGGGTGTAGAGACCTAAACACTTCTACTGTGTAAAGGTAGCATCTAAAATGGAAGGGGTAAAAGAAGGGTTCTTAGTAATAGGTAAATAATGAGAAAATTCTTCTTCCTTAAATAGAGATTTTATCCGTCTCCAACTCTGAACTGTCTTAGGGAGAAAGATAGGAGTATTCTGAAATAAATAGAGCATTTGTGGCAAGAATAACTTGTCAACCATTGAGATTTCCAAAATTGAATGTTACCTTGTAATTTGATCAAGAGAGGGAGAAAGTTAGCTTTAAATAGAGATTTATAATGTTTCGTGATGACTATCCCCAAGTATGTAAATCTTTTCAACGTTATCTTAAAAGGGAAGCGTTAAACATCTGAGATACTGTTTAATCTGATTGGCATCAGTTCACTTTTAGACCAATTTATTCTGTAGCCAGAAAACTGACCAAAATTTTAAATTAGTTCAGAGAATAACTGGAATTCAAGACTGTGGATTGCAAAACGAAGAGAAGGATATCATTCCATAACCCTGAACATTAGTATTACAACAAATGGCCTGGGCTAGAGGTTCTAGAGCCAAAGCAAAGAACATGGGTGGGAGAGCACTCCCCTGTCTCGTGCCTCTGTGTAGATGAATTAGGGAAGACAATTTTTTATTAGTGATTATTTTAGCCGATGAGTTATGATACAGGATCCTTATCCAGGATTCAAATTCATCACCCAATTTAAATTTATTTTAAACTGCAAAAAGGTATGGCCACTCTAACTGAGCAAAGGCCTTTTCTGCATCCAAAGAGATAACAACTAAATCATCCTTATCACCGCATTGGGAATAGATTATATTAAAAAGGCGCCGCAGATTATAAAAAGAGTATCTATTTGGGATGAATCCTGTCTGTTTGGAATTAACAATTTGGCCTATTAACTGATTAAGCCTTATTGCCAGGGTTTTAGTTAATATATTTTTTAATCATAATTCAGGAGCGAGATTGGTCTATAGCTACTCACCTCAGTAGCATATTTTCCTTTTTTAGGGAGCACCGTAATTATGGAGTGTGGGAGATAAGCCATTTTCCTTCGCTTGTAAATACATCTTAAGTAAATAAGGAGCAAGAATGTAATTAAATAGTGAGTAAAACTCACTTGGATAGCCATCTGGGCCTGGGCCTTTACCTTTGTTTAGCGCTTTAATAGTTTCTTGAATCTCTTGAACTGATGGGTCTGCATTAAGGGAATCTTGGTCCTCCTGAGTTAGAGTTGGCAGTTCACAGTTCTGTAAGAATTTATGAGTATCTAGATCCTCTGCCCCAGAGGAGTACAGATATTAGTAAAGATATTCATAAAACCGTTTAAATCTCTGTTTAATATCGGAGTAATATGTTCACCACATTCTGCCTTGACCCTATTAATTGTACGGTCACTTTCCATCTTTTCCAAGTTGCCTAGCCAGGAGTTTATGAGTTTTTTTAGTTTTTTTTTTACCAAATTCAAACTACTGTTTTCAAGTACACAAAACACTTTTGATAACTCTCTCTGACATTAGCTGGTTATATATTTAAAACGTAAAGCTAAATGTTCTTATAGGTCTCCACACAGGGGTTGACTATGTTGGATTTGTCTAATTCTGGACGTGTCTTTTCTGACATTCCAACTCCAATACCTCAGCTCTGCGATTTTTTCTTTTTGTTGACTGGAAAGTTATAATACATCCTCTAAGGTAGGCCTTCATTGAGTCCCAAAGGATGGATGGAGAGGTACCAGGTTTGTCATTCATTTCAAAGAAAAAAATAATTTGTGAACATACGATTTTGCAAAATTCTGGATCTTTCAGCCACGGGGGATCCAGTCTCCATACTCAATTTGGTTGTTCCAAATCATTCAAATTTAGGGTCAAAGAAACAGCGCTATGATTTGATAAATTTTTTTTATGATATTTCATATTACTAATTACTAAAGTAGTCAATTCGTGAATATACATCGTGAACAGAATATGCTGTACTCTTATGGCAGGGGTCACTAATAGGCGGACCGCGGTCCGGGTCCCGACCCAGACGTTGTCCAATGCGGACCCAAACCGATAAACTACAGAGAAGGATTTAATTTTGACAGTGTTCCTTTAAAGCGGCGTAACTTTTCTTGTTCACACTGCAGCGACGCGGCATCGCTCCCAATCGCTTTCTCCACCTTTCTCTCGCTGCTTTGGGGCGTGTCGCCTGAAAGAGCAAGCAGTTTATCTGCCACCAGCAAGAATATGTAGAGTTGTAGTTCAGTGCTGTGTATGAACGAGACGCTGTTCTTTTTTTATCGCCCGGTGAACCCTGCTAAAACATCCAGTTCAGGACCAGCTGGTCCTCCGTCTCTGTTATCTTACAAAGGGGATCTTAAAGCACAAAAAAAGCCTAAAAAAAGCTGTAATCAGCTTCTCCTCCGTTTTCTCACTCTGTAATTCAGCCTGTGGTGTGTGTAATATTTAAACTTTCTGCTGCTTGCTTCACCTCGTTTGCCCTACTGCCTGCGCTCTCCATAGAAAATAGTGGGAGGAGGCACAAAAAACGCATTGCGACGCTGCAGTGTTTTGCGGCACAGTAAACGCACAGACCAATCACGAGTGTGTGCCAATCAGATCTGTGTAGACCACTGCCCCAGCTAGTGAATTGGGACGCAGCCGGGAAAAAACACCTTTATAAAGAGATAGGGAGCCCGAGAACTGGCGGAAAAACGAGAACGAGAACTAAAGACACGCCGAGCGCGACAGAGAGACAGGGGAGAAATTTTATTATTTTTATATATATTTTTTCATCATAGTTCAAACAACCTCATGGGTCAGATGTATCATACATTTTATGTTTATATATAAACAGGTTATAGCACTGAATCATAACACAAGTTAACACTGGCGATGGCTCGAAATTTTCACCAACTGGACCGGACTGAATTCTAATTAAATACCCGTCTTAGGGTTTAAAACCCTCCAAACAGGAACTAAATTAGAGTTTTTCGTAAGTTTTTTTTTGTGTAAACTTGGGCTTGATGGTGTAATTTTAACGTTAGATGAACGATCCAGATGTGTATCTAACACGGTATTTAATTTAAATTTCCAACCCCTTTATATACATGTATGATTTGAAAGGAGATGAAGCTGACGTGAGGCGCTGGAATAAAGAATGTATGATAAATTGGATATAAGATGTTTTTACTTTATTGTAAACATCTCAGCTTGGCTGTAAGGATTTCTGAATTATAACTTAATTTGCTGAGTGTAAAAGAGCGTTTTCACACGTGTAGTTGGTTTTTATGGTCCGGATCAGTTGATGAGTTTGTTTATTTGGAGCGTTTTTCCCTCTGTTTGGTTTGGTTTCACACAAGCGTAAACCAAAAGGCACCAAAATGTGCACCAATAAACCACACAAGCAGATTAACTTCTCTGATCCCCTACGCTTTAAACAAATGTTTTCACTGGGACGTGCAGCACAGGGTCACGTGCCTAACAGCAGTGAAAGTTGCATATACCGCATGTGTAAACAGGAGTAGCAGAGACAGCGTTTGTTTATGGCAGTATATATTCATGGTTGTTCTGGCCAATTCATCAGATTAAACTGTGCAACAGTTTAGCTCAACTAAAAAGTAGTATATTTGATAGCTGGGTCGGACTGAGACCAGATCAAGTTCTCACCACAAGCAAACAGCTTCAGAAAAAAAAATGCACATTGGGCGGGGGGCAAATTACGACGGTGGCGTAATTAATTTGTTGGAAACAAATGATGCGTTACTAATTCCAAAGTAATTGTGTGCGTTAATGCTTTAATATTGACAGCCCTATAAAATATACTAGCATATCTAAAAATACCAACATTCACTCAAGTTTCATAGGAATCCATGTTGATTTTACAACCAGATAGTCTACAAGACAAAGAAAAAACTATTAAAATACAGAGATATGTGTGAATACTTAATGTACAGTATATCCCCTTGCTCTGCTGAGAGTCCAAGCATTATTTAAAATAGTGACTGGTGACCTTGCTTTAATTCATAATGGGTACATTTGACTTCTATTCAGAGATCACCTGAGAGAAATCTCACCTGAGTATCTCCATTTTACAGTTTGAACTCTTCAGCCCATCAGAGATTAGCTCCACTTCTGACTCCTGCAGCTCAGTGTTACTGAGATCCAGTTCTTTCAGTGGTGAGTTTACTGATTTCAGAGCAGTACAGAGAGTTTCATAGGAGGCCAGGATGAGTTTACATCCAGGTAATCTATAAGATACAGAAAAACAATTAAAACAGAGTTCACACAGTTACCAGGAGACACCGCATGATTTCTTTGTCCAACTTTGTACTACGGAAAAGGAGCAGGAAATGATGAATGTAAATAACGAATCAGGCACTGACTTTACCAGGCTACAGAAGATGGTGGTGTCTGCTCAGCTTGAATGCAGTGAACTGACAACAGAGTCCTGCAATTGTTTAATGTACCTTCAATTACCAAAAAATTACAATTTACACTAGACAGTTAGATGTGCCAGATTTTTTTTTAGGAGATCCAAGCCTACTCAAATATTAAACTGAGATTATTAAATATATAAATATTTTTTTACCGTATATTTATTTAAGGATTACTAAGCAAAATAAAACTAGATGTCCTTTATTATTCGTTGTCATTATTTAACTTGTATGGTTGTACTCATTAATACTATCTGACCTGAGGACTCTTATTCTAAAATGTGTATGAGGGATACTAGGTGGAAAAAAGAAAGTGAGAGAGAGAGAGATCCTTCATTCACTCCTCCCCCTTCCTCTTCTGGTGTAAACAACCCGTAAAGTGATCAGAAGGGAAAGCCTTATACAGACAGTTAGCTACAATGCTAACAGCTGGTCTCAACAGACTTAAAGTTGTTAGTGGTGATGCTATCAGCCAGCCTCCGGAGTGTTGGAGTGGTTAGCAAAGATGCTAAAAACCGGACTCTAAAGGCTTGGAGCAGGTTAGCTGTTTTTCTGAGCTGCATTACTCACTAATACTTTATCACAACTCAACTGTACTGCTCTGGTTAGATCGAGTAAGTCTTACCATATGATATTATATGCATATTATATCCTCAGATTAGTGCCATGTAAAACAGATCACTATTGGTGATAAATATTTTCTATTGCAATTTATATTAATACACAATTATTGTTCAGCCCTACTTCAGTGACAACAAATTACGACAATTACTATCCACAGTTTTCATGATAATTTATAGTTTTAACTGTGTAATACCTTCTCCACTGCAGCTCAGTGTTAGAGAATCAATTTACAGAGTCAATGTAAATGATAAAAACATTTAACAGTTATTTATCATCTGTTTAAGACATGTTTTTATTTATACATAGCTCCCAGTTGTTTTAACAGCATAAACTTATACAAGCACCAGTATACTGCCATGAGCTCCCAATATCCACACACTACTAACTTACCATTATAAACCGATATTGCTATCAGAATCTGCTAAAAACACCAATACACAGTTTACAGCTATATGTGTGTATTTAGTGTACAATACACCCCAGTGCTCTATTGCTCTGCTGAACATTATTCAGAATTGTGAGAGGTGAAGCTGCTTCAATGCAGATTGGGGTAATTTTTCCATTCAGGCATCACCTAACAGAAAGCTTACCTGAGTATCTCCACTTTATAGTATTTCTTCTGTCCATCAGAGAATAACTTCACTCCTGAATCCTGCAGTTCAGTGTTATTGAGGTCCAGTTTCTTCACTGCTGATTTTATTGATTTCAGAGCAGAGCAGAGAGTTTCATAGGAATTCATGTTGATTTTACATCCAAATAGTCTACAAGACAAAGAAAAAAGTATTAAAATACAGAGCTATGTGTGTGTCTTTAACATAGAATATATCCCTGTGCTCTGCTGAGAGCTCGAGAATTATTTATAATCGTGACTGGTGACCCTGCTTCAATCTATGATAGGTAAATTGTACTGATTTTTCTATTTAGAAATCACCTGACAGAAATCTCACCTGAGTATCTCCAGTTTACAGTTTGAACTCTTGAGCCCATCAGAGATTAGCTCCACTTCTGACTCCTGCAGCTCAGTGTTACTGAGATCCAGTTCTTTCAGTGGTGAGTTTACTGATTTCAGAGCTGAGCAGAGAGTTTCACAGGAATTCATGGTGAGTTTACAGCCAGGTAATCTACAAGACAAAAACAAACTATTAAAAAACAGAGAATATCTAATTCATACTCACAGTTATCAGTAATTATAAGACACTGAGTGATTTCAGAAAACTCCATCACTTTAAAAAGTGTTAGAAAATGGACAGCGACATTCAAACACAGTTGTCTACAAACTGAGGTCTATATTAGAGTCACAACACACACTAACAGCTCATACACCACAACTAAAACCTGCTCTGTGAGGTCCTGAAGGAAAAAAAAGTGAAAACAGAAACTAGAAAGTGGTCATAATATTGTGAATATGGTCACTGTCCAATGAAAAACAAATGTCTTCAAAACAGCAACTTTACAGAAGAGAGAAAAACCATCTAAACTTTCAATGGAAGTCCATGTAAAAATAGTTTATTTCAGGTGAAGTATTTTTGAAGAATTTCTATTGGTCCATTCATCAATAAATATTGGCACAGTGTAAGGGACAGTTTGTCTCTTCAAATTATGTAGTAAAATTTAAAATGTACAAAAATGGAGATACTTGTTTTTCATGGAGATGCTGTTTTTTTGGTGCTGTATTTTCTAATGCACTGAGCCATTTACGTTACAGTGCCACTTCTCCACTGTTGCCACAAATTTAAGTCAACACTTGTCAGAAAGTTGTTATTTCAATAAGACACACCAGAATGTTGCTGAGAGCTGGAGAAAGTGTTAGGAGAGATACAGTAAGTAACATGGTTGGGGACAGCCACTGATCTTCCCAGGGAGCTCAGATGATGTCTGATGTTAATTTAAATTTCCAACCCCTTTATATACATGTATGATTTGAAAGGAGATGAAGCTGACGTGAGGCGCTGGAATAAAGAATGTATGATAAATTGGATATAAGATGTTTTTACTTTATTGTAAACATCTCAGCTTGGCTGTAAGGATTTCTGAATTATAACTTAATTTGCTGAGTGTAAAAGAGCGTTTTCACACGTGTAGTTGGTTTTTATGGTCCGGATCAGTTGATGAGTTTGTTTATTTGGAGCGTTTTTCCCTCTGTTTGGTTTGGTTTCGAACCAAAAGGCACCAAAATGTGCACCAATAAACCACACAAGCAGATTAACTTCTCTGATCCCCTACGCTTTAAACAAATGTTTTCACTGGGACGTGCAGCACAGGGTCACGTGCCTAACAGCAGTGAAAGTTGCATATACCGCATGTGTAAACAGCAGTACCAGAGACAGCGTTTGTTTATGGCAGTATATATTCATGGTTGTTCTGGCCAATTTATCAGATTAAACTGTGCCTAATCAACAGTTTAGCTCAACTAAAAAGTAGTATATTTGAAATCTGGGTCGGACTGAGACCAGATCAAGTTCTCACCACAAGCAAACAGCTTCAGAAAAAAAAATGCACATTGGGCGGGGGGCAAATTACGACGGTGGCGTAAACAATTTGTTGGAAACAAATGATGCGTTACTAATTCCAAAGTAATTGTGTGCGTTAATGCTTTAATATTGACAGCCCTATAAAATATACTAGCATATCTAAAAATACCAACATTCACTCAAGTTTCATAGGAATCCATGTTGATTTTACAACCAGATAGTCTACAAGACAAAGAAAAAACTATTAAAATACAGAGATATGTGTGAATACTTAATGTACAGTATATCCCCTTGCTCTGCTGAGAGTCCAAGCATTATTTAAAATAGTGACTGGTGACCTTGCTTTAATTCATAATGGGTACATTTGACTTCTATTCAGAGATCACCTGAGAGAAATCTCACCTGAGTATCTCCAGTTTACAGTTTGAACTCTTCAGCCCATCAGAGATTAGCTCCACTTCTGACTCCTGCAGCTCAGTGTTACTGAGACCCAGTTCTGTCAGTGGTGAGTTTACTGATTTCAGAGCAGTGCAGAGAGTTTCATAGGAGGCCAGGATGAGTTTACATCCAGGTAATCTATAAGATACAGAAAAACAATTAAAACAGAGTTCACACAGTTACCAGGAGACACCGCATGATTTCTTTGTCCAACTTTGTACTACGGAAAAGGAGCAGGAAATGATGAATGTAAATAACGAATCAGGCACTGACTTTACCAGGCTACAGAAGCTGGTGGTGTCTGCTCAGCTTGAATGCAGTGAACTGACAACAGAGTCCTGCAATTGTTTAATGTACCTTCAATTACCAAAAAATTACAATTTACACTAGACAGTTAGATGTGCCAGATTTTTTTTTAGGAGATCCAAGCCTACTCAAATATTAAACTGAGATTATTAAATATATAAATATTTTTTTACCGTATATTTATTTAAGGATTACTAAGCAAAATAAAACTAGATGTCCTTTATTATTCGTTGTCATTATTTAACTTGTATGGTTGTACTCATTAATACTATCTGACCTGAGGACTCTTATTCTAAAATGTGTATGAGGGATACTAGGTGGAAAAAAGAAAGTGAGAGAGAGTGAGATCCTTCATTCACTCCTCCCCCTTCCTCTTCTGGTGTAAACAACCCGTAAAGAGATCAGAAGGGAAAGCCTTATACAGACAGTTAGCTACAATGCTAACAGCTGGTCTCAACAGACTTAAAGTTGTTAGTGGTGATGCTATCAGCCAGCCTCCGGAGTGTTGGAGTGGTTAGCAAAGATGCTAAAAACCGGACTCTAAAGGCTTGGAGCAGGTTAGCTGTTTTTCTGAGCTGCATTACTCACTAATACTTTATCACAGCTCAACTGTACTGCACTGGTTAGATCGAGTAAGTCTTACCATATGATATAATATGCATATTATATCCTCAGATTAGTGGCATGTAAAACAGATCACTATTGGTGATAAATATTTTCTATTGCAATTTATATTAATACACAATTATTGTTCAGCCCTACTTCAGTGACAACAAATTACGACAATTACTATCCACAGTTTTCATGATAATTTATAGTTTTAACTGTGTAATACCTTCTCCACTGCAGCTCAGTGTTAGAGAATCAATTTACAGAGTCAATGTAAATGATAAAAACATTTAACAGTTATTTATCATCTGTTTCAGACATGTTTTTATTTATACATAGCTCCCAGTTGTTTTAACAGCATAAACTTATACAAGCACCAGTATACTGCCATGAGCTCCCAATATCCACACACTACTAACTTACCATTATAAACCGATATTGCTACCAGAATCTGCTAAAAACACCAATACACAGTTTACAGCTATATGTGTGTATTTAGTGTACAATACACCCCAGTGCTCTATTGCTCTGCTGAACATTATTCAGAATTGTGAGAGGTGAAGCTGCTTCAATGCAGATTGGGGTAATTTTTCCATTCAGGCATCACCTAACAGAAAGCTTACCTGAGTATCTCCACTTTATAGTATTTCTTCTGTCCATCAGAGAATAACTTCACTCCTGAATCCTGCAGCTCAGTGTTATTGAGGTCCAGTTCCTTCACTGCTGATTTTATTGACTTCAGAGTAGAGCAGAGAGTTTCATAGGAATTCATGTTGATTTTACATCCAAATAGTCTACAAGACAAAGAAAAAACTATTAAAATACAGAGCTGTGTGTGTCTTTAACATAGAATATATCCCTGTGCTCTGCTGAGAGCTCGAGAATTATTTATAATAGTGATTGGTGACCCTGCTTCAATCTATGATAGGTAAATTGTACTGATTTTTCTATTCAGAGATCACCTGACAGAAATCTCACCTGAGTATCTCCAGTTTACAGTTTGAACTCTTCAGCCCATCAGAGATTAGCTCCACTTCTGACTCCTGCAGCTCAGTCTTACTGAGATCCAGTTCTTTCAGTGGTGAGTTTACTGATTTCAGAGCAGTGCAGAGAGTTTCATAGGAGGCCAGGATGAGTTTACATCCAGGTAATCTATAAGATACAGAAAAACAATTAAAACAGAGTTCACACAGTTACCAGGAGACACCGCATGATTTCTTTGTCCAACTTTGTACTACGGAAAAGGAGCAGGAAATGATGAATGTAAATAACGAATCAGGCACTGACTTTACCAGGCTACAGAAGATGGTGGTGTCTGCTCAGCTTGAATGCAGTGAACTGACAACAGAGTCCTGCAATTGTTTAATGTACCTTCAATTACCAAAAAATTACAATTTACACTAGACAGTTAGATGTGCCAGATTTTTTTTTTAGGAGATCCAAGCCTACTCAAATATTAAACTGAGATTATTAAATATATATATATATATATATTTTTACTGTATATTTATTTAAGGATTACTAAGCAAAATAAAACTACGGTAGATGTCCTTTATTATTCGTTGTCATTATTTTTTAACTTGTATGGTTGTACTCATTAATACTATCTGACCTGAGGACTCTTATTCTAAAATGTGTATGAGGGATACTAGGTGGAAAAAAGAAAGTGAGAGAGAGAGAGAGATCCTTCGTTCACTCCTCCCCCTTCCTCTTCTGGTGTAAACAACCCGTAAAGAGATCAGAAGGGAAAGCCTTGTACAGACAGTTAGCTACAATGCTAACAGCTGGTCTCAACAGGCTTAAAGTTGTTAGTGGTGATGCTATCAGCCAGCCTCCGGAGTGTTGGAGTGGTTAGCAAAGATGCTAAAAACCGGACTCTAAAGGCTTGGAGCAGGTTAGCTGTTTTTCTGAGCTGCATTACTCACTAATACTTTATCACAGCTCAACTGTACTGCACTGGTTAGATCGAGTAAGTCTTACCATATGATATAATATGCATATTATATCCTCAGATTAGTGCCATGTAAAACAGATCACTATTGGTGATAAATATTTTCTATTGCAATTTATATTAATACACAATTATTGTTCAGCCCTACTTCAGTGACAACAAATTACGACAATTACTATCCACAGTTTTAATTTATAGTTTTAACTGTGTAATACCTTCTCCATTGCAGCTCAGTGTTAGAGAATCAATTTACAGAGTCAATGTAAATGATAAAAACATTTAACAGTTATTTATCATCTGTTTAAGACATGTTTTTATTTATACATAGCTCCCAGTTGTTTTAACAGCATAAACTTATACAAGCACCAGTATACTGCCATGAGCTCCCAATATCCACACACTACTAACTTACCATTATAAACCGATATTGCTACCAGAATCTGCTAAAAACACCAATACACAGTTTACAGCTATATGTGTGTATTTAGTGTACAATACACCCCAGTGCTCTATTGCTCTGCTGAACATTATTGAAAAATTGTGAGAGGTGAAGCTGCTTCAATGCAGAGTGGGGTAATTTTTTCATTCAGAAATCACCTGACAGAAAGCTTACCTGAGTATCTCCACTTTATAGTATTTCTTCAGTCCATCAGAGATTAACTTCACTCCTGAATCCTGCAGCTCAGTGTTACTGAGGTCCAGTTCCTTCACTGCTGATTTTATTGATTTCAGAGTAGAGCAGAGAGTTTCATAGGAATTCATGTTGATTTTACAACCAGATAGTCTAAAAACACAAAGAAAAAAAAGTATTAAAATACAGAGCTATGTGTGTGTCTTTAACATAGAATATATCCCTGTGCTCTGCTGAGAGCTCAAGAATTATTTATTATTAGGACTGGTGACCCTGCTTCAATCTATGATAGGTAAATTGTACTGATTTTTCTATTCAGAAATCACTTGACAGAAATCTCACCTGAGTATCTCCAGTTTACCGTTTGAACTCTTCAGTCCATCAGAGACTAGCTCCACTTCTGACTCCTGCAGTTCAGTCTTACTGAGATCCAGTTCTTTCAGTGGTGAGTTTACTGATTTCAGAGCTGAGCAGAGAGTTTCACAGGAATTCAGGGTGAGTTTACAGCCAGGTAATCTACAAGACAAAAACAAACTATTAAAAAACAGAGAATATATAATTCATACTCACAGTTATCAGTAATTATAAGACACTGAGTGATTTCAGAAAACTCCAACACTTTAAAAAGTGTAAGAAAATGAACAGCGACATTCAAACAGTTGTCTACAAATTGAGGTCTATATTAGAGAATTCACACACTAACAGCTGATACACCACAACTAAAACCTGCTCTGTGAGGTCCTGAAGGAAAAAAAAGTGAAAACAGAAACTAGAAAGTGGTCATAATATTGTGAATATGGTCACTGTCCAATGAAAAACAAATGTCTTCAAAACAGCAACTTTACAGAAGAGAGAAAAACCATCTAAACTTTCAATGGAAGTCCATGTAAAAATGGTTTATTTCAGGTGAAGTATTTTTGAAGAATTTCTATTGATCCATTCACCAAGAAATCTTGGCACAGTGTAAGGGACAGTTTGTCTCTTCAAATTATGTAGTAAAATTTAAAATGTACAAAAATGGAGATACTTGTTTTTCATGGAGATGCTGTTTTTTTTGGTGCTGTATTTTCTAATGCACTGAGCCATTTACGTTACAGTGCCACTTCTCCACTGTTGCCACAAATTTAAGTCAACACTTGTCAGAAAGTTGTTATTTCAATAAGACACACCAGAATGTTGCTGAGAGCTGGAGAAAGTGTTAGGAGAGATACAGTAAGTAACATGGTTGGGGACAGACACTGATCTTCCCAGGGAGCTCAGATGATGTCTCCTACCCATGACCAATAAAGTGGTTGTTTTTGGTATGATGTTGTGAGGGACAAAGAAGAATGAATAAAGAAAGAAGAGCATGCAGTGGTACTTTCCTCAACCAACCAACAAAACTGAACTGTACAAGGACAAGTAAACTGGCCACATTCTGGGCCCTATTTTAGTGATCTAAAGCATACTAGTTTATTATGCTTTGCGCAGCTGGATTTAGGGGCGTGTCCTGTGTCTTTGGTATCGAAAGGCCGCAGAAATACACTTTGCGCAGCTCCAACAGCGCAAAGGGAGTGTTTTAATTCTCTTAATTATTCATGGGTGTGTTTTGGGCGTAACGTGAAATAAACCAATCAGTGTGTCTGTGGTCATTCGTATTTTAAGAGCGCAGAGACACTGACTGCGCCGTCATGCTGTGAAGATAAACCAGCAGCTCATATAAGGGAAAAGCAACATTATTTCATTCTTTATTCTGTTTATTGTTTATGTAAAAACTGGGTTTGCAACACTGAATATTAATCAAGCAATCAACCATTATTTACACTGGAGGGGGACCCTCATTTACAATGCCTCTGAGCATTTACAGTTTAAAAGGGATTAAAACTATTTTAAAAAAATGTAAATATATGTATATAAATATCTTAACTAATTTGATAAAAATTATAAAAAGAATAAAACAATTAAAATGAATAAAAAAATAATATCAAATATAAACTCATTTTAAAAACTCATTTAAAACAATCACAGGCTTTCTGATGCGCAGAATAGTAAAAGTTTTAGTTTTAGTTCATTTTCAAATCATGAAAACCTCACCAAAACCTCAACCTATCCTTTATATTTGACAATATTTGATGAACTTTACATGTCCTTACTCATTTTTATTTAACTGAACTGAGTTTTATATTATTTGTAGCATATTGTATTATTGTAGTATTCTGCTTGCAATGCTGTGTATAGAATGTCTATATCTGCTATATTAATCTACAGTTATTAAGTCTGTGTACTGAACATAAATATAAATCCTTATAAATGTCAGAAATAAATATAACTAATAATAACTTATAGTTACTGTGCACATTTTAGGTATATTTAACTTTTATAGTTGATTGCTGAGGGCTCTGGGTATAAACTTAGCTGACTAGCTAAAAATTGGTAACTAGCATAATCCATAACAGCTGCCATTTTACAATAATTAACATATTAACATATGGCATATTAACCTTTCATAATAACATGTTACTTTTGATTATTTAATAACAATAAAAATAGCACAGTATGATTTGGCAGACCGTGGTTAAATTTAAAAGTCTTCACTGCACAGTCAAGTGCGACCAGTGCAAAGTTCAATAAACGTAATGTGAACCGAAGTTCTCAGGCAAGTCGAAAACTTTAGCCATCCACTGTTGTTATTAGCAACTTGCTAAACCTGCCAAATGTAGCTTACAGGTGTATGGTATGGGCTCTGTTTAGAGAGCCTGTGGGAAATGTTGGGTTGCCTGTGAGCTACAGCAGTATTAGAGAGTGGGTAGAGGACCTGGCAACCCTGCTTGTTTGTCTTAGTAACTGGATGAGAGAGGTTTGATAGCAAAAATTGATACATAAAATTTATTAAGATTAAATAATCACAAAGAATATAATTAATTAAGCTATTTTAATCGATTGACAGCACTACTTAATATATATATTTATGATTGCATATTATAATTGAATATAAATTGAATAATGTTGACCTTTTCAATTGTGATATAGAATTTTCATACCGTTATGTCTGTATTGGTGACACTGTTTTAATGCTTACCTGATTATCTCCGGTATACAGTTTGAACTCTTCAGCCCATCAGAGATTAGCTCCACCCCTGAATCCTGCAGGACAGTCTCACTGAGGTCCAGTTCTTTCAGTGGTGAGTTTACTGAGTTCAGAGCAGAGCACAGAGATTCATAGGAGTTCAGGGTGAGTTTACATCCAGATAATCTACAAAACAAAGAAAAACTATTAAAACAGTGAAAGTATTTAAGTAGCATCATTCCGTGTGTTATCTTAACTTCACTGTGACTCAAATACAGCCAGGTGACATCATCACAGTAATGCTGCTGAATTTATAAAATGGAGTAAAAGTGGCGTCCAGAGAGAGCAGCAAGACACAAATCATCTACACTCGTCTCACTTTTAAAAACCTATCGCATATCGCTGCCACAGGACCTGGACAACTTCCTATTATTAAAGGATCCAGGAATTCTGATCTGAATAAGATGATTCTATAGTAGACTATCTGTTCATCTGAAGCTAAATATAAAACAATCACAATAGACAGCTCTGACTTGGTCACTCCTAAAGGCAGATTTAGTTTTTCTTAAGCCATTCTGATGTGGACTTGCTCTGCTGTTTTGAGTCAGTGTCCTGTTGCATCACATAAGTTTAACACAGCAGGGCTGCAGCTAATGACTAATGTAGTCAACTAACCTGAAAATTATTTTTTAGTAGTCCTATTAATGAGGCTCTTGACAGCTACATTTTTAGGCCCCTAGACAAATTTTATAGGTGATATACCTTTTGAGAAATTATAGGAGATATTCACACATGTAGGATGTTATTTTCAGGAAATTCAACTTAAATTGGGCTTGTTTGATAGTCACAAGGTGAAAATTATAGGGGTGTGTTTTTTGGGCTACCTTTAATATTTAACACGTTTGCCACAAAGCCTTCACTGCAAACCGTTCAAAATAAAAATGTAATGTTGTCAACGTCTGTGACAACCTAAAATATTGGGCTAGTTTAAGCTTCTGAAGGGCTGGTTTTCGACAGACAGGATTAGGCAGGATTTTTGATTATTTTTTTGATTATTTTTTTTATAACTGGTGTGTTTACATTTTTTGATACACAGAGAGCGAGTGAAGTGTGTGAGGGCCCACATTTCTCCACAACACTGCATTCCTCACACATTAATGTCTACAAATTGTCAGCTAATCGTTTCAGCCCTAATTCAGAGTTTCAGTTGATATACAGACAGTCTCACATTATCCTCTAAAATATTTAATACACTTGGGAATTCATCTTCCTCTTAGTGATTGTCAGCTGGCCAGGCCACTAGCATGTATATATGTGAACACATTTTATAGTTTTGGCCCTAGAAAAAAGAAAGACATTACAGAAATGTGATCTTATATCTATCCACAGCGGTTCTACTGTTCTGTTCTTCTGGTTTTAGTGGGGCAGTTATATTTCAGCTACAGCTCCTACTGTGCTCAGCTGCACTTCACCATCACATACACGAACCTGGGCATTACTTAAATCAGGACTGGCTTTAATACAGAACAGGTGAAGATTTTTTCATTCAGAAATCTCCTGACAGAAAGCTCACCTGAGTATCTCCAGGTTACAGTTTACACTCTTCAGCCCATCAGAGATTAGATTCACTCCTGAATCCTGCAGCTCAGTGTTACTGAGATCCAGTTCTTTCAGTGGTGAGTTTACTGATTTCAGAGCAGAGCAGAGAGTTTCATAGGAGTTCATGGTGAGTCTGCAGCCAGTTAATCTACAAGAGAAAAAAAAATTAAACACAGAGAATATCTAATTCACACAGTTATCAGTAATTATTAGAGAGTAATAAGTAATTTCAGAAAACTCCACCTCAGTTCAATTTCAAAAAGGGCAGGGACATGTTTGAGGATGGATATTTACCACAGTGAGTTTAAAGACCAAGGTGGTGGCTACCTAGTAATCTACAACAAAATCATTCAGTACAATGTTGTGTATATATCTACATTCATCTTTACATATCTATTTTTATTAGGGCTGTCAGCGTTAAACTGTAATGCACACAACTCATTTGGATTAATCAGTAATGCGTTATTATTTTTTTTAAGCAAATTAATTATGCCACCAAGATTGACCCCAACATCCATCGTAATCTGCCCCTCACCCGCTCCATCTGTGGATTTAAGCCTCGGCCCGGTTCAAAAATAACAGGCTAGTAGACTATTTTCTCTTTTTGTATCAGTATCTCACTGGGTTGGAGTGATGGCAGTTGTGCTGGCAGGAGAACTTTGGCCATTTGGGGGTGTTTCTGGAACCTACACCCTTTAAGTATGTTGTGCTGTGATTGTGATTGATCACTCACAGTATTTCTGTGTTTTGCAGTGTGATTTCCTTCTGCCTTACATCACTTCCCATATAATGAGTGCTCCTTTGGTAGCAGTGTGATGCCTTTTTATTTATGTTTATATTTCTATTCTAAATGTAATAAACTGACATTTTACTGACATTTTGTCTTGTATGCTCTGTAATTTAATAAATGTGTGTACTGAAAAAGTCATTTTTCTGCTATTAATTACTGAGACTAAGGGGGGCTGCTTATAGTAAAATCAGTACTTGGCACTGTTCAGCGAATCTTTAGGTCAAGGGCCCATATATTTTTCCTAATTAAGTACTTATTTTGAATGCTGTGTGTACTTCCTTTTATAGTGACGCTTGCTAGTATAGGGCAAACATGCAAAATAACATACATTAATTGTACAACCTGATGATTACACTCCATTTTAACCATATTTACAATTATTTTGTTAATGCTTTAGGCTAATTGTGAAATACTGTGATACTTTTGAAGACTTCTGCAGTCTTACTGTAACTTTATACTGTATACAATTAAAAGCAGTTTAAAGGCTGGGTTAATTTTGCTTTACTATGTGAAAAATTAACATGAAACCTAAATGTTAGTTGTGTGACTTAAGCTCACACAAGTCATTCACAGTAAGGGAATTTGTATATCTGATTAAGGGTTCTTTACATTTCTAAAACAAATCATGTTATAACAAAAAAAATATTCTCTGTTGTTCCTCTGCTTCCTCTGTAAATATAAAATAAAATGCAACACATTAATGTAGAGATGAATGCAGATTAATGTAAACTCACACAGCCTTTCTGCAGTTCCTCACAGCTGGGATCAGTCTCCTGTAGCCCTTCTCAGTTGTTGAGTAATTCTTCAGGTTGAACTCGTCCAGCACCTCCTCTGAGATCAGGATCATATGGGCTAGTGCTAAACACTCTCCGGTGGAGAGCTTCTTTTTTGACTGAATGTCTTTGGAGAAAGTCTGGACTTTCATTTCAGTCAGACAGAGGAACAGGTTGATGAATCTCTCAGAAGGAAGATCTTCTGATTGGATGATGCGTTTGATGTACTGGACTGTTTTGTTGATGCTCTCTGAGCTGCTCACTGTTTGTGTCAGAAGGTTTTGTAGGAGCTGCTGACTGGATTCCAGAGAGATTCCCAGCAGGAAACGGAGAAACAGATCCAAGTGTCCATTCTCACTCTTTACAGCTTTACGCACAGCTCCTCTCAGCAGCTCTTCCAACAGAACACTGTCTTTCCACTTACCACCCCTAGGCTTCAGAAACTGCAGTTCCTCCAGGTTCTTACTCACATAGCAGTGAAACACATAGAGAGCAGCCAGGAACTCCTGAAAGCTCAGATGAACAAAGCAGTAGACCTTCCTCTGGTAAAGCACACACTCCTCCCTAAAGATCTCGGTGCAAATGCCAGAGTACACAGAGGCCTCGGTGACATCAATGCCGCACTCTCTCAGGTCCTCTTCATAGAACATCACATTGCCCTTCATCAGCTGTCTGAAAGCCAGAGCAGACAGTTTCAGAAGCATCTTTCTGTTGGACTCCAGCAGTTCCATTAGATCTATCTGGTCTTTTCCCTCGTACTTCTCTCTCTTCATGAGTGTCTGAGTGCACAGGAAGTGGGAGTACATCTCAGTCAGTGTTTTAGGGATTTCTGTATTACCTTGTTTCATGATTCTCTGAAGCACAGTGGCTGAGATCCAGCAGAAGACTGGAATGTGGCACATGATGTGGAGGCTCCGTATCGTCCTGATGTGTGAGATGATGCTGCTGGCTTGTTCTTGGTCACTGATTCTCTTCCTGAAGTACTCCTCCTTCTGGGAGTCGTTAAATCCCTGGATTTCTGTCACACGGCTGATGAACTGAGCAGGGATCTGATTGGCTGCTGCTGGTCGGGAGGTGATCCAGATGAGAGCAGAGGGAAGCAGTTCTCCTTTGATGAGGTTTGTCATCAACACATCCACTGATGATGTCATCGTTATATCAGATACTTTCTCACAGTCTGAGAAGTTCAGTGGAATTCTGCTTTCATCCAGACCATCAAAGATGAACACGGCTTTGTACTGGTCAAATATGTTCGGGTGCAGGTCTTTGATCTCAGGGTGGAAGTCACACAGAAGTCTATGAAGACTGTACTGATCACCTTTAATCAGGTTCAGCTCTCGGAAAGGAAGCACAAACATGAAATCTACGTCCTGATTGGCTTTTCCTTCAGCCCAGTCCAGAATGAACTTCTGCACAGACACAGTTTTTCCAATGCCAGCAATGCCTTTAGTCAGCACAGTTCTGAGTGTCTGCACTTCTTTACCTTCATCTTCTTTTCTTTCTTCATCCATCCAAGCTCTAATGTTCTCTGCTCCCATTCCACCTAAAGTTCCCTCAACTGGTTTAAATATATCTAAACAGTTAATGGGTATTTCTTGCAGCTGTTTCCAGAGTTCTTTCTCCATCTGTAGAACTTCATGTTCTTCATTCACTCCTTCACTCTCTCCCTCTATGATGTAGAGCTGAGTGTAAATCCTGTTCAGCAGAATTTTATTCTCCTGTGTTTTTAATCCCTCGAATAAGCTCTCGTACCTGTTCTTCATACTGATTCTGTGTTTCTCTAAGACTGTGGGTAAGACATCATTCACTGGTGGGCAGTAATGCAGCTTCATGGTTTCCTCCATAAGTGGATACAGAACTGGACGTGTTTTAGATCTCTTTTTGCACCGGGGACAAGCAAAGTTTCCTGATGGAGCAGACTGGTCCCAGTAGCTGTTAATGCACTGCCTACAGAACATGTGTCCACAGGTGATAGAGACTGGATCTGTCTGAATCTGCTCACACACTCCACACCTGAACTCTGGATTCTGGAATAATCCATTCTTTACATTGCTAGAGAGAGAGTGAGAGAGAGAGAGAAAGTTAAATCATTGTAGGAGGCAGAAAAGTAGAGCTATTGATCTGACAACTGTCATGTTTGACCATAGACTGTATATAAAGATGGACGCCGTGTCGCCGTTCCCATTCATTCAAAATGAAGCCAAAATCTTCCGCCATTTTGGTGATTCTGAGACCAGAGTCTGCGCAGTAGAGACCAGAGGAGGGAGAAAGACTGTGGAGAGCTCCTACTCATTTAAATAACTCCGCCCCTGAGGGCTGCCTCGCGGTCACAGGCTGCAGAGCGAAGCGGAGCGGAGCTGACGGTCTGTTATTGGTCCCGCCCATAACCAGCCATTTTACCATAACCACACCTTTTTTGAATAGAGCTGAATAACGTTTTAAAAACGAACTCTGTGAGAATATAAAAATTTGACAATATAAGCAGAGGTTACACTAGCTGCTGCATTTAAATAATGGAGGTAGAATTACAGCATATTAGAAAAAAACGTGATTAAAAGTTGTCTGTTTTGCCATTGAAACCTATGGGGATGGGTGGAGTTACACAGCTTTCTGCAGCCGAACAGCAGGGGGCGCCCGACCTGTGGTGGCTTCACTTTTGAGAGACGATGCTCTGTCCAGCTATATACTGTCTGTGTTTGACTATAAAGGCCTCATGTTGATCTGAGGAGATGACTAACTCACACACGACAGTTACACTTAGTAGGCATATGAGGGACATTAACAGCTCAGCAGTATGTGCAGGACATCCTGCGACCACATGTGTTGCCTCTCATTACAGGACTTCCAACTGGTATTTTTCAGCAGGACAATGCTCGCTCACACACAGCAAGGGTTTCCCAGGAATATCTCTGTCAAACTGCAACACTTCCTTGGCCTGCCTGGTCTCCAATATCATTTAGAATCAAGCATTTATGGGATATACTGGGACGACAGCTACAGCAACCTTTAAGTGTGCACATCTACAGGTCCAGTTGCAACATCTGTGGAAACTGTATACCTCCATGCCCACCAGGTCTCATCTTGTATCCAGGCTTGAAGTGATACATGATTACATTCACACATATAAAGTTTAGTTTAGCTTGGGTGCTCTAGAGATTGAGTGGAGGTGAAAAGTTAGTGCTACAGTAATCAGGAAGGAGCTTCAAGCTTTGTTTTTAACTGCTTTTGGCCGCAGACAGACTTGGCTGTTGTCTGATGAGCGACATATGACAATTCATAAACAACATGTCTGATCAATCAATGGTATGCATGATTCTACCTCTACCTGCCTTGTTCTGCATACTCAGTACCCCCTGAGAAAGGTAACAAAACTCAGCATGAAAATTGCAAAAACAAAAACGATTTGCATGATTTGAACATGCAGATATTGCAAGAGGCACGTCTTCACATTTGTCCTGTCAAACAGGATATACATCCTCATCACCTTCATTTTATTATCAGTCAATTACAAAATATGAATGAAAAGAATGAAACTTTTGATTTTTTTAATGAAAATAATCATGTTTCAGAAACAAAACAACACTGTGTTTCCCAGAAGATCTTTTGTTTAGTCTTTAACACTAGTTTCCTGTGAACTGTACTAACTCAGTACTAGATCAATCAGCTTGTGCTTCCTGATTAAAAACCATTGCAGTCCCACAGAAAAAGCACAAACGTGCGAAACATGCTTAAGAATGAAGAATTTCCAATTTATCATGAACATTAAAATGTGAGATTAAATAAAATTAAATATGTTAGAAATAAATTGAACATTTAATAAATGTCTGACAACAAAGCAAAACGAGAAATGTAAGATATTTAAACTAGATTGATTTAAGAGGATTTCATGAGCTAAGATTAAAGTTTTTGCACCTTATGTCTGTGCACAGAGACAATATATATTCCCCTTCCGTGTTGTTTTTGTTCGAAATCGCCTTCTGATTAGCTTTTGGGTTATCCAACACCCCCCAGAGGGACACAGATCCAAAAGTCATTATGTTAATCATGCATGAGTGTAAGTTGGATAATAGGATATTTAACATATATAACCTGCCTCTGGTAGATACTAGCATAGAAAATGAAAGCAGTGCTTTTTTCTGTTTGTATTAAGCAGCAATAGCTGTTGAGTAACATTTTTTATTTATTTGCCTCACGTGACATCACACATACTGTAACGTGATTATTTCACATAAATGCTGTGATGACAATGCTAAAACAATATTTTTGCACCGCGATTATGGAGTCTCAGTGAATGATGCACTAGTTATTGTGCTACTGGATAAAATATTGGTCAACCAAAAACAGTCAAGGTCATGTTCATATACTGTTCCATTTATATGAAATAAATAAATAATTATTGTGACATGACTACACAGTGGATCTAGAGTCAGTTCCACAAGGTAGATCAGGTTGTCTTGTACAGAATGACACTCTGTAATTACCGGTAGTTGAAAAAAATGAACAGAAATACCAAAAGAAAACTTCCAGAGAAATATCTAGCTGCCTCTTTTATTACTGAAATAAAGAGGCTGTTTTTTCCCTTCAAAGTCAGATAAACAAGATTCATCACATTGTCCAGCATGTATATAATTCCTTTTATAGAAATAGAGAATCTACTTCAAAGTAAGTAAAATGGGTCCAAGTACAATGTGTTAAAAGGGAATTCAGCAGAGGTGGAAAAAGTACTGAAAAATTCTAACTGAGTAAAATTACCTTTACTTTGCTAAAATTCTACTCAAGTAAAAGTAAAAGTACCCATCCAAAAATCTACTCGAGTAAAAGAAAAAAGTACTCTATTTAAAATGTTCTTTGAGTAAAAGTTGCATAGTTACTTTTAATTCATATAGGTGACTATAACCGTATTTTTACAGTTTTACAGTTCACAATTATTTTTTTAACTTTCCATTGCTATGCTTTAACTGCTATTTACATGTTTTTTTTTTAACATTTAAGCAGATTGTTTAATGTTCCCAATAAAAACGTAAGGAATTATCATTAAAAACATGAAATCATACAAAAAAGAATGTTGGTCGGCGCATGCGCAGTGCCGTAAAGAAGCACATATCGATGGGTAGCATAACTCGACAGAACACCAGTTCCCCCCGAACACACAGACCCCAGGCTAAACAGCTGATTTACACAGCGCCTCTCCCGCTAACCGTAATAAACACTGCTGAGAAAAGTTCAGCTGTGCTGCCACGGAGAACAAAACTCAGCGCAAACTATGTGTGATAAAATCAGCGGAACATAAACACAGAGAACATTATGAGGCATTTCTCTCACCACCAAAACTTTCACAAAGGTAAACTCTATTTGTGGACGCACGTGAAGCACGTAACGTAGCGCAGCTCAGCTAACTTGTTAGCTAACCTAGGCAGTTTGATATGTCTCCAGTTTAGTTCAGTGTTGTTTAATGTCTAAAAGAGATTTTAAAGCTTTTTTACACTAATATTAAATTATTCATAGAATTTTTATTTTATCAATTAATATTACAAACTTAATTAGAAACCTAAAATATAAAATTGAACATGTAATATTCAAAATATGGTAAAAACAAGAAAAAAAATACAAGTGCTTTTCAGATTTTCTAATTTTTAATTTAAAAAAATTATACACTACCGTTCAAAAGTTTGGGGTCACTCAAACAATTTTGTGTTTTCCATGAAAAGTCACACTTATTCACCACCATACGTTGTGAAATGAATAGAAAATAGAGTCAAGACATTGACAAGGTTAGAAATAATGATTTGTATTTGAAATAACATTGTTTTTACATCAAACTTTGCTTTCATCAAAGAATCCTCGATTTGCAGCAATTACAGCATTGCACACCTTTGGCATTCTAGTTGTTAATTTGTTGAGGTAAGCTGGAGAAATTTCACCCCACGCTTCTAGAAGCAGCTCCCACAAGTTGGATTGGTTGGATGGGCACTTCTGGCGTACCATACGGTCAAGCTGCTCCCACAACAGCTCAATGGGGTTCAGATCTGGTGACTGCGCTGGCCACTCCATTACCAATAGAATACCAGCTGCCTGCTTCTGCTGTAAATAGTTCTTGCACAATTTTGAGGTGTGTTTAGGGTCATCGTCCTGTTGTAGGACGAAATTGGCTCCGATCAGGCGCTGTCCACTGGGTATGGCATGGCGTTGAAAAATGGAGTGATCGCCTTCCTTATTCAGAATCCCTTTTACCCTGTACAAATCTCCCACCTTACCAGCACCAAAGCAACCCCAGACCATCACATTACCTCCACCATGCTTAACAGATGGCGTCAGGCATTCTTCCAGCATCTTTTAATTTGTTCAAACGTTCTTCTTTGTGATCCAAACACCTCAAACTTGGATTCATCCGTCCACAACACTTTTTTCCAGTCTTCCTCTGTCCAATGTCTGTGTTCTTTTGCCCATTTTAATCTTTTTCTTTTATTAGCCAGTCTCAGATATGGCTTTTTCTTTGCGACTCTGCCCTGAAGCCCAAAATCCCGCAGCCGCCTCTTCACTGTAGATGTTGACACTGGTGTTTTGCGGGTACTATTTAATGAAGATGCCAGTTGGGGACCTGTGAGGCGTCTGTTTCTCAAACTAGAGACTCTCTTGTACTTATCTTCTTGCTTAGTTGTGCAACGCGGCCTCCCACTTCTTTTTCTACTCTGGTTAGAGCCTGTTTGTGCTGTCTCTGAAGGGAGTAGGAAATCTTCAATTTCTTAGCAATTTCTCGCATGGAATAGCCTTCATTTCTAAGAACAAGAATAGACTGCCGAGTTTCAGATGAAAGTTCTCTTTTTCTGGCCATTTTGAGCGTTTAATTGACCCCACAAATGTGATGCTCCAGAAACTCAATCTGGTCAGTTTTGTAGCTTCTGTAATGAGCTAGACTGTTTTCAGGTGTGTGAACATGATTGCACAAGGGTTTTCTAATCATCAATTAGCCTTCTGAGCCAATGAGCAAACACATTGTACCATTAGAACACTGGAGTGATAGTTGCTGGAAATGGGCCTCTATACACCTATGTAGATATTGCACCAAAACCAGACATTTGCAGCTAGAATAGTCATTTACCACATTAGCAATGTACAGAGTGTATTTGTTTAAAGTTAGGACTAGTTTAAAGTTATCTTCATTGAAAAGTACAGTGCTTTTCCTTCAAAAATAAGGACGTTTCAATGTGACCCCAAACTTTTGAACGGTAGTGTATGTGTGTTTATATAAGTGTTTTTACAGTTCTTTATTTAGCTACAAGGTGTTTACATTCACCATGTAAAATTATAAACTGTTCTCTTTCACTGGTTAGATATTATAGTGATCTGCTCCTGGGATATTCCTTTCTTTCTCCAAAGGACTGGAAACTTTATAAGAACTAAAACAACTAATTTTATAACTTATTTTGCAGTAAAGAATGTGTTTCAGTAATCTATATATATCTGCTCAGTGACAGGGTCGGGTTACAGACCCCTCCCCAGCACCTGACTGGCCGACAGAGCTGATTCAAGTCTTTCTTCAGAGAAGACTCTGTTGATTCTGCACATGTGCATTAGTAAGCTGTAAACCCAGCCAAAACTAAGGCGTTAAAATCTATATTATAAGCACTGCTTTGACAAAAATGAGGATTACTGGCGAACGGATTGATGGATTTACTTATTTGGAGCGATTTTGAAGCAGCAGGGAGCGGTAAGCGCTGGGGGCTGTGTGTGTGTGACTGAGTGACCTCTAGTTACCCAGGAGGATTAATTACACAAGCTGCTGTAAAACTGTATAAAACAGTCTAACTAAAATGGTTGGCTGTTCCATAATCCTGAGAGTCAGGCGGTTCGAATGATGTTAAACATGTCCACATTGAATTAAATATGGACGTACGTAAAACGCCAATATGCAATTTATAAGTAATAATTTAATAAATAGGCATATTTCGCCCTAAATGTTTATTTTCTAAAAGGAAATACAGCTAAATCTGCTAGATAATGGAAAAGCAGAGATTCTAAGATTCAATGTATGGCACAGCCTATAATTATTCATAAACACAGCCAGGAATTAATTATGACATTTTTCTGGCCCGCAGGTGGGCCAGGGCGCGTTAAGACGATAAAGTAGAAGCTTTTGCTTTTATGCCAGTGTTGCCTACTCTCAACGCTCTCTTAGCTCAGCTTGAAACCTAGAATGGTTGTTAAAGAATGAGCCAAACTCACACACAGCTAAAGGTGGGTAATCCAGGTCCAGAAAGTAAAAATCCATCCCATGGATTAGGTTGAACTAAGTCAGCTCCAGAGCCAGCCAGGCAATGAGAGCGAAATGCTGGGATGGATTTTTACTTTTTGAACCTAAATTACCAACATCTACACATAAACTCATCAAATTAAAAGCTCACACGCGCTCTCCAAACGAACTTACAACACTGAATCATAGCCTACACCTAGCAAGAAAACCTCGGCATGTCTTGGCGTGTACCAAGCCATGGCAAACATTACAAATTCACCATTAGTGCATCACTAGGTTACTACAATATATTATCAACATATAACTGCAGGAAACATTTAGTTTACCTTGATATGCTTTTTCAAATTAGATGGTGAATGTTTGAACACCATTAGCTCGTGCTGCTGCGCTGCATCGCATCCGAGTTGTTTTTGCATCCAACCATTCCGAAGCCCCTTGCTGCAGCTGGAGACGCATAATTGGGGTTTTCCTACCAACTTTGTCACTGGCGCATAGAGCTGGGCCCAAAAAAAAAATCTTCGATTTAAAAAAAAAAAAATCAGATTTTCGATTTAAATTGATTTTTTTTCCCCCTACTAAAATCTCCTAAAAGTCGCTAGAAGTCGCTAAATAACGTCATCGCCTAATTTGCATAATACATGTTTTTGAAGCTGTAAAGGATTAACATTGTGAGAGAGAAAACAGTGAGTAAAAAACACTCTAAATATGTTGAAATGATACAAATAAACTTCATCAAATGAACAACTTCTGTTGCTTTTTAAATAGGCAGTCAAGTCTCAAAATAATTTTATTTTTACGTAAACAACATAAATCATTTTTTTGCCGTGTTGTTAAATGTTATTATAAGAGCAGTTTTTTATTTCATTAAATATTTTTTTAGCTTTAAGTTTTCTTTATTTTCAAACCTATTATAGACAAATTGTTGAATAGCTTTTTACAAAGAGGGAGACACTCTGGACGAGGTGAGTGACAGGCTACATAGTAAATGAGGTGAGTGACTGACTGAGACTGTGTTAAATTCAGTGAGTTTTTTTAAGACACTTTTATATTTATATTTCTGCTCTGTAAATATGAGGTGGGGTCAGTCAGCATGCACAGTGTGTTC
This sequence comes from Astyanax mexicanus, assembly GCF_023375975.1. Lineage (NCBI taxonomy): Eukaryota > Metazoa > Chordata > Actinopteri > Characiformes > Acestrorhamphidae > Astyanax > Astyanax mexicanus. The sequence goes on along the minus strand of NC_064428.1, from coordinate 8,230,194 downwards.
GTGGAGCGGTGTGTGTGTGCTGATAATAAATAATAATAAATAAATAATAATAAAAAAATGCCTCTTTGGACAGATCTGAAGAGAGCGTTTAGCAACGTTTGGGTCCAGACCCGGGCCGCGGTCCGCCCATTGTTGACCTCTAGAATAGAGGGTCTGAATGGTATATGTTTATACTTGTTATCCAACCGCAAGCTTTCCGGATGGCGCGATTTATCTGTTTGTTTTTTTATGTTGCCGGCATGAAATATGAGTAACGAGGCTATTTTAATTTAATTTAATCATTTTTTTTATATAGTTCAGACAGTTTTTTTTTCAGCATTTTATTTTTTACTCAGTAACGGGGAGTTTTTCAATGTAGCGAAGTAAATTACTTGTGTCAAAATGTAGTTGAGTAAAAGTAAAATTACCTATTTTAAAAACTACTTAAAAAACTACAAATTACTCATAAAATCTACTCAATTACAGTAACGTGAGTAAATGTAATTCGTTACTTTCCACCTCTGGAATTCAGTCTGCTGAAACTCATTACTACTGACTTCTCTAGATAGCGATGACTACCCGGTAATGCTACATCAGCAGGGGTTGCAGAGGAAGCAGAGTCTTACTTCACATGTATTGGAGGAGGCATGTGCTGATCTTCACCGTCCTGGTGTTGGGGCATTGTTATTGATAGAAAGAGTTTAGCTGAGTTGGTGGGGTAATCGACATAGATAAACAGGGGAGAAGAGGGGGGAGAAAAAAAACATCTTCTATGGACTCCTACAGGAGTTATAAGTCTTGCTCAGACAGACTATGTTTTTACAAAAAGGTGAAATAATCTACAATAAAAAGTTAAAAATTGTACAAATGAAAAAAAAAATTGTATGCTCATCGTATGCTAATTTCTCACCTTGGCTCAGTGCTGCTTCTTTCATTACTGAAATAAAGAGGCTGATGCATCGACTGGTTGCTCCTCATAGACACACAGCTGAGCTCTGGAGATTCTGCTCTGAATGTATGTCTGGAAATGTGATGCATAGACACAAGAAGTTAAATCATCCCACCAACCAGATTAAACATGAGTTACATCCTAAACTCCTGTCTCACCTCAGATCAGTGCTGCTTCTTTCATTACTGAAATAAAGAGGCTGATGCATCGAGTGGTTGCTCCGTATTGACACATAGCTGGGCTCTGGAGACTCTGCTCTGAATGTATGTCTGGAAATGTGATGTAAAGACACAAAAGGAAGTTAAAGCATCACACCGACCAGATTAAACCTGTTACATCCTAAACTCATGTCTCACCTCAGATCAGTACTGTTTCTTTCATTACTGAAATAAAGAGGCTGATGCATCGAGTGGTTGCTCCTCATAGACACATAGCTGGGCTCTGGAGATTCTGCTCTGAATGTATTTCTGGAAATGTGATGCATAGACACAAGAAGTTAAATCATCACACCGACCAGATTAAACCTGTGTTACATCCTAAACTCATGTCTCACCTCAGATCAGTACTGTTTCTTTCATTGCTGAAATAAAGAGGCTGATGCATCGAGTGGTTGCTTCTCATAGACACATAGCTGGGCTCTGGAGATTCTGCTCTTAATGTATGTCTGGAAATGTGATGTAAATACACAAGAAGAAATTAAACCATCACACTGACCAGATTAAACCTGAGTTACATCCTAAACTCATGTCTCACCTCAGCTCAGTGCTGCTTCTTTCATTACTGAAATAAAGAGGCTGATGCATCGAGTGGTTGCTTCTCATAGACACATAGCTGGGCTCTGGAGATTCTGCTCTGAATGTATGTCTGAAAATGTGATGTAAAGAAACAAGAAGAAATTAAACCATCACACTGACCAGATTAAACCTGAGTTACATCCTAAACTCATGTCTCACCTCAGATCAGTACTGTTTCTTTCATTACTGAAATAAAGAGGCTGATGCATCGAGTGGTTGCTCCTCATAGACACATAGCTGGGCTCTGGAGATTCTGCTCTGAATGTATTTCTGGAAATGTGATGCATAGACACAAGAAGTTAAATCATCACACCGACCAGATTAAACCTGTGTTACATCCTAAACTCATGTCTCACCTCAGATCAGTACTGTTTCTTTCATTACTGAAATAAAGAGGCTGATGCATCGAGTGGTTGCTTCTCATAGACACATAGCTGGGCTCTGGAGATTCTGCTCTTAATGTATGTCTGGAAATGTGATGTAAATACACAAGAAGAAATTAAACCATCACACTGACCAGATTAAACCTGAGTTACATCCTAAACTCATGTCTCACCTCAGATCAGTACTGCTTCCTTGATTACTGAAATAAAGAGGCTGATGCATCGAGTGGTTGCTCTTAATAGACACATAGCTGGGCTCTGGAGATTCTGCTCTGAATGTATTTCTGGAAATGTGATGTAAAGACACAAGAAGTAAAATCATCGCAACAATCAGATTAAACCTGTGCTACCTCTGTAGTAACAAATTTTTACAGTTTGGATAGGCTACACTTTTACAGGAAGGTGGAGTAATGTAATGTAAAAATTGCTGGATGTCAAAATTTGACAAATAAAAAAAAAAACTGTAGACTTTCTACAAAACTACAAAATCCCCTGTTAAAACTGACTATCATCCCATGCTCATGTCTCACCTCAGATCAGTGCTGCTTTTTTCATTACTGAAATAATGAGGCTGCTCCATGGAATGATTGCTCTTCATAGACACACAGCTGGGCTCTGGAGGTTCTGCCCTGAATGTCTGCAGTCTGGAAATGTGATGTGGAGAAACAAGAAAACAGGAAATAAAGATATCAGAAGATATCACAACAGCTAGTTCAGACGGAAAATAAAATGCAGGTGTTTGAAGTAGGGCTGTGCTACTCATTAATATAATTGATTGTCATCGATTAGGAAAATACACTGATTTATATAATCATCATATAAGCATCAACAATAATGGGCGCAACCTGACAACAGGCTCTGTCCCAAACTGCACACTATATGACTTCTGAAGAGAGTGAACTTCTCTACAACTGCTTACAAAAGCAGCACTTGAAAAAGAAGAATCAAATAGTGTTTTGTGAAGACAGTAGCATAACAACAGTGCTGTGTATTCATTGCTTCATGTTAAAAGTCATTGCTGCAGTGTTGCTATTATTGTAGTGTAACATTTTTCCATGCATAATCTTAACAGTGTTCATGAAAGAGTGAGAGAATAACTTTAACCTAACGTCACAGTCTGTTGATACAGTCTGGACATCATTTGTTACTTTCACTACACTGACATGAAAATACTTTTACCAGTAATAAGCTTAACTACATATTATCCCAGTGATAAAATAACAAGTAAATGTGGAATCACAAGAAACTTACTACCATCTTGTGTTTGTGTCTCACCTCAGGTCAGAGCTGCTTCTTCCATTACTGAAATAATGAGGCTGATTAATCAAGTAAGTGCTGTTCATAGACACACATAGCTGGGTTCTGGAGGTTCTGCTCTAAATGTCTGCAGTCTGGAAATGTAAAGTGGAGACAGAGATAAACAGGTCAACAACAAATAAACAACAGATACAATTGCATGAAAAATCATTTGAACCCTTTGGGATTACTTGGAGTTCTGCATAAATTGGTTATTAAATGTGTTCTGATCTTGATGGAAGTAACAACAATAGACAAACACAGTCTGCTTAAACTTAAAAATTATATGTTTGAGTGGTTTTATTGAACACAACATGTTCACATTCACAGAAAGGGTGGAAAAAGTATGTTAACTTTTGGATTTAATAACTGGTTGACCCTCCTTTGGCAGCAATAAACTCAACAAAACGATTTCTTTATCTGCAGATCAGACCTGCACAACGGTCAAGAGGAACTTTGGACCATTCAGTTCAGCAATATTTTTGGGATATTTGGTGTGAATCGCTCTCTTGAGGTCATGCCACAGGATCTCAATTGAGTTGAGGTAAGGACTCACCAGAAGGCGTATTTTCTCTTGAAGCCTTTCGGTTATTGATTTACTTCTATGTTTTGGGTCGTTGTCCTGTTGCATCATCCATCCTCTGTTGAGCTTTAGTTGGCGGACAGATGGTACTCAGATTTCCTGCAAAATGTCTTGGTAAACTTAAAAAAAATAATAATTCCATTGATGATGGCAATCCGTCCAGGCCCTGAGGCAGCAAAGCAGCCCCAAACCATGATGCCCCCCCACCATGTTTCACATTTGGGATGAGGTTTTGATGATGGTGTGCTGTGACTTTTTTCTCCACACATAGCGTTGTGTGTTCCTTCCAAACAACTCAATTTTGGTTATATATTTTTCTAGTACTGCTGTGGAACATCCACCTTATCTTTTGCAAACTTCAAACGTGCAGCAATGTTTTTTTTGGACAGCAGTGGCTTCCTCTGTGGTGTCCTCCCATGAACTCCATTCTTGTTTAAAGTTTTCCTTATTGTAAATTTGTCAACAAAAATGTTAGCATGTGCCAGAGATTTCTGTAAGTCTTTAGCTGACACTCTAGCATTCTTCCTCACCTCATTGATCATTCTGCGCTGTGCTCTTGCAGTCGTCTTTACAGGACGACCACGTCGAGGAAAAGTAGCAACAGTGCTGAACTTTTTCCATTTGTAGACCGTCTTTCTTACCGTAGACACAAGCATCAAGGCTTTTAGAGATACTTTGTAACCCTTTCCAGCTTCATGCAAGTCAACAATTCTTAAACATAGGTCTTCTGAGAGCTATTTTGTGCCAGGCACAAATCACATCAAGCAATGCTTCCTAAGAACAGCATATACAAAACTGGTGTGTGTGTGTGTGTGTTTAAAGGGCAGGGCAGCTTTAACCAACACATCCAATATCATCACATTGACGGGACTCCAGGTTGAATCCTGGCTCCAATTAGCTCTTTTTTTTGTCCCTGCATTGGGAATGTTAACATGTTGTGTTCAATAAAACGAAAACATATAATATTTTGTGTGTTATTGGTTTAAGCAGACTGTGTTTGTCTTTTGTTGTGAAGATAAGAACACATTTAATGACCAATTTATGCAAAAATCCAAGTAATCCCAAAGGGTTCACATACATTTTATAGGCTTTACTTTGGTAAAGACAGTTTTCCATGTCCCCAAATAGCATCTAATTAACTTAAAAGAAGAGCATTTACTTTTTAAGTAATTGAACATTTTAAGTCTTTAGAGTTATGAAAAAAAAAAATGCTACAATGCAGTGATGTACTTTCAAGAGGGGTATCCATTTAGTGTTCTGATATGCTAGTAGGCTGACTGATGGACTCTTAGGATGGATATCCACTTCTGAAAACACCAAAGTGGAAGAAAATGCATAAGCACCTCACCTCAGGTAATTTCTGCTTTTTTCATTACTGAAATAAGGAGGCTGCTCCATGGAATGGATGCTCTTCATAGACACATAGCTGGGCTCTGGAGGTTCCACTCTTAAAGGGATAGTTCGATATTTTTGACATGAGTCTGTATGGCATCATCATAACCAGTGTCGTGCATCCACACTGACTTACCCCCCACAGCGTCCTGTGAGCCGAGTTCTTGTCCAGTTTAGGTCAAAGCGAAAGTAGTCCGGCATGTTTGCTGGGGTCAGGAAAATAACTCCTTTTTCTTCCCAAAGCAGTACGTGTTCAAAAGAGTGATTTATTTACATCACAAAAAACTAACCCTGCAAAAGTCACGCCTCGTAAATCACTTGGGTCCTACTTTCTCTCATTTCGTATCAGTGCGCGTCATTCTGACAGCGAGCTGCGCACGCGTCAACAAGCGAGAAGTAAACAAAGCGACCCAAACACGTAGGCTAGCTGTCAGGTTGCAGCGCTGCGCGCATTGATATGGAACGAGAGAAAGTAGGACCCAAGTGATTTACGAGGCGTGACTTTTGCAGGGTTAGTTTTTTGTGATGTAAATAAATCACTCTTTTGAACACGTACTGCTTTGGGAAGAAAAAGGAGTTATTTTCCTGACCCCAGCAAACATGCCGGACTACTTTCGCTTTGACCTAAACTGGACAAGAACTCGGCTCACAGGACGCTGTGGGGGTGGATGCACGACACTGGTTATGATGATGCCATACAGACTCATGTCAAAAATACCGAACTATCCCTTTAATGTGTTGCGGAGACAGAAAAAATATATATATTGACACTGCAGTAAAGACCTCTACTGGGACACTGCATTAGGAGTCTAGATTGTTTTCATCTGATTAGAGTGGAAGGAAGATTTGAATGGCAGTGCTTGTTGAAATGCAGCCAGTATCATTTTAATTCAACAATAAAATGAATCCACTTTACACCAGTTCTAGAGCCACTGCATGATCCTCAGTAGAGTCAGATACACAAGACTCAATGGATGGTTAAGCATGTAGTGCTTCAGTGACTTGTCCTTAATAAGCGATGTCATTGATTACCGAAATTATTACAAAATGTGCAATAAAGCAAGGCAAAGATTGCCACGCCTACTGAAAACAAGAGCTTTGTGCTAAACTGCAAACTATAGTGCATCACCTGTAGAAGTACGTTTATTAATCTAGTAGGTATAGAAAGTATAGAAAGGTGTGATTGGATAGCCAACGGAACCCTGACTGCTGTTCAGTACCAAGATGAAATCTTCAAAGCCACTGCCAGACTGCTGGTGCAGTGGACCCTGAGTTCCTCCTGCTACAGCATAATGCCTGGCCTCATACCACATTTCCCAGATTTGAATATAATTAAAATCCAATTAAGTGGCCCTACACACTACTGAGTAACATTTGAGTTTAAATTGTCTTTTAAATAAAGAAGCAACTAACACTGCGTCTTTTAAATAGCAATGGTGCTTGCAAATCTATCAACATCAATGGGCATGATGGTTTCAAAATAAGGTGTGTTTAGGTGATTATCTGGCGTATTGCTCTCTTGGCAACAGAAAACACAGGTATGTCTCTGTCTGAATTCAACCTATACAAAAATCAACAGTCAGACATTCATTAGTACTCAACACATGCACACACAGCAGTGCACAAACCAAACTTTACATCATCAATAAACAGAATACAAAATAATATTTGTGAAACTATCAAGAACCAGACCATTATCTTAAGAATAAATGTTTTTTGAGATTTTTGGAAAACTCATAATTGTATTATTCTCATTAAAGCGGGATTTATTTATCTGTTTAAAAGTTAAATATTCTCTGTAAATACAGTACGTTATATTCTCATTAAAGCAGGATTTATTTATTTTTTAAAATGTAAAATATTTTCTGTAACTACAGTAAGTTATATTCTCATTAAAGCAGGATTTCTTTTATCTCTATAAATGTTAAATATTCTCTGTAACTACAGTAAGTTATATTCTCATTTAAGTGGGATTTATTTATTTATTTATTTAAATGTTAAATATTCTCTGTAACTACAGTAACGTTAAGTTGTATTCGGCCTAGGCAGACAGTTAGCTAGCTAGCTAACGTTAGCTATCATGCTAAAAAGCCACAAGACACTATTTAAAATTGAAAATATTTCATTTAAAACTATCTGTAAAACCATGAAAGGGGGTTTAAATAAAGGTCACGACATTATTTCTTCGTATCCTTTAATATATGTGTTTAAAATGAAGATTAAACAGGATTTATGTAGGTTAGCTAGGCTAGTTAGTTAGCTGGCTACTGCTAATCTTATGCTATGCTAACGCTATCTGAATTAATACTAATGCTGTGTTTTACCTCAGAGCACAACATTGGACTAAAAGTGAGTGAACTGACTCGAATATCGTGTTCATTATTTTATCCAGCGTTTATGTTCATTTTGTGGCTCATTTTCAGCTAAATGTGGCTCGAAAACACAGACTTCACGGAGTTTTTTTTTTTTTTTACAGTTATGCTGAGTCGAGTTAGTCTCAGTCCGGAACCGAACAGGTGTCGATTCTTTCAGCTCCGTGAATCTGACTCGGCTCAATCTTTTTACCAGGAAGTTACAGACAACACAGTGAAAATACAATCAAATATCGAAGTGGTAGCTGGTTATAAGAGCGTGATATTTTGTTCTATTTCTAATATAATTCGATAATTAGACGATAAGCCCCCAACAGCACAGAACAGTTTGATTTAGCTGGAGTTTAAATCGATTCGATTCACTGAAACGACTCGGTTCACTGGATCAATGTAATCATATTGTTATCCGTTAGCTGGTTTAGTTACAGTAAAGTTAGTAGTACTGGATCTACTGACCCACAGAGCACACAAACACAGAGCTCGTTTAATTTTAATCTGGATTAAACTCTAAATTCAAGTTTTAACCGTTTCCCAGCGGATCAGAATTATTTTACACTACTGAATCTTCCAATTTTTATCTGAGTCACTCTGATCCAGAACAAAGACTGAAGCTCAGCTCTGTTTAATAGTTAGTTTCTTTTTTTGTTCTTTAAACTCTATATAAACTCTATATAAACTATATATAAACCATATTAGCGATGGACCTTAACTTACCTGGTGAAATAGAAAGCTCTGAGCTCTGAAATCCGCTCTGCTCTCTTTCTGAAATGCTCTCCGTTTACAGCAGCTTTCAGTTTCACTCTCTTTCATTAACCCGTTAGACTCTGGCAAAACTGAAGATCTGCTTTTTGGAGTTTCCTGGGAACATTCAGAGTTTCAGAGAGGATTAATGCAGCACTGCTGTTCATCAGATTCATCCACACACACTCCAGCCTTCCTCTGGGTCATTATCAGATTACTGTGCCTTTTATCATATTAAAACTACATATAAATTACATTTTCTATCTTAATCGTTTTTACCCAGCTGGCATTTCAACGTTGGATCAACATTTATTGTTATGGTTGACTTACATCAGCAGTGTCAGAGGTACTGTTAGGTATCGTTCAGTTTCAAAGATACATTTAGATTTTATATATAGATTTATATAATATACTTTTAATTACGGTGAAATTTTACCAGGACAGGGTGAAATGCTCAAAGGAGAACTCCGGTGTAGTAAAACATGATAAAAAGTACTTACCTCTGTTCTCCGAGATCCAATTTTAACATATTGTCTTAACACCCTTCAGACTTGGTGACGGAGCATAATTTGCTCTGATAAATCACTTTTTCCAGGCTTAAAGTAAGTTAGCTCCACACCTTCTTGCTAGAATCCGAAGAGCCCTGACATTTAAAACGAGGGATTAATAACTTAAAAAGTGCACAAGAAGCTTATTAAAAACCTCTGTTAACTAAAATAACTAGTTTCCCATTTAATTTCACTATTCAATTTTGTAATATTATCCAACCATGTTCCTGACTTTACTCTGTAAGACATTTCAATTTTAGACAGATCCTGTCATTTTAAATGTCAAGTCTTTGCCGTGTTTTCTGTTTGTTCTTATGTGTCTGTGTTCCCCACGTGACCCGTACTCCTGCGTTTCTTCCCCAGTAGTTTTCAATTAACCTGTGTTCATTTGTAGCTCCGCCCCCTAGCCCCAGGTGTTTCTACTTCCCGTGTGTGTTTCTGTCTATAGTCTTTGTTCGTCGGTCTTTGCACCTTCTTCACCTGTCGTTTGTCTTTTCCACGTTTATCTGTATTCATAGCCCTATTCTTTGTTCTGTGTTTATCTTGTTTATTTTTTGTTTATTCCTTTGTTTGTTTCTTGCCCTGTCTAGTTTATTTTCATCTTGTTCTAGTTTCTTATTTGTTTTGTTTGTTAGCCTCCCTGTTGTTTATGTTATTATCTCTCATTTGTTTTGGTTCATTTCTTCGTCCAACCCTGACAATAAATTTATTTTACAGACATTTCATTTAAAAAAATAAAATTATCTCAGAGGTTTCATTTCAGGGGAATTCCCTTATTGATAAGATTCACTGCAAGACAGTAAGCTCCGTTTACATACTGTATCTCAAATAAAGTACAAGAAATACACTTTAAGAGTCTTCGTACCATCCCCTTCCAATTATCTGATAAGTAAATACTAATAAATAAGACATATTTGTACTTTTTGTGGTAATAGTTATTAAAACATGTCTCATCGTTTCTTAAATTGTAATGTGGTCTAAGTTTTTATTGTTTCTCCTGTGTGAATTTGTGAGTTTTTTTTGTAACCTCAAAGGCATAATTTGCTACTTTGAATAAACACATCCTTGAATCTACAGTTCATTTTTTTATTCTTACTGCATTCATAAAGAAATATTTTTGAAGAATACACCCAAATATATGATATATGAATCATAAATCATAAAAAGCATTAGAGCTGTTATTTTCTAAAAAGCAGTAATGACATTTTTAACAAAAAATATAAGCCTTGTGTTCCTATTGATTCATTTTTCCAGTTAATATTATTATTGACATTATTTTTTATTTGTTCTTAATAATGGTTTGTGTTTTAGAGTCAAACAAGTATTACATTTTACACTGACTTATGTATTTCATCATTTGTACACAATATATTACAGAGTCCAATATAGTGGACTTGTTTAAATAGCTTTATAATTCAATGAAAAGAAGCTAAATAAGTATTTAAAATGCCTTGAAAACTTAAACCCTCTTTAAAACTTTAAGAATTAAACCTATTGAACTTAATCAGGCAGCACTGAGAAACATGCACTTAAAACCCCGCCTCCCACATCAAAGAAAAATGTATAAAAATGTAAATCAGTTTTTCTACAGTAAACAGGTTTTATACAGTAGAGACGCTGCATTACTGCTACTGTGATCTGATTGGTTGATGAGCTGATGCTGGAGTTACAGTCAGAGCTTGTTTAAAAGGATCATAACTGGAGTTTAATATCTTTAAAGTTATATCTGTAATACTGAAACATTTAATAATATTATTTGTTTCCGAAATAAAAAATAAGCTTAAAAATAACAAATATTTTTTATTAAATATGATTTTTCTCCATAAGAAACCATTAATTTTGACTCTGGCGCGCCCTCTGGTGGTCTAATAAACCCGTAAGACTTTCTGAAGTGGGCATTTTCCTCTCTATACATTCTCTGCTCGAAGCTTCAGAACACAGTGTACATTATCTGCATCTGGAGGCTGAAACCTCAGAGTGCTTTGTGTTTCTAGTGACCAGATTTTAAAACTGTGTTTCAGGGCATTAAAAACATAATATTTAATGTCAGAATAAAATAACTGATAAAACTAAACAGTTTGTTGTGCCCCCAAAAACAAAGAACATTGAATAAACGTTATTTTTTGGTCGCATTACATCATTTAGGGTTGATGATGGAAAAACAAACTAAAAACAACGTTTATTTAACATTCCTAATAGGAATCATCAGTTAGTGTTAGTCTGATAATGGAATTAATGTTTATATAAAGGTTTTGAACAGTTTTGACTCTAAATCTACTCTCACATTTGTGCTTCACTCAAATATTAATATTAATTATTTATTATTTAAATGTAACATTGTACTCTGCAAGACCACAGTACAGAATATAAGAATAAAATACAAACAGTATATACAGATTTAATGTAAGTGAGGTTTAATAGAAAGCATACATATAAAACCATAAACTAAATAAATCAGTTCTGATGTTGGAGATCAATGCTAATGGAAAAACGAACGTTGATTCAGTTTCTTTTTGCTATCTGGGGCATGTTTTTAAAGCCTCATTGCTGGGGTTTATATACTGTTTAATCACTTTAATGGCAGAATAATTTAAAGTATTATATTAAACCACATTAAAGAAATATATTATAAGTAAATATAAAATACACACTTTATATTTTATAATTTATATTACATTTTCACTTTTATTATCTGTTAATATTTACAAAATTCTCAACCAGAGAATGTACAGAGAGGAGAATACCCACTTAAGAATATCTTCTGGGTTTGTTGTACCACCAGAGGCACTCCAGAGTCAGTCCAAAAATGAATAGGTTGATACGGAGCAATATATTACATATAAATATCACATATATTACATATAAAATCATATTTTATAAATGTTTGATCATTATTTTTATACTAAAAAAAAAATCTCATTTAATCAAACACTATTAAATGTTTCAGAGCAGCAGATATTTTAAAGCCTTTACACTCCAGTTATAATCATTTTAAATAAGCTCTGACTGTAACTCCAGTATCAGCTCACCCACCAATCAGATCACAGTAGCAGTAATGCAGTCTCTACTGTACAAAACCTGTTTACTGTAGAAAAACTGAAATATGCAGGTACGATTTATTTATTTATTAATTTTTAGTAAAATATTTTATTTTATATTCTAAAATTAAAGGAATATCTTGGAGAAGTAGTTAGACTATAATTAATTAGAGTTTTTAGCTGTTTAGCTCCATTCACCTCCATTCATTGAGGACTCTCTCGCGGGCTCCCTCTAGCGGTGAGCAGTGATTTTCTGATATAACGGGGGAAACAGGGAGTGGGTCAGTCTCTCCATAAATCAGCTCGGATTAAGTTTCGGACTCCAATTAGCACGTGGCCCGTTTTAAAGGATATATCATGTTGGCCCTGCATGTGAAGCAGCTTATCTAGTCAATCAGTTATTTGATTGCACCTAATATTTATTCTATTTATATTAAATAAGGTACAGATTATAAGAGGGGAAAATAATATTTTTATATCCTTTACACTATCCATTATAAATTTGATCCAGTTTAAACATTCTTCCAGCTGTAAATATTAGTGAAAACACATAGAACTGTTATATCTGATATTTTTACTTCCACCAAAATACCAGAAGAACTCTGGTTCTGGAACAGGTTCTGTTCAGACTTATAAGAGCTGTGGTGCTTCTCATAAAACCAGCATCAGTTTTAGTGGAACCGATGATACATCACAGAATCCGTCATCAACAGAGGGAGTTACACAAACAGCTTTATTTTATGATAAAAAACAACTGTTCCTCGGTTCCAGCTGGGAGAAACTTTTCCAAACAAACCATGTTTTTTAGTGGAAATGTGTCGACCGGTTCCTCACTGGTGGAAAAGGGCTATCAGAGGCAACTTTTGATTCCTTTGAAAATAAAGCAGTGTGAAGGTTGTGATGTCAAAGGTTACTTTCTTAAGGGACGGGTTTAAATAACCAATTTCACATTCAGTTTCACTATAATTAAAGTTATTTCCTCTAGTTAATAATTAATCATTTAATAAAAACTGAATTAAATTGTATAAATCATGTTCCTGAACTTATTCCTCTTCTAGACAGATCCTGTAATAATACATTTATTTCAGAGACATTTAACTCAAAATATCTCAGAAAGCTTTATTTTTATTGGAATTCCCTTATTGAAAATATTTACTGGGAGAAAGCAATACACTTCATAACATCTACCCTTTTAATTATGTGATAATTTAATACTATGCCATACAAAATATTTGTACATAATTGCGATTAAAACCTGGCTCATCTTTCCTTGTGTTGTAATGGAGTTTTATTGTGTGAATTTGAATATTTTTTTGTTATGTCAAAGGCATAATTTGCTACTTTAAATAAAAAAATATCTTGAATCTGCTGTTAATTTTTTTATTCTAACTGCAAAGTATTACGTTCATAAAGAAACAAAACATATCATAAAAAAAGTATTAGAACTGTTCATTTCTGGAATTCTTGGACACGTTTAGATAGCTAGATATTTCTATGAATACTATGAATGAGTATTTGACATGCTTTAAAACTAAAACCCTCTTCAGAACTTTAAGTTTTTTTTATTTTATTGATGCTGATCTTTAGTAATGAAGCTCTGAGCTCCCACTCCCTGTTTCCCCCGTTAGATCAGAAAATCACTGCTCACCGCTAGAGGGAGCCCGCGAGAGAGTCCTCAATGAATGGAGGTGAATGGAGCTAAACAGCTAAAAGCTCTAATTAAATATAGTCTAACTACTTCTCCAGAATATTCCTTTAATTTAATTTTAGAAAGTAGAATAAAATGTTTTACCAAAAAAGCAAAGACATTTTACTTGTATATTTCAGTTTTTCTACTGTGATCTGATTGGTTGGTGAGCTGATACTGGAGTTACAGTCAGAGCTCGTTTAAAGGTTTATACCTGGAGTTTAAAAAAATTAAAATTATATCTGCAGTGCTGAAATAGTTTAATATGGTTCTGTTTTGATGAAATGAGAACATTGTTCAGTATAAAAATGGTCAAATATTCATATGCTCTATATCAATCTATGAATTTTGGACTGACTCTGGAGCGCCCTCTGGTGGTGAAACAAACTCAGAAGATATTCTGAAGTGGGCATTCTCCTCTCTATACACTCTATAGTCGAGAGATTTTGTAAATATTAGATATAATAACATGAAAAAGTGAAAAACCAGCAACGGTGTGAATGTAATAAAATTACAACAGTAAAGTTTTTTTTCAGTGTGTATTCTATATTTATTTAAAATATTTTTCTGTTTATTGAGGTATAATAGAATACATTACATTATTCCGCCATTAAAGTGATTATACAGTATATAAACCTCAGCAATAAGGGCTTAAAGACATGCCCCAGATACCAAAAAGAAATTGAAGTAACGTTAACTTGTCCATCGGTAATGCATTGAAACAACGTTGATCTCCAACAGCATCTTTCAACTAAATGCGTTAATGTGAGCAACCAAAAAAATAACCTTTATTCAATGTTCTTTTCTATCAGTGGCACAACAAACTATTTAGTTTTATCAGTTTTTTGTAACATTAAATGTCATGTTTTTAATGTTTTAAAATCTGTCCTCTAGATACACAAATCACTCTGAGGTTTCAGCCTCCAGATGCAGATAATGTACACAGTGTTCTGAAGCTTCGAGCAGAGAATGTATAGAGAGGAGAATGCCCACTTCAGAAAGTCTTACGGGTTTATTACACCACCAGAGGGCGCTTCAGAGTCAGCCCTAAATTAATGGGGTCTTATGGAGAAAAATTATATTTTATAAATATTTGATCGTTTTACTACTAAAAAAGTTCCTCAGAAAACAACCATATTAAATGTTTCACCAATATAGATATAATTTAAAAGCTTTTAAACTCCAAATATAAACCTTATTATAAACGAGCTCTGACTGTAACTCCAGTATCAGCTCACCAACCAATCAGATCACAGTAGCAGCGACTCTACTGTATAAAACCTGTTTACTGTAGAGATACCGAAATATACATGTAAGATTTCTTTGCGTTTTTAGTCAAATACTTGATTCAAATTTCTAAAATTAAAGGAATATCCTGGAGAAATAGGTAGAATAGGTATTTAATTACAGTTTTTATCTGTTTAACTCCATTCACCTCCATTCATTGAGGACTCTCTCGCGGGCTCCCTCTAGCGGTGAGCAGTGATTTTCTGATATAACGGGGGAAACAGGAAGGGGGAGCTCAGTATAAATCAGTTCTGTCTCCACCACCTTAAAATCCTCACAGAACCACAGTAAACACCCATTAACCAAACTCTGAAGCAGAAAAGAGAATAGTGAACAAATACTGATAGTTTTATAATGTCTACTCCTTTAAACTCCCCCAAAGTACACCAAAACACTCTGAAACTTCCTTAATATTCTATTCCACCTTAAATAGTGAAGTAGCAGCAGAACTGATTTATACAGAGCACCCACTCCCTGTTTCCCCCTTTAAATATACAATAGAGTTAAATTTGCCCACACTTGCAGGGTGATAGCCTAGGACTACCTCTTTCACCTGTTGTGGCATTATGGAAAATCATGATAAATTAAAATTTAAAATGGATTAAAAAAAATAATAATATAAAATAAACAATATAGTGAAATTTTCCCACACTTGCAGGGGTGATAGCCTAAGACTACATCTTTGGTAGCAGAACTGTTCTGGCATTATGGAAAATCATCTCTTATCTGAATACTTAATTATTTATGGCATTATAATAAATTGCTAAGTAAATAAAATAAATTAAATAACACTTCAGAATGCACTGGTCATATCCAAAAATGACTCTTTCTCTATCTTAAACACTGGTGGGATTGTTATGGTATTATATCAAATAGATAATGTACTGTACAAAATCTACAGAGAGGTGAGTGATTTTAATCCGTTTTCCTTCTTGTTTTTGAGCGTAATGTACAGTATGTGTGTAAATTAATATTAGCGATTGAAAAGTGTCGGTCTCTCCTTCTCTGTGTTATTTTAGCGTGCTATCAGCCTGCGTGTCTGTTTACTGTAATATTGTGAGTATACGCGCATCTAAATTTAAAGCGTGGAGAGCTTGACTCTGGTGTAAGGCTCTGGTTTACAGCAGATAATGCTGCTACTGAACCGCAGCCTCAGCAGCCCGCAGACACTTCTGTGGAGAGAGAGACCGGTAAAGTAGATTGCTGGTTAATTAGCTAGAGCTAGCTTAGCTAACTAACTAACAAGCTACCTACTTTAAACCGTCTCTCTCTCCACTGAAGCGTCTCGAGATTCTTGAAGCTGTGAGGTTCCTGAACACGGCTGAGGCTGCGGTTCATCAGCAGCGATCCTCAGTTTACTCTGCAGAGCTGCCCACTGTAACCCAGCACCTTCCCCTCTCTTACCGGAGATTCAGTAGCTGTAGCCCCGCCTACTGTTCATTTACATGTATTTGCATGCTGGTTAAGAAAATTAAAAAGAAAAGAGGAAAATAAAAAAGAAAAGTGGAAAATGAGAAGTAAATCACCAGTAGAGAGCGCTAATCTTTCTTTGCATTTGCCTTTTTATTTTGGCACTTAAAGCGCCGTCCACATCAGAAACTGAATCACAGAAAGTCACTTTTTTATTAATTTTTCCATTTTGTGTTTTCATTTTAATTCTCTCAGACATGCAGCCCTTTGCAAGGACTAATAAATAAATAATAAAAACGTAATCATTGCATTTTGATTTTAGTTTTGACATTTAATATGCAGTTTATCAAGAAAAGGCCAGGATAAAAGTGAAGCTTTTATTTTTCTTTTAACAATTAGCATTTTCATTTTGATTGGACTGTGAAATACCCGTATAGTAATGAAAATGAAATGGCAAAAAGCCTTTTTAATTCAATTTTTATCTTTGCCACATATAACCTGTGCTGAAGTGAAAAAATAATTCGCAAATGAAGTGATTTAATTTAGTTTTTAATGTTGTCATAATATTTTTACACGTTTGAAACCAGAAAGTGAAAAACAGTATTAGCATTTTCATTTTAGTGTTTTATTTTTTTCAAGTTGTATTTTTGGCAGGATTTACCTCCCATAACTACTGAGCTGGAGTGTGAAGCATGACTTCTGAACAGTAGTGATTCTAAATTAGAAACTCAGGCTGTGGCTGAAATGGCTCCCTACTCCCTCATTAGTGTAGCGCTATATAGAGACACACTATATATTTCACTAATAGTGGTGAAACACGAGTGAAATCGGACACTCCCTCATCATTAACATGCGCCTGATTTGCTCCCTTAAACACGAAGACCTGAACGACTGAACTGTGTTAAAAACTCCTTAAACACACTGAGCTGAGCTCTGAATTACAGTAAGTGAAGCTCTGAGCTGATCATGGAGTAATCTCTCTGACTGTTATATTTACACTGTTTACAAACATAATCCACACAAGTGTAATTTTATATACTGTAATTACTTTTCTGATTGCATTGATTTGTGAATCCTATCTTACAATACACAAAACACATATAATACATACACTCAGATAAAATCATTTAAATAATTGTCATTTTTTGTAATTAGTGACATTTTGGATAATATTTAGGAATTATTTTATTTAAGATCATGATGGAATAAACCCTGTTATACTGTTGATATGCTGAACATCAGCTGTTTTGTTTTTGGGAAATTTTCTCTGCATTTTGGCAGAATTGAAACAGGTGTTACCCAGTGACTGGGTTTAACCTGGACGTAGCAATGTAACAACCTGGCAACCCTGATGGCTCAGCATCCACTCTGTTTGTTTGGTTGTCTGTTGATTAGTAGTGACACTCGCAATGCATTCTGGGACACATTTAGCTCATGCAGTATGCAGCAATGTTTACTATATATTATGGTGCATTATGGGAGTTTAAATGTTCTCAAAATCCTGTTCCAATTCCACTTTACGATTTGGACACTCAGAGAAAAATGGCTGACATTCTCAATAGTGCTCAAATAGTAAATAGGAACCATTTTGGTCACAGCCTCAGATTTGAACTGAATCGATTTATTTGAAAAAGCCAAGTCACTCTCCTGAAACAGGTTTCGTTGCGTCACACAGTTTTGAAACGCTCAAATCTTTCCTCGTGTTTTGGTCCGTGTCTAATGCCAGGTTCACACTACAGGACTACAGCTGTTGTGCTGTTCACACTACATGACAGGTTGTGCTGTAATCACGAGTCCTTCAGTTGTTGAGAAAACTGAAGTACAGCGGTCTCCCTTCACCGTACAAATGATATAGCCTGCTTTCTTGTTGGGCGCACACAAAATTAGTCTGATACTTTTTTTATTTAGTTAGCTAAAAGTGCAGGCTGACAATCATTCACTCTCTAGTGTTTAAACTGGAGTGAGTGATTCTAGCTCTGCTGCCACTGGTTGATCTGTGTGTTTATCCTAAAGACAGTGTGCTAGACTAATACTGTCTGTATGTGTATTAGATAATTAAAGTTACTAGGGCTGTCCCTAACGATTATTTTTTAAACGATTATTCTAACGATTATTTTTTTCGATTAGTCGACTAATCTATTCATTGAGAAACATATTTAAATAATTATTTTACGTTTTAAAGCAAACGATAAATTACTATATTTATATATAACAACAACAACAACAACAACAACAACACAAGCCTACTAAACCAAACCCCACACTTATAATCACTTACATGTACAGCACGTTGTTTAGATCTATAACGCTAAAAATGGATAAGCTCCCATACACCACAACCGTGTGTTGCACTGTTTTCTGTGACCGCTAGATTTTGTGACCACTGGCAAGTAGTTCTCAGCAGACCGGTGCACTGGCCGATTCGAAACGTGTTCGTTTCTAATGTTTACCCCGACTGGCCAAAACGGTTCAGTTTAGGGCTGAGGGTAAGGTGTAGGTATAGAAAGCTTCCGTTTTGCCAATGAACGCTCATAACCGTGAGCACTGGTCACAAAATTCCGACGGTGACAGAAAACGGTGTGACACCGCAGCGCCGACGGCGCTAGCTAAAATAACTTAAGGCAGCTAGCTTAGCTAAACACCTGAACTTATGAATAATGCTACTGTTTCTGGAAACTGCGAAATGCCATGCACAAATATAAACCAAAAATGTATAATTTCTGCCTGTGGCAGGTTTAAAACCTTTGGTAGACAGTCTTTTTAAGGACACCCGCGGAGACCCTGATGTAAACGGTAACTTACTGTGTGACTCTGTTGACATAGTGCTCCTGGATGTTTGCGCTTCAAGTGCTCCTTTTGCACGTATGGCAGAGGACCACATTGTTGCCCTTTTGCGTGAAATGCTCCCAAACTTTAGATGCCCGCTGGCGTTTTTTTGTAGCTGGAGATTGCTCTCCGGAGTCCAAGCTCTCTAGAGCTTAGATTCTCTGCCCGAACCCGACATGACCCGAGGCCCGCCCGTAAATCCGACCCGGGCTCCAGAAAATAGTCCGAGATGTAGGCGTCTGTTTTTTAATTATATTTTTATTTAAAAAAAAAAAAACGAAAACTGAAAGTGAAACTAAACTAATTTATTTATAAGCGCTGTTTTCACTACCGCAGTTCTACAGCGGGGGTGTTGTGCCGATTCTGTCCGCGAAGCGGGAGTCAGATTCAGCAGAGAGTCGGATTCGGCACAAACGCGGCGGCACCTCGCGGTCCGCGGTGTCAGTTGTAAGCGCTCGCGCTAGCCGCAAAATACGACAGAAAACACTGAGGGAGCTGCAGAATTATGAATGGGACTAGAATATGAGCACGAGGAGATCAAAGAGAACCTTCACCTGTGAGTAGCTCACATCAGAACACGCAAATCTCTCTCTCTCTCTCTCTCTCTCTCTCTCTCTCTCTCTCTCTGTGTCTCTCGCACGTGAACTCCTCCGCGTTTGACTTGCAGAACTGTGTTTAGCTGTTCTTAAAAATCATTTTAATTAAATAATAGTTCTATGCTTCTATGTTACCGTGTTAATTAACATAATTCTGATCATATTTCGCTCATTAAAACAGCCCGAAAACAGCCAGTTGGAATTTTTGGGCCCGATCTAACCTCTAATGCTCTCCACAGGCGCCGCCATGTTTACGACGCGCCGACGCACGTTATGCAAATTGATGTATTTTTGTAATCGATGACGTCGATTATGTCGACGCGTCGCCCCAGTCCTAAAAGTTACAGAATAATAGTTGATGAGACTGGTGATGTGTGTAGCCACCCAATCAGCTATGGATACTGGGTTTTCTTTCTAAAGTGAACAGCAGGTCCAGGTTCAGGTTTGAGAATAAGGTAAGAACATAAATGTTGGGTACCTCTAAACATCTGGTCCTAGAATCGTCCCTGGTGAGTGCATTGAATGAAATGTAAATATTTGTTGCTGTGCAGAATGCTTCACACAGTGTAATAATAATAAGTGTTCAGGTGTCTCCTTATGTGTGCAGCACACCAACAAAGCGCTGTGTCAAGTGTGTGAATTAGCTCTAAAGAAGAATTTAGTGAAGTGTGACCTATTCAAAGTTGAGTAATCACCACTTCAGTCCTCCGACCACATAATAAAATAATACCCCCCAACTGAACTTAAACCTGCTGTAGGCTGGATGATTAAAAAAAAAAAGTCCAATTTACTCTGCCATAGAGCCATTACATGTCTCTTAATAAGCACTTTTACCTCTGCGTTCACCTCTACTCACCTCAACATGTGCAGGAACCCACAAAAATCAAACACACTCTCTGCATTTGGAGCCTAAACAGTGTTTGATGAACCTTCAGGATTAAAACTGGCCTTTATAGTTTAAAATTACATCAGCCGACACTGAGATCTGTTCTCAGTGCACGTTATGGAGCACAGGCAATTATCCTCACGCCACTGACATGGCTATGTCATTCCTTTCACTCCTTTTGGACCAAAGTCACTGAAACACTCTCCACCATCCTGAGTTGCAACTCTATTATACACCTCCCATCTATATTCAATAACCCCTTGCTGAACTATAAAAAAAAATCAAGGAACTTAAGTCACATCACTCACTGGATAAACTTCATTTTAGAATACATCTCAATGGAAACAAATCACACTCATTAAAAGAAGCATATACCAGACTTTAACGATGCCTGGAATCCATTAATAACATTTCTTAAACCCAACAGACCACAGCTTATAGCTACTCTACAGTCTAAAGCACTGCTGCAGTTCTCTCTTCAGAGCAATGTCCCGGGATGCTGCATCTGAACTTTATTACTGCATGGTAACACTTTATAACATATTATAGCTTAAGTTTACTGAGCAGTGAATTTTAACAAATTCCTGATCCAACATCTCTGCCTTGTCATAGTCTGACTCCGCCTCTTTTTTCCCCCACTCTGCAGTACAGGTATGACACTACCATTCCTTATAGACCTAATTTTTAAAATCATATTCCACACATCACACACAGGAATATTGGGCCCAATCATGCTGCAAAAAGATTGTAAATAATTTTTTTTTATTTTAACTGTTTTTCTCACTTCTCACTGCCTGAGCCTTTTTGTAACCCACTAAATCACAGGGTAGAAGAGCATTTCTAACTTTATTATGAGTAATAACAGCCTCAGAGCATTCCTCTCTCCACCAAGAGACGGCTTTCTTCTTCTTCAGGTAAGGTTTTTTTAAAAGGAAAAGACTTCTTATTCAACTTACACAAAATATCACATAAAACATCATCACATTTATCAATGTCTGAAGAAGTTCATTTACAAAACATTTACAAAATTCCACCTCCACAGAAAATCATTCCCCGTCTAATTAATCTCTATACCAAATTCACATAATGTAGGAAAATGATCAAAATCTAGAGAAGTGGACTGACACACATCCCAAGTATTCATTCCTGCTTAAATAGAAGAATCTAATATTATGAGTTTTTCTCTATTGTTTAAACACATTTTCTGAAAGCATGTCTCATACTCTCAGAACTCTACACACAAATCAAACACACACACACAATATGCAAAACCCCTTAATTCTCCAGCAAAATGAAACTTTACATTTAAATCAATGTTTTCTCTTCTCAAAATGGTGTTTTGTTTTCAGAAGAAACATACAAACCATCATGTGAATAGGAATTTATATATAAAAAAACAGTTAAACACTGATGAGCTCAATGTAAAACACTTCTTCTACTTCATTCATCCTAATGACTTAATCCTTTAATGTTCAGTGTTACTCTTACTACAGACAGCTCATTCAATACATGTGTTGTAAAAGATTTTAGAATATTGTTTTTATACTCAGAGCACACAAATATACAGTAAATAAATTTTTATTAGTTTTATTTTTTAAACAAAAATAATGTACACAGTGTATATCCAAACTAACACAAATATGCACATACAGTCGTCTACATACAAAACAACAGAATAATTTACTGTATAAAGTTACTGCATCCTCTCTTCTGTTTAGGTCTGGCCACAGCACCTCATCTACATCACAGCACTGTTTTTCTAAACCATGCATGGTGAGGAAATATCATCTAGCATGGTGAATCCAGCCATGAAAAGCATCAACTGCTATTTCTCCACATGGTGATGGATGATGCTGTTGTGGGTAATTGCTGCACACATTGTGATGTTCCCTCTGCGCTGGCTGATGAGATTCCTTCTCCTCCTGAGTCTTTTTGTGAGGTTGAATCCAACCTCATCAATTACAGTTTTTCCACATTATATAAACACAAAATGTGGAACTATGCACACAAATCCAAAAACATGAAGCTCATGTGTAACATTGTGACTCCAAACTGCTAAACTCTGAGCACAATTCCACATGTTCTCACTCAAATATCATTCTAAATCACAGCTTTACAAATCACTAAACACAAACTGCATCATTTAGTACACCTTGATCACCTAAGAATCACTGACCTTCAAACACATCAACAATAAATACATGTTTGTTACCTCTTTGTATGTGATCTGATTTTCCTCGTCATGTTTCTCATTACATAAGTGAAAATTACAGTTTTGCAACAAACTACATACAGTAAAAATGGCTTACATTTGTGTTGTATATACATGTAGTACTGTAAATAATATACCGCACCAAATAAAAATATAAAGAACAGAAAGCTATGGACTTCTATGCATTTGAATTTGTACAGTGGCCTCATGAATTCAAAAACACAACCAAATACTTCTAATAAAAGTGCTCTGAATTTATCTTGTCAGTGTTTATTTGAAGTATATAAATAGCTGTGTTTGTTGTTTTGGTGAAAGGAATCAGTTTTGCTAGAGGTTTGTGGAGTTTCAACAAAGCAGTTAATCATTTTCAGTTTGTGTTCAGTAGAGTTTTGAGAACCTGAGTTTCTAGAAATGCGTTTAAACATTTGGGAAAAACTGTAAAAAGGAACTGGTGCTCTACTGCAGCAACATCGAGCTCAAGAACTCTCTAAAACACACACGACAGTTTCAGAAATAGACACGGAATGATCACTATTGCGAAACACAATCATTATGATTACAATAGTGAAATATAGACAGTGGTGTAAAAAAGTGTTTGCCCCTTCATGAGTTCTTAATTTTTTGCATGTTTGTCACTCTTAAATATTAAGGACAACACAAGTAAACACAAAATGCATAACTGTGGTTCATCACACCTGAGTTCAATTTCTCCAGCCACACCCAGCCCTGATTACTGCCTCACCTGTTCTTAATCAAGAAATACATTAAATAGGACCTGCCTGACGAAGCGAAGTAGATCAAAAGATACTCAAAAAAAAATCCAAAGAAATTCAGGAACAAAAAAGAAAGAAATTCTTTACAGTTTTTCCCAAATGTTTACACAAAAAATGTGGAACTATGCACACAAATCCAAAAACATGAAGCTCATGTGTCAACATTGTGACTCCAAACTGCTAAACTCTGAACACAATTTTATATGTTCTCACTCAAATATCATTCTAAATCACAGCTTTGCAAATCACTAAACACAAATTTCATCATTTAGAACACCTTGCTCACCTAAGAATCACTGACCTCCAAATACAAACCTCTAATTACCAAGTAGTCTCACACAAGTTGCAGCTATGTAAACTTAATTAGAAGAACGTTTCAATCATTTGTCAGAGTATAAAAGAGGCCTCACATGACTGATACAGCCCTACTATGTTATCATCTGGGATAATGTAAGTTTCCACTGGGCAGCTCTGGTCAATGATTGGTTCTCTAAATCCACAGTTTGTTGTGCTGCACCTTCCACCATATTCCCCATTTCTCAATCCAATAGAGGAATTCTTTTCTGCATGGAGGTGGAAAGTGTACAAATGCAGACCCCACGAGCGTGTGGCTCTACTTCATGTTTGGGGGAGGCATGTGATGACATCCACGCAGATGATTGCCATGGATGGATTTGTCATGCAAGGCATTTTTCCCACACTGTTTGGTGAGAGAGAATATTGCAGCTGATGTAGATGAGGTCTTCTTGCCTGACCGAGATCAGGGGTCTGAAGAACAGTGATCTGTTTCTTTGCATTTTGCAATAAATACATTTTTGTGTCCTCTTTGTATGTGAATTTTCCTTATCATGTTTCTCATTGTGAAAATAGGTGAAAATTACAGTTTTGCAACATTTTACATACAGTACACATAGCTTATATTTGTGTAGTACTGTAAATGGGGGGGGTCCTACACCACAACAAATAAATAAAAACAAGAGAAAGCCAACATATTTCCATGGACTTGTATGCATTTGAATTTATACAGCGGCCTCATGAAGTCAAAAACACAACCAAATACTTCTGATGATAGTGCTCTGAATTTATCTTGTCAGTGTTTATTTGATGCTCTGTAAGAGATAAGCATAAAATAGCTGTGTGTGTTGTTTTGGTGGAAGGAATCAGTTTTGCTGGAGATTTGTAGAGTTTCAACATAGGAGTTAATCATTTTCAGTTTGTGTTTAGAGTTTTGAGAAACTGAGCCAAGTTTTTAGAAATGCGTTTAAACATTTGGGAAAAACTGTAAGATCCATCAGGCTGGAAAAGGTTATAACGCCATTTCTAAAGTTTTGGGACTCCAGCAAACCACAGTGAGAATCATTATCCACAAATGGTAAAAAGATGGAACAGTGGTGAACCTTCCCAGGAGTGGCCGGCCAACCTAAATTACCCCAAGAGTGCAGAGACGACTCATCCAAGAGGCCACAAAATGCCCCAAAACAACATCAAAAGAACTGCAGGCCTCACTTGCCTCAGTAAAGGTCAGTGTTCCTGACTCCACCATAAGAAAGAGACTGGACAAAAATGTCCTGCATGTCAGAGTGCCAAGATAAACAACCACTGCTGAGCAAAAAGAATATTAAAGCTCATCTTGATGATCCTCAAGACTTTTGGCAAGATTCTCTGTGGAATGATGAGACAAAAGTGAAACCTTTTGGAAGGTGTGTCTCATTAAATCTGGCGTAAAAGTAACAACGCATTTAAAAAAAAAACTTCATACCTACAGTAAAACATGGTGGTGGTAGTGTGATGGTCTGGGGCTGTTTTGCTGCTTCAGGATCTGGAAGACTTGCTGTGATAAATGGAAACATAAATCCCCCTGTTTACCAAAAAGTCCTTGGGTTCTGCAGCAGGACAATGATCCAAACCACACCAGCAAGTCCACCTCTGAATGACTGAAGAAAAACACAGTGAAGATTTTGGAGTGGCCCAGTCAAAGTCCTGCAGTCCTACAGAACAGTCCACAGGCAATACTGTACTACTGTACTCAGTCATACTGTATTTATATGCAGTACTGCAGTTTTGAGAGTAGATTTCTTACCTATTCTCATTTCTGAAAGTCTGGATGATGGATGCTACAGTGTACCTGCTCTAATTGGGCTGAGCTCACCTGTTTCTCTTTCATGCTAAAGCTCTGATTGCTGATTGTAAATCTGTGTGACAGGCGTTTGATTATGTGACGAGTCGGTGTGCATAGTAGGGTAATTACAGTTTTTTACAGCTGCTAAGAAGCGTTTACCAGTACTTTAGACACTTTTTCTAAACTCTAAATACAGAAACACACTCACTTCATACAATGAACTGAATAGTTGATTTTCTGCACAAAAGCACATTTTGTTCTCACAACACAAAAACCTGAATCTACTAATTCTTTCAAAACACTAACGCTAATGTTCTCTGTTCCAGAGCTATTTATAGTCAATCACTGTTCACCCACTGTCAAAATAATAAAAGCTACTGACATTACAGAAGCAGCATCATGTTTGTTTTTTATGTTTGTACTTAAGTTTCAAATGTGTGCAACATGTTGTCTACAAGTAATTGAGTGATATAGTAGGGATATGATTTTACCAATTACATTGTTGCCAAAAATATTATTATAAACGTCATCACCTTAGTTCCATATGTGCAAGATTAAAATAAACAAATACAAAAATAATCCTTCTTTTTATTTGAACACCAAACATTCTTCTCCTTGTTACGTATGAGGAAGGGATGGACGTAAGTGCAGATTATATATTTATTAAACAAACAAGATAAATTAAAACAGTAAACAAAACGCGGGTAACGCAAAAAAACTTACAAAAAACAAGGCTAGGATAAAATAAAACTTAAACAAAGACTAAGATACACAGACTAAGGAACAAAGACTAAGGAACAAAGACTAAGAAACAAAGACTAAGAAACAAAGACTAAGAAACAAAGACTAAGAAACAAAGACTAAGAAACAAAGACTAAGAAACAAAGACTAAGAAACAAAGACCAACCTGACACATACACAGCTAGGTATCACACAAAAGGCTTGACAAGGATACATACGAACAGCAAGGATACAAAAGACTCGACCCTGCACATTCAAACAGAGGGGCTTAAATACATGAGGAGAGTGAGAAACACCTGGGCTTGGATGACGAGGGGGCGGGGTTACGGACAAGACACAGGTGAGAACACTAATTGCTAGGGCAGGGCTGGGGCGGAGCTAGGGTGGAGACAGGTACAAAAACACAACAAAAGCACATGGCTGGGAACACTTGACAGGAAAACAGAGGGGCAGGAGCACAAGAGAGCAAATGAGGGAGAAACAGAAGACAGACATGGGCTAAGGTGTTACACTCCTCTCCCTCTCTTATCCTGAAACAACTATTTCCTTCCAGAGGTGTCAAATAACAAAGAACAAATACTTTGATACGTTACTTAAGTAGAAATGTTGGTTACCTATACTTTCCAGGAGTAATTCTTTTACACAATTATCTGAATTTTCTACTCTCTACATTTTAAAAACAGCCTCATTTTCATTCCAGCTTCTCATCATTCATTAAAACCCATATCCAGATAAATCTCTTCATCCAGATAGAGTGAATCTGATTGTGATTGGATGAGAAGTATAAACATATACCATTCAGACACCCTATTGGTTTATTTTACAATTTTACTTAAGTAAAAGTATGGAGTGAATTTTGTGCCAAAAGTTTTACGTAAAAAAATAAAATCCACAATCAAAATTTTAAGAATCAAAAGTAAAACATGTATGTTGCAAATTCAAAAGAGAAAAAAACATATATCAAATATATATATTTAAATATACTTGGTTATTTTATTATTCTTTGCACTTATTTGAAAATTATTTTAGTTTGGATTTTGCCAGTCTTTGCAAAAAAAGTGGATTTTTGTGGATTTTGCTGCTAAAGACTTTTGCTTCTGGAATCTCTCCTTTGCTTCTGCTTCATTTTTTTGGTTCTGATTTTTGGCACACTTTTCACGGGTGGGCGGGGCTTAGAAGAAGGCGTTCCCCTTTAATCTCTATTGGTCACCTACCCTGAACCCTCGTCTGAGACAGACCACGCCCACCCCGACAGCTTCAAGCGCTCTTCCAAACATGGCGGAGCGAACGGGGTTCAGCTCACAGCAGCACCAGCAGGTACTTTTCCAATTAAATTTCATACAGACGTTATGTTTAATGTTATATTTCTTTTTTAAGTAAGTGTTTAACTCTATTAAGATGCTCATGTTAGCGGGGTGTGCTAAATATCCATGCTTAAATTATACTAGTTAGTTAGTGAACACTAACCTACCTAGTCAGTGAGTTAGCTAGTTTACCTTGGTCATCTGGTCAGTGAGTTAGTGGGTTAGCTAAGCTAGTTAGGTTACCTAGTCAGTGAGTTATTTATTGAAAAGCTTTGAAGTAAAGTTGAGGGAATTAAAGGGAGCAGTGTTTTCTGTTTACTCCATCAGTGTGTAGTGTTTCACTGTGGTGTAGAAAAATCTGTTCACTGATATAAACGTGTGTGTAGAATTTGCATGAATAAATAGAATTTTAACAGAAGCTGAAAGTGTGAAACATTCAGTAGGATGTGTGAGAGGTTTAGTCAGCTGTGTGTGAAGTTTTGAAAAAGGGACAAAAGGTTTCTGGATCTCAGAGACTGTAAAAGACTAAAATACACTAAATTCCTCTTTATAGCACATTTATTTCAGACATATTCAAATATTACGTCAACTTTGGCCATTTTCAAATATTTCAGCAATAGATCAACACAAACATATACAGTATATATAATTACATATATTAATGTTAAATATATAAAACACTATCAGCAACTTTACAGAAACTATCAATAAAAGTAAATAAACCCAAAATAATAAACAATCTCTAATAAAAGGGACAATCACACATAATATCATTCAAAAAGCAGAATCGATCAGTAATCAGAACACTGAATAATTATCAGTAATATTTTATATTGAAACTGTAGATTATTAAAGATGTAGTTGAAAAAAGTGTGATTTTTATTCTAGAAAACCTTTTACACACACACACACACACACACACACACTATTCTATATCACACAGACGCACTGAGGAGCCATCATAAACAAAAAACCCAGCATAGAGCGGTTCAGTGAATGTGGTGTAGAATGTGTGTAGGTGTGTGAGTGTTTGGGTGTGTGAGGGTGTGTGTGTGGGTGTGTGTGAGGGTGTGTGTGTGGGTGTGTGTGAGGGTATGTGTGAGGGTGTGTGTGAGGGTGTGTGTGAGGGTGTGTGTGAGGGTGAGTGTGTATGAGAGGAGATGGTGTAGAAGGACAGAGTGCCGGCGGGACAGTCCACATACACTCCTACTCTGTTAGAGGGAGAGGGAGGAGGAGGGAGAGCAGTTCTGTTATTATTGTGATGAACAGAGTAACTGTTATTATAGCTCTCCAGACTCCAGGACTTTTCATTCCCTCCAAACCGAGAGTCTGAACGTCCTCCTTTCCTGCTGATGGTTTTATAACTCAGAGCTACTTCAGCTCCTCTCTCTCCGCTCCACTCAGCCTCCCAGTAACAGCGTCCAGTAACTCTCTCTCTACTCAGAACCTGCGTCCAGTCAAATCTCTCTGGATGATCAGGATACGACTGCCTCTCTCCTCCTCTCTCCACCCTCCTGTTCTCTTCACTCAGAGAGAGATCACTGTTCACTGTGTTTGGAACCAGTGTGAGATCACAGCCGTCTGAACACAAGAACACACATTAGAGAGAGAGAGTGTGTGTGTATTTGAGTGTGTGTGTGTACTTACATTTTTTAAATCCTGATTTCATCCAGGTTTCACCTGCATATTCCAACCTATCACACACACACACACACACACACACACACACACACAGTGTGATTTTTTTTACATTGTGTTTCTAAACGGACATTCACAATACATTTTTCCACACTTTATTTTACACACATTTTATTTTTCTGTTTCTCTGATTTTCCCTGTTTCTTTTTCTCTCTGCTTCTTTCTTTCTTTCTTTCTCTCTTTTTCTCCATGTTCCTTTTTTAACCCACTTTTTCCCTCTTTCTCTGTTTCTCTTTATTCCTGTTTCTTTCAATGTTTTTCTCTTTCCTTGTTTCTGTCATTTTTCCCATTTCTCTTTTACTTTGTTTGTAACTCTCTTTTTCCCCGTTTCTCTCCATTTCTCTCTTTTCTGTAATTCTTTTAAATTATATTTATGTAGCCCTTTTTTCTACAAATTTCATGAAGCAGTTTTACAGAGATACGGGTCCAGGTCTGTTTTGCTAACATTTTTGTTGACAAAATAAAAAACAAACTAAAAACACTGCTGCACGTGTGGAGTTTTTAAAAGAGCACCTGGATGTTTCACAGCACTACTGGCAAAATATTCTATGGACAGATTGGAAGAAAAAAAAAACAAAAAAACAAAAAAAAAAACAGTTTGGAAAAAAAAAACTCCCAAGTTTATCAAGTTGTGACTTAGATGAGGATCAGAACACATTTAATTACCAATGTATGCAGTGTGTAAACCCTCACATTTCTGTAAATATTTATTACATTTTGTCATGGGACATCACTGAATATATGACACTGTCATACAATGTAAAGTAGTCAGTGCACAGCAGTGTTAATTTCATTGACAAATAAAGTTCGGCATAGTTCGTCAACAAATCTTTTAATCAAGACGAAAACGAGACGATAACTAAATAAAAACAGCATTAAAAAAAATAAAAACGAGACGAAATTAACTGACATTTTCACCAACGAATAAAAACGAGAAGAAAATGTTTGGCAGGGATGACATCCCATCAGAACTGATTTAGTTTTGTGAAAGGTAGGGACCAGTTAGAAAGAGATCCAATCACGACTACTTTAGCGAAGGTGGAGAGGCGGGACAAGCGGGGTAGTCCTCCAATCATTACCGGTCTCTCTCTTGCAGCAGCGCAGATACAAAACCCGGGAGGACAGACTCACCTGAACTGTCATTATTTACAGGGCTCGACTGAAGTTAACTCGACAGCGTCAGCAGAGAGAAAGAGGAGAGACCATGGGCGTGTAGCGTAGCGCGTTGCCATCGTACACCCCGTCAGCAGTCCGTTTTTACGCCTTGCACATGCGTCCTTAAAATAGCGCTGGACTTTGGGAATATATTAACGCTGATGGGCGTGGTGGTCTGGAAATGACGTGTGTTCAGGTAAATTTCTGGCGTGTTTCTATCTTGGCGGCGGAAAAACGCATTGCGAGATTGATCCTGTGAAAGGACGTCTAAATTCACCTGTCACTGGCGCCCAAAACTGAATAACATCACCCTGCGCTCAAAAATACCCCATACCATCACTTCCTTACCACAGAAAAATACACCTCACCCAGAGCCTTCAGCAATCAACTATAAAAATAAAATACACTTAAAAATCTGCACAGTAACTATAAATTATTATTAGTTATATTTATTTCTGTCACATATAAGGATTTATATTTATGTTTAGTACACAGACTTAACTGTATATTAATATAGCAGACACAGGCATTCTGCTGTTTAAGAATTTCAACAGATGCTTATTCTCACTCAAATGCTGGAGTTTTTTAAATGGAAAATGAAAAGAGAAAAGAACTTTGACTGAACATAAATTTATTTTATTTCACTTTGCTTTTATTTAACTGAAATTCACTTTTATATCTGAAAAATGAAGCACATTGTCACCCTGGCGTCTGGTGCTGCCCGTCAATTATGTAAAACCTAAAACATTTGAAATACACAGAAATATAAAGCTATACATTAGCATTCGTTTCTTATCACCAGGGCAAATTTATAAAAATATTAAATATATTAATTCATTAATTAAAATCTGGTCCAGCACTCTAAAATGTCGCAGGCAGGCAAAGCGGAGCTTGGCGCAGCGCGCGCGGCATTGCGCACAGAATAACCTCTGTCTTCTTAAAAAAAACAAAAAACGTTTGAATAAATAAGGTCGGACAAGTGAAGTAAAATTCATGTTAATAAACTCACTAAATACATACATATATATTTTATTCATCTATAGTAAATGTCATTTTTTATTTCTATTTTTTTAAATATATTTTTAATCCCTTTTAAACTGTAAATGCTCAGCTGGATTGTAAATGAGGGTCCCCCTCCAGTGTAAATAATGGTTGATTGCTTGATTCATATTCAGTGTTGCAAACCCAGTGTTTACATAAACAATAAACAGAATAAAAAATAAAATAACATTGCTGGTGTATCTTCACAGCATGACGGTGCAGTTTCCTATGCACTCTTAAAATAGGAATGAACAGAAGTCAGCACGCACCTGCCTCTTAAAGGGGATGGATACTGACACAATGATTGGCTTATTTCACGTTACGCCCAAAACACACCCATGAATAATTAAGGGAATTAAAACAGCTTTTGTGCTGTTGGAGCTGCGCAAGGCGTATTTTTGGCGCCCTTGCGATACCAAAGACACAGGACACGCCCCTAAATCCAGCTGCACAAATCGCAATTACCAAGTGCGCTATAGATCGTTAAAATAGGACCCGAAGTCTTTAAGTACATCCTGAGAGCATCTCTACAGGACAGTGTGTGAATGTGTGTTTTTTAGAATGTAGCTACAGTAGGTGTGCTGGGTTAGTGATGGAGATAAAACTAGATCATTTAAAAGCTGTTTTTGTGTCTACAGCTCTGTTCAAACGATAATATAACATTCAAATGTTTTATGACCTGATTTCTAGAACAAAATTTTAAAATGTAAAATATTTATAGTCACCTACAATAATAAATTTACATTAAAATCATATATAAATATAAATACATTTCACATTCAAACTTAAACAATATTACAAAACTGGTTAATATTTTTTTTTATGTGTACGTAATAATTCAAGGTAACGGATGAAAAAGCATTTACATTTACACCCATTACATTTTAGTCGACTAAATTTACTGTAGTTGACTGTAGTCGACAATTTTCTTATGATATTTAGTCGATTAAAACTAAACTAAAACTAAAAACATTTCAGATTACTAAATTATGACTAAAACTAAAAAGATTTCAGATGACTAAATTATGACTAAAACTAAATGCCATTTTCATCACAAGACTATGACTAAAACTAAATCAAAATTTGTTGTCAAAATTAACACTGGTGTACAGCTTGTATAACAGTTTAAATTTGTTGTGCCCACAAAATAACATTAATGTCTAAACCACTGGCAACAAAAGTGAGTACACCCTTAATGCCAAGCTCAGACTACACAACATTTTGTCTCTCACGATGTTCACTATGTCAGATTAAGCAGTTCTCTTCTTTTGTGTCGTTCTCGGGGGACTGGCAACACTACACGTTAGTCACCGACCAATCATCGTCCACGTCCTCGTGTGAGTTCGTAGGTCAGCGCAGGAGAAGCATAAAATCTGGCAATCATGGCTACAGAACCCCTTTTGTGTGATGGTAGCGCTTTTGTGCTCAGAAAAAAAAGAGGGAAAAGCGACTGTGGGCTCGTTCCTGGGTGACCAAAATGTAAAGATGTAGCTACTTTAGCTAATTTAGCTATTCTGTAAACATAAAATCTCATGGATGAAGTAGATTATTAGATTATTAGATGATTATTAGATTATTCTTCTGTTTCTCTGGTCCAGTGAACTGCAGGAGCACCGTCCCACTTTCTTTTCCCATGTTTACATCTGTGCGCCACAGAACGCTCTGTCTTCCTATTGGTCAGCGTAGAGCATGTCAAACTAGGCGATAAAATACAAAAATTCTAACATGCTGGTCTTTCCGTCGGGCGCTCTGCCAGCGTCGCTCACGTCAAATTACTGCTTGTTGACTGTGTTACACTACACGGAGCTTTGTCGCTCACGATGCTGAAATTCGGATTCGATGCAGGCAATTTGTCGTCGCTGACAAAATCGGTCAAAATCAGGCTAAAATCATGTAGTCTGTTCTGGGTATAAGTGAAAATGACCTAATTGTGCCCAATTAGTCGTTTTCCATCCCCAGTGTTTTATGATTTGTTTAGAGGTCTCGGGTGTGAAAGGGGAGCAGGGCTGTTAAATTTGGTGGATTTTTGGTGGATCTTGGATTTAATTATATTATACTGGCCACTGGATATTCAACATGATACTTCATATCAAGAATAGAACAGAATTGTTGCTCTTCATCTCTCCAGCTGGCCCAGGCTATAAGAAGATTGCTAAAACCCTAAAACTGAGATGCTACACTGAACTACAAGCTCATTCTCTACCTTACACTCAGTTAGCAATTCCAAAACACATTTTTAGCCAAACTGTAAACACAGTTTCCAAACCCAGCTGTAACAGGTAGAACTCTTCTGGATAATTTTACAAATCCTTAAAAACAGAGGAAGACTATAAAGAAAAAGATGAGGAAAAAATGAGGATGAGGAAATAATAAACAACCAACATGGATTACACATGTGGACAAAATAGTTGGTACCCCTCGGTTAATGAAAGAAAAACCCACGATGGTCACAGAAATAAATTGAATCGGACAAAAGTAATAATAAATAAAATGCTATGAAAATGAACAAACAAAAATTGACACTGTATTTCAATCACGCTTTAACAGAATTATTTAAACAAATAACTCATGAAACAGGCCTGGACAGAAGTGATGGTACCCTTAACTTAATATTTTGTAGCACAACCTTTTGAGGCAATCCCTGTAATCAAACGATTTCTGTAACCGTCAGTGAGAGTTCTGCACCTCTCAGCAGGTATTTTGGTCCACTCCTCATGATCAAACTGCTCCAGTTCCCTCAGATTTAAAAGGTTCCTTTTCCAGACGACATGTTTCAGCTCCTTCCAAATACGCTCAATAGGATTTAGGTCAGGGTTTATAGAAGGCCACTTCAGAACAGTCCAATGTTTTCCTCTAAGCCATACTTGAGTATTTTTTAGCTGTGTGTTTTGGATCATTATCCTGTTGAGAGACCCATGAGCTGCGACTGAGATCAAGCTTTCTGACACTGAGCAGCACATTTCTCTCTAGAATCTCTTTATAGTCTTGAGATTTTATTGTACCTGCACAGATTCAAGACCCCCTGTGCCAGATGCAGCAAAGCAGAACCAGAATATAACAGAGCCTCCACCATGTTTCTTTTCTTTTCTTATGTCTGTAAATACAGAGCTGATGTGCCTTGGCAAAAAGTTTCATTTTGTCTTACCTATCAAAAGGACATTCAATTAGTGGACACACCTTGATTTAACATGTCCCTTTGGTTACATTATTTTCAGGGGTACCATCATTTTTGTTCAGGCCTGTTTAATGACTATTTTTTATAATTCTGTTGAAGCATGGTTTAAAATCGATGTCAGATTTTCATTTGTTCAAGTTATTTTTGTGACCATTGTGTTTTTTCTCTTCCATTAACCGAGGGGTACCAACAATTTTGTCCATTTGTCATTTTTCTCAGTTGTCAGGATGATGGTGAGAGAGTCCAGTCTAATCTGAATACTATACTGTAACAAGAATTCAACACTGTGTCACAACTGCACTATGAATATGAGCAGGTATGCTGTGCTCTCCTCTCACTAATACTGTAATCCACTGTCCTGTGCAGCACAATACTGAGTACTGTAGATCTATTTCACACTGTTCTACAGTACTGCACTGATTTATAGAGAGTGATGGAGCTAGATATGTAATTACAAGTTCCTTTACACTGACAAAACATTTACCCTGCCTAAAAATCTAGAACCACAAAGCTAACCCACCTAACTGAAGAACTGAGACTAAAACACTTAGAGACATAAAAAAAGGCTTAATGTGGGCTTTCTTTCCACTGAAACTTATTTTAAGGACAAATCTTAATGTGGCATAATGCACTAAAACAAAGAGCCAGAAACAACAAACTTCTCATTTATTTTACTTAATCAGACTCTTCATAAGATAAACAAACAACTGTAACCCACATTACTAACCCGCTGTAAAATCCAGAGAGGCTGGGGAGTAAACAGGCTGGATAAGCAGCTCTAGCAGTAGTAGATGATGTATTTTTTGTTTGCTGGTGTAGTTGGTCTGTCAGTATAATCAGGGTGATGTTGGACCAGTATAATTAGAGCTCATACCGATAGAGTAGCGTGTAGATGAGCCAAACACGCCACTATCACTCAGCTTTCCTTTCCTTAGTTCATTGGTTTCATCAACTGTGTGCAATATGCTAAACATACGGCCAGAGTTTGTTGGTGTTGCGCCAAAAAGAGTCCCCTGCCAATCTCGGCAGCTGCGCTGGGACGTCAGTTCACTCCATTGTAGTATTAGCTTAAAGCTAGCATTTTCTCATTACAACTCTTAAACAATCTCATAATTCAGAGGATCCAGTGATGTTCAGGAGTAAAATGTGCACAGAATAAAACGTACAGGGGTCTGAACAGATTTATTTACCACAGAATGTGATGGAGGCGAGTTTTTAAAAAGCCCATTCATTTACCTCATAGAGAAAAAAGCTTAGACACGGAATGGAGTTCACCAGGTCTTTGCATAATCTTTGAGCAGAAAGAAATGCTGCAGTAGCTCTTTGCTATGCTGCTCCATTTTGTCTGTACGTTCTACCCGCGCTGTTTACCCTGATATTTTTTACTTTCACATTCCAAACCCGGAAATGTTGCTGATGTCATTGCTGATACCGATACTGTGTGTAAGTGCCAGTATCGGCACTAATTCAGATTATTTTGTCCGCAGGGATGAACGCGATTACCGTGCCAGGAAAGCAACTCTTAT
Source organism: Astyanax mexicanus (assembly GCF_023375975.1). Taxonomy (NCBI): domain Eukaryota; kingdom Metazoa; phylum Chordata; class Actinopteri; order Characiformes; family Acestrorhamphidae; genus Astyanax; species Astyanax mexicanus. Next base: position 8,193,683 of record NC_064428.1, on the reverse strand, counting down.
TACGGGGAGATGAACTCCTCTCAGAATCTACAATTATTGTACAGATGCCTGGGTAATTATTAGGGTAAAAAAATTCTAAAATATAAAGGCTGGTGTCTGTGATTCCAGATTTCAAGGGAATAAACTAGACTTTTTTTAGTTTTCTAATTATATCTTTGAGGTCTTGTTCAGTAATTATGGTTCACACAGAATAGACAAAACACAATTAAGGAAGAGTCAGACCTGCAGTAAAGGGTTTTAGACAGTACTGTTCCTTTAATCTCCATGCAAAATTCTGAAATCAGTCAGGAATTTCCTTTCTGTGAGCAGTTTTAGGCTGCATCACCTTTTTGTTTTTATGTCTCTTAATCTGCTTTTTGCTGGTAAATCCAGGGTTTTAAAGTGGAGACTTTTACAGCAGCGTGATGCTGTGGAGAGGCGGTGTGCTCAGTTTTAGAGGATGATCTCTGTTTTGCACCTGAATTCCAATAGTTTAAAGAAACTATTTACTGTTATTTATTTATTTATTTGTACTTATTATGTGATTATTTTACTTTTAAATAATGATTCTACTGGCTGAGATGGCCTAAAGTGATGTTTTAGTTACAATAAAGAGGTTTTAAAGTCTCTCTCACCCTCTGTTTCTCTGGTTGGGGGGGAATATACTGGCTGTGGTAAAGGAATGCCTGGTCAGAAAGAGACTTTTTTATTTAAATGTGTTCTGATTGGGGCTGGGTTTCCCTAAAGCAGGGGTGTTAAACTTGTGCACATCAGGCCGGTGTGGCTGCAGGTTTTCATTCCAGCCAATCAGAAGCTCATGTGATCAGCTGTTTGAAGAATCACCAGGTGATTAAACCAGTGAAATCAGGGGAGCTGCTGGTTGTTTAGAATTAAACTCCAGCCCAACACTGCCAGCTGTGTCTCTCCTGCCCTAAAGACTCTTAGCACAGAGATCACTGTTAAATAAACACTCTCTCTAACATTTAAAAGATGATCTTAATCTACAAAGCTTTTAGGATAACGGGTCCAGATCAGTGGCTACTCAGCTCTGTGATCTGCCCACTGTTACTCCCAGCATGACCTTCACTGGAGTGTTACTGGGAAATATTAAACCAGTACAGACAGCAGAGATTTATCATCATGTTTCCTGTGTGAACCTGATATAAATCAGATATTTTCTTTATATGGGGAACAGATTTGTTACCTACCTATTGCATGCCGGAAAAGGACCAAGAGACATGGACTGCACAACTAAAACTGCTCGACACTGACCTCTCGATTTTTTTTCATTAGTTATGTATTCATTATATTATTTAATTATTATTATTTAATAAAGTTTAAATTGTACCAGGGTCTCTAGTCTCTCAATAAGTTATTCATGTGTATATTGGCGGATATATGCAGGTGTAATATCAGATATCGGAATTTCCACATCAGTGCACCCCAATGGGTAATTTATAAGGAAAATTGGAGAATATCTGTCTAGACAGATGCTGATTTACAATATTTCCCAGTTCAATAAATTGTCCAAAAGTTAGAATGTTTATAAACAGTTCAAATATAGATTTTATAAATTGTTTAAATTGTTATAGCTGTGGGTCTTTAACCAGTAATCAGGATCCTCCACATTCAGTTCATATTTTGGCCAGCTCATATTGATGCCCGGTAACTGAACAACAGATGTGAAGCTCCTTTGTTGTGTAAGAGCTAATAGTTATAATGTTGTCTGATTTCTATTCTTATTCTTTGATATATTTTTCTGCCGTATTTATGCTGTGTAACTCATCCCACAGTTTTTTGAGATGCTGAAACTGTTCCAGATCCAGATTGTTTGGTCTGATTTTGTGATGTGTGCTCGTAAACAGTTTTTGATGTGTGCACTTATTTACCCGTAACAAACATTCTTAGCCGCTTTTTCTAAATATGATCATATTAATGTTTAATGCATGCCCAAATATTGTACTTCAGCTCAGCCAATATACACCATTTTGGATATACCAGCACAGAATTAATTTTTATCTCTCTTTACTCACATTCATTTTTGCACACGCCCAAGCTGTAGAGTTTCTATAAACTCTGTAAACTTTGTGTTCTCCACCAGGGTACATAAATCATCTCTAATCCACAGCAGGCAGCAGTATGTGAACTGTTTATGAAGTGTTCCTTCATGTGACAGTTTAGGAATGCACACTCCTGTATAAGTTATGAGGTGTTTTTTTGTGAGTAAGGGTCAACACTGGGCAGCAGGTTCATGGAAAAGATTTGAATGAGGCCTGATAGTGGGTGCCAGATAGATGGGATTTCTATTTCCTAAGTTGTGCGGACATTTAACATTCTTTGAGCTACGGTATCACATGCTGTACCAGAGATTTTAAATAATTTCTAATTCAGTACATTTGCCAAAAGCCAACAGTTTAAACAAAGAGTATTTTGACAGTTTTTTAATTTATTCATTTATTTTTATTGTATGTGGTTCCTAAACAAATCATTAATGTCTTCCAGATGGCTCATATTTTTACTTAAAAATAAAACAGAATATAGAACACAAATGTGAACCATAGGTATTGTAACGTATTGCTATGTATACTATTATAGCATAGTAGATGCTATAATCTGTAAAGCTTTACAAAATACAGTAACAGCAGATGACTACAAATTACAGTCGTTTAAAATAATCTACAAAGCTGAACATACCTGAGAGTCTCCAGGCTGCAGTGTGGATCCTCCAGTCGAGCAGAGAGCAGATTCACTCCTGACTCTCCAGGGTGGTTGTAGGTCAGATCCAGTTCTTTCAGGTGTGATGGATTTAAACTCAGAGCTGAAGCCAGAGAAGAACATCCTTCCTCTGTGACCAAACAACCAGACAATCTGCAGAGAAGAGAGAAAGAGACAAAGTGACAGATCTAAACAGAGCAAAACACCACCAAACAATCAGAACTGCTCAGCCACCTGGATGCTGCACTGCCTCCAGGACAGTTCCTAATGCAGTATCTCATCCAGTTATATCAATTTTATGTTAAACATCCAACTGCAGGAGCTAAGCTATAATTTAGATACAATTAATACAGGTTCAAATTACAGATGTTCAGTCATGGACAAAAACACTGATACCCTGCACTTATTTCAGAAAATCTTCAACTTCTCCTCGAAGTTTGTTACAGATGGAACTATTTCACCCTTTGGAAATCAGTTGCTTCCTGTTCACAACAATTTTTTTCACACATCTCTCCTTGAGTTTTGGTCCACTTTTATTCTGTGAGCTGATCCAGATCTGTCTGGTATGAAAGGTGACTATTCACAACTGCTGTTCCGAGATCTCTCTACATGCATTTCATAGAATTTACATCTGGGCCCTTATTTATTTTTTTTTTTACTTGTGTGTCAACATCATCCATCTGCAGTCAGCCAGCTGCAGACCAGCAGTTCAAAGACTTTCTGTAGTTTACAGAAGCTAACGTTAGTGACAATTATTTTTTAACTCTTAAGAGTTACTAAAGCCTGAAAGGCGAATAACAGTTTCCAGTTTACCATTTACCATTTACTTTATTCACTTTTTCAAAACTCTAAATACAACAACACATCTTCCTCATATAATTAACCAAATAGTTTATTTCTGGTTAACTGGTTGGGCCACCCTTAACACCAATAACTGAAATGAAGTGCTTGTAGTAACTTGCAATGAGTCTTTCACAGAGCTGTGGGGGAATTTTGGTCCACTCTTCTTCACAGAATTGTTATGATTTCGCCACACTGGAGTGTTATCCAGCATGAACAACCTTTTTAAGGTCATGCTAGAGCATCTAGGATTCAGGTCAGGACTTTGACTAGACCACTCCAAGTTATTCACTTGTTTTTTCTTTAGACCATTCAGAGGTGGACTTGCTCGTGTGTTTTGGATCATTGTCCTGCTGCAGAACCCAAGTTCATTTCAGAGGTTAAAAACATATGATCGGACATTCTTCTTCAGGACTTTTTGTTAGACAGCGGAATTCTTGTTTCCAAATATCACAGCAAGTCTTCCAGATCCTGAAGCAGTAACTGTATACAGTAAATTCTTCTGTTGGTTTGTTTTATTCTTAAATATTAATTAAATATTAAAGAATATTCTAAAATATTCTTATTTTTTACAACACAATTCTGTATGTACTGTCTGTAGTAAGTGTAACACTAAACACTGAAGTTATTATAAGGAATGAAGAAGAAGTGTTTTCCACTTTACTTTGAGCTCATCAGTGTTCAACTGTTTCTTATAAATGTTTATTCAATTGATGGTTTGTGTGTGTCATGTGTAAACAAAACACTATTTCAAGAAGAGATAACATTATTTTGAATGCAATGTATCATTTTGCAGAAGAATTGGAGTGTTTTGCCGGACAAAAGATGTTAGCAAATGATATCTCACTCACATGTAGAAAGTTTTCTGTTCTACCTTTCCACCTTAAATTCCCCCTTACATTATTTTGTGCTTACTAAGACCCAAAAACGTGATACACTGAACTATGAGCTCATTCTCTGCCTTACACTCCGCTAACAATTCTAAAGCACACTTTTAGCCAAACTCTAAACACAGTTTCCTGCTTTATACACAGCAATACGAACTAAACACCATGTGATTATTTTTGGAATCACTGCCCTGCAAACAGCACTCTCATCTACCAGTTACCCAAACCCAGCTGTGCCAGGTGAAGTTTCATACTGTCCTACAGTACTGTACTGATTTTTAGAAAGTGATGTGTTTAAAGATGTAGCTGCAGTGGAAGACGAGTTTCTAAAGCATTAACCAGCCTAAAGCAATATCCAACTGGTAAACAAGCACAGGGACAGAAACGTTATAAGGTGCCGTAACACCGTCGGTCTCTCTGAGCAGCGTGGTCGCAACATCACAGTGAGTGCAGTGATTATGTCACTCTTGATTCCTACAACTCTGCCCACATCATCACCTTCCTCAACACACTGCACACCATACCCGCTAACAATGGCCCAGGGGGAGGGACCATCACCGTCCAGGTTTGTTGTCATCTAGAACAATGTAAATTCTGCATGGCTGCTCACGTATTAAACTGTTTTTTGTTACAGTTTTTTCCAATTGCTAAAACACTATTTTGTAACCTAGGCTGATTTTATCAAAATACTAAACCAGGGCTGCAACTAATGAATATTTCGGTATATTTCGACTAATCTGCTGATCATTTTTTCGATTAGTCGATTAGTCAAGTTAGTGATTATTTCTGCCATGTCCTCCATCTCTTAAAACAACAGAAAAACAGCTAAACATGAGATTTAAAAGGCATTTAAATGTCCACATTTTGTTTAAACATGGAGAGTCTTGATATTTAGTGAATAAATATGTAATCTGTTGTGGTTGGGCACTTTTGGAGTTTCTTCTGTCCCTAGCACTTTGTGTAATGCAGTACTGTTACAAATAAACGATTAGTCAACAATGAAATTTGTAGTCGACAAATTTAAATAATCCACATTGTCGATTATATCGACTAATCATTGCAGCCCTATACTAAACACAATTCCCAAAACCACCCAACACCCAAACTGCACAATACCTCAAATTAAGCAAAAATTAAGCACTGCAAACAAAACTACATATAGTATTATCACAATCAAACTTTTGAACCAAATAGCTCCAAACACTTAATTCATATTACCAGTTTTCTGTCCAACCAACTGCACACTGTTGGGCATAATGAAAAGCTCTCTTGTCTTTAGTAAACTGTTGGGCTCCAGAAAATAGTCTAGGCATCTGTTTTTTTAATTATATTTTTATTTTATATACAGCTCTGGCATGATAATCACAATATAGCTAAGTAGCCAATTATTATCGTTAACGAAAATGAATGAAATAAAGAAAACTGAAAGTGAAAAAAACATTTTTGTTAACTGAAACTAAAAACGGTAATTAAAAGAAAAAAAACGTAACTAACTAGAACTGCACTGTGTGTTTATAAAACTAGTAAAACAAATTAAAATTACTGATAAAATACCCTCGATTTTCATTTTTGTTAATTTATTTATAGGCGTTGTTACAACTTGAGCAGTTTTACAGCGGGGGGTGTTGTGCCGATTCTGCTCGCGAAGCGGAGCCTGATTCGGCACAACAGCCACAGCGTGCGGCACCTCGCAGTCCGTGGCGTTAGTTGTTGTTTGTAGCGCTCACACTAGCCGCAAAATAACACAGAAAACCCTGAGGATGCTGCATAATGGGATTAGAATATGAGCGCGAGGGAGATAAAAGCACGTGTTCAGTAGTGAAACAGGAGATGAGGAATAAACACCACACAGCTTTAAGTCCATTTGAGAAGCAGCAGTGAGAACCTTTAACTGTGAGTAGCTCATACACCAGAACACCCCAAGCGGATGGATGAACAGATAAATCTCTTTCTCTCTCGGTCTCTGACTCACTTATGGTTGATAATTTTGGTGAAAAGTTTGAGTTTGTTTCTCAGATCAGCTCTCTGATGTGATGTGTAAAAACTAATAAAAACTAGCAATCCCACTCTAAAAACTAAAACTAACTGAATTGAAAGAGAAAAAGTGAAAAAAAATAAATAAAATAAATTAAAACTATTATAACCTTATAGGTTACAATTACACTGTTAATTTTTTTTTATTAAATAACAGTTGTATGCTTCCATGTTACAGTGTTAATTAACATCATTCTGAACAGATTTCGCTCATTCAAACAGCCCGAAAACAGCCAGTTTATGGGTCAGGCTCAGGTTCATTATAACAGTTTATGGGATGGGTTGGGTCGGGCTCGGGCAGAACGTGCACGGCTCGGGCAGGGTCGGGTCGGTTTTTTGGGCCCAATCTAAGCTCTAAACTGTACCACAATACTAAAATAGTTCAAATTGTAGAAAATCCTTCAGATTGTTCACATCTACAGAAATATTAGCAGATACAAACATACATATGGTGCTATCATTTTTTATTTTCCACCAAACAAGCCAGTGCAACACATATACAGATAAATTTACAGTCTAAATGTCTGGGTTACAGAGACAGGAACACAGCTGAAGTTGTGCTGCACTCTGTCCAGCCTCTCACATTGTCAGACCATGTTTGATGACATAATCAACTAAGGTTGCTCTGAATTCATTTGAAAGTTCTTGTCTTCTTTGGCCTTCTTTATAAATTCCTCTACCAGCTCTACCCCTACCCATTGGCGTAGGAACCAGGTGGATTTGTCCCCCCCAAAAATGATAGTTACCCTCAGATCAGCTGTACTATTAATGAGGAGACAGACCGGACCAATCACGGAGCCGGTTCAGGTATTAAGTCAAACCTCTCAGTAGAAACAGCCAATCAGCTTGCTGGTTTTGCGGTGCACAGAGGAGAGGCAGTGTGCTGGTGGGGGAAGCACCTCCCTCGCTGTGAGATTTAGCAGCGGGACCGAGCTGCAGCAGCAGCTGATTTTTAAACAGATCTGGATATACAGTGATTTTTCTAAAAGAAAGGTAACGGAGCTAACCACGTAAACTGTGATATGTTTCTGATAGCTGAGGCTTTTTAAGCTGTGTAGGAGCTGAGGTTTAACTGAACCAGCTCTGCTAGCTAAGCTCCTTTGCTGCAGTACCGATAGCTGTAGTGTAGTGTTACGTGCTGGCAGTGTCAGGGGTGGAGTTAGTGTTGGGGAACCAGCAGCAGGCGGAGTCAGAGGATAACTGACACAAAACTCTGGGACGGAGTGAAGACTTAAAATAGGAAGGTACTGCTGAAACCCTGCTGACAAGAGCTGCCAGTACTTTCACTCAGCATGTTTCCTTAATATCTGATGATACATCCTGATCATTTTATCATTTACTACTGAAAATTAGTTACATAGTGGTCCTTTAATTCTATTAGAGTAGAGGACAGTCATTGTAAATTATGTTACTGTTCTTGGTATATATTTTGGATTAATGATTGTGCAGTGCATAGACGTATTACTGATTTTGTATTTTTGCACTTGGACTATAAGTTCAGTATAAAATAGTTAATTTGTTTAGAAATTATTTTATATTCTTAAACCATGTTAAATTATATTAGATTAGAGGAAATTCATTCAGACATCATTCTTGTATACTAAGCTTTTTGTAACTGATTTAGCCCCTACTGTTGCCACATTACCCCTTACATTTTATTATATAAATCAGTTTCAAAGTGCCTGCAAGTTTTTATCATGTATAATTAGGCCTGGACAATAATTCGATATCGGTATTTATCGCGATAAGAAATGTTTCAATAACGGTGATATCAGTTTTGTGGTATATCGATATGTATTAGAATCACGGACAGGCGTTTTTTACTGGCGTCAGCTCGCCCCAGAGCTCAACACATTCAGCCCCCGTAGCTGGGCTACGTCAGTGCGTGATGACGTAACCACACAGGCACGTAGCCAAATAGGCTAGGCTAGGCAAGGCTAGGTTAAAATGGCTAGGCTCAGGTCCGCTTCGCTACTCAGCACATATGTCTCGCGCTGGAGCCAAACAGAGCCGGGACGAGCGGATCCAAGGCTAAGGTAGACTCGATTCGGTCGGCCGCGGGTCCTCGAGGCCGGCCGCGGGCCCGCTCGCTCCGCCGTGGGTCCTCGAGGCCGGCCGCGGGTCCGCTCCCTTGCCGCTTTGCTGCAAATTGTGCCGGAGAGTGCAGCCGACCAGCAGCGGTAATGTTAATACATCTAATCTGTTGCAGGGCTTCTTAGCAGTTTTCTCTATGTATAATAGAGGTCTGCGCGGGACTGCTTTTTTAAACCCACTACTGATCGCTCCCTCGTGTTTTTTTGTCCCGTTACTGCCTGCTCCCGCAAAAAATCACTTCTTTTAATCCCGCGCCCGCCTGCCACATACACATTTTTGTCGCTCCTGCCCCGCGGTCCTAATATGAACTGAATTAATTACATTTAGTGCTTCAAATTTACTTTACTTATTTATTAAAACAGCAATTCAGCGCTGAATAGTGCGGTCACGTTTCTTACCACAGTCCAAACACCATCGGTGTGTGTGTGTCGGTCCATCCTCCACTTTTTTTCAAGATTTTTCTTTAGGGTTTTTTGTTGCTTGCATGAGAATCATTGCATGATTATTAAAATGTTCTTAACTATTTATTAATTTGATGGGCCAAATTATGACTCCCCTGATTTTTTTAGGAAGGTCATTGACAAGATTCCTGATATTTCAAATTCAAATTTAATATTTGGGGGTGACTAATTGTTTTGGACCAGTGTCTGGATAAATCAGCACCTGCAAAAAATCCCTTTTCCAACGCGAGCACTTTTTAAAGGCATTTATCAATAACTCTAATATGTATGACGTTTGGAGGATCTTTAATCCAGTTAAAGAGTAAAGAGTACTCATTTCACTCTCAAGTTCACAATGTTTACACAAGAATTGACTATTTTCTGATGGATGCCAAACTCATTCCATTTGTTTGTGGCGCTAAGTATCATAACATCATTATATCCGATCATAGCCCGGTGACTCTTATTTTGAAACTGGGAGCGGTAGACAGACCACAAAACATTTGGCGCCTTAATCCCCAGCTGCTGACAGATGCTACCTTTTGCTCTTATTTGGAACTTGAAATATTTTTTTTCTTTGAGTCTAATGACCTGACATATCAGCTCCTATATTGTGGGATACATTTAAGGCTTATATAAGAGGTAGTATTATATCTTAACAGGCATCACAGAGGAAAGGAGACAAAGCAGAGCAAGCAGAACTTCAAATAGAACTTCAGAAAATCAAATAGAAAAACTAGAGAGAAAAAATGCAGCTAATCCTAATATTGAAAAGTGTAAAAAGATATCCGCACTTAAATTTAAGCTTAACCAGATTCTGTCAATCAAAATTAGTAAGTCCCTTCTTTATTTAAAACAAAAAAGTTTTGAGTTTGGGGATAAACCACAGAAACTTTTAGCAAGGCAACTCCGTAAAGCAGAATCTGATCGGACAATTCATACAGTCAAATCAGAATCTGGTGTAATATTTACTAAGCCAGTTGACATAAATATGAGGTTTCAACAATTCTATGAGCATTTGTATACCTCTAAATCAACTGCCGACTCAAAGACAGTGGATATTTTTTCACAGAATTGTGCACTACCCACATTAAATCAGCATGAGCGAGATAAGCTTGATGCTGAAATTACAATTGAGGAAATTTCAAAATCTATAATGTCTACACGATGTGGTAAAACTTCTGGCCCTGATGGGATTTGTAATGAACTGTTCAAGAAATTTTATAAACTGCTTTTCCCTTACCTGCAAAGAGTTTATAAACATGCCTGTGAGAACAAGTGTTTATCCTCCACAATGGATGAGGCAATTATTACACTGATTCCTAAAAAAGGTAAAGATCCCGAGGACGTTGGGTCCTACCGCCCGATTGCATTATTAAATGCGGATCAGAAAATATTTACAAAAATTTTGGCTAACAGATTGAGTGTGGTGGTATCAGACCCCAGAGTTAGTATTGCAAACATTTTAAACTTGATTAATTATTTTGGGTCTTTTTCTGGATACAGGATAAATTGGGGCAAAAGGTAATTAATGCCAATTTATGTTAAGGATACATCCTGGCTACATTCCTTTGCTTTTAAAACTTCAATGGATAAATTTACTTATTTAGGTATTTTCTAGGTACATTTTGAGGTTCCAAACCTCTCAGTTTGAAGCAAATTTCAACCCCTTGTTGATAAAGCTTAAAGGTCACCTTCCGCGAAAATCCGATTTTTCTTGTTTTTTGTGGAATACAGTAGGTCTCTCCGAGTTGAATGTGTACACCTGCACATTAAACTGTTTTGCAGCCCCCATTGTCTGCAGGAGCTAAGCAAAGAAATCCCCCCTCCCCCCCTCCGAAAAACTGGTGAATTTTGAATTATCTTTCTGCCTACGTTGGCAGAAACTCACAGACCAGCCCACCTTGGCTCGAGAAACTCCCAGAGGCGGAGCTGAAGCGACGCAACATCACCGCTCATCAGTTAGGAGGTGGGAGGCAGTGAGCGGCAGAGCGGTGGAGGGGCGTCGCAGTGCTCCTAGCCAATCAGAGGAGAGATATTTGCATGCTGTTTGCATGTATGAATATTCATGAGCAAAGCTGGAATCCGGTCATTTTGGACACACCCCTAAAACAGTCCATTAAAAAAGAGCTATACAGAGACACCTGAGCACTTTTTTTTTTTACAAAAACGGCTCACATGTCATTCATTCATACTAGAGACCACAACTAGACATTTTAAAATGAAAAAAAAAAAACGACGGAAGGTGAGCTTTAAAAATAATATAAAATTCTGGAAAACTTTGCCACTTTCTTTAGTTGGTAGGGTCAATGCTATCAAGATGACCTTTCTACCACAATTATTGTATCTTTTGCAGAATATCCCATTGTTCTTAACAAAATTGTTTTTTTTTTTTAATTGGATTCCATTGTAATTCCTTTCGTTTGGGACTACAAAGCGTGTAGAATCAGTAAGTATCATCTTTGTAAATTTAAATCAGAGAAGTATAATATACCTGGAAATAATTTATTTAAATATCTTCAGGTCAGAGATTATGTCTAATCATATTTGCTCAATTATACAACAGCAACATTGGATAGGCTTGATCAGTGTTTGAAACATGGAGTAGGATTGAATAGGGTGATTTCTTATTTATATTGAAGGATTCAAGGAGATTTTATTGTCATTCGCATCACATGTGGTACATGAGGTGGAACGAAATTGTGATCTCACGATCCAGTTTTACACCCAAAGAGCTGTTATTAATAGATATATAGATAAAAAAAAGAATACAATATAAGAAATAGAATATACAAAATAGATAGATAAATATCCCAAAGAATAAAAAAAAAATAATAATAAAATAAATAGAGAGTAGAAAGGTTCAGCAACATGAAGTCCATATATTATTATATTATTATATAACATATTTCAGAGCTTAAAATCTCCTGGCATGGAATCAGTTAAAAAGGCATGGGAAGAGGAATTAGGCATGAACATTTCTGAGGATGTTTGGGAAGCTAGTCTTGAACACATTCATTCTTGCTCTGCTAATGCTAGGCACTGTCTAATTCAGTTTAAAATACTACATAGGTTACATTACTCGAAGGTAAAGCTGCACAAACTGTTTCCAGATGTTTCACCTTTCTGTGATAATTGTAAATCAGTGGAGGCTACCCTCTCTCATAGCTATGTACTGTGTCCTAAGATTTATAAATTTTGGGTTAATATTTTTGCAGCCTTATCTGATATGTTAAAGGTACATTTGGAGCCAGACCCAGTTCTGATCATATTTGGGATATCTGAAATATTACTGGAGCTCTCCTCAGCTCAGCAGCAGCTGATTTCCTATAGTTTAATTACTGCTAAAAAACTTGTTCTTAATTTCTGGAAACACGCAGGAGTACCATCGATTAAGCAGTGGATTGTAGAAATGACAAATACAGTGCAGCTGGAAAGAATTAGGTTTGTGCTGATGGATAAACTTAAATTATATGACAAGATCTGGAGCCCTTTAAAATTATTCCTTAAAGGAGACTGAAGTTCAACAAGATCTACTCTGTACATCCACCTCTTGTAAGCAGCATTCATGGGAGGGTTGTGGGTTGGGAATGTTTGTTTGTTGTTGTTATTATTGCAAATGTATCATTTAAAGCAACTAAATTGTACGTGATGTGATTTTTCATGAAAACAAAATGCTTTTAAAATAAAAAAAATATTGAAAAAAAAAACAACAAAAAAAAACTATTTATTAATTTGCTCCAGCATCGTCTGGATTGATTAAACTCCCACTCCCGCCGATAACAATTCAGTTCTGTGCCGCGCCGCAAGATATTCAAACAGGACCCGCGAGTCCCGCAGGACTTTTAATGTCAGACAGAAGCAGCTTTATCATGGCAATATATGGCAGACACTAAGTTTGCTAGCAGGATCTTTTTTTTTTTTTTTCACCGTCAAGAAATAATACTTACGGCATTTAGATGGTTCCTCAAGCTTGATGTGCCACCATGATATGCTAATTGAATATTACATATTTGGCACACTGCCTGTCTTGTCTACACTCAATTTGAAATGCTTTCCAACAGCTGAACTTCTCTGAATTTTGCCTCTCTTATACCGCCTGAACGGAAGTGTGATGTTAGAGTGAGGTGGAGCTAAGGAAAGAAAAAAAACTAATATCCGAAAACAAAAATAAAAAACGAATACCTACTCAACGAGCGAATATCCGAATACCCGAATATTCGGGTCCAGCCCTACTGGAAACATGTGACTTTATGTCAGATTGTTGTGTTTTATCCTGAAAATCGTGTTCAGTGTATTCAAAAAGTGCCGTTATAAATTGTAAAATGTGTGTAAAGCAGAAAATGTGTTTAGAGTGTTGGAAACTTGAGGAGAGGTTATATCCTCTGTGTGTTAGTTTAAATAATTGTGCTAGGCATGTAATTTTACTGTCTTAGCAACTGGAAAAAACTGTAATAAAGTTATATCTCACTCGATCGTTTAGCAAACATGTCAGAGTTTTCTGTTCCACCTTATGGTGGCAGTTACAAACAGTAAAAGCTATCCGAACATTTTTTAAGTAAGTATAAAGGCTTTTTCAAGATCTTTTCTATTGTGTTGCAGTACGTGAGAATCACAGCCAAGTGTATGTTTACAATTCTTCATGTTCTTTCTGAGTGTTCTTTGTACAATTTAGATCATTAGTTCTCTGAAAATCACTTATGTCTGTAACCTGTAATTGTAAAAATAACTAATTGAAACAGAAATTGAAATTAAGAGCAAGTGAATCAGAATCAAATCAATTCTGTAATTCAGTTGCAATTAAGATAATAAAAAACAAATCCCTAATGTCCGGATCAGACTACACAAATTTAGCCCAGTTTTGACCCGATTTTGAAGGAGCCAACAAATTGCCTGCGTCGGATCCGAATTTCAGTGTCGTGAGTGGCAAATGTCTGTGTAGTGTGACACAGTCAAAGAGCAGTAATTTGACGTGAGCGACGCTGTCGGAGCGTCCGAGGGAAAGACGAGTGTAATGGAATGCTGTGGTATTAAATGATTCTTAATGTTAAAGTGTTTGCAACTGTTTAAATCGTAACATCTGGTTTTGTACAAATACTAAGGGCTGTGAATGGGGGAGGTTTAACACAGCAGGGGTCCAGAATTTGGTTGTGGTGGGGGGCTGGGAGAGCAGATAAGAGGCCGTGAGAGGGCAGCTGAGGGCAAGCAGATTCTCCGTGTGAGCACACGGTCTGACTTCAATAAACTTTGCTACTCACTTCGATGCTGACTCAGCATTCAGCATTATTATTTCACTTTAAACCACCGAATTTCCACAACACGAGCATGTTATAATTTTTTGTATTTTATTGCCTAGTTTGATATGCTGCTTCGCGACATGCTCCCTGACGCTGACCAATAGGAAGACAGAGCGTTCTGTGGCGCACAGATGTAAACATGGGAAAAGAAAGCGGGGCGGTGTTCCTGCAGTTCACTGAACCAGCGGAACAGAAGGATAATCTAATAATAGAGTACAACACAAAACAAAGATAACTGCTTAATCTTACATAGTGAACATCGTGTTGGACAAAAATTTTGTGTAGTCTGGCATTAGACAGTTCTGCAAAAAATGATTACAAATGTATGAATAGATGTGGAATAGATTCACAGAACTCTCACCTGAGAATCTCCAGTTTACAGTGTGAACTCTTCAGTCCAGCAGAGAGCAGCTCCAATCCTGAATCCTGAAGGTCATTGTTAGTGAGGTCCAGCTCTTTCAGGGAGGAGTTTTCTGACTGTAAAACTGATCCCAAATACTCACAAGACTGTTCTCCAAGATTACATAAAGCCAGTCTAAAAGAAAGACAGAGTCAGTATCAGTATTAATATCATAGATCTGTCTAGATCTTATTCAGTAATCAGAGTAATTTGTCTTCTCTGTTTTAGAACGTCTGGTGAATCTTTCAAATATGTTGGGGATGTCTTCACCATGGTGCAATTTTCTAGTCCACAAACTTAATATGTTTTCACTAAGGCTACCAATACCAGGCACTATTGGGAGACCAGGTGGAACGTCTAAATTCTTGTGAATTTTATGTAGTGTTTATAAAAAATATTTTTGTACAGTATGGAAAATGCCACTAAAAATTATACATTGTTTTCTTTACAAGGTAAATCTAATAGATTTTTTTGGACATACATCCATTCCTGCATTTCAGGCCTGCGTAACATACCAAAAAAGTTTATACAGTTACATTAAGTATTTATTTAAGTAATGCAATGTGTAAAGCGATGTACCACTAGCAGTTGTGTTCACCGGCAGACTGTATGCTGGTCTGAATTGTGTCGTCGAAAAAATATAAGGCTTTATTTATTTACAACCCAGCAAAAATCTTTTACATAACTGGGAAAAAATAGTTACATTACTTTATTTAGATACTGATTATGGTTTAGCAAATGGGGGAGATAATATTATGTAAAAATACCGTAACATACAGGACTGATAAATAAAAATATTATTGCAATGTAGATATGAGAGAAATTGTGCTGGCCGTTTGTGTGGTTTGCTAGCAGCGAATTCCACTGTGAAATTAAGGGAACACCTCCATTCTTTTACTAATGTTTGTAGAAGCAGACTGCATGCTTTGTTTTATACATCTGTGGCCATGGAAATGATTGGAACCTGAGTTTACAAAATTGAAAGTGTAAGAAGATAATTTTGGTAATATACTGTATTAATACCAAAACCAGCAAAGTGTATACCAAGACATTTAATGAGCTTTATGTAGAAGCAGATTTTATTTTCCAGAAGGACTTGGCACCTGCCTACACTGCCCAAAGTCCCAATACCAGGTTTATATATTTTCATATTGTTTATATGTATATATGTATATATTATATGTTTATATTCCAGTGTAATTGTGTAATTTTAAGTGACAGCACTGCTAAAATACACTGTTTAAAAGTTGGTGTTCGTATTTAGGCTACAGAAGTCAGGGGTGTTCTGTCATTTCTGCGCGGTTTGAATACAGTGAACTGACAGAAGCACATTGTACATGAACATCAGTCAGTGACAAATGCTATAAATTGTGTAAATCTATACAGTGCTAGATCAAGGTTTTGATAGTTTAATGCATTTTTATTCACCAAAAAAATGACAAAGAATTTACAGGAGACACGTGTGCCAGATGTTGTTTTCAGGACATCGGCGACTATTAGACTATTTAATAATCTGAATAAATAAAAAGCACAACCTTCTGTTTCTTCTGTCCAGAATGAGTAATGATACTGATTTTTCTATTCAGAAATCACCTGACAGAAAGCTCACCTGAGTATCTCCAGTTTACAGTTTGAACTCTTCAGTACATCAGAGATTAGCTCCACTTCTGACTCCTGCAGCTTAGTGTTACTGAGATTCAGTTCTTTCAGTGGTGAGTTTACTGATTTCAGAGCTGAGCAGAGAGTTTCACAGGAATTCACGATGAGTTTACAACCAGGTAATCTAAATAAGAAAAACAAACAGAATTAAAACACAGAATATCTAACTCACAGATATCAGAAACTCAGAAAACTCCACTTCACTCCAAATTTAAAATGTCCTAAAATAGGAGGGACACTTTGGACCATGGAAAGGGTGCAGGAAATAAAGAATAAAAAAAGGTACAAATAGAAAGTAAAACAGCAGAATCACATTTTGGGTATTTAATTTTCATTTTAATTAAAAAACAGAAAACACAACAACCTGTCAAGTTTTAGGATTTGGGAACTGCCCAGTTTACAGCTCTGTTTTAATCTTGTAGAATTTTCTACTGATTGAGCAGATAAGTGTTTTACTATATGTTACAGGCATGTATTGGTAAAATCTGATAATGTTTTATTAAACTAAATGTAATGTACATAAGATTAAAATAGTGTCAATCGATTAAAAATGTAATCAAATTAATCACAACAAAATTCTATGATGAACTGTGAATACTCACACTTGTTCTTAAGACACAAGTTTTTACAGTGGATATGTAAAAATAAATAAAATAATTAATGTAAGAAATGTAAAATGTAATTATATTACATTATATATATTAGTGGTGTCAATTAAAATACTAGTATATACTTGTAGGTTTGAGGGGAGATAAAGCCAACGTGGGGCGCTGGAGTAAAGAATGCATGACAAATTAAAGAGGAAACTTCTTACTTTATTATAAACATCTCAGCTTGGTAGTAAGAATTTCTGAATTAGATCTTAATTAAATCACGTTCTCACCACAAGCGAACCCAAAACAAATCTATGCGTTCGAAGGGGGGCAGAGTATGGTGGGGTCAAATTTGGTGGCGTATTTAATTTGCACAAAAAAGAATGCATTACTAATTCCAAATGAATCACATGCATTAACACTAACATTGACAGCCCTATAAAATATACTAGCATATAAAAATAACAACATTGACTCAGTGGGACAATTGGTAGGTTTGGATGTACTTTGTTCAACTTTGGTCAATACCATATAATTCAGATATTGACATAAACAGTATAAAAGCCACTGACTGTGGTGTACGTAGCCATGCACTGACATGACAAGGCTACAGAAATCTGTGGTTTTCTTGCTTTTTCTGCACGGTTTGAATAAAGTGAGTTGACAGCAGCACCCTGTAATGAACATCAGTCAGTGACAAATGCTGTAAATTGTATAAATCTCTACAGCGATATATCTATATCTATGAGACATTTGTGTGCCATATTTTATTTTCAGAAGAGCTGAGAATACTAAAATATTTCCTTATCTAAATAAATGTTAGTAAACATTAACAGCATTTTTCGACCCCATTTTAATCAAATGATTACTTAGCAACCTCTAGATAAAAAAAAAATAGATGTTCTTTATTATTTGTTGTCTTTGTCTTTTACTATTCATTAAAACTATCTGGCCTGAGGACTCTTATCCTAAAATTTATATTTAGTGTACAATACACCCCAGGGCTCTGCTGAGAGCCTGAACAGGTGAAGCTGCTTCAATGCAGAGTGGGGTGATTTTTCCATTCAGGAATCACCTAACAGAAAGCTTACCCGGGTATCTCCACTTTACAGTTTGATTTCTTCAGTCCATCAGAGATTAACTTCACTCCTGAATCCTGCAGCTCAGTGTTACTGAGGTCCAGTTCCTTCACTGCTGATTTTATTGACTTCAGAGTAGAGCAGAGAGTTTCATAGGAATTCATGTTGATTTTACAACCAGATAGTCTACAAGACAAAAGAAAAAAAACTATTAAAATACAGAGCTATGTATGTGTCTTTAACATAGAATATATCCCCATGCTCTGCTGAGAGCATTATTTATGAGAGAATTATTTATAATAGTGATTGGTGACCCTGCTTCAATCTATGATAGGTAAATTGTACTGATTTTTCCATTTAGAAATCACCTGACAGAAATCTCACCTGAGTATCTCCAGTTTACAGTTTGAACTCTTCAGCCCATCAGAGATTAGCTCCACTTCTGACTCCTGCAGCTCAGTGTTACTGAGGTCCAGTTCTTTCAGTGGTGAGTTTACTGATTTCAGAGCAGTGCAGAGAGTTTCACAGGAATTCATGGTGAGTTTACAGCCAGGTAATCTACAAGACAAAGACAAACTATTAAAAAACAGAGAATATCTAATTCACACTCACAGTTTTCAGTAATTATAAGACACTGAGTGATTTCAGAAAACTCCAACTCTTTAAAAAGTGTTAGAAAATGAACAGCGACATTCAAACACAGTTGTCTACAAACTGAGGTCTATATTAGAGAATTCACAACACACACTAACAGCTCATACACCAAAACTAAAACCTGCTCTGTGGGGTCCTGAAGGAAAAAAAAAGGAGAAAACAGAAAGTAGGAAGCAGTCATAGTATTGTGAATATGGTCACTGTCCAATGACAAACAAACATCTTCAAAACAGCAACTTTACAGGAGAGAGAAAAACCATCTAAACTTTCAATGGAAGTCCATGTAAAAAGAGTTTATTTCAGGTGAAGTATTTTTGAAGAATTTCTATTGGTCCATTTATCAAGAAATTTTGGCACAGTGTAAGGGACAGTTTGTCTGTTCAAATTATGTAGTAAAATTTAAAATGTACAAAAATGGAGATACTTGTTTTTCATGGAGATGCTGTTTTTTTGGTGCTGTATTTTCTAACGCACTGAGCCATTTACGTTACAGTGCCACTTCTCCACTGTTGCCACAAATTTGAGTCAACACTTGTCAGAAAGTTTTTATTTCAAGACACACCAGAATGTTGCTGAGAGCTAGAGAAAGTGTTAGGAGAGATACAGTAAGTAACATGGTTGGGGACAGCCACTGATCTTCCCAGGGAGCTCAGATGATGTCTCCTACCCATGACCAATAAAGTGGTTGTTTTTGGTATGATGTTGTGAGGGACAAAGAAGAATGAATAAAGAAAGAAGAGCATGCAGTGGTACTTTCCTCAACCAACCAACAAAACTGAACTGTACACGGACAAGCGGAGCATGCTCACAGGTAAACTGACCACATTCTGGGCCCTATTTTAGCGATCTATATTGCTTTGTGCAGCTGGATTTAGGGGGTGTATCCTGTGTCTTTGGTATCGTAATACACTTTGCACAGCTCCAACAGCGCAAAAGGCATGTTTTAATTCTCTTAATAATTCATGGGTGTGTTTTGGGCGCAACGTGAAATAAACCAATCAGTGTATCAGTATCCATTCCCTTTAAGACACAGGTGCACTCTGACTTCTGTTCATTCCTATCTTAAGAGCACAGAGACACTGACTGCGCCCTCATGCTGTGAAGATAAACCAGCAGCTCATATAAGAGAAGAGCAACGTTATTTTATTCTTTATTCTGTTTATTGTTTATGTAAAAACTAGGTTTGCAACACTGAATATTAATCAAGCAATCAACCATTATTTACACTGGAGGGGGACCCTCATTTACAATGCCACTGAGCATTTACAGTTTAAAAGGGATTAAAACTATTTAAAACATTTGAAATAAACTGACATTTACTATAGACGAATAAAAAGGAAAAATACGACATTTTAAAAAGATCATAAAAACGGACATAAAAAGTAACAAAATGATATCTTATGAAGAAAAAACTAATTTGATAAAAAAAATAAACAATTAAAATGATTGAAAAAATAATATAAAATATAAACTCATTTTAAAAACTCATTTAAAACAATCACAGGCTTTCTGATAATAATAAGCCGTTCAAAATGAAAATGTACTGTGTTGTTAACGTCTGTGATAAGCTAAAATATTGGGCTAGTTTAAGTTTCTGTAGGGCTGGTTTTAGACAGACAGGATTAGGCAGGATTTTTGGAGAATATGTTAAATGATCATGGCTGTTGTCTTAACTGGTGTGTTTACATTTTTTGAGACAGAGAGCGAGTGAAGTGTGTGAGGCCCCACATTTCTCCACAACACTGCGTTCCTCACACATTAATGTCTACAAATTGTCAGCTAATTGTTCCAGCCCCAATTCAGAGTTTCAGCTGATATACAGACAGTCTCACATTATCCTCTAAAATATTTGATACACTTGGGAATTCATCTTCCTCTCAGTGATTGTTAGCTGGCCAGGCCCTGATGCAGCAAAGCAGGCCCAGATCATGATGTTCCCTCCACCATACTTTATGTTTGGAATGATGATTTCATGGTGATGTGCAGTATCTTTTTTATACCAGATGTTGCGCTGCAACTGTTCAGTCTTAGTTTTATCTGTCCACACAATCTAAACCACATTGTATTCATTTCCAGCTTAATGTAAATCAACAATTTTTAATGGTAAATCTTCAAAAAGGTATTTTTGGAATGGATATCCTTCTTGTGTGGAAACAACTCAAAAAGTATGAGTGGTGTTTATCAGTCAAAGTGGCTCTAGCCCACTTCTCCAAAGTTTCTCAACAAAACTCCAGGTATGCTAACACCTAACAACGGTTAGCTTTTTTTATGCCAATAACTCATAGGGTTTACATACTTTTCATACTTTACTTAAATCAGGACAGGTGAAGGTTTTTTCATTCAGAAATCTGCTGAAAGCTCACCTGAGTATCTCCAGGTTACAGTTTACACTCTTCAGCCCATCGCAGATTAGATTCACTCCTGAATCCTGCAGCTCAGTGTTACTGAGATCCAGTTCTTTCAGTGGTGAGTTTACTGATTTCAGAGCAGAGCAGAGAGTTTCATAGGAGTTCATGGTGAGTTTACATCCAGACAATCTACAAGAGAAAAAAATAAAAAAATCAAACACAGAAAATTTCTAATTCATACGGTTATCAGTAATTATAAGAGAGTAATAATAAGTAATTTCAGAAAACTCCACCTCAGTTCAACTTCAAAAAGGGCAGGGACATGTTTGAGGATGGATATTTACCACAGTGAGTTTAAAGACCAAGGTGGTGGCTACCTAGTAATCTACAACAAAATCATTCAGTACAATGTTGTGTATATATCTACATTCATCTTTACATTTCTATTTTTTATTAGGGCTGTCAGCATTAAACTGTAATGCACACAATTAATTTGGATTAATCAGTAATGCGCTATTATTTTTTTTAAGTAAATTAATTATGCCACCAAGATTGACCCCAACATCCACCGTAATCTGCCTCTCACCCGCTCCATCTGTGGATTTAAGCCTCGGCCAAAAATAACATCACTGGGTTGGAGAGATGGCAGTTGTGCTGGCAGGAGAACTTTGGCCATTTGGGGGTGTTTCTGGAACCTACACCCTTTAAGTATGTTGTGCTGTGATTGTAATTGATCACTCACAGTATTTCTGTGTTTTGCAGTGTGATTTCCTTCTGCCTTACATCACTTCCCATATAATGAGTGCTCCCTTTGGTAGCAGTGTGATGCCTTTTTATTTATGTCTTATAAATTATTTATATTCTAAATGTAATAAACTGACATTTTGTCTTGTATGCTCTGTAATTTAATAAATGTGTGTACTGAAAAAGTCATGTTTCTGCTATTAATTACTGAGACTAAGGCGGCCTGCCTATTGTAAAATTAGTACTTGTCATTGTTCAGCAAATCTTTAGGTCCCATATATTTTTATTGATTAAGTCCTTCTTTTGAATGCTGTGAGTACTTCCTTTATAGTGATGCTTGCATAATTAATAAAAAAAAAAAAAACAATTCCGGACCTTCACTTGTAACAGAACACATACAGTGCGTGTTCTACCACCTCTAGTGCAAACATGCAAAATAACATGCATTAAGTGTACAACCTGATGATTACACTCCATTTTAACCACATTTACAATTATTTGGTTAAAGCTTTAGGCTAATTGTGAAATACTGTGATACTTTTGAAAACAGTTCTACAGTCTTACTGTAACTTTATACTGTATACATTTAAAAGCAGTTTAAAGGGCTCATTTTGCTCCACTATGAAACTTAAATGTTAGTTGTGAGACTAAAGCTCACACAAGTCATTCACTGTAATGGATTTTGTATATCTGATTAAGGGTTATTTAAATTTCTAAAACAAATCATGTTATAACAAAAAATATTCTCTGTTGTTCCTCTGCTTCCTCTGTAAATATAAAATAAAATGCAACATATTAATGTAGAGATGAATGCAGATTAATGTAAACTCACACAGCCTTTCTGCAGTTCCTCACAGCTGGGATCAGTCTCCAGTAGCCCTTCTCAGTTGTTGAGTAATTCTTCAGGTTGAACTCGTCCAGCACCTCCTCTGAGATCAGGATCATATGGGCTAGTGCTAAACACTCTCCGGTGGAGAGCTTCTTTTTTGACTGAATGTCTTTGGAGAAAGACTGGACTTTCATTTCAGTCAGACAGAGGAACAGGTTGATGAATCTCTCAGAAGGAAGATCTTCTGATTGGATGATGCGTTTGATGTACTGGACTGTTTTTTTGATGCTCTCTGAGCTGCTCACTGTTTGTGTCAGAAGGTTTTGTAGGAGCTGCTGACTGGATTCCAGTGAGATTCCCAGCAGGAAACGGAGAAACAGATCCAAGTGTCCATTCTCACTCTTTACAGCTTTACGCACAGCTCCTCTCAGCAGCTCTTCCAACAGAACACTGTCTTTCCACTTACCACCCCTAGGCTTCAGAAACTGCAGTTCCTCCAGGTTCTTGCTCACATAGCAGTGAAACACATAGAGAGCAGCCAGGAACTCCTGAAAGCTCAGATGAACAAAGCAGTAGACCTTCCTCTGGTAAAGCACACACTCCTCCCTAAAGATCTCAGTGCAAATGCCAGAGTACACAGAGGCCTCTGTGACATCAATGCCGCACTCTCTCAGGTCCTCTTCATAGAACATCACATTGCCCTTCATCAGCTGTCTGAAAGCCAGAGCAGACAGTTTCAGAAGCATCTTTCTGTTGGACTCCAGCAGTTCCATTAGATCTCTCTGGTCTTTTCTCTCGTACTTCTCACTCTTCATGAGCGTCTGAGTGCACAGGAAGTGGGAGTACATCTCAGTCAGTGTTTTAGGGATTTCTGTATTACCTTGTTTCATGATTCTCTGAAGCACAGTGGCTGAGATCCAGCAGAAGACTGGAATGTGGCACATGATGTGGAGGCTCCGTATCGTCCTGATGTGCGAGATGATGCTGCTGGCTTGTTCTTGGTCACTGATTCTCTTCCTGAAGTACTCCTCCTTCTGGGAGTCGTTAAATCCCTGGATTTCTGTCACACGGCTGATGAACTGAGCTGGGATCTGATTGGCTGCTGCTGGTCGGGAGGTGATCCAGATAAGAGCAGAGGGAAGCAGTTCTCCTTTGATGAGGTTTGTCATCAACACATCCACTGATGATGTCATCGTTATATCAGATACTTTCTCACAGTCTGAGAAGTTCAGTGGAATTCTGCTTTCATCCAGACCATCAAAGATGAACACAGCTTTGTACTGGTCATAGATCTTCGGGTGCAGGTCTTTGATCTCAGGGTGGAAGTCACACAGAAGTCTATGAAGACTGTACTGATCACTTTTAATCAGGTTCAGCTCTCGGAATGGAAGCACAAACATGAAATCTACGTCCTGATTGCCTTCAGCCCAGTCCAGAATGAACTTCTGCACAGACACAGTTTTTCCAATGCCAGCAATGCCTTTAGTCAGCACAGTTCTGAGTTTCTGCACTTCTTTACCTTCATCTTCTTTTCTTTCTTCAGCCATCCAAGCTCTAGTGTTCTCTGCTCCCATTCCACCTAAAGTTCCTTCAACTGGTTTAAATATATCTAAACAGTTAATGGGTATTTCTTGCAGCTGTTTCCAGATTTCTTTCTCCATCTGTAGAACTTCATGTTCTTCATTCACTCCTTCACTCTCTCCCTCTATGATGTAGAGCTGAGTGTAAATCCTGTTCAGCAGAATTTTATTCTCCTGTGTTTTTAATCCCTCGAATAAGCTCTCGTACCTGTTCTTCATACTGGTTCTGTGTTTCTCTAAGACTGTGGGTAAGACATCATTCACTGGTGGGCAGTAATGCTGCTTCATGGTTTCCTCCATAAGTGGATACAGAACTGGACGTGTTTTAGGTCTCTTTTTGCACCGGGGACAAGCGAAGTCTCCTGATGGAGCAGACTGGCCCCAGTAGCTGTTAATGCACTGCCTGCAGAACGTGTGTCCACAGGTGATAGAGACTGGATCTGTCTGAATCTGCTCACACACTCCACACCTGGACTGATCCTGGAATCGCACATCCCTTCCACAGCTAGAGAGAGAGTGTGAGAGAGTAGAGAGAGAGTGTGAAAAAGAGAGAGAGAGAGAGGAAGTGAAAAAGTTAAATCATTGTGAGAGGCAGAAACTTGGTGATACGACAACCATAATGGTGACCTGGGGAGAACTCACACATGATAATCATTTACCCTTAGTAGCTATACAAGGGACATGAATGCTGTGTGATGACAATGCTAAAACAGCCTGATTATGGAGGCTTAGTGAAGGATGCACCAGTCATTGTTCTACTGGATAAAATTGGTTAACCAAAAACGGTAAAGGACATGTTCATATCCCAATCCATATATATAAAATAAATAAATAATCATTGTGACACGACTACACAGTGGATCTAGTTTCAGTTCCAAAAGGTAGATCAGATGGTCTTGTACAGAATGACAAATAAATGTCAGAGGTTGTAGAACACTCCGTAATTAGTAGAATTGAAAAAAAATGAAAAGAAATACCAAAAGAAAACTTCCAGAGAAACATCCAGCTGAAGGTCAGTGCTGTCTCTTCCATTACTGAAATATACAGGCTGCTTTTTTTCTCTACAAAGTCAGATAAACAAAATTCATCACATTATCCAGCCTGTATATAACGCCTTTTTATAGAAATAACGACTCAACTTCAAAGTAAGTAGAATGGGTCGAAGTACGATATGTTAAAAGGGAATTCAGTCTGCTGAAACTCACTACCACACTGTATTAGTGTCTCACTTTAGCTCACTGCTGCTTCTTTCATTACTGAAATAAAGAGGCTGCTGTATCGAGTGGTTGCTCCTCACAGACACACAGCTGGGCTCTGGAGGTTCTGCTCTGAATGTATTTCTGGAAATGTGATGTAAAGACACAGGTTAAATCAACATACTGACCTGATTAAACCTGTGCTTCCCCTGTAGTTAATATATTCTTTTGAGTCCTACAGGGGTAATACTAAAGTACTCTTTGGATAGGCTACGTTTTTACAGGTAGGTGGAGTATTATAATGTAAAAATATTATTTGCATTGGAAATTACTAATTGCTGAATGTCAAAATTTAACAAAAAAAAACAAACAAACAAAAAAAAAACTCCCTGTCAAAACTGACCATCATCCCATGCTCATGTCTCACCTCAGATCAGTGCTGCTCCTTTCATTACTGAAATTATGAGGCTGCTCCATGGAATAGTTGCTCTTCATAGACACACAGCTGGGCTCTGGAGGTTCTGCTCTGAATGTATTTCTGGAAATATGATGTAAAGACACAGGTTAAATCAACATACTGACCTGATTAAACCTGTGCTACCCCTGTAGTTAATATATTCTATGGAGTCCTACAGGGGTAATACTAAAGTACTCTTTGGATAGGCTACGTTTTTACAGGTAGGTGGAGTATTATAATGTAAAAATATTATTTGCATTGGAAATTACTAATTGCTGAATGTCAAAATTTAACAAAAAAAAAAAAATCCCTGTCAAAACTGACCATCATCCCATGCTCATGTCTCACCTCAGATCAGTGCTGCTCCTTTCATTACTGAAATTATGAGGCTGCTCCATGGAATAGTTGCTCTTCATAGACACACAGCTGGGCTCTGGAGGGTCTGCTCTGAATGTCTGCAGTCTGGAAATGTGAAGTAAAGACACAGAGATAAACAGATAAACAAAAATAAACAACAGATAAAGACTGACCAACACTAAACTGTTGCTCATCTCTACAGGTGTCCCACAGCAGTAACACTAAAGTACTGTTTGACAGGATTTGAATAATGAAATTATACCAGAGGACCCCCTGGTAAGATTAACCAATTACTAGCACAAAATAATAAGTCTGGGAATAAATTACCACAAATTATGAATTATCCTCACACCAAATAAATTCATATAACTGTCACGCCTATTGCAGACTGTGTAGTCCAAAACCTGGACTCCTCCGTATCAGTCAATGGACAATCTCTACCTCAGGACTCCAACCCCCAGAATGCATCTGTCTCTGACACGTGTCTGGACTCCACCAATCAGCTCGCATTCTCTCTCGTCATCTCCGGAATTCTGAGATTGTTCTCAGTTGTTTGGGATTAATTTAGGGTATATAAATCAGTTTATTTTCACGTTTTCCACAAAGTATTGCCACTGTTATCCTGCAAAATACCGAGCATTCGTTACCTGTTCGTATTACCGTGTATGACCCGTTTTTCCCTTTTTGACTCCGTTTTTGTCTCGCCTTTTCTGCTGTTTACTTAGTGCTTTTCCGGTTCTCTGACTCTGTATTTTGGCTCTGGTTTACTCTTGTCTAGCGATTTGGCTCTAATTCATTGGTTTATTATCTCTGGTTTTGACTCTCGTCTGTATTACGACTACGCTCTCTGTTTTTGTCCCTTTTATTAAAGCCTTAACTAGTTTTTACCGCGTGCGTCTGACTCCACTCTGTAACGTTACAATAACAGTGTAGAGCCAAGTTCATCAAAACATATTACAGATTTGAATGATGTGTTGTATAGCACTTGCCACAGCTCCACATTAGCTACAGACGTGCATCAGTAGAGTTAGATAGATGAGTGGTACTTTGGAGCCAATACTGATTGCCACACGTTAATTAGTACGTTTGGTTGATCACCAATACCGACTGAGTGCAGGACTGAATGCCACTTTATCCTTTACGGGCAAACCTAAAAATGCATGATTGTGGAGGTCCTCTGTAATGTTCTGCATTGTCTCTTAAGATAAAATGAGCCTCATATAAACTGATCTGGAACTCAGATCAGCTGAGAGGGGTTGTGGATTCCTGTGCAAAACTAAACTGTAGAGCTCAGAGTGGAAACAAAAACAAAAAGAGGCTGCCTATCCAGCAGTAAAAGCTAGAGATGCACACATACCACCTTTTCCCTCCTGGTACCAATGCCAGATTTTCTAGTATCTGCCAATACTGATAGCAAATTTAACTTAATGATTTGATAGATGCCTATAAATTCAGATATTTATCACATTACACTTGTAATAGGCTTTACTTTGGTAAAGACAGTTTTCCATGTTCCCAATTAGCATCTAATTAACATAAAAGAACAGCATTTTAGCCTTTATTCACACATTTAAAGTCTTAGAGTTATGAAAAAAAAAATACTGCAACAATGCAGTGAGGTACTCTCGAGTGGGGTATCCATTTAGTGTTCTGATACTCTAGTAGGCTGAGTGATGGACTCTCAAGATGGATATTCACTTCTGAAAACAGCAAAGTGGAAGAAAATACATAAGCACACTTTCTAAAAAATAAAAAAAGCACCCTGAATTCATGTTTCACCTCAGGTCAGTGCTGCTTCTTTCATTACTGAAATTATGAGGCTGCTCCATGGAATGGTTGCTCTTTATAGACACACAGCTGGGCTCTGGATGGTCTGCTCTAAATGTCCTCAGTCTGGAAATGTGAAGTGGAGACACAGAGATAAACAGGTAAACAAAAAATAGATAAACAGATAAACACTGACTAGCACTAAATTGTTACTCATCTCTACTGGTGTCCCACAGCAGTAAATTGTTGCTCATCTCTACTGGTGTCCCACAGCAGTAAATTGTTGCTCATCTCTACTGGTGTCCCAAAGCAGTACCACTAAAGTACTGTTTGGACAGGATTTGAATAATGAACTTATACCAGAGGACACGGTAAGGTTAACAAATGATTAGCACAAAATAAAAAGTCTTCCCTAATGTATATTTAAGGTCTCTGTTAAACACTGAATTCACCAGAGATCTGTAAATTTACAGTTACTTACACATGATAGCTTACATTAACTAGCTGTTATAAACAGAGCCATAAGCTCTTTAACTGACAAGACAGTGTTAGCTCCGCTGCTGTTTCATATGCAGCATGCATATACAACTCGGAGAGACATATTGTATTACACAAACAACAAGAAAAAGTGCATTTTAGTGGAAGGAGACCTTTAAGCATGTATAAATTTGTTTATGTAGCTTGTCCTCATAAGCGATGTCACTGATTACCGAAACACTGATTCGCAAAACGTGCAATAAAGCAAGGCAAAGATGGCCACACTCACTAAAAACAACAGCTTTGAACGATATTAAACCCTGAAATATCGTGCCATATCACCCACCACTAATTATCGCAACAGCAGTAAATTGTTGCTCATCTCTACTGGTGTCCCACAGCAGTAACACTAAAGTACTGTTTGAACAGGATCTGCATGATAAGGATATCCCTGAGGACACCAGTAGGGTTAACAACTGATTAACACAAAATAACAAACCTGGGCATAAATGAACACAGATCCTTACGTTATGAATTATCCTCAAACTAGGTATTTTGCCTATCCAGCACTAAAAGCTAGTGATGCACACATACTACCTTTTCCCTTCTGATACCAATGCCAGATTTTCTAGTATCTGCCATTACCAATACTGATACCAAATTTGACTTAATGATTTGATAGATGCTTGTAAATCCAGATATTTATTACATTACACTTTTTATAGGCCTTACTAAAGGCAGGTTTCCATTTCCCCAATTAGCATCTAATTAACTAAAAAGGGGAATCCGGTCAATGTTCTAAAAAACACAAGAGTGGAAGAAAATTCAAAAGCATACTTGACAAAAAACAGCCTGCATTCATGTTTCACCTTAGATCAGTGTAGCTTCTTCCATTACTGAAATAATGAGGCTGCTCCATGGAATGGTTGCTCTTCAGAGACACACAGCTGGGCTCTGGAGGGTCTGCTCTAAATGTCCCCAGTCTGGAAATGTGAAGTGGAGACACAGAGATAAACAGATAAACAAAAATAAACAACAGATAAACACTGACCAACACTAAACTGTTGCTCATCTCTACTGGTGTCCCACAGCAGTAACACTAAAGTACTGTTTGGACAGGATTTGAATAATGAACTTATACCAGAGGACACCGGTAAGGTTAACAAATGATTAGCACAAAATAAAAAGTCTGAGTGCTTCCCTAATGTATATTTAAGGTCTCTGTTAAACACTGAATTCACCAGAGATCTGTAAACTTACAGTTACTTACACATGATAGCATACGTTAACTAGCTGTTATAAACAGAGCCATAAGCTCTTTAACTGACAAGACAGTGTTAGCTCTGCTGCTGTTTCATATGCAGCATGCATATACAACTCGGAGAGACATATTGTATTACACAAACAACAAGAAAAAGTGCATTTTAGCAGAAGGAGACCTTTAAGCATGTATAAATGTGTTTATGTGGCTTGTCCTCATAAGCGATGTCACTGATTACCGAAACACTGATTCGCAAAATGTGCAATAAAGCAAGGCAAAGATGGCCACACTCACTAAAAACAAGAGCTTTGAACGATATTAAACCCTGAAATATCGTGCCATATCACCCACCCCTAATTATCGCAACAGAGTACTACTTTTTGCAGTTTTTAGCAAAAGAAAAATTCACACTCTTCTCATTTCCCAGTATATACCTTCTAGAGACATATTATATAACTGATATATTATATAATCCTGGATATATGGAGATATTTGAAGTGCATTACATTCTGAATCATTGACTTCTGTTACAAATATGATAAAATTATTATTTTTTTAATATCTCAGTTAGCCATATCATATTGCATGCAATATTAAAATATCGCCTACCCCTAGTAGGAATAGAATGTAAGTATAGAAGTTTGTGATTGGATAGCCAACGGAACCCTGACTGCTGTTAAGCCACTGCCAGACCGTACGCTGGTGCAGTGGGCCCTGGATTCCTCTTGGTAGGCCCTACACACTACTGATTAGCATTTAGAGTTGTGATGAAATTCATATTTTCATATTTTTATAAGCCAAAAAGTCTCAACTAAATGTACATTTGAGATTATTTTAAATCAACAGCACTGATAAGCCACTTTGATCACTAATAATGGTGTGCCTTAAATTATCAATATAAAGTAACTCACTTCATGTCATATACTTCTTCCTTCCTGCTGAAGTAAGGAGAATCCATCCTGGTGTTTGTGCTCTTCTCACAGAACTGGACACTGGACCTGCTGCTCTCTGCTCCACACAGTCTCCCAGTTTAAAGCATGACCAGGGCACTGAAACACAGATTATAATAAACCAAGTATCAGCACCACATCACTTAATACCTAATAAAGAAGAATAACACTGCAGTGGTTAAAATTCGTCCATTACCAATTTATTATTTTGGAAAAATGACATTATTTCCTGAATTAACTTTTTTCTTTCTAAATTTGTTAACTACACAAGCTAGACTGAACAATTTTAGAAAGTTAAAGGGTCAAATCTTACATCCTGTTCAAGGCGCACTGCAATGTTCACTGCTATCTTACACAGTCTTAAACAGTATATTTTCACACCTTCTGCCTGTGTCTTTTAAATAGCAATGGTGCTTGCAAATCTTTTAACACCAGTGGGCATGGTGGTCTGGAAATGATGTGTGTTCAGATAAATTTCTGGTGTATTGCTCTCTTGGTAACAGAAAACAGAGGTGCGTTACTGTCTGAATTTAACCTAAACAAACATAAACAGTCAGACGTTCATTACTACTCAACGAGAGTACATCCCCGCTTATTACACACACACAGCTGTGCACAAACCCAACTTTACATCAACAATAAACAGAATACAAAATAAATAAATTAATAATAACATTGCTGCTGCCATACTTTTCCCATGGTTATGATAGAAATGAAACAAGATAGACAAGATGATAGACAAGACCCAAATCAAGCTGTGTGGTGCACTATTCACGACTTCCCTAAAGATCTCTAAAAAGGGCCCCAAATCTTTATAAGTATTTTGACAACATTTGTGAATCTATCAAGAAAACAGACCATTATCTTAAGCACACCTGTCAAGTTATATAAAAAAAATATAAATATAAATGTGTCTTTAGTGTGACACGAAAAGAAATCACTGAATTTAACTCACACAGCCTCAGTCACTCACCTCATTCACCACACAGCCTGTCACTCACCTCCTCCACAGTGTCTGCCTCTTTATAAAAAGCTAAATATATATTGAACCATTGAACAATTTGTCTATAATAAGTTTAAAAATAAAATAAAACAAACAAACAAACAAAAAAACACTAAAAAAAACTTAGAATAACAGTTCCAGCTAACTGCTGCTCTTATAATAACATTTAACAACATGGCAAAAAACTCATTTATGTAATTCACGTAAAAATGAAGTTATTGTAAAAAAGGTGACTGCCTATTTAAAAAGCAACAGAAGATGTTCATTTGTTAGAGCTCATTGGTAACATTTCTAACATATTTAGAGTGCTTTTTACTCACGTTTTTTCTCTCCCACAACCTTAATCCTTTACAGCTTCAAAAACATGTATTATGCAAATTAGATGATGACGTCTTTTAGCGACTTCTAGCGACTTTTAGGAGAGCCAATAGCTGCTTACTCCTTACTGAGGAGTTGGCAACGCTAACTGTTCTATCTAAACAGTTTTTTTTTACCCCCCTCGGTGCAGGCCTGGTACGTTGCTTGAGTTCGTTCCTGTGATAACCCCTCGCAGCCTCTGCTTATCCTTAAACACTTTCTTACCCCCTAGAAACTTCATTTTAAGTGCCTTATCCCGTTGACGTTCATCCTGACATGTTATCAAAAGCTTACCTCCTCTCAACACCCTAGCTCCGGCCACATCCCCTGGAGCTGACTTGATTTCAGATGTCAACCTGACCGGATTCAGCACGCCAGCAGATTCAGATTCAAACTGGATCAAAATGAGGTATTCCTCCTTACGACGCTTCCCTGTTTCTCCACGCACTCCACTGCCGCTAGAATCTCTGTCCTCAGATAAACGTCTACTCTTTTTAGACCGGACAACCTGCCATTCTCCTCCCTCACCGGCCCAGTTCCCGCTCCTACAACCAAACGAGTCTGGCTCACTGCCAGAACCGTCATCACTTCCGTCCATCCTCACTTCAGTCACAGCTCAGTGCTGCCACCCGCCGACCTCCCCACTCTCCACTTGCTTTCTCTGCAGCCCCGCTCCCGCCCACTCTCAAAGCTAATTGGCTGGTAGAAAACAGACCACATAATCTTATAGGCTCAGAAAGAGCTAGAGGCTCAAGTTCTCAGAGCTGAATATACACAGATGAATTAAACAGAAAATGTACAGGAACATGTATTACAAATTTTATAACAGTTTTCTTTAAACAAAAAATATATATATAAGAAATGAACTCTTATTTTTACCTGGGCTACATTTATTTTAACTGTTTTTCTCATTTCTCACTGCCTGAGCTTTTTTGTAACCCACTGAATCACAGGGTAGAAGAGCATTTCTAACTCAATTACAGTTCAGCCTCAGAGCATTCCTCTGTCAACCAAGAAACGGCTTTCTTCTTCTTCAGGTAAGTTTTTTTAAAAGGAAAATACTTCTTATTCGATTCACACAAAATATCACGTAAAACATCATTACATTTCTCAATGTCTGATAAAGTTCAGAAAACATTTACAAAAAATTCCACCTCCACAAAAAATCCTTCCCCATCCTATTAATCTCTATACCAAATTCACATACTATAGGGAAATGATCAAAACCTAGAGAAGTGGACTGAAACACATACACATACAAGTATTCATTCCTGCTTAAATAGAAGAATCCAAAGTTGCAGTTTTTCTCTATTGTTTAAACACATTTTCCAAAAGCATGTCTCATACTCTCGGAACTCTACACACAAATCAAACAAACACACACACAATATGCAAAACCCCTCAATTTACCTGCAAAATTAAACTTTACATTCAAATCAATGTTTTCTCTCCTCAAAATGGTGTTTTGTTTTCAGAAGAAACATACAAACCATCATATGAATACAAATGTATACAGTTAAACACTGATGAGCTCAATGTAAAACACTTCTTCTACTTCATTTATCCTAATGACTTAATCCTTTAATGTTCAGTGT
Source organism: Astyanax mexicanus (assembly GCF_023375975.1). Taxonomy (NCBI): domain Eukaryota; kingdom Metazoa; phylum Chordata; class Actinopteri; order Characiformes; family Acestrorhamphidae; genus Astyanax; species Astyanax mexicanus. The sequence continues at coordinate 8,160,091 of NC_064428.1, read as the reverse complement.
TACTCCTTCTATAGACAGCTCATTCAATACATGTGTTGTAAATTTTAGAATATTGTTTTTATACTCAGAGCACACAAATATACAGTAAATAAATATGTCAAATTTTTTAAACAAAAATAATGCACACAGTGTATATCCCAACTAACACAAATATGCACATACAGTCGTCTACATACAAAAGAGCAGAATAATTTACTGTATAAAGTTACTGCATCCTCTCTTCTGTTTAGGTCTGGTCACAGCACCTCATCTACATCACAGCACTGTTTTTCTAAACCATGCATGGTGAGGAAATATCATCTAGCATGGTGAATCCAGCCATGAAAAGCATCAACTGCTATTTCTCCACATGCATCTTCCATAGTTTGGAGAAGGGGTGTACCTGTTTGTGAAGTTAGGTTAGGAGATACTTCACATCTCCAGGTGGAATAATTCCTCAATAGGATTGAGGAATGGAAAATATGGAGGGAGATAAACAACTGAAAAGCGTGGGGGGCGGTAAACCAGTTACTAACCAGAGCAGCCCGGTGGAAACTTACGTTATCCCAAATGACAGCGTACCTGAGCTGCTCTGGGCGTCTGTCTGATCTGGTGGAATGAGTGTGGTGTGTAGGGTGTACAGGAATGTGATCAGATGGGCGGTGTTGTAGGAGTTAAGGGTAGCATGGTGATGGATGATGCTGTTGTGGGTAATTGCTGCACACATTGTGATGTTCCCTCTGCGCTGGCTGATGATATTCCTTCTCCTCCTGAGTCTTTTTGTGAGGTTGAATCCAACCTCATCAATTACAGTTTTTCCACATTGTATAAACACAAAATGTGGAACTATGCACACAAATCCAAAAACATGAAGCTCATTAGTAACATTGTGACTCCAAACTGCTAAACTCTGAGCACAATTCCACATGTTCTCACTGAAATATCATTCTAAATCACAGCTTTACAAATCACTAAACACAAACTGCATCATTTAGTACACCTAAGAATCACTGACCTTCAAATACATCAACAATAAATGCATTTTTATTACCTCTTTGTATGTGATCTGATTTTCCTCGTCATGTTTCTCATTACATAAGTGAAAATTACAGTTTTGCAACAAACTACATACAGTAAAAATGTCTTACATTTGTGTTGTATATACATGTAGTACTGTAAATGCTATATGGGGGTGGTGGGGGGGGGGGGGACAAATAATACACCGAACCAAATACAAATATAAAGAACAGAAAGCCAACATATTTCTATGGAATCGAATGCATTTTAATTTGTTCAGTGGCCTCATGAAGTCAAAAACATGACCAAATACTTCTGATAAAAGAGCTCTGAATTTATCTTGTCAGTGTTTATTTGATGCTCTACAAGAGATGAGCATATAAATAGCTGTGTGTGTTGTTTTGGTGAAAGGAATCAGTTTTGCTAGAGATTTGTGGAGTTTCAACAAAGCAGTTAATCATTTTCAGTTTGTGTTCAGTAGAGTTTTGAGAAACTGAGTTTCTAGAAATGCGTTTAAACATTTGGTAAAAACTGTAAAAAGGAACTGGTGCTCTACTGCAGCAACATCAAGAACTCCCTAAAACAGAAATAGACACGGAATGGTCACTATTGAGAAGCACAATCATTATGATTACAATAGTGAAATATAGACAGTGGTGTAAAAAAGTGTTTGCCCCTTCATGATTTCTTATTTTTTTTTGCATGTTTGCAAAAAAACTCACTCTTAAATATTAAGGACAACACAAGTAAACACAAAATGCATAACTGTGGTTCATCACACCTGAGTTCAATTTCTCCAGCCACAGCCAGCCCTGATTACTGCCTCACCTGTTCTTAATCAAGAAATACCTTAAATAGGACCTGCCTGACGAAGCGAAGTAGATCAAAAGATACAAAAAAAAAATCCAAAGAAATTCAGGAACAAAAAATCAAGAAAGTCATTAAGATCTATCAGTCTGGAAAAGGTTATAAAGCCATTTTTAAAGTTTTGGGACTCCAGCAAACCACAGTGAGAATCATTATCCACAAATGGTAAAAAGATGGAACAGTTGTAAACCTTCCCAGGAGTGGCCGGCCAACCTAAATTACCCCAAGAGTGCAGAGACGACTCATCCAAGAGGCCACAAAATGCCCCAAAACAACATCAAAAGAACTGCAGGCCTCACTTGCCTCAGTAAAGGTCAGTGTTCCTGACTCCACCATAAGAAAGAGACTGGACAAAAATGGCCTGCATGTCAGAGTGCCAAGATAAACAACCACTGCTGAGCAAAAAGAACATTAAAGCTCATCTTGATGATCCTCAAGACTTTTGGGAAGTTTCTCTGTGGAATGATGAGAAAAAAATGAAACCTTTTGGAAGGTGTGTCCCATTACATCTGGCGTAAAAGTAACAACACATTTCAGAAAAAGAACCTCATACCTACAGTAAAACATGGTGGTGGTAGTGTGATGGTCTGGGGCTGTTTTGCTGCATCAGGATCTGGAAGACTTGCTGTGATAAATGGAAACATAAATCCCGCTGTTTACCAAAAAGTCCTTGGGTTCTGCAGCAGGACAATGATCCAAAACACACCAGCAAGTCCACCTCTGAATGGCTGAAGAAAAACACAGTGAAGATTCTGGAGTGGCCTAGTCAAAGTCCTGACCTGAATCCTATTGAGACGCTGTGGCATGACCTTAAAAAGGTGGTTCATGCTCGAGAACCCTCCACAATGTGACGGAATTACAACAATTCTGTAAAAATAAGTGGAGCCAAAATTGTGAAAGCTCTGTGAAAGACTCATTGTAAGTTCCTGCAAACACTTGATTGCAGTTGTTGCAATTAAGGGTCGTAAAACCAGTTATTAGATTTAGATTTCTGTAGGTTTGGATGTATTTTTCTGCCTTATTTCATTGGACCATGTTCAAATTTCAGTTTTCTGTTCAGCAGACAGAAAGAAGTCTCATCCACCTTGTGCTGGTAATCTTTTCAGTACAATACTGTAAATGTGCCCAACAGGGAGAGTTTGTGTTATTTGGTGTTTAAGTTTGATAATGTTATATGTAGTTTTGTTTTCAGTGCTTCATTTTGCTGGATATATAACGTATTTTGCAGGTTATGTTTGTGGTTTTGTAAATTGTATTTATTATTTTTTATAAAACCAGCCTAGTTTACAAAAAAAGGGTTTTAGCAATTGTAAAGAAAACTGTAATGATGACTTTAAAATGCATTTTTTGTTTTGATTAATTATTTTAATTGCATTTTAAAGTCATCATTATATATATTTGAAGTAAAGTTTTTTTTAAAGAATTAAAGGGAGTAGTTTTTTTTCTGTTTACTCCATCAGTGTGTAGTGTTTGGATGAATAAATAGAATTTAACAGAAGCTGAAAGTGTGAAACATTCAGTATGATGTGTGAGAGGTTTCAGAAACTGGATCTCAGAGACTGTAAAAGACTAAAATACACTAAATTCCTCTTTATACCACATTTATTTCAGACATATTCAAATATAACATCATAATTTAATTAACTTCAGACATTTTCAAATATTTCAGCAATCGATCAACACAAACATACAGTATATATAAATCATATTTATTCACATTAATAAAACAGTAACTTTACACACTCTCTCACTCTTGCTCACACACACACACACACACACTTATATACACACACAGACACTCTTTTATACACACACATGCGTGTGCGCACAAACACACTCTCGCTCTTGCTCAAACATACACACATGCGCACACACACACTCTCTTGCTGACACATACACACACACTTTCTCTCTCACACACGCACACACTCACTGTCTCTCTCTGTCTCTTGCTCACACACACACTTTATTGCTCTTTCTCACACACACACCCTCTCTCTCTTGCTCACATGTATGTTTACACAAACACACACACTATTCTATATCACACAGACGCACTGAGGAGCCAATATTAGCAAGTCTGACCCCAGCATAGAGCGGTTCAGTGAATGTAGTGTAGAATGTGTGTAAGTGTGTGAGTGTTTGTGTGTGTGAAGGTGTGTGTGAGTGTGTGTGTGAGGAGTGTGTGTGTGAGGAGGGTGTGTGTGAGGAGTGTGTGTGTGAGGGTGAGGGTGTGTGTGAGTGTTTGGGTGTGTGTGAGGGTGTGTGTGAGGGTGTGCGTGTATGAGAGGAGATGGTGTAGAAGGACAGAGTGCCGGCGGGACAGTCCACATACACTCCTACTCTGTTAGAGGGAGAGGGAGGAGGAGGGAGATCAGTTCTGTTATCATTGTGATGAACAGAGTATCTGTTATTATTGATCTTCAGACTCCAGGACTTTTCATTCCCTCCAAACCGAGAGTCTGAACCGAATCCTTTCCTGCTGATGGTTTTATAACTCAGAGCTACTTCAGCTCCTCCTCCTCCGCTCCACTCAGCCTCCCAGTAACAGCGTCCAGTAACTCTCTCTCTACTCAGAACCTGCGTCCAGTAATCAAATCTCTCTGGATGATCAGGATACGACTGATACTCTCCACTCTTCACCCTCCTGTTCTCTTCACTCAGAGAGAGAGATCTGTGCGCTGTGTTTGGATCCAGTGTGAGATCACAGCCGTCTGAACACAAGAACACACATTAGAGAGAGAGAGTGTGCATATGTGTGTGTGTGTGAATGTTTATTTGTGTGTAAATGTATGTGGATGTGTATGTGTGTGTGTGTGTATTTGAGTGTGTGTGTGTTTGTATGTGTGAGTTTAAGTGTGTGTGTGTATTTGAGTGTGTGTGTGTGTGTGTTTGTGTGTGTGTGTGTGTGTGTGTGTGTGTGTGCGTATTTGAGTGTGTGTGTGTGAATAGAGGTGTGTGTGTATTTGAGTGTGTGTGTATTTGAGTGTGTGTGTGAATGTAGGTATGTGTGTGTGTGTGTGTGTGTGTATTTGAGTATGTGTGTGTGCGTGTGTATTTGAGTGTGTGTGTGTGTGTATGTTTGTGTGTGTGTGTGTGATTGTGTGTGTATTTGAGTATGTGTGTATGTGTGTGTGTATTTGAGTGTGTGTGTGAATGTAGGTATGCGTGTGTGTGTGTGTGTGTGTGTGCGTATTTGAGTGTGTGTGTGTGTGTGAATAGAGGTGTGTGTGTGTGTTTGAGTGTGTGTGTGAATAGAGGTGTGTGTGTATTTGAGTGTGTGTGTATTTGTGTGTGTGTGTGTGTGTGTGTGTATTTGAGTGTGTGTGTGTGTGCGTATTTGAGTGTGTGTGTGTTTGAGTGTGTGTGTGTGTGTGTATTTGAGTGTGTGTGTGAATAGAGGTGTGTATTTGAGTGTGTGTGTGTGAATAGAGGTGTGTGTGTGTATTTGAGTCTGTGTGTATTTGAGTGTGTGTGTGTGTGTGTGTGTGTGTGAGTGTGTGTGTGTGTGAATGTAGGTATGTGTGTGTGTATTTGAGTGTGTGTGTGTGTGTTTGAGTGTGTGTGTGTGAATAGAGGTGTGTGTGTGTTTGAGTGTGTGTGTGTGTGTGTGTGTGTGAATAGAGTTGTGAGTGTATTTAAGTGTGTGTGTGAATGGAGGTGTGTGTGTATTTGAATGTGTGTGTGTGAATGGAGGTGTGTGTGTATTTGAATGTGTGTGTGTGAATGGAGGTGTGTGTGTATTTGAATGTGTGTGTGTGAATGGAGGTGTGTGTGTATTTGAATGTGTGTGTGTGAATAGAGGTGTGTGTGTGTGTATTTGAGTCTGTGTGTATTTGAGTGTGTGTGTGAATAGAGGTGTGTATTTGAGTGTGTGTGTGTGAATAGAGGTGTGTGTGTGTGTATTTGAGTCTGTGTGTATTTGAGTGTGTGTGTGTGTGTGTGTGAGTGTGTGTGTGTGAATGTAGGTATGTGTGTGTGTGTATTTGAGTGTGTGTGTGTGTTTGAGTGTGTGTGTGTGAATAGAGGTGTGTGTGTGTTTGAGTGTGTGTGTGTGTGTGAATAGAGTTGTGAGTGTATTTAAGTGTGTGTGTGAATGGAGGTGTGTGTGTATTTGAATGTGTGTGTGTGAATGGAGGTGTGTGTGTATTTGAATGTGTGTGTGTCTGTGAATGGAGGTGTTTTTGAGTGAGTGTGTGTGTGTGTGTGTGTGTGTTTGTGAATGGAGGTGTGTGTGTATTTGAGTGTGTGTTTGTGTGTGTGTGTGTGTGTATTTGAGTGTCTGTGTGTTTGTGAATAGAGGTGTGTGTGTACTTACATTTTTTTAATCTTGACTTCATCCAGGTTTCACCTGCATATTCCAACCTATCACACACACACACACACACACAGTGATTTTTTTACATTGTGTTTTTAAACTGACAATCACAATACATTTTCACATTCTCTTTTTCTCTTGTTCCCTTTTCTGTTTCTCTGATTTTCCCTGTTTCTTTTTCTCCATGTTTCTTTTTGAACCATAGCCCACTTTTTTCCTCTTTCTCTGTTTCTCATTATTCCTGTTTATTTCAATACTTTTCTCTTTCCCTGTTTCTGTCATTTTTCCCATTTCTCTTTTACTTAGTTTTTTTCTCTTTTTTGTATCACTCTTTTTCCCTGTTTCTCTCCATTTCTCTGTTTTCTGTAAGTCTTTTAAATTATATCTATATAGCACTTTTTTCTACAAATTTCATGAAGCAGCTTTACAGAGATACGGGTCCAAGTCTGTTTTGCTAACATTTTTGTTGACAAATCTACAATAAGTAAACATTAAACAAGAATGAAGGTCATGGGAGGACACCACGGAGGAAACCACTGCTGTCCAAAATAATAAAAAAATAAAAAATAAAAACACTGCTGCACGTGTGGAGTTTTATAAAGAACACCTGGATGTTTCACAGCACTACTGGCAAAATATTCTATAGACAGATGAAACAAAAAGTAGTTGTTTGGAAAAAAACTTATCAAGTTTATCAAGCTGTGACTTAGATGAGGATCAGAACACATTTAATTACCAATGTATGCAGTGTGTAAACCCTCACATTTCTGTAAATATTTATTACATTTTCTCAAGGGACATCACTGAATATATGACACTGTCATACAATGTAAAGTAGTCAGTGTACAGCAGTGTTAATTTCACTGACGAATAATTTTCGTCATAGTTTTCATCAATGAAGCTTTTATTTAAGATGATAACGAGACGATAACTAAATAAAAACAGCATTAAAAAATATAAACGAGACGAAATTAACTGACATTTTTGTCAACAAATAAAAACGAGAAGAAAATATTTGGCAGGACTGATTTAGTTTTGTGAAAGGTAGGGACCAGTTAGAAAGAGATCCAATCACGACTATTTTAGCAAAGGTGGAGAGGCGGGACTAGCAGGGTACTCATCCAATCCGTACCGGTCTCTCCTGCAGCAGCGCGCAGATACAAAACCCGGGAGGACAGACTCGCCTAAACTGTCGTTATTTACAGGGCTCGACTGATGTTAACTCAACAGCGTCAGCAGAGAGAAAGAGGAGAGATCATATATTTCTCCTGTAACGTCGTGAAAAACAAGACAACGTGTAAAAACCGTGTGGAGCGACTCCATCTCCGGTAAAAACACCACAAATCTTTCAGCTTCTGCAGACAAGAGTCACACAGATCTCCATGCAGAGATCAGAGTTTTAATGCTGATGTTATTTCATGAGCTGATGGTGTGTTTAACTCGGCTGTGCACTAAAACACACCACTGCTGTTCTGTAAAGTTAATGTTTCTGATACAGAATCAGACATTAAGATCAGATCATCTGTTTAGTCTCATAGTAGAAAAAACATATAGCTAATGTTACAGCAGGAACAGGTCAGAAAAGAAAATATGTAGCGAAAATATAACAATAAAATAAGTGAATCTATGAACCCAAAAGTCTGTGTAAAGAAGATCCTTACAGCACTTTCTCATCAGTTTCTCACTTTAACTCATGAAGTCTCTCAGTACATCCTGAGAGCATCTCTACAGGACAGTGTGTGAATGTGTGTTTTTGATCTCATTTATAGACTGTAGCTACAGTAGGTGTGCTGGGTTAGTGATGGAGATAAAACTAGATCCTTTAAAAGCTGTTTTTGTGTCTACAGCTCTGTTCAAACTATAATTTAACCATTCAAATGTTTTATGACCTGATTTCTAGAACAAAATTTTTTATGTAAAATATTTATAGTCACCTTCAATAATAATATACATTAAATCATATATAAATATAAATATATTTTACATTCAAACATTAACAATATTACAAAACCGGTTAATAAATGTTAAATTATTATTTTTTTAAATGTGTACTTAATAATTTAAGGGAACTGATAAAATGCATTTACATTTACACCCTTTACATTTTAGTCGACTAAATTGACTGTAGTTTTAGTCGACTATATTCTTACGATATTTAGTCGACTAAAACTAGACTAAAACTAAAAACATTTCAGATGACTAAATTATGACTAAAACTAAATGCCATTTTCATCACAAGACTATGACTAAAACTAAATCAAAATTTACTGTCAAAATGAACACTGGTGTACAGCTTGTATAACAGATTAAATTTGTTGTGCCCACAAAATAACATTAATGTCTAAACCACTGGCAACAACAGTGAGTACACACCTAATGCCGAGCTCAGACTACACAACATTTTTGTCCCTCACGATGTTCACTATGTCAGATTAAGCAGTTCTCTTCGTTTTGTGTCGTTCTCGGGGGACTGGCAACACTACACGTTAGTCACTGACCAATCATCGTCCGCGTCCTCGTGTGAGTTCGTAGGTCATTGCGGGTAAAAAGCATAGAATCTGACAATCATGGCTACAGAAGCCCTTTGATTGATGGTAGCGCTTTTGTGCTCAGAAAAAAAAAGCGACTGTGGGCTCGTTCCTGGGTGACCCAAATGGACATTACCATACCTTAAGTTCTCTCTGGAGTACACAAAGCATGTAAAGATGTAGCTACTTTAGCTAGGTTTCAGTTCCTAGTAAACATAATATCTCATGTATGAAGTAGATTATTAGATTATTAGATGATTATTAGATTATTCTTCTGTTTCTCTGGTCCAGTGAACTGAAGGAGCACCGTCCCGCTTTCTTTTCCCATGTTTACATCTGTGCACCACAGAACGCTCTGTCTTCCTATTGGTCAGCGTAGAGCATTTTAAACTAGGCGATAAAATACAAAAATTCTAACATGCTGGTCTTTCCGTCGGGTGCTCTGCCAGCGCCGCTCACGTCAAATTACTGCTTGTTGACTGTGTTACACTACACGGAGCTTTGTCGCTCACGGCGCTGAAATTCGGATTTGATGCAGGCAATTTGTCGTCGCTGACAAAATCGGTCAAAATCAGGCTAAAATCATGTAGTCTGTTCTGGGTATGAGTGAAAATGACCTAATTGTGCCCAATTAATAATTTTCCATCCCCAGTGTTTTATGATTTGTTTAGAGGTCTCAGGTGTGAAAGGGGAGCAGGGTTGTTAAATTTGGTGTCTTGGATTTAATTCTATTATACTGGCCACTGGATATTCAACATGACACTTCATAGCAAGAATAGAACAGAATTGTTGCTCTTCATCTCTCCAGCTGGCCCAGGCTATAAGAAGATTGCTAAAACCCTAAAACTGAGATGCTACACTGAACTACAAGCTCATTCTCTACCTTACACTCAGTTAGCAATTCCAAAACACATTTTTAGCCAAACTCTAAACACAGTTTCCAAACCCAGCTGTAACAGGTAGAACTCTTCTGGATAATTTTACAAATCTCGAAAAACAGAGGAAGACGATAAAGAAAAAGATGAGGAAGAAAACGAGGATGAGGAAATAATAAACAACCAACTTGGATTACACATTTGTTGGTACCCCTCGGTTAATGAAAGAAAAACCCACGATGGTCACAGAAATAATTTGAATCGGACAAAATAATAATAAATAAAAATGCTATGAAAATAAACAAATGAAAATTGACACTGTATTTCAATCATGCTTCAACAGAATTATTTAAAAAAAAAAAAAAAACTGATGAAACAGGCCTGGACAGAAGTGATGGTACCCTTAACTTAATATTTTGTTGTACAACCTTTTGAGGCAATCCCTGCAATCAAATGATTTCTGTAACTGTCAGTGAGAGTATTTTGGTTCACTCCTCATGATCAAACTGCTGAGATTTTATTGTACCCTGCACAGATTCAAGAAACCCTGTGCCAGATGCAGCAAAGCAGACCCAGAACATAACAGAACATCCACCATGTTTCACAGTAGGGACAGGGTTCTTTTCTTTTCTTACATCTGTAAATATAGAGCTGATGTGCCTTGGAAAAAAAGTTTCATTTTGTCTTATCTATCTAGGACATTCAATTAGTGAACACACCTTGATTTAACATGTCCCTTTGGTTACATTATTTTCAGGAGTACCATCATTTTTGTCCAGGCCTGTTTAATGAGTTTATTTTTTTTATAATTCTGTTGAAACATGGTTTAAAATCAACCGAGGGGTACCAACAATTTTGTCCATTTGTCATTTTTTTCAGTTGTCAGGATGATGGTGAGAGAGTCCAGTCTAATCTGAATACTATACTGTAACAAGAATTCAACACTGTGTCACAACTGCACTATGAATATGAGCAGGTATGCTGTGCTCTCCTCTCACTAATACTGTAATCCACTGTCCTGTGCAGCACAATACTGAGTACTGTAGATCTATTTCACACTGTTCTACAGTACTGCACTGATTTATAGAGAGTGATGGAGCTAAATATGTAATTACAAGTTCCTTTACACTGACAAAACATTAACCCTGCGTAAATAAGCCCAAAACCATCTAAAGTAGGTCCGGGTATTGTTAAAAAAAATGTTACCGGTTCGATACTTTGAATTCGGTACCGTTAAATTTGCTAAATTCTAACCAAAAATACAAAAAGAGATAATTATTCTCACAAAATTATTATTTATATTTAACTGTATTTAAATATATATATATATATATATATATATATATATATATATATATATATATATATATATATATATATATATATATATATATATATTAGGGGTGTCACGATTCTCTAAATCCTCGATTCGATTTCATTTTCGATTTGAGGGTCACGATTCGATTCGATTCTCGATTTTCTTGTTTTTTTTTCTTGTTATTATTTTATGCCTCATAAAATTTAAATAATATATTTATTATTATTATTATTATTATTATTATTATTATTATAAATATTATAAATATTATTATTATTATTATTTATTAAGATATATATGGTAATGCCATCTAGTGACTTTTTTTGGTAGCAACAGTGTGCACTATTAAAACAAGCAGTTTATCAGAGCTGTGTGTGGATGGCTGGTGAAACTGCTCATTACATGAAGCTGCAGTTCTTCATCCAACCACTAGTTGGAGCTGCAGCAGCAGCACAAGCCCAGCCACGGGCTACAGAGCTCAGCCAGTTCGTTTTTACTGTTTCTGTAAACAAATAAAGGTTTTAACCCCACTAACCGGATAATACAGCTCACTACAGTTCATCTTTCAGCCCAAGCAGCTAACAGCAGCACGTTAGAACAGCCGACACGGAGTCACTGCTCGGATTACATTATAAACAGGTCAGTTAGCGCGCTGCTAACCTCAGGATGTTTATAACTACGGAGTTTAGTGGACACACCACGGCCGCCAGGTAAGTCTTTTAAAGGCTACTGAAGACTATTAAAGGCTATTAGAGGTTATTGAAAGCATTATTGGGGGGCAGAAATCAGTACAGGCTGGTTAGATAAGTGATGTGGGTATTGTCTTATAAATATTTACACATAACTTATATCTCTCCTGAAAAGCTTTTATTTTAGTCAGAAACACGCTTGTGTTTACTTTATCTGAGAGAAAGATGTTTTTTTAATTCAATGGAAAGCAACAGGTGTAGTCAATTATAAGTTTAAGATTTTTAATCCACCTCACTGTGATCTATAGTCAGTGTTCTCAAGTCACACTGACACACGCATTTCAGCGAGTTCACACGCTCTCACCTGCGCGCACCCACCCCTCCGTTAGATACAGATACAAAACCTGCGCGCCCAACCCCCGCCCCCCCTCCCCCGTTGGACAGATAAAAACAGTGATCACACTCCCGCCGACTGCGCTCATGCAGTGGCTATCTCTATTTAAATGAATAGGATGCGCTGTGTTGGTGCCGCGCCATTTGCGTAGCGCGCTGCGCTATTTGCGTAGCGCGCGCGGGAGGGATCGTCGATCCTCTTTTTGACTTCGATACTCGAGATCGTGACCTCATTTCGATTCGATTTCGATAAAATATCGAGATCGTGACACCCCTAATATATATATACATATACAGTGCCCTCCATAATTATTGGCACCCCTGGTTAAGATGTGTTCTTTAGCTTCTCATAAATTGAGGATTGTTCAAAATAATATAGGACCACGATGGAAAAAAAGAGTAAAATACAACCTTTAACTCAAGTGAGTTTATTCAGTAGGAAAAAAATCCCACATTAAGAAATAATTATTTAACATCAAATCATGTGTGCCACAATTATTAGCACCCCTGATGTTAATACTTTGTACAACCCCCTTTTGCCAACAAAACAGCACCTAATCTTCTCCTGTAATGTTTCACAAGATGGGAGAATACAGAAAGAGAGATCTTTGACCATTCCTCTTTGCACATTCTCTCTAAATCATCCAACGACCTGGGTCCTCTCCTCTTCAGCTCACCCCACAGGTTTTCAATGGGGTTGAGGTCTGGGGACTGAGATGGCCATGGGAGGAGCTTGATTCTGTGTGCGGTGAACCATTTCTGTGTAGATTTGGCCACATGTTTAGGGTCATTATCTTGCTGAAAGACCCAGTGACGACCCATCTTCAGCTTTCGGGCAGAAGCCACCAGATTTTGTTTTAAAATGTCCTGGTATTTTAGAGCATTCATGATGCCATGCACCCTAACAAGGTTCCCAGGGCCTTTGGAAGAGAAACAGGCCCACAGCATCACTGATCCCCCCCCGTATTTCACAGTGGGCATGAGGTGCTTTTTTGCATACTCAGCTCTTGTGTTACGCCAGACCCACTTAGAGCATTTGTTGCCAAAAAGCTCTATCTTTGTTTCATCTGACCAAAGCACACGGTCCCAGTTGAAGTCCCAGTACCGCTTAGCAAACTCCAAACGTTTGCGTTTATGATTGTGAGTGAGAAATGGTTTCTTCCGTGCATGCCTCCCAAACAGCTTGTTGGCATGTAGATAGCGCCTGATGGTTGTTTTGGAGACTTTGTGACCCCAAGAAGCTACCATTTGTTGCAATTCTGTAACAGTGAGCTTTGGAGAACTTTTTATTTCTCTATTCATCCTCCTCACTGTGCGTGGTGGCAAAATAAACTTGCATCCTCGTCCAGGCTTGTTTACCACTGTTCCAGTTGTTTTAAACTTCTTAATAATTCCTCTGACAGTAGATATGGACAGGTGTAGGTGAGTAGCGATTTTCTTGTAGCCATTGCCTGACTTGTGAAGGTCAACACACATCTGCCTCACTTGAATGGTATGTTCCTTTGTCTTTCCCATGTTGAAGATAAATGGCCTCTGTGTCACGTCATATTTATACCCCAGGGAAACAGGAAGTTGTGAATTACTAATTAAATGTTCCTACATACTCTGATCAACTTCGTAAACTACTGTAGAAGTGACAGAAATACTTTTATTAAATTTATTTCTTAAGAATTGTTAGGGGTGCCAATAATTGTGGAACAGGTGATTTTATGAAGAATAATTTTTTCTTAGTCAGGGATTTTATTTCCCCCTTAAAATTTACTTGAGTTAAAGGTTGGACTTTACTTTTTTTCCCATCGTGGTCCTATATTATTTTGAACAAAACTCAATTTATGAGAAGCTAAAGAACACATCTTAACCAGGGGTGCCAATAATTATGGAGGGCACTGTATACTGTATCAACAAGAGGCTACCATACTTTTGGATCTTGTTGGAACAAAAACAATGAGCATGTTTATTTGTGGCGATTTATCTAAAACAAAAATAACAGGGTCACTTTAACTGCTTTAACTACAAACATATTACCTAAGCTTATTTCTGGATGTATTTCATTTGTAAAGAATTCTTTCAAGAAATATCAGCATAAAATTAGGCAACATTAAATAATATTATATTAATCGTGTCAATCACTTTTCTGTATTATAGCGAAGGGGACAGTGATAATAGTGTAGTGTGGTTTAGGTCAGGCAGACTAGATACTTTTCACAGCTTTCCACACAGATTTAATGTGTAAATAGTGGAATTATGATCGTGTTCTCTATGAAATGCTTTTACTAACTCAGATTAGGGATGCATGTTAAGCAACGTAGCCTGTGTTAGAGATTTAAAAGGCAGATAATAACAGAAAATGTGCTTTAGCTGCTTAGCGGTTCTCAGTTCAGGAGCAGTGCTTCCCTGCAGAGTTTAGTATTTAATTGCAGTCAGTGGTTTTTACAGCACACCTGATAAAAAAATAAACTAATAACTAACTAATCATGTGACTATCTGCCCTCGCTGAGGAGAGCTAAGTGACACAGTAGGAAAACTAGCAGGACAGTGTTAACGTTACTCTAGAACCACAAAGCTAACCCAGCTAACTGAAGAACTGAGACTAAAACACTTAGAGACGTAAAAAAGGCTTATTTATTATTATGAAACCTATTTAAGGACAAATCTTGACGTGGCTTAATGCACTAAAACAATGAGCCAGAAACAACAAACTTCTCATTTATTTTACTTAATCAGAATCTTCATAAGATAAACAAACCACTGTAACCCACATTACTAACCCGCTGTAAAATCCAGAGAGGCTGGGAGTAAACAGGCTGGATGAGGAGCTCTAGCAGTAGTATATGATGTATTTTTTGTTTGCTGGTGTAGTTGGTCTGTCAGTATAATCAGGGTGATGTTGGACCAGTATAATTAGAGCTAATACCGATAGAGTAGCGTGTAGATGAGCCAAACACGCCACTATCACTCATCTCAGCTACACTGGTAAAACGTGCTACAGCATTTAAAGCAGGTTCTGGAGTAACGCTGTCCTGTTTTAGAGATTTCCTGCTGTAACACACCCAGCTTTCCTTTCCTTAGTTCATTAGTTTCATTAACTGTGTGCAATATGCTAAACATACGGCCGGTGTTGCATCACCTTTTTTATGTCTCTTAATCTGCTTTTTGCTGGTAAATCCAGGGTTTTAATGGAATAGGAGACTTTTACAGCAGTGTGATGCTGAGGAGAGGCGGTGTGCTCAGTTTTAGAGGATGATCTCTGCTTTGCACCTGAATTCCAATAGTTTAAAGAAACTATTTACTGTTATTTATTTATTTGTACTTATTATGTGATTATTTTGCTTTTAAATAATGATTCCACTGGCTGAGATGGCCTAACGTGGTGTTTTAGTTACAATAAAGAGGTTTTAAAGTCTCTCTCACCCTCTGTTTCTCTGGTTGGGGGAGAATCTACTGGCTGTGGTAAAGGAATGCCTGATCAGAAAGAGACTTTTTTTATTTAAATGTGTTCTGACACACACAAACTTGTGCACATCGGGCCGGTGTGGCTGCAGGTTTTCTTTCCAGCCAATCAGAAGCTCATGTGATCAGCTGTTTGAAGAATCACTAGGTGATTAAACCAGTGAAATCAGGGGAGCTGCTGGTTGTTTAGAATTAAACCTGCAGCCACTCCAGCCCAACACTGCCAGCTGTGTCTCTCCTGCCCTAAAGACTCTTAGCACAGAGATCACTGTTAAATAAACACTCTCTCTAACATTTATAAGATGATCTTAATCTACAAAGCTTTTAGGATAACGGGTCCAGATCAGTGGCTACTCAGCTCTGTGATCTGCCCACTGTTACTCCCAGCATGACCTTCACTGGAGTGTTACTGGGAAACCAGTACAGACAGCAGAGATTTATCATCATGTTTCCTGTGTGAACCTGATATAAATCAGATCTTTTCTTTATAAGGGGAACAGATTTGTTACCTACCTATTGCATGCCGGAAAAGGACCAAGAAACATTGACTGCACTACTACAAATGGTCAACACTGACCTCGCTACTTTAAAGTCCATTGATTTAAGCTAATTTTATTTATTTTCATTAGTTATATATTCATCATGTTACTTTAAAATAAAGTTAAAGTTTAAATATAGATTTTGTTTTATAGTTTTCATTTTTATAGCTGTGATAAATGAAAAGATGAATTTCACTGTTTACCAAAAAGTCCTTGGGTTCTGCAGCAGGACAATGATCCAAAACACACCAGCAAGTCCACCTCTGAATGACTGAAGAAAAACACAGTGAAGATTCTGGAGTGGCCCAGTCAAAGTCCTGCAGTCCTACAGAACAGTCCACAGGCAATACTGTACTACTGTACTCAGTCATACTGTATTTATATGCAGTACTGCAGTTTTGAGAGTAGATTTCTTACCTATTCTCATTTCTGAAAGTCTGGATGATGGATGCTACAGTGTACCTGCTCTAATTGGGCTGAGCTCACCTGTTTCTCTTTCATGCTAAAGCTCTGATTGCTGATTGTAAATCTGTGTGACCGGCGTTTGATTATGTGACGAGTCGGTGTGCATAGGAGGGTAATTACAGTTTTTTACAGCTGCTAAGAAGCGTTTACCAGTACTTTAGACACTTTTTCTAAACTCTAAATACAGAAACACACTCACTTCATACAATGAACCGAATAGTTGATTTCCTGCACAAAAGCACATTTTGTTCTCACAACACAAAAACCTGAATCTACTAATCTACTAATTCTTTCAAAACACTAACACTACTGTTCTCTGTTCCAGAGCTATTTATAGTCAATCACTGTGCACCCACTGTCAAAATAATAAAAGCTACTGACATTACAGAAGCAGCATCATGTTTGTTTTTTATGTTTGTACTTAAGTTTCAAATGTGTGCAACATGTTGTCTACAAGTAATTGATTGATATAGTAGGGATATGGTGTTACCAATTACATTGTTGCCAAAAATATTATTATAAATGTCATCACCTTAGTTCCATATGTGCAAGATTAAAATAAACAAATACAAAAATAATCCTTCTTTTTATTTGAACACCACCAAACATTCTTCTCCTTGTTACGTATGAGGAAGGGATGGACGTAAGTGCAGATTATATATTTATTAAACAAACAAGATAAATTAAAACAGTAAACAAAACGCGGGTAACGCAAAAACTTACAAAAAGACCAAATGAGGGAGAAACAGAAGACAGACATGGGCTAAGGTGTTACACTCCTCTCCCTCTCTTATCCTGAAACAACTATTTCCTTCCAGAGGTGTCAAATAACAAAGAACAAATACTTTGATACGTTACTTAAGTAGAAATGTTGGTTACCTATACTTTCCAGGAGTAATTCTTTTACACAATTATCTGAATTTTCTACTCTCTACATTTTAAAAACAGCCTCATTTTCATTCCAGCTTCTCATCATTCATTAAAACCCATATCCAGATAAATCTCTTCATCCAGATAGAGTGAATCTGATTGTGATTGTATGAGAAGTATAAACATATACCATTCAGACACCCTATTGGTTTATTTTACAATTTTACTTAAGTAAAAGTTGATACTTAAGTTAATACTTTAACTTCTACAGAAGTATTTTAAACCCCAGTATCTAAATTTCTACCTGAATAATGAATGGAGACACTTCTCACACTTTTGTTCGTCTCCTTTATCCTGAACCAACACTCAGTGTTGTCCACACTCAGTCCAAACAGTGCTCTTTTTTATATGTCTATATCACTGACAGAACCTGGTTAAGTCTAATGCTAAGATCCAGAACCAGCTGTAGTTGGCTTAACATAGTCTCTTATTTAATATTAATAATCTGTAAATTTTAAATTGTGTATTAGTTATACTAGATTTACACCTGCTGTTGTTGCAGAAGCAGTAGTTATATACTGTATTTAAAGTTTGGAACATCAGGTAGTTAATTTTGGCGTGCTGTATTCAAGCAACTCTAAATAAGACAAGAAAGATCCAGATTTCTGAGAGTGGGGGATCTTGTTTTTTAATAAAATGTAAGCATGTTTAAAACATTAACATGTTAATTGAATGTATATTGTGTGATCGCAACATGAACTGTATGAACAGTTTAGTCCAGAACAGACAGATGTTGTGTTAAGCGTATTTAGAGTTTTGAAAATGTGAATACAGATTGGATAAAAGCAGGTTAGCGACTGTAAAAAACTGTAATCACTGACTTGAATGCAGCGAGTTTATCCAACACTGGCAGATCTGCTGTCTCTGCTGTTAAGAAGCTAAGATGCATACATCTTAATGTTTCTGCCTTTATTATTGATTAATGCCCTATATTTAATACTTACAAAAAATAATTTAAATAATTTAACTTAATTTATTAAATTGTTAATTATTAAATTATTACTTGTGGTATTTATGTATATTTTGTGTTTTATTTATTTATATTTGTGTTTGCAATGTGGAAATGTATGCTGTGAATGTAAAAATTAAACCGATTGATGATTCATTATTAAGTGAAATTTCTTGTTTTTCTTGTGCATTTTAAGCAAGCAAATATGTTTTATCCAATTACTCGATTAATCGAATTGATTATTCAGTAGAATACTCGATCACTAAAATAATCAATAGCTGCAGCCGTAAATTGTTACCACTTCAATCAGGAATTAATCACTATAAAAAGACCACAGATGAGCAGCTTTTTCTTCTGTAATTGTCTTTCAGTTTACTGATTTTTGTGAGCATATTTTTGTACACTCCAATGTAAATATATCTGCTGTGAACTTGTTCCACTGAGTTGTTTTTAATGAAAAATAAAAACATTACAGAAAATATATATATGTGTGTGTGTGTGTGTATCTGCAAATATATCTGTGCATGTGAAAAATCTAAAGATGTTTTTAGGATTTGAACTATTTCAGTATTATGGTAAAGCTTACTAAAGATTAGAGAGCTTTTCATTATTCACAACAGTGTGTAGCTGGTTAGAGAGAAATCTGGTAATATGAATGAAAATGTTTGGTTGCAATGCTTTATTTTGCAGGATATATGAAGTATTTTGCAGTTTGGGTTTGTGGTTTTGTGAATTGTATTTAGTATTTTGATAAAACCAGTCTAGTTTACAAAATTGTGTTTTAGCAATTGGAAAAAACTACAATGACTTTAAAATTTATATTTTGTTTGGATTTATTGAAAATCTTTGAAGTCAAGTTGAGGGAATTAAAGGGAGCAGTGTTTTCTGTTTACTCCATCAGTGTGTAGTGTTTCACTGTGGTGTAGAAAAATCTGTTCACTGATATAAACGTGTGTGTAGAGTTTGGATGAATAAACAGAATTTTAACAGAAGCTGAAAGTGTGAAACATTCAGTATGATGTGTGAGAGGTTTAATCAGCTGTGTGTGAAGTTTAAAAAAGGGACAAAAGGTTTCTGGATCTCAGAGACTGTAAAAGACTAAAATACACTAAATTCCTCTTTATAGCACATTTATTTCAGACATATTTCAAATATAACAATTAAACTTTGGCCGTTTTCAAATTTTTCATCAATAGATCAACACAAACATATAAAGTATAGATAAATCATATTTATTAATATTAAACATATATATATATATATATATATATATATATATATATATATATATATATATATATATATAAAAAAAACACTCAACAACTTTACAGAAACTATTAATGGAAGTCAATAAACCCAAAATAATAAACAATTAATCTCTAATAAAAGGGACAATCACACATAATATCATTCAAAAAGAAGAATCAATCAGTAATCAGAACATCAGAATTAATTATTAGTAATATTTTATATTGAAATTGTAGATTATTAAAGATGTAGTTGAAAGAAGTGTGATTTTTATTCTAGAAAACCTTTTACACACACACACACACACACACACTATTCTATATCACACAGATGCACTGAGGCACCCATATAAACATGAAACCCAGCATAGAGCGGTTCAGAGAATGTGGTGTAGAATGTGTGTAGGTGTGTTAGTGTTTGGGTGTGTGAGGGTGTGTGTGAGGGTGTGTGTGAGGAGGGTGTGTGTGAGGGTGTGTGTGAGGAGTGTGTGTGTGTATGAGAGGAGATGGTGTAGAAGGACAGAGTGCCGGCGGGACAGTCCACATACACTCCTACTCTGTTAGAGGGAGAGGGAGGAGGAGGGAGATCAGTTCTGTTATTATTGTGATAAACAGAGTAACTGTTATTATCGATCATCAGCCTCCAGGACTTTTCATTCCCTCCAAACAGAGAGTCTGAACCGTCTCCTTTCCTGCTGATGGTTTTATAACTCAGAGCTACAGCAGCTAATGCTCCTCTGCTCCACTCAGCCTCCCAGTAACAGCGTCCAGTAACTCTCTCTCTACTCAGAACCTGATCCCACACATCAAATCTCTCTGGATGATCAGGATACGACTGATACTCTCCACTCTTCACCCTCCTGTTCTCTTCACTCAGAGAGAGGAGTCTGCTCGCTGTGTTTGGATCCAGTGTGAGATCACAGCCGTCTGAACACAAGAACACACATTAGAGAGAGTGTGTGTGTGTGTGTGTGTATGTTTATGTGTATTTGAGTGTGTGTGTGTGTATGTTTATGTGTTTTTTAGTTTGTGTGTGTGTGTGAATAGAGGTGTGTGTGTGTATTTGAGTGTGTGTGTTTGTGTGTGTGTATGTTTATGTGTATTTGAGTGTGCGTGTGTGTGTTTGTTTGTAAGTGTGTAACTGTGTGTGGATGTGTGTAAGTGTGTATTTGAGTGTGTGTGTGTGTATGTTTGTGTTTTTTAGTGTGTGTAAGTGTGTGAATAGAGGTGTGTGTGTATTTGAGTGTGTGTGTGTGTGTGTATGTCTGTGTGTTTATATGAGTGTGTAAATGTGTGTGTGTGTGTGTGTACTTACATTTTTTAAATCCTGATTTCATCCAGGTTTCACCTGCATATTCCATCCTATCACACACACACACACACACACACACACACACACACACACACACACAGTGTGAATTTTTTACATTGTGTTTCTAAACTCAATCAATCACAAAACATTTTCCCACACTTTATTTTACACACATTTTATTTTTCTGTTTCTCTGATTTTCCCTGTTTCATTTTCTTTCTTTCTTTCTCTTTCTCTTTTCAACCCACTTTTTTCCCCTTTCTCTGTTTCTCTTTATTCCTGTTTCTTTCAATGTTTTTCTCTTTCCCTGTTTCTGTCATTTTTCCCCATTTCTCTTTTACTTTTTTTGTAACTTTTCTGTAATTCTTTTGAATAATATTTATTCTGCATTTATTTTTTTCTACAAATTTCATGAAGCAGCTTTACAGAGATAGGGGTCCAAGTCTGTTTTGCTAATATTTTTGTTGCCAAATCTACAATAAGTAAACATTAAACAAGAATGAAGGTCATGGGAGGACACCACGGAGGAAACCACTGCTGTCCAAAATAAAAAACAAACTAAAAACACTGCTGCATGTGTGGAGTTTTTAAAAGAGCACCTGGATGTTTCACAGCACTACTGGCAAAATATTCTGTGGACAGATAAAAAAAACTGTTTGGAAAAAAAACCTCCCAAGTTTATCAAGTTGTGACTTAGATGAGGATCAGAACACATTTAATTACCAATGTATGCAGTGTGTAAACCCAAATATGTATTACATTTCGTCATGGGACATCACTGAATATATGACACTGTAATACAATGTAAAGTAGTCAGTGTACAGCAGTGTTAATTTCATTGACAAATAATTTTTGGCATAGTTTTCGTCAACAAAGCTTTTATTCAAGACGGAAACGAGACGATAACTAAATATAAACAGCATTAAAAAAATATAAACGAGACGAAATGAACTGACGTTTTTTTGTCAACGAATAAAAAAGAGAAGAAAATGTTTGGCAGGGACGAAATCCAATCAGAACTGATTTAGTTTTGTGAAAGGTTGGGACCAGTTAGAAAGAGATCCAATCACTACTACTTTAGCGGAGGTGGAGAGGCGGGACTAGCGGGGTAATCATCCAATCAGTACCGGTCTCACTTGCAGCAGAGCGCAGATACAAAACCCGGGAGGACAGACTCGCCTAAACTGTCGTTATTTACGGGGCTTGACTGAAGTTAACTCGACAGCGTCAGCAGAGAGAAAGAGGAGAGATCATATATTTCTCCTTTAACGTCGTGGAAAAACAAGACAACGTGTAAAAAACGTGTGGAGCGACTCCATCTCCGGTAAAAATACCACAAATCTTTCAGCTTCTGCAGAAAAGAGTCACACAGATCTCCATGCAGAGATCAGAGTTTTAATGCTGATGTTATTTCATGAGCTGATGGTGTGTTTAACTCGGCTGTGCACTAAAACACTGCTGTTCTGTAAAGTTAATGTTTCTGATACAGGATCAGATCATCTGCTTAGTCCCATAGTAGAAAAAAACATATAGCTAATGTTACAGCAGGAACAGGTCAGAAAGGAAAAAGATGTAGCGAAAATATAACAATAAAATAAGTGAATCTATGAACCCAAAAGTCTGTGTAAAGTTCCTTACAGCACTTTCTCACCAGTTTCTCATGAAGTCTCTCAGTACATCCTGAGAGCATCTCTACAGGACAGTGTGTGAATGTGTGTTTTTGACCTCATTTACAGGTGCTGGTCAACGAATTAGAATAATTTGAAATAGTGCAATCATGAAATTCTTTGAATGCATTTTTTGTGCAGAAAGCAAATCAGGTGTTCACCGCACCTGTCCTACTCGTTAGACTAATCACAGAACTCGTTACCTGGAAAAAAATTTGCTCAGCTGAGCTTTCCAAAAGGCCCATTTAGGCCATTTAACTGTGACACTGTTGTTTTATTGAATTAGAATAATGGAGAAACCGTTTCATTGAATTAGAATAATTTTTATTATAATTACAATCATCACTTTCTAAGTATTTTGTGGCTGCCCCCTTGGCTTGTATGACTGCCTGAAGTCTCCGCGGCATCGATTTGACCAGCTTGTCGCAAGTTTCCGCACTCACAGCTTCCCAGGCAGTGGCGATGTTCTGCTTCAGTTGGTCCAGCGTAGTAGGCTTTCTGTCGCGAATTTTCCGCTTGACGATGGCCCAAAGGTTTTCAATGACATTGAGGTCAGGCGAGTTGGCCGGCCATGCCAAAACTTCAAGCTGTTTTTTAGTGAACCAATCTTTGGTCGACTTTGCCGCATGAGCCGGTGCAAGATCCTGTTGAAATATGAAGTCTTCTTCGCCGAACTGTTCCTCAACAGTCGGAATCAGGAACGTTTCCAGAACATCTTGATATACGGCAGCATTGACAGTCTTCTTGAGGAAGCAGAGTTTCCCTACACCTCGAGCGGACATGCATCCCCAGACCATAACGCTCTGGGGAAACTTGACGGATCTTTTCACGCACTCGTGGTTGTAGGTTTCGCCACCACGACGCCAGACACGAGGACCTTGGTCACCGAAGGAGATGCAGAAGCGTGATTCGTCACTGAAGACCACACTTTCTGCCAGTCTTCAGCAGTCCACTCGCCGTGTTTTTTGGCCCACTTCAGCCGTTTCTCCATTTGTTTCTTGTTCAGCATCGGTTTTACTGCTGGAACGCGAGATTTGAAGCCGAGTTCGCGCAGACGACGGTAAGTGGTTGATCTGGAGACGTCAGCGCCGGTCTGCTTGTTCCACAAGTCGGTGAGCTCGGAAGTGGACTTGAACCGGTTGCTGACTGCGATCTTTCTCAGCTGCTTGTTGTCGCGAGCAGAAGTTTTTCGGACGCCGGAACAGTCGGTGCGCTTGCTGCAGTTTTTCTTGAGAGCTTTGCAGACGGAAGACTGGCTGATGCCGAGCTGCTCAGCAATTTTAGTTTGGGTCAAGCCTTGTTGGCGAAGGGCTTGAATTTGAGCCACTATTCCGGTTGAGAGGTCGCGCTGCTTACCCATGATTGATTTTACAACTTAGAAATTCTACTCAACCCTGACTTTATACTGCACAGTGAACACTCTTCACAGAAAACAAAAATTCGAGCATTTATTCTAATTCAATGAAACGGTTTCTCCATTATTCTAATTCAATAAAACAACAGTGTCACAGTTAAATGGCCTAAATGGGCCTTTTGGAAAGCTCAGCTGAGCAAATTTTTTTCCAGGTAACGAGTTCTGTGATTAGTCTAACGAGTAGGACAGGTGCGGTGAACACCTGATTTGCTTTCTGCACAAAAAATGCATTCAAAGAATTTCATGATTGCACTATTTCAAATTATTCTAATTCGTTGACCAGCACCTGTATAGGCTGTAGCTACAGTAGGTGTGCTGGGTTAGTGATGGAGATAAAACTAGATCCTTTAAAAGCTGTTTTTCAAACTATAATTTAACAATTGTTTTATGACCTGATTTCTAGAACAAAATTTTTAATGTAAAATATTTGTAGTCACCTACAATAATACTATACATTAAATCATATATAAATAAAAATATATTTCACATTCAAACATTAACAATATCACACAACTGGTTATTAAATGTTTAATATTTTTTTTATGTGTACTTAATAATTAAAGGGAACTGATGAAAAACTCTTTAGAACCCTAAAGATGCTACACTGAACTACAAGCTCATTCTCTACCTTACACTCAGTTAGCAATTCCAAAACACATTTTTAGTCAAACTCTAAACACAGTTTCTAAACAGCAGTTCTAAACAGCACATTTCTCTCTCGAATATCTTTATAGTCTTGAGATTTTATTGTACCCTGCACAGATGCAGCAAAGCAGACCCAGAACATAACAGAGCCTCCACCATGTTTCACAGTAGGGACAGGGTTCTTTTCTTTTCTTACATCTGTAAATATAGAGCTGATGTGCCTTGGCAAAAAGTTTCCTTTTGTCTTATCTATCAAAAGGACATTCAATTAGTGGACACACCTTGATTTAACATGTCCCTTTGGTTACATTATTTTCAGGGGTACCATCATTTTTGTCCAGGCCTGTTTAATGAGTTTATTTTTTTAAATAATTCTGTTGAAGCATGGTTTAAAATCAATGTCAGATTTTCATTTGTTCATTTTCATTTGTTCACGTTATTTTTGTGACCATTGTGGTTGTTTTCTTTCATTAACCGAGGGGTACCAACCATTTTGTCCATTTGTCATTTTTTTTTTCAGTTGTCAGGATGATGGTGAGAGAGTCCAGTCTAATCTGAATGCTATACTGTAACAAGAATTCAACACTGTGTCACAACTGCACTATGAATATGAGCAGGAATGCTGTGCTCTCCTCTCACTAATACTGTAATCCACTGTCCTGTGCAGCACGATACTGAGTACTGTAGATCTATTTCACACTGTTCTACAGTACTGCACTGATTTATAGAGAGTGATGGAAATGTATTAACTGCAGTTAAAGACAAATTCTTTTACACTGACAAAACATTAACCCTGCCTAAACAAGCCCACATAACCATCATCAAGTAGGTCTGCGTGATGTTTAAAAGTTTTACCAGTTCGATACTTTGAATTTGGTACCGTTACCCAAACAATACTTTTGTTCGGTATCTTTTTCTAAATTCTAACCAAAAATACAAAAAGAGATAATTATTCTCACAAAATTATTATTTATATGTAACTGTATTTATTAAACAGCCGACACAAGTAATCTTATTCTAATGCGGTCATCATGAGAGGCTACAATACTTGTGGATCTTGTTGGAACAAAAACAGTTAGCATGTTTATTTGTGACGCTTTATTAAAAACAAAAATAACAGCGTCACTTTAACTACAAATATTTTCCCTAAGCTTATTTCTGGGTGCATTTCATTTTTAAAAAATTCTTTCAAGAAATATCATTATTAGATCAGGCAATATTAAATAATATTTATATTAATGGTGTCAATCACTTTTCTGTATTATAGTGAAGGGGACAGTAATAATAGTGTAGTGTGGTTTAGGTTAGGAAGACTAGATACTTTTTACTAGGGATGCAACGGTTCTCGGTATTTTATCGAATCGTTCGGTTCGATACACCCGGATGGACCATGGTATTTCGGTGCACGCTGTAACAGAGCGAACAAACGCTCTGGTACTGAATGGCCAGGGGGAGGTGCTGCTGTTGGGGACAGCGGTTGGTGGTAGCAGTGACCAACCAATGGTAAGAATAAATGTTCCTTTTTATAATAGATATTGTGATTTTAATTTATCTGTGCCTTTTTTTCTATTTAATATTGTGTGGTAGGCCCCTGGGGTTAGGGGCGTGACCACTGTGACCCGGAAGGAGGAAGCACACAGAGATACACAGACACGGGGATTAAATGAACTCAAAGCATACCTTTATTGGCTTTTAACGCCCTCCACCACACCCAAAATAACTTAAACAAACATACTATGGCCCGACGGGGCTCTAGAGTCTGTAGAATTACTCCGTTTTACTTTAACGGCTAGATACGAGTCCGTGCAGCCTCAGCCCTCAGCTCCCCCGTCAAAGAGAGTCCTTAAATGATGGCTGAGGCTGAGTATATATGCCTGTCTCAACTGGCGGCTTAATCAGCCCTCATGCGGGCCAGCTGAGACAGGCATGGCTTTGCGCTCTGGCTTGGGGCGGACCCACAACTCCCCCGCCTCCTCACGCCACAATTGGCTCTGCAAGTGTGAGTAGGAGCACCGTGTTGATTTGAAATAGAAAGGGCTAAAAACGTGCTGCATGTTGGAGCTAGATAATAGTGCACGTTCTGCCCGAGCCTGACCCAACCCGACCCATAAACTGTCATTATGATCCAGAGCCCGACCTGCCCTATAAACTGTCTGTTTTCAGGCTGTTTGAATGAGTGAAATCTGTTCAGAATGATGTTAATGAACACTGCAACACTAAAGAAGAAATATTATTTAATAAAAACAGCTAAACACAGCGCTGCAAGTCCAGCGCGGACAAGCTCACGTGCGCCCAGATCTGCGTGGTTATAACATTCTAGCTGGTGAATTTTTTAAACAGTTTGATTTGTTACTTAAGGTTATAATGTTTTGAATGTTTCATTATAGTTCATTTTATTTTGTGTTCACTTTTTCTCCTCCAATTCAGTTAGTTTTAATTCGTTTTTCAAGGGTGGGTTTGTTAGTTGTCTTTTTTATTGTCACTATGCTTATTTTAGTGTCATACAGCGAAATATATAAAATTCTACAATTATTGTACAGATGCCTGGGTAATTATGAGGGTCAAACAAATCTACATTATAAAGGCTGGTGTCTGTGATTCCAGATTTCAAGGAAATAAACTAGACTTTTAGTTTTCTAATTATATCTTTGAGGTCCTGTTCAGTAATTACGGTTTACACAGAATAGACAAAACACAATTAAGGAAGTGTCAGACCTGCAATAAAGGGTTTTACACAGTACTGTTCCTTTAATCTCCATGCAAAATTCTGAAGTCAGTCAGGAATGTCCTTTCTGTGAGAAAAACAGTGTTTTATGCTTTTACGTACACTTTAGGCTGCATCACCTTTTTGTTTTTATGTCTCTTAATCAGCTTTTTGCTGGTAAATCCAGGATTTTAATGGATTGGAATTGGAGACTTTTACAGCAGTGTGATGCTGAGGAGAGGCGGTGTGCTCAGTTTTAGAGGATGATTTCTGTTTTGCACCTGAATTACAATAGTTTAAAGAAACTATTTACTGTTATTTATTTATTTACTTGTTTATTTATTTGTAGTTATTATGTGATTATTTTGCTTTTAAATAATGATTCTATTGGCTGAGATGGCCTAAAGTAATGTTTTAGTTACAATAAAGTGATTTTAAAGTCTCTCTCACCCTCTGTTTCTCTGGTTGGGGGGGGATATACTGGCTGTGGTAAAGGAATGCCTGGTCAGAAAGAGACTTTTTTATTTAAATGTGTTCTGATTGGGGCTGGGTTCACCTAAAGCATGGTTGTTAAACTTGTGCACATCAGGCCGGTGTAGCTGCAGGTTTTCATTCCAGCCAATCAGAAGCTCATGTGATCAGCTGTTTGAAGAATCACCAGGTGATTAAACCAGTGAAATCAGGGGAGCTGCTGGTTGTTTAGAACGAAACTCCAGCCAAACACTGCCAGCTGTGTCTCTCCCGCCCTAAAGACTCTTAGCACAGAGATCACTGTTAAATAAACACTCTCTCTAACATTTAAAGGGGACATGAAACATTTCAGTTTGTACAAGTTTTCTGAGGGATTAAATATAATGGAATTTATTTGGGGGGGAATTTTTTATATAAAATGTTTACACACTAAATTATAATATATTTATGTTTGTTACGTTTGAGCTAGGGCGCCGCCATGTTGCCCGTGCAGCACTGGTGACGTCACGAGGTTGGTTGGTTTAAGATCCCAGGCATATAGCTAGAGGAAAAGTGCTTCTTGTTTGTGGAGATTATGGATGAAGACGAAGCTGAACTAGGCTAACATGGAGCATTTACTCAGAGATCTTTCCTGTATAAACCTGAGCAGGACTTTTCAGATGCTTTTCTGAGAGAGAGACGTTTTGGGAGTGTTTATTCTCTCTCTACGTGGAGCCGTGCAGAAACCCTGCAGCCCATCAACAGCAGGTACTGCCATCCCGTTAACCAGCTAGTTTATATACATTTAGCTATTTAACATGTAAAGTCCATTAAGACTGAATGAAACAAACATGATTTAAGTGGATATTGAAACACCCAGGCGCTGTTTGGTTGATAAACCGTTCAGTTTAGAAGTTAGAAAGTTTACTGGGTAGCTTCATCTAGTTAGCGTTAGTTAGTTAGCGTTGGCTAGCTATGGTGAGATAGCTAGATAAGTAGCTAACGCTAGCTATGTTATCTTTAAATTGACTTTCGGTAACGGTACCTCTCGCTGCTCTGCTGGGTGAGCGCGTTGTTTGGCTGGTTCCGTGCGGCTCACAGCTGCTGCTCTCATAGTAACGTTACACTCAGTCGGACAGTCTGTACATTCCAGCTGATCAGAGTCAAACCCCTCTCCTTCACATAGTCCTGGTCTAGAAAGTGCTCGCTCCTAACCCCTAGCATTGCAGCTAACCGGAGGATTCTCACGCTTCAGCGCTGCGAGTCCCCGCTGAAGAACAGCTGTCAGAGGCGAGGTATGAAAGTGAAAGTAAATATTTCTCATTCCTCACGCTATTAAATTTCACTACTCCCAGTATTACTACACCCAGGGGCAATACAAAAGTGCCCCCCCGCTCTGCATTGAGTTTTGGTTTGGATTTTATTATCTATTGAGGAATTAATTTACGGTAGACTCATAGATTATAGTAGTGAGGCATTCGAGAACCAACCTCGTGACGTCACTTTCAGCGCTGGGACAAGATGGCGCTGCCCTTACTTAAAAAATGACATTTAGATTGCTCATTATTTTAATTCCGCTTCACTGACAACTGTTAAACTTATCAGATTTGTTAGAGTGAAAATACATCTTGTGAATTATACTAAATACTTGAAGTGTTTCATGTCCTCTTTAAAAGATGATCTTAATCTACAAAGCTTTTAGGATAACGGGTCCAGATCAGTGGCTACTCAGCTCTGTGATCTGCCCACTGTTACTCCCAGCATGACCTTCACTGCAGTGTTATTGGGAAATATTAAACCAGTACAGACAGATGGGATATATCATCATGTTTCCTGTGTGAACCGGATACAAATCAGATCTTTTCTTTATATGGGGAACAGATTTGTTACCTACCTATTGAATGCCGGAAAAGGACCAAGAGACATGGACCGCACTACTACAACTGCTCGACTCTGACCTCGCTACTTTAAAGTCCATTGATTTAAGCTAGTGATTATTTTTTTCATTAGTTATATATTCATTATATTATTTTAAAATAAAGTTAAAGTTATACCAGGGTCTCTAGTCTCTCTGTAAGTTGTAAATGTGTATATTGGCATTGGCAGATATATGAAGGTGTGATAATGGATATCATCACTGGGCTAGAATTACCACATCGGTGAAACCTAAATAGCGTTTCTGCAATGTTTGTAAACTTCGTGATCTCCATCAGGGTAGATCAGCTATAATCCACAGCAGACAGAAGTACGCAAACTGTATATGAAGTGTTCCTTCATGTGACAGTTGAGGAATGCCCACACCTGTATAAGTTGTGAGGTGTTATCTTGTGAGTAAAGTTAAACACTGGGAAGAAGGTTTATGGAAAGGGTTTAAATAAGACCTGATAGTGGATGCCAGATAGATGGGGTCACGTGCTGTAACACATATTTTTAAATATTTTCTAATCAAGTAAATTTACTAAAAGCCAACCGTTTAAACCAATAATTTTTTTTATATTTATTTATTGATTTAATTAATTTTTATTTTATTTAGGTTCTTAAACAAATCATTAGGGTCTTCCAGATGATTCATATTTTTACTCAAATTAAAACAGTAACAGAACATAAATGTGAACCACAGATATTATGTACTATAATGTATTGGTATATATGCTATTACAGCAGAGCAGATGCTTTATTAAATGTGATCTATAATCTGTAAAGCTTTATTAAGTACAGTAACAGCAGATGACTACAGATTACAGTCGTTTAAAATAATCAACAAAGCGGAACATACCTGAGAGTCTCCAGGCTGCAGTGTGGATCCTCCAGTCGAGCAGAGAGCAGATTCACTCCTGACTCTCCTGGGTGGTTGTAGGTCAGATCCAGTTCTTTCAGGTGTGATGGATTTAAATTTAGAGCTGAAGCCAGAGAAGAACATCCTTCCTCTGTGACCAAACATCCAGACAATCTGCAGAGAGGAGAGAAAGAGACAAAGTGATAGATCTAAACAGAGTAAAACACCACCAAACACTCAGAACTGCTCAGCCACCTGGATGCTGCACTGCCTACAGGACTGTCCCTAATGCAGTATCTCATCCAATTAAAGCAACAATTGTCAGTCGAGGACAAAAATCTGATACCCTGCTCTTCTTTCAGAAATTAGTTAATTTATATTTTTAAAAATATATATATAATATAATATCCCAAATGGACATAAAACATTTTTTTTTATAATAGGTACACATTTCTCCTGGTTTAGGACCATTCGTC
Organism: Astyanax mexicanus; assembly: GCF_023375975.1. Taxonomy (NCBI): domain Eukaryota; kingdom Metazoa; phylum Chordata; class Actinopteri; order Characiformes; family Acestrorhamphidae; genus Astyanax; species Astyanax mexicanus. The sequence goes on along the minus strand of NC_064428.1, from coordinate 8,129,084 downwards.
TTCTGTGAGCTACTCCAGGTCTGTCCATTTTGAAGGGTGCCTTTTCCCAACTGTAGTTCTGAGAGCTCTTTACAGGCATTTCATAGAATTTACATTTGGATCCTTATTTTTTTTGTGTGTGTCAACCTCATCCATTTGCAGAGTCAGAGAGCCAGCTGCAGACCAGCAGTTTAAAGTCTTTCCGTAGTTTAAGAAAAGCTAACGTTAACTTTTTTTTCTTAACTCAAGAGTTACTAAAGCCTGCTAGAGGAATTATAGTCTCAGATTACCATTTACCAGTATTTTATTCACTTTTTCAAAACTCTAAATACAACACACCTACCTCACACAATTAATAAAATATTTTACTTCTGGTTAACTGGTTGGCCCACTTTTAGCACCAATAACTGAAATCAAGCTTTGCAGTAACTTGCAATGAGTCTTTCACAGAGCTGTGAAATTTTGACTCCACAATTACATAATTGTTGTAATTTCACCACAGATTTTTTACAGTATAAACCACCTTTTTAAGGTGCCTCTCAATAGGATTCATGACTTTGTAATGGTCACTCCAAAGTCTTCACTTTATTTTTCTTCAGTCATTCTGAGGTTAATTTCAGAGGTCAAGAACAGACGACCGGATGTTCTCCTTCAGGACTTTTTGGTAGACAGAGGAATCCATGGTTCATGGTCATTTATCACAGCAAGACGTCCAGGTCCAATAATCGCACTACCAACTGTAAACAACTGTAATGTTCCTTGTACAAATTAGAACATTAGTTGTCTATTAGCTATTAACATTAGTTGAAAATCTTTTTCATGTCTGTAAACAGTAATTGTAAAAATGTTGAATCGAATCAGAAATTGGATTTTGGAGCTTGTGAACCAGAATCTAATCGATTCTGTAATTCAGTTGCCATTAAGATCATGAAAAACAGATAATTCTGGAAAAAAATTGGTTACAAATTTATAAATGATTATGGAATAGTTTCACAGAACTATCACCTGAGAATCTCCAGTTTACAGTGTGAACTCTTCAACCCAGCAGAGAGCAGCTCGACTCCTGAATCCTGAAGGTCATTGTTAGTGAGGTCCAGCTCTTTCAGGGAGGAGTTTTCTGACTGTAAAACGGATCCCAAATACTCACAAGACTGTTCTCCAAGATTACATAAAGCCAGTCTGAAAGAAAAGAGAAAGAAAGTCAGTATCTCTTACAAAATACTAAAAGTGAAATGTCTTAAAGAAATAAAAAGAAATCAGCAATGTTATTGGGTGATGTAACTAAAATGACACTTCTTTCATATTTTAATTGCAATAAAGTAGTTGGAGTAAGAAACAGAAGTCTCCCATACAGTGATTTTAGTGAGCTTCAGTAAACTGCTACTATATTCAGCTACAGATGTAATCAGTAATCAGAGATAGATCTGTCTAGTAGATCTGTTTCAGTAATCGGAGTGAGTTGTCTTCTCTGTTTTAGTCAGATGTATCTTTCAAATATGATGGAAATGTCTTCACGAGTGGTCCAATATTCTAGTTTGATATGTTTTCACTAAAGCTACCAATACCAACCACTACACTGCACTACACTAGGCTTTATTTGTATACTAGAGGTTTATAACCCAGCAAAAACCTTTTACATAACAAAAATAGCTACATTATTTTACTCAGATACTGCTCATGGATTAGCAAATGGGGTGGATAACTTCATGTAAAAATAAAATAACATACGGGACTGAATAATAAAAGTATTATTGCAATGTAGATATGAGAGAAATTATGCTGGCTGTTTGTGTGTTTTGCTAGCGGCAAACTCCGCTCTGAAATAAAAGGAACAAATCTTCAGTAGAAAATAAAGTCAGAAGTTACCCATTCTTTCACTAATGTTTGTGGAGGCAGTATACATTCATAGGTGCTTGGTTTTATACACATGTGGCCATGGAAGTGATTGAAAACCATTACTTCAATGACTTGGATGGGTGAGCGGATAATTTTGGTAACATAGTGTATTAATTCCAAAGTCAGCACAGTGTATACCAGGATTGAGCTTTATGGAGATTCAGATTTTATTTTCCAGCAGGACTTGGCACCTGCCTACACTGCCAAAAATATCAATATCTGGTTTATTTTTAAATATATTCCAGTTTAATTGTGTAATTTTACTGCTAATATACACTGATTAAAGGTATGTGTGTTTAGTGTAAAGCACAACCCTGTCCTCCGCTGGTAAAATCTGATAATATTTCAACACACTAAATGTCTTGTACATAAGATTAAAATATACTACCACATCTAAAAATAACAACATTCACTCAATTGGTATGTTTGGGAGTAGGACTAGATAATAAGGCCAAAATCTGTCACAATACATTCTTTAACTCGGTCAATACAATATAATTCTGATATTGATATAAACAGTATAAAAGCCACTGACTGTGGTGTACGTAACCATGCATTGACGTTGTCAAGCTACAGAAGCTAATGGTGTTCTGCCCTTTCTGCGTGATTTAAATACAGTCAGGGCTGGACTGATAATCGGGTGTTTGCACGGTGGGCTGACAGTCCTCAGGGGCCGATGCTGTTGGATTTTTTTTTCTTTTTCTAAGAGACTGGCCCACAATTTAGAGGGGGCGGCCCATTGGCTCATCTTCAAAATAGACAGTGGACTGGACCAATCAGGATATAGGACGAAAGCAGCCCCACCCTCTCTCCACGTGGTCCACTGAACTCCCACTACGTTCAGTGTTGAGCGCGTATATTAAAGGAGAGGCAGTGTAGAGAAACAGAAGCTGCAAAAATAGTTGTGCGGAGAAGTTACGCACAAAGAAATTCTCTGTAGCTGCTACAAAATGTGCAAAAATCACAGACATGTTCGCTGCTGTAGCCTCCGCTCTGTCCTCCGTAGAAGAAGACAGAGGCAGCAGACAGGGAGATGCAGGCTTGTGACGGAGAAACCGAGGGACAGACTGAGCAGGAATGTGTAAGCAGGTAGTAACGTTAGTAAAGTCAGGACAACACAGGGACTTTGAAGTGATGGAGGTAACGTTAGCTCTATTACATGAAAATAATGAGCAAAGGCTGATAAAGTAGCAAACGATCAAGACTGGGAAGTGTTAGATGAGCAGCAAGTGTATATTTTAGGCTACATCATTTTATTTTAGATATTTAGGTTAAAGCTGTGTTAAAAGGCTGCATAGTTTGAGTTTGAAGCCTCTATGCTGTGTTTTAAAAAGCACTAAAACAAGTGAAATAAAAGATTTTAAAAATGATAAATGATCAGTTCAATAAAAATGATATACGATCAATTGAATTACGCAGAGCAGACAAAAATGGTGGAGTTAACAACAGACAAAACAAAACTTCTTATATTTAACATGTTGATACATTATGTTTCTCTGTAACCCCACATATAAAAATTACAAGTTGGTTGTGCTCCGCTAATTATGAGGGGCCGGTCTAAACCAAAAATGCCAGGGCCGATTTTTTTTTTCTCTACAGGGCTAGATCCATTTTCCAGGAGGTTTTGATAGCTTGATGCATTTTTATTTCACCCAAAAAATGACAAAGAATTTATAGGAGACAGTCCGGAGATCGGACACTACTAAAATATTTTTTAATTCTAAATAAATTTAAAAAGCACATCACTGTCCTCTGCTGAAACCCCAAGCAGTTTAAAAAAAACAACACTTCTTCAGTCCAGAATGAGTAAATGATACTGATCTTTCCATTCAGAAATCACCTGACAGAAAGCTCACCTGAGTATCTCCAGATTACAGTTTGAACTCCTCAGTCCATCAGAGATTAGCTTCACTTCTGAATCCTGCAGCTTAGTGTTACTGAGATCCAGTTCTTTCAGTGGTGAGTTTACTGATTTCAGAGCTGAGCAGAGAGTTTCACAGGAATCCACGACGAGTTTACAACCAGGTAATCTAAATGACAAAAACAAACAGAATTAAAACACAGAGAATATCAAATTCACACTCACAGATTTCAGAAAACTCCACCTCACTCCAACTTCAAAATGTGCTCAAAATAGGAGGAACACTTTGGATCATGGAAAGGGGACAAGAAGTAATAAATGTAAAAAAGCACAAATAGAAAGTAATATAGCAGAATCACTCTGGAAATTGTCAAGTTTTAGGGTTTGGGAATTTTTACAGTTTTACAGCAGTTTCAGTTTTTCTTCTGAGTGAGCAGATAATGTCATAGGGGAAGCAATCTTGTCTCTCTATTGCGATCCACTTAGGATGTACATATGTGTGTTCTAACCATATACTGATAAATCGAAGAACACAAGCAGAGTGATAAAACAAGCAAGTGGGGAGGGCCAACTCACCCTGAACCTTTGATTTACAAAATTGTTTTTTGTTGATACAATTAACTTTATAATCCCATATGAATGGAAGGATAATTGAGTCCAGACCCTTAAAAAGCCTTTGGGAGAAAGATAGGAATATTCTGAAATAAATAGAGCATTTGTGGCAAGAATACCTTGTCAACCATTGAGATTTCCAAAATTGAATGTTACCTTGTAATTTGATCAAGAGAGGGAGAAAGTTAGCTTTAAATAGAGATTTATAATGTTTCGTGATGACTATCCCCAAGTATGTAAATCTTTTCAACGTTATCTTAAAAGGGAAGCGTTAAACATCTGAGATACTGTTTAATCTGATTGGCATCAGTTCGCTTTTAGACCAATTTATTCTGTAGCCAGAAAACTGACCAAAATTTTAAGTTAGTTCGAGAATAACCGGAATTGAAGACTGTGGATTGCAAAACGAAGAGAAGGATATCATTCCATAACCCTGAACATTAGTATTACAACAAATGGCCTGGGCTAGAGGTTCTAGAGCCAAAGAAAACAACATGGGTGAGAGAGCACTCCCCTGTCTCGTGCCTCTGTGTAGATGAATTAGGGAAGACAATTTTTTATTAGTGATTATTTTAGCCGATGGGTTATGATACAGGATCCTTATCCAGGATTCAAATTCATCACCCAATTTAAATTTATTTTAAACTGCAAAAAAGTATGACCACTCTAACTGAGCAAAGGCCTTTTCTGCATCCAAAGAGATAACAACTAAAATCATCCTTATCACCGCATAGGGAATAGATTATATTAAAAAGGCGCTGCAGATTATAAAAAGAGTATCTATTTGGGATGAATCCTGTCTGTTTGGAACTAACAATTTGGCCTATTAACTGATTAAGCCTAATTGCCAGGGTTTTAGTTAATATATCTTTTATCATAATTCAGGAGCGAAATTGGTCTATAGCTACTCACCTCAGTAGCATATTTTCCTTTTTTAGGGAGCACCGTAATTATGGAGTGTGGGAGATAAGCCATTTTCCTTCGCTTATAAATACATCTTAAGTAAATAAGGAGCAAGAATGTAAATAAATATTGAGTAAAACTCACTTGGATAGCCATCTGGGCCTGGGCCTTTACCTTTGTTTAGCGCTTTAATAGACTCTTGTATCACTTGAACTGATGGGTCTGCATTAAGGGAATCTTGGTCCTCCTGAGTTAGAGTTGGCAGTTCACAGTTCTGTAAGAATTTATGAGTATCTAGATCCTCTGCCCCAGAGGAGTAAAGATAGGAGTAAAGATATTCGTAAAACCGTTTAAATCTCTGTTTAATATCGGAGTAATATGTTCACCACATTCTGCCTTGACCCTATAAATTGTACGGTCACTTTCCATCTTTTCCAAGTTGCCTAGCCAGGAGTTTATGAGTTTTTTTTTTTTTTTTACCAAATTCAAATTACTGTTGTCAAGTACACAAAACACTTTTGATAACTCTCTCTGACATTAGCTGGTTATATATTTAAAACGTAAAGCTAAATGTTCTTATAGGTCTCCACACAGGGGTTGACTATGTTGGATTTGTCTAATTCTGGACTTGTCTTTTCTGACATTCCAACTCCAATACCTCAGCTCTGCGATTTTTTCTTTTTGTTGACTGGAAAGATATAATACATCCTCTAAGGTAGGCCTTCATTGAGTCCCAAAAGATGGATGGAGAGGTACCAGGTTTGTCATTCATTTCAAAGAAAAAAATAATTTGTGAACATACGATTTTGCAAAATTCTGGATCTTTCAGCAACTGGGGATCCAGTCTCCATACTCAATTTGGTTGTTCCAAATCATTCAAATTTAGGGTCAAAGAAACAGGGCTATGATCTGATAAATTTTTTTTATGATATTTCATATTACTAATTACTAAAGTAGTCAATTCGTGAATATACATCGTGAACAGAATATGCTGTACTCTTATGGCAGGGGTCACTAATAGGCGGACCGCGGTCCGGGTCCCGACCCAGACGTTGTCCAATGCGGACCCAAACCGATAAACTACAGAGAAGGATTTAATTTTGACAGTGTTCCTTTAAAGCGGCGTAACTTTTCTTGTTCACACTGTAGCGACGCGGCATCGCTCCCAATTGCTTTCTCCACCTTTCTCTCACTGCTTTGGGGCGTGTCGCCTGAAAGAGCAAGCAGTTTATCTGCCACAAGCAAAAGTATGTAGAGTTGTAGTTCAGTGCTGTGAATGAACGAGACGCTGTTCTTTTTTTATCGCCCGGTGAACCCTGCTAAAACATCCAGTTCAGGACCAGCTGGTCCTCCGTCTCTGTTATCTTACAAAGGGGATCTTAAAGCACAAAAAAAGCCTAAAAAAAGCTGTAATCAGCCGCTCCTCTGTTTTCTCACTCTGTAATTCAGCCTGTGGTGTGTGTAATATTTAAACTTTCTGCTGCTTGCTTCACCTCGTTTGCCCTACTGCCGGCGCTCTCCATAGAAAATAGTGGGAGGAGGCACAAAAAACGCATTGCGACGCTGCAGTGTTTTGCGGCACAGTAAACGCACAGACCAATCACGTGTGTGTGCCAATCAGATCTGTGTAGACCACTGCCCCAGCTAGTGAATTGGGACGCGGCCAGGAAAAAACACCTTTATAAAGAGATAGGGAGCCCGAGAACTGGCGGAAAACCGAGAACGGGCGGAAACTAAAGACATGCCGAGCGCGACAGAGAGACAGGGGAGAAATTTTATTATTTTTATATATATTTTTTCATCATAGTTCAAACAACCTCATGGGTCAGATGTATCATACATTTTATGTGTATATATATAAACAGGTTATAGCACTGAATCATAACACAAGTTAACACTGGCGATGGCTCGAAATTTTCACCAACTGGACCGGACTGAATTCTAATTAAATACCCGTCTTAGGGTTAAAAACCCTCCAAACATGAACTAAATTAGAGTTTTTCGTAAGTTTTTTTTTGTGTAAACTTGGGCTTGATGGTGTAATTTTAACGGAAGATGAACGATCCAGATGTGTATCTAACACGGTATTTAATTTAAATTTCCAACCCCTTTATATACATGTATGATTTGAAAGGAGATGAAGCTGACGTGAGGCGCTGGAATAAAGAATGTATGATAAATTGGATATAAGATGTTTTTACTTTATTGTAAACATCTCAGCTTGGCTGTAAGGATTTCTGAATTATAACTTAATTTGCTGAGTGTAAAAGAGCGTTTTCACACGTGTAGTTGGTTTTTATGGTCCGGATCAGTTGATGAGTTTGTTTATTTGGAGCGTTTTTCCCTCTGTTTGGTTTGGTTTCACACAAGCGTAAACCAAAAGGCACCAAAATGTGCACCAATAAACCACACAAGCAGATTAACTTCTCTGATCCCCTACGCTTTAAACAAATGTTTTCACTGGGACGTGCAGCACAGGGTCACGTGCCTAACAGCAGTAAACGTTGCATATACCGCATGTGTAAACAGCAGTACCAGAGACAGCGTTTGTTTATGGAAATATATATTCATGGTTGTTCTGGCCAATTTATCAGATTAAACTGTACCTAATCAACAGTTTAGCTCAACTAAAAAGTAGTATATTTGATAGCTGGGTCGGACTGAGACCAGATCAAGTTCTCACCACAAGCAAACAGCTTCAGAAAAAAAAATGCACATTGGGCGGGGGGCAAATTACGACGGTGGCGTAATTAATTTGTTGGAAACAAATGATGCGTTACTAATTCCAAAATAATTGTGTGCGTTAATGCTTTAATATTGACAGCCCTATAAAATATACTAGCATATCTAAAAATACCAACATTCACTCAAGTTTCATAGGAATCCATGTTGATTTTACAACCAGATAGTCTACAAGACAAAGAAAAAACTATTAAAATACAGAGATATGTGTGAATACTTAATGTACAGTATATCCCCTTGCTCTGCTGAGAGTCCAACCATTATTTAAAATAGTGACTGGTGACCTTGCTTTAATTCATAATGGGTACATTTGACTTATATTCAGAGATCACCTGAGAGAAATCTCACCTGAGTATCTCCAGTTTACAGTTTGAACTCTTCAGCCCATCAGAGATTAGCTCCACTTCTGACTCCTGCAGCTCAGTCTTACTGAGATCCAGTTCTTTCAGTGGTGAGTTTACTGATTTCAGAGCAGTGCAGAGAGTTTCATAGGAGGCCAGGATGAGTTTACATCCAGGTAATCTATAAGATACAGAAAAACAATTAAAACAGAGTTCACACAGTTACCAGGAGACACCGCATGATTTCTTTGTCCAACTTTGTACTACGGAAAAGGAGCAGGAAATGATGAATGTAAATAACGAATCAGGCACTGACTTTACCAGGCTACAGAAGCTGGTGGTGTCTGCTCAGCTTGAATGCAGTGAACTGACAACAGAGTCCTGCAATTGTTTAATGTACCTTCAATTACCAAAAAATTACAATTTACACTAGACAGTTAGATGTGCCAGATTTTTTTTTTAGGAGATCCAAGCCTACTCAAATATTAAACTGAGATTATTAAATATATATATATATTTTTACCGTATATTTATTTAAGGATTACTAAGCAAAATAAAACTAGATGTCCTTTATTATTCGTTGTCATTATTTAACTTGTATGGTTGTACTCATTAATACTATCTGACCTGAGGACTCTTATTCTAAAATGTGTATGAGGGATACTAGGTGGAAAAAAGAAAGTGAGAGAGAGAGTGAGATCCTTCATTCACTCCTCCCCCTTCCTCTTCTGGTGTAAACAACCCGTAAAGAGATCAGAAGGGAAAGCCTTGCACAGACAGTTAGCTACAATGCTAACAGCTGGTCTCAACAGACTTAAAGTTGTTAGTGGTGATGCTATCAGCCAGCCTCCGGAGTGTTGGAGTGGTTAGCAAAGATGCTAAAAACCGGACTCTAAAGGCTTGGAGCAGGTTAGCTGCTTTTCTGAGCTGCATTACTCACTAATACTTTATCACATCTCAACTGTACTGCTCTGGTTAGATCGAGTAAGTCTTACCATATGATATTATATGCATATTATATCCTCAGATTAGTGGCATGTAAAACAGATCACTATTGGTGATAAATATTTTCTATTGCAATTTATATTAATACACAATTATTGTTCAGCCCTACTTCAGTGACAACAAATTACGACAATTACTATCCACAGTTTTCATGATAATTTATAGTTTTAACTGTGTAATACCTTCTCCACTGCAGCTCAGTGTTAGAGAATCAATTTACAGAGTCAATGTAAATGATAAAAACATTTAACAGTTATTTATCATCTGTTTCAGACATGTTTTTATTTATACATAGCTCCCAGTTGTTTTAACAGCATAAACTTATACAAGCACCAGTATACTGCCATGAGCTCCCAATATCCACACACTACTAACTTACCATTATAAACCGATATTGCTATCAGAATCTGCTAAAAACACCAATACACAGTTTACAGCTATATGTGTGTATTTAGTGTACAATACACCCCAGTGCTCTATTGCTCTGCTGAACATTATTCAAAATTGTGAGAGGTGAAGCTGCTTCAATGCAGAGTGGGGTAATTTTTCCATTCAGGAATCACCTAACAGAAAGCTTACCTGAGTATCTCCACTTTATAGTATTTCTTCAGTCCATCAGAGATTAACTTCACTCCTGAATCCTGCAGCTCAGTGTTACTGAGGTCCAGTTCCTTCACTGCTGATTTTATTGACTTCAGAGTAGAGCAGAGAGTTTCATAGGAATTCATGTTGATTTTACATCCAAATAGTCTACAAGACAAAGAAAAAAGTATTAAAATACAGAGCTATGTGTGTGTCTTTAACATAGAATATATCCCCATGCTCTGCGGAGAGCTCGAGAATTATTTATAATCGTGACTGGTGACCCTGCTTCAATCTATGATAGGTAAATTGTACTGATTTTTCTATTCAGAGATCACCTGACAGAAATCTCACCTGAGTATCTCCAGTTTACAGTTTGAACTCTTGAGCCCATCAGAGATTAGCTCCACTTCTGACTCCTGCAGCTCAGTCTTACTGAGATCCAGTTCTTTCAGTGGTGAGTTTACTGATTTCAGAGCAGTGCAGAGAGTTTCACAGGAATTCATGGTGAGTTTACAGCCAGGTAATCTATAAGACAAAAACAAACTATTAAAAAACAGAGAATATCTAATTCATACTCACAGTTATCAGTAATTATAAGACACTGAGTTATTTCAGAAAACTCCATCACTTTAAAAAGTGTTAGAAAATGGACAGCGACATTCAAACACAGTTGTCTACAAACTGAGGTCTATATTAGAGAATTCACAACACACACTAACAGCTCATACACCACAACTAAAACCTGATCTGTGGGGTCCTGAAGGAAAAAAAAAGTGAAAACAGAAACTAGGAAGTGGTCCTAATATTGTGAATATGGTTACTGTCCAATGAAAAACAAATGTCTTCAAAACAGCAACTTTACAGAAGAGAGAAAAAACATCTAAACTTTCAATGGAAGTCCATGTAAAAATGGTTTATTTTAGGTGAAGTATTTTTGAAGAATTTCTATTGGTCCATTCACCAAGAAATCTTGGCACAGTGTAAGGGACAGTTTGTCTGTTCAAATTATGTAGTAAAATTTAAAATTTACATAAATGGAGATACTTGTTTTTCATGGAGATGCTGTTTTTTTGGTGCTGTATTTTCTAATGCACTGAGCCATTTACGTTACAGTGCCACTTCTCCACTGTTGCCACAAATTTAAGTCAACACTTGTCAGAAAGTTGTTATTTCAATAAGACACACCAGAATGTTGCTGAGAGCTGGAGAAAGTGTTAGGAGAGATACAGTAAGTAACATGGTTGGGGACAGCCACTGATCTTCCCAGGGAGCTCAGATGATGTCTGATGTTAATTTAAATTTCCAACCCCTTTATATACATGTATGATTTGAAAGGAGATGAAGCTGACGTGAGGCGCTGGAATAAAGAATGTATGATAAATTGGATATAAGATGTTTTTACTTTATTGTAAACATCTCAGCTTGGCTGTAAGGATTTCTGAATTATAACTTAATTTGCTGAGTGTAAAAGAGCGTTTTCACACGTGTAGTTGGTTTTTATGGTCCGGATCAGTTGATGAGTTTGTTTATTTGGAGCGTTTTTCCCTCTGTTTGGTTTGGTTTCACACCAAAAGGCACCAAAATGTGCACCAATAAACCACACAAGCAGATTAACTTCTCTGATCCCCTACGCTTTAAACAAATGTTTTCACTGGGATGTGCAGCACAGGGTCACGTGCCTAACAGCAGTGAAAGTTGCATATACCGCATGTGTAAACAGCAGTACCAGAGACAGCGTTTGTTTATGGCAGTATATATTCATGGTTGTTCTGGCCAATTTATCAGATTGAACTGTGCCTAATCAACAGTTTAGCTCAACTAAAAAGTAGTATATTTGAAAGCTGGGTCGGACTGAGACCAGATCAAGTTCTCACCACAAGCAAACAGCTTCAGAAAAAAAAATGCACATTGGGCGGGGGCAAATTACGACGGTGGCGTAATTAATTTGTTGGAAACAAATGATGCGTTACTAATTCCAAAGTAATTGTGTGCGTTAATGCTTTAATATTGACAGCCCTATAAAATATACTAGCATATCTAAAAATACCAACATTCACTCAAGTTTCATAGGAATCCATGTTGATTTTACAACCAGATAGTCTACAAGACAAAGAAAAAACTATTAAAATACAGAGATATGTGTGAATACTTAATGTACAGTATATCCCCTTGCTCTGCTGAGAGTCCAACCATTATTTAAAATAGTGACTGGTGACCTTGCTTTAATTCATAATGGGTACATTTGACTTCTATTCAGAATTCACCTGACACAAATCTCACCTGAGTATCTCCATTTTACAGTTTGAACTCTTCAGCCCATCAGAGATTAGCTCCACTTCTGACTCCTGCAGCTCAGTGTTACTGAGATCCAGTTCTTTCAGTGGTGAGTTTACTGATTTCAGAGCAGTGCAGAGAGTTTCATAGGAGGCCAGGATGAGTTTACATCCAGGTAATCTATAAGATACAGAAAAACAATTAAAACAGAGTTCACACAGTTACCAGGAGACACCGCATGATTTCTTTGTCCAACTTTGTACTACGGAAAAGGAGCAGGAAATGATGAATGTAAATAACGAATCAGGCACTGACTTTACCAGGCTACAGAAGCTGGTGGTGTCTGCTCAGCTTGAATGCAGTGAACTGACAACAGAGTCCTGCAATTGTTTAATGTACCTTCAATTACCAAAAAATTACAATTTACACTAGACAGTTAGATGTGCCAGATTTTTTTTTTAGGAGATCCAAGCCTACTCAAATATTAAACTGAGATTATTAAATATATATATATATTTTTACCGTATATTTATTTAAGGATTACTAAGCAAAATAAAACTAGATGTCCTTTATTATTCGTTGTCATTATTTAACTTGTATGGTTGTACTCATTAATACTATCTGACCTGAGGACTCTTATTCTAAAATGTGTATGAGGGATACTAGGTGGAAAAAAGAAAGTGAGAGAGAGAGTGAGATCCTTCATTCACTCCTTCCCCTTCCTCTTCTGGTGTAAACAACCCGTAAAGAGATCAGAAGGGAAAGCCTTGTACAGACAGTTAGCTACAATGCTAACAGCTGGTCTCAACAGACTTAAAGTTGTTAGTGGTGATGCTATCAGCCAGCCTCCGGAGTGTTGGAGTGGTTAGCAAAGATGCTAAAAACCGGACTCTAAAGGCTTGGAGCAGGTTAGCTGTTTTTCTGAGCTGCATTACTCACTAATACTTTATCACAGCTCAACTGTACTGCTCTGGTTAGATCGAGTAAGTCTTACCATATGATATTATATGCATATTATATCCTCAGATTAGTGGCATGTAAAACAGATCACTATTGGTGATAAATATTTTCTATTGCAATTTATATTAATACACAATTATTGTTCAGCCCTACTTCAGTGACAACAAATTACGACAATTACTATCCACAGTTTTCATGATAATTTATAGTTTTAACTGTGTAATACCTTCTCCACTGCAGCTCAGTGTTAGAGAATCAATTTACAGAGTCAATGTAAATAATGAAAAAACATTTAACAGTTATTTATCATCTGTTAAGACATGTTTTTATTTATACATAGCTCCCAGTTGTTTTAACAGCATAAACTTATACAAGCACCAGTATACTGCCATGAGCTCCCAATATCCACACACTATTAACTTACCATTATAAACCAATATTGCTATCAGAATCTGCTAAAAACACCAATACACAGTTTACAGCTATATGTGTGTATTTAGTGTACAATACACCCCAGTGCTCTATTGCTCTGCTGAACATTATTCAAAATTGTGAGAGGTGAAGCTGCTTCAATGCAGAGTGGGGTGATTTTTCCATTCAGGAATCACCTAACAGAAAGCTTACCTGAGTATCTCCACTTTATAGTATTTCTTCTGTCCATCAGAGATTAACTTCACTCCTGAATCCTGCAGCTCAGTGTTATTGAGGTCCAGTTCCTTCACTGCTGATTTTATTGACTTCAGAGTAGAGCAGAGAGTTTCATAGGAATTCATGTTGATTTTACATCCAAATAGTCTACAAGACAAAGAAAAAAGTATTAAAATACAGAGCTATGTGTGTGTCTTTAACATAGAATATATCCCCATGCTCTGCGGAGAGCTCGAGAATTATTTATAATCGTGACTGGTGACCCTGCTTCAATCTATGATAGGTAAATTGTACTGATTTTTCTATTCAGAGATCACCTGACAGAAATCTCACCTGAGTATCTCCAGTTTACAGTTTGAACTCTTGAGCCCATCAGAGATTAGCTCCACTTCTGACTCCTGCAGCTCAGTCTTACTGAGATCCAGTTCTTTCAGTGGTGAGTTTACTGATTTCAGAGCAGTGCAGAGAGTTTCACAGGAATTCATGGTGAGTTTACAGCCAGGTAATCTATAAGACAAAAACAAACTATTAAAAAACAGAGAATATCTAATTCATACTCACAGTTATCAGTAATTATAAGACACTGAGTGATTTCAGAAAACTCCATCACTTTAAAAAGTGTTAGAAAATGGACAGCGACATTCAAACACAGTTGTCTACAAACTGAGGTCTATATTAGAGTCACAACACACACTAACAGCTGATACACCACAACTAAAACCTGCTCTGTGAGGTCCTGAAGGAAAAAAAAAAAGTGAAAACCGAAACTAGGAAGTGGTCCTAATATTGTGAATATGGTTACTGTCCAATGAAAAACAAATGTCTTCAAAACAGCAACTTTACAGGAGAGAGAAAAAACATCTAAACTTTCAATGGAAGTCCATGTAAAAATGGTTTATTTTAGGTGAAGTATTTTTGAAGAATTTCTATTGGTCCATTCACCAAGAAATCTTGGCACAGTGTAAGGGACAGTTTGTCTGTTCAAATTATGTAGTAAAATTTAAAATTTACATAAATGGAGATACTTGTTTTTCATGGAGATGCTGTTTTTTTGGTGCTGTATTTTCTAATGCACTGAGCCATTTACGTTACAGTGCCACTTCTCCACTGTTGCCACAAATTTAAGTCAACACTTGTCAGAAAGTTGTTATTTCAATAAGACACACCAGAATGTTGCTGAGAGCTGGAGAAAGTGTTAGGAGAGATACAGTAAGTAACATGGTTGGGGACAGCCACTGATCTTCCCAGGGAGCTCAGATGATGTCTGATGTTAATTTAAATTTCCAACCCCTTTATATACATGTATGATTTGAAAGGAGATGAAGCTGACGTGAGGCGCTGGAATAAAGAATGTATGATAAATTGGATATAAGATGTTTTTACTTTATTGTAAACATCTCAGCTTGGCTGTAAGGATTTCTGAATTATAACTTAATTTGCTGAGTGTAAAAGAGCGTTTTCACACGTGTAGTTGGTTTTTATGGTCCGGATCAGTTGATGAGTTTGTTTATTTGGAGCGTTTTTCCCTCTGTTTGGTTTGGTTTCACACCAAAAGGCACCAAAATGTGCACCAATAAACCACACAAGCAGATTAACTTCTCTGATCCCCTACGCTTTAAACAAATGTTTTCACTGGGATGTGCAGCACAGGGTCACGTGCCTAACAGCAGTGAAAGTTGCATATACCGCATGTGTAAACAGCAGTACCAGAGACAGCGTTTGTTTATGGCAGTATATATTCATGGTTGTTCTGGCCAATTTATCAGATTAAACTGTGCCTAATCAACAGTTTAGCTCAACTAAAAAGTAGTATATTTGAAAGCTGGGTCGGACTGAGACCAGATCAAGTTCTCACCACAAGCAAACAGCTTCAGAAAAAAAATGCACATTGGGCGGGGGGCAAATTACGACGGTGGCGTAATTAATTTGTTGGAAACAAATGATGCGTTACTAATTCCAAAGTAATTGTGTGCGTTAATGCTTTAATATTGACAGCCCTATAAAATATACTAGCATATCTAAAAATACCAACATTCACTCAAGTTTCATAGGAATCCATGTTGATTTTACAACCAGATAGTCTACAAGACAAAGAAAAAACTATTAAAATACAGAGATATGTGTGAATACTTAATGTACAGTATATCCCCTTGCTCTGCTGAGAGTCCAACCATTATTTAAAATAGTGACTGGTGACCTTGCTTTAATTCATAATGGGTACATTTGACTTATATTCAGAGATCACCTGAGAGAAATCTCACCTGAGTATCTCCAGTTTACAGTTTGAACTCTTCAGCCCATCAGAGATTAGCTCCACTTCTGACTCCTGCAGCTCAGTCTTACTGAGATCCAGTTCTTTCAGTGGTGAGTTTACTGATTTCAGAGCAGTGCAGAGAGCTTCATAGGAGGCCAGGATGAGTTTACATCCAGGTAATCTATAAGATACAGAAAAACAATTAAAACAGAGTTCACACAGTTACCAGGAGACACCGCATGATTTCTTTGTCCAACTTTGTACTACGGAAAAGGAGCAGGAAATGATGAATGTAAATAACGAATCAGGCACTGACTTTACCAGGCTACAGAAGCTGGTGGTGTCTGCTCAGCTTGAATGCAGTGAACTGACAACAGAGTCCTGCAATTGTTTAATGTACCTTCAATTACCAAAAAATTACAATTTACACTAGACAGTTAGATGTGCCAGATTTTTTTTTTAGGAGATCCAAGCCTACTCAAATATTAAACTGAGATTATTAAATATATATATATATTTTTACCGTATATTTATTTAAGGATTACTAAGCAAAATAAAACTAGATGTCCTTTATTATTCGTTGTCATTATTTAACTTGTATTGTTGTACTCATTAATACTATCTGACCTGAGGACTCTTATTCTAAAATGTGTATGAGGGATACTAGGTGGAAAAAAGAAAGTGAGAGAGAGAGTGAGATCCTTCATTCACTCCTTCCCCTTCCTCTTCTGGTGTAAACAACCCGTAAAGAGATCAGAAGGGAAAGCCTTGTACAGACAGTTAGCTACAATGCTAACAGCTGGTCTCAACAGACTTAAAGTTGTTAGTGGTGATGCTATCAGCCAGCCTCCGGAGTGTTGGAGTGGTTAGCAAAGATGCTAAAAACCGGACTCTAAAGGCTTGGAGCAGGTTAGCTGTCTTTCTGAGCTGCATTACTCACTAATACTTTATCACATCTCAACTGTACTGCTCTGGTTAGATCGAGTAAGTCTTACCATATGATATTATATGCATATTATATCCTCAGATTAGTGGCATGTAAAACAGATCACTATTGGTGATAAATATTTTCTATTGCAATTTATATTAATACACAATTATTGTTCAGCCCTACTTCAGTGACAACAAATTACGACAATTACTATCCACAGTTTTCATGATAATTTATAGTTTTAACTGTGTAATACCTTCTCCACTGCAGCTCAGTGTTAGAGAATCAATTTACAGAGTCAATGTAAATAATGAAAAAACATTTAACAGTTATTTATCATCTGTTAAGACATGTTTTTATTTATACATAGCTCCCAGTTGTTTTAACAGCATAAACTTATACAAGCACCAGTATACTGCCATGAGCTCCCAATATCCACACACTACTAACTTACCATTATAAACCGATATTGCTATCAGAATCTGCTAAAAACACCAATACACAGTTTACAGCTATATGTGTGTATTTAGTGTACAATACACCCCAGTGCTCTATTGCTCTGCTGAACATTATTCAAAATTGTGAGAGGTGAAGCTGCTTCAATGCAGAGTGGGGTAATTTTTCCATTCAGGAATCACCTAACAGAAAGCTTACCTGAGTATCTCCACTTTATAGTATTTCTTCAGTCCATCAGAGATTAACTTCACTCCTGAATCCTGCAGCTCAGTGTTACTGAGGTCCAGTTCCTTCACTGCTGATTTTATTGACTTCAGAGTAGAGCAGAGAGTTTCATAGGAATTCATGTTGATTTTACATCCAAATAGTCTACAAGACAAAGAAAAAAGTATTAAAATACAGAGCTATGTGTGTGTCTTTAACATAGAATATATCCCCATGCTCTGCGGAGAGCTCGAGAATTATTTATAATCGTGACTGGTGACCCTGCTTCAATCTATGATAGGTAAATTGTACTGATTTTTCTATTCAGAGATCACCTGACAGAAATCTCACCTGAGTATCTCCAGTTTACAGTTTGAACTCTTCAGCCCATCAGAGATTAGCTCCACTTCTGACTCCTGCAGCTCAGTCTTACTGAGATCCAGTTCTTTCAGTGGTGAGTTTACTGATTTCAGAGCAGTGCAGAGAGTTTCACAGGAATTCATGGTGAGTTTACAGCCAGGTAATCTATAAGACAAAAACAAACTATTAAAAAACAGAGAATATCTAATTCATACTCACAGTTATCAGTAATTATAAGACACTGAGTGATTTCAGAAAACTCCATCACTTTAAAAAGTGTTAGAAAATGAACAGCGACATTCAAACACAGTTGTCTACAAACTGAGGTCTATATTAGAGAATTCACAACACACACTAACAGCTCATACACCACAACTAAAACCTGCTCTGTGGGGTCCTGAAGGAAAAAAAAAGTGAAAACCGAAACTAGGAAGTGGTCCTAATATTGTGAATATGGTCACTGTCCAATGAAAAACAAATGTCTTCAAAACAGCAACTTTACAGAAGAGAGAAAAACCATCTAAACTTTCAATGGAAGTCCATGTAAAAATGGTTTATTTTAGGTGAAGTATTTTTGAAGAATTTCTATTGGTCCATTCACCAAGAAATCTTGGCACAGTGTAAGGGACAGTTTGTCTGTTCAAATTATGTAGTAAAATTTAAAATTTACATAAATGGAGATACTTGTTTTTCATGGAGATGCTGTTTTTTTGGTGCTGTATTTTCTAATGCACTGAGCCATTTACGTTACAGTGCCACTTCTCCACTGTTGCCACAAATTTAAGTCAACACTTGTCAGAAAGTTGTTATTTCAATAAGACACACCAGAATGTTGCTGAGAGCTGGAGAAAGTGTTAGGAGAGATACAGTAAGTAACATGGTTGGGGACAGCCACTGATCTTCCCAGGGAGCTCAGATGATGTCTGATGTTAATTTAAATTTCCAACCCCTTTATATACACATGTATGATTTGAAAGGAGATGAAGCTGACGTGAGGCGCTGGAATAAAGAATGTATGATAAATTGGATATAAGATGTTTTTACTTTATTGTAAACATCTCAGCTTGGCTGTAAGGATTTCTGAATTATAACTTAATTTGCTGAGTGTAAAAGAGCGTTTTCACACGTGTAGTTGGTTTTTATGGTCCGGATCAGTTGATGAGTTTGTTTATTTGGAGCGTTTTTCCCTCTGTTTGGTTTGGTTTCACACCAAAAGGCACCAAAATGTGCACCAATAAACCACACAAGCAGATTAACTTCTCTGATCCCCTACGCTTTAAACAAATGTTTTCACTGGGATGTGCAGCACAGGGTCACGTGCCTAACAGCAGTGAAAGTTGCATATACCGCATGTGTAAACAGCAGTACCAGAGACAGCGTTTGTTTATGGCAGTATATATTCATGGTTGTTCTGGCCAATTTATCAGATTAAACTGTGCCTAATCAACAGTTTAGCTCAACTAAAAAGTAGTATATTTGAAAGCTGGGTCGGACTGAGACCAGATCAAGTTCTCACCACAAGCAAACAGCTTCAGAAAAAAAAATGCACATTGGGCGGGGGGCAAATTACGACGGTGGCGTAAACAATTTGTTGGAAACAAATGATGCGTTACTAATTCCAAAGTAATTGTGTGCGTTAATGCTTTAATATTGACAGCCCTATAAAATATACTAGCATATCTAAAAATACCAACATTCACTCAAGTTTCATAGGAATCCATGTTGATTTTACAACCAGATAGTCTACAAGACAAAGAAAAAACTATTAAAATACAGAGATATGTGTGAATACTTAATGTACAGTATATCCCCTTGCTCTGCTGAGAGTCCAACCATTATTTAAAATAGTGACTGGTGACCTTGCTTTAATTCATAATGGGTACATTTGACTTATATTCAGAGATCACCTGAGAGAAATCTCACCTGAGTATCTCCAGTTTACAGTTTGAACTCTTCAGCCCATCAGAGATTAGCTCCACTTCTGAATCCTGCAGCTCAGTGTTACTGAGATCCAGTTCTTTCAGTGGTGAGTTTACTGATTTCAGAGCAGTGCAGAGAGTTTCATAGGAGGCCAGGATGAGTTTACATCCAGGTAATCTATAAGATACAGAAAAACAATTAAAACAGAGTTCACACAGTTACCAGGAGACACCGCATGATTTCTTTGTCCAACTTTGTACTACGGAAAAGGAGCAGGAAATGATGAATGTAAATAACGAATCAGGCACTGACTTTACCAGGCTACAGAAGCTGGTGGTGTCTGCTCAGCTTGAATGCAGTGAACTGACAACAGAGTCCTGCAATTGTTTAATGTACCTTCAATTACCAAAAAATTACAATTTACACTAGACAGTTAGATGTGCCAGATTTTTTTTTAGGAGATCCAAGCCTACTCAAATATTAAACTGAGATTATTAAATATATATATATATATATATATTTTTACCGTATATTTATTTAAGGATTACTAAGCAAAATAAAACTAGATGTCCTTTATTATTCGTTGTCATTATTTAACTTGTATTGTTGTACTCATTAATACTATCTGACCTGAGGACTCTTATTCTAAAATGTGTATGAGGGATACTAGGTGGAAAAAAGAAAGTGAGAGAGAGAGTGAGATCCTTCATTCACTCCTCCCCCTTCCTCTTCTGGTGTAAACAACCCGTAAAGAGATCAGAAGGGAAAGCCTTGTACAGACAGTTAGCTACAATGCTAACAGCTGGTCTCAACAGACTTAAAGTTGTTAGTGGTGATGCTATCAGCCAGCCTCCGGAGTGTTGGAGTGGTTAGCAAAGATGCTAAAAACCGGACTCTAAAGGCTTGGAGCAGGTTAGCTGCTTTTCTGAGCTGCATTACTCACTAATACTTTATCACAGCTCAACTGTACTGCTCTGGTTAGATCGAGTAAGTCTTACCATATGATATTATATGCATATTATATCCTCAGATTAGTGGCATGTAAAACAGATCACTATTGGTAATAAATATTTTCTATTGCAATTTATATTAATACACAATTATTGTTCAGCCCTACTTCAGTGACAACAAATTACGACAATTACTATCCACAGTTTTCATGATAATTTATAGTTTTAACTGTGTAATACCTTCTCCACTGCAGCTCAGTGTTAGAGAATCAATTTACAGAGTCAATGTAAATGATAAAAACATTTAACAGTTATTTATCATCTGTTTAAGACATGTTTTTATTTATACATAGCTCCCAGTTGTTTTAACAGCATAAACTTATACAAGCAGCAGTATACTGCCATGAGCTCCCAATATCCACACACTACTAACTTACCATTATAAACCGATATTGCTATCAGAATCTGCTAAAAACACCAATACACAGTTTACAGCTATATGTGTGTATTTAGTGTACAATACACCCCAGTGCTCTATTGCTCTGCTGAACATTATTCAAAATTGTGAGAGGTGAAGCTGCTTCAATGCAGAGTGGGGTGATTTTTCCATTCAGGAATCACCTAACAGAAAGCTTACCTGAGTATCTCCACTTTATAGTATTTCTTCTGTCCATCAGAGATTAACTTCACTCCTGAATCCTGCAGCTCAGTGTTATTGAGGTCCAGTTCCTTCACTGCTGATTTTATTGACTTCAGAGTAGAACAGAGAGTTTCATAGGAATTCATGTTGATTTTACAACCAGATAGTCTAAAAACACAAAGAAAAAAAGTATTAAAATACAGAGCTATGTGTGTGTCTTTAACATATATCCCTGTGCTCTGCTGAGAGCTCAAGAATTATTTATAATCGTGACTGGTGACCCTGCTTCAATCTATGATAGGTAAATTTTAATGATTTTTCTATTCAGAGATCACCTGACAGAAATCTCACCTGAGTATCTCCAGTTTACAGTTTGAACTCTTCAGCCCATCAGAGATTAGCTCCACTTCTGACTCCTGCAGCTCAGTCTTACTGAGATCCAGTTCTGTCAGTGGTGAGTTTACTGATTTCAGAGCAGTGCAGAGAGCTTCATAGGAGGCCAGGATGAGTTTACATCCAGGTAATCTATAAGATACAGAAAAACAATTAAAACAGAGTTCACACAGTTACCAGGAGACACCGCATGATTTCTTTGTCCAACTTTGTACTACGGAAAAGGAACAGGAAATGATGAATGTAAATAACGAATCAGGCACTGACTTTACCAGGCTACAGAAGCTGGTGGTGTCTGCTCAGCTTGAATGCAGTGAACTGACAACAGAGTCCTGCAATTGTTTAATGTACCTTCAATTACCAAAAAATTACAATTTACACTAGACAGTTAGATGTGCCAGATTTTTTTTTTTTAGGAGATCCAAGCCTACTCAAATATTAAACTGAGATTATTAAATATATATATATATATATTTGTTACCGTATATTTATTTAAGGATTACTAAGCAAAATAAAACTAGATGTCCTTTATTATTCGTTGTCATTATTTAACTTGTATGGTTGTACTCATTAATACTATCTGACCTGAGGACTCTTATTCTAAAATGTGTATGAGGGATACTAGGTGGAAAAAAGAAAGTGAGAGAGAGAGTGAGATCCTTCATTCACTCCTTCCCCTTCCTCTTCTGGTGTAAACAACCCGTAAAGAGATCAGAAGGGAAAGCCTTGTACAGACAGTTAGCTACAATGCTAACAGCTGGTCTCAACAGACTTAAAGTTGTTAGTGGTGATGCTATCAGCCAGCCTCCGGAGTGTTGGAGTGGTTAGCAAAGATGCTAAAAACCGGACTCTAAAGGCTTGGAGCAGGTTAGCTGTTTTTCTGAGCTGCATTACTCACTAATACTTTATCACAGCTCAACTGTACTGCTCTGGTTAGATCGAGTAAGTCTTACCATATGATATTATATGCATATTATATCCTCAGATTAGTGGAATGTAAAACAGATCACTATTGGTGATAAATATTTTCTATTGCAATTTATATTAATACACAATTATTGTTCAGCCCTACTTCAGTGACAAAAAATTACGACAATTACTATCCACAGTTTTCATGATAATTTATAGTTTTAACTGTGTAATACCTTCTCCACTGCAGCTCAGTGTTAGAGAATCAATTTACAGAGTCAATGTAAATGATAAAAAACATTTAACAGTTATTTATCATCTGTTTAAGACATGTTTTTATTTATACATAGCTCCTAGTTGTTTTAACAGCATAAACTTATACAAGCACCAGTATACTGCCATGAGCTCCCAATATCCACACACTACTAACTTACCATTATAAACCGATATTGCTATCAGAATCTGCTAAAAACACCAATACACAGTTTACAGCTATATGTGTGTATTTAGTGTACAATACACCCCAGTGCTCTATTGCTCTGCTGAACATTATTCAAAATTGTGAGAGGTGAAGCTGCTTCAATGCAGAGTGGGGTAATTTTTCCATTCAGGAATCACCTAACAGAAAGCTTACCTGAGTATCTCCACTTTATAGTATTTCTTCAGTCCATCAGAGATTAGCTTCACTCCTGAATCCTGCAGCTCAGTGTTATTGAGGTCCAGTTCCTTCACTGCTGATTTTATTGACTTCAGAGTAGAGCAGAGACTTTCATAGAAATTCATGTTGATTTTACAACCAGATAGTCTACAAGACAAAGAAAAAAGTATTAAAATACAGAGCTATGTGTGTGTCTTTAACATAGAATATATCCCTGTGCTCTGCTGAGAGCTCAAGAATTATTTATAATCGTGACTGGTGACCCTGCTTCAATCTATGATAGGTAAATTGTACTGATTTTTCTATTCAGAAATCACCTGACAGAAATCTCACCTGAGTATCTCCAGTTTACAGTTTGAACTCTTGAGCCCATCAGAGATTAGCTCCACTTCTGACTCCTGCAGTTCAGTCTTACTGAGATCCAGTTCTTTCAGTGGTGAGTTTACTGATTTCAGAGCAGTGCAGAGAGTTTCACAGGAATTCATGGTGAGTTTACAGCCAGGTAATCTATAAGACAAAAACAAACTATTAAAAAACAGAGAATATCTAATTCATACTCACAGTTATCAGTAATTATAAGACACTGAGTTATTTCAGAAAACTCCAACACTTTAAAAAGTGTTAGAAAATGAACAGCGACATTCAAACACAGTTGTCTACAAATTGAGGTCTATATTAGAGAATTCACAACACACACTAACAGCTGATACACCACAACTAAAACCTGCTCTGTGAGGTCCTGAAGGGGAAAAAAAGTGAAAACAGAAACTAGAAAGTGGTCATAATATTGTGAATATGGTCACTGTCCAATGAAAAACAAATGTCTTCAAAACAGCAACTTTACAGGAGAGAGAAAAAACATCTAAACTTTCAATGGAAGTCCATGTAAAAATGGTTTATTTTAGGTGAAGTATTTTTGAAGAATTTCTATTGGTCCATTCACCAAGAAATTTTGGCACAGTGTAAGGGACAGTTTGTCTGTTCAAATTATGTAGTAAAATGTAAAATGTACAAAAATGGAGATACTTGTTTTTCATGTAGATGCTGTTTTTTTTGGTGCTGTATTTTCTAATGCACTGAGCCATTTACGTTACAGTGCCACTTCTCCACTGTTGCCACAAATTTAAGTCAACACTTGTCAGAAAGTTGTTATTTCAATAAGACACACCAGAATGTTGCTGAGAGCTGGAGAAAGTGTTAGGAGAGATACAGTAAGTAACATGGTTGGGGACAGCCACTGATCTTCCCAGGGAGCTCAGATGATGTCACCTACCCATGACCAATAAAGTGGTTGTTTTTGGTATGATGTTGTGAGGGACAAAGAAGAATGAATAAAGATAGAAGAGCATGCAGTGGCACTTTCCTCAACCAACCAACAAAACTGAACTGTACAAGGACAAGTAAACTGGCCACATTCTGGGCCCTATTTTAGTGATCTAAAGCATACTAGTTTATTATGCTTTGCGCAGCTGGATTTAGGGGCGTGTCCTGTGTCTTTGGTATCGAAAGGCCGCAGAAATACACTTTGCGCAATACACTTTGCGCAGCGCAAAGGGAGTGTTTTAATTCTCTTAATTATTCATGGGTGTGTTTTGGGCGTAACGTGAAATAAATCAATCAGTGTGTCTGTGGTCATTCGTATTTTAAGAGCGCAGAGACACTGACTGCGCCGTCATGCTGTGAAGATAAACCAGCAGCTCATATAAGGGAAGAGCAACATTATTTTATTCTTTATTCTGTTTATTGTTTATGTAAAAACTGGGTTTGCAACACTGAATATTAATCAAGCAATCAACCATTATTTACACTGGCGGGGGACCCTCATTTACAATGCCTCTGAGCATTTACAGTTTAAAAGGGATTAAAACTATTTAAAAAAATGTAAATAAAAACTGACATTTACTATAGACGGATAAAAAGGAAAAACAGGACATTTTAAAAAAGATCACAAAAATTGACATAAAAAGTAAAAAAATATATCTTAACTAATTTGATAAAAATTATAAAAAGAATAAAACAATTAAAATGAATAAAAAAATAATATCAAATATAAACTCATTTTAAAAACTCATTTAAAACAATCACAGGCTTTCTGATGCGCAGAATAGTAAAAGTTTTAGTTTTAGTTCATTTTCAAATCATGAAAACCTCACCAAAACCTCAACCTATCCTTTATATTTGACAATATTTGATGAACTTCACATGTCCTTACTCATTTTTATTTAACTGAACTGAGTTTTATATTATTTGTAGCATATTGTATTATTGTAGTATTCTGCGTGCAATGCTGTGTATAGAATGTCTATATCTGCTATATTAATCTACAGTTATTAAGTCTGTGTACTGAACATAAATATAAACCCTTATAAATGTCAGAAATAAATATAACTAATAATAACTTATAGTTACTGTGCACATTTTAGGTATATTTAACTTTTATAGTTGATTGCTGAGGGCTCTGGGTGAGGTGTTTCCCTAGAAGATAAACTTAGCTGACTAGCTAAAAATTGGTAACTAGCATAATCCATAACAGCTGCCATTTTACAATAATTAACATATTAACATATGACATATTAACCTTTCATAATAACATGTTACTTTTGATTATTTAATAACAATAAAAATAGCACAGTATGATTTGGCAGACCGTGGTTAAATTTAAAAGTCTTCACTGCACAGTCAAGTGCGACCAGTGCAAAGTTCAATAAACGTAATGTGAACCGAAGTTCTCAGGCAAGTCGAAAACTTTAGCCATCCGCTGTTGTTATTAGCAACTTGCTAAACCTGCCAAATGTAGCTTACAGGTGTATGGTATGGGCTCTGTTTAGAGAGTCTGTGGGAAATGTTGGGTTGCCTGTGAGCTACAGCAGTATTAGAGAGCAGCTAGAGGACCTGGCAACCCTGCTTGTTTGTCTTAGTAACTGGATGAGAGAGGTTTGATAGCAAAAATTGATACATAAAATGTATTAAGATTAAATAATCACAAAGAATATAATTAATTAAGCTATTTTAATCGATTGACAGCACTACTTAATATATATATTTATGATTGCATATTATAATTGAATATAAATTGAATAATGTTGACCTTTTCAATTGTGATATAGAATTTTCATACCAATATGTCTGTATTGGTGACACTGTTTTAATGCTTACCTGAGTATCTCCAGTTTACAGTTTGAACTCTTCAGCCCATCAGAGATTAGCTCCACTCCTGAATCCTGCAGGACAGTCTTACTGAGATCCAGTTCTTTCAGTGGTGAGTTTACTGATTTCAGAGCAGAGCAGAGAGTTTCATAGGAGTTCATGGTGAGTTTACATCCTGTTAATCTACAAGAGAAAAAAATATAGATATAAATTAAACACAGAGATTATCTAATCAACACTGACAGTTATCAGTAATTATAAAGACACTGTGTGATTTCAGAAAACTCCACGTCAGTTCAACTTTAAAATGTGCTCAAAAATGGCAGAGACACTTAAACACAGTGGTACAAATTCTGGTTAATTTAAGAGAATTATATAGTAGACTGTAGGGCTGCAGCAATAACCGGATTCACAGAACACACAAGAGAATGTTTTACAAAGGGAAGCGAACAGAGAATTTCACCTGTGCCTGTGCATTTACTTTTAACCTTTGCTGCTGGAACAGAGAAGCAGAACTTTTACCTTAATCCCCCTAAAACTGAAGCTAAAATCAGCAGGATGAGATTACTCTGGATACCCCTAATTAAAAGGAGGATTTGTTTGAGGATGGATATATCCCACAGTTCAAAGACCAAGGTGGTGCATTAATTGTACAACCTGATGATTCCATTCCATTTTAACCACATTTACAATATTTAAAGATCTAAAACAAATCATGTTATAACAACAAAAAATATTCTCTGTTCCTCTGCTTCCTCTGTAAATATAAAATAAAATGCAGATTAATGTAAACTCACACAGCCTTTCTGCAGTTCCTCACAGCTGGGATCAGTCTCCAGTAGCCCTTCTCAGTTGTTGAGTAATTCTTCAGGTTGAACTCGTCCAGCACCTCCTCTGAGATCAGGATCATATGGGCTAGTGCTAAACACTCTCCGGTGGAGAGCTTCTTTTTTGACTGAATGTCTTTGGAGAAAGACTGGACTTTCATTTCAGTCAGACAGAGGAACAGATTGATGAATCTCTCAGAAGGATGATCTTCTGATTGGATGATGCGTTTGATGTACTGAACTGTTTTGTTGATGCTCTCTGAGCTGCTCACAGTTTGTGTCAGAAGGTTTTGTAGGAGCTGCTGACTGGATTCCAGAGAGATTCCCAGCAGGAAACGGAGAAACAGATCCAAGTGTCCATTCTCACTCTTTACAGCTTTACGCACAGCTCCTCTCAGCAGCTCCTCCAACAGAACACTGTCTTTCCACTTACCACCCCTAGGCTTCAGAAACTGCAGTTCCTCCAGGTTCTTACTCACATAGCAGTGAAACACATAGAGAGCAGCCAGGAACTCCTGAAAGCTCAGATGAACAAAGCAGTAGACCTTCCTCTGGTAAAGCACACACTCCTCCCTAAAGATCTCGGTGCAAATGCCAGAGTACACAGAGGCCTCGGTGACATCAATGCCGCACTCTCTCAGGTCCTCTTCATAGAACATCACATTGCCCTTCATCAGCTGTCTGAAAGCCAGAGCAGACAGTTTCAGAAGCATCTTTCTGTTGGACTCCAGCAGTTCCATTAGATCTCTCTGGTCTTTTCCCTCGTACTTCTCACTCTTCATGAGTGTCTGAGTGCACAGGAAGTGGGAGTACATCTCAGTCAGTGTTTTAGGGATTTCTGTGTTACCTTGTTTCATGATTCTCTGAAGCACAGTGGCTGAGATCCAGCAGAAGACTGGAATGTGGCACATGATGTGGAGGCTCCGTATCGTCCTGATGTGTGAGATGATGCTGCTGGCTTGTTCTTGGTCACTGACTCTCTTCCTGAAGTACTCCTCCTTCTGGGAGTCGTTAAATCCCTGGATTTCTGTCACACGGCTGATGAACTGAGCAGGGATCTGATTGGCTGCTGCTGGTCGGGAGGTGATCCAGATGAGAGCAGAGGGAAGCAGTTCTCCTTTGATGAGGTTTGTCATCAACACATCCACTGATGATGTCATCGTTATGTCAGATACTTTCTCACAGTCTGAGAAGTTCAGTGGAATTCTGCTTTCATCCAGACCATCAAAGATGAACACGGCTTTGTACTGGTCAAATATGTTCGGGTGCAGGTCTTTGATCTCAGGGTGGAAGTCACACAGAAGTCTATGAAGACTGTACTGATCACCTTTAATCAGGTTCAGCTCTCGGAAAGGAAGCACAAACATGAAATCTACGTCCTGATTGGCTTTTCCTTCAGCCCAGTCCAGAATGAACTTCTGCACAGACACAGTTTTTCCAATGCCAGCAATGCCTTTAGTCAGCACAGTTCTGAGTTTCTGCACTTCTTTACCTTCATCTTCTTTTCTTTCTTCAGCCATCCCAGCTCTAATGTTCTCTGCTCCCATTCCACCTAAAGTTCCCTCAACAGGTTTAAATATATCTAAACAGTTAATGGGTATTTCTTGCAGCTGTTTCCAGAGTTCTTTCTCCATCTGTAGAACTTCATGTTCTTCATTCACTCCTTCACTCTCTCCCTCTATGATGTAGAGCTGAGTGTAAATCCTGTTCAGCAGAATTTTATTCTCCATTGTTTTGAATCCCTCGAATAAGCTCTCGTACCTGTTCTTCATACTGGTTCTGTGTTTCTCTAAGACTGTGGGTAAGTCATCATTCACTGGTGGGCAGTAATGCTGCTTCATGGGCTCCTCCGTAAGTGGATACAGAACTGGACGTGTTTTAGATCTCTTTTTGCACCGGGGACAAGCAAAGTCTCCTGATGGAGCAGACTGGTCCCAGTAGCTGTTAATGCACTGCCTACAGAACGTGTGTCCACAGGTGATAGAGACTGGATCTGTCTGAATCTGCTCACACACTCCACACCTGGACTTTGGATTCTGGAATAATCCATTCTTTACATTGCTAGAGAGAGAGTGAGAGAAAGAGAGAAAGTTAAATCATTGTAGGAGGCAGAAAAGTAGAGCTATTGATCTGACAACTGTCATGTTTGACTATAAAGGCTTCATGTTGATCTGAGGAGATGACTAACTCACACACGACAGTTACACTTAGTAGGCATATGAGGGACATTAACAGCTCAGCAGTATGTGCAGGACATCCTGTGACCACATGTGTTGCCTCTCATTACAGGACTTCCAACTGGTATTTTTCAGCAGGACAATGCTCGCTCACACACAGCAAGGGTTTCCCAGGAATATCTCTGTCAAACTGCAACACTTTCTTGGCCTGCCTGGTCTCCAATATCATTTAGAATCAAGCATTTATGGGATATACTGGGACGACAGCTACAGCAACCTTTAAGTGTGCACATCTACAGGTCCAGCTGCAACATCTGTAGAACCTGTATACCTCCATGCTTAACCAGGTCTCATCTTGTATCCAGGCTAGAGGTGATACACGATTACATTCACACATCTAACGTTTAGTTTAGCTTTGGTGCTCTGGAGATTGAGTGATGATGAAAAGTTAATGCTAACAATAATCAGAAAGGAGCTTCATACATCATCTACTTTTGGCCACAGACAGACATTGCTGGTGTCTGATGAGCAACCAATCATAAACAATATGTCTGATCAATCAATGGTATGCATAATTCTACCTCTACCTGTCTTGTTCTGCATACTCAGTACCCCCTGAGAAAGGTAACAAAACTCAGCATGAAAATTGCAAAAAAAACAATCTTGTTAAACAAATTTAAACATGCAGATATTGCAGGAGGCACGTCTTCACATGTCCTATTAAACAGGACTGACATCCACAACATCTCCCTTTTATTATCAATCAATAACAAAATACATTTTCTAGAATGACAACTGATATTTTTAATAAAAAAAAAATCATGTTCCACAATCAATTTCCCAGAAGACCATCATCTTTTGTTCAGTCTTTTACAGTAGTTTCCTGTGAACTGTACTAACTCTACTAGTACTAGATCAATCAGCTTGTGCTCACACTAAAACACTTCCTGATTAATAATCATTGCAGTTCCACATAAAAGGACAAGCGTGTAAATTGCTTAAGAACTAAGAATTTTACATTTTATCATGGACATTAAAAAATATGTTAGAAATAAATTGAACATTTAATAAATATCTGACAACAATGCAAAACGAGAAATGTAAGATATTTAAACTAAATTTAAGAGGATTTTATGTGCTAAGATTAAAATTTTTGCATTGTAGTCTGCTTTATAAGGCTGCAAAAATGATTTTGGTTGTTATTTTTGCACTTTATATCCGTGCATAGAGAAAATATAAATTCCCCTTCAGTGTTGTTTCAGTGTTGTCTTCTGACTTAGCGTTTGGGTGATCCAACACCCCTCAGAGGGACACAGATCCAAAAGTCATGATGTTAAATCATGCACAAGTGTGTATCCAAGTTAGATAATGGGATATTTAACATATATAACCTGCCTCTGGAAGATACTGCCATATAGAATGAAAGCTGTGATTTTTCTGTTTGTATTAAGCAGCAATAGCTGATGAGTAACATTTTTTATTTATTTGCCTTACGTGGCGTCACACATACTGTAATGTACTGTAAAGATTATTTCACATGAACGCTGTGTGATGACAATGCTAAAACAATATTCTGTGCAGCCTGATTACGGAGGCTCAGCGAATGATGTTTAGTCATTGTGCTACTGGATAAAAGGTCATGTTCATATCCCAATCCATGTACATAAAATAAAAAAATATTTTTGTGACACGACTACACAGTGGATCTAGAGTCAGTCTTGTATAGAATGACATATAATGTCAGTAGTTGTAGCACACTCTGTAATTAGTAGAAATAGACAAATTAAAAGAAATGCCAAAAGAAAACTTCCAGAGAAATATGCAGCTGAAGGTCATTGGTGCTTCTTCAATTACTAAAATAAAGAGGCTGCTGTATTGCTCTTTAAAGTCACATAAAAAAGATTCATCATGTTGTTCAGCATGTATATAACTCCTTTTTATAAAAATAGTGACTCGACTTAAGTACAAGTGGTCCAAGTAGGATATGTTAAAAGGGAATTCAGTCTCAAGTAGAGTCAGATAAACAAAGCTCTTTAGCTTGTCCAGCAGCTCAGTTTGCTGAAACTCACTACCACACTGTATTAGTGTCTCACCTTGGCTCATTGTTGCTTCTTTCGTTACTGAAACTAAGAGGCGGATGCATTGAGTGGTTGCTCCTCATAGACACACAGCTGGGCTCTGGAGGGTCTGCTCTGAATGCCTGCAGTCTGGAAAAACAATGTAGCGCACAAGTTTTTAAAATTTTTCACTGTGCGAACACTTTTTAATCTTATTTTGCGAAATTTCAGAAAATCAGGGTTAATTTCTATTCCACAGTTCTGCATGAAAAAAACATTTTACTTTGCACTTATTCTAAAGCCACTTTGTTTCCTAAGTAGAGTCAGATAAACAAGGTTCTTCAGGTTGTCCAGCAGGTCAGTCTGCTAAAACTCACTCCCACACTGTATTAGTGTCTCACCTCGGCTCAGTGCTGCTTCTTTCATTACTGAAACTAAGAGGTGGATGCATCGAGTGGTTGCTCTTAATAGACACACAGCTGGGTTCTGGAGGTTCTGCTCTAAATGTCTGCAGTCTGGAAAAAACAATGTAGAGCAAAAGTTTTTAACATTTTTCACTGTGCGAACCCTTTTAAAGCTTCAAGATATTTTGCAAAATTTCAACCCAAAAAAATCGGGGATAATTTCTATTCCACAGTTCTGCAAGAAAAAAACATTTTACTTTGCACTGATTTTAGAGCCACTTTGTCTCCTGAGTAGAGTCAGAAAAACTAGGATCTTTAGGTTGTCCAGCAGGTTGGTCTGCTGAAACTCACTACCACACTGTATTAGTGTCTCACCTCGGCTCAGTTCTGCTTCTTTCGTTGCTGAAATTAAGAGGCGAATGCATTGAGTGGTTGCTCCTCATAGACACACAGCTGGGCTCTGGAGGTTCTGCTCTGAATGTCTGGAGTCTGAAAATGTGATGTAAAGACACAAGAAGAAGTTAAATCAACACGCTGACCAGATAAAACCTGTGCTTCATCCCATGCTCATGTCTCACCTCAGCTCAGTGCTGCTTCTTTCATTATTAAAATATTGAGGCTGCTCCATGGAATAGTTGCTGTTCATAGACACACAGCTGGGCTCTGGAGGTTCTGCCCTGAATGCCTGCACTCTGGAAATGTGATGTGGAGAAACAAGAAAACAGGTAAATAAAGATATCAGAAGACAGTTATATAACACAACAGCTAATTCAGATGGAAAATAAAATTCACATGTTTGAAGTAGGGCTGGGTGACTCAATATAATTGGTTGTCATCGATTAGGAAAATACACTGATTTATATAACGTGCAACAACATGTTGCAATGACAGGTGCAACCTGAGCGTGCTTCTCTACAACTGCTTACACAAGGAATTGAAAATTAAGAATCAAAGAGTGTTTTGTGGAGACCGCAGAATAACAGCAGTGTTCAGTTGCAGTTATTGTGGTCTAACATTGTTCCATGCATAATCTAACAGTGTTAGTGAGAGAGTGAGAGAATACAGTCTGTGCATCATTTTTTTTACTTTCACTACACTGATATGAAAATATTTTTACCAGTAATTAGCTTAACTACATACTACCCCAGTGATTAAATAATAAGTAAACATGGAATCACAAGTAACTTACTACCATCTTGTGTTTGTGTCTCACCTCAGGTCAGAGCTGCTTCTTCCATTACTGAAATAAAGAGGCTGATTCATCAAGTAAGTGCTGTTCATAGACACACAGCTGGACTCTGGAGGGTCTGCTCTGAATGTCTGCAGTCTGGAAATGTGAAGTGAAGACAGATAAACAGAGATAAACAGGTAAACAACAAATATGCAACAGATAAACACTGACCAACACTAAACTGTTGCTCATCTATATTGATGTCCCTCAACAGTAACACTAGGATTGAGTTGGTATGACGGTATTTTTGGTATACCACGGTATTTAAATATGGTAACGGTATTGTAAAATAGTGACAGTATATTAACCGCGTGATGTGCCAAATCTGTACTTTGAAAAAAGGAACATTTAAGACATTCTGTGCATTCACAATGAAAGAGCAGTGGGAGGGGTAAGCAGTTGGAGCTCACTGATTGGATATTCCAATATGGTGGGGATTCTCACTGAGGAGATCATACAGCAAAAACTCAATAAACTACAGGTTTCACTAATTTTCATGGAAATTATCAGATTTATCAGTTTATCCTGCCGCGTGGGGTGTTCTGGTGTTCTGGAGTTACTCACAGGTAAAGTTACAGCTCCCT
The DNA here is from genome assembly GCF_023375975.1 of Astyanax mexicanus. Taxonomy (NCBI): domain Eukaryota; kingdom Metazoa; phylum Chordata; class Actinopteri; order Characiformes; family Acestrorhamphidae; genus Astyanax; species Astyanax mexicanus. The sequence goes on along the minus strand of NC_064428.1, from coordinate 8,095,176 downwards.
CACGCTTATATTCTAATCCCATACAGAATTCGGCAGTTTCCTCACTGTAAAAATAAGTAATTCTGCGCGCTGCAGTAGCTTGAAGACAGAATATAAAGCTTTACCAGCGCTATGATACGCAACATCTATAGAACAGAAGGAGCAGCAGCAGCGTGACGGTTCTAGTGAAATAATTAAAATGTAAAAATACACAACAGAGCGCCGCGTACCACATAAAATCGGTCCAAGATCACACATTTCCAAGTTTCCTCACCAAAAATAGAAAACCATGAGTCTCAAAACAGCCTCTGCACCTGCGACTCCAACACCACCTCCCCGCTCCCCCCGGTAATACTGTACACCGCCATATAATCTGACGACGGTATGACGGTATGAAAAACTTCAATACCGCCCAACCCTAAGTAACACTGATTAGCACAAAATAAGAAGCCTGTGCATAAATGACCATGGATCCTTACGTTATGAATTATCCTCAAACTAGGTATTATATTTCCATTTAGGGCTGCACGATAAGGGAAAAATTTGACATTGGCGATACAAATTGCAATTTTACACAATGCAGGACCCGTGACAAAACCAGCCCCGCCCCCACCTGTGCACTGTCCAGACTGACTGAGTCAATGCTGTAGAGTCAGGCCCCGTGCACACAAATCCGGATATTTTCTCTCTGTTTTGGTCCACACGAAAACTGCGTTTTCAGTCACTGCGCTGTAGCACGATTTACCAGTGTCGCTGAGACGAGTGATAGTGGCGTGTTTGGCTGTTCTACACGCTACTCTACTGAGTGCAGGACTGAATGTTACATTAACCTGTATAGGAAAACTTGATCATGCACGATTGTGCAGGTCCTCTGTAATGTTCTGCATTGTCTCTTAAGATAAAATGAGCCACATATCTGGAACTCAGACCAGCTGAGAGGGGTTGTGGATTCCTGTGCAGAACTACACTGTAGAGCTCAGAGTGGAAACAGAAACAAAAAGGGGCTGCATATCCAGCACAAAAAACTAGAGATCCACCTTTTCCCTTTCAATACCAATGCCAGATTTTTTAGTATCTGCCAATACTGATTACCAATACTAATACCAAATTTAACAGGCTTTACTTTGGTAAAGACAGTCCCTATGTCCCTAATTAGCATCTAATTAACTTAGAAGAACAGCATTTACTGGTTGAGTAATTGCAGATTTGAAGTCTTAGAGTTCTGAAAAAAATGATTGCCACAATGCAGTGATGTACTGTCGAGAGGGGTATCCATTGAGTGTTCTGATACTCTAGTAGCTGACAGATGGACTCTCAAGAGGGGTTTCCGGTCAATGTTCTAAAAAACACCAGAGTGAAAGAAAATACAAAAGCACACTTTCTAAAAATCACCCTGCATTCATGTCTCACCTCAGATCAGAGCTGCTTCTTTCATTACTGAAATAATGCGGCTGCTCCATGGAATAGTTGCTCTTCATAGACACATAGCTGGACTCTGGAGGGTCTGCTCTGAATGTCTGCAGTCTGGAAATGTGAAGTGGAGACAGAGATAAACAGGTAAACAAAAATAAACAAGATAAACACAGACCAACACTAAACTGTGTTCTAGTATCTGCCAATACAGAGTACCAATACTGATACCAAATTTCACTTAATGACTTGATAGATGCCTATAAATCCAGATATTTAAAGAACCCCCCTTTTTATAGGCTTTACTTTGGTAAGGATAGTTTTGCATGTCCTAAATATCATCTAATTAACTTAAAAGGACAGCATTTACTGGTTGAATAATTGCACATTTTTAATCTTAGAGTTATGAAAAAAAAATATTGCCACAATGCAGTGATGTACTCTCGAGAGGGGTATCCATTGAGTGTTCTGATACTCTAGTAGGTTAAAGTTCGGAAAACAAAACACCAGAGTGGAAGAAAATACAAAAGCACACTTTCCAAACAAAAGAAAAAACAGCCTGCATTCATGTCTCACCTCAGATCAGTGCTGTTTCTTTCATTACTGAAATAAAGAGGCTGCTCTATGGAATAGTTGCTCTTCACAGACACACAGCTGGGCTCTTGAGGTTCTGCCCTGAATGCCTGCAGTCTGGAAATGTGAAGTGAAGACACAGAGATAAACAAAATATAACAACAGCTAAACACTGACCAACACTAAACTGTTGCTCATTTCTACTGGTGTCCCACAGCAGTAACACTAAAGTAAAGTCTGGACAGGATTTGAATTAAAAAGATATACCAGAGGACACCGGTAAACTAATTAGCACAAAACAATTCTGGGCATAAATGACCACAGATCCTTATGTTATGAATTATCCTCAAACTAGGGTTTTTTGGAGCCAATATTGATTACCAGTCATTAATTAGTGTTGTCTTGTACAGCACTTGGCACAGCTCCACATTTGCTACAGAGGTGTATCAGTAGAGATCGAAAGATAAGTGTTTTTTTTTGGAGCTAATACTCATTACCAATCGTTAATTACTATGTTTAATTGATCACCAATACCGACTAAGTGCAGGACTGAATGTCACATTAACCTGTACGGGCAAACTTGATGAATCTCTGTAATGTTCTGCATTGTCTATTAAGATAACATAAGCCAAATATAAAACGATCTGGACCTCAGACCAGCTGAGAGGGGTTGTGGATTCCTGTGCAAAACTACACTGTAGAGCTCAGAGTGGAAACAGAAACAAAAGGGGCTGTCTATCCAGCAATAAATACTAGTGATGCACTGATACCACCTTTTCCGATCTGATACCGATGGCAAATTTGCTAGTATCTGCCAATACTGATACCAAATTTGACTTAATGACTGGATAGATGCCTATAAATCCAGGTCCCCAATAAGCATCTAATTAGCTTAAAATTTACTGGTTGAGTAATTGCACATTTGAAGTCTTAAGAGTTAGAAAAAAAGACATTTGCCACAATGCAGTGATGTACTCTCGAGAGGGGTATCCATTAAGTGTTTTGATACTCTAACAGGCTGACTGATGGACTCTAAAGAGGGGTACCCGGTTAATGTTCTAAAAAAAATTAGAGTGGAAGAAAATACAAAAAGCACACTTTCTAAAAAAATACTGCCTGCATTTATGTCTCACCTTAGATCACTGCTGCTTCTTTCATTACTGAAATTATAAGGCTGCTTCATGGAATAGTTGCCTTTCATAGACACACACCTGGGTTCTGGAGGGTCTGCTCTAAATGTGTGCAGTCTGGAAATGTGATGAGGAGACATAAGAAAAACATTATATTGACACACTGACCAATATTAGAAATAGAACTATTCCCACATCTGCAGTAAAACCTCTACTGGTGTCCTACAGGGATGCTGCAGAGTCTAGATTGTTTTCATTTGATTAGAATGGAACAAAGATTTGAATGACAGTGTTTGTTGAAATGCAGCCAGCATCATTTTAATTCAACAATAAAATTAATCCACCTAACACCAGTTCTAGAACCACTGCATGTTCCTCAGTAGAGTCAGATACACAAGACTCAATAGATGGTTAAGCACGTATACTAGTGCTTATATGACTTGTCCTCATAAGTGATTGTTTACCAAAACACACTGATACATATCAATACATCAAGGCAAAGATGGCCATGCCCACCAAAAAACAAGAGCATTGTCCCAAACTGCAAACTAGTACACTAAACATTTTTTAAAAACAGTACATCACCAGTAGAAGTATGTTTATTAATGTAATAGGTAGGGCTGGCCCGAATAGCGTTTTATGAGCTCCGGATATTCGGCACTGATTCGAAGCGAATATTCGAATATTCGTTTTTAAAAAAAGAGGTAAAAAAATAAATAAATAAAAAAAAGCAAATCACGGCCCCTTTAATCCACTGAAAAATGTTCAATTTGCTCTGACCGACAAGACATATTCACCCCGGATTTTTGGTGTTTTTATCCCGGATTTTTGTGTTTTCACCCCATATTTTTTCTGTGTTTTTAGCCCAGATTTCTTTGTGTTTTCATCCCGGAATTTCTGCTGCCCCACACGCGGCTTATCCGCTGCGTAAGCAGGCTAGGAGGCTGCTGCTGCACGGTTTCTCCGCTGCGCAAGCCAGCCCAGTAAATTGCTGTTTGTGTTTTCACACTTAGGCTATTTGCTTAAAAAAACAAACAAAAAAACGTTTGTTCAGGAAGTATTTTATATTCTTAAACATTGTTAATTATATTAGAGGACAGTCATTGTAAACTGTACTTGGTCTATTTCGGTTAAAGGATTGTGCAGGGCATATTACTGATTTTGTATTTTTGCACTTGGGCTATAAGCTCAATATTAAATATTTTGTTTGTTTAGAAATTATTTTATATTTTTAAACCATGTTAAATTATATTGGAGTAGAGGAAATTCGTTCAGACATCATTTTTGTAGGCCAGGCTTTTGTAACCGATTTAGCCCCTACTGTTGCCACATTACCCCTTACGTTTTATTATATAAATCAGTTTCGAAGAGCATGCATTTTTTTTATCATGTATAATAGAGGTCTGCGCGAGACTGATTTTTAAACCCACTCTTCCACGCTCCCGCGTTTCTGTCTCGTTACCGCTCCGCAAAAAAATTGCTTCTTTTAATCCCGCGCCCGCTCGCCACATACACATTTCTGCCGCTCCCGCCCCACGTTCCTAATATAAATTAAATAAACTACATTTAATGCTTCAAATTTACTTATATATTTATTAAAACAGCAGCGCTGAATAGTGCGGTCCCGTTCCTTACCCCAGTCCAAACACCATCGGTGTGTGCGTGTGTGTGTCGGTCCATCCTGCGCGTTGAGAGTTTTCTTTAGGTTTTTTTTTTTTTTACAATTATTACAGTTTTCTTAACTATTTATTAATTTGCTCCCGCATCGTCTGGATTAAACTCCCGCTCCAGCCAATAACAGTTCAGTCCTGTCCCGCACGCAAGATATTCTGACGGGACCCGCAAGAACAGAAGTGGTTAGAGTGAGGTGGAACTCTGGAAAGGAGAAAAAAAAACGAATATCCGAATACCAAAATTAAAAACCGAATACCTACTCAACGAACGAATATCCGAATACCCGAATATTCGGGTCCAGCCCTAGTAGTAGGTATAGAAAGTATAGAAGTGTGTGATTGGACAGCCAACGTAACCCTGACTGCTGTTAAGTACCAAGATGAAATCTTCAAAGCCACTGCCAGACTGTATGCTGGTGCAGTGGACCCTGAGTTCCTCCTGCTACAGCACAATGCCTGGCCTTACACCACATTGCCCAGATCTAAATACACTGCTCAAAAAAATAAAGGGAACACTCAAATAACACATCCTAGATCTGAATGAATTAAATATTCTCATTGAATACTTTGTTCTGTACAAAGTTGAATGTGCTGACAACAAAATCACACAAAAATCATCAATGGAAATAAAATTTATTAACCAATGGAGGCCTGGATTTGGAGCCACACACAAAATTAAAGTGAAAAAACACACTACAGGCTGATCCAACTTTAATGTAATGTCCTTAAAACAAGTCAAAATGAGGCTCAGTATTGTGTGTGGCCTCCACGTGCCTGTATGACCTCCCTACAACGCCTGGGCATGCTCCTGATGAGGTGGCGGATGGTCTCCTGAGGGATCTCCTCCCAGACCTGGACTAAAGCATCCGCCAACTTCTGGACAGTCTGTGGTGCAACGTGACGTTGGTGGATGGAGCGAGACATGATGTCCCAGATGTGCTCAATCGGATTCAGGTCTGGGGAACGGGCGGGCCAGTCCATAGCTTCAATGCCTTCATCTTGCAGGAACTGCTGACACACTCCAGCCACATGAGGTCTAGCATTGTCCTGCATTAGGAGGAACCCAGGGCCAACCGCACCAGCATATGGTCTCACAAGGGGTCTGAGGATCTCATCTCGGTACCTAATGGCAGTCAGGCTACCTCTGGTGAGCACATGGAGGGCTGTGCGGCCCTCCAAAGAAATGCCACCCCACACCATTACTGACCCACTGCCAAACCGGTCATGCTGAAGGATGTTGCAGGCAGCAGACCGCTCTCCACGGCGTCTCCAGACTCTGTCACGTCTGTCATGTGCTCAGTATGAACCTGCTTTCATCTGTGAAGAGCACAAGGCGCCAGTGGCGAATTTGCCAATCCTGGTGTTCTCTGGCAAATGCCAAGCGTCCTGCACGGTGTTGGGCTGTGAGCACAACCCCCATCTGTGGACGTCGGGCCCTCATACCATCCTCATGGAGTCGGTTTCTAACCGTTTGTGCAGACACATGCACATTTGTGGCCTGCTGGAGGTCATTTTGCAGGGCTCTGGCAGTGCTCCTCCTGTTCCTTCTTGCACAAAGGCGGAGGTAGCGGTCCTGCTGCTCGGTTGTTGCCCTCCTACGGCCTCCTCCACGTCTCCTGGTGTACTGGCCTGTCTCCTGGTAGCGCCTCCAGCCTCTAGACACTACGCTGACAGACACAGCAAACCTTCTTGCCACAGCTCGCATTGATGTGCCATCCTGGATGAGCTGCACTACCTGAGCCACTTGTGTGGGTTGTAGAGTCCGTCTCATGCTACCACGAGTGTGAAAGAACCACCAACATTCAAAACTGAGCAAAACATCAGCCAGACAACATAGGTTCTGAGACGTGGTCTGTGGTCCCCACCTGCAGAACCACTCCTTTATTGAGTGTGTCTTGCTAATTGCCAATAATTTCCACCTGTTGTCTATTCCATTTGCACAACAGCAGGTGAAATTGATTGTCAATCAGTGTTGCTTCCTAAGTGGACAGTTTAATTTCACAGAAGTTTGATTTACTTGAGTTATTTGAGTTATTTGAGTGTTCCCTTTATTTTTTTGAGCAGTGTATATTTAAAATCTTTTTTTTAAAGACTATTAGTACTTTATTGTTTATTTATTTGATTATGTACACATTACAACAGTTACTAGTTTCTGTTTTTGTTGTGTGTTTTTTTTTGTGAGGGGATTACAATTACAGGGATTTGGGGGAGGGTGCTGGGAGATGAAGAAAAGGGTATAATTGGGGAAGATGAGATAACAGGGGGAAAAAAGGAATATAAAACAAGTTTGAAAGTATGACTGATAGAGGTAAGAAAAAAAAACAAATAAATAAAAATAAAAAGAAAGAAAGATAAAGAAAGAAAGAAAAAGAAAAGTATATCTATCTATTTGTATGTTTTGATGACTAAACAGAGACATGAACATGTGTGCTGATTTTGTCTGATTTTTGGTCCATTTATTTAATTTGTGTGTGTGTGTGTGTTTGTGCATGTATGTATATGTGGGTGTATGTGTATAGCGGAGCTTTTTGTTAGCTATTTCTGATCTTTTTTACTGTAGTATTTGAATTAGAGGTGTCCAGGCTGCGTCTGATTCTGTGGTTCTGATTGGTTGTGAGAGTGTTTCTAGGGAGAGATAGTCTGTTAACAGATTTTTCCAGTGGTTGACGTTGATATTATGTTTGGTTTTCCAGTTCATGAGGATAAGTTCTTGGCGATGGTTAGCGACACCAGGAGGATTTTATTGTTTTCGGTAGTTGTGTTGGTAGTTGATGTGTCTCCTAATAGGCAGAGTGATGGTGATGGGTGGATGTGAATGATTAGGGCATGGGATAGGAGCGTGATCACTTCTTTCCAGAATTTGTTGACGGGTGTGCAGAGCCATAAAGCATGAATGTAATTATCACTTGTGTTTTGAGTGCAGTTTGTACAGATAGGTGAGCTTGTGAATCCCCTTTTGAACATTTTGTGAGTGGTACAGTGGACTCTATGGGTGGTCTTATACTGAATGAGTTGTACATTTGTGCTTCTAATCATGTGGTGATTATTATTGCATACTTGAACCCAGAAGTGGGCATCAGGAGTTAGTACCAAGTCTTCTTCCCATTGTTTGATGGGCAGGGTAATTGTGAAATTTAATTGAGAAAATATTTTATATATTTTAGATAATGTTTTTTTAGTAATATTAATGTTTATAAACTCAGAGATTGGAGGAGGTAGGTCTAATGTACTTTGATTGATTTTTGAATTTATAAGTGATCGTATCTGGTGGTACTGTAAGAATTGAGTTCTCCCGATGTCGTATTTCTGGGTTAGTTGTAGGAGTGACATTAAGGTGTTATTGTGATAGATGTCCTTGAGGTGTGTTATGCCTTTCTCAATCCATTTTCTCAATATAATTAAAATCTAATTAAGTGGCCCTACACACTACTGAGTAACATTTTGAGTTGCGGTGATAAAATTCATATTTTCATGTTTTTATAGGCAAAAAGTCACAACTAAATGTACATTTGAGATTGTTGTAAACCAACAACACTAATAAGCCACGTTCACAACTAACAATGGTGTGCCTTAAATTATCAATATAAAGTAACTCACTTAATGTCATATACTTCTTCCTTCCTGCTGAAATTATGGGAATCCATCCTGGTGTTTTTGCTCTTCTCACAGAACTGAACACTGGACCTGCTGCTCTCTGCTCCACACAGTCTCCCAGTTTAAAGCATGACCAGGACACTGAAACACAGATTTTAATAAACCAGGTATCAGCACCACATCACTTAATACCTTATAAAGAAGAATAACACTGCAGTGGTTAAAATTCATTCATTACTAATGTATTAATTTGGAAAAATGACATGATATCCTGAACAAACTTATTTATTTCCATATGTGTCTTTTAAATAGCAATGGTGCTTGCAAATCTATCCACACTAATGGACATGATGGTCTCAAAATAAGCTGTGTTCAGGTGAATAGCTGGCATATTGCTCTCTTGGTAATAGAAAACACAGGTATGTCACTCTCTGAATTCAACCTATACAAATACGTTCATTAGTACTCAACAAGAGTACATCCCCGCTTGTTACACACAAACGCACACACAGCAGTGCACAAACCCAACTTTCCATCAACAATAAACAGAATACAAAATAAAATATCATTGCTGCTGCCATACTTTTCCCATCGATACGATAGCAAAGACACACTGACACAACCAAAATCAAGCTGTGTGGTGCACAATTCACGGCTCGCCTAAAGATCTCCAAATCTTTATAATATATTGACAATATTTGTGACACGATCAAGAAAACAGACCATTATCTTAAGAATAATTAATAGTTAATAATAATAGTTTTTTTTTTTTAGATAACTCATAAACGTATCATTCTCATTAAAGCAGGATTCATTTATCTCTATAAATCTCTATAAATGTTAAATATTCTCTAGAACTACAGTAAGCTATATTCTCATTAAAGTGGGATTTATTTATCTGTTTAATTGTTCAATATTTTCTCTAACCACAGTAAGTTATATTTCGGCCTAGTCAGACAGTTAGCTAGCTAGCTAACGTTAGCTATCATGCTAACAAGCCAGAAGACACTATTTTAAGTAAAAATATTTCATTTAAAACTATCCGTAAAACAGGTGACCTAAAATAATTTACATAAAGGTCACGACATTATTTATTCGTATCTTCTAATATCTGTGTTTAAACTGAAGATTAAACAGGATTTATATAGGTTAGCTAGGCTAGTTAGTTAGCTGGCTAATGCTAATCTTATGCTATGCTAACGCTATCTGAACAAATGCTAATGCTGTGTTTTAGAGCACAACATTGGAATAAAGGTGAGTGAACTGACTCGAAAATCGTGTTAATTATTTTATCCTATGTCTATGTTCAGTTTGTGGCTCATTTTCAGCTAAATGTGGCTCGAAAACACAGACTTCACGGAGTTATTTTTACAGTTATGCTGAGTCGAGTTAGTATTAGTCCGGAACCGAACAGGTGTCGATTCTTTCAGCTCCGTGAATCTGACTCGGCTCAGTCTTTTTACCAGGAAGTTACAGACAATACAGTGAGAATACAATCAAATATCGAAGTGGTAGCTGGTTATAAGAGCGTGATATTTTGTTATATTTCTAATATAATTCGATCATTAGACGATAAGCCCCCAACAGCACAGAACAGTTTGATTTAGCTGGAGTTTAAATCGATTCGATTCACTGAAACGACTCGGTTCACTGGATCAATGTAATCATATTGTTATCCGTTAGCTGGTTTTAGTTACAGTAAAGTTAGTAGTAATAGATCTAACTTACTTACCCACAGAGCACACAAACACAGAGCTCGTTAAATAATTTAATCTGGATTAAACTCGGATCAGAATTATTTTATAGTACTGAATCTTCCAATTTTTATCTGAGTCACTCTGATCCAGAACAAAGACTGAAGCTCAGCTCTGTTTAATAGTTAGTTTCTTTTTTTTTTGTTCTTTAAACTCTATATTAACTCTATATAAACTATATATAAACCATATTAGCGATGGACCTTAACTTACCTGGTGAAATATAAAACGCTGAGCTCTGAAATCCGCTCTGCTCTCTTTCTGAAATGCTCTCCGTCTACAGCAGCTTTCAGTTTCACTCTCTTTCATTAACCCGTTAGACTCTGGCAGAACTGAAGATCTGCTTTTTGGAGTTTCCTGGGAACATTCAGAGTTTCAGAGAGGATTAATGCAGCACTGCTGTTCATCAGATTCATCCACACACACTCCAGCCTTCCTCTGGGTCATTATCAGATTACTGTGCCTTTTATCATATTAAAACTACATATAAATTACATTTTCTATCTTAATCGTTTTTACCCAGCTGGCATTTCAACGTTGGATCAACATTTATTGTTATGGTTGACTTACATCAGCAGCAGATAGAACAGAAGCAGTGTCAGAGGTACTGTTAGGTATCGTTCAGTTTCAAAGATACATTTAGATTTTATATATAGATTTATATAATGTACTTTTAATTACGGTGAAATTTTACCAGGACAGGGTGAAATGCTCAAAGGAGAACTCCGGTGTAGTAAAACATGATAAAAAGTAGCTCTGTTCTCCGAGATCCAATTTTAACAGATTGTCTTAACACCCTTCAGACTTGGTGACACGGGGCATAATTTGCTCTGATAAATCGCTTTTTCCAGGCTTAAAGTAAGTTAGCTCCACACCTTCTTGCTAGAATCTGAAGAGCCCTGACATTTAGGGATTAATAACTTAAAAAGTGCACAAGAAGCTTATTAAAAACCTCTGTTAACTAAAATAACTAGTTTCCCATTTAATTTCACTATTCAATTTTATTCTATTCTATTCAATATTATCCAACCATGTTCCTGACTTTACTCTGCAAGACATTTCAATTTTAGACAGATCCTGTCATTTTAAATGTCAAGTCTTTGCCGTGTTTTCTGTCTGTTCTTATGTATATATGTGTTCCCCACGTGACCCGGGGTACGTTTCCCAAAAGCGTAGTTGCTAACTACGTTAGCAACTTACATAGTCTGGACGATGCAGCTGCGACGCAGGTGTTTCCCAAAAGCGTGGTTGGAACTATGGAGGTAACCACGTTAGTAACTTGCATAGTGCGAACCTTAGTTAAGCTACTCAGGTGTTTCCCAGAACCGTGGTTCCAGCGAATGTTCGCAACTACCGTGGTTCAGCTGCGTCGTTCCAACTACAGCTCTAGACCTGTCGTTAAGAGCTTAGTTGCTGGTGATTAGTGCAGACGGTGGACGGTAGGATACAGAAAGCTGATAAATCACATTAATATTGCTACACGAGGATTTAAGATATCAAGTGTACCTATTTTTTTAATGTTTGTGTTAATTACATTAATTGAGCCACTTCACTTTTACCCATGTGCGCCCAGGTAAAATAATAAAATTCAGTCCTTTTTTTAATGTATGTCTTTAACATTTAGCTTTATTTGGCAAACATGAATTCAGTGTAGTGAAAAGAGAAGTGCTCTTTAGCTAAAATGTATTTTACAGTCTTGGAAAGATGTATGTTAATTATTCAAGCAGGCATCTCTTGAGTAAAGATAACTTGTGCTGTGAACATTTATGAAATAGTTAAACCCATTGTGCTATATGCACTCTGTGAATAAGATATGCAATAAGCAGGTGTTTTGAATTACCTAATTATCCTCTGCAGGTAACAGGGCCAGACAGAGTGTGAATACAGAAAATTTATTATTTAGCCAATACAACGTGTCTCTAGGCCTATACAAATGTTATCAATTAGTATTTGTTAAATAATATATTACAGGAAATACGTAGAAATATGTAGGCTACATTAATATATATGTAAAAAACAATAACATTAATTGCCATTATGAGAAAAAACATTAAGAGAATAAAACCACGACTGGGATTCGAACTAGGCTTCCATCCGGTGTCTGTCGAGTTTTGCTACCCTGTCAAACCGTATTATCCTAGTGCATATTTAATTTTTAAATATAAAATTGCTAGAAAAAGCCCCATATTTAAACATGCTTTCGGTAGAATATTTGGAAAGCCTGATTCAAAATATCAGGAGACAGTTTAGGGTTATTAGGGTGATTATAAACCTTATTTTTTTTATTATTGCTAACTTATCATTACTTTCATTATCATCAGCTGTCATTTACGCATTTGTAATACTCAGAAATAATGGCAAGGGGTTTCTGGTTGTTTAATGCAACCAAAAAGAACAGAATTACCATAAAAAAATAATAAATAAATAAATAATGTTTCCACGCATGGGCGCTGGTGTTGAGAAGCACATCTCGATGGGTTGCACAATTCGACAGAACACCGCGCGCTGCACGTTGTAGGCGCTCTGCTGAACCACTGAGTAACACATTTCTCATGTCTCATTTTAATAAGACTTCTTCAGAATGGTGATTATTTTATTAAAAAAAATATTGCAATAGCAAATATGTGTATGTTTTTTTTTAAGTAACACTGTCTGTTACAAATAATAATTAATATATAGCAATTATTGTCTACATTTTACTTGCAGTTCATTGTTATTTTATTAATAGTATTGTTGTCCGTTATGTTCTGGTGATAATTACAATATAAATAGCCTAAATGATACATTAGTAACATATTTTTGGCATAATATTTTAAAGATTGTGAGTTTTGCACGTTTTCTGCTGGGAAAGTCTGGCCGAACACATCTGGAAACACCTTAGTTAAGACCACGGTGGTTCAAACCAACATAGTTCAGACTTCTGTGGTACCAACAAAGTACGATGGTTTCGGGAAACGGTCGTACTTCAGATGTTAGTTAGTTTAACGATGCATCGTACCACGTTAGTTCAATGCTAGGCTCCGTCGTTGTACGGGAAACGCACCCCCGTACTCCTGCGTTTCTTCCCCAGTAGTTTTCAATTAACCTGTGTTCATTTGTAGTTCCGCCCCCTAGCCCCAGGTGTTTCCACTTCCCGTGTGTGTTTCTATCTATAGTCTTTGTACGTCGGTCTTTGCACCTTCTTCACCTGTCGTTTGTCTTTTCCACGTTTATCTGTATTCATAGCCCTATTCTTTGTTCTTGTTTATTTCTTGTTTATTCCTTTGTTTGTTTCTTGCCCTGTCTAGTTTATTTTCATCTTGTTCTAGTTTCTTATTTGTTTTGTTTGTTAGCCTCCCTGTTGTTTATGTTATTATCTCTCATTTGTTTTGGTTCATTTCTTCGTCCTTTGTTTGTTTATTTATTTTAATAAATCCCATACCTGCGTTTATGTCCGCCTCCTGTCTTCCTGCCTGGCAACCCTGACAATAAATTTATTTTACAGACATTTCATTTAAAAAAATAAAATTATCTCAGAGGTTTCATTTCACAGGAATTCCCTTATTGATAAGATTCACTGCAAGACAGTAAGCTCCGTTTACATACTGTATCTCAAATAAAGTACAAGAAATACACTTTAAGAGTCTTCGTACCATCCCCTTCCAATTATCTGATAAGTAAATACTAATAAACAAGACATATTTGTACTTTTTGTGGTAATAGTTATTAAAACATGTCTCATCGTTTCTTAAATTGTAATGTGGTCTAAGTTTTTATTGTTTCTCCTGTGTGAATTTGTGAGGTTTTTTTTGTAACCTCAAAGGCATAATTTGCTACTTTGAATAAACACATCCTTGAATCTACAGTTCATTTTTTTATTCTTACTGCATTCATAAAGAAGTATTTTTGAAGAATACACCCAAATATATGATATATGAATCATAAATCATAAAAAGCATTAGAGCTGTTATTTTCTAAAAAGCAGTAATGACATTTTTAACAAAAAAATATAAGCCTTGTGTTCCTATTGATTCATTTTTCCAGTTAATATTATTATTGACATTATTTTTTATTTGTTCTTAATAACTAATGGTTTGTGTTTTAGAGTCAAACAAGTATTACATTTTACACTGACTTATGTATTTCATCATTTGTACACAATATATTACAGAGTCCAATATAGTGGACTCGTTCAAATAGCTTTATAATTCAATGAAAAGAAGCTAAATAAGTATTTAAAATGCCTTGAAAACTTAAACCCTCTTTAAAACTTTAAGAATTAAACCTATTGAACTTAATCAGGCAGCACTGAGAAACATGCACTTAAAACCCCGCCTCTCACATCAAAGAAAAATGTATAAAAATGTAAATCAGTTTTTCTACAGTAAACAGGTTTTATACAGTAGAGACGCTGCATTACTGCTACTGTGATCTGATTGGTTGATGAGCTGATGCTGGAGTTACAGTCAGAGCTTGTTTAAAAGGATAATAACTGGAGTTTAAAAGCTTTAAAATTATATCTGTAATACTGAAACATTTAATAATATTATTTGTTTCCGAAATAAAAAAATAAGCTTAAAAATAACAAATATTTTTTATTAAATATGATTTTTCTCCATAAGAAACCATTAATTTTGACTCTGGCGCGCCCTCTGGTGGTCTAATAAACCCGTAAGACTTTCTGAAGTGGGCATTCTCCTCTCTATACATTCTCTGCTCGAAGCTTCAGAACACAGTGTACATTATCTGCATCTGGAGGCTGAAACCTCAGAGTGCTTTGTGTATCTAGTGACCAGATTTTAAAACTGTGTTTCAGGGCATTAAAAACATAATATTTAATGTCAGAATAAAATAACTGATAAAACTAAACAGTTTGTTGTGCCCCCAAAAACAAAGAACATTGAATAAACGTTATTTTTTGGTCGCATTACATCATTTAGGGTTGATGATGGAAAAACAAACTAAAAACAACGTTTATTTAACATTCCTAATAGGAATCATCAGTTAGTGTTAGTCTGATAATGGAATTAATGTTTATTTAAAGGTTTTGAACAGTTTGGACTCTAAATCTACTCTCACATTTGTGCTTCACTCAAATATTAATATTAATTATTTATTATTTAAATGTAACATTGTACTCTGCAAGACCACAGTACATAATATAAGAATAAAATACAAACAGTATATACAGATTTAATGTAAGTGAGGTTTAATAGAAAGCATACATATAAAACCATAAACTAAATAAATCAGTTCTGATGTTGGAGATCAATGCTGATGGAAAAACGAACGTTGATTCAGTTTCTTTTTGCTATCTGGGGCATGTTTTTAAAGCCTCATTGCTGGGGTTTATATACTGTTTAATCACTTTAATGGCTGAATAATTGAAAGTATTATATTAAACCACATTAAAGAAATATATTATAAGTAAATATAAAATACACACTTTATATATTATAATTTATATTACATTTTCACTTTTATTATCTGTTAATATTTACAAAATTGTCAACCAGAGAATGTACAGAGAGGAGAATACCCACTTAAGAATATCTTCTGGGTTTGTTGTACCACCAGAGGCACTCCAGAGTCAGTCCAAAAATGAATAGGTTGATACGGAGCAAAATCATATTTTATAAATGTTTGATCATTATTTTTATACTAAAAAAAAATCTCATTTAATCAAACACTATTAAATGTTTCAGAGCAGCAAATGTTTAAAGCCTTTACACTCCAGTTATAAACATTTTAAATAAGCTCTGACTGTAACTCCAGTATCAGCTCACCCACCAATCAGATCACAGTAGCAGTAATGCAGCGTCTCTACTGTACAAAACCTGTTTACTGTAGAAAAACTGAAATATGCAGGTACAATTTATTTAATTTTTAGTAAAATATTTTATTGTATATTCTAAAATTAAATGAATATCCTGGAGAAGTAGACTATAACTAATTAGAGTTTTTAGCTGTTTAGCTTCATTCACCTCCATTCATTGAGGACTCTCTCGCGGGCTCCCTCTAGCGGTGAGCAGTGATTTTCTGATATAACGGGGGAAACAGGAAGTGGGTCTGTCTCTCCATAAATCAGCTCGGATTAAGTTTCGGACTCCAATTAGCACGTGGCCCGTTTTAAAGGATATATCATGTTGGTCCTGCATGTGAAGCAGCTTATCTAGTCAATCAGTTATTTGATTGCACCTAATATTTATTCTATTTATATTAAATAAGGTACAGATTATAAGAGGGGAAAATAATAGTTTTATATCCTTTACACTGTCCATTATAAATTTGATCCAGTTTAAACATTCTTCCAGCTGTAAATATTAGTGAAAACACATAGAACTGTTATATCAGAATTTTTTACTTCCACCAAAATACCAGGAGAACTCTGGTCCTGGAACAGGTTCTGTTCAGACTTATAAGAACTGTGGTGCTTCTCATAAAACCAGCATCAGTTTTAGTGGAACCGATGATACATCACAGAATCCGTCATCAACAGAGGGAGTTACACAAAACAGCTTTATTTTACGATAAAAAACAACTGTTCCTCGGTTCCAGCTGGGAGAAACTTTTCCAAACAAACCATGTTTTTTAGTGGAAATGTGTCGACCGGTTCCTCACTGGTGGAAAAGGGCTATCAGAGGCAACTTTTCTTTCCTTTGAAAATAAAGCAGTGTGAAGGTTGTGATGTCAAAGGTTACTTTCTTAAGGGACGGGTTTAAATAACCAATTTCACATTCAGTTTCACTATTATTAAAGTTATTTCCTCTAGTTAATAATTAATAATTTAATAAAAACTGAATTAAATTGTATAAATCATGTTCCTGAACTTATTCCTCTTCTAGACAGATCCTGTAATAATACATTTATTTCAGAGACATTTAACTCAAAATATCTCAGAAAGCTTCATTTTTATTGGAATTCCCTTATTGAAAATATTTACTGGGAGAAAGCAATACACTTCATAACATCTACCCTTTTAATTATGTGATAATTTAATACTATGCCATACAAAATATTTGTACATAATTGTGATTAAAACCTGGCTCATCTTTCCTTGTGTTGTAATGGAGTTTTATTGTGTGAATTTGAATATTTTTTTGTTATGTCAAAGGCATAATTTGCTACTTTAAATAAAAAAATATCTTGAATCTGCTGTTAATTTTTTTTATTCTAACTGCAAAGTATTACGTTCATAAAGAAACAAAACATATCATAAAAAAGTATTAGAACTGTTCATTTCTGGAATTCTTGGACACGTTTAAATAGCTAGATATTTCTATGAATACTATGAATGAGTATTTGACATGCTTTAAAACTAAAACCCTCTTCAGAACTTTAAGTTTTTTTTTTTATTGATGCTGATCTTTAGTAATGAAGCTCTGAGCTCCCACTCCCTGTTTCCCCCGTTATATCAGAAAATCACTGCTCACCGCTAGAGGGAGCCCGCGAGAGAGTCCTCAATGAATGGAGGTGAATGGAGCTAAACAGCTAAAAGCTCTAATTAAATATAGTCCAACTACTTCTCCAGAATATTCCTTTAATTTAATTTTAGAAAGTAGAATAAAATGTTTTACCAAAAAAGCAAAGACATTTTACTTGTATATTTCAGTTTTTCTACTGTGATCTGATTGGTTGGTGAGCTGATACTGGAGTTACAGTCAGAGCTCGTTTAAAAGGTTTATACCTGGAGTTTAAAAAAATTAAAATTATATCTGCAGTGCTGAAATAGTTTAATATTGTTCTGTTTTGATGAAATGAGAACATTGTTCAGTATAAAAATGGTCAAATATTCATATGCTCTATATCAATCTATGAATTTATGACTGACTCTGGAGCGCCCTCTGGTGGTGAAACAAACTCAGAAGATATTCTGAAATGGGCATTCTCCTCTCTATACACTCTATGGTTGAGATATTTTGTAAATATTAACAGATAATAATAACATGAAAAAGTGAAAAAAAAAACAGCAACGGTGTGAATGTAGTAAAATTACAACAGTAAAGCATTTTTTCAGTGTGTATTCCATATTTATTTAAAATATATTTCTGTTTATTGTCGTATAATAGAATACATTAAATTATTCAGCCATTAAAGTGATTATACAGTAAACCTCAGCAATAAGGGCTTAAAGACATGCCCCAGATACCAAAAAGAAATTGAATTTACGTTAATTTCCATCGGTAATGCATTGAAACAACGTTGATCTCCAACATCAGAATTGATTTATTCAGGCAATTTGTTTGTATTCTATTATCATAGTCTGTACTGTGGCCTTGCAGTTTAGAAATAAATAATAATTATTAATATGAATTATGATTAATTATTATTTGTGGGAAGCATCTTTCAACTAAAAGCGTTACTGTGAAAGTAGATAATCCAATATAGTATTATAATAATAGATAATATTATATATAGTAGATAATCCAATATAGTATAAACCTTTTCAAAACCTTTAAATGTAAGTTGATTCATTATCAGACTAACACTAACCGATGATGCCTATTAGGAATGTTAAATAAATCAACCTCAAACGATGTAATGCAACCAAAAAAATAACCTTTATTCAATGTTCTTTTCTGTCAGTGGCACAACAAACTATTTAGTTTTATCCGTTTTTTTTGTAACATTAAATATCATGTTTTTAATGTTTTAAAATCTGTCCACTAGATACACAAAGCACTCTGAGGTTTCAGCCTCCAGATGCAGATAATGTACACTGTGTTCTGAAGCTTCGAGCAGAGAATGTATAGAGAGGAGAATGCCCACTTCAGAAAGTCTTACGGGTTTATTACACCACCAGAGGGCGCTCCAGAGTCAAACCTAAATTAATTAATTTCTTATGGAGAAAAAATTATATTTTATAAATATTTGATCGTTTTACTACTAAAAAAGTTCCTCAGAAAATAACCATATTAAATGTTTCAGCAATATAGATATAATTTAAAAGCTTTTAAAATTCAATTATAAACATTTTAAACAAGCTCTGACTGTAACTCCAGCATCAGCTCACCAACCAATCAGATCACAGTAGCAGCGACTGGGGAAACAGGGAGTGGGAGCTCAGTATAAATCAGTTTTGTCTCCACCACCTTAAAATCCTCACAGAACCACAGTAAACATACATTAATCAAACTGTGAAGCAGAAAAGAGAATAGTGAACAAATAGTGATAGTTTTATAGTGTCTGATACTACTTTATACTCCCCCAAATACACAAAAACACTCTGAAACTTTCTAAATAATCCATTCCACCTTAAATAGTGAAGTAGTAGCAGAACTGATTTATACAGAGCACCCCTCCTTGTTTCCCCCTTTAAATATACAATAGAGTGAAATTTGCCCACACTTGCAGGGTGATAGCCTAGGACTACCTCTTTCACATGATAGTGGACCTGTTGTGGCATTGTTAAAAATCATGGTGAATTAAAATTTAAAATGGATAAAAAAAATAATAATATAAAATAAACAATATAGTGAAATTTTCCCACACTTGCAGGGTGATAGCCTAAGACTACATCTTTTACATGGTAGCAGAACTGTTCTGGCATTATGGAAAATCATGAGAGGAGAAACTCATCTCTTATCTGAATACTTAATTATTTATGGCATTATAAGAAATTGCTAAGTAAATAAAATAAATTAAATATCACTTCAGAATGCACTGGTCATATCCAAAAAGGACTCTCTCTATCTTAAACACTGGTGGGATTGTTATGGCATTATATCAAATAGATAATGTACTGTACAAAATCTACAGAGAGGTGAGTGATTTTAATCCATTTCCTTCTTGATTTTGAGCGTAATGTATGTGTGTAAATTAATATTAGCGATTGAAAAGTGTCAGTCTCTCCTTCTCTGTGCTATTTTAGCGGGCTATCAGCCTGCGTGTCTGTTTACTGTAATATTGTGAGTATACGCGCATCTAAATTTAAAGCGTGGAGAGCTTGACTCTGGTGTAAGGCTCTGGTTTACAGCAGGTAATGCTGCTACTGAACCGCAGCCTCAGCAGCCCGCAGACACTTCTGTGGAGAGAGAGACCGGTAAAGTAGATTGCTGGTTAATTAGCTAGAGCTAGCTTAGCTAACTAACTAACTAGCTACCTACTTTAAACCGTCTCTCTCTCCACTGAAGCGTCTCGAGATTCTTGAAGCTGTGAGGTTCCTGAACACGGCTGAGGCTGCGGTTCATCAGCAGCGATCCTCAGTTTACTCTGCAGAGCTGCCCACTGTAACCCAGCACCTTCCCCTCTCTTACCGGAGATTCAGTAGCTGTAGCCCCGCCTACTGTTCATTTACATGTATTTGCATGCTGGTTAAGAAAATTAAAAAGAAAAGAGGAAAATAAAAAAGAAAAGTGGAAAATGAGAAGTAAATCACCAGTAGAGAGCGCTAATCTTTCTTTGCATTTGCCTTTTTATTTTGGCACTTAAAGCGCCGTCCACACCAAAAACCGAATCACAAAATGTCACTTTGTTATAAATTTTTCCATTTTGTGTTTTCATTTTAATTCTCTCAGACATGCAGCCCATTGCAAAGTCTAATAAATAAATAATAAAAACGTAATCATTGCATTTTGATTTTAGTTTTGACATTTAATATGCAGTTTATCAAAAAAAAGGCCAGGATAAAAGTGAAGCTTTTATTTTTCTTTTAACAATTAGCATTTTCATTTTAGATTTGACTGTGAAATACCCGTATGGTAATGAAAACTAAATATCAAAAAGCCTTTTTAATTAAAATTTTATCTTTGCCACATATAACCTGTGCTGAAGTGAAAAAATAATTTGCAAATGAAGTGATTTAATTTATTTTTTAATGTTGTCACAATATTTTCACACATTTGGAAAAAGAAAGTGTAAAACGTTATTAGCATTTTCATTTTAGTGTTTTGTTTTTGGCAGGATTTACCTCCCATAACTACTGAGCTGGAGTGTGAAGCATGACTTCTGAACAGTAGTGATTCTAAATTAGAAACTCAGGCTGTGGCTGAAATGTCTCC
Organism: Astyanax mexicanus; assembly: GCF_023375975.1. Taxonomy (NCBI): domain Eukaryota; kingdom Metazoa; phylum Chordata; class Actinopteri; order Characiformes; family Acestrorhamphidae; genus Astyanax; species Astyanax mexicanus. The sequence goes on along the minus strand of NC_064428.1, from coordinate 8,074,084 downwards.
CTACTCCCTCATTAGTGTAGCGCTATATAGAGACACACTATATATTTCACTAATAGTGGTGAAACACGAGTGAAATCGGACACTCCCTCATCATTAACATGCGCCTGATTTGCTCCCTTAAACACGAAGACCTGAACGACTGAACTGTGTTAAAAACTCCTTAAACACACTGAGCTGAGCTCTGAATTACAGTAAGTGAAGCTCTGAGCTGATCATGGAGTAATCTCTCTGACTGTTATATTTACACTGTTTACAAACATAAATCACACAAGTGTATTTTTATATACTGTAATTACTTTTCTGATTGCATTGATTTGTGAATCCTATCTTACTATACACAAAACACACATATAATACATACACTCAGATAAAATCATTTAAATAATTGTCGTTTTTTGTAATTAGTGACATTTTGGATAATATTTAGGAATTATTTTATTTAAGATAATGATGGAATAAACCCTGTTATACTGTTGATATGCTGAACATCAGCTGTTTTGTTTTTGGGAAATTTTCTCTGCATTTTGGCAGAATTGAAACAGGTGTTACCCAGTAAATGGGTTTAACCTGGACATAGCAATGTAACAATCTGGCAACCCTGATGGCTCGCCTTCCACTCTGTTTGTTTGGCTGTCTGTTGATTAGTAGTGACACTCGCAATGCATTCTGGGACACATTTAGCTCATGCAGTATGCAGCAATGTTTACTATATATTATGGTGCATTATGGGAGTTTATAATGTTCTCAAAATCCTGTTCCAATTCCACTTTACGATTTGGACACTCAGAGAAAAATGGCTAACGTACTCAATAGTGCTCAAATAGTAAATAGGAACCATTTTGGTCACAGCCTCAGATTTGAACTGAATCGATTTATTTGAAAAAGCCAAGTCACTCTCCTGAAACAGGTTTCGTTGCGTCACACAGTTTTGAAACGCTCAAATCTTACCTTGTGTTTTGGTCCGTGTCTAATGCCAGGTTCACACTACAGGACTACAGTTGTTGTGCTGTTCACACTACATGACAGGTTGTGCTGTAATTACGAGTCCTTCAGTTGTTGAGAAAACTGAAGTACAGCGGTCTCCCTTCACCGTACAAATGATATAGCCTGCTTTTCTTGATGGGAGCACACGCACACAAATTTAATTTGACACTTATTTTGTTTAGTTAGCTAAAAGTGCAGGCTGACAATCATTCACTCTCTAGTGTTTAAACTGGAGTGAGTGATTCTAGCTCTGCTGCCATTGGTCGATCTGTGTGTTTATCCTAAAGACAGTGTGCTAGACTAGTACTGTCTGTATGTGTATTAGATAATTAAAGTTACAGAATAATAGTTGATGAGACTGGTGATGTGTGTAGCCACCCAATCAGCTATGGATACTGGGTTTTCTTTCTAAAGTGAACAGCAGGTCCAGGTTCAGGTTTGAGAATAAGGTAAGAACATAAATGACGGGTACCTCTAAACCTCTGGTCCTAAAATCGCCCCTGGTGAGTGCATTGAATGAAATGTAAATATTTGTTGCTGTGCAGAATGCTTCACACAGTGTAATATTATGTGTTCAGGTGTCTCCTTATTTGTGCAGCACACCAACACAGCGCTGTGTCAAGTGTGTGAATTAGCTCTAAAGAAGAATTTAGTGAAGTGTCACCTATTCAAAGTTGAGTAATCACACTTCAGATCTCCGACCACATAATAAAATAATCCCCCCCAACTGAACTTAAACCTGCTGTAGGCTGGATGATTAAAAAAAAAAAGTCCAATTTACTCTGCCATAGAGCCATTACATGTCTCTTAATAAGCACTTTTACCTCTGCGTTCACCTCTACTCACCTCAACATGTGCAGGAACCCACAAACATCAAACACACTCTCTATATTTGGAGCCTAGACAGTGTTTGATGAACCTTCAGGATTAAAACTGGCCTACAAGTTTAAAATGACATCAGCCGACACTGAGATCTGTTCTCAGTGCACGTTATGAAGCACAGGCAATTATCCTCACGCCACTGACATGGCTATGTCATTCCTTTCACTCCTTTTGGACCAAAGTCACTGAAACACTCTCCACCATCCTGAGTTGCAACTCTATTGTACACCTCCCATTAGGCCTGGACAATAATTCGATATCGGTATTTATCGCGATAAGAAATGTTTCAATAACGGTGATATCATTTTTGTGGTATATCGATATGTATTATTTACAGAATCTGTCACGGACAAGCGTTTTACTGGCGTCAGCTCGCCGCACAGCTGAACACAATCAGCTTCCGTAGCTGGACTATCTCTGTGCGTGATGACGTAATCACATAGGCACGTAGCCAGATAGGCTAGGCTAGGCTAGATTTGGCTAGGCTAGGCTAGGCTCGGGTCCGCTACGCATATAAAATGCCTCGCGCTGGAGCCAAACGGAGCCGGCACGAGCGGATCCAAGGTTAAGGTAGGCTCGGTTTGCATCTGAAATGTTCCGCGCTGGAGTGGAACGGAACGGAACCGAGCCTAGCCTAGCCTCGGGTCCGCCCACGGGTCCGCTCGGTCCGCCTACGGGTCCGCTCGGTCAGCCTCTGGTCCGCTCGGTCCGCCTACGGGTCCGCTCGGTCCGCCTCTGGTCCGCTCGGTCCGCCCACGGGTCCGCTCGGTCAGCGGTCAGTTGCGGGTCCTCTTTGTCAGCCGCGGGTCCTCTTGGCTCCCAGCGCGGGACATTTTTGATGCAAAATGAATGCCCCTGCCGCTTCCACAAGTGATTAATTGAAGGAGGGAGGTCTAATTCAGTGGTGAGGATTTGGTTCGACTCTCGAAGGTCTGCTAAACTTCAGTTTGCTGCAAATTGTGCCGGAGAGTGGAGCCGACCAGCAGCGGTAACGTTAAAACATCTAATCTGTTCCACCACCTCAATCAGTTCCACTACATACAATATTTTCCTTATACTGGCTGAAGCACTTTTATAGCTTATGTTGTAAGTTATTTAAGTTATTTAAAGTTTATGAATCCTTTAGGTTTGTTTATTTGACGGGGATATCATGTTCCTTTTATGTTGTATGTTAAAGAGTTGTATTTTGGCTGAAGCACTTTTGTAGCTTATATTGTAACTAAGTTATTTATAGTTGATAAAGCCTATAGGTTTGTTTATTTGACGCAGAAATCTTGTTGCTTTTATGTGTATAAAGGCTTCTTGTGTTCTTTATCCTAGTTGGAACACTTTTGTTTTGATCTGTTAAATTTGTTTACAAAAGACTAAGAAGCTCTGCTTCTATCCTAATTTTAAGTTATTTTTTATTGGTAATAGTTATATTGGCTTATGTTTGACAGGGATGTCATGTTTTTATTTTGCTATATGCAAATAAAATTGAGCATTGATTTATCTTGACTATTGTTTATTTCTTAAGTATTATAATGTTTTCGTGAAAGGAGGTTTCAAAGACTTAAATTAAGTAGACAGTAGTAGGTACTAGGGGTGTGCCATATCATATATCACAATATTATACTCTGAAATATCGTGCCACATCACTCACCCCTAATTATCACATCAGGGTACAATTTTTTTTGCTGTTTTAAGCAAAAGAAAAACTCACACATTTCTAATTTCCTATTAAATATCTACTAGAGACAGATTATATCTGTAAAGTGTCATTTATTTTACTTTAATACTGGATATATGGAGATATTTGGAGTGCATTATTATTATTAGTATCATGTAATTCTCAATTATTGACTTCTGTTATAAATCTGCAAAAATTATTGTTTTTTTTTTTAATATCTTAAAGGTGTGCAATATCATATCGTATACAATAATAAAAAAGTTTTTTGTTTTTTTGTCATATCGCCAAGAGTATCGTTATCGCGATAATACCATGAAATATTGTGATATTATTTTAGGGCCATATCGCCCACCCCTAGTAGGTACGTATTTCCATTGCAGGGATTCTTAGCAGTTTTCTGAGGCCTTCTAAGTATTTATATCGATATCGGAATTATATCGTATCGACCGAAATTAAGGAATATATCGTGATATGAATTTTGGCCATACCGTCCAGCACTACCTCCCATCTATATTCAATAACCGCTTGCTGAACTATAAAAAAAAATCAAAGAACTTAAGTCACATCACTCACTGGATTAACTTCATTTTTAGAATACATCTCAATGGAAACAAATCACACTCATTAAAAGAAGCATATACCAGACTTTAACGATGCCTGGAATCCATTAATAACATTTCTTAAACCCAACAGACCACAGCTTATAGCTACTCTACAGTCTAAAGCACTGCTGCAGTTCTCTCTTCAGAGCAATGTCCCGGGATGCTGCATCTGAACTTTATTACTGCATGGTAAGACTTTATAACATATTATAGCTTAAGTTCACTGAGCAGTGAATTTTAACAAATTCCTGATCCAGCATCTCTGCCTTGTCATAGTCTGACTCCGCCTCCTTTCCCCCCCCCACTCTGCAGTACAGGTATGACACTACCATTCCTTATAGACCTAATTTTTAAAATCATATTCCACACATCACACACAGGAATATCAGCCCCATTTATGCTGCACAAAGATCATCAGTAAATATTTTTTTTATTTTAACTGTTTTTCTCACTTCTCACTGCCTGAGCCTTTTTGTAACCCACTAAATCACAGGGTAGAAGAGCATTTCTAACTTTATTATGAGTAATAACAGCCTCAGAGCATTCCTCTCTGCACCAAGAGACGGCTTTCTTCTTCTTCAGGTAAGGTTTTTTAAAAGGAACAGACTTCTTAGCCGACTCACATAAAATATCACATAAAACATCATTACATTTCTCAATGTCTGACGAAGTTCAGAAAACATTTACAAAATTCCACCTCCACAAAAAATCAATTCCCATCCTACTAATCTCTACCAAATTCACATACTATAGGAAAATGATCAAATCCTAGAAAAGTGGACTGACACACATCCCAAGTATTTATTTCTGCTTAAATAGAAGAATCCAAAGTTGCAATTTTTCTCTATTGTTTAAACACATTTTCTAAAAGCATGTCTCATACTCTCAGAACTCAAATCACACACACACACAAATCAAACAAAACACACACACACACAATATGCAAAACCCCTTAATTCTCCAGCAAAATGAAACTTTACATTCAAATCAATGTTTTCTCTCCTCAAAATGGTGGTTTGGTCTCATTAGAAGCATGCAAAATTTCAATATAAATAGAAATGTATAAAAAACAGTTAAACACTGATGAGCTCAATGTAAAACACTTCTTCTTCTTCTTCATTTATCATAATGACTTAGTCCTTTAATGTTCAGTGTTACTCTTACTACAGACAGGTCATTCAATACATGTGTTGTAAAATATTTTAGAATATTGTTTTTATACTCAGAGCAACAAATACACAGTAAATAAATGTTTTTTTTTTTTAGCAAAAATAATGTGCACAGTGTATATCTAAACTAACACAAATATGCAAATACAGTCGTCTACATACAAAAGAACAGGATCATTTACTGTATAAAGTTACTGCATCCTCTCTTCTGTTTCGGTCTGGTCACAGCACCTCATCCACATCACAGCACTGTTTTTCTAAACCATGCATGATGAGGAAATATCATCTAGCATGGTGAATCCAGCCATGAAAAGCATCAACTGCTATTTCTCCACATGCATCTTCCATAGTTTGGAGAAGGGGTATACCTGTTAGTGAAGTTAGGTTAGGAGATACTTCACATCTCCAGGTGGAATAATTCTTCAATAGGATTGAGGAATGGAGAATATGGAGGGAGATAAACTACTGATAATCGTGGGGGGCGGTAAACCAGTTACTAACCAGAGCAGCCCGGTGGAAACTTACGTTATCCCAAATGACAGCGTACCTGCGCTGCTCTGGGCGTCTGTCTGATCTGGTGGAATGAGTGTGGTGTGTAGGGTGTACAGGAATGTGATCAGATGGGCGGTGTTGTAGGAGGTAAGGGTAGCATGGTGATGGATGATGCTGTTGTGGGTAATTGCTGCACACATTGTGATGTTCCCTCTGCGCTGGCTGATGAGATTCCTTCTCCTCCTGAGTCTTTTTGTGAGGTTGAATCCAACCTCATCAATTACAGTTTTTCCACATTGTATAAACACAAAATGTGGAACTATGCACACAAATCCAAAAACATGAAGCTCATGTGTAACATTGTGACTCCAAACTGCTAAACTCTGAGCACAATTCCACATGTTCTCACTCAAATATCACTCTAAATCACAGCTTTACAAATCACTAAACACAAACTGCATCATTTAGTACACCTTGATCACCTAAGAATCACTGACCTTCAAATACATCAACAATAAATACATTTTTGTTACGTCTTTGTATGTGATCTGATTTTCCTCGTCATGTTTCTCATTACATAAGTGAAAATTACAGTTTTGCAACAAACTACATACAGTAAAAATGGCTTACATTTGTGTTGTATATACATGTAGTACTGTAAATGCTATATGGGGGCGGTACCAAATAATATACCGCACCAAATAAAAATATAAAGAACAGAAAGCCAACCTATTTCTATGGACTTGTATGCATTTGAATTTGTACAGTGGCGTCATGAAGTCAAAAACATGACTAAATACTTCTAATAATAGTGCTCTGAATTTATCTTGTCAGTGTTTATTTGATGCTCTACAAGAGATGAGTATATAAATACCTGTGTGTGTTGTTTTGTTGGAAGGAATCAGTTTTGCTAGAGATTTGTGGAGTTTCAACAAAGCAGTTAATCGTTTTCAGTTTGTGTTCAGTAGAGTTTTGAGAAACTGAGTTTCTAGAAATGCGTTTAAACATTTGGGAAAAACTGTAAATAGGAACTGGTGCTCTACTGCAGCAACATCGAGCTCAAGAACTCCCTAAAACACACACAACAGTTTCAGAAATAGACACGGAATGATCACTATTGCGAAACACAATCATTATGATTACAATAGTGAAATAAAGACAGTGGTGTAAAAAAGTGTTTCCCCTTCATGATTTCTCATTTTCTTGCATGTTTGTCACTCTTAAATATTAAGGACAACACAAGTAAACACAAAATGCATAACTGTGGTTTATCAGAGTTCAATTTCTCCAGCCACACCCAGCCCTGATTAGTGCCTCACCTGTTCTTAATCAAGACATACTTTAAATAAGACCTGCCTGACGAAGCGAAGTAGATCAAAAGATACTCAAAAAAATCCAAAGAAATTCAGGAACGAAAAGAAAAGAAAAGAAAGAAATTAAGATCCGTCAGTCTGAAAAAGGTTAAAACTCCGTTTCTAAAGGACTCCAGCAAACTACACTGAGAATCATTATCCACAAATGGTAAAAAGATGGAACAGTGGTGAACCTTCCCAGGAGTGGCCGGCCAACCTAAATTACCCCAAGAGTGCAGAGACGACTCATCCAAGAGTCCACAAAATGCCCCAAAACAACATCAAAAGAACTGCAGGCCTCACTTGCCTCAGTAAAGGTCAGTGTTCCTGACTCCACCATAAGAAAGAGACTGGACAAAAATGGCCTGCATGTCAGAGTGCCAAGATAAACAACCACTGCTGAGCAAAAAGAACATTAAAGCTCATCTTGATGATCCTCAAGACTTTTGGCAAGATTCTACTTTTTGGAAGGTGTGTCCCATTACATCTGGCGTAAAAGTAACACCACATTTTAGAAATAGAACCTCATACCTACAGTAAAACATGGTGGTGGTAGTGTGATGGTCTGGGGCTGTTTTGCTGCATCAGGATCTGGAAGACCTGCTGTGATAAATGGAAACATAAATCCAGCTGTTTACCAAAAAGTCCTTGGGTTCTGCAGCAGGACAATGATCCAAACCACACCAGCAAGTCCACCTCTGAATGACTCAAGAAAAACACAGTGAAGATTTTGGAGTGGCCCAGTCAAAGTCCTGCAGTCCTACAGAACAGTCCACAGGCAATACTGTACTACTGTACTCAGTCATACTGTATTTATATGCAGTACTGCAGTTTTGAGAGTAGATTTCTTACCTATTCTCATTTCTGAAAGTCTGGATGATGGATGCTACAGTGTACCTGCTCTAATTGGGCTCAGCTCACCTGTTTCTCTTTCATGCTAAAGCTCTGATTGCTGATTGTAAATCTGTGTGACAGGCGTTTGATTATGTGACGAGTCGGTGTGCATAGTAGGGTAATTACAGTTTTTTACAGCTGCTAAGAAGCGTTTACCAGTACTTTAGACACTTTTTCTAAACTCTAAATACAGAAACACACTCACTTCATACAATGAACCGAATAGTTGATTTTCTGCACAAAAGCACATTTTGTTCTCACAACACAAAGACCTGAATCTACTAATCTACTAATTCTTTCAAAACACTAACGCTAATGTTCTCTGTTCCAGAGCTATTTATAGTCAATCGCTGTGCACCCACTGTCAAAATAATAAAAGCTACTGACATTACAGAAGCAGCATCATGTTTGTTTTTTATGTTTGTACTTAAGTTTCAAATGTGTGCAACATGTTGTCTACAAGTAATTGAGTGATATAGTAGGGATATGATGTTACCAATTACATTGTTGCCAAAAATATTATTATAAATGTCATCACCTTAGTTCCATATGTGCAAGATTAAAATACACAAATACAAAAATAATCCTTCTTTTTATTTGAACACCACCAAACATTCTTCTCCTTGTTACGTATGAGGAAGGGATGGATGTAAGCGCAGATTATATATTTATTAAACAAACAAGATAAATTAAAACAGTAAACAAAACGCAAAAACTTACAAAAAACAAGGCTAGGATAAAATAAAACTTAAAGACTAAGATACAAAGACTAAGAAACACAGACTAAGAAACACAGACTAAGAAACACAGACTAAGAAACACAGACTAAGAAACACAGACCAAGAAACAAAGACTAAGAAACAAAGACTAAGAAACAAAGACTAAGAAACAAAGACCAACCTGACACATACACAGCTAGGTATCACACAAAAGGCTTGACAAGGATACATATGGACAGCAAGGATACAAAAGACTCGACCCTGCACATTCAAACAGAGGGGCTTAAATACATGAGGAGAGTGAGAAACACCTGGGCTTGGATGACGAGGGGGCGGGGTTACGGACAAGACACAGGTGAGAACACTATTTGCTAGGGCAGGGCTGGGGCGGAGCTAGGGTGGAGACAGGTACAAAAACACAACAAAAGCACATGGCTGGGAACACTTGACAGGAAAACAGAGGGGCAGGAGCACAAGAGACCAAATGAGGGAGAAACAGAAGACAGACATGGGCTAAGGTGTTACACTCCTCTCCCTCTCTTATCCTGAAACAACTATTTCCTTCCAGAGGTGTCAAATAACAAAGAACAAATACTTTGATACGTTACTTAAGTAGAAATGTTGGTTACCTATACTTTCCAGGAGTAATTCTTTTACACAATTATCTGAATTTTCTACTCTCTACATTTTAAAAACAGCCTCATTTTCATTCCAGCTTCTCATCATTCATTAAAACCCATATCCAGATAAATCTCTTCATCCAGATAGAGTGAATCTGATTGTGATTGGATGAGAAGTATAAACATATACCATTCAGACACCCTATTGGTTTATTTTACAATTTTACTTAAGTAAAAGTTGATACTTAAGTTAATACTTTAACTTCTACAGAAGTATTTTAAACCCCAGTATCTAAATTTCTACCTGAATAATGAATGGAGATACTTCTCACACTTTTGTTCGTCTCCTTTATCCTGAACCAACACTCAGTGTTGTCCACACTCAGTCCAAACAGTCCTCTTTTTTATATGTCCATATCACTGACAGAACCTGGTTAAGTCTAATGCTAAGATCCAGAACCAGCTGTAGTTGGCTTAACATAGCCTCTTATTTATTATTAATAATCTGTAAATTTTAAATTGTGTATTAGTTATACTAGATTTACACCTGCTGTTGTTGCAGAAGCAGTAGTTATATACTGTATTTAAAGTTTGGAACATTAGGTAGTTAATTTTGGCGTGCTGTATTCAAGCAACTCTAAATAAGATAAGAAAGATGCAGAATTCTGAGAGTGGGGATTCTTGTTTATTAATAAAATGTAAGCATGTTTAAAACATGTTAATTGAATGTATATTGTGTGATCGCAACATGAACTGTATGAACAGTTTAGTCCAGAACAGACAGATGTTGTGTTAAGCGTATTTAGAGTTTTGAAAATGTGAATACAGATTGGATAAAAGCAGGTTAGCGACTGTAAAAAACTGTAATCACTGACTTGAATGCAGCGAGTTTATCCAACACTGGCAGATCTGCTGTCTCTGCTGTTAAGAAGCTAAGATGCATACATCTTAATGTTTCTGCCTTTATTATTGATTAATGCCCTATATTTAATACTTACAAAAAATAATTTAAATAATTTAACTTAATTTATTAAATTGTTAATTATTAAATTATTACTTGTGGTATTTATGTATATTTTGTGTTTTATTTATTTATATTTGTGTTTGCAATGTGGAAATGTATGCTGTGAATGTAAAAATTAAACCGATTGATGATTCATTATTAAGTGAAATTTCTTGTTTTTCTTGTGCATTTTAAGCAAGCAAATATGTTTTATCCAATTACTCGATTAATCGAATTGATTATTCAGTAGAATACTCGATCACTAAAATAATCAATAGCTGCAGCCGTAAATTGTTACCACTTCAATCAGGAATTAATCACTATAAAAAGACCACAGATGAGCAGCTTTTTCTTCTGTAATTGTCTTTCAGTTTACTGATTTTTGTGAGCATATTTTTGTACACTCCAATGTAAATATATCTGCTGTGAACTTGTTCCACTGAGTTGTTTTTAATGAAAAATAAAAACATTACAGAAAATATATATATGTGTGTGTGTGTGTGTATCTGCAAATATATCTGTGCATGTAAAAAATCTAAAGATGTTTTTAGGATTTGAACTATTTCAGTATTATGGTAAAGCTTACTAAAGATTAGAGAGCTTTTCATTATTCACAACAGTGTGTAGCTGGTTAGAGAGAAATCTGGTAATATGAATGAAAAATTCTATATGTAGTTTTGTTTTCAGTGCTTTATTTTGAAGGATATATGAGACATTTTGCAGTTTCTGTTTGTGGTTTTGTGAATTGTATTTAGTATTTTGATAAAACCAGTCTAGTTTACAAAATTGTGTTTTAGCAATTGGAAAAAACTACAATGACGATTTTAAAATGTATTTTTGTTTGGATTTACTGAAAATATTTGAAGTAAAGTTGGGGGAATTAAAGGGAGCAGTGTTTTCTGTTTACTCCATCAGTGTGTAGTGTTTCACTGTGGTGTAGAAAAATCTGTTCACTGATATAAACGTGTGTGTAGAGTTTGAATGAATAAACAGAATTTTAACAGAAGCTGAAAGTGTGAAACATTCAGTATGATGTGTGAGAGGTTTAATCAGCTGTGTGTGAAGTTTAAAAAAGGGACAAAAGGTTTCTGGATCTCAGAGACTGTAAAAGACTAAAATACACTAAATTCCTCTTTATACAACATTTATTTCAGACATATTTCAAATATAACAATTAAACTTTGGCCGTTTTCAAATTTTTCATCAATAGATCAACACAAACATATAAAGTATAGATAAATCATATGTATATATATATATATATATATAAAACACTCAACAACTTTACAGAAACTATTAATGGAAGTCAATAAACCCAAAATAATAAACAATTAATCTCTAATAAAAGGGACAATCACACATAATATCATTCAAAAAGCAGAATCGATCAGTAATCAGAACATCAGAATTAATTATTAGTAATATTTTATATTGAAATTGTAGATTATTAAAGATGTAGTTGAAAGAAGTGTGATTTTTATTCTAGAAAACCTTTTACACACACTCTCTCTCTCCCGCACACACACACACACACACTATTCTATATCACACAGACGCACTGAGGAGTCAATAAAAACATAAAACCCAGCATAGAGCGGTTCAGTGAATGTGGTGTAGAATGTGTGTAGGTGTGTGAGTGTTTGAGTGTGTGAGGAGGGTGAGTGTGTATGAGAGGAGATGGTGTAGAAGGACAGAGTGCCGGCGGGACAGTCCACATACACTCCTACTCTGTTAGAGGGAGAGGGAGGAGTAGGGAGATCAGTGATGTTATTATTGTGATGAACAGAGTAACTGTTATTAATGATCTTCAGAATCCAGGACTTTTCATTCTCTCCAAACTGAGAGTCTGAACCTCGTCCATTCCTGCTGATGGTTTTATAACTCAGAGCTACAGAAGCTCCTCTTCCGCTCCACTCAGCCTCCCAGTAACAGCGTCCAGTAACTCTCTCTCTACTCAGAACCTGCGACCACCCATAAAATCTCTCTGGATGATAAGGATACGACTGCTGCCCTCCACTCTTCACCCTCCTGTTCTCTTCACTCAGAGAGAGATCACTGTTCGCTGTGTTTGGATCCAGTGTGAGATCACAGCCGTCTGAACACAAGAACACACATTAGAGAGAGAGAGTGTGTGTGTGTTTATGTGTATTTGAGTGTGTGTGTTTGTTTGTAAGTGTAACTGTGTGTGGATGTGTGTAAATATGTATTTGAGTGTGTGTGTGTGTGTGTGTGTATGTTTATGTGTTTTTTAGTGTGTGTGTGTGTGTGTGTGTGTGTGAATAGAGGTGTGTGTGTATTTGAGTGTGTGTGTTTGTGTGTGTGTATGTTTATGTGTATTTGAGTGTGCGTGTGTGTGTTTGTTTGTAAGTGTAACTGTGTGTGGATGTGTGTAAGTGTGTATTTGAGTGTGTGTGTGTGTGTGTGTATGTTTGTGTTTTTTAGTGTGTGTAAGTGTGTGAATAGAGGTGTGTGTGTATTTGAGTGTGTGTGTGTGTGTGTGTATTTGAGTGTGTGTGTGTGTGTGTATTTGAGTGTGTGTGTGTGTATGTCTGTGTGTTTGTATGTGTGGATGTGGGATGTGTGTGTGTACTTACATTTTTTAAATCCTGATTTCATCCAGGTTTCACCTGCGTATTCCAACCTATCACACACAAACACACACACACACACACACACACACACACACACACACACACACACACACACAGTGTGATTTTTTTACATTGTGTTTCTAAACTGACAATCACAAAACATTTTCCCACACTTTATTTTACACACATTTTATTTTTCTGTTTCTCTGATTTTCCCTGTTTCATTTTCTTTCTTTCTTTCTTTCTTTCTTTCTTTCTTTCTTTCTTTCTTTCTTTCTTTCTCTTTTTCTCTTTCTCTTTTCAACCCACTTTTTTCCCCTTTCTCTGTTTCTCTTTATTCCTGTTTCTTTCAATGTTTTTCTCTTTCCCTGTTTCTGTCATTTTTCCCATTTCTCTTTTACTTTTTTTGTAACTTTTCTGTAATTCTTTTGAATAATATTTATTCTGCATTTATTTTTTTCTACAAATTTCATGAAGCAGCTTTACAGAGATACGGGTCCAAGTCTGTTTTGCTAATATTTTTGTTGCCAAATCTACAATAAGTAAACATTAAACAAGAATGAAGGTCATGGGAGGACACCACGGAGGAAACCACTGCTGTCCAAAATAAAAAACAAACTAAAAACACTGCTGCAAGTGTGGAGTTTTTAAAAGAGCACCTGAATCACAGCACTACTGGCAAAATATTCTGTGGACAGATAAAAAAAAAACTGTTTGGAAAAAAAACCTCCCAAGTTTATCAAGTTGTGACTTAGATGAGGATCAGAACACATTTAATTACCAATGTATGCAGTGTGTAAACCCAAATATTTATTACATTTTGTCGTGGGACGTCACTGAATATATGACACTGTAATACAATGTAAAGTAGTCAGTGTACAGCAGTGTTAATTTCATTGACAAATAATTTTCGGCATAGTTTTCTTCAACAAAGCTTTTATTCAAGACGAAAACGAGACGATAACTAAATATAAACAGCATTAAAAAAATATAAAAGAGACGAAATGAACTGACGTTTTTTTGTCAACGAATAAAAAAGAGAAGAAAATGTTTGGCAGGGACGAAATCCAATCAGAACTGATTTAGTTTTGTGAAAGGTAGGGACCAGTTAGAAAGAGATCCAATCACTACTACTTTAGCGGAGGTGGAGAGGCGGGACTAGCGGGGTAATCATCCAATCAGTACCGGTCTCACTTGCAGCAGCGCGCGGATACAAACAGGGCCGCTGCTAAGGTTTTGGAGGCCCTAAGCATAACTGGTCAGGGAAAACCCCCCAAAAAAATAAAAATAAATACACACACACACAAACACAAAAGGTTTACGCAAAATTTTACTATTTATTAAAATTACACATGTAACTGTGAATATTTACAACGTTATAAGTAAGGCCAATAACAGTGAAGAACAGCACGAGTACTATTTATAATGTATAAATAATAAATGAAACGATGCATGTCTATTTTAAGCAGTGGACACGTCATTTACACAAGCCAGCCTTAAAGGTTATGAAATTATCGTTTATATTCGTGGTGTATTTATATCAGCCTGTCAAAATCTATAGAGCTGTCTGATCCTGCTGTCATACAGACCATTTGGATAGTGCACTGACGGCATTAGTCAATAGGTAGGCTACTCTGTTTATTATTTTTTTATTAAAGTCACTAAAAATCTTCAAACTACACTACTACTATTTGCAAACGTGCCACGTGCCTTGCAATACCCAGATTAGTTTCTAGTTAAGCGTTTAAAGCTACCAAATCAGCAAAGCCAAGGTAACTAGCTCAGGCAACACCATGAGCTACATGGTACAACATGAAGTAATCAAAACTATTTAAACCTTTATCATCGAAGTTACTCACCAGAAAGGGATGCATGGGCCTCATCTTTCTGCTTCTTTTTCTTCTTCTCAGCTCCAGACTCAAACCATCGCTTCATAGTTGAATTACCATTTAGTAGCAACTTCACGCGGTGAACTTGTCTCCTGCCAAACTCAAGTAGCGTTGCTACTTTAGTTAGGACTAAGGTTGCCAGATAAGTTACGATTTTTCATCCTATTTGTTTATTTTATTTTAAGTTTTTAACTTACACAAATATTGCACTGGACAAGTTTTTGTATAGAATGGCCACATACACTTTAAAAATGGTTAAACATGCGCAAGATTTAGCGCCTCCATGCATTTTTTGATTATTTATTTGACTGGAAAATGTCACATCTGGCAACAACCAACAGAGCAAACCGAGCCGTGCCATTTCAGGCAATAGGGGTGGGGGCATTATATTATGCACAAAAATAATAACGTGCCGCTTTTAAGTAGTAGAGTAGGTGCCCCATGCAATGTTTAAAGACAAAAAAGATGAGCGTATCATAAATAATTCACATTGGGTTTTAAATATAATAATGTCATAATTTCAACACATTTCATTCTCAGTCAATTTGGCTCCCTGCAACTGCAAAATGGTTGAGGCCTAACGCTGGCTGCGTTGTCTGCGTATGCAGAGTGGCGGCCCTGGATACAAAACCCGGCGAGGACAGACTCGCCTAAACTGTCGTTATTTACGGGGCTCGACTGAAGTTAACTCGACAGCGTCAGCAGAGAGAAAGAGGAGAGATCATATATTTCTCCTTTAACGTCGCGAAAAACAAGACAACGTGTAAAAACCGTGTGGAGCGACTCCATCTCCGGTAAAAACACCACAAATCTTTCAGCTTCTGCAGACAAGAGTCACACAGATCTCCATGCAGAGATCAGAGTTTTAATGCTGATGTTATTTCATGAGCTGATGGTGTGTTTAACTCGGCTGTGCACTAAAACACACCACTGCTGTTCTGTAAAGTTAATGTTTCTGATACAGGATCAGATCATCTGTTTAGTCCCATAGTAGAAAAAACATATAGCTAATGTTACAGCAGGAACAGGTTAGAAAGGAAAAAGATGTAGCGAAAATATAACAATAAAATAAGTGAATCTATGAACCCAAAAGTCTGTGTAAAGTTACTTACAGCACTTTCTCATCAGTTTCTCACTTTAACTCATGAAGTCTCTCAGTACATCCTGAGAGCATCTCTGCAGGACAGTGTGTGAATGTGTGTTTTTGACCTCATTTATAGACTGTAGCTACAGTAGGTGTGCTGGGTTAGTGATGGAGATAAAACTAGATCCTTTAAAAGCTGTTTTTCAAACTATAATTTAACAATTCAAATGTTTTATGACCTGATTTCTAGAACAAAATTTTTAATGTAAAATATTTATAGTCACCTACAATAATACTATACATTAAATCATATATAAATATAAATATATTTCACATTCAAACATTAACAATATCACACAACTGGTTATTAAATGTTTAATATTTTTTTTATGTGTACTTAATAATTAAAGGGAACTGATGAAAAACTCTTTAGAACCCTAAAGATGCTACACTGAACTACAAGCTCATTCTCTACCTTACACTCAGTTAGCAATTCCAAAACACATTTTTAGTCAAACTCTAAACACAGTTTCCAAACCCAGCTGTAACAGGTAGAACTGTTCTGGATAATTTTACAAATCTTTAAAAACAGAGGAAGACGATAAAGAAAACGATGAGGAAAAAAAACGAGGATGAGGAAATAATAAACAACCAACTTGGATTACACATTTGTTGGTACCCTTTGGTTAATGAAAGAAAATCCCACGATGGTCACAGAAATAATTTGAATCGGACAAAAGTAACAATAAATAAAAATGCTATGAAAATGAACAAACAAAAATTGACGCTATCAGAATTATTAAAAAAAATAATAAACTCATGAAACAGGCCTGAACAGAAGTGATGGTACCCTTAACTTAATATTTTGTACAACCTTTTGAGGCAATCCCTGCAATCAAACGATTTCTGTAACTGTCAGTGAGAGTATTTTGGTTCACTCCTCATGATCAAACTGCTCCAGTTCTCTCAGGTTTGAAAGGTTCCTTTTCCAGACGACATGTTTCATCTCCTTCCAAAGACGCTCAATAGGATTTAGATCAGGGTAGAAGGCCACTTCAGAATAGTCCAATGTTTTCCTCTCAGCCATTCTTGGGTGTTTTTAGCTGTGTTTTGGGTCATTATCCTGTTACAAGACCCATGACCTGCGACTGAGAACAAGCTTTCTGACACTGAGCAGCACATTTCTCTCTAGAATCTCTTTATAGTCTTGAGATTTTATTGTACCCTGCACAGATGCAGCAAAGCAGACCCAGAACATAACAGAGCCTCCACCATGTTTCACAGTAGGGACAGGGTTCTTTTCTTTTCTTATGTCTGTAAATACAGAGCTGATGTGCCTTGGCAAAAAGTTTCCTTTTGTCTTATCTATCAAAAGGACATTCAATTAGTGGACACAGCTTGATTTAACATGTCCCTTTGGTTACATTATTTTCAGGGGTACCATCATTTTTGTCCAGGCCTGTTTAATGAGTTTATTTTTTTAAACAATTCTGTTGAAGCATGGTTTAAAATCAATGTCAGATTTTCATTTGTTCATTTTCATTTGTTCAAGTTATTTTTGTGACCATTGTGTTTTTTTTCTTTCATTAACCGAGGGGTACCAACAATTTTGTCCATTTGTCATTTTTTTTCAGTTGTCAGGATGATGGTGAGAGAGTCCAGTCTAATCTGAATGCTATACTGTAACAAGCATTCAACACTGTGTCACAACTGCACTATGAATATGAGCAGGTATGCTGTGCTCTCCTCTCACTAATACTGTAATCCACTGTCCTGTGCAGCACAATACTGAGTACTGTAGATCTATTTCACACTGTTCTACAGTACTGCACTGATTTATAGAGACTGATGGAAATGTATTAACTGCAGTTAAAGACAAATTCTTTTACACTGACAAAACATTAACCCTGCCTAAACAAGCTCATAACCATCATCAAGTAGGTCTGCGTGATGTTTAAAAGTTTTACCAGTTCGATACTTTGAATTTGGTACCGTTACCCAAACAATACTTTTGTTCAGTATCTTTTTCTAAATTCTAACCAAAAATACAAAAAGAGATAATTATTCTCACAAAATTATTATTTATATGTAACTGTATTTATTAAACAGCCGACACAAGTAATCTTATTCTAATGCTGTCATCATGAGAGGCTACAATACTTGTGGATCTTGTTGGAACAAAAACAGTTAGCATGTTTATTTGTGGCGCTTTATTAAAAACAAAAATAACAGCGTCACTTTAACTACAAATATTTTCCCTAAGCTTATTTCTGGGTGCATTTCATTTTTAAAAAATTCTTTCAAGAAATATCATTATTAGATCAGGCAATATTAAATAATATTTATATTAATGGTGTCAATCACTTTTCTGTATTATAGTGAATGGGACAGTAATAATAGTGTAGTGTGGTTTAGGTTAGGAAGACTAGATACTTTTTACTAGGGATGCAACGGTTCTCGGTATTTTATCGAATCGTTCGGTTCGATACACCCGGATGGACCATGGTATTTCGGTGCACGCTGTAACAGCGCGAACAAACGCTCTGGTACTGAATGGCCAGGGGGAGGTGCTGCTGTTGGGGGCAGCGGTTGGTGGTAGCAGTGAGTGCTCCTCCTTCTCCACAACACTCCCCCCCCCCCCCCCCAACCAATGGTAAGAATAAATGTTCCTTTTTATAATAGATATTGTGATTTTAATTTATCTGTGCCTTTTTTTCTATTTAATATTGGCTCTGCAAGTGTGAGTAGGAGCACCGTGTTGATTTGAAATAGAAAGGGCTAAAAACGTGCTGCATGTTGGAGCTAGATAAAAGTGCACGTTCTGCCCGAGCCTGACCCAACCCGACCCATAAACTGTCATTATGATCCAGAGCCCGACCTGCCCTATAAACTGTCTGTTTTCAGGCTGTTTGAATGAGTGAAATCTGTTCAGAATGATGTTAATGAACACTGCAACACTAAAGAAGAAATATTATTTAATAAAAACAGCTAAACACAGCGCTGCAAGTCCAGCGCGGACAAGCTCACGTGCGCCCAGATCTGCGTGGTTATAACATTCTAGCTGGTGAATTTTTTAAAGAGTTTGATTTGTTACTTAAGGTTATAATGTTTTGAATGTTTCATTATAGTTCATTTTATTTTGTGTTCACTTTTTCTCCTCCAATTCAGTTAGTTTTAATTCGTTTTTCAAGGGTGGGTTTGTTAGTTGTCTTTTTTATTGTCACTATGTAAGGTCCTGGCCCTGTTTCCTGTCTGTCCTCGTGCCTGTGTTGTCCCATGTGACCCGTGCCCCTGTGTTCTGCCTGTGTTTTTCCACTCACCTGTGTTCTTTTGTAACTCTGCCCCTTCGTCCCAGGTGTTTCATGTTTCCTGTGTGTGTGCACCTCTATTTAAGGTCCGTGTTCCATTTCCCCGGTGTCGATCCTTGTACGTTTTACGTCTGTCAGTGTTCCATGGTTTCCCCAGTTTCCTTAGTCCTGTTATCAGTTATCCCTGTGTATTGTGTATCCTGTTTTGATAAGAAACCCCCGTTTTGTTTGCATTTGCGTCCGCCTCCGTGTCCTCCCTGCACCTCCAGCCTGACAGAAGGATCGACCTTAAAATGGACGCAGCAAACCCGTGGACCGGCTCCAGGTTGGCGATTCGCCACGCTCCATGCGGGACCCCGGCGTTGGAATCCCCGAGGCCTAAAGGACGCCACAGGCCTCGGGGTAGACGTTCTAAGGGGTCCCGCCAGCCGAAGGAGGATCCCTTTTCCGGGGAGGATTTGCTTGGGGGGGCGCTGCTGGTGTGTGCGGGGAGCCTCGGGACTCGTCTCAGGTTGGGTGAAACCTACGAGTACCCGAGGCTCGTGGAGCGGAAGCCGTGGGACTTCCTCGGTTGCGCTTCCAGCAGCTCCGAGGAGGAAGAGGAGTTCTACACCGCACCGGCCAGAACCCCCTTACCGTACCCCACAGGGGCGGTGCTCTACACGGCTCTCGGACGCACAGCTCGAGAGGCCGCCCAGACTCCCGTGCTGAGGTTCCACGCCATGAGACCCCCGCGACTCATTCGCGCTCCGAGACCCCCGCGACTCATCCGCGCTCCAAGAAGCACGCGGCTGAGGCTCCACGCCCCGTGACTCCTGTGGCTCAGCCGCTCCCCGAGACTTCAGCGGCGGCCGCGCCGCTCCCCGAGACTACAGCGGCAGCGCCGCTCTCTGAAGCTCCAGCTAAGCTAGCTAGCCTGCTGGCTTCACCGCGCTCCAAGAAGCACGCGGCTGAGGCACCACGCCCCGTAACTCCCGTGGCTCAGCCGCTCCCCGAGACTTCAGCGGCGGCCGCGCCGCTCCCCGAGACTACAGCGGCAGCAGCAGCGCCGCTCTCTGAAGCTCCAGCTAAGCTAGCTAGCCTGCTGACTTCACCGCGCTCCGAGAAGCACGCGGCTGAGGTTCCACGCCCCGTGACTCCCAAGGTTCAGCCGCTCCCCGAGACTTCAGCGGTGGCCGCGCCGCTCCCCGAGACTACAGCGGCAGCGCCGCTCTCTGAAGCTCCAGCTAAGCTAGTTAGCCTGCTAGCTCCACCACGCTGTCCAGCCCGGCCGGCTTCCAGCTCTCCAGCCCGGCCGGCTTCCAGCTCTCCAGCCCGGCCGGCTTCCAGCTCTCCAGCTCGGCCGGCTTCCAGCTGTACAGCCCGGCCGGCTTCCAGCTCTACAGTCCGGCCGGCTTCCAGCTCTCCAGCCCGGCCGGATTCCAGTTCTGCGACTCCTGCTCCAGTAGCAAGCTCTGTTCCGTTTTTTCAGCCTCGCCCACTGCTCCAGTCCTGGTGTTAGCGGCAGCCGCACTCTCAGCTCCTGCTACAGCGGCTTCTTCGCCAGCGGTGCCAGCCGCTTCCAGATCTGCAGGAACCGCCGCCTCTGTACCAGCGCTGCCCGCGGCTCCCGCCGCCTCTGGATCAGCGCTGCCCGCGGCTCCCGCCGCCTCTGTACCAGCACTTCCCGCGGCTCCCGCCGCCTCTGGATCAGCGCTGCCCGCGGCTCTGACTCTGTGCCCGAGGCTCCGGCCGCCTCTGACTTTGTACCCGCGGTGCCTGCCGCGCTCACGCCAGCAGGACCCACCGCCTCTGTTTCAGCGCTGCCCGTGGCTCCTGCCGCCTCTGTTTCAGCGCTGCCCGCGGCTCCGGCCGCCTCTGACTCTGTGCCCGCGGCTCCGGCCGCCTCTGACTCTGTGCCCGCGGCCCCGGCCGCCTCTGACCCAGTTCCCGCGGCCCCGGCCGCCTCTGACCCAGTTCCCGCGGCCCCGGCCGCCTCTGACCCAGTTCCCGCGACCCCGGCCGCCTCTGACCCAGTTCCCGCGGTCCCGGCCTCCTCTGACTCTGTGCCCGCTGTTACCCCAGTTCATGTGCCTGGGGGTCCAGCCTCTGCTCCTGTGCCTACTCCCAGGTCACAAGCTCCTGCACCTGCTGCCACAGCTCCAGCTCCAGCACCTGCTGCCACAGCTCCAGCTCCAGCAGCCTGACACACTATGCTTATTTTAGTGTCATACAGCGAAATATATAAAATTCTACAATTATTGTACAGATGCCTGGGTAATTATGAGGGTCAAACAAATCTACATTATAAAGGCTGGTGTCTGTGATTCCAGATTTCAAGGAAATAAACTAGACTTTTAGTTTTCTAATTATATCTTTTAGGTCCTATTCAGTAATTACGGTTTACACAGAATAGACAAAACACAATTAAGGAAGTGTCAGACCTGCAATAATGGGTTTTACACAGTACTGTTCCTTTAATCTCCATGCAAAATTCTGAAGTCAGTCAGGAATGTCCTTTCTGTGAGAAAAACGGTGTTTTATGCTTTTACGTACATTTTAGGCTGCATCACCTTTTTGTTTTTATGTCTCTTAATCTGCTTTTTGCTGGTAAATCCAGGATTTTAATGGATTGGAATTGGAGACTTTTACAGCAGTGTGATGCTGAGGAGAGGCGGTGTGCTCAGTTTTAGAGGATGATTTCTGCTTTGCACCTGAATTCCAATAGTTTAAAGAAACTATTTACTGTTATTTATTTATTTACTTGTTTATTTATTTGTAATTATTATGTGATTATTTTGCTTTTAAATAATGATTCCACTGGCTGAGATGGCCTAAAGTGATGTTTTAGTTACAATAAAGAGTTTTTAAAGTCTCTCTCACCCTCTGTTTCTCTGGTTGGGGGAGAATCTACTGGCTGTGGTAAAGGAATGCCTGGTCAGAAAGAGACTTTTTTATTTAAATGTGTTCTGATTTGGGCTGGGTTCACCTAAAGCATGGTTGTTAAACTTGTGCACATCAGGCCGGTGTAGCTGCAGGTTTTCATTCCAGCCAATCAGAAGCTCATGTGATCAGCTGTTTGAAGAATCATCAGGTGATTAAACCAGTGAAATCAGGGGAGCTGCTGGTTGTTTAGAACGAAACTCCAGCCCAACACTGCCAGCTGTGTCTCTCCTGCCCTAAAGACTCTTAGCACAGAGATCACTGTTAAATAAACACTCTCTCTAACATTTAAAGGGGACATGAAACATTTCAGTTTGTACAAGTTTTCTGAGGGATTAAATATAATGGAATTTATTTGGGGGGAATTTTTTATATAAAATGTTTACACACTAAATTATAATATATTTATGTTTGTTACGTTTGAGCTAGGGTGCCGCCATGTTGCCCGTGCAGCACTGGTGACGTCACGAGGTTGGTTGGTTTAAGATCCCAGGCATATAGCTAGAGGAAAAGTGCTTCTTGTTTGTGGAGATTATGGATGAAGATGAAGCTGAACTAGGCTAACATGGAGCATTTGCTCAGAGATCTTTCCTGTATAAACCTGAGCAGGACTTTTCAGATGCTTTTCTGAGAGCGAGACGTTTTGGGAGTGTTTATTCTCTCTCTACGTGGAGCCGTGCAGAAACCCTGCAGCTCATCAACAGCAGGTACTGCCATCCCGTTAACCAGCTAGTTTATATACATTTAGCTATTTAACATGTAAAGTCCATTAAGACTGAATGAAACAAACATGATTTAAGTGGATATTGAAACACCCAGGCGCTGTTTGGTTGATAAACCGTTCAGTTTAGAAGTTAGAAAGTTTACTGGGTAGCTTCATCTAGTTAGCGTTAGTTAGTTAGCGTTGGCTAGCTATGGTGAGATAGCTAGATAAGTAGCTAACGCTAGCTATGTTATCTTTAAATTGTCAGCTTATCTAGACTTTCGGTAACGGTACCTCTCGCTGCTCTGCTGGGTGGGCGTGTTGTTTGGCTGGTTCCGTGCGGCTCACAGCTGCTGCTCTCATAGTAACGTTACCCTCAGTCGGACAGTCTGTACATCCCAGCTGATCAGAGTCAAACCCCTCTCCTTCACATAGTCCTGGTCTAGAAAGTGCTCGCTCCTAACCCCTAGCATTGCAGCTAACCGGAGGATTCTCACGCTTCAGCGCTGCGAGTCCCCGCTGAAGAACAGCTGTCCGAGGCAAGGTATGAAAGTGAAAGTAAATATTTCTCATTCCTCACTATTAAATTTCACTACTCCCAGTATTACTACACCCAGGGGCAATACAAAAGTGCCCCCCCGCTCTGCATGGAGTTTTGGTTTGGATTTTATTATCTATTGAGGAATTAATTTACGGTAGACTCATAGATTATAGTAGTGAGGCATTCGAGAACCAACCTCGTGACGTCACTTTCAGCGCTGGGACAAGATGGCGCTGCCCTTACTTAAAAAATGACATTTAGATTGCTCATTATTTTAATTCCGCTTCACTGAAAACTGTTAAACTTATCAGATTTGTTAGAGTGAAAATACATCTTGTGAATTATACTAAATACTTGAAGTGTTTCATGTCCTCTTTAAAAGATGATCTTAATCTACAAAATATTTAGGATATCGGGTCCAGATCAGTGGCTACTCAGCTCTGTGATCTGCCCACTGTTACTCCCAGCATGACCTTCACTGGAGTGTTATTGGGAAATATTAAACCAGTACAGACAGATGGGATTTATCATCATTTTTCCTGTGTGAACCGGATACAAATCAGATCTTTTCTTTATATGGGGCACAGATTTGTTACCTACCTATTGAATGCCGGAAAAGGACCAAGAGACATGGACTGCACTACTACAACTACTCGACTCTGACCTCGCTACTTTAAAGTCCATTGATTTAAGCTAGTGATTATTTTTTTCATTAGTTATATATTCATTATATTATTTTAAAATAAAGTTAAAGTTATACCAGGGTCTCTAGTCTCTCTGTAAGTTGTAAATGTGTATATTGGCATTGGCAGATATATAAAGATGTGATAATGGATATCATCACTGGGCTAGAATTTCCACATCGGTGAAACCTAAATGGGTAATTTAATTAAGGAAAGTTGGGGGATCGTCTAAATAGATGCTGATTTACAATATTTCCCAGTTCATCCAAAAGTCAGAATGTTATTAACAGTTTAAATATAGATTTTGTTTTATAGTTTTAATTTTTATAGCTGTGGGTCTTTAACCAGTAATCAGGATCCTCCAGATCCAGTTCTTATTAAAACACAGGAACTGAACACAGATGTGAAGTTTCTTTGTGGTGTGAGAGCTACTAGTAACTACATACTGTTGTCGGGTTTATAATCTTCTTTGTTTTATTTTTCTTCCGGATTTATGCTGTGTAACTCATCTCTCAGTTTTTGAGATGCTGAAACTCCAGATTGTTCGGTCTGATTGTGTGATGTGTGCTAGTAAACAGTTTTTTTATGTGTGCACTTATTCACGCAAAACAAACATTTTCATTTATTTTCTCTAAATACAATCGCAGTTAATAACTGCTGTTTTGACCCACACTTCATTTGTTACACACGCCCAAGCTGTAGCGTTTCTGCAATGTTTGTAAACTTCGTGATCTCCATCAGGGTAGATCAGCTATAATCCACAGTAGACAGTACGCAAACTGTATATGAAGTGTTCCTTCATGTGACAGTTGAGGAATGCCCACACCTGTATAAGTTGTGAGGTGTTATCTTGTGAGTAAAGTTAAACACTGGGCAGCAGGTTTATGGAAAGGGTTTAAATGAGGCCTGATAGTGGGTGCCAGATAGATGGGGTCACGTGCTGTAAAACATATTTTTAAATATTTTCTAATCAAGTAAATTTACTAAAAGCCAACCGTTTAAACAATTAATATTTTTAATTTATTTATTGATTTAATTAATTTTTATTTTATTTAGGTTCTTAAACGAATCATAAGGGTCTTCCAGATGATTCATATTTTTACTCAAATTAAAACAGTAACAGAACATAAATGTGAACCACAGATATTATATACTATAATGTATTGTTATGTATGCTATTACAGCAGAGCAGATGCTTTATTAAGTGTGACCTATAATCTGTAAGCTTTATAAAACACAGTAACAGCAGATGACTACAGATTACAGTCGTTTAAAATAATCTACAAAGCTGAACATACCTGAGAGTCTCCAGGCTGCAGTGTGGATCCTCCAGTAGAGCAGAGAGCAGATTCACTCCTGACTCTCCTGGGTGGTTGTAGGTCAGATCCAGTTCTTTCAGGTGTGATGGATTTAAATTTAGAGCTGAAGCCAGAGAAGAACATCCTTCCTCTGTGACCAAACATCCAGACAATCTGCAGAGAGGAGAGAAAGAGACAAAGTGATAGATCTAAACAGAGCAAAACACCACCAAACAATCAGAACTGCTCAGCCACCTGGATGCTGCACTGCCTACAGGACTGTCCCTAATGCAGTATCTCAACCAATTAAAGCAACAATTGTCAGTCGAGGACAAAAATCTGATACCCCGCTCTTCTTTCAGAAATTAGTTAATTTATATTTTTAAAAATATATATATAATATAATATCCCAAATGGACATAAAACATTTTTTTTTATAATAGGTACACATTTCTCCTGGTTTAGGACCATTCGTCTTCTGTGAGCTACTCCAGGTCTGTCCGTTTTGAAGGGTGCCTTTTCCCAACTGTAGTTCTGAGAGCTCTTTACAGGCATTTCATAGAATTTAAATTTGGATCCTTATTTTTTTTTTTTGTGTGTCAACCTCATCCATCTGTAGAGTCAGAGAGAGCTGCAGACCAGCAGTTTAAAGTCTTTCCGTAGTTTAAGAAAAGCTAACGTTAACTTTTTTTTCTTAACTCAAGAGTTACTAAAGCCTGCTAGAGGAATTATGGTCTCAGATTACCATTTACCAGTATTTTATTCACTTTTTCAAAACTCTAAATACAACACACCTACCTCACACAATTAATAAAATATTTTACTTCTGGTTAACTGGTTGGCCCACCTTTAGCACCAATAACTGAAATCAAGCGTTTGCAGTAACTTGCAATGAGTCTTTCAGAGAGCTGTGAAATTTTGGCTCCACAATTACATAATTGTTGTAATTTCACCACAGATTTTTTACAGTATAAACCACCTTTTTAAGGTGCCTCTCAATAGGATTCATGACTTTGTAATGGTCACTCCAAAGTCTTCACTTTATTTTTCTTCAGTCATTCTGAGGTTAATTTCAGAGGTCAAGAACAGACGACCGGATGTTCTCCTTCAGGACTTTTTGGTAGACAGAGGAATCCATGGTTCATGGTCATTTATCACAGCAAGACTTCCAGGTCCAATAATCGCACTACCAACTGTAAACAACTGTAATGTTCCTTGTACAATTTAGAACATTAGTTGTCTATTAGCTATTAACATTAGTTGAAAATCTCTTTCATGTCTGTAAACAGTAATTGTAAAAATGTTGAATCGAATCAGAAATTGGATTTTGGAGCTTGTGAACCAGAATCTAATCGATTCTGTAATTCAGTTGCCATTAAGATCATGAAAAACAGATAATTCTGGAAAAAAATTGGTTACAAATTTATAACTGATTATGGAATAGTTTCACAGAACTATCACCTGAGAATCTCCAGTTTACAGTGTGAACTCTTCAACCCAGCAGAGAGCAGCTCCACTCCTGAATCCTGAAGGTCATTGTTAGTGAGGTCCAGCTCTTTCAGGGAGGAGTTTTCTGACTGTAAAACGGATCCCAAATACTCACAAGACTGTTCTCCAAGATTACATAAAGCCAGTCTGAAAGAAAAGAGAAAGAAAGTCAGAATCTCTTACAAAATACTAAAAGTGAAATTTCTTAAAGAAATAAAAAAAAATCTGCAATGTTGTTGGGTGATGTAACTAAAATGACACTTCTTTCATATTTTAATTGCAATAAAGTAGTTGGAGTAAGAAACAGAAGTCTACAGAAGTAAGCTTCAGTAAACTGCTACTATATTCAACCACAGATGTAATCAGTAATCAGAGATAGATCTGTCTAGTAGATCTGTTTCAGTAATCGGAGTGAGTCGTCTTCTCTGTTTTAGTCAGATTAAGCTTTCAAATATGATGGAAATGTCTTCACCAGTGGTCCGATATTCTAGTTTGATATGTTTTCACTAAAGCTACCAATACCAGCCACTACACTGCACTGCACTAGGCTTTATTTGTATACTAGAGGTTTATAACCCAGCAAAAACCTTTTACATAACAAAAATAGCTACATTATTTTACTCAGATACTGCTCATGGATTAGCAAATGTGGTGGATAACATCATGTAAAAATAAGATAACATACGGGACTGAATAATAAAAGTATTATTGCAATGTAGATATGAGAGAAATTATGCTGGCTGTTTGTGTGTTTTGCTAGCGGCAAACTCCGCTGTGAAATTAAAGGAACAAATCTTCAGTAGAAAAAATAAAGTCAGAAGTTACCCATTCTTTCACTAATGTTTGTAGAGGCAGTATACATTCATAGGTGCTTGGTTTTATACACCTGTGGCCATGGAAGTGATTGGAAACCATTACTTCAATGACTTGGATGGGTGAGTGGATAAAGTCAGCACAGTGTATACCAGGACAATTGATTGAGCTTTATGGAGATGCAGATTTTATTTTCCAGCAGGACTTGGCACCTGCCTACACTGCCAAAAATATCAATATCTGGTTTATTTTAAAATATATTCCAGTTTAATTGTGTCATTTTCCTGCTAATGATTAAAGGTATGTGTGTGTTTAGTGTAAAGCACAACCCTGTCCTCCGCTGGTAAAATCTGATAATATTTCAACACACTAAATGTCTTGTACATAAGATTAAAATGTACTACCACATCTAAAAATAACAACATTCACTCAATTGGTATGTTTGGGAGTAGGACTAGACAATAAGGCCAAAATCTGTCACAATACATTCTTTAACTCGATCAATACAATATAATTCTGATATTGATATAAACAGTATAAAAGCCACTGACTGTGGTGTACGTAACCATGCATTGACGTTGTCAAGCTACAGAAGCTAATGGTGTTCTGCCTTTCTGCGTGATTTAAATACAGTCAGGGATGGACTGATAATCGGGTGTTTGCCTGGTGGGCCGACAGTCCTCAGGGGCCGATGCTGTTGGATTTTTTCTTTTTCTAAGAGACCGGCCCACAATTTAGAGGGGGCGGCCCATTGGCCCATCTTCAAAATAGACAGTGGACTGGACCAATCAGGATATAGAATGAAAGCAGCCCCACCCTCTCTCCGCATGGTCCACTGAACTCCCACTACGTTCAGTGTTGTGCGCGTATATTAAAGGAGAGGCAGTGTAGAGAAACAGAAGCGACAAAAATAGATGTGCAGAGAAGTTACGCACAAAAGTAATTCTCTGTAGCTGCTACAAAATGTGCAAAAATCACAGACATGCTCGCTGCTGTAGCCTCCACTCTGTCCTCCGTAGAAGAAGACAGAGGCAGCAGACAGGGAGATGCAGGATTGTGACGGAAAAACCGAGGGACAGACTGAGCAGGAATGTGTAAGCAGGTAACGTTAGTAAAGTCAGGACAACACAGGGACTTTGAAGTGATGGAGGTAACGTTAGCTCTATTACATGAAAATAATGAGCAAAGGCTGATAAAGTAGCAAACGGTCAAGACTGGGAAGTGTTGGATGAGCAGCAAGTGTATATTTTAGGCTACATCATTTTATTTTAGATATTTAGGTTAAAGCTGTGTTAAAAGGCTGCATAGTTTGAGTTTGAGGCCTCTATGCTGTGTTTTAAAAAGCACTAAAACAAGTGAAATAAAAGATTTTAAAAATGATAAATGATCAGTTCACTTAAAATGTAAGTGTAACAAATATAAAAGTAATATTAGCAAAAGGTATGCCCACACTGAATAAGAGTAAAACAGTGTCAAATACTTTTAAGACATAGTTGCGTTGCATGAGTTCATAAAGCAGCCCTGTTTGTAGCCTGATACAAATACATGTTATAGCTGTTTAAAGGAGGAAACACCTTTAACCTGAAGAATAAGAATTGAGCTGTTATATTAGAGAATTGTTACGCCCTCGCTATGTTTACCTCTGTTTCCCCGTCTCCTAGTGTGTTACTCCTGTAATTTTCCATCACGTGTGTCTAATTTGTAGCTCCGCCCCTTCCCCAGGTGTTCATTGTTTCATGTTTAGTATAAATAGTACCTGTTAGTTTACGTTTGCGGTCGGTCTTTGCACCTTCCCCTGTTGTCTGTCTCGCCACGTTTACGTTATTGCTCTAGTTCTCGTTCTTTGGTTGTTTGTAGTTTCTCGCTCTTGTTTATATTCTAGTCACGTTTGGTTCCTGTTTGTTTCCTTTGTGTATCTTGTATATATTTACGTATTATTCCCTGTATATATATCCCTAGCCCTGTTTTGTACTTGTCTGTTTAGTTTAGCTCTTTGTTTGTTTTCCCTGTTTGTTTATGTACATATATTTATTCGTTATTCCCTTGTTTGTTTATTTGTTTATTTGTTATTTATTTAAAGTCATGTCTTACCCGTTTAAACGTCCGCCTCCCTTCTCATCCCGCGTTACAGAAAGACCGACCGCCATGGACGTTTATTCGGGAAACCCTTGGGTTGGATCCGGGCTGGCCATCCGTCATGCCCCCTTTGGGACCTCGGCGCAGGAAAACCCGAGGCCTCGAGGCCGGAGAAGGCCTCGGGCTAGGCGTTCTAAGAGGTCCCAAAATTCAGAGGATTTTCTTGGGGGGGGGCTAACTGTTGGGGCTATCGGCCTCGGGGGACACGAGGCGGGCAGAAACGCAGGCTGTGAGGATCCCTACTTCTGGGACTACGTGGACCTCCTCGCAGCTGCGTCCAGTTCGGAGGACGAGGAGTACCCTCCGACGCGAGCCCGCTTGCCGCTTCCTCCGGGGGCCGTCCTGCACCCGGATTTCTGGTGTCCTCCGTGTCTCCTGGAGGAGGCTGACGACGTCCCGGAGAGTTCTCAAGCAGCGCCGGCGCTCAAAACCTCCATAGCGCGCTCCATTTCGGCGGCTCCGCAGCTAGCTTCTGAGGCTAACCAGCTAGCTCCTCCGGCGGCTGCAGCTCGAGGCTTCCCCACGGCTACGCGGCTAACGCAGTTAGCATCTTCAGCGGCTGCAGCTCCAGGCATTCCCACGGCTACGCGGCTAACGCAGTTAGCATCTCCTGATTCCACGGGTCAAGTTTCTCTGGCTGCTACGGCGCTCGCATCTTCTACGGCTGTAGACCCAGCTTCCACGGCGGCCGCCGAGCAGCGCTTCCAGTCACCCGTAGCGGCAGCAGATCTTCGCTCCGGGGTTCCCATGACAACGGCGCTACACTGTACTGCTACTGCCACCCCGGAACCTGAATACGCTGCGGTGAAATTAGGTCAAGTCCCCGTGCAGTCTTCAGCAGCCCGAGTCGTCACACAGACACCTACAGCCCAAGGGTCCAAGTCTGTTCATGTGAGTGTTCCTGTGTCAGCGGTGCCCGCCACCGCCAATGTTCCTGTGTCAGCGGTGCCCGCCACCGCCAATGTTCCTGTGCCAGCGGTGCCCGCCACTGCCAATGTTCCTGTGCCAGCGGTGCCCGCCACCGCCAATGTTCCTGTGCCAGCGGTGCCCACCGCCAATGTTCCTGTGCCAGCGGTGCCCACCGCCCATGCTACGATGCCAGCGGTGCCCACCGCCAATGTTCCTGTGCCAGCGGTGCCCACCGCCCATGCTACGATGCCAGCGGTGCCCACCGCTCCTGCTACGATGCCAGCGGTGCCCACCGCCTATGTTCCTGTACCAGCGGTGCCCACCGCCCATGCTACGATGCCAGCGGTGCCCACCGCCAATGTTCCTGTGCCAGCGGTGCCCACCGCCTATGCTACGATGCCAGCGGTGCCCACCGCTCCTGCTACGATGCCAGCGGTGCCCACCGCCTATGTTCCTGTACCAGCGGTGCCCACCGTCCATGCTACGATATCAGCGGTGCCAGACACCGTCCATGCTACGATATCAGCGGTGCCAGACACCGTCCATGTTCCTGTGCCAGCGGTGCCCACTGCCCATGTGCCAAAGCCAGCAGTGCCCACCGTCCATGTTCCTGTGCCAGCGGTGTCCACTGCCCATGTGCCAAAGCCAGCAGTGCCCACCGTCCATGTTCCTGTGCCAGCGGTGTCCACTGCCCATGTGCCGAAGCCAGCAGTGCCCACCGTCCATGACCCTGTGCCAGCGGTGCCTACCGCTCCAGCGCCGACCACGCCGCCAGCCCCAGCTGCTCAAGTCACCGCGCCGTCAGCTCCTGCTGCCCGAGATGCCGCACCGCCAGTATCTACTGCCCGAGTCGCCGCACCGCCAGCTCCTGCTGCCCGAGTCGCCGTGCCGCCAGCTCCAGCTGCCCAAGATGCCGCACCGCCAGCTCCTGCTGCCCGAGTCGCCGCACCGCCAGCTCCTGCTGCCAGAGACGCCGCACCGCCACCAGCTCCTGCTGCCCGAGTCGCCGCGCCTCCAGCTTCTGCTGCCCAAGCCGTCGCGTCGCCAGCGAGGCCCGTCACCACACCTATGCCAGTCCCTGCACCCAGGACTAAGTTTTGCCCTAAGCCCCGTGTGCCCAGGTCTACCCCAAGGCCCCCGGATCCCAGCCCAAGAACTTTGCCCAGGCTGGCTCCACGAACTTTCTCACAGACTTTAGCCAGTCCTGGGCATCCCCAAGTGGTTTTGGTACCCATGTCACTTCCTGTTCTGGTCCCCGTGTCTGTCTATGTTCCGGTTCCTGTCTTGTCTGGTTTTTCTGTGCCTGTTCCTGTCACCGTCTTCGTGTCTGTTCCTGTCAATGTTTTGGTTCCCGTTCCCTTGTCTAGTCCTGTCCAGTCACCCGTCATGTCTCACGTCCAGTCATCGTCCCCTGTCCAGTTTCCTGTCCAGTCTCCTGTCTCTCCCAATGTCCAGTCTCCAGTCACGTCCCAGGTTCAGTCTCCTTTCTCTGTCCAGTCTCATGTCAGGTCTTCAGTCCAGTCTCCTGTTTTGTCTCAAGTCAAGTCCCCGGTCTCGTCTCTTGTGTTTCCCGGCCTCTCCCCGCCGCCGGCCCCCGGGGTTCGTTTTTACGCGCCTCGGGAGCTGCGCGTTTAGGGAGGGGCTTCTGTTACGCCCTCGCTATGTTTACCTCTGTTTCCCCGTCTCCTAGTGTGTTACTCCTGTAATTTTCCATCACGTGTGTCTAATTTGTAGCTCCGCCCCTTCCCCAGGTGTTCATTGTTTCATGTTTAGTATAAATAGTACCTGTTAGTTTACGTTTGCGGTCGGTCTTTGCACCTTCCCCTGTTGTCTGTCTCGCCACGTTTACGTTATTGCTCTAGTTCTCGTTCTTTGGTTGTTTGTAGTTTCTCGCTCTTGTTTATATTCTAGTCACGTTTGGTTCCTGTTTGTTTCCTTTGTGTATCTTGTATATATTTACGTATTATTCCCTGTATATATATCCCTAGCCCTGTTTTGTACTTGTCTGTTTAGTTTAGCTCTTTGTTTGTTTTCCCTGTTTGTTTATGTACATATATTTATTCGTTATTCCCTTGTTTGTTTATTTGTTTATTTGTTATTTATTTAAAGTCATGTCTTACCCGTTTAAACGTCCGCCTCCCTTCTCATCCCGCGTTACAAGAATCAATTGAATTACGCAGTTTAGACAAGAATGGAGGAGTTAACAACAGACAAAACTAAACTTCTTATATTTAACATGTTGATACATTATGCTTCTCTGTAACCCCACATATATAAATTACAAGTCGGTTGTGCTCCGCTAATTATGAGGGGCCAGTCTAAACCAAAAATGCCAGGGCCGATTTTTTTTTCTCTACAGGGATAGATCCATTTTCCAGGATGTTTTGATAGCTTGATGCATTTTTATTCACCCAAAAAATTACAAAGAATTTATAGGAGACAGTCCGGAGATCGGACACTACTAAAATATTTTTTAATCTGAATAAATATAAAAAGCACATCACTGTCCTCTGCTGAGACCCCAAGCAGTTTTAAAAAAAACAACACTTCTTCAGTCCAGAATGAGTAAATGATACTGATCTTTCCATCCAGAAATCACCTGACAGAAAGCTCACCTGAGTATCTCCAGTTTACAGTTTGAAATCCTCAGTTCATCAGAGATTAGCTCCACTTCTGAATCCTGCAGCTTAGTGTTACTGAGATCCAGTTCTTTCAGTCGTGAGTTTACTGATTTCAGAGCTGAGCAGAGAGATTTACAGGAATTCACGACGAGTTTACAACCAGGTAATCTAAATGACAAAAACAAACAGAATAAAAACACAGAGAATATCAAATTCACACTCACAGATTTCAGAAAACTCCACCTCACTCCAACTTCAAAATATGCTCAAAATAGGAGGGACACTTTGGATCATGGAAAGGGGACAAGAAGTAATAAATGTAAAAAAGCACAAATAGAAAGTAATATAGCAGAATCACTCTGGAAATTGAGTTTTTTTTTAATTTTCATGTCAAAACAGAAAAAGACAGAAAACACAACAACCTGTCAAGTTTTAGGGTTTGGGAATGTTTACAGTTTTACAGCAGTTTCAGTTTTTCTTCTGAGTGAGCAGATAACAGTGTTTCACTGTATGTTACATGCATGTACTGGTAAAATCTAATAACATTTTAATGAACTAAATGTCATGTACATAAGATTAAAGTAGTGTCTTTTTTTCTTTTAAAATTTGTTTATTAAGCAGGAGTATAAATGTACTCAACATTTACAAATATACAATATATCTTCCTGAATTTTAAATAACATCTGACGTCACACTGCCATTGTTTTTGGTACTTTCCAAATATTGCAGAAGGGAAAGTCAGCATTTATTGAACTGTTCATATCTGTTATTTAGTGTAAATCGTTTTTCCTCCAGATGTAAAAGTTTGATCGTACCTTACTGGATGGGACATCTGTCCCTTTCCAAGCCCTTAGTACAATTTTCTTTGCTATAATAAGGGCGAATTATAGTAACTGCTGTGGGGTCAATATAAATTCCGAAAGCCCTAAAACTATCAGAATTTAATCAGGATCTAATTATCTTACCTAAAACTATAGAAAGTGTCTCAAACATTTCAACCCAATAATTGATAAGTTTACTACAGACAAGGCTATGTAAAGGTGTGGCCTCTTCATATTGACATTTGTCACAGATAGGGGACACATCTGGGAAAATCGTATGTAACTTAGTTCTCGAATAATGTAAGCTATGCATAATCTTGAATTGTATTAGGGAATGTCTTGTATTCGCTGAGCATGTATGAATGCCTCCCAAAGCCTCTTCTCACAGATCCTTCTCTATGTGCAACCCAAATTCCTGCTCCCACTGTATCAGTGGATGGTTTATTGTGACTCAATAGCAAATCATAAACCCTGATATAGCATGATTTGCCCAGTCACACAATTTGAAAAAATATTGAAAACACTGTGCTTGGCTGTTCCAAAATTTGGTTGGTGTTTCCTTACATAGTCTCTGACCTGCAGATATCTGAACAAGTGACTAGGGGGTAGGTCATATTGACTCCAAAGTTGTTCAAATGAAGCAAAATTGCCCCCCATGTAGATGTCCCCAACGGTATGGAGACCTAAACACTTCTACTGTGTAAAGGTAGCATCTAAAATGGAAGGGGTAAAAGAAGGGTTCTTAGTAATAGGTAAATAATGAGAAAATGCTTCTTCCTTAAATAGAGATTTTATCTGTCTCCAACTCTGAACTGTGTTATGGATCAGTAGATTACTATTATAAATACATTTATCCAAAGCAGATGGGGATAGAATTATTGCACTGATGTCATAGGGGAAGCAATCTTGTCTCTCTATTGCGATCCACTTAGGATGTACATATGTGTGGTCTAACCATATACTGATAAATCGAAGAACACAAGCAGAGTGATAAAACATGAAACTGGGGAGGGCCAACTCACCCTGAATCTTTAATTTACAAAATTGTTTTTGGTTGATACAATGAACTTTATAATCCCATATGAATGGAAGGATAATTGAGTCCAGACCCTTAAAAAGCCTTTGGGAGAAAGATAGGAATATTCTGAAATAAATAGAGCATTTGTGGCAAGAATACCTTCTCATTAGTGTTGACTCTGTCAACCATTGAGATTTCCAAAATTGAATGTTACCTTGTAATTTGATCAAGAGAGGGAGAAAGTTAGCTTTAAATAGAGATTTATAATGTTTTGTGATGACTATCCCCAAGTATGTAAATCTTTTCAACGTTATCTTAAAAGGGAAGCGTTAAACATCTGAGATATTGTTTAATCTGATTGGCATCAGTTCGCTTTTAGACCAATTTATTCTGTAGCCAGAAAACTGACCAAAATATGAAATTAGTTTGAGAATAACCGGAAGTGAAGACTGTGGATTGCAAAACGAAGAGAAGGATATCATTCCATAACCCTGAACATTAGTATTACAACAAATGGCCTGGGCTAGAGGTTCTAGAGCCAAAGAAAACAACATGGGTGGGAGAGCACTCCCCTGTCTCTTGCCTCTGTGTAGATGAATTAGGGATAAAAAAATTTTATTAGTGATTATTCTAGCCGATGAGTTATGATACAGGATCCTTATCCAGGATTCAAATTCATCACCCAATTTAAATTTATTTTAAACTGCAAAAAGGTATGACCACTGTAACAGATCAAAGGCCTTTTCTGCATCCAAAGAGATCTAAACTAGATCACCCTTATCACCGCATTGGGAATAGATTATATTAAAAAGGCGCTGCAGATTATAAAAAGAGTATATATTTGGGATGAATCCTGTCTGTTTGGAATAAACAATTTGGCCTATTAACTGATTAAGCCTAATTGCCAGGGTTTTAGTTAATATATTTTTTAATCATAAATCAGGAGCGAGATTGGTCTATAGCTACTCACCTCAGTAGCATATTTTCCTTTTTTAGGGAGCACCGTAATTATGGCTTTATGGAGTGTGGGAGATAAGCCATTTTCCTTCGCTTGTAAATACATCTTAAGTAAATAAGGAGCAAGAATGTAAATAAATATTGAGTAAAACTCACTTTGATAGCCATCTGGGCCTGGGCCTTTACCTTTGTTTAGCGCTTTATTAGTTTTTTGAATCTCTTGAACTGATGGGTCTGCATTAAGGGAATCTTGGTCCTCCTGAGTTACAGTTGGCAGTTCACAGTTCTGTAAGAATTTATGAGTATCTAGATCCTCTGCCCCAGAGGAGTACAGATAGGAGTAAAGATATTCGTAAAACCGTTCAAATCTCTGTTTAATATCGGAGTAATATGTTCACCACATTCTGCCTTGACCCTATTAATTGTACAGTCACTTTCCATCTTTTCCAAGTTGCCTAGCCAGGAGTTTATGATTTTTTTTTTTTTTTTTTTTTACCAAATTCAAATTGCTGTTGTCAAGTACACAAAACACTTTTGACAACTCTCTCTGACATTAGCTGGTTAGATATTTAAAACGTAAAGCTAAATGTTCTTATAGGTCTCCACACAGGGGTTGACTATGTTGGATTTGTCTAATTCTGGACTTGTCTTTTCTGACATTCCAACTCCAATACCTCAGCTCTGCGATTTTTTCTTTTTGTTGACTGGAAAGTTATAATACATCCTCTAAGGTAGGCCTTCATTGAGTCCCAAAGGATGGATGGAGAGGTACCAGGTTTGTCATTCATTTCAAAGAAAAAAATAATTTGTGAACATACGATTTTGCAAAATTCTGGATCTTTCAGCCACGGGGGATCCAGTCTCCATACTCAATTTGGTTGTTCCAAATCATTCAAATTTAGGGTCAAAGAAACAGGGCTATGATCTGATAATTTTTTTATGATATTTCATATTACTAATTACTAAAGTAGTCAATTCGTGAATATACATCGTGAACAGAATATGCTGTACTCTTATGGCAGGGGTCACTAATAGGCGGACCGCGGTCCGGGTCCCGACCCAGACGTTGTCCAATGTGGACCCAAACCGATAAACTACAGAGAAGGATTTAATTTTGACAGTGTTCCTTTAAAGCGGCGTAACTTTTCTTGTTCACACTGCAGCGACGCGGCATCGCTCCCAATCGCTTTCTCCACCTTTCTCTCGCTGCTTTGGGGCGTGTCGCCTGAAAGAGCAAGCAGTTTATCTGCCACAAGCAAAAGTATGTAGAGTTGTAGTTCAGTGCTGTGTATGAACGAGACGCTGTTCTTTTTTTATCGCCTGGTGAACCCTGCTAAAACATCCAGTTCAGGACCAGCTGGTCCTCCGTCTCTGTTATCTTACAAAGGGGATCTTAAAGCACAAAAAAAGCCTAAAAAAAGCTGTAATCAGCCTCTCCTCCGTTTTCTCACTCTGTAATTCAGCCTGTGGTGTGTGTAATATTTAAACTTTCTGCTGCTTGCTTCACCTCGTTTGCCCTACTGCCGGTGCTCTCCATAGAAAATAGTGGGAGGAGGCACAAAAAACGCATCGCAACGCTGCAGTGTGTTTACGGCACAGTAAATGCACAGACCAATCACGTGTGTGTGCCAATCAGATCTTTGTAGACCACTGCCCCAGCTAGTGAATTGGGACGCGGCCGGGAAAAAACACCTTTATAAAGAGATAGGGAGCCCGAGAACTGGCGGAAAAACGAGAACGGGCGGAAACTAAAGACACGCCGAGCGTGACAGAGAGACAGGGGAGAAATTTTCACCAACTGGACCGGACTGAATTCTAATTAAATACCCGTCTTAGGGTTAAAAACCCTCCAAACATGAACTAAATTAGAGTTTTTCGTATGTTTTTTTTTGTGTAAACTTGGGCTTGATGGTGTAATTTTAACGGAAGATGAACGATCCAGATGTGTATCTAACACGGTATTTAATTTAAATTTCCAACCCCTTTATATACATGTATGATTTGAAAGGAGATGAAGCTGACGTGAGGCGCTGGAATAAAGAATGTATGATAAATTGGATATAAGATGTTTTTACTTTATTGTAAACATCTCAGCTTGGCTGTAAGGATTTCTGAATTATAACTTAATTTGCTGAGTGTAAAAGAGCGTTTTCACACGTGTAGTTGGTTTTTATGGTCCGGATCAGTTGATGAGTTTGTTTATTTGGAGCGTTTTTCCCTCTGTTTGGTTTGGTTTCACACAAGCGTAAACCAAAAGGCACCAAAATGTGCACCAATAAACCACACAAGCAGATTAACTTCTCTGATCCCCTACGCTTTAAACAAATGTTTTCACTGGGACGTGCAGCACAGGGTCACGTGCCTAACAGCAGTAAAAGTTGCATATACCGCATGTGTAAACAGCAGTACCAGAGACAGCGTTTGTTTATGGCAATATATATTCATGGTTGTTCTGGCCAATTTATCAGATTAAACTGTGCCTAATCAACAGTTTAGCTCAACTAAAAAGTAGTATATTTGATAGCTGGGTCGGACTGAGATCAGATCAAGTTCTCACCACAAGCAAACAGCTTCAGAAAAAAAAAGCACATTGGGCGGGGGGTGGGGGGGCAAATTACGACGGTGGCGTAATTAATTTGTTGGAAACAAATGATGCGTTACTAATTCCAAAATAATTGTGTGCGTTAATGCTTTAATATTGACAGCCCTATAAAATATACTAGCATATATAGAAATTCCAACATTCACTCAATTTGATGTGAGCGACAACTGGTGGGTTTGGGTGTAGGACTGCGCAATAAGGCCAAAATTTGTACATGTGCCAGATGTTATTTTTTCTGATCTGAGACTACTTAAATATTACTTAATCTGAATAAATATGAGTAAAAATGAGTAAATATTAACAGCATTTTTGGCCCCATTTTGATCAAAGGATTACTTAGCAACCTCGAGATAAACAAAAAAAAAATAACCTAAAAACTTTATTATTTGTTGTCTTTATTTATCTATTAATATTCATTAATATTATCTGGCCTGAGAACGCTTGGTTGAGAGTCTGAACATTACTCAGAATTGTGAGAGGTGAAGCTGCTTTAATGAAGGATGGGGTGATTTTTCCATTCAGAAATCACCTGACAGAAAGCTTACCCGGGTATCTCCACTTTACAGTTTAATTTCTTCAGTCCATCAGAGATTAACTTCACTCCTGAATCCTGCAGCTCAGTGTTATTGAGGTCCAGTTCCTTCACTGCTGATTTTATTGATTTCAGAGTAGAGCAGAGAGTTTCATACGAATTCATGTTGATTTTACAACCAGATAGTCTATAAGACAAAGAAAAAACAATTAAAATACAGAGCTATGTGTGAATATTTAATGTACAGTATATCCCCTTGCTCTGCTGAGAGTCCAAGCATTATTTAAAATAGTGACTGGTGACCTTGCTTTAATTCAAAATGGGTACATTTGACTTATTTTTCCATTTAGAGATCACCTGACACAAATCTCACCTGAGTATCTCCAGTTTACAGTTTGAACTCTTCAGTCCATCAGAGATTAGCTCCACTTCTGACTCCTGCAGTTCAGTCTTACTGAGATCCAGTTCTTTCAGTGGTGAGTTTACTGATTTCAGAGCAGTGCAGAGAGTTTCACAGGAATTCATGGTGAGTTTACAGCCAGGTAATCTACAAGACAAAAACAAACTATTAAAAAACAGAGAATATCTAATTCATACTCACAGTTATCAGTAATTATAAGACACTGAGTGATTTCAGAAAACTCCAACACAAAAAAGTGTTAGAAAATGGACAGCAACATTCAAACACATTTGTCTACAAACTGAGGTCTATATTAGAGAATTCACAACACACACTAACAGCTGATACACCACAACTAAAACCTGCTCTGTGGGGTCCTGAAGGAAAAAAAAGAAAACTAATCTGAAAACAGAAACTAGAAAGTGGTCATAATATTGTGAATATGTGGTCCAGCAGTCTAAAGCGCTGCCACTATGAGCAGGAGGTCGCCGGTTCGAACCCCAGCTCATGCAGCTTTGCCATCAAGCTGCCGGCGTTAGAGGGAGCAAAATTGGCCCTGCTCCCTCTGGGTGGGTAGATGGCGCTCTTTCCCCACATCACTCCTACGGTGATGTCTGCAGCACAGGGCTTCTGTGAGCTGATGTACCAGAGCCGAGCCGCTGTGCTTTCCTCCAAGCGCGCTGGCTGCTCGGTAATGCTGCATCAGCAGCAGCTCGAAAAGAAGCGGTGGCTGACTTCACATGTATCGGAGGAAGCATGTGTTAGTCTTCACCCTCCTGGTGTGTTGAGGTATCACTAGTGATAGGGGGAGTCCTAATGAATGGGTTGGGTAATTGGCCGTGTAAATTGGGGAGAAAATGGGAAAAATTTGAAATAAAAAAAAAAAAATAT
The DNA here is from genome assembly GCF_023375975.1 of Astyanax mexicanus. NCBI lineage: Eukaryota > Metazoa > Chordata > Actinopteri > Characiformes > Acestrorhamphidae > Astyanax > Astyanax mexicanus. The sequence continues at coordinate 8,033,491 of NC_064428.1, read as the reverse complement.
TGTGAATATGGTCACTGTCCAATGAAAAACAAATGTCTTCAAAACAGCAACTTTACAGAAGAGAGAAAAACCATCTAAACTTTCAATGGAAGTCCATGTAAAAATAGTTTATTTTAGGTGAAGTATTTTTGAAGAGTTTCTATTGGTCCATTCACCAAGAAATCTTGGCACAGTGTAAGGGACAGTTTGTCTGTTCAAATTATGTAGTAAAATTTAAAATGTACAAAAATGGAGATACTTGTTTTTCATGGAGATGCTGTTTTTTTGGTGCTGTATTTTCTAATGCACTGAGCCATTTACGTTACAGTGCCACTTCTCCACTGTTGCCACAAATTTAAGTCAACACTTGTCAGAAAGTTGTTATTTCAATAAGACACACCAGAATGTTGCTGAGAGCTGGAGAAAGTGTTAGGAGAGATACAGTAAGTAACATGGTTGGGGACAGCCACTGATCTTCCCAGGGAGCACAGATGATGTCTCCTACCCATGACCAATAAAGTGGTTGTTTTTGGTATGATGTTGTGAGGGACAAAGAAGAATGAATAAAGAAAGAAGAGCATGCAGTGGTACTTTCCTCAACCAACCAACAAAACTGAACTGTACAAGGACAAGTAAACTGGCCACATTCTGGGCCCTATTTTAGTGATCTAAAGCATACTAGTTTATTATGCTTTGCGCAGCTGGATTAAGGGGCGTGTCCTGTGTCTTTGGTATCGAAAGGCCGCAGAAATACACTTTGCGCAGCTCCAACAGCGCAAAGGGAGTGTTTTAATTCTCTTAATTATTCATGGGTGTGTTTTGGGCGTAACGTGAAATAAACCAATCAGTGTGTCTGTGGTCATTCGTAATTTAAGAGCGCAGAGACACTGACTGTGCCGTCATGCTGTGAAGATAAACCAGCAGCTCATATAAGGGAAGAGCAACATTATTTTATTCTTTATTCTGTTTATTGTTTATGTAAAAACTGGGTTTGCAACACTGAATATTAATCAAGCAATCAACCATTATTTACACTGGAGGGGGACCCTCATTTACAATGCCTCTGAGCATTTACAGTTTAAAAGGGATTAAAACTATTTAAAAAAATGTAAATAAAAACTGACATTTACTACAGACGGATAAAAAGGAAAAACAGGACATTTTAAAAAAGATCATAAAAATTGACATAAAAAGTAAAAAAATATATCTTAACTAATTTGATAAAAATTATAAAAAGAATAAAACAATTAAAATGAATAAAAAAATAATATCAAATATAAACTCATTTTAAAAACTCATTTAAAACAATCACAGGCTTTCTGATGCGCAGAATAGTAAAAGTTTTAGTTTTACTCACTGCATTACTCACTAATACTTTATCACAGCTCAACTGTACTGCTCTGGTTAGATCGAGTAAGTCTTACCATATGATATTATATGCATATTATATCCTCAGATTAGTGGCATGTAAAACAGATCACTATTGGTGATAAATATTTTCTATTGCAATTTATATTAATACACAATTATTGTTCAGCCCTACTTCAGTGACAACAAATTACGACAATTACTATCCACAGTTTTCATGATAATTTATAGTTTTAACTGTGTAATACCTTCTCCACTGCAGCTCAGTGTTAGAGAATCAATTTACAGAGTCAATGTAAATGATAAAAACATTTAACAGTTATTTATCATCTGTTTAAGACATGTTTTTATTTATACATAGCTCCCAGTTGTTTTAACAGCATAAACTTATACAAGCACCAGTATACTGCCATGAGCTCCCAATATCCACACACTACTAACTTACCATTATAAACCGATATTGCTATCAGAATCTGCTAAAAACACCAATACACAGTTTACAGCTATATATGTGTATTTAGTGTACAATACACCCCAGTGCTCTATTGCTCTGCTGAACATTATTCAGAATTGTGAGAGGTGAAGCTGCTTCAATGCAGAGTGGGGTAATTTTTTAATTCAGAAATAACCTGACAGAAAACTTACCCGAGTATCTCCACTTTATAGTTTGATCTCTTCATTCCATCAGAGATGAGCTCCGCTCCTGAATTCTGCAGCTCAGTGTTATTGAGGTCCAGTTCCTTCACTGCTGATTTTATTGATTTCAGAGTAGAGCAGAGAGTTTCATAGGAATTCATGTTGATTTTACAACCAGATAGTCTACAAGACAAAGATAAAACTATTAAAATACAGAGCTATGTGTGAATATTTAACATACAGTATATCCCTTGCTCTGTATTTTAAAAAACAATTAAAATACAGAGCTATGTGTGTGTCTTTAACATAGAATATATCCCCATGCTCTGCTGAGAGCTCGAGAATTATTTATAATCGTGACTGGTGACCCTGCTTCAATCTATGATAGGTAAATTTTACTGATTTTTCCATTCAGAGATCACCTGACAGAAATCTCACCTGAGTATCTCCAGGTTACAGTTTGAACTCTTCAGCCCATCAGAGATTAGATTCACTCCTGAATCCTGCAGCTCAGTGTTACTGAGATCCAGTTCTTTCAGTGGTGAGTTTACTGATTTCAGAGCAGAGCAGAGAGTTTCATAGGAGTTCATGGTGAGTCTGCAGCCAGTTAATCTACAAGAGAAAAAAAAATTAAACACAGAGAATATCTAATTCACACGATTATCAGTAATTATAAGAGAGTAATAAGTAATTTCAGAAAACTCCACCTCAGTTCAATTTCAAAAAGGGCAGGGACATGTTTGAGGATGGATATTTACCACAGTGAGTTTAAAGACCAAGGTGGTGGCTACCTAGTAATCTACAACAAAATCATTCAGTACAATGTTGTGCATATATCTACATTCATCTTTACATATCTATTTTTATTAGGGCTGTCAGCGTTAAACTGTAATGCACACAACTTTGGATTAATCAGTAATGCGTTATTATTTTTTGAAAGCAAATTAATTATGCCACCAAGATTGACCCCAACATCCGCCGTAATCTGCCCCTCACCCGCTCCATCTGTGGATTTAAGCCTCGGCCCAGTTGAAAAATAACAGGCTAGTAGACTATTTTCTCTTTTTGTATCAGAATCTCACTGGGTTGGAGTGATGGCAGTTGTGCTGGCAGGAGAACTTTGGCCATTTGGGGGTGTTTCTGGAACCTACACCCTTTAAATATGTTGTGCTGTGATTGTAATTGATCACTCACAGTATTTCCGTTTTTTGCAGTGTGATTTCCTTCTGCCTTACATCACTTCCCATATAATGAGTGCTCCTTTGGTAGCAGTGTGATGCCTTTTTATTTATGTTTATATTTCTATTCTAAATGTAATAAACTGACATTTTACTGACATTTTGTCTTGTATGCTCTGTAATTTAATAAATGTGTGTACTGAAAAAGTAATTTTTCTGCTATTAATTACTGAGACTAAGGGGGGCTGCTTTAGGTGAAGGGCCCATATATTTTTCCTAATTAAGTACTTATTTTGAATTATGTGAGTACTTCCTTTTATAGTGACGCTTGCTAGTATAGGGCAAACATGCAAAATAACATGCATTAATTGTACAACCTGATTATTTTAACCATATTTACAATTATTTTGTTAATGCTTTAGGCTAATTGTGAAATACTGTGATATTTTTGAAGACAGTTCTGCAGTCTTACTGTAACTTTATACTGTATACAATTAAAAGCAGTTTAAAGGCTGGGTTAATTTTGCTTTACTATGTGAAAAATTAACATGAAACCTAAATGTTAGTTGTGTGACTTAAGCTCACACAAGTCATTCACAGTAAGGGAATTTGTATATCTGATTAAGGGTTCTTTACATTTCTAAAACAAATCATGTTATAACAAAAAAAACAAAACAAAATATTCTCTGTTGTTCCTCTGCTTCCTCTGTAAATATATAAAAAATGCAAAACATTAATGTAGAGATTAATGCAGATTAATGTAAACTCACACAGCCTTTCTGCAGTTCCTCACAGCTGGGATCAGTCTCCAGTAGCCCTTCTCAGTTGTTGAGTAATTCTTCAGGTTGAACTCGTCCAGCACCTCCTCTGAGATCAGGATCATATGGGCTAGTGCTAAACACTCTCCGGTGGAGAGCTTCTTTTTTGACTGAATGTCTTTGGAGAAAGACTGGACTTTCATTTCAGTCAGACAGAGGAACAGGTTGATGAATCTCTCAGAAGGAAGATCTTCTGATTGGATGATGCGTTTGATGTACTGGAGTGTTTTTTTGATGCTCTCTGAGCTGCTCAATGTTTGTGTCAGAAGGTTTTGTAGGAGCTGCTGACTGGATTCCAGTGAGATTCCCAGCAGGAAACGGAGAAACAGATCCAAGTGTCCATTCTCACTCTTTACAGCTTTACGCACAGCTCCTCTCAGCAGCTCCTCCAACAGAACACTGTCTGACCACTTACCACCCCTAGGCTTCAGAAACTGCAGTTCCTCCAGGTTCTTACTCACATAGCAGTGAAACACATAAAGAGCAGCCAGGAACTCCTGAAAGCTCAGATGAACAAAGCAGTAGACCTTCCTCTGGTAAAGCACACACTCCTCCCTAAAGATCTCGGTGCAAATGCCAGAGTACACAGAGGCCTCAGTGACATCAATGCCGCACTCTCTCAGGTCCTCTTCATAGAACATCACATTGCCCTTCATCAGCTGTCTGAAAGCCAGAGCAGACAGTTTCAGAAGCATCTTTCTGTTGGACTCCAGCAGTTCCATTAGATCTCTCTGGTCTTTTCCCTCGTACTTCTCACTCTTCATGAGCGTCTGAGTGCACAGGAAGTGGGAGTACATCTCAGTCAGTGTTTTAGGGATTTCTGTATTACCTTGTTTCATGATTCGCTGAAGCACAGTGGCTGAGATCCAGCAGAAGACTGGAATGTGGCACATGATGTGGAGGCTCCGTGTCGTCCTGATGTGTGAGATGATGCTGCTGGCTTGTTCTTGGTCACTGATTCTCTTCCTGAAGTACTCCTCCTTCTGGGAGTCATTAAATCCCTGGATTTCTGTCACACGGCTGATGAACTGAGCAGGGATCTGATTGGCTGCTGCTGGTCGGGAGGTGATCCAGATGAGAGCGGAGGGAAGCAGTTCTCCTTTGATGAGGTTTGTCATCAACACATCCAGTGATGATGTCATCGTTATATCAGATACTTTCTCACAGTCTGAGAAGTTCAGTGGAATTCTGCTTTCATCCAGACCATCAAAGATGAACACGGCTTTGTACTGGTCATAGATCTTCGGGTGCAGGTCTTTGATCTCAGGGTGGAAGTCACACAGAAGTCTATGAAGACTGTACTGATCACCTTTAATCAGGTTCAGCTCTCGGAATGGAAGCACAAACATGAAATCTACGTCCTGATTGGCTTTTCCTTCAGCCCAGTCCAGAATGAACTTCTGCACAGACACAGTTTTTCCAATGCCAGCAATGCCTTTAGTCAGCACAGTTCTGAGTTTCTGCACTTCTTTACCTTCATCTTCTTTTCTTTCTTCATCCATCCAAGCTCTAGTGTTCTCTGCTCCCATTCCACCTAAAGTTCCCTCAACTGGTTTAAATATATCTAAACAGTTAATGGGTATTTCTTGCAGCTGTTTCCAGAGTTCTTTCTCCATCTGTAGAACTTCATGTTCTTCATTCACTCCTTCACTCTCTCCCTCTATGATGTAGAGCTGAGTGTAAATCCTGTTCAGCAGAATTTTATTCTCCTGTGTTTTGAATCCCTCGAATAAGCTCTCGTACCTGTTCTTCATACTGATTCTGTGTTTCTCTAAGACTGTGGGTAAGTCATCATTCACTGGTGGGCAGTAATGCTGCTTCATGGTCTCCTCCATAAGTGGATACAGAACTGGACGTGTTTTAGATCTCTTTTTGCACCGGGGACAAGCAAAGTCTCCTGATGGAGCAGACTGGTCCCAGTAGCTGTTAATGCACTGCCTACAGAACGTGTGTCCACAGGTGATAGAGACTGGATCTGTCTGAATCTGCTCACACACTCCACACCTGGACTGATCCAGGAATCGCACATCCCTTCCACAGCTAGAGAGAGAGTGTGAGAGAGTGTGAGAGAGAGAGAGAGAGAGAGAGAGAGGGAGAGGGAGAGGAAGTGAAAAAGTTAAATCATTGTGAGAGGCAGAAACTGATCCGTCAACCATAATGGTGACCTGGGGAGAACTCACACATGATAATCATCTACCCTTAGTAGATATACAAGGGACATGAATGCTGTGTGATGACAATGCTATAACAGCCTGATTATAAAGGCTTAGTGAAGGATGCACCAGTCATTGTTCTAATGGGTAAAATATTGGTTAACCAAAAATGGTAAAGGACATGTTCATATCCCAATCCATATATATAAAATAAATAAATAATTATTGTGACACGACTACACAGTGGATCTAGTTTCAGTTCCACAAAGTAGATCAGGTGGTCTTGTATAGAATGACATATAATGTCAGTGGTTGTAGAACACTCCGTAATCTGTAAAATTATAAGAAAATGAAAAGAAATACCAAAAGAAAACTTCCAGAGAAACATCCAGCTGAAGGTCAGTACTGTTTCTTCTGTCAGTGCTGTTTTTTTTCTCTTCAAAGTCAGATAAACAAAATTCATCACATTGTCCAGCATGTATATAATGCCTTTTTATAGAAATAATAACTCAACTTCAAAGTAAGTAGAATGGGTCCAAGTATGATATGTTAAAAGGGAATTCAGTCTGCTGAAACTCACTACCACACTGTATTAGTGTCTTACCTCAGCTCACTGCTGCTTCTTTCATTACTGAAATAAAGAGGCTGCTGTATCGAGTGGTTGCTCCTCATAGACACACAGCTGGGCTCTGGAGGTTCTGCTCTGAATGTATTTCTGGAAATGTGATGTAAAGACACAGGTTAAATCAACACACTGACCAGATTAAACCTGTGTTACCTCTGTAGTTAACAAATTCTATGGAGTCCTACAGGGGTAAAACTAAATTACTGTTTGGATAGTTTTTACAGGTAGGTGGAGTAATGTATTGTAAAAATATGATTTGCACTGGAGATCACTAATAATTGCTGGATGTAAAAATTTGACAAAAGAAAGAAAAAGAGTAGACTTTACAAAACTCCCTGTTAAAACTAACTATTATCCCATGCTCACTGACCCTCCTTTGCAAGCTGATTGGCTGTTTCTCCTGAAAGGCGGGACTTTCTCCTTGAACCGGCTCCACGATTGGTTAAGAGTCACAGAGCGGTCAGTGCCCTGTCTCCTAAATAATATATATATTTTTTTATTTTAATATAATACGGGAAATTTACGGGAAAATACTAATACGGGAGGACGCGGGAAAGAGGAGTAAAATACGGTAGTTTCCCGGCCAAAACGGGAGACTTGACAGGTATGATATAAACTGATCTGGAACTCAGACCAGCTGAGAGGGGTTGTGGATTCCTGTGTAGAACTAAACTGTAGAGCTCAGAGTGGAAACAGAAACAAAAAGGGGCTGCCTATCCAGCATTTAATACTAGAGATGCACTGATACCACCTTTTCCCTTCTGATACAAATGCCAGATTTTCTAGTATCTGACAATACTGAGTACCAATACTGATAGCAAATTTGACTTAATGACTTGATAGATGGATATAAATCCGAATATTTACTACATTACACTTGTAATATGCTTTACTTTGGTAAAAAAAAGGTCTCCAATTTCCATGTCTCCAATTAGCATCTAATTAAAGGGTCACTACACCCCCTGATTTCAGCTGACTCCACCCCTGTCTCAGTTTTGAAAAATGTAAAATAAATGGGAGTGGTATTTTTATGGAGGGGCACCGTAGTGATGTTCGCAGTTAGCGGTGGGGCAGGGAGGGAGAGCTGAGTGTCCTGGGCTGCTGTTTTTAAAGGCTAATGTGTTAGTTTATCACATGGATAGTGATACCATGTCTACCAGCACTTTTGCGACCGATAAGTCATTTGAAGTGGTAGATTTTTCTCCACCACAATCCCCATCTATTTATATACATAAAAAACACACAGACACTGATAATTCCCACTGGATAAACATCGCCGGGGACAGGTATGAGGGGGTAGGCAGGGGCGGTATCATTGATTGACTGATTTGCATATTATACAAACAAAAGTAAGTATTCGTCATCCTCGCCTATAGCACAGTTGAACCTGTGAGGGCGCTGCAGAGGCAGAAATAACCGTTATAAAAGCGTTTATTTTTAAAGGTTAGGAAAGGTTTCTAAAATGTTTATGCAGGTCTGGTATGTTTTATTATTTCAAAGGAACACATTTCAGCTATTAATAGAAAAAATATGGAGTAGAATATTTAGTAGCTCTTTAAAAGCTCTTTAAAGAACAGCATTTTCTGGTTGAGTAATTGAACATTTAAAGTCTTAAAGTTATGAATAAATACCAAAAGAATACTTCCAGAGAAACATCCAGCTGAAGGACAGTGCTGTCTCTTCCATTACTGAAATAAAGAGGCTGCTTTTTTGCTCTTTAAAGTCAGATAAACAAAATTAATCACATTGTCCAGCATGTATATAATGCCTTTTTATAGAAATAATGACTCAGCTTCAAAGTAAGTAGAATGTGTCCAAGTATGATATGTTAAAAGGGAATTCAGTCTGCTGAAACTCACTACCACACTGTATTAGTGTCTTACCTCAGCTCACTGCTGCTTCTTTCATTACTGAAATAAAGAGGCTGCTGTATCGAGTGGTTGCTCCTCATAGACACACAGCTGGGCTCTGGAGGGTCTCCTCTATATGTCTGCAGTCTGGAAATGTGAAGTGAAAACACAGATATAAACAGATGAACAAAAAATAAACAACAGATAAACACTGAACAACACTAAACTGTTGCACGTCTCTACAGGTGTCCCACAGCAGTAACACCTGAAGAGTAACTGTTTATTTTACCTTGAGTGTATTGACAAATATCTTTCAATTATGATTACTTATCTTAGTATCTATATTTACATAATCATTGTGTGAAACCTTGTATTCTATATGCATAACCAATACTCACATTGTATTTGATCATTTGTATTACTCACAGTGTATTTTACACGCATTTATATAGAAGATTAACCAATACTCACAATATATATATTATTTACACATATAGATAAACATTGTTTGATACAAATTAACCCACATGATACATAAGGCATTTACTAACACATAGGGTCTATTGTATGGCGGTCTAACCACGCGCCACTAACACATTAACATATAACATATGAGATGTAGCTCATGCTTGAAGCATTTTGTTTACTGCATGACCCTAATTAACGGTCATCAACTCGACTGGTACACTCGGTACGAGACTACATTTCTACAGAGGAGGCTTTTAGATCAAAGCGGCCTTCTGTGTGTGGGGGAACCTGCAGCGGCTTCAAAGAGGGGGGTGACGCACACACACAGATAGTGCCATGATGTTCCATTCTGGAAGAACACAGTCAAGGCCAAACACTAGCGGTAGGGTCAGAGACGTGAAACTTGAGTACTAACACGTGAAATTATGCATATTAACATGAGCTAATCGTTAGCAACGCCTCATCAACAGGTTTCACGTAATTTGGGGTATAAAACATGGAGTCAGATCAGAGGGGGGTCAGAACTTATGCTGGGACGGCTGTCAGACGGTCTTTCATGTGTTAGTTCTCCTGAATATTCAGTACTTTATAATAAATACTTGGTTTGCTTTCAACTTCACTCCACCTGTCTGACTCTCTCTATCAAACGAACACGCAGGGGAATTGTACCCCGGACGAGAGGTGGGGGTAGCCCACCTTTCATTTTCTTTTCTACAACACACCAAAGTACTGTTTGGACAGGATTTTAATAATTAAATTATACCAGAGGACCCCGGTAAGGTTAACAAATTACTAGCACAAAATAATAAGTCTGGACATAAATTACCACAAATCCTAATGTAATGAATTATCCTCACACCAAATAAATTCATATTCATATTAGATTTGAATGCTGTGTTGTACAGCACTTGCCACAGCTCCACATTAGCTACAGACGTGTATTATTAGAGATAGACAGATCAGTGGTATTTTGGAGCCAATACTGATTACCAGTCATTAATTAGTATGTTTGGTTGATCACCAATACCGACTAAGTGCAGGACTGGATGCCACTTTAACCTTTACAGGTAAACCTAAAATGCATGATTGTGGAGGTCCTCTGTAATGTTCTGCATTGTCCCTTAAGATAAAATGAGCCTCATATAAACTGATCTGGAACTCAGACCAGCTGAGAGGGGTTGTGGATTCCTGTGTAGAACTAAACTGTAGAGCTCAGAGTGGAAACAGAAACAAAAAGGGGCTGCCTATCCAGCATTTAATACTAGAGATGCACTGATACCACCTTTTCCCTTCTGATACAAATGCCAGATTTTCTAGTATCTGCCAATACTGAGTATCAATACTGATAGCAAATTTGACTTAATGACTTGATAGATGGATATAAATCCGGATATTTACTACATTACACTTGTTATATGCTTTACTTTGGTAAAAAAAAAAAGGTTTCCATGTCTCCAATTAGCATCTAATTAAAGGGCCACTAAACCCCCTGATTTCAGCTGACTCCACCCCTGTCTCAGTTTTAAAAAATGTTAAAAAAATAGGAGTGGTACTTTTATGGAAGAGCACCGCAGTGATGTTTGCAGTTAGGGGTGGGGCAGGAATGGAGAGCTGAGTGTCCTGGGCTGCTGTTTTTAAGGCTAATGTGTTAGTTTATCACATGGATAGTGATACCAAGTCTACCAGCACTTCTGCGACTGATAAGTCATTTGAAGTGGTAGATTTTTCTCCATCACCATCCCCATCTATTTATGTATATAAAAACACACACACTGATAATTCGCACTGGATAAACATAGGATTATACTTCAGAAATGAATACTGAAAAATAAAGCACTAAACGAATCACTGTAAAAGAAACCTCTCACTCACTCACACGGACATTTACCGCAGCAGGCGCACGGGTATCCCCGCTGTCTTTTTGGACAGCCAAAGCTTATAGGAACAGTGAGATTTACCAGGTGAAATACTGGGGCTGCGTTCAAAGTTATCGCGACAGCAGCAGCCTTTGGGGTTTATATAGCTAGCGTTAGCATTAGCTAGCTATATAAACCCAGTATCTCTGAGCACAGCGCTCTCAGTTACCGCAACAGCAGCAGTCTAAGGGGCAGCTCAGTGTTGTACACCTGGTGAAATACTGGGGCTTAGCTCAGAGTTATAACTTTGGGTTCCTCTCTTACAGATACACGAAGCATGGCTGGACATCGCCGAGGACAGGTGGGAGGGGGGTAGGAGGGGGCGGTATCATTGATTGACTGATTTGCATATTATACAAACAAAAGTTCGTATTAACGTCATCCTCGCCTATAGCACAGTTGAACCTGTGAGGGCGCTGCAGAGGCAGAAATAACCGTTATAAAAGCGTTTATTTTTAAAGGTTAGGAAAGGTTTCTAAAATGTTTATGCAGGTCTGGTATGTTTTGTTTATTTCAAAGGAACACATTTCAGCTATTAATAGAAAAAATATGGAGCAGAATATTTAGTAGCTCTTTAACTTGAAAGAACAGCATTTTCTGATTGAGTAATTGAACATTTAAAGTCTTAAAGTTATGAATAAATACCAAAAGAATAATTCCAGAGAAACATCCAGCTGAAGGTCAGTGCTGTCTCTTCCATTACTGAAATAAAGAGGCTGTTTTTTTGCTCTTTAAAGTCAGATAAACAAAATGAATCACATTGTCCAGCATGTATATAATGCCTTTTTATAGAAATAATGACTCAGCTTCAAAATAAGTAGAATGTGTCCAAGTATGATATGTTAAAAGGGAATTCAGTCTGCTGAAACTCACTAACACACTGTATTAGTGTCTCACTTCAGCTCACTGCTGCTTCTTTCATTACTGAAATAAAGAGGCTGCTGTATCGAGTGGTTGCTCCTCATAGACACACAGCTGGGCTCTGGAGGTTCTGCTCTGAATGTATTTCTGGAATTGTGATGTAAAGACACAGGTTAAATCAACACACTGAGCAGATTAAACCTGTGTTACCTCTGTAGTTAACATATTCTATGGAGTCCAACAGGGATTAAAAGTACTCTTTGAATAGGTTAAGTTTTTACAGGTAGGTGGAGTTATGTAATGTAAAAATATAATTTGCATTGGGGATTACTAACTGCTGGATGTCAAAATTTGACAAACGAAAAAAAAAAAAAAAGAAAAAGAAAAAAGAGTAGACTTTACAAAACTCCCTGTTAAAACTGACTATCATCCCATGCTTATGTCTCACCTCAGATCAGTGCTGCTCCTTTCATTACTGAAATAATGAGGCTGCTCCATGGAATAGTTGCTCTTCATAGACACACAGCTGGGCTCTGGAGGTTCTGCTCTAAATGTCTGCAGTCTGGAAATGTGAAGTGAAGACACAGATATAAACAGATGAACAAAAAATAAACAACAGATAAACACTGACCAACACTAAACTGTTGCACGTCTCTACAGGTGTCCCACAGCAGTAACACCAAAGTACTGTTTGGACAGGATTTTAATAATTAAATTATACCAGAGGACCCCGGTAAGGTTAACAAATTACTAGCACAAAATAATAAGTCTGGACATAAATTACCACAAATCCTAATGTAATGAATTATCCTCACACCAAATAAATTCATATTCATATTAGATTTGAATGCTGTTTTGTACAGCACTTGCCACAGCTCCACATTAGCTACAGACGTGTATTATTAGAGATAGACAGATCAGTGGTATTTTGGAGCCAATACTGATTACCAGTCATTAATTAGTATGTTTGGTTGATCACCAATACCGACTAAGTGCAGGACTGGATGCCACTTTAACCTTTACAGGCAAACCTAAAATGCATGATTGTGGAGGTCCTCTGTAATGTTCTGCATTGTCCCTTAAGATAAAATGAGCCTCATATAAACTGATCTGGAACTCAGACCAGCTGAGAGGGGTTGTGGATTCCTGTGTAGAACTAAACTGTAGAGCTCAGAGTGGAAACAGAAACAAAAAGGGGCTGCCTATCCAGCATTTAATACTAGAGATGCACTGATACCACCTTTTCCCTTCTGATACAAATGCCAGATTTTCTAGTATCTGCCAATACTGAGTACCAATACTGATAGCAAATTTGACTTAATGACTTGATAGATGGATATAAATCCGGATATTTACTACATTACACTTGTTATATGCTTTACTTTGGTAAAAAAAAAGGTTTCCATGTCTCCAATTAGCATCTAATTAAAGGGCCACTAAACCCCCTGATTTCAGCTGACTCCACCCCTGTCTCAGTTTTAAAAAATGTAAAAAAAATAGGAGTGGTACTTTTATGGAAGAGCACCGCAGTGATGTTTGCAGTTAGGGGTGGGGCAGGAATGGAGAGCTGAGTGTCCTGGGCTGCTGTTTTTAAAGGCTAATGTGTTAGTTTATCACATGGATAGTGATACCATGTCTACCAGCACTTCTGCGACTGATAAGTCATTTGAAGTGGTAGATTTTTCTCCATCACCATCCCCATCTATTTATGTATATAAAAACACACACACTGATAATTCGCACTGGATAAACATAGGATTATACTTCAGAAATGAATACTGAAAAATAAAGCACTAAACGAATCACTGTAAAAGAAACCTCTCACTCACTCACACGGACATTTACCGCAGCAGGCGCACGGGTATCCCCGCTGTCTTTTTGGACAGCCAAAGCTTATAGGAACAGTGAGATTTACCAGGTGAAATACTGGGGCTGCGTTCAAAGTTATCGCGACAGCAGCAGCCTTTGGGGTTTATATAGCTAGCGTTAGCATTAGCTAGCTATATAAACCCAGTATCTCTGAGCACAGCGCTCTCAGTTACCGCAACAGCAGCAGTCTAAGGGGCAGCTCAGTGTTGTACACCAGGTGAAATACTGGGGCTTAGCTCAGAGTTATAACTTTGGGTTCCTCTCTTACAGATACACGAAGCATGGCTGGACATCGCCGAGGACAGGTGGGAGGGGGGTAGGAGGGGGCGGTATCATTGATTGACTGATTTGCATATTATACAAACAAAAGTTCGTATTAACGTCATCCTCGCCTATAGCACAGTTGAACCTGTGAGGGCGCTGCAGAGGCAGAAATAACCGTTATAAAAGCGTTTATTTTTAAAGGTTAGGAAAGGTTTCTAAAATGTTTATGCAGGTCTGATATGTTTTATTATTTCAAAGGAACACATTTCAGCTATTAATAGAAAAAATGTGGAGTAGGGTTTAGTAGCTCTTTAACTTGAAAGAACAGCATTTTCTGGTTGAGTAATTGAACATTTAAAGTCTTATAGTTATGAATAAATACCAAAAGAATACTTCCAGAGAAACATCCAGCTGACGGTCAGTGCTGTCTCTTCCATTACTGAAATAAAGAGGCTGCTTTTTTGCTCTTTAAAGTCAGACAAACAAAATGAATCACATTGTCCAGCATGTATATAATGCCTTTTTATAGAAATAATGACTCAGCTTCAAAGTAAGTAGAATGTGTCCAAGTATGATATGTTAAAAGGGAATTCAGTCTGCTGAAACTCACTACCACACTGTATTAGTGTCTTAAATCAGCTCACTGCTGCTTCTTTCATTACTGAAATAAAGAGGCTGCTGTATCGAGTGGTTGCTCCTCATAGACACACAGCTGGGCTCTGGAGGTTCTGCTCTGAATGTATTTCTGGAAATGTGATGTAAAGGCACAGGTTAAATCAACACACTGACCAGATTAAACCTGTGTTACCTCTGTAGTTAACATATTGTGGCGTGGAAGAGGAAGGAGGACCCGTGAGACTCATTGCAAGTACTCAACAGCTCTTTATTAAACGGCTTGCCACTCAGTTACAGCCTTTAACAAGGCTAGGAGAGCGAAACCCAACTGCTCACAGACACATAAACACAGCCAGGTCCCTAACCCTCCTACTCACCTACTTCATGGTGAGTACCCCAACTAGCACTCATCTGCATGGCCCCTCCCCATAACCTAGGAAACGGGGGAGGGACCAACTACATAGGCCAGAACACAGCACACAACAACACATGAGGCCACATACACACACACACAGACGCCACATAGCCCCCCCCTTAAGGGTCAGCCGTCCCGGCGACCCCACAAACCCAACATAAACCCCGTGAACAACAAAAAAATTTTTTTTTTTTTTTTTTTTTTTTTTTTTTACAATTAATAACAAACAAAGTCATTAAGGCGGGCGGGCGGGCGGCCTCCTTACCCGCGGCAGCCTGGAGGGGCCGGGCACAGCGCCGCCTGCCAGCGGCTCCGAAGAGCCAGAGTTCGGGCCAGGCTCAGGTGCAGGGCCGGCGGGTTCCGCGCCGCCGTCCCCAGTGTCCATCAGCTTCGGCCTATATGGGGCCAGCCTGTCCCGGTGCACAATCATAGTGCGTCTGCCCCACCGGATCCTATAAACGACCTCCCCAAGTCTGGATAGCACCCGGCATGGACCCACCCAGGCCGACTGAAGTTTCGGGCACAGTCCCTTTTTACGCTGCGGGTTGTACAGCCAAACCCTCGCCCCCGCCTCCAACGGGTCCCCGAAGCAGCGCGTATCATACGCGCGCTTCTGCTTCTGTCCGGCAGCCGACTGGTTCGAGCGTGCAAGCCCGTGCGCTAAGTCCAGCGAAGACAGAAGGCCCGAAACGAAAGCTGGCGTGTCCTTAGCGTCCCCACCCCCGTCAGGAGGCGCCCCGAAGGCCAGAGCCACCGGCGTCCGCAGCTCGCGACCAAACATAAGCAGCGCCGGCGTAAATCCTGTCGTCTCCTGCACGGCCGAGCGGCAGGCCAGCAGCACGACCGGTAGATGTTTGTCCCAGTCGCGCTGGCCTTTGCTCGACACCATGGCCAACTGCGCTGCCAGCGTGCGGTTAAACCGCTCCACCAGCCCGTCACTCTGCGGATGAAGGGGCGTCGTCCTGGTCTTGTGGATGCCCAAGATGCGGCAGACCTCCGCCATGACCTCCGACTCGAAGTTCCTCCCCTGGTCGCTATGCAGCTCCTCCGGAACCCCGAATCTACAAAAGAACTCCCGCACCAGGACATCCGCAGTAGTGACCGCCCCTTGGTCCGGCACCGCGTAGGCCTCCGGCCACTTTGTAAAGTAATCCATCGCCACTAAGACATAGCGGTTCCCAGAGTCCGTCACCGGGAAGGGGCCCAACACATCCACGGCCACCCGCTCCATCGGGCCGCCGCACTGATAGGGGTGAAGTGGGGCGCGGGGCGCCCTCGCGGGGCCTTTCTTGGCGGCGCACACGTCACAGCAGTGCACGAATAGCTCCACATCAGTCCTGCACCCAGGCCAATAAAAGCGTTGTCTCAGGCGCTTCAGGGTTTTGGTAACGCCAAAGTGCCCAGCCCCAGGCGACCCATGGACTCCCCGTAGGACCGAATCCCTAAGCGCCCGCGGTATCACCACCTGAAACACGCGCCGCCCGTTCGCCGGATCCTCCCAGGTATGACACAGCACGCCATCGGATAAGCTAAAGCTAGCCCAGTTGGAGCACAGCGCTTTAGCGACCGGACCCAACGGCACCACCTCCTCCCACGACGGCGTGACATTCGCCTCGAGCGCGTGTACGGCCCACATTAAGTCGCGATCCGCCCGTTGCGCATCCCGGATCTGTTCCACGGACACCTGGGCCACCACTACACCGCCGGTCACATCCGCTGAGACTGCAGCGCAATGAGCAGTCTCAGCGGATTTCTCCTCCGCACGAGCGCAATGCTTACAGTCAATGGCCACACACGGCCGGCGAGACAAAGCGTCCGCGTTACCATGGCTGCGGCCCGGTCGGTGCACAACCTCGAAGCTAAACTCCTGGAGTCTAGATATCCAGCGCGCGAGCTGGCCCTCGGGCTCGCGGAAACGCATGAGCCACTGTAGCGAGGCGTGGTCGGTGCGCAGCAGAAATGGGACGCCATACACATACGGTCGGAAATGCTTAAGGCTCTCGACCACCGCGAGTAGCTCCCGGCGCGTCACGCAATAGTTACGCTCCGCCTTGTCCAGACGGCGGCTATAGTACGCTATTACGCGCTCCGAGCCATCCTGAACCTGTGACAGGACCGCACCGAGGCCACGGTCGCTCGCATCAGTATCCACAATAAACCTCTCCGACATCTTCGGATACGCCAGAACCGGAGCATTGCATAGACGACTTTTTAGCTCCTCGAACGCTCGCTCCGCCTCGTCAGACCAACGGAATGTCACACCCGGTCTAGTTAAATCGTGAAGCGGCGCCGCCACGTCCGCGAACCCCCTGATAAACCGCCTGTAATACGACGCGAGCCCCACAAAACTACGAACCATTTTCGCGTTACGTGGGACAGGCCAGTCACGGACAGCCTCCGTCTTTTTAGGGTCGGTTTCCACACCAGCACCGCTCACTACATGGCCCAGAAAATTCACGCGCTGCCTCAGCAGGTTACACTTTGCCGGGTTGAGCTTCAGGTTAGCCGCCTGAATCGCGCCGAGCACCACCTCGAGGTGAGAGAGCGCGGAGTCGAAGTCGGTCCCGTGCGCCATGACGTCATCCAGGTAAACAACGCAGCACGAACGCGGGATCCCGCTTAACACGCGCTCCATAAGACGCTCGAAAGTAGCCGGCGAGTTACACAACCCAAACGGGAGCACCGTGAAATGCCATAGAGCCGAGCCGAGCGAGAAAGCGGTTTTCTCCCTATCCCCTTCAGCTAGGGGCACCTGCCAATACCCGCTCCTCAAATCTAGCGAGCTGAACCAGGCCGAGCCCGATAGCTGATCTAGCGTATCGTCGATCCTGGGAAGCGGATAAGAGTCGAGCTTCGTGACGGCGTTAAGTCGGCGATAATCAACGCAAAAACGCCAGCTCCCGTCCTTCTTTTTTGCAAGGACCACCGGGGCCGACCACGGGCTGCTCGAAGGCTCAATAACGCCCGCCCTCGCCATCTCACGGACTAACTGCTCAGCCGCTACGCGTTTCGCTAATGCCAGACGGTGCGGTCTCAGCCTGATGGGCTGGGCGTCACCTGTGTTTATAGAATGAAACGCAAGGCTAGTCCTAGTACACTCACGCTCAGACACAGCGAAGCTAGCGCGAAAACGCTCAATCAGGTCGCGTAAGCGCAGTTGTTGGGGCTCTGATAAGCCCACACAACTGCGCTCCAGCATCTCTTCAATCGGATCGATAATTAACCCCTCATCTAACGGACCCTCGAACATAACGTGCACCGAATCACACGCATCCCCCCCCAACGGCTCACTTACCCCGCACTCGTCATGTTCCTCTACGGGGAGTCCAGTCACCAGAACCGAGCCCTGTGCACAATCAATGATGGCACCAACGCGTGCGAGCAGGTCCTTGCCCAGAATGCACGGATCGTTGATGTGCCCAACCCAGAACTCCTGCTGAAAGGGGCCCTTGCCAACATCAACAGTCAGCTCCGTTAATCCCAGGAGAGCGATAGGATCTCCGGTGGCCGAAGAGAGAGCGATGCGCCGGCTGCAGTCCATCCCAAACTCGCCTGCCACATCCATCGCGAGCTCAGGCTTTATCAGCGAGACTGACGAGCCCGTGTCCACCAGCGCGTCCACCATCACTCCATTCAGCGTGCATTTCAGAAAATAGCCGCCGGGTCCGACAGCTCCGTGATCAGGTTCCGAGGGTAAGCCTAGAATCCCTGGGGCCACCGTAACCCTCACTTGGTGGTCCCCGGCCCCATTTCCCGGCCGGCTGCACTGCGCTCGCTTGTGGCCACGTCCCCCGCAACGCCAGCACTCCAGTTGCGCCTCAGGCCGGCTCCGCCTCCATCTCGGTGGATCATGGGCTCCGGGCGACGCCCCCCACGGTTCCGGATGGCTGGACAGGATGAGTTCAGACCGCTCAGCCACCTCCACCGCGGCCTCCAGGGTCTGTGGGTCGGCCAGTCTCACATGTTTGCGCAGCTCGCCTGGCTCTAGGGCGCGCAGGAAATTATCCAGCGCGAGACTTCTCTGAGCCGCTCGCGGAAATGCCGGATACGCTTGGCGGGTCAGCAGAGCCATCTCAGATGCCAGCACGCCCAAAGTCTCTCCCCGCTGCCGGCGCCGGTCCGCCACCAGCATTTTGGCGGCCGCCTCGGAAGGTTGACGGCTGAAACGGGTTCTCAGCGCCCGCGTCAAGTCAGACAGCTCGCAGCGGCACTCCGCGGGGAGCTCGATCAGCACCCTCAGTGCGTCTCCCTGCAGCGCCAGACAGAGGTTGGCCGCCGTCTCGGCATCCGTCCAGCCCGCACGGCCCGCCACGATCTCCAGCTGGGCTTCGAAAGCCGTCCAGTCAGCGCTGCCGTCATAGAATGACAGGCGGGGATGAGCCGTCAAGCTCGCCGTCAGCGCGCCGTCCACTCTGGGAGTCGGCGCCGCCGTCCTCGCGCCATCCGTTCCGCGGGCTCGACCTTCGGACAGCCTGCTGGCGCCGTCAGGTCTGGGTCCACTCCGCCGGTGAGTCTTGCCCCTCGTCCGCCGGTCCGCCGTTATCCTCTCCAGCCGTTCGATTTCCCCTGCCAGCAGCTCCATATCATCCAGCAGGGCCACTTCTGACACCAAATGTGGCGTGGAAGAGGAAGGAGGACCCGTGAGACTCATTGCAAGTACTCAACAGCTCTTTATTAAACGGCTTGCCACTCAGTTACAGCCTTTAACAAGGCTAGGAGAGCGAAACCCAACTGCTCACAGACACATAAACACAGCCAGGTCCCTAACCCTCCTACTCACCTACTTCATGGTGAGTACCCCAACTAGCACTCATCTGCATGGCCCCTCCCCATAACCTAGGAAACGGGGGAGGGACCAACTACATAGGCCAGAACACAGCACACAACAACACATGAGGCCACATACACACACACACAGACGCCACAATATTCTATGGAGTCCAACAGGGATTAAAAGTACTCTTTGAATAGGTTAAGTTTTTACAGGTAGGTGGAGTAATGTAATGTAAAAATATAATTTGCATTGGAGATCACTAACTGCTGGATGTCAAAATTTGACAAACGAAAAAAAAAAAAAGGAAGTAGAGTAGACTTTCTACAAAACTCCCTGTTAAAACTAACTATTATCCCATGCTCATGTCTCACCTCAGCTCAGTGCTGCTCCTTTCATTACTGAAATAATGAGGCTGCTCCATGGAATAGTTGCTCTTCATAGACACACAGCTGGGCTCTGGAGGTTCTGCTCTAAATGTCTGCAGTCTGGAAATGTGAAGTGAAGACACAGATATAAACAGATGAACAAAAAATAAACAACAGATAAACACTGACCAACACTAAACTGTTGCACGTCTCTACAGGTGTCCCACAGCAGTAACACCAAAGTACTGTTTGGACAGGATTTTAATAATTAAATTATACCAGAGGACCCCGGTAAGGTTAACAAATTACTAGCACAAAATAATAAGTCTGGACATAAATTACCACAAATCCTAATGTAATGAATTATCCTCACACCAAATAAATTCATATTCATATTAGATTTGAATGCTGTTTTGTACAGCACTTGCCACAGCTCCACATTAGCTACAGACGTGTATTATTAGAGATAGACAGATCAGTGGTATTTTGGAGCCAATACTGATTACCAGTCATTAATTAGTATGTTTGGTTGATCACCAATACCGACTAAGTGCAGGACTGGATGCCACTTTAACCTTTACAGGCAAACCTAAAATGCATGATTGTGGAGGTCCTCTGTAATGTTCTGCATTGTCCCTTAAGATAAAATGAGCCTCATATAAACTGATCTGGAACTCAGACCAGCTGAGAGGGGTTGTGGATTCCTGTGTAGAACTAAACTGTAGAGCTCAGAGTGGAAACAGAAACAAAAAGGGGCTGCCTATCCAGCATTTAATACTAGAGATGCACTGATACCACCTTTTCCCTTCTGATACAAATGCCAGATTTTCTAGTATCTGCCAATACTGAGTACCAATACTGATAGCAAATTTGACTTAATGACTTGATAGATGCCTATAAATCCGGATATTTACTACATTGCACTTGTTATATGCTTTACTTTGGTAAAAAAAGGTTTCCATGTCTCCAATTAGCATCTAATTAAAGGGCCACTAAACCCCCTGATTTCAGCTGACTCCACCCCTGTCTCAGTTTTAAAAAATGTAAAAAAAAATAGGAGTGGTATTTTTATGGAAGAGCACCGCAGTGATGTTTGCAGTTAGGGGTGGGGCAGGAATGGAGAGCTGAGTGTCCTGGGCTGCTGTTTTTAAGGCTAATGTGTTAGTTTATCACATGGATAGTGATACCATGTCTACCAGCACTTCTGCGACTGATAAGTCATTTGAAGTGGTAGATTTTTCTCCATCACCATCCCCATCTATTTATGTATATAAAAACACACACACTGATAATTCGCACTGGATAAACATAGGATTATACTTCAGAAATGAATACTGAAAAATAAAGCACTAAACGAATCACTGTAAAAGAAACCTCTCACTCACTCACACGGACATTTACCGCAGCAGGCGCACGGGTATCCCCGCTGTCTTTTTGGACAGCCAAAGCTTATAGGAACAGTGAGATTTACCAGGTGAAATACTGGGGCTGCGTTCAAAGTTATCGCGACAGCAGCAGCCTTTGGGGTTTATATAGCTAGCGTTAGCATTAGCTAGCTATATAAACCCAGTATCTCTGAGCACAGCGCTCTCAGTTACCGCAACAGCAGCAGTCTAAGGGGCAGCTCAGTGTTGTACACCAGGTGAAATACTGGGGCTTAGCTCAGAGTTATAACTTTGGGTTCCTCTCTTACAGATACACGAAGCATGGCTGGACATCGCCGAGGACAGGTGGGAGGGGGGTAGGAGGGGGCGGTATCATTGATTGACTGATTTGCATATTATACAAACAAAAGTTCGTATTAACGTCATCCTCGCCTATAGCACAGTTGAACCTGTGAGGGCGCTGCAGAGGCAGAAATAACCGTTATAAAAGCGTTTATTTTTAAAGGTTAGGAAAGGTTTCTAAAATGTTTATGCAGGTCTGGTATGTTTTGTTTATTTCAAAGGAACACATTTCAGCTATTAATAGAAAAAATATGGAGTGGAACATTTAGCAGCTCTTTAACTTGAAAGAACAGCATTTTCTGGTTGAGTAATTGCACATTTAAAGTCTTAAAGTTATGAATAAATACCAAAAGAATACTTCCAGAGAAACATCCAGCTGACGGTCAGTGCTGTCTCTTCCATTACTGAAATAAAGAGGCTGCTTTTTTGCTCTTTAAAGTCAGATAAACAAAATTAATCACATTGTCCAGCATGTATATAATGCCTTTTTATAGAAATAATGACTCAGCTTCAAAGTAAGTAGAATGTGTCCAAGTATGATATGTTAAAAGGGAATTCAGTCTGCTGAAACTCACTACCACACTGTATTAGTGTCTTACCTCAGCTCACTGCTGCTTCTTTCATTACTGAAATAAAGAGGCTGCTGTATCGAGTGGTTGCTCCTCATAGACACACAGCTGGGCTCTGGAGGTTCTGCTCTGAATGTATTTCTGGAAATGTGATGTAAAGGCACAGGTTAAATCAACACACTGACCAGATTAAACCTGTGTTACCTCTGTAGTTAACATATTCTATGGAGTCCAACAGGGATTAAAAGTACTCTTTGAATAGGTTAAGTTTTTACAGGTAGGTGGAGTAATGTAATGTAAAAATATAATTTGCATTGGAGATCACTAACTGCTGGATGTCAAAATTTGACAAAAACTAACTATTATCCCATGCTTATGTCTCACCTCAGCTCAGTGCTGCTCCTTTCATTACTGAAATAATGAGGCTGCTCCATGGAATATTTGCTCTTCATAGACACACAGCTGGGCTCTGGAGGTTCTCCTCTATATTTCTGCAGTCTGGAAATGTGAAGTGAAGACACAGAGATAAACAGATGAACAAAAAATAAACAACAGATAAACACTGAACAACACTAAACTGTTGCTCAGTTCTACAGGTGTACAGCAGTAACACCAAAGTACTGTTTGGACAGGATTTGAATAATGAAATTATACCAGAGGACCCCGGTAGGATTAACAAATGATTAGAACAAAATAATAAGTCTGGGCATAAATGACCACGGATCTTTACATTATGAATTATCCTCAAACTAGGTATTTTGGAGCCAATACTGATTACTAGTCATTAATTAGTACATTTGGTTGATCAACAATACCGACTGAGTGCAGGACTGGATGCCACTTTAATTTTTAAGGACAGGTCCTCTGTAATGTTCTGCATTGTCTCTTAAGATAAAATGAGCCTCATATAAACTGATCTGGAACTCAGACCAGCTGAGAGGGGTTGTGGATTCCTGTGTAGAACTAAACTGTAGAGCTCAGAGTGGAAACAGAAACAAAAAGGGACTGCATATCCAGCACTAAATACTAGAGATGCACTGATACCACCTTTTCCCTTCTGATACAAATGCCAGATTTTCTAGTATCTGCCAATACTGAGTACCAATACTGATAGCAAATTTGACTTAATGACTTGATAGATGCCTATAAATCCAGATATTTACTACATTACACTTTTTTTATAGGCTTAAGTTTGGTAAAGACAGTTTTCCATGTCCCCAATTAGAAGGGGTGCGAATCTCTCAGTGTCTGGCAATTCGATTCAGAAACGATTTTTGATTCCGAAACGATTTTTCAATTCAAATGGCCTATAAATTTTGTTTAAATTATGTGAGAAGATAAAAAGATGAAAGGACAATTTAAACAAATAGAACATTTATATAAACAATAAACTTATGTTCCTTACTGTATTAAATCTTTTTGCAACATAGTGACAGTGCCACAATAATGAATGGCTGATTTCGGTTAACTAATCCTGAATTCATTTCTAAAAGGAAGACATTGTTAAAACTGTAAAACACTCAATGTACACTGCCCCAAGGTCAAAAATGGAATGTTAGATAGGCTATAATTATGTACAAAAAAATATGCTTTTTCACTTTACCGCGGAGCTCACCTACTGTCGCGTGGAGCTTTTTAACTGTACCGCGGAGCTCACCTACTGTCGCGTGGAGCTTTTTAACTGTAATGCGGGGCTCACCTACTGTCGCGCAGAGCTTTTTAACTGTACCGCGGAGCTCACCTACTGTCGCGTGGAGCTTTTTAACTGTAATGCGGGGCTCACCTACTGTCGCGCAGAGCTTTTTAACTGTAACCCGGAGCTCATCTACTATCGCGCGGAGCTCATACTGTCCTGTGGAGCTTTTTAACAGTTAAAGAGCTCCGCAGGACAGTTATAGAGTTCTGCAGTACAGTTAAAAATCTCCGCGCGACAGTAGCTTAACCCAAAAAAATATATTTTTTTTGAAAATAAGAATCGATTCTGAATCGTTTAATGTTTGAATCACGATTCGAGCTCGAATTGATTTTTTCCTGCACTCCTACCAATTAGCATCTAATAAACTTAAAAGAACAGCATTTATTGTTTAATAGTTGCACATTAAAAGTCTTAGAGTTACGAAAAAAACATTATTCCCACGATGCAGTGATGAACTCTCGAGAGCACACTTTCTAGTATTCTTATACTTTAGTAGGCTGACTGATGGACCCTCAAGAGGAGTATCTCTTCTGTTAATGTTTTGAAAACACCAGGGGTATGTTTCCCAAAAGCGTAGTTGCTAACTACGTTAGCAACTTACATAGTCTGGACGATGCAGCTGCGACGCAGGTGTTTCCCAAAAGCGTGGTTGGAACTATGGAGGTAACCACGTTAGTAACTTACATAGTGCGACCCTTATTTACAAGTACTCAGATGTTTCCCAAAACCGTGGTTCCAGCGAATGTTCGCAACTACCGTGGTTCAGCTGCGTCGTTCCAACTACAGCTTGAAGAGTAACTGTTTATTATACTTTGGGTGTATTGACAAATATCTTTCAGTTATGATTACTTATCTTAGTATCTATAATTACATAATCATTGTGTGAAACCTTGTATTTTATATGCATTAACCAATACTCACCTTACATTTGATCATTTTTACTCACAGTGTATTTTACACGCATTTATATAGAAGATTAACCAATAATCACAATATATTCCTTACATATATAGTAAAACACTGTTTGATCAGGCATGTGACTAACACAGACTTTATTATGACAAATTAACCCACACGATACATAAGGCGTTTACTAACACATAGGATCTATTGTATGGCGGTCTAACCACGCGCTACTAACACATTAACATATAACATATGAGATCTATTGTGAGACTTGTGTAGCTCATGCTTGTTAGCTTGTTAGCATGTCTCTGACTAACGACCATCAATCATCTGCTAGTGCACTCTGTATGAACTAAATTGATACAAAGGAGACTTCAGGACGAACAGTGCGGCCTTTCTCTCTCTGTGCGTGCAAAGTCCTTCACCTACCAAAGTGGGAGGAGGACGCGCGCACATAGGGAGGACGGCGCAGTCCAATTACTGAAACAATACCACACTGTCTGACTGGACCCAGTCAATTCTTGAAACAATACCACACTGTCCGGCTGGATACAGTCAAGGCCAAACACTAGTGGTCCGGTCAGACCTGTGAAACTTGAGCACTAACACGTGAAAATATGCATACTAACATGAGATGATTTTAGCAACGCCTCATCAGCAGGTTTCACGTCATTTGGGGTATAAACATGGAGTCAGATCAGAGGGGGGTCAGAACTTATACTGGGACGGCTGTTAGACGGTCTTTCATGTGTGGGTTCTCCTGAATATTCAGTACTTTGTAATAAATACTTGGTTTGCTTTCAACTTCACTCCACCTGTCTGACTCTCTCTATCAGACGAACACGTAGGGGAGTTGTACCCCGGACGAGAGGTGGGGGTTAACCCACCTTTCATTTTCTTTTCTACAACACCACCCAACCTATATTCATGCGCTTTATGAATA
Source organism: Astyanax mexicanus (assembly GCF_023375975.1). Lineage (NCBI taxonomy): Eukaryota > Metazoa > Chordata > Actinopteri > Characiformes > Acestrorhamphidae > Astyanax > Astyanax mexicanus. Next base: position 8,007,496 of record NC_064428.1, on the reverse strand, counting down.
TGCACACAAAGGAAGCGCCTTTCTCTTCCTCCCCCTTTCTTTAGCACACGTGATCGGGGGTAAAAAATGTCTGTGTTCACTCTTGGGCCACTCCTTCAAGATTCCAGGAGATTTTATCTGATTTTATCTGAGGGAACTGTAATTGATATGCGGTAGACTCCCGCAACTTCCAGGAGACTTGGGACGTCTGCTGTTCAGACAAGGATGAGCCTCTTTCCGCTCACGTCTGTACTTATGCAGACGTTTTCACTGTCAAGGCCTAGTGGAGGGAGTTTCAGGTGGAGTGTTGGGTGTGGTGGAGATGTTTACAAGGTGCGGGTTTGTGAGCAGCGCTGTTAGATTCAGTGTTGATGTGTGTGTGTGTGACAGACATTTATATTGGACATTTATAAAATACAGAACAAATCGAGTCCCATATTAGTTTCATACAGGACACAACATTTTTCGCCAAATAAAGGAAAATTTCATATTTTATGGAATAATAATAAACAAAATCTAACATTTAATTGACTTAAAGTAATTAATTAATTGATTTATATGTAATAATCACATATGGCAGAATTTCAGCATAAGTTTAAATTTACAAACAACAAGTCATAATAAACTTGACATAACATTATCAACAGATTATGGCATTATCTTGAGAAATAGGTAATTATTTTGAAACTATAAAGCTAGTTATGTAAATGAAACATACAAAACTACATACAGATACATAATTTTCACATTTCAAGATAATATAACTAATATATAATTTCTGTATCTGGTTTAATTGTTAGCTAACCGGCTTTAGCTAGCTAGGTTAAAAAGCCTCTGTAAATACAGAAGCTAGGAAGCTATTTAGTTAGCTATATTCGTATTAAAGCAGGCAGGCCTGGTCATATAACAAGCTAACAAGACAGTATAATGATTTAAACGTTCATATATTTAATTTCAGACTAACTGATAAACTAATATAAGTTACATATAAACTTAAATTAAAGTTCCCTAAATATGTATTTCTATCCTAAAATATGTCTGAGTTTAAACTGGAGCTGAAACATTAGCTAGCTAAGCTAGGCTAACAACTAAGGATAAAGTTATGCTAAGCTAAGGCTATGGGTAACATTCGATTAAAGTGAGTGAAAAGATTTTAATATTGTTTAAATTATTTTATCCACCGCATGTTTTAATGGTTTATGTCTCATGTTCAGGTAAATATGGCTTAAAATTAAGACTTTTGAAGAGAGTTCGTCTCAGTCACGAACCGATTCAGTGAATCTCTGCTCTAGGAGTCGATTCGTTGGGATTGAGGAGTCTAACTCGGCTCAGTCTATTTAGCAGGAAGCTACAGACAACGCAGAAAAAGAATACAATCAAATGTCGAAGTGGTAGCTGTTATAACAGCGTGTTATTATTTTTGTAATTTTATTACAACTGGATTATTGGGCGACAATACGACAAAACGGCTCAGAACAGTTAGATTCAGTTAAGGTTTTAAACAGTCACTGGAACGATTCGGGAATAAGGTGAAACTTTACCTTGCCGAGTCATTCTCACCTGGAGAGACGGAAGTTCAGGTGTTTAATGGGCTGTTTAATTTCTGAACACACAGAGATTTCTTCTTTTTTCTTTAAACTCCATTTAAACTCTATATAAATTCTATATAAACTGTATATAAACCATATTAAGGATGGATCTTTAACTTACCGAGTGAAATATAAAGCACTGAGCTCTGAAATCCTCTCTGCTCTCTTTCTGGAATGCTCTCCGTTCAGCTTTCGGTTTCCCTCTCTTTCATTAACCCTTCAGACTCCAGCAGAACTGAAGATCTGATTTTTGAAGTTCCCTGTGAACATTCAGAGTTTCAGAAAGGATTTATGCAGGACTGCTGTTCATCAGCTTCATCCACACACACTCTACAGCCTTCCTCTGGGTCATTATCAGAATACTGTGACTTTTATCATATTTATCATATTCATACTACATGTAAATCATATTTTCCAGCTCAATCATTTTTATTGTTTGTTTTTTTTATTTCCTGTCATGCATGCGTCCAATTTTTTAACACTGAAACATGGCTGATGAAAAGTTGTAAACATGTTGATTTTTTTCAAAAACAAGCTAAATCTATAAGCTGGGTTTTTGAGGTAAGCCTGTTCATTTTGCTTAAATGTACAGAACTATATTGTCACTGTCCAAAGAAAAACAAGTACAGGTATCTCCATTTTTGTAGATTATGTGGATTATGTTACATAATCTGAACACATCAAATGGTCGAATAGAAATTCTCCAATATTACCCAAAATAAACTCTTTTAAATTGAATTCCACTGAAAAATAAGAAGGTTTTATCTTCCACGGGTAAAAAAGTTGCTGTTTTGGAGATACTTATATCTGATATGCTTTTGGATAAACCTGCTTTGTACCAGGCTTATGCTGCATACATATGTTGCTGTTTTTATCAGAAAAATGAGTTTTCCACCAGAAAACACCTCAAGTCAGACATATCTAAAATTTCAGTGTAGCACGAATTGGCTAAGTTGTGATGTAATCATTTCCAACATCAATGAACATATTAACAATAGTAAAATATCAAACATTACTGTGCTTTTTAAACATAGAATCTTATAGTAACACAATTTAGACATCTACAAACAACATATGTCATTTAGCATAAAAAAAAGATCACTTGTCAGGCGATGGTTTCTCAGAGAGGAAAGTCGTTCACCCGACTTGGTCGCGTTTATGTTCCAAATTGTTTTTAAAATTTCCAAAACAAACAACACAAATGTGACCAATTTAGAGGAATGACTCTCCACTGGGAGAAATGTACGTCTAACAAGCATGTGAATGCAGCTTTGGTAGAGCAGAGTTGAGGCCTTGCTTGTTCACTGTGATAAGCCGTGTGATGTGATTGGTCGCTGGAGGGAAACCATATTCAGAAGGAGTGTTTTTACAGTGGTTCTGTGCTCTGTAGTGCTGCAGACAGCACAAATACATTTTATATTCCATTATAAATATACTGTTTAGACTAGTAATATCTGTAATTAAGAATACAATAATTAATTTCAAACAGCTAACATTTAAAGATAAATTAATTTAAGAATTTAATAAGACTTTAATTCCTCAATATATTAGAAGGGGTTAAATTATATATTATAAGCATAAACAATCATGCATTAAACAGTAAGATATAATCAATTAAATAAGAATTCAGAACTGAGTTTTCCTCCACAGAATGGTAGAAGATGTATAGACGTTTAGGTGGATGTATTAAATTTATCTCCTTCAGCCACAGACGCAGCTCCTCTTCTCTGGAAGGCAGAGAATATAGGTTAGCAAGCGAGTCCCACACAGCACTCCCATCTTTGTGTGTGTATGTGTGTGTTTGTGCGTGTGTGTGTGTGTGTGAAATGTGGTTATCTATAATATAGTAAATAGCTGTAAATAAGGTAAAATATAAATAGCCTGTTGGAGGCTGGGTTAGCATATCTAGCTCTTTTATGATCAGTGTCAACAGCAGTAGTTACTTCAGACTGCATTTACTTTAAATGTGAAATATGATACAACTAGAAACCATTTAATATTAACTGACTGGAAATTCTGACTCAAGTAAGGAAGAAACAGACACTTGAAAGTGGGCGTGGCAGAATAAAGTGAACAGTAATGTTATGTACTGTACTTACATTGTCTTCTGTTGACTGTAAGTAATGTAACTATAATGCTGAGTCCTGTGGGTGTTTTATCTGCATACGTTTGGATCAGAACCTGTGATGAATCAGTGTGATTTATCTGCCTATAATTTCTCCTCATCACCCACAGGTGATGTCTCAGCATGTGACAGTAGTGGCCCTTTTATACAGAATTACAGTCAGAGTGGGTGATGGTTTCCATTCACATGGATTTATTTTCATTCACATGTTTATTAAAATAATGCTTTCTCAGCCTGTGAGAAATATAATTTGTAAATGAGTACATTTAGAAGACTTTTACAGTGCAAGTCAACATTTTGGACACACCTCTTTTTATTCAATGTGTTTTATTTCTTTGTATGTTTTTTTTATTATAAAATTAATATTGGAGACATAAAAGTTATACAAAAACACATTCTGGATTATTCTGTTAATAAAAAATGTTAAACGAACCAGAATATGTTTTATACTTTAGATTATTCTAAGTATCACATTTATCTTTGAGGACAGATCTGCACAATCTTGGTATTTTAATCTCAGTGTCTTCATGAGGGAGAGTCACCTGGAATAGTTTTCTCAGCGTCTTGAAGGAAGGAGTTCCTGGAGGTGCTGAACAATAGTTGCTGCTTTTCCTTCACGCTGTGAAGCTCCAGCTCATCCCAATTAAATCACCTCAAATCACCATCTCAGTTCATGAGGTTTAGATCAGGGGATTAATGTGGAGGACTAACACTTTTTTGTCCTGTTTACTACATAATTCCATATGTGTCCCTTAATTGTTTTAACGTCTTTAATATTAATCTACAATGTAGAAAATAAATAAAATTGAGTGGTACTGTATACTGTATATATAACACAAACATATTTCTTTATTTGTTATAACTTTCATGTTCAGCTGTCTAATTTTAAGTTATAAAGCAGAAGCAGATCTATTTTTAAAGAATATGAATATTTATACTTTTAATACAAAAACTTTTGAGACAGAAAAATGGTTCTTTTTTTAGTTAACCACAGACCTTGCCTTTTAGATGAGAAGGGCTATGCACCTTCCTGAACCTTATTAATAGTTCTTTAAAAAATAATTACTACTGTTTTAGGCGAATTTCAATATATTTTTCCTCATTAAAAAAGTTGAAACATTTTATACTTCAATATAACGCAATATATGTGAGTATTATATTTAATTAGCTTAATGCAAATGGTAAATAATGCTTTTGTAAGCTTTCTTTGTGGTATGGCTCCCTTTTTTAGTTTACATATAAGTTTTCTTAAATAAATGTAATTACTGTAATATTTTACCAGGACAGGGTGGAAAGCTTAAGACACAATATGATAAATATTAAGTGAAATTATTAATATTACTAATTGCTGAACTTGCAGCAGCAAGTTATAATAAATGATATTATAATATTATCTATTATTATAATACTTTATTGCATTATTTACTCTCGCATTAATGCTTTTAGTTGAAAGATGCTCCTCACAAATAATAATAATAATAATAATAATAATAATAATAATTCATATTGATCATTATTATATCTTTCTACACTGCAAGACCGCAGTACAGACTATAAGAATAGAAGACAAACAAAATTCCTGAATGAATATATTTTGATTTTAGAGATGAACGTTGTTTTAATGCATTACTGGTGGAAAAATTAATGTTGATTTAATTACTTTTTGCTATCTGGGGCATGTCTTTAAAGTCGCATTGCTGCGGTTTACATACTGTATAATCACTTTAAGAATTATATTTTGAATATTATAAAATACACACTGAAAAAAAACACTAAACTCTTGTAATTCTTATTAAATTCACACTGTTGCTGTGTTTTCTCTTATTCGTGTTATTATATCTGTTAATAATTAAAACAATTCTCATCACTATAGAAAGTATAGAGAGGAGAATGCCCACTTCAGAATATCTTCCTGGTTTGTTTCGCCACCAGAGGGCGCTCCAGACTGTCCAAAATGAATGTGTTGATATGGAGCAAAATCATATTAAACAATGCTTTAATTTTTTAACACAGAACATTATTAAATTATTTCAGCACTGCAGATATAATTTATAAAGCTTTTAAACTTCAGTTAAAAACCTTTTAAATGAGCTCTGACTGTAACTCCAGTATCAGCTCACCAACCAATCAGATCACAGTAGCAGTAATGCAGCGTCTCTACTGTATAAAACCTGTTTACTGTAGAAAAACTGAAATATACAGGTACGATTTATTTGATTTTTAGTAAAATAATTTATTTTATTTTCTAAAATTAAAGGAATATCTTGGAGAAGTAGTTAGACTATATTTAACTAGATTTTTTAGCTGTTTAGCTCCATTCACCTCCATTCATTCAGGACTCTCTCGCGGGCTCCCTCTAGCGGTGAGCAGTGATTTTCTGATATAACGGGGGAAACAGGAAGTGGGTCAGTCTCTCCATAAATCAGCTCGGATTAAGTTTCGGACTCCAATTAGCACGTGGCCCGTTTTAAAGGATATATCATGTTGGCCCTGCATGTGAAGCAGCTAGTTAATCAGTTATTTAATTGCACCTAATATTTATTATATTTATATTAAATAAGGTAAAGATTATGAGAGGGGAAAATAATATTTTTTACATCCTTTACACTATCCATTATAAATTTATTTATTAAAGATTCTTCCAGCTGTAAATATTAGTGAAAACACATAGAACTGTTATATCTGAATTTTTTACTTCCACCAAAAAACCAGAAGAACTCTGGTTCTGGAACAGGTTCTGTTCAGACTTATAAGAACTGTGGTGCTTCTCATAAAACCAGCATCAGTTTTAGTGAAACCGATGATACATCACAGAATCCGTCATCAACAGAGGGAGTTACACAAAACAGCTTTATTTTACGATAAAAAACCAACTGTTTCTCGGTTCCAGCTGGGAGAAACTTTTCCAAACAAACCATATTTTTTAGTGGAAATGTGTCGACCGGTTCCACATTGGTGGAAAAGGGCTATCAGAGGCAACTTTTGATTCCTTTGAAAATAAAGCAGTGTGAAGGTTGTGATGTCAAATGTTACTTTCTTAAGGGACGGGTTTAAATAACCAATTTCCCATTTAGTTTCACTATTATTAAAGTTATTTCTTCTAGTTTAAATAATTTAATGAAAACTGTATTAAAATGTATAAATCATGTTCCCGAACTTACTCTGCAACTTATTTCTCTTCTAGACAGATCCTGTAATAAAACATTTATTCCACAGACATTTCACTCAAAATATCTCAGAAAGCTTCATTTTGTATTGGAATTTCCTTATTGAAAATATTCACTGAGGGAAAGTTTAAATACTCTCAAATAAAGTAAAAGAAATACACCTCATAACATCTACCCTTCCAATTATATGATGAATAAATAATATGACTTAAGAAATATTTGTACATTTTGTGTTAATTGTGATTAAAACCTGGCTCATCTTTCCTTGTGTTGTAATGGAGTTTTATTGTTTCTCTTGTGTGAATTAGAATATTTTTTTTGTTACGTCAAAGGCATAATTTGCTACGTCAAATAAAAAAAAAATCTCTTGAATCTGCTGTTAATTTTTTTATTCTTACTGCAAAGTATTACGTTCACAAAGCAACAAAACATATCATAAAAAGTATTAGAACTGTTAATTTCGGGAATTCTTGGACAGGTTTAAATAGCTAGATAGTTCTATAAATATTATGAAAGAGTATTTGAAATGCTTTAAAACTAAAACCCTCTTCAGAACTTTTCATAATTTTACTGATGCTGATCTTTATTTTACTGATGCTGATCTTTATTTTACTGATGCTGATCTTTAGTGATAAAGCTCTGAGCTCCCACTCCCTGTTTCCCCCCTTTTATATTAAAACAATTATGAAATGAGAACATGTTCAGTATAAAAATGGTCAAATATTCATATGCTCTATATCAATCTATGAATTTATGACTGATTCTGGAGCGCCCTCTGGTGGCAAAACAAACTCAGACGATATTCTGAAGTGGGCATTCTCCTCTCTATACACTCTATGGTCGAGAGATTTTGTAAATATTAACAGATATAATAACATGAAAAAGTGAAAAACCAGCAACGGTGTGAATGTAATAAAATTACAACAGTAAAGTTTTTTTTTCAGTGTGTATTCTATATTTATTTAAAATATATTTCTGTTTATTGTCGTATAATAGAATACATTAAATTATTCCACCATTAAAGTGATTATACAGTATGTAAACCTCAGCAATAAGGGCTTAAAGACATGCCCCAGATACCAAAAAGAAATTGAAGTAACGTTAACTTGTCCATCGGTAATGCATTGAAATAATGTTGATCTATAAATCAGTATCTGAACAAATCAGAATTGATTTATTCAGGCAGTTTGTTTGTATTTTATTCTCATAGTCTGTACTGTGGCCTTGCAGTTTAGAAATAAATAATAATTATTAATATTAATTATGATTAATTATTATTTGTGGGAGCATCTTTCAACTAAAAGTGTTAATGTGAGAGTAGACAATCCAGTATAGTATTATAATAATAGATAATATTATATATAGTAGATAATCTAATATAGTATAAACCTTTTCAAAACCTTTAAATGTAAGTTGATTCGTTATCAGGCTAACACTAACTGATGATGCCTATTAGGAATGTTAAATAAATTATGTTTTAAGTTTGTTTTTCCATCATCAACCTTAAATGATGTAATGCAACCAAAAAATAACCTTTATTCAATGTTCTTTTCTATCTGTCGCACAACAAACTATTTAGTTTTATCAGTTTTTTTGTAACATTAAAGATCATGTTTTTAACGTTTTAAAATCTGTTCACTAGAAACACAAATCACTCTGAGGTTTCAGCCTCCAGATGCAGATAATGTACACTGTGTTCTGAAGCTTCGAGCAGAGAATGTATAGAGAGGAGAATGCCCACTTCAGAAAGTCTTACGGGTTTATTACACCACCAGAGGGCGCTCCAGAGTCAAACCTAAATTAATTAATTTCTTATGGAGAAAAAATTATATTTTATAAATATTTGATCGTTTTACTACTTAAAAAGTTCCTCAACAAATAAATATATTAAATGTTTCAGCAATATAGATATAATTTAAAAGCTTTTAAACTCCAATTATAAAGCTTTTAAACGAGCTCTGACTGTAACTCCAGTATCAGCTCACCAACCAATCAGATCACAGTATCAGTAATGCAGCGACTCTACTGTATAAAACCTTTTTACTGTAGAAAATCTGAATTATATAGGCAAGATTTCTTTGCGTTTTTAGTAAAATAGTTTATTCAAATTTCTAAAATTAAAGGAATATCCTGGAGAAGTGAGTAGACTGTATTTAATTAATGTTTTTATCTGTTTAGCTCCATTCACCTCCATTCATTGAGGACTCTCTCGCGGGCTCCCTCTAGCGGTAAGCAGTGATTTTCTGATATAACGAGGGAAACAGGGAGGGGGAGCTCAGTATAAATCAGTTCTGTCTCCACCACCTTAAAATCCTCACGGAACCACAGTAAACATACATTAACCAAACTCTGTAGCAGAAAAGAGAATAGTGAACACACACTGATAGTTTAATACTCCTTTAAAATCCCCCAAATACACCAAAACAATCCGAAACTTCCTTAAAACTTTAAAAAGTGAAGTAGTAGCAGAACTGATTTATACAGAGCACCCACTCCCTGTTTCTCCCTTTAAATATACAATAGAGTGAAATTTGCCCACACTTGCAGGGTGATAGCCTAGGACTACCTCTTTCACATGGTAGTGGACCTGTTGTGGCATTATAGGACAATAATGATAAATTAAATTTTAAAATGGATAAAAAAAATTATATAAAATAAACAATACAGTGAAATTTGCCCACACTTGCAGAGGTAATAGCCTATAGGACTACATCTTTCACATGGTAGCAGAACTGTTCTGGCATTATGGAAAATCATGAGAGGAGGACTGCATCTCTTATCTGAATACTTAATTATTTTGGCATTTTTAGAAATTGCTGAGTAATTAAAATAAATTAAATAATACTTCAGAATGCACTGCCAAAAATTACTCTTTCTCTCTCTCTCTTTTAAACACTGGTGGAATTGTTATGGTATTATATCAATGTTTCTGAGCAATCTCTCTGACTGTTATATTTACACTGTTTACAAACATAATCCACACAAGTGTAATTTTATATACTGTAATTACTTTTCTGATTGCATTGATTTGTGAATCCTATCTTACTATACACAAAACACATATATAATACATACACGCAGATAAAATCATTTAAATAATTGTCGTTTTTTGTAATTAGTGACATTTTGGATAATATTTAGGAATTATTTTATTTAAGATAATGATGGAATAAACCCTGTTATACTGTTGATATGCTGAACATCAGCTGTTTTGTTTTTGGGAAATTTTCTCTGCATTTTGGCAGAATTGAAACAGGTGTTACCCAGTAAATGGGTTTAACCTGGACGTAGCAATGTAACAATCTGGCAACCCTGATGGCTCGCCTTCCACTCTGTTTGTTTGGCTGTCTGTTGATTAGTAGTGACACTCGCAAAGCATTCTGGGACACATTTAGCTCATGCAGTATGCAGCAATGTTTACTATAAATTATGGTGCATTATGGGAGTTTATAATGTTCTCAAAATCCTGTTCCAATTCCACTTTACGATTTGGACACTCAGAGAAAAATGGCTAACGTACTCAATAGTGCTCAAATAGTAAATAGGAACCATTTTGGTCACAGCCTCAGATTTGAACTGAATCGATTTATTTGAAAAAGCCAAGTCACTCTCCTGAAACAGGTTTCGTTGCGTCACACAGTTTTGAAACGCTCAAATCTTTCCTCGTGTTTTGGTCCGTGTCTAATGCCAGGTTCACACTACAGGACTACAGTTGTTGTGCTGTTCACACTACATGACAGGTTGTGCTGTAATTACGAGTCCTTCAGTTGTTGAGAAAACTGAAGTACAGCGGTCTCCCTTCACCGTACAAATGATATAGCCTGCTTTCTTGTTGGGCGCACACAAAATTAGTCTGATACTTTTTTTATTTAGTTAGCTAAAAGTGCAGGCTGACAATCATTCACTCTCTAGTGTTTAAACTGGAGTGAGTGATTCTAGCTCTGCTGCCATTGGTCGATCTGTGTGTTTATCCTAAAGACAATGTGCTAGACTAGTACTGTCTGTATGTGTATTAGATAATTAAAGTTACAGAATAATAGTTGATGAGACTGGTGATGTGTGTAGCCACCCAATCAGCTATGGATACTGGGTTTTCTTTCTAAAGTAAACAGCAGGTCCAGGTTCAGGTTTGAGAATAAGGTAAGAACATAAATGACGGGTGACCTCTAAACCTCTGGTCCTAAAATCGCCCCTGGTGAGTGCATTGAACAAAATGTAAATATTTGTTGCTGTGCAGAATGCTTCACACAGTGTAATATTATGTGTTCAGGTGTCTCCTTATGTGTGCAGCACACCAACAAAGCGCTGTGTCAAGTGTGTGAATTAGCTCTAAAGAAGAATTTAGTGAAGTGTGACCTATTCAAAGTTGAGTAATCACCACTTCAGACCTCCGACCACATAATAAAATAATACCCCCCAACTGAACTTAAACCTGCTGTAGGCTGGATGATTAAAAAAAAAAAGTCCAATTTACTGCCATAGAGCCATTACATGTCTCTTAATAAGCACTTTTACCTCTGCGTTCACCTCTACTCACCTCAACATGTGCAGGAACCCACAAAAATCAAACACACTCTCTGCATTTGGAGCCTAAACAGTGTTTGATGAACCTTCAGGATTAAAACTGGCCTACAAGTTTAAAATGACATCAGCCGACACTGAGATCTGTTCTCAGTGCACGTTATGGAGCACAGGCAATTATCTTCACACCACTGACATGGCTATGTCATTCCTTTCACTCCTTTTGGACCAAAGTCACTGAAACACTCTCCACCATCCACCATTATACACCTCCCATCTATATTCAATAACCCCTTGCTGAACTATAAAAAAAATCAAGGAACTTAAGTCACATCACTCACTGGATAAACTTCATTTTAGAATACATCTCAATGGAAACAAATCACACTCATTAAAAGAAGCATATATCAGACTTTAACGATGCCCGGAATCCATTCATAACATTTCTTAAACCCAACAGACCACAGCTTATAGCTACTCTACAGTCTAAAGCACTGCTGCAGTTCTCTCTTCAGAGCAATGTCCCGGGATGCTGCATCTGAACTTTATTACTGCATGGTAAGACTTTATAACATATTATAGCTTAAGTTTACTGAGCAGTGAATTTTAACAAATTCCTGATCCAACATCTCTGCCTTGTCATAGTCTGACTCCGCCTCCTTTCCCCCACTCTGCAGTACAGGTATGACACTACCATTCCTTATAGACCTAATTTTTAAAATCATATTCCACACATCACACACAGGAATATCAGCCCCATTTATGCTGCACAAAGATCATCAGTAAATATTTTTTTTATTTTAACTGTTTTTCTCACTTCTCACTGCCTGAGCCTTTTTGTAACCCACTAAATCACAGGGTAGAAGAGCATTTCTAACTTTATTATGAGTAATAACAGCCTCAGAGCATTCCTCTCTGCACCAAGAGACGGCTTTCTTCTTCTTCAGGTAAGGTTTTTTAAAAGGAACAGACTTCTTAGCCGACTCACACAAAATATCACATAAAACATCATTACATTTCTCAATGTCTGACGAAGTTCAGAAAACATTTACAAAATTCCACCTCCACAAAAAATCAATCCCCATCCTATTAATCTCTACCAAATTCACATACTATAGGGAAATGATCAAATCCTAGAGAAGTGGACTATATATAATACACATCCCAAGTATTTATTTCTGCTTAAATAGGAGAATCCAATATTACAGTTTTTCTCTATTGTTTAAACACATTTTCTAAAAGCATGTCTCATACTCTCAGAACTCTACACACAAATCAAACAAACACACACAATATGCAAAACCCCTCAATTTACCTGCAAAATTAAACCTTACATTCAAATCAATGTTTTCTCCTCTCAAAATGGTGTTTTTTTAGAAGAAACATACAAACCATCATATGAATAGGAATTTATATATAAAAAACAGTTAAACACTGATGAGCTCAATGTAAAACACTTCTTCTTCTTCATTTATCATAATGACTTAATCCTTTAATGTTCAGTGTTACTCCTTCTACAGACAGCTCATTCAATACATGTGTTGTAAAATATTTTAGAATATTGTTTTTATACTCAGAGCACACAAATATACAGTAAATAAATATGTTTTATTTTTTAAACAAAAATAATGTGCACAGTGTATATCCAAACTAACACAAATATGCACATACAGTCGTCTACATACAAAAGAGCAGAATAATTTACTGTATAAAGTTACTGCATCCTCTCTTCTGTTTAGGTCTGGCCACAGCACCTCATCTACATCACAGCACTGTTTTTCTAAACCATGCATGATGAGGAAATATCATCTAGCATGGTGAATCCAGCCATGAAAAGCATCAACTGCTATTTCTCCACATGCATCTTCCATAGCTTTGGAGAAGGGGTATACCTGATTGTGAAGTTAGGTAAGGAGATACTTCACATCTCCAGGTGGAATAATTCTTCAATAGGATTGAGGAATGGAGAATATGGAGGGAGATAAACTACTGATAATCGTGGGTGAGTGGTAAACCAGTTACTAACCAGAGCAGCCCGGTGGAAACTTACTTTATCCCAAATGACAGCGTACCTGAGCTGCTCTGGGCGTCTGTCTGATCTGGTGGAATGAGTGTGGTGTGTAGGGTGTACAGGAATGTGATCAGATGGGCGGGTAGGAGTTAAGGGTAGCATGGTGATGGATGATGCTGTTGTGGGTAATTGCTGCACACATTGTGATGTTCCCTCTGCGCTGGCTGATGAGATTCCTTCTCCTCCTGAGTCTTTTTGTGAGGTTGAATCCAACCTCATCAATTACAGTTTTTCCACATTGTATAAACACAAAATGTGGAACTATGCACACAAATCCAAAAACATGAAGCTCATGTGTAACATTGTGACTCCAAACTGCTAAACTCTGAGCACAATTCCACATGTTCTCACTCAAATATCATTCTAAATCACAGCTTTACAAATCACTAAACACAAACTGCATCATTTAGTACACCTTGATCACCTAAGAATCACTGACCTTCAAATACATCAACAATAAATACATGTTTGTTACGTCTTTGTATGTGATCTGATTTTCCTCGTCATGTTTCTCATTACATAAGTGAAAATGACAGTTTTACAACAAACTACATACAGTAAAAATGGCTTACATTTGTGTTGTATATACATGTAGTACTGTAAATGCTATATGGGGGGAGGGGCAGGAACCAAATAATACACCGCACCAAATAAAAATATAAAGAACAGAAAGCCAACATATTTCTATGGAATTGAATGCATTTGAATTTGTACAGTGGCCTCATGAAGTCAAAAACACAACCAAATACTTTTGATAAAAGAGCTCTGAATTTATCTTGTCAGTGTTTATTTGATGCTCTACAAGAGATGAGTATATAAATAGCTGTGTGTGTTGTTTTGTTGTAAGGAATCAGTTTTGCTAGAGATTTGTGGAGTTTCAACAAAGCAGTTAATAATTTTCAGTTTGTGTTTAGAGTTTTGAGAAACTGAGTTTCTAGAAATGCGTTTAAACATCTGGTAAAAACTGTAAAAAGGAACTGATGCTCTACTGCAGCAACATCAAGAACTCCCTAAAACAGAAATAGACACGGAATGATCACTATTGAGAAGCACAATCATTATGATTACAATAGTGAAATATAGACAGTGGTGTAAAAAAGTGTTTGCCCCTTCATGATTTCTTTTTTTTTTTGCATGTTTGTCAGTCTTAAATATTAAGGACAACACAAGTAAACACAAAATGCATAACTGTGGTTCATCACACCTGAGTTCAATTTCTCCAGCCACACCCAGCCCTGATTACTGCCTCACCTGTTCTTAATCAAGAAATACCTTAAATAGGACCTGCCTGACGAAGCGAAGTAGATCAAAAAAAAAAAAAAAAATCCAAAGAAATTCAGGAACAAAAAATCAAGAAAGTCATTAAGATCTATCAGTCTGGAAAAGGTTATAAAACCATTTTTAAAGTTTTGGGACTCCAGCAAACCACAGTGAGAATCATTATCCACAAATGGTAAAAAGATGGAACAGTGGTGAACCTTCCCAGGAGTGGCCGGCCAACCTAAATTACCCCAAGAGTGCAGAGACGACTCATCCAAGAGGCCACAAAATGCCCCAAAACAACATCAAAAGAACTGCAGGCCTCACTTTCCTCAGTAAAGGTCAGTGTTCCTGACTCCACCATAAGAAAGAGACTGGACAAAAATGGCCTGCATGTCAGAGTGCCAAGATAAACAACCACTGCTGAGCAAAAAGAACATTAAAGCTCATCTTGATGATCCTCAAGACTTTTGGGAAGTTTCTCTGTGGAATGATGAGACAAAAATGAAACCTTTTGGAAGGTGTGTCCCATTACATCTGGCGTAAAAGTAACAACGCATTTCAGAAAAAGAACCTCATACCTACAGTAAAACATGGTGGTGGTAGTGTGATGGTCTGGGGCTGTTTTGCTGCATCAGGATCTGGAAGACTTGCTGTGATAAATGGAAACATAAATCCCGCTGTTTACCAAAAAGTCCTTGGGTTCTGCAGCAGGACAATGATCCAAAACACACCAGCAAGTCCACCTCTGAATGACTGAAGAAAAACACAGTGAAGATTCTGGAGTGGCCTAGTCAAAGTCCTGACCTGAATCCTATTGAGACGCTGTGGCATGACCTTAAAAAGGTGGTTCATGCTCGAGAACCCTCCACAATGTGACGGAATTACAACAATTCTGTAAAAATAAGTGGAGCCAAAATTGTGAAAGCTCTGTGAAAGACTCATTGTAAGTTCCTGCAAACACTTGATTGCAGTTGTTGCAATTAAGGGTCGTAAAACCAGTTATTAGATTTAGATTTCTGTAGGTTTGGATGTATTTTTCTGCCTTAATAATAAAAACCTTAATTTAAAAACTGCAATTTGTGTTTAGTTGTGTTTTCTTTGATCTGAAACCATAGACTGTGTATAGGTGGACAGAGCATCGTCTCTCAAAAGTGAAGCCACCACAGGTCGGGCGCCCCCTGCTGTTCAGTTGCAGAAAGCTGTGTAACCTCACCCATCCCCATAGGTTTCAATGGCAAAACAGAAAACTTTCAATCACGTTTTTTTTTTCTAATATACTGTAATTCTACCTCCATTATTTAAATGCAGCAGCTACTGTAACCTCTGCTTATATTGTTAAATTTTTATATCCCCACAGAATTCGTTTTTTAAAACGTTATACGGCTCTATTCAAAAAAGGTGTGGTTATTGTAAAAGGGCTGGGTTACACCTAGCCGGGGTGGGACCAATGACTGTTTGAGCTCTGTGGAGGCAGCCCTCAGGGGCGGGGTTATTTAAATGAGTAGGCTGTCTCTCCACAGTCTTTCTCTCTCCTCTGGTCTCTACTGCGCAGACTCGGGTTTCAGAATCGCCAACATGGAGGAAGATTTTGGCTTCATTTTCATTGAATGAATGGAAACGGCGACACGGCGTCCATCTTTTTTACAGTCTCTGATACGAACCATATAAAAGTGACAAACATGCAACAAAAAAATAAATCCTGAAGGGGCAAACACTTTTTCACTCCACAGTAATTTATACAGTGTTGAGAGTATGGATCAATTGTGGGATTGTATAGGACTTGCACATAGTTATATATCAAATCTTTTTACTATTTCTGATTTGCGTTTAAATGGCTCCCTGTAGATCTGCTTCATGCTCAGATGATTTCTGCGCAAAACACGTTCCAGCATTGATAAGCTTACCTCATCAATATTTTGAAATATCTCAGTGTTTTCTATTATTTTTGTTGTTTTTTCTGCAATGTTATGTCCTTATTTCATAGGACCATGTTCAAATTTCAGTTTTCTGTTCAGCAGACAGAAAGAAGTCTCATCCACCTTGTGCTGGTAATCTTTTCAGTACAATACTGTAAATGTGCCCAACAGTGTGTAGTTGGTTAGAGGGAGAGTTTGTGTTATTTGGTGTTAAAGTTTGATAATGTTATATGTAGTTTTGTTTTCAGTGCTTCATTTTGCTGGATATATAACATATTTTGCAGGTTATGTTTGTGGTTTTGTAAATTGTATTTATTATTTTTTATAAAACCAGCCAGGTTTACAAAAAAAGGGTTTTAGCAATTGTAAAGAAAACTGTAATGATGACTTTAAAATGCATTTTTTGTTTTGATTAATTATTTTAATTGCATTTTAAAGTCATCATTATATATATTTGAAGTAAAGTTTTTTTAAAGAATTAAAGGGAGTAGTTTTTTTTCTGTTTACTCCATCAGTGTGTAGTGTTTGGATGAAAAAATAGAATTTAACAGAAGCTGAAAGTGTGAAACATTCAGTATGATGTGTGAGAGGTTTCAGAAACTGGATCTCAGAGGCTGTAAAAGACTAAAATACACTAAATTCCTCTTTATACCACATTTATTTCAGACATATTCAAATATAACATCATAATTTAATTAACTTCAGACATTTTCAAATATTTCAGCAATCGATCAACACAAACATATACAGTATATATAAATCATATTTATTCATATTAATAAAACAGTAACTTTACACACTCTCTCACTCTTGCTCACACACACACACACACACTCTTACACACACACACAGACAATCTTTTATA